>NC_058521.1:404195626-405427412 GCF_904849725.1 Hordeum vulgare subsp. vulgare | reverse complement strand
CCTAGGTTACACGATTTAGCATGAAAATGAAATCTACTCACATGAATAAAAGAGCATAGGAGGTGAAGGTGGATTCGTAGCTCACCCTCGGCTGTAGAGGAAGTAGTCGAACAACGATGATGAATCCAAAGTAGATGAGGAGCGCCGTGTCGGGACCCCGATCCTAAGCCATAGGAATCCAGCCTGTAACACATCGCATCCCTTTCCGGTCTCACGCACGGTTAACCCCACGGCTGCCTCCTTACCTTACTCGGGACCGTTTGCGCCTTTTGACTCACGTATGCACATGTGTCGCTAGCATTCCAATGTCAAAGAACCCGGGTCGACATAACTAGTCACAAACTCAAGTGGCTCAACTGTACAGAGACACGCATACATAACCCAGCAAAGCAGGTGTCGGTCATCCGCGAGTGTAGACGAGTCGTAGCAAGCTACAAGGACTCCATTAAACCGCGTGACATTTCCCCGTAGGGACAGAAACAACAACTAAGAAGGATACATGCCGGTCAACCAATGAGTCCGGAGCAGTAGCAAACTACCAAGGCTCGGTGGGAACACAAAGGTGCTTTTCCCTGTATAGAGAGCTACTAAGGGCATACTACTAGGTGTCGAACCCCATACATATCACAGTACATCAAACGTATGCATGACATACTAGATATGCATAGATACAACAATGGCATCACAAAATAACCATACAACATCACAACATTTATTTAGAGGACTCGGAAGAGTCTTGCATAATAAGTTCATACAGGTAGGGGCACATGACCTGACACTCAAGTCATATAAACAAAGTCATACAAGCCAAGCAGAAGCATTAAAGCTGTCTGAGTACACACAGTTGAAAGGAAAAGGCATAAAGCCTGACTATCTATAGACCCCTTCTGGAAGGGGCCAGGTCGTAGCTGGGACACCAACTACTCGTCATCATCGAGGTCTAGATTGAACCCACTTGTTGGTTCGTGGGTGTCTTCTGCAACATTTATTAAACAAACATGAGTACAAAGGTACTCAGCAAGACTTTAGAACAAATTTATCTACTCACGCACATGTATCAATAAGGGGGTTGTGGGATTTCATGCAGCAAGCCAGCTTTGACTCTTGGCTAGACTATACTACAATTTTAAATAGTTTTAAACAACTTTGATAAGTCGTACACGAGTCCACTACCACCACAACAATACACTATCATGGATTCCTTCCCGTCTTCCTACGGGAATGACATACATGATACTCGCACTTATCTTGATACTTTTATGAGTAGCCATTAAAGTTATCTATGAACAACATATGTCTCCAAGTAGTCCATATCCGCGGAGGCGGCTATTCGAATAGATCATAACCCTGTATGGGTGGACTTATTCACACACGCTCTCGCCACTTATCGCCATGTGCACGTCATGCACCTCGGCAACCTTCAAACGGAAGCCCAGCGAGGGAGTCGGCCACGACCGTTAACCACGCTAATACCTAGTCCAGGTTTATCGCCTATTTGAGAGTGAACCCGCATGGAAGACCGGCCTAAGTTTCCGCAACGGCCCCAAACGATGTTCGCAGGGTTCCCAAGCCCACCATCCGGGTGCCACTTGGTACACCGTACCACTGCCTACCGCATCATAGCCCACCTCTAAGGTCAGCACTATGCATGGCCTCCAGCATGACTATAAACACCACAAACTACTTGCAACTCCTGGACCGAGTACTAGGCGATTAATAAGCCGAGAGGGGTCGAGTTACCAGAACCCAATGTGTGGTAGTATCTAGTCTTGGATTACATACACGGAACTCAGTTCCTAAGGATGGTTCCAATGAAACAACCCGCCATGTACTCCTACATAGTCTTTCATCGGTACCTTTACCAAATCAGGTTCCACACTTATTCATTTGTCACTAGAACACATTCGTCCATTCTTGTTCATCACCCAGATGAAATAGACCTGACACAAATCTAAGCATATCAAGCATAGAAGGATAAGACACATCATGGCTCAAGCAACTACCAGGTATGCTAGGTTGCAAGGTTTAGCTATTTACTGTAACAATGACAGGTCATGCAAAGGAATGGCAGCTACCGAAGTAAAGCATTTGAAATGTTTTCTCCTAATGCAATAAGTGAGAGCCGGAGCAGGAACATGGGATTATATCCGTGGAAGGATTAAATCCATCAGTCGGATATTCGGACGTATCCGGAGGGGCAGAGCCTACCGAAATAATACCGACAATGAATATCATTCAAATGCAACATTATGATGCATGATTAGGCATGAAATGAAATGTAGTATGGTTTAATGTGGATAATAGCACCTTAGTATGATTCTAATTTGAAATCAAAATTCAAATATTATTTGAAATAGGATATTTATCAAATTCATTTAATTGATTTGACATGATTCTATTTCATAACTTTGTTTTCATGCATGAAAGTAGCACCATTGTGTTCATTGAAGTTTTCTGATCATTTTACATATATTATTTATCAAATTTGGAGTGATATTTTATTTTATGTGATTTTTCGAAGTTTTCGGCATTTCTGGAATTATTTTTAATCACATAATTTGATTTATTGCGCGAGGCTCACGTCACTGGGGCAACAGAGGCTACCCAGGTCAAACCTGACCAGTGGGGCCCACTGGTCAGTGTCACGGGGACTAATCCCCCGCTGACCTGCAGCTAAGTGGGGTTTGACCCACCCTGGGGCCCACTGTCAGTGGCACTTGGGGTTGATTAAGCTCTAATGAGTTGTCCACGTCAGCCCCCACCAGAGGGTTGTCGCCGGCGACCTTAGTCTCGGCGGAGGGCTCGGCGGAGATGCTCTGGTTCGCTCTACAGGGGGAAAATCGTCAGCTGAGGGCACCAGCACGTAGCCCTCGCTCGGCCTCATCTACCATGTGCATAGGGAGGGGCTGAGGGTGGACGGAGGGCACCGGCGACGAGCCGCGGCGGTTGCCGAAGCTCGGGATCATGGCTAGGTAGCTACGGAACGCGATGGGCTCGATTAGATGGGGGGAAACGATCCGCAGCTCACTGCGGTGCTGTCGGAGGCAACAAAGACGAGGAAGGAGGTCACGGACGGCTGGATCGACGGCGAAGCCTCGGTGGCCGGAGATGGGGAATGACACCAATGGGGTGATGCAGGGCTCGGTGACTCGATTCCTTCGGTGTTGACGACAAGCTCGACGAGGCGGAGGCGATGGTACGCTCGGGGAAGCCTGCTATGGCCGGGGATGACTGCGAGCTCGAGCTCGAGCTCGGCTCCAATGGCGGCAGAGAGAGAGGAGAGGCAAGGATCCGAATGGGGAGGGGGAGAGGGTTGGAACGGGTTTCGGGGGAGCTTATCTCCCTCGCCAGCATGACAGGGCGGCCAGGCACAAACCCAGGTGCTTGCCCTCGCGGGAGGAAGCAGCGGCCACCTCCTGCTGCCCACTGGCAAAGGAGGAAGACGATAGGAGGGATAGTGGGCTGGGCCAGGTGAGCGTTTGATAGAGTTTTTCTATTTTTTTCATTTTTTCTGTTTAACATTTCTGACATTTGTTTACTTTATTTTTGGATCCAAACTATTCCTATAAATAGTGAAAATAATTGTGGGTGTTATTTGAGTTATTTCCATGTCCACAAAAATATTTTAGCATTTTATAATACCGTGAGATATTTAAAACCACATATTTGGGTAATATCAGTGGCTTTTGTGAAATAAATAAAATGCCAGAAGTATTTTTAAAATAAATTCCACCCCTGGAATATTGTTTCCAATATTTATCAAAAAGGGTGGGCTTTTATGAAGGCCATTTTGGGTTATTGAAATCACACTCTTTTTATTTTGGTTTAAACAAGGTCAGGTGCTAGGGTTTCTTTCATCCCTATTTTCATTTTTATTGCAAGAATTAAAACATGAGCACAATCTTGCTAATCAACAAAAGGAATTCTTGGGATGTGACAACTCACCCCCACTCAAAAGAATCTCGTCCCGAGATTTGGAAGTCGTCGGGAAGAGCGCGGGATACTCAAGTCGGAGACGGACCTCTCTTTCCCATGGTGCTTCTTTTTCAGAATGATTTAATGATTTAACTTTAAGAAACTTGAGGTTTCGTCGTCGAGTGGTACGCTCATCTTGATCAAGAATACGAATAGGGTATTCTCAGTACGAATGGTTATCCTGGAGATCAAGCGTTTCGTGGTACACTTCACGGATAGGATCCGAGAAGCAACGCCTGAGTTGCGAGACGTGGAAAACATCATGAACCTTGGAAAGATGCGGAGGAAGTTCCAATTGGTAGGCAACTTCTCCTCGTTTGGCAAGAATGCAAAAATGACCAATGTAACGAGGAGCCAATTTGCCTTTAATACCGAAGCGATGGGTACCCTTCAAAGGTGTAACCCGAAGGTAAGCCTTCTCGTCAACTTCAAAGGTCACGGAATTATGATGACGATCATATTGGCTCTTTTGACGAGATTGGGCGGTTTTCAACTTTTCACGAATAATGCAAACTTGCTCTTCTGCTTCCTGGATCATATCCGGACCAAAGAGTTGCCTCTCTCCGATTTCTGACCAATTAAGAGGTGTTCGACATCTTTGCCCAAGCTTGATTGATAACTATTGTTATAAGAAAACCCGGTGAATGGAATACACTTCTCCCAATTCATACCGAATGATATAACACAATCTCAAAGAATATCTTCTAGAATTTGATTGACTCTTTCTACTTGACCACTTGATTGAGGATGGAAAGCAGTGCTAAAGGAGAGATGGTTCCCCATGGTATTTTGAAAGCTTTCCCAGAAACGAGAAGTAAAAATACTTCCATGGTCTGAATTAATCCCGAGAGGGACACCATGAAGAGACACTATTCGAGAGATAAGTAACTCTGCTAGCTGGCTAGTTGTTATACTCTCACGAACTGGAAGAAATTGAGCTACTTTGGACAGACGATCAATGACTACAAAGATGGCATTATTCCCTTTCTTGGACCTGGGAAATACAGTGATGAAATTCATACTAACTTTATCCCATTTCCATTCAGGAATAGGTAAAGGTTGAAGGGTGCCAGCAGGCCTTTGATGTTCTGCCTTAACTCGACGACAATTGTCGTAGTTTGCAATGAACTCAGCAATTTCATTCTCCATCCTAGTCCACTAGAACCTCTGCCGTAGGTCCTGATACATTTCGGTACTACAAGGATGTATCGTGAGGGGAGATTCTTGAGCCTCCTTAAGGATCAACTACCACAGATATTTCTTCTTGGGAACAACCAAACGGTTCTCAAAGAAAACAACAGCCCGATCATCAACCGAGAAGCAATTGGCATTTCCCCCTTTAATATTCTTCTTAATCCGGGAAATTCGAGTGTCATGCTTCTGGGCCTCTATTATTTGATCCACTAAGGTAGGTTTCGCCACCAGGTTGGAAAGAGATCCTTGACGAACAATGTGAAGATTCAACTTCCGAAATTCCTCATAGAGATGTGGTTGACCTTGTTGTAACATCAGATTGTTACAATAAGACTTATGACTTAGTGCATCACCCATGACATTGGCCTTCCCCGGGGTGTAAGTTATCCCTAAGTCGTAATCTGTGATCAACTCGACCTACCATCTTTGCCTGAGATTCAAATACAGCTCGGAGAAGATATATTTCAGACTTTGCTGATCAGTGAGAATTTCGCAATGATTACCAAGAAGGTAATGTCGCCAGGTATTTAGTGCATGGACTACAACTGCAAGCTCAAGATCATGTGTGGGATAATTATCCTCATGTGGATGATACATCTCCATCATATCTACTTTTCCAAACTCTTTTTCCCTTGTTTTGGACTCTAATTTGCATGATTTGAATGGAACTAACCCGGACTGACGCTGTTTTCAGCAGAATTGCCATGGTGTTGTTTTTGTGCAGAAATGAAAGTTCTCGGAACATCCTGAAAATTTACGGAGAATATTTCTGGAAAATATGAAAAATACCCGCGCAAAGATCCACCGGAGGGGACGGGCCAGTGGGCCACAAGCCCTGTGGCCGCGGCCTCCCCCCTGGTCGCGGCCCCGAGGCTTGTGTGGCCCACGTGGCTCTGCCGCCCCCAATTCCAGCACTTTTTATTCCCTTTCGTCCCGGAAAAAATCAAGAGAGAGGAGTTCATCGCATTTTACGATCCAGAGGCGCCGCCACATCCCGTTCTTGCCTAGAGGGTAGATCTGGAGTCCGTTTTAGGCTCCGGATCAAGGAGATCGTCGCCATCGTCATCATCAACCTTCTTCCCTCTCCAATTTCATGAAGCTCTTCATCGTTCGTGAGTAATCTATTCGTAAGCTCGCTGGGCGGTGATGAGTAGGATGAGATCTATTATGTAATCGAGTTAGTTTTGACGGGGATTGATCCCTACTATCCACTATGTTCTGAGATTGATGTTGCTACTACTTTGCCATGCTTAATGCTTGTCACTAGGGCCCGAGTGCCATGATTTCAGATCGGAAATTATTATGTTGTCACCAATATATGTGTGTTTTAGATCCGATCTTGCAAGTTGTAGTTACCTACTATGTGTTATGATCCGGCAACCCCGGAGTGACAATAATTGGAACCACTCCCGGTGATGACCATAGTTTGAGGAGTTCATGTGTTCACCAAGTGCTAATGCGTTGGTCCGGTTATTTATTAAAAGGAGAACCTTAATATCCCGTACTATCCATTTGGACCCCGTTGCCACGGGAGGGGTGGACAATAGATGTCATGCAAGTTCTTTTCCCTAAGCACGTATGACACACAGAATGCATGCCAACATCACATCAACGAACGGGAGCTAGCCACATATCTCTTCGTGTTGTAACTATTGCATGATGAATGTCATCCAACAAATCACCGATCCATTGCCTACGAGTTTGTCCCACTACTACTGTTACTTGCTCTGCTGCTACTGTTGTTACTACTGTTGCTGCTACTGTTACTTGCTCTGCTGCCACTATTGTTACTACTCTTGCTGCTAGTGTTACTTGCTTTGTCGTGTTGCTGCTGCCACTACTTTTGCTACTACTGTTACTTGCTACTACTGTTACTCGCTACTGCTGCTATTTGCTACTGCGGTCACTACTGTTGTTCCTTGCCACTGCTGTTACTCGTTACACTGCTACTACGTGCTACAATACTTTTCTGGCGCCATTGATACAACAGTTAGGAATAGTCTGCATTGTCAACAGATCGTTTCTCGCACCGTTGCTATCATACTACCTTTGTTGCTTATATCCTGCTTCCAAATACTAATCTTTCAGGTGTGGTTGAACCGACGACTCAACTGCTAATACTGGAGAATATCCTTTCACTCCCATCGTGTCGAACCAACAAATTTGGGTTGAATACTCTACCCTCGAAAACTGCTACGATCCCACACGCTGGTGGGCCATTGCAAGAAATTTGCTAATTGTTGAGCAACTGGAAGCAGTTCTTTTCTGGCGCCATTGCCAGGGGACTACCAGCAGCTCTTTTCTGGCGCCGTTGCCAGGGAGGGATAGCTATATTCTCTAAGTCACTTGGGATTTATATCTGCTGATCACTATGAAGAATTTCAAAGATCCAAGAACCAAAGTCTTGCCCTCAACTACGAGGGGACGTAAGTAACTGCCATCTAGCTCTGCACTTGATTCACCTTCAGTTATGAGTAAGTTCGTGACACCACCTCTTGCTAGAAATCTTGATATGTCGCCTGTGCTTGATGATGCTTATGATGCTACTATGCTTGATGCTATGTCTTATACTGCTAGAGATGCTATGCCTGATACTGCTATCCATGATGCTATGCTTGATACTGCTTTGCTTTATACTATGTCTGATACTGCTAGAGATGCTATGCTTGATACTGCTATCCATGATGCTAGAGATGCTATTTTGCCTAATGATGATATGCTTGATACTGCTAGAGATACTACTTTGCCTGATATGCCACTAGGGGTATTCCTTGATGCTCATATTGCTAGAGTTACTGCCAATGCTCGTGATGCTTCTGAAACTGCCGATACTATTGAGATAGAACCTGCTTTTGCTCCTGCTAGATATAGCTCTCCTAGATATGAATTGCCTGATATACCTGAGGGTTATGATATGGACGGAGAGATAGTTGAGGCTTTTCTTGCGTGTAAGGATGCCTATGACGCTGAGAAATTACTTCTCAAGTGGAAGGAAAAATCTCTGAAAGCTAGGATGAAATACGACCCGAAGTTTGCCACTTCACCTATCTTTATCACCGATGAGGATTATGAATTCTCTGTCAACCCTGAGATAATCTCTCTAGTCGAATCTGATCCTTTCCACGGTTATGAGTCTGAGACGGTCGTAGCCCATCTTACCAAACTACACGATATAGCCACCCTTTTCACTAGTGAGGAGAAGATCCGCTACTACTATATCCTTAAGCTGTTTCCTTTCTCTCTAAAGGATGACGCCAAAGCCTGGTTCACTTCTCTTGCTCCTGGATGTGTGAGTAGTCCCCAGGATATGGTCTATTACTTCTGTCAGAAATATTTCCCTGCCCATAAGAAGCAAGCTGCCTTGCAGGAAATATACAACTTTGCTCAAGTCAAAGAAGAGAGTCTCCCACAAGCTAGGGGGAGGCTCATCCAGCTACAGAATGCTTTGCCTGAAAACCCTCTTAAGAAGAACGAGATACTTGATATCCTCTATAACGGACTTACCGACGCCTCTAGAGACCACCTAGATAGTTGTGCCGGTTGTGTTTTTATGGAACGAACTGTAGAACAAGCTGAGATCCTACTGAATAACATCTTGATCAACGATAATGCTTGGACTATTCCCGAACCACCTCCTAAGCCAACTCCTAAGAAAAGAGGTATTCTATTCCTCAGTCCCGAAGATATGCAAGAAGCCAAGAAATCTATGCAAGAGAACGGCATTAGATCTGAAGAAGTCAAAAATCTACCGCCTATCGAAGAGATCCATGGTCTCGATAACCCGATACAAGTAGTAAAGGTGAATTCTCTGCATTGATTCAATGAGAGTGATATTCCTTTTGACAAACCTGCTAGCCTATGCTTTGATGAATTTGACAACTTTGTTGCCAAACAACAGAGTTTCAATGATTATGTTAGCAGACAATTGGAACAAAGTACTCGTATGCTTAGTCATTTAAGTGCTTGTGTAGACAGAAATGTCAATAATCTGAAGTTTCTGAGTAAACATGCCTCTATGATTACTACTCAGGTAGAACAAGTACTTATAGCTCAGAATGACTTGCTCGATGAATTAAATGACAACTCTGTCAGAGTCATTACTAGAGGAGGCAAAATGACTCAGGAACCTTTGTATCCAGAAGGCCATCCTAAGAGAATTGATCAAGATTCTCAAGGAATTAATGTTGATACACTGAGTCATCCTAAGAAGAAGAAGGATGATCGAAACCTACATGTCAGTTCACCAAATACTATCACACCTGAAGAACCAAATGATATTCATGCTTTTGATGCAGAAACACAATCTGGTGATGAACATGAACCTGGTGACAATATGGACAGTGATGTTCATAATAATGCTCAACCTAGCAATGATGAGGATGTGGATATTGAACCTACGGTTAATTCTGATAACCCACAACCTAAGAGATACAATAAGAATGACTTCACTGCTAGGAAGCATGGTAAAGAAAGGGAGCCATGAGTTCAGAGACCCATGCCCTTTCCTCCTAAGCCATCCAAGAAAAAGGATGATGAGGATTTTGAGCGCTTTATTGAAATGTTGAGACCCATCTTTCTGCAGATGCGGTTAATTGATATGCTCAAAATGTCTCCCTATGCCAAGTACATGAAAGATATCGTGGCCAATAAACGGAAGATATCAGATCTTGAGAACTCCACCATGCTTGCCAATTACACTTTCAAAGGTGGAAATCCTAAGAAACTTGGTGATCCCAGAGTGCCCACTATACCTGTCTCCATTAAAGAAAACTACGTAAGAACTGCCTTATGTGACCTGGGAGCCGGTGTTAGTGTTATGCCTCTCTCTTTATCGTAGACTTGAACTGGATAAGTTGACACCCACTAAAATCTCTCTGCAAATGGCCGACAAATCAACTTCTTTCCCTGTCGGCATTTGCAAGGATGTGCCTGTTGTGGTTGCTAATGTTACTATCTTAACGGACTTTGTTATCCTGGATATTCCTGAGGATGATGCCATGGTGATCATTCTTGGAAGACCATTCTTAAACACCACAAGGGCTGTTATAGATTGCAGCAAAGGCAATGTCACCTTCCATGTCAATGGTAATGAGCATACAATGCACTTTCCGAAGAAAGGATATCAAGTACATTGCATCAATGCTATCGAAAAAACTTCATCGATTCTTATTGGGAGCTTTGAATGCCCTATTCCTCGTGTTAAGATGAAGTATGATTTGCTTGTTGGGGAGATTCATATCCCCATTGAGGTGACTTAGTGGCTATTCGACAATTCTACGTTTCCTTTTGTGATTTGAAAAAGTTTTGTCATGAGGATTTGATCAACCCTATTGACGGATTTCTTTCGATGACCATGAAATGGATGAATCAAGGAGTCACATACCTCTGTTTTAAGCTTTCACTTTCTTTTGCTTAGAAGAAAAATGATAGATTTAGTTTAGTTTTTCCTATTTGGTGTTTTAGCGTCCCGGAGAAAAGTACCCCGAAAATAAAAGTTCTCCGATGGTCGTGAAAATCAAATATGATTTTTTCGGGATTTTTTGAAAAATACTAGGAGTGAGAGCTGGCCTGGGGGCCACACCAGTGGGCCACAAGCCCTGTAGCCGCGGCCTCCCCCCTGGCCGCGGCTACCAAGATTGTAGGGCCCACAGGGAGCCCCTCCACTCATTCCAGCTCCCATCCTCTTCTTCTACCTCCAGAAAAAAATCGTTTCGCAGCTCAAACCCGTGTTCTTGCTCATTTGGCTGTGATTTTGGATCTCCTTGCTCAAAGCACCATTCTCCGAACCGTTTTGGGGAAATTACTCCTTGGTAAGTGACTCCTCCACTGGTCCAATTAGTTTCTACTCTAGTGCTTTATCCTTCGCATATTCTTGCTACCTTGGTGACCCTGTTCTTGAGCTTGAAATGTTGATTTTAGCTGGTCCCAAGTAGTTTTAGCGCGTGATACGGTCTCTAGGCACTAGTAGGAGTAGTTGCTACAAGGTGTGGTTAATCTTTATTCACTTTTTTCTTGAACTTCAAAAATTTCAGCAAAAAAAAATTATGTTCGGGAGGAAGTTTCATGGTGGTTCCTCAAGTAAGAAGGGTCCCCATCTTTCTCTTTGGGATCCCGATCCTTATCAACTAAGGGACGCACCGGTAGAACCATGTGAATGGCCTTCCGATGAGTTCATGATCGAAGCAGGCTTCAAGGATCAGTTTGATACACTTGTCCGTAATGCCGGGTTAGAAGAATTCCTCTCAGATAAATGTGAACAGTATGCTATGCTCACTGCCTCTTTCGTGCGTAGATTTAAATTTTCAGTTGGTCGTGACTCATCCATACTATTTGATCTGTATGATAAATCCTACACCATGGATTTGGAGGATTTCAATAGGATTTGCAAGATACCCGATGGGGTAGTCTTAATGATCCTGCTAAGTCTTCGGTTAGAGATTTTGTCTCTAGTATAACTATTGAAGAAACTAGAGACATCACGCAAACTACCATAGGAAGCATTCATTTCCCTGCCTTGCACTACTTTGCCCTCTTCATAGGTAGATGCATTAACGGCAAGGTTGAACATTGTCACCTATGCGCATCCGACCTTAGTATCCTTAAGAGCGCAGTGACGGGTGACAAAAGCTTCAACATGGGAGCTATTATAGCAAGGAGGCTGAATAAGAATGCTATTGATGGGGATTTCTTTGGCGGCATCTATGCCACTCGCATAGCAAATTTTCTTGGAGTACCCATGCGCGCAGGAGATCCCCCGCTCCATACAGCTTTCCTTGACCGCGTCGCTATGCCACGCTATCAGTTCCTTGAGAGGGATGATGAATCCCTCCTATACCGATTGATATTTAACTGGCAGCGTGTTTTCCATATTACCCTTCCTGCTCCTGCTTTCTTTGACTTTCAGGTAAAACAAAGATATTACATAACGAGAGGAAAGGCAGAGGAGTATGAGAGGGAGGCGACGGCTGCTCGTCTCCGTGAGGCAGCTATTCAGGAAGTGGTTGCAGCGCTCCCGTATAACCCCGATTATGATTTTGGGTTTCGCCAGGACCGTCCTTGGGAGTAGACCAAACTAGGCCAAAAGCCTAAGCTTGGGGGAGTACATGTTTGCACCAACTTTACATTCATGCTTATGCTTTCACTTTGTTAGTCGGTGTTTACACTTTGCCACTGTATTATCCATGCTAGTTTATTTTTGTTTTGTGTCCTTTTGAGAAAACTCAAAAAGATTTTCCTTTCTTCTTTTGCTTGTTGGGAGCTTTCCCGCGTAAATAGTTTTCTTTTTCTTTGAGTCGAGGTAGAAGACCATGGTTACAATGTTTAGTGGCTCTCGCATGCATACCTGTTCATTTGTTAAAGAGCCATATTACTTTGTCTTCTCCTTTGTGTTTTCCTGCTGATTCGGCTCAGTCTAATGCACGAGCACTCTTATTATTGTTCACATCGTTCGATCGTGCAAGTGAAAGGCAATAATGATGATATATGATGAAGTGACTGAGACTGGAAAAGCTGGTATGAACTCTATCTATTTTGTTTTTGTAAATATGACTAGCTTGTCGTCCCAGATTCATCTTTGTTGAGAGAGAACCATGTTTGCAATGACAACTTAGAGATCATAGTTGCTTATGCCATGCTTAATTCTCCTTTGAATGATTCAAGTGGCTTGACTTGGCGCATGTTCATGCATGTAGTTGAAACAAAATCAACATAGCCTCTATGATTTTCGTGTTCATGGTGATTTATATCCTGCTCATGCTTGCACTCAATGATAGTCAAACTCATTGCATCTTGATGACTGTTGTCGCTGTCTAGTTGGTCGCTTCCTAGTCTTTTGCTAGCCTTCACTAGTACTAAGAGGAATACTTCTTGTGCATCCACTTCCATAAACCCAAGAGTTTTTCCATGAGAGTCCACCGTACCTACCTATTTGCGGTATCTACCTGCCGTTCCAAGTAAATTTGCATGTGCCATTCTCTAAACTTTCAAGAAATAATCGGTTTTGCATGCCCGAACCGCTCATGTGGTGACAGGGGGCTATTGGTATCTTCCATGTTAGGCGTGTTATCCTCGACATGTGTTTATTCACTGTCATTCGCGAGAAAGGGGCCGGTAATTGGAATGCCCAGTTCCACTCTTAAATCGAAAACATAACTGTAAAACAAGACTCCCCCCCCCCCGGGATTGATGTTAGTATGGACGGTACCCGAGGATTCGGCTAGCCGTGGAGCGTGATTGATTGGTAGTGTGGGATTTAAAACTTTACTTTTCTGTTTGGGAACCGCCTATAGCATGAGTAGCATGGAAGATATTGAGAACTCTTGGTCATTGCATTGACAATGAAAGCATGCCACCCAAAATTATTATCTCTGTTTTCAAAGCTTGAGCTCTCGCACCTCTGCAAATCAATGCATCCCTCTGCGAAGGGCATGTCTATTTATTTTCTTGTTGAGTTATCCCCTTCTTATAGAAGCACCAATTAGGGAGCACCTCTGTCATTCTTATGCTTTGCTTTTGATTGATATTGTGTATGACTATGATTGGATCTTCGTTGCTATGAGTTACAATGTTTAGTCAGCCCTTGATCTTTGAAAGTGCTCTGCATTTATGTTTTGCGGTCTCAGAAAGAGCTAGCGAGATACCACCTATTCATATTGCTTCATGCTTGTTTTGATTGAATTGTTGGTATCTTAAACTCATTATTATTTGCTCGCTAGCTGATTATGCCATTGATATTAGTTTAATGTGAGACCTATTAGTTTAATGTGAGAATATTTCTGTAAAATATGAAAAATACCTCCTCAAAGATCCACCGGAGGGGACGGGCCAGTGGGCCACAAGCCCTGTGGCCGCGGCCTCCCCCCTGGCCACGGCCACCAGGCTTGTGACGCCCACGTGGCTCTGCCGCCCCCAATTCCAGCGCTATTTATTCCCTTTCATCCCGGCAAAAATCAAGAGACAGGAGTTCATCGCGTTTTACGATCCAGAGGCGCCGCCACATCCCCTTCTTGCCCTCGAGGGCAGATCTGGAGTCCGTTTTGGGCTCCGGATCAAGGAGATCGTCGCCATCGTCATCATCAACCATCTTCCCTCTCCAATTCCATGATGCTCTTCATCGTTCGTGAGAAATCTCTTCATAGGCTCGCTGGGCGGTGATGAGTAGGATGAGATCTATCATGTAATCAAGTTAGTTTTGACGCGGATTGATCCCTAGTATCCACTATGTTCTGAGATTGATGTTGCTACTACTTTGCCATGCTTAATGCTTACCACTAGGGCCCGAGTGCCATGATTTCAGATCTGAAATTAATATGTTGTCACCAATATATGTGTGTTTTAGATCCGATCTTGCAAGTTGTAGTTACCTACTATGTGTTATGATCCAGCAACCCCGGAGTGACAATAACCAGAACCACTCCCGGTGATGATCATAGTTTGAGGAGTTCATGTGTTCACCAAGTGTTAATGCGTTGGTCCAGTTCTTTATTAAAAGGAGAACCTTAATATCCCGTAGTATCCATTTGGACCCCACTGCCACGGGAGGGATGGACAATAGATTGCATGCAAGTTCTTTTCCCTAAGCACGTATGACTACACACGGAATGCATGCCTACATCACATCGACGAACGGGAGCTAGCCACATATCTTTCCGTGTTATAACTGTTGCATGATGAATGTCATCCAACAAATCACCGATCCATTGCCTAGGAGTTTGTCCCACTACTACTGTTACTTGCTCTGCTGCTACTGTTGTTACTACTGTTGCTGCTACTGTTACTTGCTCTGCTGCCACTATTGTTACTACTGTTGCTGCTACTGTTACTTGCTCTGTCCTGCTGCTGCTGCCACTAGTGTTGCTACTACTGTTACTTGCTACTGTTGTTACTCGCTACTTCTGCTTTTTGCAACTGCTTTCACTACTGACGTTCCTTGCCACTGCTCTTACTCGTTGCACTGCTACTACCTGCTACAATACTTTTCTGGCGCCATTGATACAACAGTTAGGAATAGTCTGCCTTGTCAAAAGATTGTTTTTGGCACCGTTGCTATCATACTACCTTTGCTGCTTATATCCTGCTTGCAGATACTAATCTTTCAGGTGTGGTTGAACCGACGACTCAACTGCTAATACTAGAGAATATCCTTTCACTCCCATTGTGTCGAACCAACAAATTTGGGTTGAATACTCTACCCTCGAAAACTGCCGCGATCCCACACGCTGGTCGGCGATTGCAAGATAAATGCTAATTGTTGAGCAACTGGAAGCAGTTCTTTTCTGGCGCCATTGCCAGGGGACTGCCAGTAATGGACGCAACTGCCGAGATGCGTATGCAATCACATGACGATCCTCCATGAGAATGCAACCTAATCCTTATCGCGAGGCGTCCCAATAGATAACAAAGTCCTTAGAAAAATCTGGTGGTGGCAACACAAGTGCGGAAGTCAGGCGTCTTTTAAGTTCCTGAAAACTAAGCTCACACTATGGTGTCCACTCGAACTTCTATCTTTCTTGAGGAGTTCAGTTAGAGGCTTTGCAACCTTGGAGAAGTTCTCGACAAAGCGGCGACAATAGCTCGCTAGAGCAAGAAAACTCCTAACTTGCTTAACCGATTCAGGTTGAGTCCAATCAAGGACGGCTTGAACTCTCTCGAGATTGACAACAGTACCCTTACCAGAGATTACATGGCCTAAATAGGTCAATTCTTGTAACCAAAATTCACATTTTGAAAACTTGGCTTAAAGGCGGTGCTCTTGAAGTTTCATCAATACTAGCCTTAGATGCTCGGCATGTTCTTGTTCGTTCTTCGAGTAGATAATAATATCATTGAGGTATACCATGACGAATTTATCCAAATAATCCATGAAGATCGAATTCATCAAGCGAGAGAAGGTGGGTGGGGCATTGGTTAACCCGAAGGACATGACGTGTACTCGTATTGGCCATAACGAGTGACAAAGGCCGTTTTTGGAATGTCCCGTTCTTGATCTTGATCTGATGGTATCCCAACCTCAAATCCATCTTGGAGGAGATTGAGGATCCAGTGAGCTGATCATACAGATCGTTGATCCTGGGGAGCGGATACTTGTTCATTATGGTGACCAGATTAACTGGTCGATAATCTACAACCATCCGGTCCGTTCCATCCTTTTTCTTGACGAAGAGGACGGGACAAGCCCAAGGAGAAGATCTAGGTCGAATGAAACCTTTATTCAAGACCTCATCTAGTTGTTTCTTAAGTTCGGCTAGCTCTAAGGGTGCCATCTTATAGGGTCTTCTGACTATTGGGACAGTTCCCGGAACAAGATCTATCATAAACTCTACTTTCGTGTCACGTGGAATTCCTGGTAGTTCTTCTGGAAAAACATCCGTAAAGTCACGGACTACCGAAATGTCTTCAAGTTCTGGAAGAGGACTAGCATTGAGGGAATAGAGTTGGCATTTGGCAACTCGAGTTGAGACATTTACTATCTCACCCGAATGATGGCTAAGCTAAACATTCCTAGAATGGGTATCAATCTTGGCGTAATGAGCTGACATCCAGTCCATACCCAAGATGATATTGATATCTGAGGATTTAAGGGCTATCAATGATGCTAGAAAAACTAGTCTGTCTACTAGAATTTCATTGTCATAACTTATCCTAGAAGTCTGCCATTTACTACCAGGAGTTTGGACCACTAATGGAATTGGCATATCACAAAAGGACATGTTATGCAAGTGCACATAACTTTTGGTAATGAAGGAATGAGATGACCAAGTATCAAAAAGAACAAACGTAGGGTGACGATTGACAAGGAGCGTACCCAAAATGACATCAGGATCCTCTACAGCTTCTTCTGCTGAAACATAATTCACGCGGCCACGCACAGGAGTTGGCTTCACATAATATGCATTGCCCGAACTGCCTTGCCCAACATACTTCCCAGGTTGCTTGGCAGCGATATTCTGGGGACACTCATGTGAATAGTGTCCTGGTTCTCCACACTTGTAAAAGATCACTTGATTAGCACCTGGTGCATCATTGGTAGCTGGACCACCATAGGTCATGGCTGGGGGGTTGGGCTAGTTCGCCTACATAGGATGGCCTCGGGGTATATCTTGGTGGCAAAGAACTATTCGGGACCCACACCCGGTGTTTCGGAAACGCTGAACCGGATGAGGAGCCAGAATCGCGAGAGTGCTTCTTTGTTGCTTCTTAGTCGGAATGACCAGTCTGAGCACTGATCGCCTTGTTGACAAGAGCTTGGAAACTTGTACATTCATGAAGGCGTAGGTCACGACGAAGTTCGGGGCTTAGTCCCTTACGGAATCTTGCTTGCTTCCTTGCGTCATTTGACACCTCTTCAGTTGCGTAGCGAGCGAGATTTCCAAACTCGCGGCTATAAGCATCCACGGTTAACTTTCCCTGAGTGAAGGCACAAAATTCCTATCTCTTACAGTCCATCAGACCCTCTGGAATGTGATGTAGACGGAAAGTTGCGTTGAAATCAGCCCAGGTGGCTGCTGGTCCGACAGGACGCATAGCTTCATAATTATCCCACCACAGATTGGCGGGGCCTTCCAGAAAGTAAGCAGCGAAGATCATCTTGTCAGCATCAGCAACGTTGGCAGAGCGTATCTTGCGCGATATACTGCACAATCAGTCATCAGCGTCGAGAGGATCGACGGAATGATGGAACTTCGGGGGATTTAGTTTCACAAAGTCACTAAGGGACACTACATCATTTCGCGGCCGACGAGCCGTATTTTTCTCAATACGCTCTAACAGATGGTTGGTCTCTCTCTTGTTCCTTTCTGCCTCCAGCATAACCTCCGCCAGAGAAGGCGGGTGAGGCAGGTCCTCCTGTGTTGCGTGACTACCCTCTCCCTGCTCATGGCTAGGGGCACGGTTGTGCCTGGTAAACACCATCCCCATTGAGGTGACATAGTGGCTATTCGACAACTCTACGTTTCCTTTTGTGATTCGAAAAAGTTTTGTCATGAGGATTTCATCAACCCCATTGACGGATTTCTTTCGATGACCATGAAATGGATGAAGCAAGGAGTCACATACCTCTGTTTTAAGCTTTCACTTTCTGTTGCTTAGAAGAAAAATGATAGATTTAGTTTAGTTTTTCCTGTTTTGTGTTTTAGCGTCCCGGAGAAAAGTACCCCGAAAATAGAAGTTCTCCGATGGTCCTGAAAATCAAATATGATTTTTTTTAGGATTTTTTGAAAAATACTGGGACTAAGAGCTGGCTTGGGGGCCACAACAGTGGGCCACAAGCCCTGTAGCCGCGGCCTCCCCCCTGGCCACGGCTACCAAGCTTGTGGGGGCCACAGGGACCCCCTCCACTCATTCCAGCTCCCATCCTCTTCTTCTACCTCCAGAAAAAAATCGTTTCGCAGCTCAAACCCGTGTTCTTGCTCATTTGGCTATGATTTTCGATCTCCTTGCTCAAAGCACCATTCTCCGAACCGTTTTGGGGAAATTACTCCTTGGTAAGTGACTCCTTCATTGGTCCAATTAGTTTCTACTCTAGTGCTTTATCCTTCACATATTCTAGCTACCTTGGTGACCCCGTTCTTGAGCTTGAAATGTTGATTTTAGCTGGTCCCAAGTAGTTTTAGCGCGTGATACGGTCTCCAGGCACTAGTAGGAGTAGTTGCTACAAGGTGTGGTTGGTCTTTATTCACTTTTCTCTTGAACTTCAAAAATTTCAGCAAAAAAAAATTATGTTCGGGAGGAAGTTTCATGGTGGTTCCTCAAGTAAGAAGGGTCCCCGTCTTTCTCTTTGGGAGCCCGATCCTTATCAACTAAGGGACGCACCGGTAGAACCATGTGAATGGCCTTCCGATGAGTTCATGATCGAAGCAGGATTCAAGGATGAGTTTGATACACTTGTCCGTAATGCCGGGTTAGAAGAATTCCTCTCAGATAAATGTGAAAAGTATGCTATGCTCACTGCCTCTTTCGTGTGGAGATTTAAATTTTCAGTTGGTCGTGACTCATCCATACTGTTTGATCTGTATGATAAATCCTACACCATGGCTTTGGAGGATTTCAATAGGATTTGCAAGATACCCGATGGGGGTAGTCTTAATGATCCTGCTATGTCTTCGGTTAGAGATTTTGTCTCTAGTATAACTGTTGGAGAAACTAGAGACATAATGCAAACTACCATAGGAAGCATTCATTTGGACCCCACTATGTTCTGAGATTGATGTTGCTACTACTTCGCCATGCTTAATGCTTATCACTAGGGCCCGAGTGCCATGATTTCAGATCTGAAATTATTATGTTGTCACCAATATATGTGTGTTTTAGATCCGATCTTGCAAGTTGTAGTTACCTACTATGTGTTATGATCCAGCAACCCCAGGGTGACAATAACCAGAACCACTCCCGGTGATGACCATAGTTTGAGGAGTTCATGTGTTCACCAAGTGCTAATGCGTTGGTCCAGTTCTTTATTAAAAGGAGAACCTTAATATCCCGTAGTATCCATTTGGACCCCACTGCCACGGGAGGGATGGACAATAGATTTCATGCAAGTTCTTTTCCCTAAGCACGTATGACTACACACGGAATGCATGCCTACATCACATCGACGAACGGGAGCTAGCCACATATCTTTCCGTGTTATAACTGTTGCATGATGAATGTCATCCAACAAATCACCGATCCATTGCCTACGAGTTTGTCCCACTGCTACTGTTACTTGCTCTGCTGCTACTGTTGTTACTACTGTTGCTGCTACTGTTACTTGCTCTGCTGCCACTATTGTTACTACTCTTGCTGCTACTGTTACTTGCTTTGTCGTGTTGCTGCTGCCACTACTTTTGCTACTACTGTTACTTGCTACTGCTGTTACTCGCTACTCCTGCTATTTGCTACTGCTGTCACTACTGCTGTTCCTTGCCACTTCTGTTACTCGTTACACTCCTACTACCTGCTACAATACTTTTCTGGTGCCATTGATACAACAGTTAGGAATATTCTGCCTTGTCAACAGATCGTTTCTGCCACCGTTGCTATCATGCTACCTTTGTTGTTTATATCCTGCTTGCTGATACTAATCTTTTAGGTGTGATTGAACCGACGACTCAACTGCTAATACTAGAGAATATCCTTTCACTCCCACCGTGTCGAACCAACAAATTTGGGTTGAATACTCTACCCTCGAAAACTGTCGCGATCCCACACGCTGGTGGGCCATTGCAAGACAATTGCTAATTGTTGAGCAACTGGAAGCAGTTCTTTTCTGGCGCCATTGCCAGGGGACTGCCAACAATGGACGCAACTGCCGAGATGCGTATGCAATCACTTGACGATCCTCCATGAGAATGCAACCTAATCCTTGTCGCGAGGCGTCCCAATAGATAACAAAGTCCTTAGAAAAATCTGGTGGTGGCAACACAAGTGCAGAAGTCAGGCGTCTTTTAATTTCCTGAAAACTAACCTCACACTATGGTGTCCACTCGAACTTTTATCTTTCTTGAGGAGTTCAGTTAGAGGCTTTGCAACCTTGGAGAAGTTCTCGACAAAGCGGCGACAATAGATCGCTAGAGCAAGAAAACTTCTAACTTGCTTAACCGATTCAGGTTGAGTCCAATCAAGGACGGCTTGAACTCTCTCGAGATTGACAGCAATACCCTTACCAGAGATTACGTGGCCTAAATAGGTCACTTCTGGTAACCAAAATTTACATTTTCAAAACTTGGCATAAAGGCGATGCTCTCGAAGTTTCATAAATAGTAGCCTTAGATGCTCGGCATGTTCTTGTTTGTTCTTCGAGTAGATAAGAATATGATCGAGGTATACCACGAAGAATTTATCCAAATACTCCATGAAGATTGAATTCATCAAGCGAGAGAAGGTGGATGGGGCATTGGTTAACCCGAAGGACATGCCGGTGTACTCGTATTGGCCATACTGAGTGACAAAGGCCGTTTTTGGAATGTCCCATTCTTGATCTTGATCTGATGGTTTCCCAAAATGAAGTCAGGATCCTGTGCAGCTTCTTCTACTGAAACATACTTCACGCGGCCACGCACAGGAGTTGGCTTCACATAATATGCCTTGCCCGAACTGCCTTGCCCAACATACTTCCCAGGTTGCTTGGCAGCGATATTCTGGGGACACTCATGCGAATAGTGTCCTGGTTCTCCACACTTGTAAAAGATCACTTGATTAGCACCTGGTGCATCATTGGTAGATGGACCACCATAGGTCATGGCTGGGGGGTTGGTCTAGTACGCCTGAGGCGCCACATAGGATGTCCTCGGGGTATATCTTGGCGGCAGAGAACTATTCAGGACCCACACCCGGCGCTTCGGAAACACTGAACCGGATGAGGAGCCAGAATCGCGAGAGTGCTTCTTCATTGCTTCATAGTCGGAATGACCAATCTGAGCACTGATCGCCTTGTTGACAAGAGCTTGGAAACTTGTACATTCATGAAGGCGCAGGTCACGACGAAGTTCGGGGCTTAGTCCCTTACGGAATCTTGCTTGCTTCTTGACGTCATTTGACACCTCTTCAGTTGCGTAGCGAGCAAGATTTCTAAACTCACAGCTATAAGCATCGACGGTCAACTTTCCCTGAGTGAAGGCACAAAATTCCTATCTCTTACAGTCCATCAGACCCTCTGGAATGTGATGCACACGGAAAGATGCGCTTAAATCAGCCCAGGTGGTTGTTGGTCCGGCAGGACACATAGCTTCATAATTCTCCCACCACAGATTGGCGGGGCCTTCCAGAAAATAAGCAGCGAAGATCACCTTGTCAGCCTCAGCGACGTTGGCAGAGCGTATCTTGCGCGATATACTGCACAATCAGTCATCAGCGTCGAGAGGATCAATGGAATGATGGAACTTCGGGGGATTTAGCTTCACAAAGTCAGTGAGGGACACTGCATCATTTCGCGGCCGACGAGACGTATTTTGCTCAATATGCTCTAACAGACGGTTGGTCTCTCTCTTGTTCCTTTCTTCCTCCAGCATAACCTCCGCCAAAGAAGGCGGGTGAGGCAGGTCCTCCTGTGCTGCCTGACTACCCTCTCCCTGCTCATGGCTAGGGGCACGGTTGTGCCTGGTAAACACCATCCTGGCAAACAAACTCACAGCTTAGACTAGATCAACATCAATACTAACTATGGACTAAGAATGCACTGAACAACATGGAATGCGGAAATGAACATCCAAACAACATGGTAACAAGCAAACAGCTATATATACACCATGGTTCATACACACCATAACATAGTTCAGTACAATCTCAAACTGAAGAGAAAACTACTGAAAATATGATACTACTCATCAGAGGCTTTACAAGCTTCCTATACATTATTTATCTATGCCTCTCGAACACATGTCGCAACATAGTCATATTCCACGAGACACACAGGCCTATGTAAATATAACTACTACAATACTACTATTCCACTCACGGGCTCAAGCATCCGCATAGAACATCTCATACAGGTTTCCTCCGTGACCTGGGAGCTGAACCTGTGGATCAGGAAATACTCTAGCGTGAGATCTCTCGGAACCGTAAGGACATCGCTGTGGCCTCGGTCCCCTTACTGGTGGCAATAGAGGTCCCCGAAGTGGGGTGACACCTCCGATAGCAGGCCAGTCAACATGAGCTGGAAGATGAGTTCTAACTGGGTTCAACATCTCCATATCTCCATAGCATGTCTGAACTACAGATGCCAGCTGTGTCAAAGCTGTCGACAGACGAGCACGAGTAGCATAAAGCTCCATACGAAGAACACGAGCATCTCGGTCTCTATTCTCTAACATCTGAGTGGTAATCTGTAGCAGCGGATCCTCCGAAGAAGAATCAAAGTAGACTCCACTAAGATATCCTTCTTCCCATGGCTGAGAAGTTGGAACCTAACAGAACTCTAAATTCTGCAACAGTGCATGTCTGGCTCTCATGATGGTCAACATAGAATAGGCGGCATCTTGTACCACCATGTCAACGGTAACCCCCAATCTATAAGACCAATGGATCGGCTCCTTGGCTCCAGGGTAATCTGGGAGTACCCTAACAGTGCATAGGTACTCACTCTGATTGAAATCCTGGTACTGCTCCTCCACTATATTCTCTGGGAACCAGCGGTAATCGGCTACTGACATCGTCCTGACCAGCATGGCCGTGTGACCCGGTACATCAATGCACCTAGTCAGACGGACCACCTGATGAAAAGAATGGGCAGGCATCTGAAATAGAGAATAATGCAAAGGCATTCGAGCTCTGGAAATGAAATTGGGCAGCATAACGGTTGTAAATGCTCAAAAACAATTTTGAGAGAACCCGCAAAAGATTGGATAACATATCCACTCAACTATCAAGTTCAAATTCCATGGTCATCAAATATTTTCTTCTTAGAACAAAAGAAAATTCGGATTGACTTTCAAACTGCTTTCCTACAATCTACCGATTAGTAACACGCGATCCTGAGAGATAGATAAGAAACCTAGTTCTTAACACCCGTCGAAAAGATGAGGATAACCATAACATAATGACTTGAGAAGAGAAGCAAGAGCCTTACGTTCCCTTCCACAAACAATTCCCTTACATATAACTAAAGCATTTCTAGACTCGACTTCGACCAGTTTGGCTTGGTAATTCTACACTCAGTCAGGCTCTGATGCCAATGTTGTCGGGACCCTGATCCTAAGCCATAGGAATCCAGCCTGTAACACATCGCATCCCTTTGCGGTCTCACGCATGGTTAACCCCACGGCTGCCACCTTACCTTAGCCAGGACCATTCGCGCCTTTTGACTCACGTATGCAATTGTGTCGCTAGCATTCCAATGTCAAAGAGCCCGGGTCGACATAACTAGTCACAAACTCAAGTGGCTCAACTGTACAGAGACAGGCATACATAACCCAGCAAAGCAGGCGTTGGTCATCAGCGAGTGTAGACGAGTCATAGCAAGCTACAAGGACTCCATTAAACCGCGTGACATTTCCCCGTAGGGACAGAAACAACAACTAAGAAGGATCCATGGCGGTCAACCAATGTGTCCGGAGCAGTAGCGAACTACCAAGGCTCGGTGGGAACACAAAGGGGCATTTCTCTGTATAGAGAGCTACTAAGGGCATACGACTAGGTGTCAATCCCATACATATCACAGTACATCACACGTACGCATGACATACGAGATATGCATAGATACAACAATGGAATCACAACATAACCATACAACATCACAACATTTATTTAGAAAACTCGGAAGAGTTTTGCATAATAAGTTCATACAGGTAGAGGTCACATGACCCGACACTCAAGTCATAAAAACAAAGTCATACAAGCCAAGCGGAAGCATTAAAGTTGTCTGAGTACACACAGTTGAAAGGAAAAGGCATAAAGCCTGACTATCTACACATCCCTTCTGGAAGGGGCCAGGTCGTAGCTGGGACACCAGCTACGCGTCATCATCGAGGTCTAGATAGAACCCACATGTTGGATCGTGGGTGTCTTCTGCAACATTTATTAAACAAACATGAGTACAAAGGTACCCAGCAAGACTTTAGAACACATCTATCTACTCATGCACATGTATCAATAAGGGGGTTGTGAGGTTTCATGCAGCAAGCCACCTTTGACTCTTAGATAGACTATACTACATTTTTAAATAGTTTTAAACAACTTTGATAAGTCGTACACGAGTCCACTACCACCACAACAATACACTATCATGGATTCCTTCCCGTCTTCCTACGGGAATGCCATACATGATACTCACACTTATCTTGATACTTTTATGAGTAGCCATTAAAGTTATATATGAACAACATATGTCTCCAAGTAGTCCATGTCCGCGGACGCGGCTATTCGAATAGATCATAACCCTGCAGGGGTGTACTTCTTCACAAACGCTCTCGCCACTTATCGCCATGTGCACGTCATGCACCTCGGCAACCTTCAAGTGGAAGCCCAGCGAGGGAGTCGGCCACGACCGTTAACCACGCTAATACCTAGTCCAGGTTTATCGCCTATTTGAGAGTGAACCCGCATGGAAGTACGGCCGAAGTTTCCGCTACGGCCCCAAACGATGTGCGCAGGGTTCCCAAGCCCACCATCCGGGTGCCACTTGGTACACCGTGCCACTGCCTACCGCATCACAGCCCACCTCGAAGGTCAGCACTATGCACGGCCTCCAGCATGACTATAAACACCAGAAACTACTTGCAACTCCTGGACCGAGTACTAGGCGATTAATAAGCCAAGAGGGGTCGAGTTACCGGAACCCAATGTGTGGTAGTATCTAGTCTTGGATTACATACAAGGAACTCAGTTTTTAAAGAAGGTTCCAATGAGACAACCCGCCAAGTACTCCTACATAGCCTTTCATCGGTACCTTTACCAAATCAGGTTCCACACTTATTCTTTTGTCACTAGAACACATTCGTCCATTCTTGTTCATCACCCAGATGAAACAGACCTGACACAACTCTAAGCATAGCAAGCATAGTAGGATAACACACATCTTGGCTCAAGCAACTACCAGGTATGCTAGGTTGTAAGGTTTAGCTATTTACTGTGACAATAACAGGTCATGCAAAGAATGGGTTCAGCTACCGAAGTAAAGCATTTGAAATATTTTGTCCTAATGCAATAAGTGAAAGCAGGAGCGGGAACATAGGATTATATCGGGATGATCAAAAATGGTGCTTGCCTTGTTGCTAAGTGGAAGGATTAAATCCGTCAGTGGGATATTCGGACGTATCCGGAGGGGCGAAGCCTACCGGAATAATAGCGACAATCAATATCATTCAAATGCAACAATATGATGCATGATCAGGCATGATATGAAATGTAGTATGGTTTAATGAGGATAACAGCACCTTAGTATGATTCTGATTGAAATCAAAATTCAAATATTATTTGAAATAGGATATTTACCAAATTCATTTAATTGATTTGACTTGATTCTGTTTCATAACTTTGTTTGTCATGCATGAAAGTAGCACCATTGTGTTCATTGAATTTTTCTCATCGTTTTACATAAATTATTTATCACATTTGGAGTTATATTTTATTTTCTACGATTTTTCAATGTTTTCAGCATTTCTGGAATTATTTTTAATCACAAAATTTGATTTATTGCGCCAGGCTAACGTCACAGGGTCAACAGAGGCTGGCCAGGTCAAACCTGGCCAGTGGGGCCCACTGGTCAGTGTCACATGGACTAATCCCGTGCTGACCAGGAGCTAAGTGGGGTTTGACCCACCCTGGGGCCCACTTTTAGTGGCTATTGGGGGTTGATTAAGCTCTAATGAGGTGTCCACGTCGGGCCCCACCGGAGGGTGGTCGCCGGCGACCTTAGCCACGGTGGAGGGTTCACCGGAGATGCTCTGGTTCGCGCTACAGGGGGGCAAATCGTGAGCTGAGGGCACCAGCAGGTAGCCCTCGCTCGGCCTCATCTACCAGGTGCATGGGGAGGGGATGAGGGTGGCTGGAGGGCACCGGCGACGAGCCGTGGCGGCTGTCGGAACTCGGCATCGTGGCTAGGTAGCTAGGGAACATGAGGGGCTCGATTAGATGGGGGCAACGATCCGCAACTCACCGCAGTGGTGTTGGAGGCAACGGAGAGGAGGAAGGAGGTCGGGGACGGCTGGATCGACAACAAAGCCTCGATGGCCGGATATGGGGAACGACGGCGATGGGGCGATGCAGGGCTCGGGGACTCGATTCCTTCGACGTAGACGACAAGCTCGATGAGACGGTGGCGATGGGACGCTCGGGGAAGCCTGCCATGCCGGGGACGACGGCGAGCTCGAGCTCGAGCTCGGCTCGAATGGCGGCAGAGAGAGAAGAGGAAAGGAACCGAATGGGGAGGCGTAGAGGATTGGAACGGGTTGCGGGGGAGCTTATCTCCCTCGCCAGCACGACAGGGGGGCAGGCAGGCACCTAGGTGCGTGCCCTCGCCGGAGGAAGCGGCGGCCACCTCCTGCTGCCCACTGGCAACGGAGGAAGACGACACGAGGGGTAGTGGGCTAGGCCTGGTGAGCGTTTGATAGAGTTTTTCTATTTTTTCATTTCTGTTTTCTGTTTAACATTTCTGACATTTGTTTACATTATTTTTGGCTCCAAACTATTCCTATAAATAGTGAAAATAATTGTGGGTGTTATTTGAGTTATTTCCAAGTCCACAAAAATATTTCAACATTTTATAATATCCTGAGATATTTGAAACCACATATTTAGGTAATATGAGTGGCTTTTGTGAAATAAATAAAATGCGAGAAGTATTTTTCAAATAAATTCCACCCCTGAAATATTGTTTCCAATATTTATCAAAAAGGGTGGGCTTTTATGAAGGCCATTTTGGGTTCATTGAAATCACACTCTTTTTATTTTGGTTTAAACAAGGTGAGGTGCTAGGGTTTCTTTCATCCCTATTTTCATTTATAATGCAAGAATTAAAACAGGAGAAAAATCTTGCTAATCAACAAAAGGAATTCTAGGGATGTGACACGCCGGTTGGAGGGTTGGGGCCATCGCAGGGACAGGGTGGGGCGAGGGTTGGCCGTCGCAGGGATCTCTGGTGGTGCGGGCGGGTGTCGGGGACTGGGTCCGAGGGAGAGAGACGGAGAGAAAGACGGTAGGGTGGGTGGGGTCCGTGTCGGTCGTTATGGGGCCATCCCCTTTGTCTTCCGCTAGCGGATGGCAAACGGGTGGCGGCAAACGGCAAAGGGGAGTGGGGGCAGCGTCGGTCGTTATGGGCCATCCACTTCGTCGTTTGTTGGCAGACGATGACCTGGTGGGGGGTTGTTGGGCTCTTTGCGGTCTGCCTCCAGCTTCTTTGTCGTTGTCTAGGAGACGGCAAAGATTTGGTTGATGGAAAATATTGTCTTTTCCATGAGCCTCCTCTTTGCCATTTGTTTTCCGGTAAAGAGGCTCTTTGCCATCAGCTAGTAGACGGCAAAGAATTGGCTGATGGCAAATTCCCTGATTCCAGTAGTGAGTGGGTGAAAACTCAACAAAATAGCTATCATGCGATACTTGATTGGCATAAGCCAAATGAGAATTAAAATCATGATGACAAGTTTCGTGGTTTTTATTACTGTTTATAACATACATGTCATCACAATAAGCATCATAGATAGCAACTTTGTTTTCATAGTCAATTGAAACCTTTTCCAAAATAGTGGACTCATCACCAAATAAAGTCATGTCCTCTCCAAAATAGTGGGATCATTAGCACCTAGAGTTGACACTCTACCAAACCCACTTTCATTGATATAATCATCATAAATAGGAGGCATTCTTTCATCATAATAAATTTGCTAATCAAAACTTGGGGGACTAAAAATATCACCTTAATCAAACATAGCAACCCCAAGCTTGTGTATTTGCATATCATTAGCATCATGGAGATTTAGAGAATTCATACTAACCATAGTGCAATCATGCTCGTCTTTCAAGGATTTTATGCCAAAACAATTATTGAATTCCCTTCTACCAATTGAGCACAATTTCCCTTACCATCATTTTCAATAAAGACATTATAAAGATGAAGAGTATGAGACCACCTCAATTCCATTTTTTGTAAAAAAAATTATAAACCAAACTAGTGAAAAAACAAGAAACTAAACATTCAATTGCAAGATCTAAATATATACTTTCAAGCACTCACCTCCTCGGCAACGGTGGCATAATAGATCTTGATGTATACTACACAATTCTTCTTGTAGACTCGTGTTGGGCCTCCAAACACAGAGTTTTGTAGGATAGTAGCAAATTTCCCTCAAGTGGATGACCTAGGGTTTATCAATCCATGGGAGGCGTAGGATGAAGATGGTATCTCTCAAAGAACCCTACAACCAAATAATAAAAAGTCTCTTGTGTCCCCAACACAACAAATACAATGGTAAATTGTATAGGTGCACTAGTTCGGCAAAGAGATGGTGATAGAAGTGTAGTAATGATAGTAGATATTGATTTTTCTAATCTTAATAAATAAAAACAGCAAGGTAGCAAGTAACAAAAGTGGGCATAAACAATTCTTGAAAATGAAGCCTACGGTCCGTACTTTCGCTAGTGCAATCTTGCAACAAAGCTAATATAATTGGATCACATAACAATCCCTCAACACGAGATAAAGAATCACTCCAAAAATCCTATCTAGCAGAGAACATAAGAAGAATTTATTTTTAGGGTACGAAACCACCTCAAAGTTATTCTTTCCGATCAATATTTCCAAGAGTTCATACTAAGATAAGAAGTTATCCTTTCTGATCGATCTATCCAAGAATTCTTACTAAAATAATAACCATTGATACATATCAATCAACCCTAGTGTCACCTACATACTCCAATGTCACCTCAAGTAGTGGTCTAATTATACGACATCCATCAAACAATTTCAGATTCTTCATATTCAATCCAACACAAATAACTTCAAGGAAGAACCCAAGATTTCTATCAAAGAACATAGCATGAAAACGTGCAATCAACCCCTATGCCTAGATCCCCAAGGTCACTTGAATCCGCAAGTTGTTACCACAACATATATCAAGTGAATCGCTTGAATACCCCAATGTCACTACAGGTATCCGCATGCAAGACATACTCATGTTCTCTCAAAATTGAATATTCAATCCAACATAACGAGATCTTAAAGTGAAAGACTCGATTCATTGCAACAATAGCATGGGACAAACATCATATGATCCAACTATATTAACAAGGCCCGTGGTATATCAAGATCATAACATCTCAAGAACACGAGAGAGAGAGAGAGAGAGAAAGAGATTAAACACATATCTAATAGTGCAAACCCTCAGCCCCGAGGGTGGACTACTCCCTCCTCGTCATGGCCTCCACCAGGATGAGGAAGATGGCCACCGAAGATGATCTCCCCCTCTGGAAGGGTGCCGGAACGGGCTCCCAATTGGTTTTTCAAGGCTACAGAGGCTTGCGGCGATATAACTTCTCATCTAGGGTTATTTCTAGAGGTTTCTCTATTTATAGGAATTTTTTCCGTTGGAATCATGCCAAGATCGACCACAATCTGCCCACTAGGTATGAGGCCACGCCAGGTAGGGCAGGAGCGCCCTGGTGCCTAGTTGGCAACCTGGGCCTCCTCTCTGGTCGTTCTTTGCTCCTCTTGATGTCTTATGGTGTGGGGACCCCGACTTATGAGTCGAGTTCGCCGCATGAACGTGCTCGGTGATCCCAGAGATCAATGCTCACCGAACACACAGAAACTGTATAATAAGAGTCTTACATCCATACATATCGTTTGATACAATAAATGACCTTTGCGGTCAAGCTTTACATATATATAGGGCCTTGAGGGCCAACACACCAAACTTGACCAATAGCGGAAATATTGGTCGAAAGTGTGAACCCATGCCATCATCCTTAACCTACAAGCATTCTGACTAGGAAGTGTCCTTAACCATATCCTGTTTTCTCATACCAAGTTACTCTTAACCATATCCTGTTTTCTCATACCTGGTCAATGAAATAAGAAGTGGCAAGCCAGTGAGTAGTTTGAATGTACTCAAAAACAACCCATGATGTGGATAATGCAGTTGGTACGATAATAAGAGATATGCAGCATTTTCGGAAAGCAAGCTTTGAATGTAAATATTCATGATCATAGGTGGGTATGGATATGCATCATTAGCTAGATGGTATTCAAAAGAAGAAGTTACAGATATCAATATATCTGTTGAGGGTTGAACACTCCGGTTCACCCAACATGCCAAGTCACCAAACTTGGTCATATCAACTCTTTTAGATAACACCTTTAAACACACGCACTCACACTTGGTTTATGCAGAAATGACTGGACGTAGTTTATGCAAGATTACCCAACTGTCCTTGATCGTGGACATGGATATTCGAATAGTTTTACACTCTGCAGAGGTTGTACGCTGTACCCACGAGATTCGGGAAACATTTGTGTCAACCACGACTCGCGGTATATAACATACCCGAGGTAAGTACCAGATCAATGCCTTTCCCCTAACGGTACTAGACAAAGAGTTCCACTCGATTGGTACCCAGCCCACATGATGTACCTCTTATGAGCACCAACTCTAGACAGCATCATCCATGCGGGGACCAATGGAGTGCCCGGAACACGTCAAAACGGCATAGTCGACCTACCTGGTACGACCACGTCACGAGAGTGACCACATATCACTCCCGCCACTAGTAATGTGGCCTCTTTGCTAGCACCAACCAAAATAGTCAACAAAACCCCGTCCCATAAAGGGTTATCGTGGTCGTACATGTAAGGTTGGGATGGTCAACACATCACAAATCTAATCCTGTTTCCGAAACCACTCACACCAAAATATACCCGGTGCACCACTTCTTCACAGTGGCCACCTAACTCATCATCAACCTCGGGCATTAGTGGCACTCGGCGGGGTTTTCATAAACCTTTGATATTTACCATCATCATGCTCATGGTTCTACTAAGCTTAGCTCTACTTGTCAACATAATATTAGTGTGACCCTCATAGGTGGTAGGATCATGCTCAAATGCAAGTGCTCCGGAGGAGCCATCGGAAACATCATATCTATGATTTACCGAATACTCATGATCATATGCAACGGGAATAATTGCTCTATTAGCATGCAATATAATATTTTCTCAAACATGGTCAAAGGGTTGCTTGCCTTTGCTCACATAACTTCTCGGGGTTTTCAAAGTCTTCCGGTCCAACTCCGAGTACTCCGTCTACCCTTCAACTATCGTCGGAAACAACCACAGTAAGTCTCACAGCAAGAAGAAACAAAAGTGCTATATAAATGGAAGTTATATTTTTCTTGGACCACTCTGGTCATAAGAAAAATACCTGGAGGTTGCTAGAGGAGGTTTGGGCTATCGGGGAAATTTGAATGGATGAAAGGAGGAATAGGTGATCCTTAAAGAAGCCTACAGAAAATATTATGATAAAAATGAGTGGAGGCACTCATTTAAGAGAGCATAATTTTAGAAACATCTAGGAAGTTTTTCACTGGATTTGGAGTTGATATGAATATATTAGGGATTTTCTAATATTTGATAACTAGAAATAGGAAGCTATTTATTGAATGCAACAGAATAATGCTTGATAAAAAATGTTGACCAAGGCTTCAAAAATAGGTTATGATATAAGAAGGCTTTGGAAATTGGAATCACTCCATTTGGAGTTGATTTGAACCCTATAGGATTTTACAAAGTGGGGTTTGAATAAATCAAATTCATGTTTAGATCTGATCTCTACAGAAAATGTCTCTGGAAAATTATGCAAGGCACATATCTGAGTAGGTCTTGATTTTAGAAACCTACAGAAATTTGAACCAACCAATTTGGAGTTAGGATGAGTTGTTTAGGGATTTGTGAAGTCTGTGATAAAAAGAAAAAGATAAGAGGGGTTGAACCAGGGAAATAAAATGTGCTCAGGGCGACAGTTAAGCAGATGGACTGGCCCAGCAGCTCGACCTTAGCAACCTGGCCACGCAGGAGGTGTATTCATCCGAATACGCCTTCGGCATGGGGGAGGCGTAGAACGCCCGGGGCGTCTCCACTTATTGGTCAGGCTCAGCCGTTGTGCCGCTTACAGGTGGGACCCGCTGGGCTCTTCCTCTCTCTCTCTCTTCCTCGTCTTCTACCTCGTGACTGGGGCCAAGGGAGGAGCCAGCCGTCGTGGCCATGCGGTCCCGCTGCTCCGGAGGCCGTGCTAGGGCATAGGGCGAGTGCCCTATCCACGCCGTGCTCAGGGCTGCCATGTTGCCTGGAGGGCGACCGACGAATCAGGAGCTTGTCATGGGGAGGCGGAGGACGGCGCCGGCTGAAGCTAGGGGCGCAACATGGTCGCGGAGAGGGAGCCGCAGGAGGCGGAGGGGTCTTCTACCACCTGCAAGATGACCCCGAAGCTCTTGGCTGAGGCGAGGGGGAGCTGGCTAGCTCGAGATCGAGCGGAGGGCGTCGAGGGAGCTTTCGTCCATTGCGGGGCAGGAGGAGGAAGAGAGCCGAGGGCTCGAAAGGGGAGGCCCAGGAGGTTGCAGGAGGAAGGAGGGAGTGATGGAGAGCCAGAGAGAGCTTGGGGTGAGGAGATAATAGAGTGGGAAAGTAGGGAGAGCTTTGGAGCTCTCGGGTGCTCCGTGTACATGGCGGCCACGCGCCTCAGATGAAGCTTGGAGGCTAGCTGGTGTTGGGAGTTCTTGGAATAGTCAAAAGGAGGGGTTGTGGCATGCTGAGATAAGGTGTGGCTGCCTGATTCGAACTATGTGGCAAGGTTAAGGTGCGGAGCACAAGTTTTGCATGCCAGGGTGGTGGTCACCATGGCCACCCATACCTACACCAGCAGCTTGACCAGTCAAAGGTGTCTGGGGTGTGGGGCATGCTAGATGGGGTGTGAATGAGGAGTTTGGTCTCTAGTGGAGCTATTTTGAATGGGCTTTGACTATGGTTAAGTTTGTAACAACAAACTTAGAGGTAATAAAAGTTAATTTCAAATGGAGAGTCTTGGGGAAAAACCATGTCTATCAGCGTTAGTTATGCAAGAACTACAACACTGCTAAGTTTCAGCTCAAACAAAGGAGGGTAGCTAGTACTTTCTGTACAAAGCTACATTTCAACCAAAAATCAACTTGTAGATGTGCTTCTCATTTTTCCTACATGAGCATGCCATCTCTTGGTTTTAAATGATGCATTGACATATTAGAGATGTCATGGAAGAATGTGGGTGCTTTGGATTAAGCAGAAGCGGGGCAAGAGGGGTAAAAATGGAGATCCAAGGGTAAAAATGAGAGGTAGCTACATGGAGTCTCCCTCCAATAATTGACCATAGGCCATGACAAGGCTACTGGAGGTAAAATGTAACTATATAGGGCTATGGTAGAAATTTAAGCTCAAGGGTAAAAGTGGAAGGTGCCAAAGTAGCCACTTAGGTGAGTGCACACAAGGTGTTTGATGAGTGTCAGGGCTACCAGATGGGCTTCAATTGATATTAAACTTAACAGGATCAAATAATAGATGAATATAAGCTTGGACACCAAATTTCGTATTTGGTTGGCAAGGTTTCCAATGTAGACTTGGAAAACCCATGAAATGGGCAGAAATGGCCTTCTGCTTACAAGACTATTCCAATCAATTCCCATAAATCCAATATTTGGTGTGGGGGCATTATTTGAGCATTAAAGCATGACCAAAAAGTTTTGGGTCAATTGGAGAAACTTTATAATGTAAAGTTTCCCAAAGTCAGAAATCCACAAAGAGGGTTTTGAGGGGCTTGGGACAAGTTATTCTATTCTCCTTGATGCACCACTTGGTGTGGATGCATTATTAGAGTATCAGAACATGCCCACCAAATTTGAGCACAATTGGAGATACTTGGCAATGTAGAGTTGCTAAAATTTTGAAGTGGACAGATAGGGTTTTAGAATAATTAGGGAAATCAATTCAACTTGGATTGAGATGAAACTTGGCAAGATCATCACATATATTATATGTGACATGCTAGAATTTTACACGAATTTATTGAGAATATTTCTTATAGAAATATTCCAAAAGCTTGAAATAGGAAGGAAGGTTTTGAAGAGGTTTGCCCAATATTTTGAAAATGACCATGTGTTGAAACTAATATATATGGGATATATATGTCCGCTAAGTTTCCCTAAATTTTCTCAAATATTTTGAAAGCAATAAAAATAACTTTCCTTCATAAGAGACCATTTCTGGCCTCACAGGAAGGCATTTAAATAAAATAGTAAAATAATCTTTAAAATAATAATATTGTGGTTTTGGCAAGTAATTTTGATAATGGGTTTTAAATAAAATATTTGGTGCAAAATAACTTCCCTAATTTGAGGACTTGTAGTACAAATCCCAACTCAGGGGGTTTTGAAAGCTTAAATCAAGGAAATGTTTTTTGGTGAAAATAATATTTGGTAAAAATAGTTTCTGGTCCTAAACACATGACATGATCATTAGGCAAGGGTTTGGGTCAAGGAGCTGAGTTTGGAGAATAGCAGGAGCATTGGATTCAAGCACAAGCAATAGGCAAGCAAGCAAACATCACATCAAGCATCACAAGCATTCATAAAAAAGTTTTAATTGGTCCTAATTTTTGAGAAAAGTCAAATCAGTGAGGAGAGTTAAACACAGGGTGTTACATCTGGGCACAAAAAGTCTCCAAAATGTTTTGTGAAATTTGGACTCCGTTTGATATTGATTTTGTGTGAAGTAAAAAACAAGCAAAAAGCAACAACTCGCACTCAGCAGTATATCAGTAGGTTAGTCCCAAAAAATGATATAAAGTTGCTATAAATGATTGTAGAACATCCAAGAATGATAATATAATAGCATGGAACAATAAAAATTATAGATACCTTGGAGGCGTATCACAAGTCATGTTATCCTCTCTCTTTCATTTTCTTTAGGGAAAAAATATTTAAATATTGCAGAATCTCAAACATGTGATGCAATTTCATGATTCTATTAACATCCAAATTTAATAAAATTGGTATGTTACAGTTCTCGATTGCGCCAATCACCTCTTCATACCATACGTGAAGAACTTCAAGCTGAAAGTGCGTTATATCGACTAGAGGGGGGTGAATAGGAGATTTTTATAATTTCATCACTGAGGAAATTCCTCACTGATGACTAACTTACAGAGGATCAGGAGTGCAAACTTTCACAACAGCAGTTTTTCAGTGTGAGGAATGTGAAAACAGATTGCACTGTGAGCAGGCACGCACAAAACAGATGAGGATTAACTAGCATCAAGAATTTGGAGTTGAGGAATTTCAGAGAAAGTCTTCAACAAATTCTTCAAACAGTGACAGTGAAAGTCATCAACACATAATCTGAGGAATGTAAGGAGATGAGGAATTAGAACCCGTTTCACAGCGAAGACAGTAGTTGATGACCCAGTTCCAACTGTTGTGACAGTTGTACATCTGGTTTGGAGCGGCTTGGTATTGAAACCAAAGGACACACAGTCCCGGGACACACAGTCCCTACCGTATTCTCCTTGGGCTAAGAACACACAGTCCTCGCCCAATACTCGTGGTAAGTCTTCAGGGAAGACTTCCAAACCCTCACAAACTTGGTCACTCGGCGATCCACAATTGACTGCTGGATTGCTCTAGACCATGACGCCTAACCGTCTGGAGGATGCACAGTCCTGAAAGGTAAAAATCTTCAGTCCCACACAGGAACAACTTCTTCAGTGATGCTCAATCACTTGGTTCTAGGTTTGTGGTTTGGTGTTTGGGGTATTTCCTCACTGATGGATTACTCTCGAAGACTCTGAGGAATTCGGTTGCTCTTATGACATGTGTCAGTTTCTAACGGAGCAGCCAACCAGCTAATGGTTGTGGGGGGCGGCTATTTATAGCATGGGAGCATCCCGACATGATTTGACACTAATGCCCTTAAATAATATGACCGTTGGTGTGGATAAGACCAATGATGTGGCGTGGCTATCAAAACGGTCGGAACCCTCAACTGTGAGAGTCCTCATGTCACTCGTATTCCTCACTTGAGGCTTTTGGTAGGATTAGGCGTGGGTTGAGCATCATGAGGAAATTCATTCCAAAGTGTAACTTTGACCCCCTTTAACAGTACGGTGTTCCTATTACTCAAGTGTGAAGAAAACAAAACAGAAAGATTAAATCTTCATGCTTCAAAGTCTTCAGAATGATTTTCTTCAGGACACACCGAATTCCTCAATTTCAATATCTTCATGAGGAATATCAATTTCATCGCAGATTCTTCGCGATTCAGTTCTTCAGCTTCAGACCAATTTCTTCAACCGAAGATATACGTTTTTAAGGGTCGATATTCATCAAATATTTGAAACTCCTCAGTGACTTATAGATCCTGTGTACACTCATGAACACATTAGATACTTAACCTATAAGTCTTCAAACCACCAAAATCACTAAGGGGCACTAGATGCACTTACAATCTCCCCCTTTTTGGTGGTTGATGACAATTAGGTTAAGTCTTCAACAGGGATAAAAATATGAAGTGTAAATACTCATTTGAGGAATTTGAAATCAAGATTCAGAGAGACTCCCCCTGAAGATGTGCATATCTTGAGAATTTTGCATTTCACAGCAAATGCACATTGATGATTTATATCATGGAGATCTCCCCCTGAGTCTTGTAAATCATGCATACATATAACATATAGTATGAAGAAAGTGAAGATGCATGATGACAAATGGTATCTGACGAATTTTAGCATGCGTGCATTAAAAACTTGAGGAGTAAGCATGCGAAGAAAAACGTTCAAAAGCGTCAGAGTAACATCGGGCTTAAGTTACAACTCATTACATAAAAACTTCAGAAGAGCCAAGAGTTTGTAACTTAAATATATTTCATAAGCCCCAAAATATCCCGCTTGAAGACTAAATCTCAAGTTTCTCCCCCTTTGTCATCAAGTGACAAAAAGGGACAAACTGAGGACTAACGCCTGTGAAGACTTCACACCTTGGCGGTTGATGAAGATGCGTGCTGCTTCTTGCGAGTAGTCTTCTTCCTTGGACCGGTGGCAGTGTCGTGTTGTTATTCATCAGATTCAGCAGTGCGGAATGAAGAAAAGGAACTGTCTTCAAGGTCTAGAACTGGAATTGGCCTGAACTTCTTCTTGGGAGGCCACGACCAGTCAAAGTCTCGCTCAAACTCCAATTCTTCAAGTTCTGTCTGAGTCTTCAGATTAGCAAGTGTGGCCCAGGTGCGATCAAAAACCTCATGCAGATAGTGATGGTTAAGCTTCACAGAGTTCTGTGTTTCAGTGAGGGTTTTCACAATGGCACCGTACTGGCGTTTGACCCACTTGTGATTCCGATCCACCTTCTGGTGAAGACTGAGGAGAAGCTCTCTTGTATTCATCACGCGAGGTGCAACATGGCTTGGAGGGTGAGTCTCAGTATCATCACATGAATAATATGCTTCCGGCTCTCTAGACTGGCCATCAAGGGGCCTACGGCCTTCATCAATAACTGACTTGCCTTTTCCTTCAACTGGCTCAAAAGTCTTCTTGTTGACCCTGATAGGAGGCATATAACCAACATGGTTGTTGAAATCAGCATGGAAGTTTATGCATGTCCTTGTCCTGATGAATCTCATGATCCATGGGGCATATATCTTGTGATCAAATGGACACATGGCATTGTCGGCCAAAGTCCTCAAGAAGAAATCATGTATGTTGATAGGAATACCATGGATGATGTTGAAGAGGATATTATTCATGATGCCTACGACATCTTCTTCATCATCATGGCCATTGATCGGTGCAAGAACACTGGAGAGGATTCTGTAAACAGACCTTGGTGTATATTTGAGCTCGTGGACGAGGAAGGTTTTTCTCGGTGGTTGCCCTTTAGCCAAAGGCTTCATAAGGACTTCCATCATCCCGTTGGGCAGCTCACGCTCACCATAAAGCTTCACGGCATCCTCTGAGGGAACTGATACTGGCAATTCACGCAGTAGCTCAGTAGCAGGAGCCTTGTAGTGAGTATTTTGTGTCATCCAGTCAAACACCCAGGTGTTAATATCTTCACGACCGCCAGAGATGTGAAGAGTGGCATAAAATTGAAGAATGAGCTCGTTCTTCCAATCAGAGATAACTGAGCACATTGGTAGCAGTCTAGCTTCATGAAGGACGTTGAGGACTGGAGCCAGGCATGGTATTGCTTCAAGTTCAACATGAGGAATATGCCTGTGCTGGAATATCTTATTTCTTCCACACAGCACAGAGGCATAGTAATTCAGCTGTGTCCTCGTCCAAAACTTCAGATGCCTGATTTGAGGCTTGTCATAGGGATTTTCTCCAATGAAGTACATGCGTTCTTCAAAGAAGTTCTCCTTTTGAAATTGTGGTCGCTTGGAGAATGGTTGACGCTGCATTGGCTGAAGATTTTGCTGAGGAACTGGAGGGGAGACAACAATTGCAGTCTCTGGATTGAGCACGACGAAAGCATTGTCTTGGTCTGGTGCATTTTCCTCAGCATTGTCCTCAGGGTGAGGAATTTCATCAGCTTGGGCTTCAGGCTGAGGAGCATGCTCGTTTTGTGCTTCAGGTTGAGGAACGGGATCTGGCTGTGCCTCAGGCTGAGGAATGTCATCAACTGGAGCATCCTGTTGAGGGTTCTGCTCGGGAGGAGGAGTAGGTTCATTCTGAGCCTCAGTGTGAAGATCTTGCTCAAGAGGAGGAGTTGGGTCAACCTCATCCTCAACTTGAGGATTTTTCTCTGGACTCTAAATTTCATCAGCTTGAGGATTTTCACTTTGCTCTTCCTCAGCTTGCTTGGTGACCGAGCCAGATTCATCAGCTGGTGCAGCTGATCCTTGTGCAGTTGTTACCTGAGGAATGGAGGGCTGAGAACTATCGTCAATGCGAATTTCTTCGTCGGTGTGTTCCTCAGATGCAGCATCCTTCATTTCCTCATCTGGCCCTTTCTCCTGGTCTTCAAAGGTGACCATTTCATAAGATGGAGCGACGTTGAGGGGCACAGGGTCCAGTGGAGCATTTTCTTGAAGCGCTTTAAGGCGCTTGGCCTCGGTGTTTTCTTCTGCTGAGGAGGCCTTTCTCTTTTTGGCTTCCTTCTCAGCAGCCCTTGTCTTCTTCACGTTTGATGCAGACGAAGTCATCTTCTTCACCTTTGAAGCTTTTGGTGAAGGTGTTTTCTCAGCAGATTCATCAGCTGGCTTTGAGGAACCAGCTGGATCAGAGTCATCAGCTTGCTTTGAAGCAGCAGCTGGATCAGGGGCAGTCTCACCATCTGTAGCAGATTCATCAGCTGGATTTTCCGTGGTGATTTCTTCAATTGCCGGTACATCCACACGGCTTTCTTGTAGTATTTCCTCGGCTTGAGGAGTTTCATCAGCTTGAGGAGATTTTTCGTTTGGCTCTTCAATCAGAGGCTGAGGAGTTGGTACTGGAGGCGCAGCCTTCTTGTTGTAGTCGTCAACAGCTTTAGTGGCAAATTTGATGAAACTGCTTTTGAGACTCTGACGATCAGATAGCTTGGAGTACTTATCTGTGAAAGTATTCAACTCAACCTGTGTTGACACCAGTGCATCAGGCGTCAGGTTGAGGAGATTCTGCTTGAGGAATTTCTCCTTTTTGAGTTTAGCAACTTTGGCATGTTTGGCTTGCTACTCCTTCCACTTGGCCTCGTTGATGAATGTGGCCACCATGTAGCTGATGCCAGGGGGAAGTTTCAAATCATCAAGCGGAGTGTTGGGGTCCTCATACCAGATGTTTATGTAGTCTGGGAGGACTTTGGGGTCCATTGCCAGAGGAATGGCGCTACCAGAAGCTTGAGCTACCCTCTCCTGCTTGTTTCTGATTATAGCTTGCAGGGTTTCATCATCATATTCATCACTACCCTCTGATGCAGAAGGGACTGTGATGATTTTGCTAGGGCTTGGTTTTGTTCCTCTTCAAGCAGACACCTGAGTCTTCATAGGAGGTGCTGAAGACTTTGTCTCCGAGCTGGTTGCAGCTGGGAGTGAGGAGCTGGAGGAAGCGGGCAGTGGCTTCATGACTGGCTTCAGTTATGGTTTTGAAACCTATGGTGGCGCTGAGGATTTTGGCGCTGAGGGTTTTGTAGCTGATGCCAGAGATGGTTTCTCTTGAGGCTTTGAAGCCTTTGGTTTTGATGGCACAGACTTCTGTTGAGGAATTGCCGAACCAGAGGTCTCAGCAGCAGAGGAAGTAGCTGCGGTTGAAGCAGCAGCAGATGATTCATTGAATTTCCTCACCGTAGCATCTGCCTGCTTCTTAAGCTTAGCCAAGTGCTTGTCCTTTTCATCAGGATAGTCATCAAGGGTCTTGAGGCTTGAGGGATGTGCTACTTGATGAGCCTCAAGTGGAGCTCATTTGCCAGGAGGCTTCAGAGCAAATTTCTTCGCATACTTGGGAGTGACAAATCTGTATTCCTTCCACTCCTTAGCCCATCGGCGTTCTATCTTCTGAAGCCGAATCTTTATCTTGGCCATTGTTTCATTTTCATCAGGTGTGCAATAGTCCAAGTAAATATCCTCAGGGATATCCAAAGTTGTATTCTGCTCAAGTTTCTTGCCTCCCTTCTGTTTCCGGTCATCCTCCATTTTCTTCAGCTGAGGATTTTGCTGATGAGATTGAACTCTTGAACATTCTGATGAGATTTTCTTCAAGAAACGCTGCAAATGAGTTAATGTGATGAGAACCGAGAGATTCATCAGCTAACATGTGTGTACCTGTGAACAAAGTATAGTTGCGAGGAATTTGGAGAGGTCATATGCGTTGTCAGATTTGAAGAAAATGAAAAAGTTTGACAGTTGAGGAATTTGACCAGTGGTTGAGGAATTTGCCTAAGCATACTGTTTTTGGGTTCCAGAGTTGTACAGATCCGAAAATTCGCAAAATTGAGGAATCTCGTGAAAATCTTATATGCTTAGTGAAGTTCATCAATAGTGTGGTGATAGGCAGTGTTTGAGGAATCAGATGCATATTGATTCTTGAGGAAAAACAGATTTCACATCTCAGATGCAAAATAGTAGATCTAACTGCTGTAAAAATAGGGTTTTTATTTACCCTAGATGGCGCGCACGAAGAACAGAGGAGAGTTGTCGGGAGAAGCTCTTCGGTGCGTGTCCAATGCGCCCTATCCTGGCAGCAGAGGACGTTTACGGGGGCGGCGGACGAGGATGGTCCGACTCCGGCTTGGTTTTGGCGACGGAAAAGTCGAGGCAGTGAAGCTCTTCTTCGCCGGCGACGAGACTTCCAGCGGTCGCGCTAGGGTTCGGGGCTTTTGCTGTAGCAGGAGAGCGATGGAGCGAGGATTTATAGCCAGGCAGTTACTCTTGGTGCGAAGCAATCGGACCAAATAGCCCCTGCCTCTACGTCTCCGCAGGACACGTGTAGCTCCCGAGCAAGGCGGTGGAGATCGTGGAGATTGTGGTTATCCGAACGAGGGAAGTGGGGTTCAGTTACTGTGCATTAAAGAGATATTTTTGAAGATTTGAGGATTTTGTTACAAAATCATCAACTGACAAGGACACATAGAGGATTTTGAACAAAGTTTCAAGTAGAACGCATATTAAGAATTGAATAGACTGGATGAGAATAGCATAGAGGGAAAGTAGGGTCCGATCACATTCACTTAGATGAAATATCAACTTGAAGAAATAGCTATAAGTGAATTCTGTTGAGGACTTGAAATCAGAGTCTATCTAGTTAAACGAAAGTCATCAAGTGTTTTTGAAGATTTGACTAACTTGAGGATTTTGTGATAAATCGTCACAATGAAGAAAAACTGTTTTGAAGAAAAACAAGTTTTGAGGAAATGGAACTTTGAAGAAAATCAACTTGAGGAATTTCACGTTGGGCGGTGGCGTGACCCACCATATAAGAATGTTGATTACAGACGCCGCGTACAATTGTCGTAGGGCCCTGAGAATCAATTTCTTCGTTGATTTCTTCACATTCAGAGTGATATTCTTCATCAGTTGAAGAAAATCGATTCATCATGTGTTGCACATCTAAGTCATCAATTTTGCAAAAGTGTTAGGATGTGTGCATGTTTTACAAAACATTTGAGGATTCTAAGATATTTAGCTCACACCGCAACTTGCAAAACCTTTTCTCATCCAAGGGCTTAGTGAAGATATCTGCTAGTTGATCATCAGTCTTCACATGGTCGATGAGGATATTTCCCTTGAGGACATGGTCCCAAAGAAAATGATGACGAATCTGGATGTGCTTAGTCTTCGAGTGATGTACTGGGTTGTACGCAATCTTGATTTCACTCTCATTTTTGCAGTAGAGAGGCACATTCTTCATGTTGATGCCGTAGTCCTTGAGGGTTTGCTTCATCCATAGTAGTTGAGCACACCATGAACCAGCAACAATGTACTCAGCTTCGGTAGTGGAGAGTGATATGCAGTTCTGCTTCTTTGAGGACCAGCGAACTGGTGATCTTCCGAGGAAATGGCATGTACCAGAAGTTGACTTGCGATCCACACGATCACTAGCATAGTCAGAATCAGAATACCCTACCAGATGAAGATTTGAGCCCTTGGGATACCATAATCCTAGTGTTGGTGTGTGAGCTAAGTATCAAAAATAGTTTCACAGCCTTATGGTGTGATTCCTTCGGTTTTCCTTGAAAACGTGCACACATGCAAACACTAAGCATTATATCTGGCCTAGATGCACATAGATACAATAAAGAGCCAATCATAGAGTGATATACCTGCTGATCAAATTTTTTACCATTTTCATCAGTGTCGAGGTGGCCGTTGGTAGGCATTGGAGTCTTGGCACCTTTGAATTCATGCATGTCGAATTTCCTCAGAACATCCTTGAGGTATTTCTCCTGTGATATGAAGATTCCATTGCGTTGTTGACGAATTTGAAGACCTAAGAAGAATTTCAGCTCCCCCATCATAGACATGTCATATTCTTCACTCATCATGTAAGCAAATTCATCACTGTATCGTTCGTCAGTACAGCTAAATATGATATCATCGACATATATTTGGCACACAAATAGCTCATTATCATAGGATTTAGTGAAAAGAGTTGGATCGAGTGAACCAGGTTTGAAGCCTTTCTTCATGAGGAATTCCTTCAATGTGTCATACCATGCCCGAGGGGCTTGCTTGAGACCATAGAGCGCCTTTTTGAGTCTGAAGACTTTGTCTGGATTCTTTGGATCCTCAAAACCTGGGGGTTGAGCAACATATACTTCTTCCTCAAGCTTACCATTGAGGAATGCACTTTTCACATCCATTTGATATAAGATGATGTTATGATGATTAGCATAAGCAAGTAGTATTCGAATAGCTTCATGTCTAGCAAAAGGTGCAAAAGTTTCATCGAAATCTATTCCTTCAACCTGGGTGTAGCCTTGGGCTACGAGTCGTGCCTTATTCCTCACCACTTGACCATCCTCATCTTCCTTGTTTCGGAAAATCCACTTGTGCTTGCGAGGATCTGGTCGTTTGACTAGCTCCCATACGTCATTCAGCTTGAATTGGAGAAGTTCGTCTTGCATAGCTTGGATCCACTCCGGTTCCAAAAAGCCTCAGCAACTTTTGAGGGTTCTGTGATAGAAACACAGGAAAAAATGCCCACAAAAGTTAACTAAGTGTGAAGCTTTTGAGCGACTGAGAGGACCTGGCGCGTTGATGTCGTTGAGGATTTTGTCAAGTTCTACTTCATTTGCAATCCTCGGATGAGCTGGTTGAGGATTTCGTCTGGGCTGAGAAAGTGGTTCTGGAGCAATTTCCTCAGGAGCATCTTCTTGATTTTCATCAGTGATGGGGATGGTTTCTTCATCAATTTCCTCAGTGGGAACAATGTCTTCAGTAGGTTTCAGCTTTATTGCTTCCTCAGGAGACAACTTATCTGGATCAGAAGGCAATTGCTCTCTTTGCGAGCCATTAGTTTCATCTAACCGCACATCTACAGTCTCAACAACTTTGTTGTGATAGTTGTTGAAGACTCTGTAGGTGTGCGAGTCCTTTCCATAACCGAGCATAAAACCCTCATGTGCCTTAGGTGCAAATTTTGAGCTATGGTGAGGATCTCTAATCCAACATTTTGCACCCAAGACTTTGAAATAACTTACATTGGGTTTCTTATCAGTGAGGAGTTCATATGAGGTTTTCTTGAGGAATTTGTGAAGATATACCCTGTTGATGATATGGCATGTAGTGTTGATTGCTTCAGGCCAAAAGCGACGAGGAGTCTGATATTCTTCAAGCATAATTCTTGCCATCTCAACCAGAGTCATGTTCTTCCTTTCGACGACACCGTTCTGCTGAGGAGTATAAGGAGCAGATAATTCGTGAGTAATACCAAGTTCATCAATATAATCATCAAGACCAGTGTTTTTGAACTCTGTTCCATTATCACTCCTGATATGTTTGATCTTGATGCCAAAGTTCGTCGAGGCCCTTGAAGAAAATCGTTTGAAGATTTCCTGCACTTCAGTTTTATATACGATGATATGCACCCATGTATATCTGGAATAATCATCAACTATGACGAAGCCATATAAAGATGCTGCATTGGTTAGTGTGGCATAGTGAGTAGGTCCAAATAGATCCATATGAAGCAATTCGAAGGGACGTGTAGTAGTCATGATAGTCTTCGAGGGATGCTTGGATCTGGTCATTTTCCCATATTCACATGCACCGCAGAGATGATCCTTGAGGAATTTGACTGATTCGATGTCGATGACATGCTTCTTCTTCACGAGCGTGTGGAAATTCCTCATGCCTGCATGACCTAGTCTTTGGTGCCACAGCCATCCTTCTGAGGTTTTTGCTAGTAAGCAAGTGGCTGGTTGAGGACCTGTAGAGAAATCAACAATGTACAAATCCCCTCTTCTTACACCTTCGAAGACTTTGGATCTGTCAGATTCCATGATGACTACACATCTATATCTACCAAAGATAACAATCATATAAAGATCACAAAGCATTGAGACTAACATGAGGTTAAAACCAAGGGATTCAACAAGCATCACTTTGTCCATATGCCTATCCTTGGAAATAGCCACTTTGCCAAGTCCCAATACCTTGCTTTTACCATTGTCAGCATATGTGATTTGCTTCAGAGGTGATGGAGTTAGTGACATATTCATCAGCAAGCTTTTATCACCAGTCATGTGATGTGTGCAGCCACTATCAAGAACCCACTCAGTACTCTTGGGTTTGTCATCCTGCAGATGAATTAGTACAGCTTACCATCTCATATGCTTCAGATTTGAAGAATATGATATCAATTTCATCAGATAAGAATTTCATCTCAACAAAATTATAACGACGTGTGAAATATTTCTATTTCATCAATATTAGCTTGCGTCCTATCAAGCATTTCCTCAGGTCTCCAGCAAATTCTTCAGATGATGATTTTCATCTGGAGACCTGACGTGCAGAAGTGATTAGTTCGATTTCTTCACCACCCACATCTGAAGGGGTGGTAAAGCATTCATCATCCTGCGAGCACCATATGAGAAAGGTGGCATTGAAGCTAATGCACTTGTCTTAATAGTAGGGGGTTAAAGTACTCATATGAATATGCAGAAAACTGGTTTGAGGACTTATGAACATAATGATTTGAAGAGTAACGCTCATATTCATATTCCTTGTAGTTCCCCTGCATGTTAGAAGTATTAGCACGGGAACGAGCATAATTTTGACCAGTTGAGGATTTTGATCCTCTTGAAGACTTTGGTCCTCATGAGGATTTTGATCTGGGGTTCAGATTATTCATTGGTGGTGTCATGAGGACATTCACCTGAAGATTTTCAAGACAAGTTTTGGGAACCCAGATTTTCCTCAAAGGAGGGCCATTCTTGCAATTAGTTCCAACATATCGATAAAATACTTCACCGGATTGATTTTTGAACAGTTTATAGTTGGAGTCAAATGACTCATCTGAGGAATAGGATAATTCACATGAAAAGCCAATTAGATTGGATGGATTAAAAGGAGGCCCAGTAGCAACAACCCATGAGGTTTTGGGATACTGCTCAGGTTTCCAATAAGATCCATCAGCATTCAATTTCCTCTCAAAGGCAATTCCTTCTTTCCTCGGGTTCCTGTTCAAGATCTGCTTTTTGAGCGCATCACAAAGGGTTTGATGTCCTTTGAGGCTTTTGTATATGCCTGTCACATACAATTCCTTCAACCCTGCATTTTCATCAGTAACATTTGTGTTTTCCTCAAGTGAGGAAATAGACACTACAGGTGCAGTTGAAGCATTTGTAGCAATTGAAGCATTTGATGATTCTGGTGAAGAATTAGCAGTTTCGCGTTCAATGCAATTAAGACATGGAGGAATGAATTCAGCTTGAGCAGCGCTGATCTGTTGAGCTAGTAATGAATCATTTTCCATACGAAGATCATCATGAGAAATCCTCATCTTCTCTAGATCAAGCTTCCTTTGAAGAAATTCATAGGAAAGTTTCTCATGATCAGCGAAGAGTGTATCACAACGATCTTAAAGATTATCAAATCTAGACTGGAGACTTTTCACATCTTCAGTGGGGATTTGGGTAAGATTCATTTCATCATTCAACAGATCATCACTTCTATCTAGCAGTTTCTGAATCTTTTCCAGGGCAGTTTGTTGTTTAGTGGCAATGATAGCAAGTTTACTGTAACTAGGTTTTTTATAATTATCAGGTTCACAGTCACTTCAATCAGAGGAGGAAGCATCATTGGGTACCTTTGAACCTTTTGCCATGAAGCAATAGGTTGGAGCGAAGTCATCAGCATAGTCATCAGTGTGGATGGTGTTATCATGTTCTTCAAGGTTGAAGATTGACTTGCTGACGAAAGTGGTTGCAAGTGCAAGACTGGCCTGTCTGGATTCTAAGTCTTCATCAGAACCCTCTTCTTCATCACATTCCTCTGATTCTGCCTCGGAATCCATTTCCTTGCCAATAAGTGCCCGAGCCTTTCTGAAACTAGTCTTCTTGTGCGATGAGGGCTTTGAAGATGAGGATTTTGAAGATTTCTTCTTCTTCTTCGAGTCATCAGAACTGTTATCCTTGTATTTCTTCTTCTTTGATTCCTTTCCCCAACGGGGACAGTCAGCAATGTAATGACCTGATTTCTTGCATTTGTGGCAGGTTCTTTTCTTGTAGTCCTCAGATGAAGATTCTGAATTCCTCGTGTCTCTTCTTGAAGATTTACCGAACTGGCCACGTCATGTAAACCTCTGGAATTTCTTCACGAGCATTGCAAGCTCCTGTCCAAATTCTTCAGGGTCACCAATGCTGTCACCTGAGTCTTCTTCTTCAGATGAGGAAATTGCTCTATCCTTCAGTGCACGTGGTCTAGAATAGTTTGGTCCATATAGATCTTTATTTTCTTCTTGCTGGAATTCATGAGTATTGAGCCTTTCGAGTATATCAGCTGGATCAAGCATCTTGTAGTCTGGTCTTTCTTGAATCATCAGGACTAAAGTATCAAATGAAGAATCCAAAGATCTTAGCAGTTTCTTCACAACTTCATGATTAGTGATGTCTCGAGCTCCCAGCGCTTGTAGTTCATTTGATATGTCAGTGAGGCGATCAAAGGTATCTTGGCAGCTTTCATTGTCATGCCTCTTGAAGCGATTGAAGAGATTGCGAAGAACATCAACACGAGAGTCACGCTGGGTTGATACTCCTTCATTTACTTTGCACAGTCTCTCCCAGATAAGCGTTGCAGAGACCAGAGCACTCACTCTTCCAAACTGGCCTGGGCTCAGATGGCCACAGATGATATTCTTCGCTTGAGAATCAAGTTGCTTGAATTTCTTCACATCAGCAGCAGAGACACTAGCAGAGATGATGGGGACGCCATGTTCCACAATATACCAGAGATCATTGTCAATAGCTTGTAGATGCATCTGCATCTTGGTCTTCCAGAAGGGAAAGTTCTTTCCTTCGAAAGTAGGACATGCTGCAGTAACCTTAATCATGCCTGCAGTCGACATAACTAAAACTACAGGTGGTTAAACCAAAATCACACAGAACAAGGGAGTACCTTGCTCTGATACCAATTGAAAGTGCCTTATATCGACTAGAGGGGGTGAATAGGAGATTTTTAGAATTTCATCACTGAGGAAATTCCTTTTGAGGAAATTCCTCACTGATGACTAAATTACAGCGGAAACAGTAAAGGATCAGGAGTGCAAAGTTTCACAACAGCAGTTTTTCAGTGTGAGGAATGTGAAAACAGATTGCACACTGAGCAGGCACGCAGAAAATAGGTGAGGATTAACTAGCGTGAAGAATTTGGGGTTGAGGAATTTCAGAGAAAGTCTTCAGCAAATTCTTCAAACAGTGACAGTGAAAGTCATCAACACATAATCTGAGGAATGTAAGGAGATGAGGAATTAGAACCCGTTTCACAGCGAAGACAGTAGTTGATGACCCAGTTCCAACTGTTGTGACAGTTGTACATCTGGTTTGGAGCAGCTTGGTATTGAAACCAAAGGACACACAGTCCCTACCGTATTCTCCTTGGGCTAAGAACACATAGTCCTCGCCCAACACTCGTGGTAAATCTTCAGGGCAGACTTCCAAACCCTCACAAACTTGGTCACCCGGCAATCCACAATTGACTACTGGATTGCTATAGACCATGACGCCTAACCGTCTGGAGGATGCACAGTCCTCAAAGGTAAAAGGCTTCAGTCCCACACAGGAACAACTTCTTCAGTGATGCTCAATCACTTGGTTCTAGGTTTGTGGTTTGGTGTTTGGGGTATTTCCTCACTGATGAATTACTCTCGAAGACTCTGAGGAATTGGGTTTCTATTATGACAAGTGTCAGTTTCAAATGGAGCAGCCAACCAGCTAATGGTTGTGGGGGGCGGCTATTTATAGCCTGGGAGCATCCCGACATGATTTGACACTAACGGCCTTAAATAATATGACCGTTGGTGTGGATAAGACCAATGATGTGGCATGGCTATCGAAACGGTCGGAACCCTCAAATGTGAGAGTCCTCATGTCACTCGTATTCCTCACTTGAGGCTTTTGGTAGGATTAGGCTTGGGTTGAGCATCATGAGGAAATTCATTCCAAAGTGTAACTTCGACCCCCTTTAACAGTACGGTGTTCCTATTACTCAAGTGTGAAGAAAACAAAAGAATAAGATTAAATCTTCATGCTTCAAAGTCTTCAGAATGATTTTCTTCAGGACACACCGAATTCCTCAATTTCACTATCTTCATGAGGAATATCAATTTCATCACAGATTCTTCGCGATTCAATTCTTCAGCTTCAGACCAATTTCTTCAACCGAAGATATACATTTTTAGGGGTCGATATTCATCAAATATTTCAAACTCCTCAGTGACTTATAGATCATGTGTACACTTATGAACACATTAGATACTTAACCTATAAGTCTTCAAACCACCAAAATCACTAAGGGGCACTAGATGCACTTACACAAGCTGCACAAGCTGATGAAATTGCACAGTCACTACAAGTTGAAGAAGTAGAGCGTCATTCTCCTAATCCTAAAGGATCAAAGCATTCCGATGACACTGAGATTGATCCACTTGCAATTACTGAGCAAATTGCAAAATCTAACGCTATTACTCATAAGAATGACTCCACTGGTTCTTCTAAGCGAATTGTATTATATGAGGCCAACCTAAATTAATCTTCAGCCGAAGCCCTCCGTGCCCACAAAAGTCAAGAATGCTAGGAGACCCAAGTTACTCAAGGCCGAATTATTTGAGGAGAAGAACTTCTTCAATGGCACATCGCCATATCTTTCTACAAGATAAGGCATCGGTGCTTCTGGACTTGAACGAAGATGAATTTCTATTCATCGGTATGTTTAACAAGAACAAAGTCTTTCCACATCACCATATTCCTCATGTCGATATGGAAGCAATATCATGCTTCACTCTAATGTTAACTGTTCTTCATGATGCTAGATTACTTGAACTCTGATGTGATATATGCGACTAGAATGAAGAACTAATACTTTAATTCTATGCAACATTGCATCTATTTGTTGAGGCTGAGGGCAGTCACACTAGGCTTTGGATGGGATGATAGAGAATACACACAACAAAGCCCCTATTGGTTAATTGCTCTGGGCTCTCCCAGTTGATCCCCCTAAAGGAAATGTGAAGCGCTTCTATGACTAACCCGAGCTTCCAAATCATATGATGCAAGTGTTGATGGAATCTCAGGCTAAAGGAAAAGTTCCTCATACCACCTTTCTCGTGAAGGAATTGCTATATGTGCCAGAGACTGTTTACAGCATACTCGTCGAAACCCTTAGTACTATCAAGGACAACCACTCCGGAGATGAATAGGTTGTGGGAATCATAACATACCAATGATGGAGCCAAATCAAACTTAGGTAAAGATCTGGTATGTTCGATTCTCCTTTGACGGTTGTTGTGGTGTGCCGAAAGAAAGTGATGGGCATTCGAGTCAAGCATTATTTGGACTTGATTGTAATTTTCTTTTTTGTCTAGTGATACTTTGTGCTAAGTCTAATGTTTCTATTTTCTTTTCAGTTTTGTCACGTCAATGTCTAGGTTGCTTGATTTTTATTACATGAATGAGGCATGTGTTCTCATGAAAAAAATTAAGTCCCAGAAACTAGTGCCCGGACAATGTTTCTTTTAAAGAAAATAAATCAACTTTGTGGCTATAGTCACACCGCAAGGAACTTAATCACAAACTGTCAATCTCCTATACCATTGGCGCAATTGGTGCAATGGAAGGACTCTAGTCAAAGCAAAGTGATGAAAAAAAATACTTGTAATGATCACAAAAGAGGAACGGTTGACATGAAAAAAGGTCACTCGACATGCGCTTTTTTAGACATGTGCAATGGCGTTATCTTAGAAGTTTTATGTAGGGTAAATGTTGAGTTGAAGGATAAATAAATCATAAAAAATGATTGTCTTCTCTTATTTAAAACCTGATCTCTTAGAACAATATGTCTATCGTGGTATTTCCGCGCCAGAAGCCAGGGGTGGCTTAGATCGTGGTTTGGGGCCTATGAGCGTCAGCGGCGTCTGGGAATTGGTGAAGGCGAAAGACACATGATGCCGGTCTATCTAGGTTCATGGCCCTCTGATGAAGTAAAACCCCTAGTGCTGCCAGTTTGACTATAGGTGATCACAACACAATGGTGCTTCTCGAGCTGTTTGTGAGGAAGGAGATGGAGCTTTCGCTACCACTCTCACCGCCTCTGTGGGGTATGTTATGTGGGGTGTTTTTGTATTCAGGTGCTAGCCAGCCCCTCTCTTGGTGGTTGGGGTTCATTCAACTTTATAGGGTAGCCGGAGGTCTGCAGTAGCGGGGGAAAGAAAGGGGCGGGACCCGGCTGCCATCCTCTCCGGCTAGCCACAGGGCCTACCGACTACGAGTCTTATCCCATAAGGGGACCGCCGATCGGGCGGCACGCTGGTGAGCACGCTGGTCGTCACGGAGTGGGTAGGCGTAGGCTTTGCTACACAGACGCCATGCCCGGTTAGCCTCGGGAGTGACCGGTGGCCCTATAGCCTTGCCCTGCTGGTGTCATCACATCTTCCGGGGCTTTAAAAGGGGCAGGAGGAGAGGCCGAGGCCACCATTGCTTTCCCACTCATCTCCTACCTCATGCCAGCGTCGATCCGGAGCTCACCGTTGTCCGTCCTCCCACCTCGCACCCGCAGCGCCCGTCGCCACCTCACCTCCCTCCTCGTGCCCGCAGTGCTCTCCACCCTCGTTCCTCCCTCCTCGCGCCCGTAGCACTATCCTCCGGTCAATCCCCTCGGGGTGGCATCTCCAACTTCTTCGTCCTATTGTTGATGGACGCCGAGATGGCCACACCTCCCGCCAGCTCGTGGGAGGGCTCCATGATCATGGAATCCCACATTGAGTACCTCCGACGGACGCGTAGGATCCGGTCGGCGGAGTGGGTGGAGGCGCGCGCCGGGGGATGAGCGGGTGCCGGAGCCGCACGCCGGCGAGCGCATAGTGTTTGGTACACACTTCACCGTCGGCTTTGGGTTGCCGGTGAGCTGCTTCATGCGGTAGTTTCTAGAATTCTATGGGCTCCAGATGCATCATCTAGGGCCCAACTCAGTGTTGTACCTCGCATGCTTCACCATGTTGTGCGAGGATACTTGGGCTGATGGCCCTTCTCCTCCTTGTTTCGCCTATTCTTCCACTTCCGCGCACAGAAGAACGAGGAGGTGTCATACTCCTGCGGCGGCAGAGTGGTGTACGACAGGTGGAACGCACTCTTCCAGAATATGAGGTTGATAGACTCCTTCAAGAAATGGCAGCGGTTCTTCTTCTACGTCCACGACATTAGGGAATGGCCAGATTGGGTCAACCTCCTGACGTTCACCGAGGAGCCGCACACCGACGCGAACTTGGACCTCGAGGTACGTAACGACGAGGTTATGATGCTTGTGGGCCGGGTGAAGCAGCTCAAGGACAGCCTAGGGTTGATACCCGCGGATATGGTGGTGGCCTTCATCTTGTATCGGGTGTTGCCGCTGCATGAGCGGCCGAACCGAATCTGCTACACGGGTATCCGGAAGGACTCCTGCCACCTGTCGACCATCGAGATGGCACAAGGAAAGATCACCGTCAGAGTGAATGCCATCATTCGAAACGGGTTTGATGTGGAGGGGTAGTGGTTCGACATGGTGTCGTTCTGTCGCAAAAACCGCACGCTGTCGGTAAGTTCCGCCCGGCTCGAACTGCAATCGGTTTCTCGTCGTGGTGACTGGTGCGTGGTCGTACTTGACAGCCTGAACCCTCAAGTCTTTGCATCATACTGGGATTACTCCGACCCCGAGAACTACGAGTCGGACGGGGACGGCTCTGCCATCCCAGGGGACTCGTAAGTGACGGGCACGGAGGAGGATGAGGCGAAAGCGCCGACTTGCGCCACCGCCGGCAGGGCCGGGATATATTGTGAGTCCACCCCCCCTCCCCATGACTTTGAAGGATTGGACTAACGATGATGACGATGATGTGTGCATCATGGATTATCTGCATGTGGCAGCGGAGCCGCCCCGACGCGGTTGGCAAGGAGGGACCGAGAAGATCCCGGCTGGGAGCCAGCAGGTTGTGAGGTAGTCGGCCCGTCGCTAGACAACAGAGGAGCGATGCAGGGAGAAGCGGCCGGTTGAAGAGCCGTCGATCGCCCAGGCCACCAAGAAGGCCCGGTCGGCCGTGCTACCATCGGGCACCCATCCGCCGGTGCAAAGGGCGCCAAGACACAGCATCTGTATGCTCCCCTCGTTTCAAGGTAAGTTTCCTTTTTGCTATTGTTGCGTGATACTAATCTCGTGTCTTTCTTCTTGGCGGCGAGGCCATCGAACACCCGTTGCCGGCCCCATCGGGTCCCAGGGGCAAGGGTGCTGCAAAAATGGTCGTGCAGCATGCGACAATGACGCAGCTCGAAAGGGAGAGCACCACCCAACTTCGTGCAGCCAAGGCAGTGGTCGCTGTGGCCGGCTCGAGCGGCCCTTCGGCCAGAGTGGCCAGTGGCCCCACGAAGCCGGTGACCCCCGAGGCTCGGGCGAAGTAGGACTTGCCAGCACGCACAAAGGCAGAGGCGCACCGGGAGTCGGCCCCGGATATGGAGGTGTCGCCGGCCATGGAGTCGGTGGTGAAGGAGGTCCTAAGTCCGGCGTCCGATCAGGGGCGCCAGACCGAGTCTGAGGTTACGGATGGCGCCGGGAGTGTTTGGTACCGGCGGGGCCGGACGGATGGGACGGTAAATGTCTGTCGTTTTGGATGAGTGGGTGAAGCTAAACCGCGTCCCGGGGACGGCCTGGGCAAGTTCCTCGGTCGACGGATAGACCATCGTCTCAGCCGGCGTGGCAGACGTGTTGGTGAAGTACCACCACGGGATAGCCGGCTTTGCCTAGTCGGCGGTGAGCAACTTCCAACTGGTGGACAGGGCGGTTCAGGTAGGCCATGATTTTTTTCTCTCTGCATGTTTTTAGTGGGGACGCGCGAGCGCACCCACTGCATGTAGTCCGTGAGATTCGGGCCGGTTGCGCGGCTACGTGGCAGCAAGGCCAAATCTTGTGTCTTGTGATCTTCTTTTGTGGTTTCCTTATAGGCGGACATGGCGAGGCATGACACGTTCTTCAATGAGGCTTTCGCGCTGTGTCGTTTCAGCAAGAACTCATACTTCAAGGTTCGGAAGGAGCTCGATCTCCATACGGCTGAGCTGCAGAAGGCCCGAGGTATGTCTTTGAATTGGTGGGTGCGCGCGATCGCACCCACTAGGTGTAGTCCCCAAGATTCGGGACGGCTGTGCGGTTGCATGGCAGCTGGGCCAAATCTTCTTTGCTTTTGATGTTTCATTGTTGAGCCGGTTGCTAACTTTTTGTTTTGATGCAGAGGGAGACATCCTCGAGGCTGAGGTGGAGAATTTTTTCCGCTCGCTCGCGGACATCCGGGACAAGCGTGACGAGGTCTCCAACGACCATGACCGGCTGGGGAGGGATCTCGGGGCCGAGCGGGTGGTCGCGGAACAGCTGAGGACTGCCCAAGCGGCGGATGTTGAGCGGCTCATCGGGGCGCTCTAGTAGGAGATGGAAATTAAGGAGGCAGCATCACAGGTGTCAGCCACGAGTGGGCAGAAGGTGGAGACCCTCCGCTCCGAGGTTGCCCGGCTCGGAGAGGAAGTCCGCAGGGCGGAGGCGGCCAAGGCGAGGGTAGAGCGAGAGGCGGTCACCGCGCTAAAGCTCTCCCACGAAGTCGGCGAGATCTTCGCTGATAAACTTCTTGGTCTTTGTTGGTTATGTTCGGTCAGTGGCCGCCGACAGCTGTCGTTCGACACCGACCTTAGCTTATTGTCTTATCTACTTTTTTTGGACCAGCTCGTTTCCAAAAGAGCCAGCCACGGGCGGAGGGGGCCGTGGCGGTCCGCTAGGAAGATATACACCGGGAGGGGTACGAGGTGGATGGAGACGCCGGTTGGGCAATGGAGGAGGTAGCCATTGCCTGCGAGGTCCAGCTGACCTATATGCAGGCGGCCTATGAGCGGCTCCATGCGGCGAGCGAGGGCCTCATCCAGCCTCTCTGGCCCGACCGGGCAGCAGAGATTCCCGCCGGCCGGGTGGCGCGGTGGCTTGAGTATATCGTGGGTCGGTTTGACACGTGGAGGTCTTCGGCAACGCGGGCTGGCACTCAGATGGCGTTGGCCTTTGCCCTTTCCTCGTATTCAGGCATCAACTTGGGCCACCTCGCCACCATGAGAGTAGAGGCGTGGGCGGACTTGGAACGGCGCAACAAAGCCATTGGCGTTCAAGCCAACGAACTCGCGAGTTATATTTCGCCGGAAACATACTACCCCAAGCTTGGTGAGGACGACGCGCCCATCCCGTAGGACGAGATCGGCGTCCCGGTCGGTTACGACGACAATGAGGCCGGCTCCAATTCAGGGGAGCCTGCTACCGATGACGTGGTCAGCGTGGTAGATGCCGGAGGGCGGTCGCTTCTTCTGTGGAGGCCGTGGAGCCGCCTACTGGCAACCGTGAGGCGGGCCAGAAGACACCGCATGCTGGCAACATGGAGATGCCCCACCAAGAGAATCCACCAGCTGGCGATGCGAAGGTCAGCCAGTAGGCTCCACCGGTTGGTGATGAGAACGTGTCCCGGCAACTGCCCATAGTGTAGATATTTTTGTTCCTTCTCTTTTTTGCTTATGAACTTTGTTATGAACAAGTCCACCCACTAGGGATGTAAGTTTGATGTAAAGCACTCTCAGCCTTGCACCTCTATCTTTATTTAACATTGCAGTTAATTTTAACTTGGTTGCTATCTGCCGGGGTACTTTTCTTGCCTTAGTCATTTTTCCCATGTGCCCTGCTCACTTTGCCTTTTTCCTGTTGACCAACCGGCTTGCGGACTGTGACCGGGTGAGGAGTGGGTTGTGGGAGGCAGGGTGTTGGTACCTGAGGCTCTTACAAGTTAAGTTTCGAATGGGCCGCGCAGCATGGCCAGACCCGGCCTACCCCTTGTCAATTTTTCCTATCCGCCCCGCCCCTTTGCTTGTGCCCCCACCGGTCAGAAAGTGAGGTTGTGGTCTATAGGCGGGGAAGGGTTAGTCCGCGGGGGAGGGGTATAGTACCTTGTCTAGCCGGGGAGGGATTGGGTGGGCCGGCCAGTCCCCGGGCCGGCTGAGCCGGTACGGGGGCGGTCGATGAAATGGAATAATAACTATGCCATAAATAGGAATGAAAAGCCAGTCCATGAATCCTGCACGGGGGTGCCGGCTGTTCATTGATTTTCTCAAAAGGAGGCGATACATACATACACTTGCTTCAACTGTAAAACGGGTGGAGGAGCTCCGCATTCCACGGGAGCTTCGTCTCGGAGCCGGAGGCATCCTTCTTGTTCTTTCTTGGCTTCTGCTCATCGATCAGGCAGTAGGCGTTGTTGCTTAGCGCTTTGCTGATGATGAAGGGGCCCTCCAATGTGGTGGACAACTTGTGTTGGTTGGCTGTCTGTTGGATCAGCCGGAGCACGAGGACACCCTCTCGGAATGAGAGGGGCTTGAACCGGCGGCTGTGATAACAGTCCAGACCCTGCTGGTAAATGGATGACCTGGACAGCGCCAGCTCACGCGCCTCCTTGAGGAGGTTGACGCCGTATTCTTGAACTTCTTTGGGGCTAGCCTCTGTGTAGAGGATGACTCACGCGAGTGGAACTCGACGTCGATGGAGATGATTGCTTTGGCCCCATATACCAGGAAGAAGGGGGTGAAACCGGTTGACCGGTTGGGCGTGGTCCGCGGGCTCCATAGCACAGCCAGCAGTTCCTCGGCCTAGGCGTTCGTCGAGTGCTCCAGCAGCTCGACCAGACGGGGATTTAGGCCGGCCAAGATGAGGTCGTTGGCCTGCTCCACCTGCCGTTTGACTGCGGATGGGCTACGGATGCAAGGTCAAGCCGGATTCCCTGCGTGTCGCAGTAGTGAGCGAGCGTGCCCTTGGGGAAATTGGTGCCATTGTCGGTGATGATGGTGTTGTGGAGGCCGTAGAAGACGATGATGTCCTTGATAAATGTGATAGTCATCGGGCCATCAAGATTCTTAATTGGCCTGTCCATGATCCACTTTGTGAATTTGTCAACGGCCATCAGGCGGTGCGTCACGCCACATCAGGCGGTCTTGAACAAGCCCACCATGTCCAGACCCCAGACGACAAAAGTCCATGTGAGCGGGATGGTTTGCACGGTTGAGGCCAGATGGTGACTACGCGTCTTGAAGTAATGTATGTTGTTGCACTTGTCGGCCAGCTCTTTCGCGTCCTTCAGGGCAGACGGAAAGTAGAATCCATGGTGGAACGCCTTGGTCACCAGGGAGCGAGAGGCAGCATGGTGGCCATGCTTGCCCTGGTGGATGTCGAGGAGGATTTTGTGGCCTTTCTCTGCCACAATGCAACGCTGGAACACCCCACACACGCTGCGCTTGATGAGATAATTGTTGATGATGGTGTAGGCGGCGGAACGCCGTTGGATTTGTCGGCCTCGACCTCGTCAGCAGGAAGTTTGCCGCTTTTGATGTAGTCGGGGAAGGGTTGCGCCCAGGATGGGGCCGTGACCACAGTTAGCACGATCACCGTGGTTGGGCTTCTTGGGGTGGGGTCAATAGCCAGCACGCCGGCTGCCGCGATACCCTAGCCGGATAGGGTGGGCCCCGAGGCGAGGCCGAGAGCCCCGGGGCTGGGGGAGCAACCCCTAGGCCGGCTGGACCAGCTGGTAAGTTGGCACGGGCCGCGGCCGAAGGGCCGGTGGCAGCAACCCCTGTGGCGGGGCATTCCCCGAGTAGGCGTCGGCAGCCCCCGCGACTGGCGGAGCAGCCCTCGGACCTGTCGGGATGAAGATGGACTCGGACTCTGGAGATGGCATAATGGAGGGCTTACGCATGTGCTTGAGGGATAAGCCGGACGAGATGGGTTTCCGGGTGGAGCCGATCTTATCGAGCGTGTCGGTGGCCTCGTTGCTGGCTCGAAGAACATGGTGGAACCCGCAGCCTTCAAAACCACCAGTCAGCTACTAGAACAAGAAGCGATAGCTAGCCAAGTTCGCGTCTCTAGCGTCCCACTCGCTGGTGACTTGGTGCACCACCAGGTCAGAGTCGCCGAAGCATAGAATGCGTCGGACGCCAATCTCCCTGGCTAGCCGGAGGCCGTGGGTGAGCGCTTCGTAGTCCACAACGTTGTTCGAGAAGGCAAAGTGGATCTGCAGGACATACTGTAGTTGGTCCCCCTTCACGGAAGTGAGGACAATGCCAGCCCCAAGGCCGGTGCGCATCTTCGATGCATCTATGTGCATGTGCCAATGGGTGGAGTCGGGAGGCAAAGACAGGTACTTCATCTCCTCCCAATTGACGAGGAAATCTGCCAAGGCCTCGGACTTGACGATGGTGCAGGACTCGTAGGTGATGTGGTGGTCGGCCAGTTGGATGGACCACTTGACGATCCGGCCGGACGCGTCCCGGTTGCCCTTGATCTCCCCGAGGGGAGCGCGCTCAACACCGTGATCGGGTGCTCCTGGAAGTAGGGCTTGAGCTTCCGGGCCGCCAAGAACACGCCGTAACACATCTTCTCGTAGTGAGGGTAGTTTTTCTTGGAGGCGGACAGCACCTCGCTCGGATAGTAGACCGGTTGTTGGACCGGCTGGCTCGGCCCGGCTCCGAGACCTCGACGGCCATGACGAGGTTCACTATGCGGCTGGTCCCCATGATGTAGAGCAGCATCAGCTCCTTGTCAGCCGGCACGGCCAGCACGGGTGCGGTGGTTAGCACGCGCTTGAGATCACGCAGGGCCTCATCCGCCTAGTCGCTCCACACAAATTTGTCTGCTTTCTTGGGCATACGATAGAGGGGGAGGGCCTTCTCTTTGAGTCGGCTGATGAGGCGATTGAGCGAGGCGAGGAAGCGAGTGATCTTCTGGATGTCGGACATGTTAGTCGACCGATCCATCCACTCGGTGGCCCAGATATTCTCAGTATTGGCCTTGATCCCCTGGTTGGAAATGAGGAAACCAAGGAGCTGGCTAGCTGGGACGCCAAACACGCATTTCTCCGGGTTCAGCCGGATCTCAAACTCGCTTACACTCGCAAACGTCCCTTTGAGATCGTCCAGGAGGGTTCAGATCTTCTTGGTCTTGACCACAACATCATCCACGTAGACGTGCACGTTGCAACCAAGCTGCATGTAGAGGCGTCACTGCATGCAGCACTAGAAGGTGGCGCTAGCATTTTTCAGCCCGAACGCCATGGTGATGTAACAAAAAGCCCCAGAGCGTGTGATGAAAGCTGTTTTAATTTGATTGGCCGGATTAAGCTTAATCTAGTGGTATCCTGAGTAGGCATCCAGGAAGGACAATAGCTCGTAGCCGGCGGTTGGGTCGATCTATCGCCGCTCCTCGGTGACGACGAGGGATTCGGCCAGCTTAGAGCCGGCTAAAGCACACTCGGTCGACTTCTTGTAGTTGCCGGTGATGGTGATGATGTCATGCGGGCCGGCAACTTCATGTTCACATAGCATAGTGGGTGGCGGCCATGAACTTGGCCAGGGCGGGCCGGCCCAAGATAGTCTGATAGGAGCTGGAGAGGTTGATGACCTCAAACCAAATGGGCTTGCGGCGGAAATACTTCGGCAAGACGAACAACATGTCTAGCCGGAGCTTGCCGATCAGGGAGCAGGAGTGGCCTGGAATGATGCCATGGAACACCATTCGAGTCGACTGGAGCTCAGAGTCTAGAAAGCCAAGCTTGTCCACCGTGTCATGGTAGAGGATCTTCATACTGCTACCTCCATTAACGAGAACCCTTGTGAAGCGATAGGTGCTCCGCTTGAAGACGAAGGTGGGGTCAAGGACCAGCATATATCCGCTCAGCATGTCATGACGAGTTAATGGATATACTTCTCGCCCCCGTTGGTTACTCCAAGTGGAAGGTGGAGATGTATTCAGTAGCAGATTTCCCTTACACGGGGACTTTAAGGTTTATCGAACCTGGAGGACTCCAAGGATCAACAAGTAGTTGTCCGCTGCTCTGACGCTAGCCGAAGACGTGGACCTGCACACACAGCAAATAACTTTGCTCCCAACGAGTACAGAGAGGTTGTCAATCTCTCCGGCCTTGTAATTTGCAAAGGATCAAAAGACAAGCGGGAATAGTGAAAGCGATTGCAACAGAAAAGTAAATAAAACAGTAAATGGTGGAGGTGTAAACAATGGTGGTAATATGGATCAGAGTCCCATGATGTTCACTAGTGGTGTCTCTCTCCCAAAAGACAATAAACAACTATGCATGGGTAAACAAATTACAGCTGGGCAATTGACAGAATTATAAACGCACCGCAATGCTAATCATGCTAGTAGAAAGTTAGAGGCTCAAAAGTAATGGGCAGTACGCCAAGACAAGTAGACCATTTATTCATCAGCATCTACTTACTAATCATCCACCTTGAGATATCTATCCAGAACATCTCGCTGGTATTAAGTTGTGAGCCCCACCCAAAGTGTAAACTCAAAGCAACGGACAACTACATTAACGAACTTTGCGTAAGGTGAACAATCCTTGCAACCGTGGTCACAAGCACCGTTGTTTTCTCCCTGGTGGCAACAGCACATCCCCTAGTCTCATGTTTCTATCACTCAAGCTAGACATCAGGCGACATGAACCCACAATCATGCATAACTCTCCCTCTTGGAGTTACAATCAACTTCTCGGCAAAATCAATAAAAAGCAACGGAGAACATGCATGAATTACCCAAGAACATAATATAAAAGGATAATCAAGTATATAACTCATCACAATTTGAACATAATCTCATAATCCATCGGATTCCAGCAAACCAAGCATAGCAATAGAAGGAAAATTACATAGATGCCTTAATCATGTAGGGCAGCTCACATGGGCTAAACATTGAAGCACAAGATTGGAGAGAAAACATCACATAGCTATTGGTCATGGAATCATGGTCCAAGGAGGACTACTCACGGCACGTTCGGTAAGCGTCCATGGAGGTGGAGAAGCTCCCAGAGGTCAATCCTCCCTCCGGCAGGGTGCGAGGAAGAGGTCTTCTGGCGCTCCTGATCTCGGAAGCGTTGCGGCGGCAGAACGATGGAGAAATTCATGATTCTGGATCTGATGGAAGGGTTTCCTATCGGAGAGGTAAATATAGGCCGAAGGAGCGCACTAGAGGATGTGGGCCCCACCCAGGCGGCCTGGTGGCGCGGCCAGGGGTGACCCGCGCAGGGAGGCTGCCTCGGAAAGCCCTGCCCCCCTCTGGCCCACCTTTGGTGCTCCTGAAGCTTCCGTCATGCTGTTTTTTATATTTTCTTCTCGGGATTTTTGGGACTCTATAAATTGGGGTAAAACTCCCTGCAAAAAAGACATCAGCATACACAAAGTGGCATTGGGTGCACTGAGTTAGTAGGTTAGTCCAAATATGTGTAAAAAGATATAAAAGTGTAGCTACACATATAACAATGTTACCCAAAAGATCTTGGAACAAGCAGAAATTATAGATACGTTTGGGACGTATCAACATCCCCAAGCTTAATTCCTACTCGTCCTCGAGTAGGTAAATGATAACACAAATAATTTCTATGGTGACATGCCAACACACATATAAGAACTACAAAGTAAAGCAAGTAAGGTATGCAATTCCAGTGAAGTCAATAACAAGCAAGAGTCTATATTTAATATTGAAAATAGCAAAGTAAGTACATAAAGGTGCAACAAGGTTGTCAGAATCATGATTCTGAATCGGATCGGAGCTCCGTTTGTAGGATCATGAATGATAGAATCATAACTACTAGGATCGTAGAAACTTAGATTCTATGAGCAAAATCATAGAATCGAAGGGACTAGTTTTGATCGTAAAGTCGTAAGATTCTAAGACTTGAGTCACGATTCTGACAACGTGCAAGAGCTCTCGTTGTCCGTGACTCGAATGTATCCAAATGGTTGTTTGCGTGCAAGAAGTGGGAGATGGGTTTAGAGCATAAAAAAAATTGTAGTTTAATTGAGAACTCAATCTACTAAAAACTTCACACCTAGTCTCCTTTGGAATCTTATTTTGACTCATCCCCACAACACTAGTCAGGCACAAGTCAAAATGATCCTTTCCCTTTCGACTTTGAGCACGACTTTGAGCACTCATGCAATGGATGAGCGCAAGCAAGATATGTTGGCACTGAGGATGGCAAAGAGAATAATGATGGGGAAGGAAGACAAAAAAGGTGTTAAAGGCTCACATCAATGAGGACAACCATGTCGAGAGAAAGCCAAATGATAGATATGATGTGAGGAGTAGGGATTTCCATGCAACGGATGCACATATGAGCTAAGGTAAGCTCTCCAATGGAACTAGTGGGGGTGCATCCAACTTGCTTTCTCATGAAGACCTAGATCTCATTTGAGGAGGCTCATCATTGGAATATACAAGCCAAGTTCTATAGTGTAAGGGTCCCCACATAGTTATGCATGAACGATAATCTCTATGGAGTACAAATATAACAATGGAGTACGAGTGTGCATCTTTCAAAAGGAATAGTAGTGTTACCCCCTTCTCTCTTTTTTTCTCTTTTTTCTCTTTTTTGTGTGGCCTCTTCGGCTCTTTCTATTTACCTCTCATTTGTCCTCTTTGGGATCTTTTCATGTGTCCTCTTTGGGATCTTTTAATTTTTCCTCTTTGGGATCTTTTCCTCACTTAAGGGCAACACTCTATGTTATACAAGAATAAAAATAAGATCTTCACACTTTTTAAGAAGTAGTCAACATAAAGACAAGTGAAAACTATCATGATGTATGCAAAAGTATGCCTCTGCGAGTGTACCAGGATATGCAATGAAACTAGCGTGTCATGTAGCAATAATAAGGGCAAGGCCCAACTAGCATGCGGCTCCTCGATCAAGAAAAAGCATGTATGATATGAAGATCAAGTCATGAGATGGTGGATGTTGCATGGCAATGTATCTCGGAAAGGCTATGGAAATGCCTTAATAGGTAGGTATGGTGGTTGTTTTGAGGAAGGATATAATGAGGCTTAGGATGACAGAGCGTATCATGCCAAGGGTTTGGATGCACCGGCGAAGTTTGCACCAACTCTCAAGATGAGAAAGGGCAATGCACGGTACCGAAGAGGCTAGCAAAATATGGATGGTGGAAGTGCCAACAATCGAATACTCGCATTAATCCGAAGAACTCATGCACCTATTGTTGGTAACTCTCTATCTAGTCAGAAGACTCACAAAGAAACAAGTACCCCGAGGAGGAGTGTTTGGGGGTTTGGTTATCCTTGCGCATCCTCGACCCATGATAACGTGAGGGTACTCTATATATTCCAACCCCTCCAGAGGTTAGCGATCCATCTAGTAGCTGGAGTTCTCAACTAATTTTTTTTATTTTGAAAAACACACGGATTTCCAAAAATACGACAGCTATCACTAATAGGCTCAAGCCCTTGACACCAATATTCCAAACATTACTCAAATTAATACCTCAAAACTATTGCAAGTTACTACTATACTTAAATAGCAACCTCAGTTACCTACTCATGAAAGACACCTAACTCAGTGCAACAAGCCAACTATCTAAACAAGATAAGCATGATAACTCAAGAGAGTTCCAAAAGTAACCTAAATAAAAGCTCTTAAAAAGATAAAGCATGAAAACTAAGAGCTAAGCATGAGAAAAGCCATGAAAAGATAAAGAACACACAAAAAGATAAGCATGAAAATCTATGTTGTGTTCTAGGGCGGAGTGGAGCGTGTTTCTCTCCCAAACAAAGAAGGCTAGGTTCCAACTTGTTATGAACATCAAGCAAAACTAAAACAAACTAAAAAAGTAAAGAGCGGGACGCTCCAAGCATAGCACATAACATATGAAGTGATAAAAATATAGCATGGAGAAGGACGAACTAATGATTGTTGATGGAGAAGGGGATGCACGGGGGCATCCCCAACCTTAGACGCTTGAGTCTCCTTCAATATTTCTTGGGGGTGCATGGGGGCATCCCCAAGCTTGAGTGCTTGACACTCCTGGATCTTCTTTCATCATCTTCCATCGCATACTTGAAAACTCCCTTCATACGAAACTCATCATAAGCTGATTAGAGTGGTCAGTACCCATAATAAAATAATTTATTCTCTACTGGAAATAAAGATTTTGATAAATAGCTACTGTTTATCAAGATTTCCAAAAGGTTTTTGCAAAGGAAAAGCAAGCTTAAGATTTGCAAAATGATGAAAATGCAAAACGTGGCAGAATTTGTGAAAAACAGAACAACAGGTAGTAAATAATTTTTTTCGGGGCACTTCTGTAACTCAAATCAAAAAACTCAGAACAGATGCCAGAAATACAATTATATAGAGCATAATTTCAAAAATATTCATATCAAAAAGACGATCTTGTGAGTTTTGGCAAATTTATCCGTCAAGCAGACAGAATCTGTTTCTGGACAGCATGTCACAACTTTTGAACTTTCTTGCAATCGGAGGCTAAAACTTGGCACAAATCTTGAAAATAAAGATACAATGATGTTGCTACAGTAGTAACAAGCATCAAGACCACTAAAACTGAAAGTAAAAACAAATTGGGTTGCCTCCCAACAAGCGATTTCTTTTATGCCTTTGAGCTAGGCATGATGCAAAAAGAAGGATCAAAATTCTCCAAAGTCATTGGAATCATCAAAACCTTCAAACGGATCATGAACAAGTTCATCCTTATTTTTCCTAGGGAATGGGTGCGTACATTTCGCTTTGCCATGTAAGCGTATGTGTCCTTTACCTATATCAATGAAGCCTTTCATGACTCGGAGGAAGTACCTTCCAAGCACTATGTTTCCTTGGTTGGGCTTCATGATGAAGAAATCAACCATTGCATTCCTTTTAGAGAATGTAACCTGGACATCTTTTACCTTTCCCTGGGTCTCACAAATATCCCCATTGGCATGTTCATGATAAGATAAAAAAAATCTATGTTTAAAAAGCTTAGAGAATCATAAACAACTTTTGGCATTGTAGAAACCATGGATCCAATATCACAATAAGCAAGGAAGTCTTTGTTAGAGATGTTAATTCTAACAAAAGGCTCCCAGTCATCATCTATTTTCAAAATCTTTTTCTTATCAACCATGGGTTTCTCTCTTTCTCTTAAGTCTAGAGCATCTATTCTTCTTTCAATGGTAGCAAGTCTATCTATAATAGTGTCAAATCTACGATCATAAGCAAGGTAATTAGATAGACCATGCATACTATCAAGAGCTCTAGCCTCATCACACTCTAAAAAATCTCCTTTAGCTATAATATCAAGAGAGTGTTTACACCATATAAAAATACCATGATAAAAATTTCTAAGCACAATTTTGATAGGTATCCAAGGCATAATTATTTTATGTGCTTCAGAAATTCTATCCCAAGCTTCCTTCATATTTTCTCCATTCTTTTGATGGAAATCTAGGACCTCAGATTACCTCAAAGCATCAATCCCTAACATGCTGGACTAAGCAGAAAGAAAATCAATTAAATTTCTGTGGTTTTTGGTATAAGACTCTAAAGCAAAAACTAGAAAACAAACTAACAAGACTAAAAGCAAAGGTAAAAGATAGCGTGCAACTCCCCTATCTTGAAGATTGCAGTCCCCGGCAACGGCACCATAAATTTGCTTGATGACGAGTTGATGGATATACTTCTCTCCCCTCTTTGGTTACCCCAAGTGGAAGGTGGAGATGTAGTCAGCAGCAGATTTCCCTTGCACATGGACTATAAGGTTTATCAAAACAAGAGGACTCCGAGGATCAACAAGTAGGTGTCCGCTGCTCTGGCGCTAGAAGAAGATGTGGACATGCGCACACAACAAATAACTTTGCTCCCAACGAGTACAGAGAGGTTGTCAATCTCGCCGGCCTTGTTGTTTGCAAAGGATCAAAACACAAGCAGGAATAGTGATAGTGATTGCAACGGAAAAGTAAATAAAACAGTAAATGGTGGAGGTGTAAACAATGGTGGTAATATGGACCTGAGTCACATGATGTTCACTAGTGGTGTCTCTCTCCCAAAAGACGATAAACAACTATGCATGGGTAAACAAATTACAGCTGGGCAATTGACAGAATTATAAACGCACCGCAATGCTAATCGTGCTAGTAGAAATTTAGAGGCTCAAAAGTAATGGGCAGTACGCCAAGATAAGTAGACCCTTTATTCATCAGCATCTATACTAATCATCCACCTTGAGATCTCTATCCAGAACATCTCGCTGGTATTAAGTTGCGAGCCCCACCCAAAGTGTAAACTCAAAGCAATGGACAATTGCATTAACGAACTTTGCGTAAGGTAAACAATCCTTGCAACCCTGGTCACAAGTGACGTCAGCTGTGCTTCCCTGGCGATGGCTCCAGAAAAGTGTTGATCCTGCAATCTCTAGTGTTAGCTAGACGAATGCTTATGACAACGAACCTTCTCCTGCAACGGCACCAGAAGACTGCTACTAGCACTCCCCAGCAATGAAACTGGAAGAATGTTGTTGATGGCCCACCAGCGCGTGGGTTCGCAGCAGTTTTCGAGGGTAGAGTATTCGACCCAATTTGTTGGTTTGCATGACGGGAGGTGAGAGTATACTCTCAAGTATTAGCAGCTGAATTTGTCAGATTCAACCACACCTGAAAGATTAGTATCTACAAGCACAGTAGTAACAGCAAAGTAGCGAGTAACGGCAATGTAACGAGCAATAGCAGTGGCAAGGAACAGCAGTAGTGACAGCAGTAGCAAGTAGCAAAAGTAGCAAGGGACAGTAGTAGCAACAGTAGCAGTATAGCAAAACAAGTAACAGCAGTGGCAACAGTAGTAGTAGCAGCAGCAGAGCAAGACAAGTAACAGCAGTAGCAACAGTAGTAGCAGCAGCAGAAGAGCAAGACAAGTAACAGCAGTAGTAGGACAAACTCGTAGGCAATGGGTCGGTGATTTGTTTGGATGATATTCATCATGCAACAGCTATAACATGGAGAGATATGTGGCTAGCTCCCGTTCGTCAATGTGACATAGGCATGCATTCCGTGTGTCGTCATCGTGCTTAGGGAAAAGAACTTGCATGACATCTATTGTCATCCCTCCCGTGGCAGCGGGGTCCAAAAGGAAACTACGGGATATTAAGGTTCTCCTTTTAATAAAGAACCAGACCAACGCATTAGCACTTGGTGAACACATGAACTCCTCAAACTATGGTCACCACCAGGAGTGGTTCCGGTTATTGTCACTCCAGGGTTGCCGGATCATAACACATAGTAGGTAACTACAACTTGCAAGATCAGATCTAAAACACACATATATTGGTGACAACATAATAATTTCAGATCTGAAATCATGGCACTCGGGCCCTAGTGACAAGCATTAAGCATGGCAAAGTAGTAGCAACATCAAATCTCAGAACATAGTGGATACTAGGGATCAATCCCCATCAAAACTAACTCGATTACATGATAGATCTCATCCTACTCATCACCGCCCAGCGAGCCTACGAATAGATTACTCACGAATGACGAAGAGCTTCATGGAGTTGGAGAGGGAAGAAGCTTGATGATAACGATGGCGACGATTTCCCCTCTCCGGAGCCCAAGACGGGCTCCAGATCTGCCCTCCAGATGAAGAACAGGTGGTGGCGGCGCCTCCGTGTCGAAAACGCGACGAAAACTTCTCTTTTTATTTTTTCTGGGACGAAAGACAACTTACAGAGCTAGAATTGGGGGCGGCAGGTGCCTGTGGGCCCCACAAGCCTGCCCACCGCCACCAGGGGGTGGTGGCAGAGCAGGGGCTTGTGGCCCATTGGCCCACCCCTTGAGATGGAACTTGGCGCAGATATTTTTGATATTTTCCAAAACTACTCCCCGTAAATTTTCAGGACGTTTGGAGTACTTTGATTTCTGCACAAAAATAACACCAAGGCAATTCTACTGAAAACAGCGTCAGTCCAGGTTAGTTCCATTCAAATCATGCAAATTATAGTCCAAAACAAGGGCAAAAGAGTTTGGAAAAGTAGATACGTTGGAGACGTATCAACAAGCACCATTGTTTTCTCCCTGGTGGCAACAACACATCCCCTAGTTTCATGTTTCTGTCACTCAAGCTAGACATTAGGGGGAATGAACCCACAATCATGCATAACGCTCCCTCTTGGAGTTACAATCTACTACTCGGCCAAAGCAATAAAAAGCAATGGAGAACATGCATGAGTTACCCAAGAACATAATGCAAAAGGATAAACAAATATATAACTCATCACAATCTAAACATAATCTCATAATCCATCGGATCCCAGCAAACCGAGCATAGCAATAGTAGGAAAACTACATAGATGCCTTGATCATGTAGGGAAGCTCACAAGGGCTAAACATTGAAGCACAAGATTGGGGAGAAGACATCTCATAGATACTGGTCATGGACCCATGGTCCAAGGAGGACTACTCACGGCACGTCTGGAAGCGTCCATGGCGGTGGACAAGCTCACAGAGGTCAATCCTCCATCTGGCAGGGTGCCGGGAAGAGGTCTTCTGGCGCTCCCGATCTCGGAAGCGTTGCGGCGGCAGAACGATGGAGAAATTCACGATTCTAGATCTGATGGAAGGGTTTCCTATCGGAGAGGTAAATATAGGCCGAAGGAGGGCACCAGAGGAGGTGGGCCCCACCCAAGTGGCCTGGTGGCACGGCTAGGGGGTGACCCCCGCAGGGAGGCCGCGTGGGCAAGCCCTGGCCTACCTTTGGTGCTCGTGAAGCTTCCGTCATGCTGATTTTAATATATTTTTCTCGGGATTTTTGGGACTCTGTAAATTGGGGTAAAAGTCCCTGCAAAAAAGACATCAGCACATAGAAACTGGCACTGGGTGCACTGATTTAGTAGGTTAGTCCAAATATGTGTAAAAGATATAAAAGTGTAACAAAACATATAACTATGTCACCAAAAAGATCATGGAACAAGCAGAAATTATAGATACGTTTGGGACGTATTTGCATTGGCATCATGGCCGAGTAATTGTCGCTTCCCCAAGTGATGGGTTTGTCCGACCAGTGCATGTAGTGGGGGACTAGACGCATGATGGCATTGACCTCCAGCGCACGCATGTGCTGGTTGTGCTTGTCGTTGTCTTTGGTGGTGAAAACAACGTAGGTCATGTCCAGCTGGGGATCGTCATCCGGGCGTCGCCGGCTCCCAGAGCGGGCGGCGGCATCGGTAGTGGTGGCGCGGGCGGTAGAGCATCACCCAAGCGCGATCTTGGTGAACCAGCTACACTGGCGAGCCATGTGCGTAGCCGGCTTGGCCCCGCTATGGAACTTGCAGGGGCCATCGAGCATAGACTCGAAGGTGTACTTGGGCTGCCAAGGCTGCTTGCCCTTGTTGGTACGCTGACGCATGTTGGAGCTCGGGCCGTCAGCCATGTCGCCGTCCTCGACGGCGGCGACCTGCGGGCTGCCATAACGGGCATTCGGTTGGTCAGTTTTATGCTTACCCTGATCCAGCTAGGATCGGCCAGCTGCTTGGGCAGTAGCCAGTTTGGCCAAGGTTGGCTTGCCGTCCGCGTCGACGAGCATAGGGAGCTTCATGGAAGACTTGGCCATGGCGTACTCGTCGACAACGGCCATCACTTGTGCCTGGGTTGTCGGTTCCCGACGCATGAGCTTGTGCTTGAGGAGGGTGCCGTCTTGGCACTCATCGATAAAGTACTGGATCGCCTGCACCTCATGGACGCCCTCGCGGGAGTTGTGGAGCTTGGTCCACCGTGTGAGGTTGTCGCGGAGGAGCTAGGTCGGGCCCTGTACGCACAGGGAGAGCTCGCGGGGCCGGCCAGGGCGCTTGTACGTGCTGGTGAAATTGCGTACAAACACCTCCTGGAATTCTAGCCGGTTGAAGCTGCCGGTTGGCACGCTGTTAAGCTAGGTCTGGGCCGAGCCGAGTAGCATGAGGGGCGCGTAGCATATTGCCACGCGTTTGTTGCCTCTTGCGATGCCGACAGCGGTGTAGTCGGTCAACCAATCTTTAGGCTTGGTCGAGCCATTGTACTTTGGGTGTCATGCACCAAGGTGAAGCCCTTGGGGAACGGTTCCTTCAGGATGCATGGCCCGAAATAGGGCGGGCCAGCAGTGCTCTCCTCCTCGGCAGCCTAAGACTCCGCAAGGCGCTCCAGGCGGAAATGAGTGTCCTGGTCGTCCAGCTGACGTGGGCCGACGCGTTCGGTCACCGGGCGATGAGCCGCCGGTTTCTCGACCGCCCGGTCGCGGTCTCCGTGGTGGTTGCTTCGTGCCGGCTAGCGCTTGCCCTCGCCAGCCGGCTCGTTTGCGCAGCTGTTGACAATCTATGGGCTGCGGTCTCGCCGATCGTGGTTGCTCGCGTGCCGGCTGTTGTGGTGATGATTCGCATTGACAAGCGAAGATGCCTGGTGCGTGTCTCGCCGGGCAGTCATGAGCCGGCGAGGGTCAACGAGGTTGTTGTTGGTCCTAGAGCGAGAACCGGCCTGGTCGCGGAACGACTGGGCCGGCTGCTCATGCTGCATGTTGGCAGCCTCCACAAGAGCGTGGATGCGTTCTAGTTGTGCCTTGTAGGCCGGTCCCTCAAGCTCTCCTAGGTCGCTCAGGGCGGCCCGTGCGTCTGTCATGTTCTTTACACGGGTGTCGTAGACGGGGCCACCGCCAGCTCCTGACTGATGGTGCCGCTGCGGCGCCGGCTTCCCCCGGTCGGCTAGGCCCAGGGGCAGCCGGCGTGAGGTCGTGGGTTGCATCGAACTTGCACAAAGTGGCCTCAAACTCGCGCTAGGTAGCTTCCAACACTTCCGTCTCCACGAGCAGGCGCTAGCAGTGGCTATCTAGTTCCACGGTCGCGGTCGCATGGTCAGCCACAACAGGGATGGGCGTGTGCAGTGTATCCACTACATCATGAAGTGGGGTCCGGTATGTTGATGTACCGCCATGCGATATGGGGGTCATTACCTCTATGCGGGTGCATAGATCATTGAGGTCAGTGGACAGGTCGCCGTTATCAGACAACGGCAGCTCATCGCAGCTGCGCACATCGGTGGGGTACTCTTTGGGGGCGACCACGATATAGACACGATGCGAGCCAAAGGGGACGATGGAGCTGCCGACGAGGAAGTCCGCTTGCTTGAGGTGGTGGGCATCATCGTTGACACAGTCGAGCGCGCCGTAGCGCACGATCAAGATGTGACCACGCGCTCGCCAGAAGGGGTGAAGATCCCGCCTAGAACGTAACTCTAGCCGGCATCGCTGCCGGCCCCAACGTGGGCGCCAACTGTCGTGGTATTTCCGTGGTAGATTCCAGGGGTGGCTTAGATCATGGTTTGGGGCTGACGGGCTTTGGCGACCTCTGGGAAAGGGTGAAGGCGCAAGACACATGACACTGATCTATCCAGGTTCACGGCCCTCCGATGAGGTAAAACCCCTAGTCCCGCGGGTGTGACTATAGGTGATCACAATACAAGGGTGCTCCTCGAGCTACTCATGAGGAATGAGATGGAGCCTTCGTTACCGGTCTCACCGCCTCTGTGAGGTGTGTTACGTGGGGTGTTTTTGTATTCAGGTCCTAGCCAACCCCTCCCTTGGGGGTTGGGGTTCGTCTTTATAGGATAGCCGAAGGTGTATAGTAGTGGGGGGAGGAAGGGGTAGGACCCGGTTGCCAGCCTCTCCAACTGGTCGCGGGGGCCGCCGGCTGTCGAGTCTCATTCGGCGCGGGGCCCGCCAACCGAGCGCCATAGTGGCCAGCATGCTGGTCGTCAGGGAGGTGGTAGGCGCAGGCTTTGCTACAGGGGCTCCACGCCCGGTCAGCCTCAGTTGTGATTAGTGGCCATGTAGCCTTGCCCTGCTCGCATCATGGCACCCTGTAGCCTCGCCGGACGTGTCAACGTGCACTGTAGCCATGTGTGCTCCTGAGTCGTGGGTCTGGTCTTGTCATCGTATGCTGGTACGGGCGGATGAGACGAGCGCTGACCCGCCGGCTATTGTTGTGGCTAATCGGACGTGCCGGTTGTCGCCAGCCGACCAGCAATATGACGGCCGGACGGACCGCTTGTCGCCAATCGGCCCCCAAATGTCTTGGAGTGGGGTTTCCTCCGCTTTGATATACCCACAAGAGATTACCCCATCAATGTCTCATCACATTTTAGAAAGAACTAGTTAATATCAATTTATTGTAGATACTTTTTTATCATCTTTAAATTACATGCGAGACTGAAAATAAGACTATTTTATCAATTATTGTACATGCCCTTAACACCACTTGCACCATGTACTGTTTCATCTGCGAAATTAGGGAACTGTTCTTCTCAAAATCACGGTTTATTTTTTTTGTCATGAACTTCACAAGTGTCATTTCAGAATGCAATTTTATACATTTAAAACTGTATGATGATGGAATTGCATGATGTATTGATCAAGTGCAAGTGCACGTATATATGATGTACAAGGTAGGCCACGACCTCAACTATACAAAACTAGGAGATGTGCCTAATACACAATATGCACATAACACATATACTCAACACCCCCCCCCTCCCCAGTCGAAGCGTCGTCGTTGCTGACGCAAAGACTGGAGCATAACTCCTCGAAAGACGCCGTGGGCAAGCCTTTGGTCATGATATCTGCAAATTGTTGGGACATGGGAACGTGGAGAACACGAACGTGGCCAAGAGTGACCTGATCCCGAACAAAATGAATATCAAGCTCAATGTGATTGGTACGGCGATGATGGACTAGGTTGGCGGAGAGATAGACCGCCGAGACGTTGTCGCAGTAGACCACTGTCGCCTTGGTGACCAGGCACGAGAGCTCAAGAAGAAGTTGACGAAACCAGGAACACTCGGCGACAACATTCACCACAACACGATACTTAGCCTCAGCACTGAACCGGGAGACCGCAGGCTGTCGCTTGGACGATCACGACATGAGTTATGGCCCAAGGAAGACACAGTAACCCGAAGTGGATCACTGTATGTCGGGGCAGCCAGCCCAGTCAGCGTCGGTGTAGGCGGTGATGTCCGCGGAGGCGGAGGCTAATGACGTGATGCCCAAGTCCATGAAGCCATGAACATAGTGTAGGATCCGCTTTGCAGCGGCCAATGAACATCCTGAGGAGCATGCATGTGTAGACAAACCTGTTGGATGGTGTACTGGATCTCTGGATGTGTCAGAGTGAGGTACTGCAGAGCGCCAACAATAGAGCAATATAGCGCAGCATCCGAAGCATGAGAACCATCAGTGGCAGAGAGCTTGGCCTTCGTGTCGACAAGCGTGGCCGCGGGTTTGCAATTAAGCATCCTAGCACGGTCAAGAAGCTCATGAGCTTACTTTCGCTGATGAATAAAGAAGCCATCAGGACGGCGCACCACCTGAACACCGAGGAAGTGGTGCAAAAGACCCAAGTCCTTGATGGCGAACTCAACGTGAAGACGGTTAGTGAGCCGACTGAGAAGGCCAGGCGTGCACGCTGTCAGGATGATGTCGTTGATGTAGAGAACTAGATATGCAGTGACGGCGCCCTGGTGATAGACAAATAGCAAGGCATCAGAGCGTGTAGAACGAAACCCCAGTTGATGAAGGAACGTCGTGATGCGCTGGTACGAGGCGCGAGGAGCCTGCTTGAGCCCGTATAACGAGCAAGAAAGCAGGCACACATGATCTGGAGACGTTGGATCAACAAACCCCGTAGGCTACTGACAGAAAACCTGCTCCTGAACGTGACCGTGGAGGAAGGCGTTGCAGATGTCCATCTGGTGTACAGGCCAGACACGAGAGACCACAAGCTGGAGGACGGTGCAGATCGTGCCAGGCTTGACGACTAGAGCGTAGGTGTTGGTGAAGTCGACGCCAGCATGCTGGCAGAAGCCCCAAACAACCCAACGCGCCTTGTAGCGATCGAGGGTACTGCCGGAACGGAACTTGTGCTTGAAGACCCACTTCCCGGTAATAACATTGGCATGTCGGGGTCGGGGAACAAGCTGCCAAATCCGGTTCCGCTACAATGCGTCAAACTCCTCCTACATCACATCCATCCAAAGCGGATCATGAAGAGCGGATCGTACGGAGGACGGCAAGGGCGATGGCGTAGAGCTGGATGTCGTGCAGGCGTACTCGTTCAAAGGATACTGCGAGCTCGGCCAAAGAACGCCCATGCAGGCGCGGTGACCGGGCCGACTGTAGAGGCCGCGGGTAGTGGAGCGGGAAGCACCGACGCTGCGGGTGCAGCAGACAAAATTGGTGTTGTAGGTGCAGCAGGCACCCGCGCTGCAGGTGCCGTGGACGAAGCCGATGGTGTGGGTGCAGCGGGCAGCCGCGCTGGAGGTGCAGCCGGCGACGCCGTAGGTGGCGCCAGGGAGCCCGGAGCGGTGCTGGGAAGCACATCGCCCAAGCTGGAAGAGGCCGCAGCCGGCGAGCCGTGTTGCGGCATGAAACCAGGGACAGGCCAAGGGCCGCACGCGAGTGGCCTAGTGAGTCGCCATCAACGGTTGGTGATGAAGAAGCCGGAGGCACTTACTGAAACGGAAACACACACTCGTCAAAGTAAACATGCCAGGATGTGAACACGCAATGGGAGATAGGATCATGGGACCGATATCCTTTGGAGTTAGGAGGATAACCAAGGAAGATGCCAGCGATGGAGCGTGGAGCAAGTTTATGCGGAAAGATGTCAACCACACTAGGGTAACACAGGCACCCAAAAATGCGCAGACCCTCATAGGAAGGTGGCGTACCGAAGAGTAAGTGGTGTGGTGCATAGTTCTAGCAAGGACGGCAAGGCCGAAGATTGAAGAGAAGAGACGCGACAGCGAGAGCATCCGGCCAGAAGCGGGGTGGCATGTGGGCATGAAAGAGGAGGGTGCGGACGCAGTCGTTGAGAGTGCGAAGGACATGTTCGGCGCGACCGTTTTGCTGGGAGGTATATGGGCAAGTGAGACGAAAAACTGTGCCATGGTGCGAAAGGAAAGAACGAAATGCGAGATTGTCGAACTCTTTTCCATTGTCAGTCTGAAGAGCAAGAACGGGATGCCCAAACTGCGTGCTGATATAATAGTAAAAGGCCGTAAAGTGGAGAGCGCATTCGACTTTCGTCGCAAGGGAAAAGTCCACACATAATGGGAGTAATCGTCAAGGATAACAAGATAATATAGGAAGCCCGAATTACTAGCAACTGGAGAGGTCCACACATCACTATGGATTAACTGAAAAGGAAAAGAAGCAATGGTGGTGGAACCAGTAAACGGAAGGCGAACGTCTTTGCCGACACGACACACATGACAAGTATGATCCTCAATCTTATTACTACTGAAACTAAAACTCCTAAGAATATGACGGAGAGTGACATGGTTGGGACGACCCAGACGAGCGTGCGAGAGGTCGACGTTGGCGGAGAGAGCGACTGGAGCTGTGGTAGTGGAGGACTTTGTATGGACCGAATAGAGATCCTCGTCGGGGCTATCACACCGGTGGAGTACCATCCTGGTTCGAGCGTCCTTGACACAAAAACCAAACTTGTCAAACTCAACAGTCACAGGATTTTCACGAGCAAGATAGCGAACAGAAATAAGATTTTTAATGAGGTCGGGTAAAACAAGAATGTTAGATAAAGACAATGGCGTGGAAGTAGAGGGAAACAAGGTGTGCCCAATGTGAGTGATCGGGAGGGTGGAGCCGTCACCGACAGTGATACGGGTGGTGGTGTTGACGGGAGAGAAGGAGGTAAGATTACCAGTATCCGCAAACATGTGAGCGGTAGCCCTAGTGTCCATGTACCAATCACCGCCACCGGTATAGGTGTTGGGTGAAGGCACGTTGTGAAGCGCAGCGAGGAGCGATGGGTCCCATGGTGCGGGAGGCAGCGCGACTGGCGGTGGAGGAGGCGTCGTGGGGTAATTGTAGCCGCCGGTGAGCAGCGGTGGTGGAGCAACGTACCCGACGTATGGCTATGGGGCAGTGAAATACGTCTGATGCGCCGGGGGACGTGTCACGGGGAACGACGGCGTCGGGGCCCAAGGGAACGACATCGAGTGCGCGTGCACTAAACCCGTCGAGGGCTTGTAGCCATCGGCCCCGCCATCGGCCCAGGGCGGGGTGGGCTGTTGTTGGTGCTGTTGTGGACGAGGGGCTCCACCCGCCTGCTGCGGCTGTTGCTGATGACTGCCGCGGCGACGCTCATTGGTGGGCGCGGGAGGCGGCGGGGGCGTGTCGTAGGCTGCGTGCGGCAGGGGCAACAGCGACGGTTGTGGCGAGGGTGCGGGGCGCTGCTGCTGCTGGGAAGCAGCCGGCGGTGGAGGAGGACCATCGCGGGTGGTGCCGACGGTGAGAGCAACATGCATGGCCCTGCTCTTCACCTGCTTCATGCGGCGTTCTCCAGCTGAAGATAGGCATGAACTTGGCGAAGGAGGGCTTGGTGAAGAGGGAGAGATTGGACACGGTGTTGCTGAGGTCCTTGTTGAGGTGATGAGGAGGAGTTGTCCTGGTGGCACCCAAAGAACTCTTGCTGCAGAAAAACGCGACCCTGAAGGCAATTGTCGGTGAAGAGCTCGTTCAGCTTGGTCCAGACGGCGCAGTCATCGTCACCATCGTGTACGACCGTATGAAAGAGGTTGGGCGAGCTGGTGAGGAAGAACGAGCGGATGAGCGTGGCGTCGATGGCGGACCACTCATGATGGATGGGCACGAGGCTAGAGTTGACGGTGTCATCCACGTGTCCGAGGAGGTTGTACTCCCGGAACACAAGGGATAAATAGGTCTTCCAAGCATAGTAGGAGGAGTTCGTGTGGGCAAGACGGACAGGAACCCGCTCATGGATGTTGAGGTTGCGGATGTCGTCGGCGATGGCGCAATCTAGGAAGGCGCACGACGGTGGTGGTGGCTGAAGAGGAGGCGGCGGCGGCGCAATCTGGAGAGAGGCACGACGGCAGCGGCAGGTGGAGCAGCAACGGCGGCGCAATTGGGAGGAGGTGCGACGGTGGCGACGGGTGGAGCGGCGGCGGCAGCGGCGCAAGGAGGGCGCGGCCGCGGCGGCGGCAGGCGAAAACTAGGGTTGAAACCTAAAAAGTGATACCGTGCATGATGATGGAATAGTACAAATGCCCGTGCGTTGCACCGGGCTAGAAAAAAGTGCAGAAGGAAGGGGGGTGTTAAGCAAACCTTTCAAACCATATCCTGCAAGGGTGAATGGAGATGTTATGAAAACTTGGCCTTGCAAGCCGACGAAATCACATTTGTCGAAGTTGTGACAAAAAAAATGATGTTTGAAAATGCTTCGGGACCGGGCGGAGCACATCTGGAGGGAAGGGGAGACCAAGCTGTCGTGGGTCACGAGGAGAGAGGAGGAGGATGAGTGTCGTTAGGAGGAGATGGAGATGGATGGAGCACTCTTAGTAAGTAAAGTACATGGCTGGGCTGCTCACGAGGTTGTGTGTCGGCAGACACGACATCGTTTTGGCAGCAAGTGGTGGGTTAGGGTGCCATTGATGAGCTCGTAGACGGCGTGCACCGCATGCGTGCAGTTGGATCTTCCTGTGGGTGGCCAGCCATGGCGTCTTCTTCCTAAAATAAAACAAACCCGCAACGAAGTCCTCTGCCTGTCCGTCCACGTGTTGAGTGGTGGCTCACTCATCAGAGATTGTTTGTGGATCGTATGTCTAACGATGGTGCCACTTACATCTCCCCCTCTACTTTGCCGGCGTAGGGGTTCGCTCTCCGACGATCGATGGTTCACCCTTATGGAGGGGCAACAACGTTCTAACGATACGGCCAACAACACACAACACAATGATAACAGACAACAACAACAGAAGCAGTTCCGACGCTGTTTTGAAGAGAGCGGCAAGCCTTCCCCTCGCGCAAGGGAGAGGCACCGGCATTTCCAGAGACCACAACAACAAGAACAAAAACCAAACTCACCAATAAGAGTTTACACGCAGCCTAAGGGCGGGCACGACACAAACAGGTATAGCATTGACACGTACATCCGACACAGGGCAAACACGTTCCGTTTCAAGGGGTCGCAAAAGCCCGGAGTTCCACCGCGGGAATCGGTCGGTCCGGTTCCGCACACACACGCCCTCCAAAGCCACCGACACCCGTTACACTGCCTACAAACAAGTTTAAGGGATACATACACACTGCCCCCCACCATCATGTCAGGGGTCACATGGAGCTAAGCTCCTTCTGCTTCAGTTTTTACTGCTACTCTACTTGGGACTGCAGGCCTCGATCTGCTGCTCCAGCTGCATCACAACAAGAATCGCAGATCAATCATCAAGACAATACCAATCTGTAGATTATGGTCTACATAGTGAGAAGCTGAATGCCAAAGGCCAACATAGGACCGTAAGGAGCTACCTGCATCATGGTCTGGAACTTGCTGCGCACATCATAGAACTCACTCCTAACAAGGGCCAACGCCATGAAGCACCTAAAATAATAAGAACATAACACACCGTCAAATTCTGGAAAGGCTAAGCGAACTGAACTGAAATGCTTCAGAAATTGTAACCCCCTGTCTAGGAACAAAATAAATGAATAACTAAAGCCACCTCAAAATTCAGTCATGCTATAAGCAGAAGTTCATAACCAACGAGTTATAGGAGGCGAATTTAGACAATGAACCAAGTTCTACAAATCACATGATTGCAGACAAAGTGAACAAGTAGGTCAGTTCTTAAGAGTATTTCTTGGTATGAGCTAAATATAGTGCCATACAAGACAAAGTAAGCTGGCAGGTTTACATGAAGAATTTGAACAATACAGACAGTGGAGAATAATTACTCTGCAGCATATATAGTAAGGTACTGAGTACTCACCCTTCTTTGCTTTTTGCCTCATAGAACTGACGGAAGTGCATGGAGGCGAGCTTCACTTTCTGAGCGCCAACACTGAAAAATGATAAACAAGCGCCCATCAGGAAATTAGAAATTTCTAAAATCATTTAACTCTGAGCATGTTGATACTTGATACACATAAGCAATGCCAAAATATTATGAGCCTTGGAAGCAAGTCAACAAATAAATGATCACAAAACGATGAAGTTTTCGATCCCAGGCCATAAATCATTGGCAAGAAAACTGATAGTTTCGTTGCACAAGACACTACTAAACTTGGCTCTTCTACATATGGATATAGGGCGGGGCAAACGACGTGAACCGTGTGCCCATGGCATCGACACCCAACACCAACAAATCCAAATAGAAACAACATTGGTGCCATGGACAGATCAGAAAAAACATTCATCGGAGTTATGTAGAATAGCAGATCATTATATACCAGGAATTTTGCAAAACTGGAAAATGACAGTTATTCCCTTGCCAAGCTACACTAATGCCATTGGCTAAATAGTATATTCGTACCACAAATGTTCGCAAGTTGACACAAACAACACGCCCACTGCACCGACACACTTGAATAGAAACAACAACGATGCCGTTGACAGACCAAAAAACCACCATTCGGTTACGTAGAATAGCAGGTCATTAACACCAGAACTGTTTACAAACCGACAAAAAATATTCATCGGCGGGAGTACACAGTTCCATTGCACGAAACATAGCTAAACTCGGCTCTCCTACTTATAGCTATACAACAGCAGCAAACGACAGAAACTGCATGCCCATGACATACACACACTGCACCGACATATCCGAATAGAACAACATCGATGCCGTAGAAAGAGCAGACAAACCAGCACTGTGTTACGCAGAACAACATATGATCAACACCAGAAATGTTCACAAAACGATAGATACTTCCTCGCCGGGCCAGGATATTGCCATTGGCCGCAATACCGACAAATCCTTTGCACCAATTGCGACTAAACTCAGCTCTTCTATTTATGGCTACACGACACCACAAACGACACAGCGGCATGCACCGACACACCTGAATAGAAACAACATCGCAAATTCCGTTACAGGGAACACAGCTAAACTCAGATTTTTCTACTTATGGATATACGATAGCCGCCGCAAAAGACACAAGCAGAATGCCCGTGACGCGGACACCACACCAGCACACCCAAATAGGAACAACATCAACGCTGCGGGCAAACCAGTAAAACAACCACTGGTTGTTCCACAGAATACCAGACCATTAACACCGAAAAATGCTCGGAAAACAGCAGATATCTCCTCGCCGAGCCAGGATTATTGCCGTTACTGGCAGTAATACCGACAATTCCGTTGCGGCAGCGAAATAAACTAACTAAACCCAGCTCCTCTAATTAACACACCGTGGTGGGACACATCTGAATCGTACGAAGATCGACGATGCAATGGAGAAACAAACGCACAGTTAAAAATGAGCAGTGGGTGGGGGTGAGGGGGAAAGGATTTTTGGCATGGTCACCTGGAGCTGCTCCCCTTGAGCTGGTGCACGTGCGCGTCCACCTTGTCGAAGTCCACGGCGGGCTGGTCGGTGAACAAGCAGCAAAGGCAAAGGCAGACAGGATCAGAGGCGGCTCCACGGCCGAGATGGCAAAAGCAGAGGGAGATAGAGAGAGAGAGAGAGGATACGGACAGCAGCGCGGCGATGTCGGCGATGATCCGGTCGGCGTCGTCGATGAAGAGGGTGGCAACCTCGGCGACGAAGCCCGACGCGCTGCCCCCTCCTCCAGCGACTGCAGCTGCTGGAACTGGTCGTCCACCATACCCTAGATCGCAACCCCAGAGTCAGCCAGCCGAAACCAAAACCCAGAACACGACAATTCCAAACGGCGGCTATATGGGGAGGCAGGACAATCCTCGGCAATTCCAAACGGCGGCTAGATGGGGAGGCAGGAGAGGGGGCTCACCGTGGCGAACATGGAGGCGAGGAGCGCGTTGAGCTGGGCCTGGAGCGTGTTGGCCGCCATGGAGAGGCGCGTGGGGCTCCGATCCGGAGGTCCTGGAGTCCGCCGGGGCCAACACGGGGGCGCAGAGCACGCGCGCGCGGGGTGAACGCCGGCGGAATTCGCGGCGGTGACGGATCCCACCTCCCCTCACTGGATCTGGTCCACCACGAGCACCAAGGCGCCCTTACTCCGCGCTCCTTCTTCGCCTCGTCTCCAGCAAGTCCACGCCGCGCCGCGTGCTCGCGGCCGGCGCTAGCAACCGATGTACCCACCTGAACCTGTTCGACTGTCCCGTCTTCCACCCTCCATCAATGCACACGAGCGCAGCAAGGATGGCCTACCTTGCCTCAGCACGCACCCACGACATCTACCTTCTCGTCCCCCACCGCGGATTTAGCCGCCGTCTCCGTCGTTATCGACAAGGGCACCGCCCCTCATCTTCTCGTCCTCGCTGCGACTGGATAGAGGATTGCGGGTTGAATAGTGTGAAACGAACGGATTTTTTTGTAAAACTGAAACGATATCACAGACATCCACTTACAAAAGGACTGCGAGTTGAATACCAAGAAATACAGGGACTTTTTTGCAAAATAGCCAAGGACGTACGGCAGAAGCACTACGTGCTTTATTATTAGGGGAGATTGCATGATGTATTGATAAGGTGCAATTCCACGCATATATGACGTATAAGGTGGGCCACGGCCTCACTATACAAAACTAGGAGATCCGTCTAATATACAATATGCACATAACACATATACTCAAGAAAAACATTTATCACATTTCTAAAAAATATTATTTTTAACACAATATAGACGCAAGTGTTCATATAAACGTGCATACACTTAACTTTATGAACATACACGCACACCCTATTCATGTGAGCACCTTCGAAACACTGAGTCAATATGTCATCTTGAGATTTACGAAGTCAATATAGACGTCCCGTTGCCGACTGAAACGTCTCTTCTCAATAAATACACATGGCTGGAAATCTGAAATAAACTTAAAAATAATGCAAACATCAGAACTTGAACCCTAATAGACTATGGATACCGCTGCTTCTTTAACCATGTTTCAGATTGTCAATTTGTTGAAAATTTTATCGGATTTTACGTTCCACCCCGAGCTTAGTTAATCCGCGTCCCAGAAAATATGCTTATACAGAACCTACAAAATTCAGGTTCCGATGTATTGCGACGTGGAGACTGCTACAGCAGATAGGTAGACCATCTGGCCTTGTCGCCCAGAATATGAAGGTTTCAACTGGAACCCAGCGCGTCGCCACGTAGCTGGCGTCGACATGCCGTTGTTTTCGACGAGCCGGGAGGAAGCCTCCAGAATCGCAATTATCAGGGAGCTGAATCTTTCGAGAAGCCAAGAGAGGCACACCTGTTGTAGTCGACAAGATTGATGCACACTCGAGGGATGGAAATCCACAAGTCTTCCAGCCAGATCTCATGGTCCTTGTCCGTTTGATAAGAGTAACCGGAGGCCAATGGTATATGCATCCGAAAGGAGAACAAATTAACGGAAATTCATATGCATATGCTGGATGATGTAGCATACCCCATGCTTCCTCATTTTTTGTCCCCATTATCCTATGGCAAAAAATCATTTTTTGTCCCTATTATCTATGGCAAAAAAATCATATGACAGGGCACGCGATGGTCAACCAATTGGTATAAAGATACATACAATGCTGACATATACAGACAGATGTTCCATAATAAAAAGTAATTTAAGACATTTATATTAACTTTTTTTAATGCAAGCTATCATAAAAATGCCCATTAAAGAATAAAAAATAAAAACTTTAATACATATACATCTCTACTTTTCATTCTAACTTTTCAATTCCGCTTCCTTATCCGAACTTACCTTTTCTAATCTAATCCTTAAGAATCCTTAAGAAAATCTTTCAATTCCGCTTCCTTATCCGAACTTACCTTTTCTAATCTAATCCTTAAGAAAATTTTCTAATCTAATCCTTAAGAAAATCTTGAAGCTATGCATTGTACCATAAGAATTGATGGTTTAACAACTTGATGTAACTCGGCAGGACCGCCCTTTTTTACACTTCAAGCCAGAGCAACCACAAGGTCTGTCCCTTGTTTGTTAAGTTTCAAATCCTCTCTTTCGCACCTTCCCGTTCTGTCAGATTAAGAAGTCCAACTTCAACATCTAGTAGAAAAATAAGTCCAGCTTCATAGTTCAAACAACAGAAAGGAAATATGTACAGTTTCCTGACAACGCAGAGCGCACATAGGAGTGAAGAACACCACGACACTTATTTTGGCGCTGTATTTCAGATTTTCAAACGACCAAAACTATTACAAGAGGAACGTACCAAAGTAGGGAGTATTTGATAAAAGAGCAACGGAACCACGATAATTCGATTTGGCACTCAGATTAACCCATACAGCTACCATACAATTTACTGGCAGAGGATTACCCACAACACTTGCTGGTACTTCTAGTATTGCTTCTACTTCTACGCTTCTAGCTGAGAGGCGGGCAGGCTTGACAAGTAGTAAAAAATCTACCAAGCCTGCACTCTACACAACCATGAGAAAGTACAACCTGTACACACCAACAACAATCGAGAAACTGTACAGAGAACAGATGGACGCGATCACATTTAGACCGTCGTCACATCACAATCTCATCTTCCTGATGAGACCAAGGTCCTCTCTCCGGAACCCTGCCGAACCAATGGTTTTGCAGGTGGAGGAAGCCTTGGGCTCCCAGGAGCAATGAACTCGGAATCACCACTCGGAACTGGTTCTGGCTGCTTCGTGTATGTGAACTGCAGGTCCTTGTTCGCAGCCAAAGCCAGCAGCTCAGACTCCTCGAGGCCCCTGGTTGGACCAATGCTACACCTATCAGGATTATGCTTGGCAAGCGCATCCCTGAACTTCTTTATCTGAAAACAAAATTGCCACCATAGTAAGCATATCATCAAATGGTGTATAATAAGATGTTTCTTCAAATTCAGTACAGAATCTTCGATCCTCAAGAGTATTACTAAGCTCATAGTTACACTAGTTCCGTTACGCTATAGTTGTGCTTGGCAAGCGCATCCCTGAACTTCTTAAGAGTATTACTAAGCAAGCTCATAGTTACGCTATATGGAGGACTTCCAATTTCAAAGCCTTGAAAGGTAAGTTTGGGAGGATCTCTTGGAACTTAAAACATAGTTTGTTTGTTTCCGACTCCTTTCGTGCCCTACTATAATTCACAGGAGGCTGAAAGTGCACATGACCAGATTAGTATCTTACGGTTGCGTTAGTACAGCTGAAGCTGCAGAGGCGGCCCTGGGCTCCCCTGTAGAACCTGAAGAAGGGCAGCACATGGACATGGAGGCTGTAGCACATGGACTTGTGTTCCTCGTAGTTCACTTGCAAGAACAGCACATCTGGGTTCTGCTCCCCAAACTGGCAAATCTGCATAGGGAAATACAATAATTTAAGAACAACGCAAAATAAATAAATTCATCACACAACGGTGGAACTCGAGAACTGTATGTCAAAAATATTTCCGCAGCCATGATTCTTACCTTTGGGTGGAGGGCACGGCAGCCGCCGCAGCCAGGGGAGAAGAAGTCAACAACGACGAGCCTGTCGCCGGCGTTAGCCAACGAGTCGACGAGGTCCTGGGCGGACTCGATCTCCCTCATGTTGGGCTTCAGACCCTTTTCCCACCACTTGGTGGATTTCGCAAACGCAAGGTTCATCTGCGGCAAAACAAACCAGCTCAGCACACCGCAATAGTTGGAGATTAGTTGCAAAATAGCAGAAAGTCAAATATAGGTGTTCAACTATGCATGCAGATGAGATTCGGATAGGATTTATTATATCGCCGAATATAGGTTACGACAGGGAAAATATACGAGTATATACGATTATGAACAAAACAAAAACAGGGCACCGACGATCAAAAGAAATTGCAGCCAACAAAAGAAATGAATAAACTAGAACGGAAAATTAAATTTACCTGCACCGGTGAGGAGACAAGATTCCGGGGAACGAGCTTGGATCTCCTGGGACCGACCGTGAGCCTAGCGCCAAGAAACGGGCTTTTCCTGCCGATCCGCACCGCCGCCGGCGCGCAGGGCGACATGCGGGCCGCCACGGCGCCCCGCCGCCGGGCTCCAAATCCTGCGGCCCGGGTGCCGCACGGAGAGACCACGGTCCCCTTGGCCACCGCCTGCGCCGTCGCCATAGCCGTTCGCCGTCAAGAGAGAGAGAGAGGAGGAGGAGAAGCCGAGAGGGAAGAAACGCAAGAGAGGAGAGGAGAGGAGATGCAAGAGGGGGATTGGAAGCGGCGAAGAAAAGTAGCGCCTTTTAAAAAGGAGGCCCACGGATAAAAGCAAGCAACGCGAAGTAAAAAAAAGCCGCGTTTTCTTCCCTTTTGCTGGTAAAATGTCGCCCGCCGACTACTACCTGCCGTCCGACGTATCGGTGGGGCGCCGGATGGTCGCCACGTAGGCAAGAAGCTTCTGGTCTTCGCTTTTTTTCGCAGGTGCGCAGGACGGATATGTACCGGATAAGGATGATAAACTGGGGCTCACGCGCCCGTAGGGGTAGGGAATGGAGACGCCACGTGTGGGTTAGGGAGCTGGGCGTAAACAGTCGGGTACTCGTGGCAGTTTCTTCTGGTCATGGATGAGGTTGGGGCCCCCACGTTCAGCGAGTAGTTGCAACGGGATGGGTCACCGCTGAACCATGATCGGTCGGTTTTGTTCTGGTGGTACACATCTTTCCTTCCGCTCGCAAGGGTTGAACCGTAGGTGTAGTATACGTCGACGACCTAGGTGCCACACAGAGATAAAAAAAGAAAAGAATAGACACACATCTGTTGCATCTTTTGATTATTTTCAACATTGTCCCTCTGAAAATAACGGTCCAAATGGAAGTAACTAGCATAATACGTGGTTTGGTTTTGTTTGGAAAATCGACCGGATCAAATTAATGGATAAGAAAACGAGCTGGCAAAAGAAAGCCATCTGCACAATTGCTAACCATGCTTAGTAGTACGCAGGTGCTAATTTTTTTTGGATGAGCTAAGCGAGCAGCTAGACCACTACTATTGATAGTAAACTGGTTTGGATATGGATGATATTATGCGGTGAGCTTTTGACGGCCTCCTATTCATAGTAACCCAATTCGGATAAAGGATGGCTTTGTGTGGTTGGATGATAGGGCTATTATACACGCACTTGTAGCTCTCTATTCATAGCTGATAATACGATGAACATGAATACCTTGAGTTGTCTACTTTAAGGTCAGGATGCGTCTTAAACTGATTATTGGCCGTAAATACGGTCGCATCACATTTATTTTGCATTCAAACTATTTTGTAAGTGTTTGTTTCGAAGTCATGCCTGAAGCCAGCTATCTGGCGAGGTTTGGCAAGTTATAATCGTTGTCATTCGCTGCAAATATACTATATATATATGTGCATTTTCTTATTTTTGAAACAAACCTACGTGCAAATTTAAGTCTGAAGCTGAGTTGTGTCTCCTGTTGGGCCTTGTTGGCTGTTTGCTATTGGGCCTGGTTTGTAATCCACGTATGACATTAGTCCACGACACAAAAATTAGCGGTGCAATTGAACCTTGGGACTCTTCGGAAGATCCTGATCGTATATACTGGAGGCGACATCGACAACAGATAGGGCAGTAGGGCATGGCAGGGTGGTAGCACCCACCGACGTGCGGCGGCAAAATTGATAAATTTGACCTGCGGACGAAAGTATTCTATAAAATGAACCGCGTTTGAAAAAATTCACGAAGCTGATCCTTTTATGTGACGCCCGACAGCCAGACGTCATATTATACAGTGTGGCGCCTTTGTCTTAGGTGCCACATAGTGTAGTGTGGCGTCTATGTCTTAGGTGCCACACTAGGTCTCAGGCGCCACACAACGTAGTGTGGCGTCTATGTCTTAGACGCCACACTTGGTCTGAGACGCCACACAACGTAATATCAGACGCCACACAGTGTAGTGTGGCGTCTAAGGTAAAGGCGCCACAAAAAAGAGTCAGACACATGATTTTTTCATGAATAGTTCATTTTGCGAATTAGTTTCGTTCTTGTGTTAATTTTTTCTATTTTGCCGCGCGCGGCGGCCTTCGACTAGCGAGGCGGCTACCGGCAATGGCGACTTGGCAAGCCTGCGGGTATGAGCGGACCAACAGATGGCGTATTTGTTATCGCTTGAAATTGGACTAGATTAAGTATGGGAACTGCTAGGAATCAAACTACTGGTTCTCGACTTTCCATCAGACCAGAGAGTGGTTGTACGATCTGATTTGGTTGGAGCGTTTAGATTGAACTCGGATGCTAGTCACGCTACTAGTGTGTGCATGGGCCTCAATGCAATTAATTCTCATTTAAAGCTTGTTTGATAGTTTGAAGGAATGGGAATGGAAATTTATAAGAGGGAGTTTGTTGGGGGTTAGGCTTGGAAAGGAGGCAATTAATCATAATCTCATGTTTGGTGCCTGCTGGAAATTGCTTGTGGGAGTTTAGCAAAAACAAATTCCTTCGTTTAGTCCGTGAGTCAAAGTAATAGAAAAAGGCGATGACACGTTTGTTTATATACAAAACTGAACCCATCCTTGTTTGACGCAACGGACACACTATATTTTCTTTAATAATTCCCATTCACCGCTTGAATTACCAGCCCTTCCCTGGGAAGAGATTAGAGGCAGTTAGCCCCCTCAATTCATCTTCCTTTTCCTTTGTCAATTCCCATACCCCCAACCATACAAATGATTTTTAGTCTCTAGCACTCTCAATTCCCATTCCCTAGTCCAACTTCCTTCGAACCTAACAGGTTGTTAGTACTCGATTTGCTTCCTACCAAGTGCATCCGGTTGTTGTGCTTCCGTGATTGGTGTGATGTTCCATATTTTTTGAAGATAACGTTGATCAGTCATGATTTGTTGCAAATAAAATACATCTAGTACAACAAATATGTTATGTTACTAGTTTTCTTTTGACTTGTGGAAGCCTGCACTTCTACATAATTTAGTTTAATATATATACTCGTATTTTTTCTTGATATACATTTTTACACGATGACAACCTACCTTTTGTGCTATGGAAACATTTGTTTGATCGATGGAAGCAAAACCTTCAAATAAAATGTAGTCCAATATTTTTTAGATGTGTTTTTATATGATGACAAAAAGCTTTTGTGATACGAAAATATTATTTTTATAGAAGGAAGAATGAGGTTAAAATTTAGTATAATATTTTCTAGATGCATTATCTTAGGGGGGAAATTAGATGCATATTTACGACGAAGAGGTAGTTTTTATTTAAACATTCCTCTTCAATGATGTAAGCATACACTTTCAAATAAAATTTAGTCCAATAATTAATTTCAAGGCGTTTGCTATAAGCAAAATTTGTTACCATAGTTATTTAATTTTGCTTCCTACAAAATTTAAAGTTGCTTCAGTTATACAGAATTACAACACAATAAATTTTTGTTTCCATCAACAGGAGAATCAGCTTCCCTAGTTAAAGATGTTTGCTTAATTGATGTGTTGGAGCAACTATGAAATTATCAGGATATTGCTTCCACCAAAAAGAAAAATATTCTCGACCACATATTTTGTTTCCGTCAGCCAACGAGATTGCATCCAAGACAACTAAGATTGTTTTAGTTTGTATTTTGCTTCGGACGTAGAAAATTTGTGTGATTTTTACAATTAGAAAATTAATGATGTAACATTAGTTTTTCGAATGAAACGAACATTTGCTATCAAGATGGATTCCAAAAGAGGGGAAAATGCTTCTGATGAAACTAGTGTTTGCTTCCAAAAGACTAGCTTACAAAATAAACAAATATATATATAGTTTGATTCTTCATTTGCTTCCAAAATTTTGTTTCGGATACAACAAGAAAAGGAGGAGGGTTAGGTTGTGCCGTCTGAGAATGAAGCCACCACTGTCAACCTCGATGGCGACAGTCGATGCGTGCGCGGAGGACGTTGTTGTGACCATGGAAGCACTGGTCTACCTTGCCGGTAAAGTGAGGTCTCTAGTCTCGAGACACAGTGATGGGGTCATGGAAGCACCCGCTGCAGCGAAGAAGAACATTAGGTGCAGCCGTCCCTTCCTGTTGGAGTGCTTACCCCATTGGTGAAGGGAGCCACAAACACATCAATGGAGTAAACAAATCATGGAGGTCGGGAGGGGCAGGGAAACAGATCGAAGCAGACGGCGGGAGGCGTAATCAGAGATGACGACACCGATTCGGTTGATGACAAGATCGGTGCACCTGACCGCTGTTGAGATGGCGGCCATGGACGCCTAAATCCGATATAGTACACGGGCAAGGTCGCTGCATGTCATTACAGAGTGGGTCTGTGTAGGGGATTAGATCTTCTAGACGGGGTGGATGGCGAGCTTGATGTGAGGTGGTTGGATTCCCAACAAGCAGCGAATCAATTCACTACGATGAGGCAGGAGAGGACAGAGTCGGTGTAGTGGAAGATGACCTCAGCGGTGGGATGGGACGGAGGCAGCAGGTGAGAGGCGAGGGATTGGGAAGAGAAGAAATAGTGAGTAACTATTGCGAGGGAATCACGCAAGCGTGCGTCTACCGAGTGGTTATTAGCGAATGGATCAATTAAGTTATCGTTCCTCGTCCATGAGATCAAGCAAATGTCGGCGGGACACAACAAGTCTGATGAATGGATTTCATCAGACTATTGATAAGAAGTGTTTTCCATTAAGTATGCAAATACATACACATATGTTCTTGAGTTTTAATTTCAATAAGGTATGTTCTTACGCATCACATTGTTGAGAAGCTAATTGATTAGTTTCCTCTCGCAATTGAGAGAGGGATATTTAAAGGAATTGATCTTGCTGAAATTAAGAAAGAATTTCAAAAGAAATTTACAAGAATAATGTTGCTAAGCTCTACTTACAAAAGTAAAGCTTCATTAGACGTATTCTTTCTAACTATCTTCATTTGCATAATGGGTTTGTATGATTCTATCCTACAATTGATTAATTCATGATTTATCTATGGTTTCTATATTTTTTAAAAGCATCTTCATGTCCATCTAGTTAATAAAGATGATAAATTGAAGAGTGGTCATCCATTCAATTTTTAATCTAGTGGGATATTTCATTTTCAGTACTTGCTTATGGATTTTGATTGTATGTAATGAATATAACGTAATATAGCTCTTGCATCGTTATAATATACAACATTTTCTTTGTTAGAAATTCCACCACACCTAAAAATTATTGCTGCCTCCACCACTCCATGCCTGTAGAACAATGTTCTACTATTTTACTCGCTAAACAATGAAGTCAAGCTAAATAGAAGAAATAAATGAGAAAAATCAGAAAAAAAGACAAGGAAAATAAAACTAAGGAAGCTCATGAAACAAAAGGGAACAAGAGGCACTCTACCAATGCGAATTCTAGGAATTATCTCATGGATCAAATAGAAGTGTCAATCGCGCCCTTCCTAACCTGAGACTTGACATCTTTGAGTCTTAAACTCACAATTGCAAGTATCTCCCTTGAGCAAAAGCTTCCAAGAGAGCAAGATAGAGTAACGTTGTTGAACATCTTATTATTTCTTTGCATCCAAATATTTCAACAACTCATGATGATTATATCCAAAGCAACTTGTTGAGGGAACTGAGTGGCCATTAGTTGAATGTCAAGAAATACAGAAGCACTTCTTCTCCGAGTTACATAGATTGAGTTTCAGTAGTCAATAGCAAAGTCAAGTCCCAGAACAGACGCATAGTTTCCACGCATTGAGCAGACCAAATAGGGTAGGAGTAAGAGGGCAGTTAAAGGGATTTTCCTTTGCACAAGCTTTTTTCAGTGTCTAGTCTATAATCAAGGAGAAGCCAAATATATATATATATATATAAGCATAAAAGTAGTTTTCCAAATCTTACTGATTAGAGGGTGGGGACTAGTTGGAGATCTCAAAAATGTGTACATTTTCTTAATGAAGTATTTAGAGGATTTTCAAGAATAAGACCAAGAATCATATCATCATGAAACTAAAGGTTGTTCGGCAAATCTTGTAGCATTTCAGACTGATTAAAAGCCTAGATAGAAAGTGGTCTATGGAAAAACACTTCCAAACTAGGGTTGTACGTATTTGGCTTGCTTTAGATAAATTTTGTCATCAGTTGCAAAGGAGTGAAGCTTAGGGAACAAATCCATACAGTTATGCTCAGACCATTTATAGGACCAATGACATAGTTAACATGAACAACTTGATTAGAGGATGTAGTTTTATAGTGGGACGGTAGCTTTAGGACACTTCGCCACCAAAAGGAACCTACTAGTCTTGTAGAGGGTGGGTCTGAGAAGTAGTAAGATTCCCAAATTTGATGGACCGAGGGGAGATCCTGATGATTGAAATTTTGTGAAGATGTTTGGTCATAAGAGCTTTATTTTGCAGTACAATGTCAAAACCTCCAAGGCCACCTGCTTGCTTGTCCAAACATAGTTTTCCCATGCCACTAAGGCAGTACCTATATATTCCATGTAATATTCCTCCAAAAGCAGTGCCTGAAAGCATAAATGCTTCCTTGGTGTGGGATCATAAAGTCGAAGCCAATGATTGTGCATGCACAGTGATCCCAAGATCAATGCCCGTTAGGCAGAACAAACTGAATATCAAGAGTCTACATTCATTACATAGAATTATACAGATAGGGTCGTGGAGGCTAAACATCAAATAAAGACACTTGCAGCGGAAATCTTCAATGATATCTTGGACCGATGCCATCTGCCTTAACCCTGTAGGCATTACGACTAGGAAAGCATCATATTTAGCATGTTCATCACCAAAGAACTCTTCCTCAAATTAACGGTCTTCCATGCCTGGCCAACTAAATAGACAGGGACAGGCAAGTGAGTACTTTGAATTTACTTGCAGTCAACCCATGATTGGAAACAAAATAAACATGCAAGGTTTAGCCCTAATGTGGTATCTTTGTGGAAAACTAGTTTTGGGTGCAATATCATGACATATGGCTTTGAAAAGCATGCATCATGAGGTTATAAATCTCAATATAAATATAGTTTAATCAATTTTAGTATAACCATCTCGATAAGTCATGTGTCATAGACGAAGGATTCTCTTCTCATACACTTAGTTTGTAAAATGTTGCACATAGTTTAAGCAGACCCACCGAATTGCCATTGACTGTGGACATGGATATTCGAATAGTTTGACACTCTGCACAGGTTGTACGCTTTACCCACAAAACTCAGGGAACTTCCGTGTCACCGCGACTCACAGTATATTAAATACCCGCGGTAAGCACCCCGATCATTACCTTTCCCCAGACGATACTAACATAGAGTCCACTCATTGGCACAAAGCCCTCATGCCAAATACTCACATTTAATAAGCTCAACACTTTCATTTCCATAAGGGGACTCAACAGTGTGCCCGATGTGTGTAAAAACAACCATAGTCATCCACTTTGGCATGATCCCGTATCGAGAGTGAACGAGTCACTCCCACCACTACTAATGCAGTCTCTTTGCTAGTAATGAGCAAGGTACTCAATAACAACCCGTACCAAAAGGGGTGGTGTGGTTGTACATGTTTGGTTGGGAAGGTCAACAAATCTTAAATCTAATTCATTTTTTGAAAACAACTCACACAACTTGCATTGGCACTACACCGCTTCTTTAACAAGCGGTTAACTAGCTCAAATTATCCCAAGGGCATTAGTGGCACCCGTTGGGATTTTTGGATAAATCTCATTTGTTCATCCTAATGCATAACCCTATCCCGCATTCTGTAGACAACTACTTTAGCATATATCTATTTCCCACCAACATAACTCTAAGTAATGATAGAGCTATGAACAATGCCAGATTTAGCGGAATATGCAACGGAGGCAATCTAGCAAGTTTGCCATCACAAAATATCATACCTTTGATGCAAAAAGAAAGTGCTATAATGACATGCAAGAAATGGTTTCATCAATATGGTCAAAGGGGTTGCTTGCCTTGGTTGGCTTGGTTTTCAAAGTTTTCAAAGCCTTATCCTTCTATTCCTTCGTTGCAAACTTGATCTAACGTCGCCAAGTAACGAGAAAAAAAAAGGGCATAGAAAAAACAAGATAATAAAAGTTCTCAGAAAAATGCCAACTTTTTTTATTAAATACTAGGGTGAAAACTAAAAATACAATCATTCTTAGTTTTGGAGGTGGAGTTACAAAAACCCAGATATGGATTTTTGAAGGTGTATTATATGTTAAAATTTGAATTGAAATTTGAACAATACAGAAAAGTGTGATGGACACATGTGAAAGTTGCACCAATAAATAGGTGGCGTTTTTAAGGAACACGGGACTTGGAATTATTGCATATCGACAAATATATGAACTTGTGGAATTTTTTTCAAGTATCTCTAAGATGAAAAACAAAATGATATTGTGCATATGGGTTGAACCCGACGCAATAGGACCAACCCTACGCCAAATCTGTCCGGGTGAAGCGGTACGCGCGCGTGCCCTTGTTCAAACCCGACAAGCAGGGCCCATCCGTCGGTGAGAGAGAGAGGTTGTTAGAGCATATTTCACCATGTGTGGTTTTGGTAATTGATGACAATCCCTATGGACTAATGTTTGGTTTGAGTTATACTTCAAGGATTTGTCCATAGGCATTTCTTGAGGTCTATTTGTTGATTTCAAGGTGTTTATGTGATGACCAAGGTGGTAGTATTCAAGGATTTATCCAAAGATTGGTCATGTGGGGGTTGAGCTTATTGCAAGCATGTCTTGAAGAAGAAGATTGTGTGAACATTCATGGTTACCTTCAAGACATCATATTTATGAAGAGACAAGATAATATACAAGGTTCATCAAGACTAAGTCAAATAGTGATTCAAGTTAATCAACACACAAAGCGTAGAAGATGTACCGAGTAGGATGAAGTGCTCTGATGGTATGGTACATATTGTCCATTATGCTTTGTGTACTAACCCATGATCTTTGTTAGTGTTCTTTGTGGGGTTACGTATGTTTCCATGGGAATGCATCAAAAAAAAGTTCACATACAACCCATGGAGGATGGCATCAAGTGGTGATCGTCATCAAGGTTGCGGTGTGCAAGTTCAAGTGAAGCATCATGAAGAGATCACATGCTTGAAGCTTTGTCTCCATTATGGTTATAATGGACATGTGAAGGTGTGCCGAAGAGAGGCTCACCCATAGTTGAGTATGGGGGAGCAATCTACTAGTCTTCATCGAGCCGGTGCAATCAAGAAAGGTGGTCCATCTTGAGGAGGACAAGATCTTCATCATCTATCTCAAGTGGACAATGCGCAAGGAAAAGGTTTGCCCTTGATAGGTTTTATATATTACTAGTATCATGGTGGTAGTTGGGAGACCACGTTATAGGATCGATTGCCGTACTACCAAGGGGTTCTCAAGTAAGTAGCTTGATCGTATCATTTGTAGAGAGCTCAAACCATTTAATCCTTGCATCATATTTCTTCGTTCTTATTTGACTTCTCTCTATGTGGGTTTTAGATCTTATGGTAATTTTCATGACAAGCTCGAGTTCATCGAAGACATAGTCCATATTCATCTTCTATCATGTTTTTGATATTGGAGTTTTTGTCGGTTATTCATTCACAGAGGTTTCACATCTCTATATCATTGGCATTTTCTTCTGCCACTGCTTGGATAGTACTTGTAGTCTGCTATCCAACAAGCTTGAATTTGCAGATTTTGGAGTCTGTTTGAAGAAGTTATAGCGGTTTGGTATTGGAGCTTTCGTCTATTTTGCTTGGGCAGTATTACTGCTTTAAGCGGTAGTAGTGTGGTAGTAATGCTCCCCTGAGCGGTAGTACTACTTGAGCGGTACTTCCAATTCCTTCTACTGCAACCACTTCTTCTTATTTTATGCTTCTGATGCCCAATCTCTCGAGCGATAGTAGAACAGTAATAGAGAGCGGTAGTACTGCTCCAAGCGGTACCACGACTCCCTCGACCGATAGACTACTCAAGCGGTAGTACTCCTGGAGCGGTAGTACTACTCTCGTTGAACTACCATTCATGTTTTTGTGTCTTATTGGGATATTTTGACTGTGCTAAGCGGTAGTACCGCTCCCCCAAGCGGTAGTACCGCTTGTGTATGATGTGTGGGCATAGCGGTTGGATTTGGGGGGGGGCTATTTTAGGGTGCCTTCTTCTCCAGTGGTCCCTATCCTTTGAGATCATTTTTGCCCTCCCCCCATTATTAACCTCTTCGAGCTTGCTATCTCTCAACCTCTCCAATGATTCTTGCTAGTTCTTCAAGGAAAAGAGAGAGGATATCTAGATCTACGTTTCCATCAACCACTTTCTCCTCTATGTGAGGGGAACCCCTTGGATCTAGATCTTGGAGTCCTTTGAGAGCTCCTTGTTCTTCCTCTCATATTCCTCCATAGCTTTTGTTATTCTGGTGGGATTTGGGAGTGAGGGACTTAACCACTTCGTGTGTTTTTGCCATTGCATTAGTTGCACCGGTTTGAGTTCTCCACGGTGATACATGGAAGTGAAAAGTTGAGAAGATTATTACTCTGGGGTGCTTGGTACCCTGGAGCTTGTTCCTCTTGGGTGCTTTGGCACCTTAAACAGTTGGCGGTGCCTCAAAGCTCAACCATTGTGGTGTAATTCTCCGAGCAAGCGTAGGGGCCTCCAATTATGTTGTGGAGATTGCCTCGAGCAATGTGTACGGGTTTCAGTGATTGCCCCAAGGTTACTAAAGTGTACGCATACCGTTGACTGCCACCAATGGTTGCCAATTGTATGGGTTCGGTGACCACCCTCAAAAGTCCCTTAGTGTAGTCACGGCATCTTGCATTGTGTAAGGGTGTGAGGAGATTACAATGGTCCTAGTGGTTTCTTGGGGATCATTGTGCGTGCACACTGCTCCAAACGGAGATTAGCATCTGTAAGGGTGTGAAGTTCAGGATACATCATCGTCTTTGTGTGCCTCAGTTATCTCTTAGCTGATCCCTTTGCTTATGCACTTTACTTTGTGATAGCCGTATTGTTTCATGTTATATATCTTACTATCACTTAGTTGGTTATCTTGTTTAGCATAAGTTGTTGGTGCACATAGGTGAGTCTAGTTGTTTTAGATTTTGTGCTTCACAAATTAAATGCTAGTTTTATTTTGCATTTGAAGCCTAAATCGTAATTACTTTTAAAGCGCCTATTCACTCCCCTCCAGCCGACATCCATGCCCATTTAGAGGTGAGGATGACAGGCGGCCCCGCCTGTCATCTTAAACCTCGTAGCAGGGAGGCCGGTGTGACAACCCGATGCCGACGTTCCAGAAGATTCCCATTTTATTTCCGTTCCCGTCGTGTGGTTATTTTATTTGGTGGCATCATCATTTAGTTTGCATCGTCGCATCATGCATGGCATCTTGCATCGCGTGTGGTGTTTTGAATGTGTGAGCTTGGAGTGCTCGCCGAGTCTTAGTGCGATAGGAACTCCCCTCCTCTCCCCTCTTATGTCTTTTTGCGGTTTGCTAAAGTTTCCCTTTTAAACCCCTATTTTAAAAGGGAGCGTCTTCTTTTTAAAAGGTCCTTTTATTAAATGTGGGGGCAACCCTTGGGTTTTATCTTATTTCTCCTTGTGTGTTATTTTAAAACCCTCTCTTTTTCTTTTCTCTTTTAAAGGGCTTTTATTTATTCTTTAAATAAAGAGGTTTTATTTAATTCTAAAGGGGTTTGATTTTTATTCTTTTGTAAACGGGTTTTAATTTTTAATTCTTCAAAAGGTTTTATTTTAGTTCTTTTAAAAAATGCCCAATCTAATTTTATGGTTGGGGTATATTTTTTAAAGGAGCAAAGGAATTTTTTTGTTATTATTTATTTTTTTTTGTTTGTTAAAAAGCCTTTCTTTATTTGAAAATTTTCTGTTTTAAAAGTTGTAAAAAAAAGACCAAAAACCCAATAGGGAGAGAGGGGACCCCAGGCCCAGCACGCCCAGCCCCCCCCCAAACCTAGCGGCAGGAGGCCCGATGTCTCTCCTCCTTCCCCCATCTCCCCGTGCGCGTCAGCCAGGCCTCGATCCCCTTCTTCCTCCTCGCCTCCCAGCGCCAGCAGTCCCGCCGCCGGCCTCTCTGCTCCTCCCCGCGCTGCGCCATCCCTAGCTCGCCGGCTTTCAGAGCCTCTCAGCCCCGCGCCTCGCCAGCCTCCCATCCGACCCATCGTCCGCCGCCATGGCCGTCTGCCGCCGCCTGCCACCGCGTGCCGCCATGGCCGGCCTCCTCCGCCCGAGCCGCCTGCGCCCCGTCGCCGCCTGGCCTGCCGGCAGCGCCCCCCCGCCGTGGAAGCCGCCCCTCGCGCTGGCCTCGGCCTCGCCCCTCGCCGCGGTGCCCCGAGCTCCGCCCGTCGCTGGAACCAGCGCCCACGGCCGGCGTCGGCCCTGAGCCCTCCCCGCATGCCGTCCCTTGCCCTGCACCCGGTCGCCGATCAACCCCGCCGCACGCTGTCCATCCCGCCACGAGCTGCTGCTGCTGCGTTTCTTTTTTTTGCCTGCCGAGTTGCCCTGCTGTGGCGTTGCTTAGATGCTGCTGCCTGTTGCTGGCGATTGCTGCTGCTGCTATTAGCTAGTTGTAGCTTGTGCTGTTTTGCTGCTAGCCTGCCTGATGCGCCGCTGCTCCGTTGCCTGATGTCGTTTGATGCCGTTGCTGCTGCCATGTATTGCTGCTTGCGGATTGTTGTGCCGCTGCTCTTGCTGCTGCCGAATGCTTGCTGTGCCTAGCTGCTTGGAGTTGCTCTTCCTGATGCATGTTATAGCGTTGCTAGCTAGCTTGTGCTGTCATTGCCTTGCCTGCTTGCGTTTGGCCTGCTGATTCAAAGAGCTATAGTTGCTACTATGTGGTTGTAGATGCCCTGCTAGGCTTGGTTGCTGTGCTGCTTGTCGTTGTTTGCCGGCGCCGTTGCATATTTGTAGTGTTGCCGCTTGCGTCGCCGTGTGCACCGTTCCCCTACGTCGCGGAACCGACAAGATCGGCGAGTGCCATGTCGTCCTCGACGACCCCGACCATCTTCGGAACGAGTTCGACTTCCCCGACGTCGCCGAAGGCCCGTGTTCGACTACTGAGGTGAAGACCATAACCGTCGCCGAAGACCGTGTACCACTACTTCAACTACCCGCCCAGGAATGACTACTTCCACGACGACAACTACTTCCACGACTTCCTCGATGTCCGCTACGAACCGATCCGCTCTGATTCGCACGCGTCGAAGGTATACCGATGAGACGTGTCGTGTAACGAACGCATGTGTTGTATGAGTTGAATGCATGTATGCACCGTATGCATGCCCGTTGCACGTTGTCTTCTTTTGTTGTGCCCGACACATGGGAACCCGATAACCGGGGTCACCCCATCTTATTTACCGTTCCCGCATGCGTTCCCAGCACGTTGGCACGATTGCTCGTCGAGTTATCGGGATAGGAACGTTGTCGTGGCATCGTTTCCGTCTTGCCGCCATGGTTCCCTCTAGCTCGCCGTGGCGACACTTGATTGTTTCTCTCCTTGCCCGTGTTGTTGTATCTTGCATGCATGACGCAATCATGGCATATATCATGTGTTGCATGTATCTTGTGTCGTAGCTCCGATCTATGCTCCGCGTGTTAACCGACTAGGATGACACGCAGAATCACCGCTTCACCTCTTGCCATGTTAACCACATTTAATATTGCCGAGTAAATAATCGGGAGTGAATAAAATAATTAAACGTGGAGTTTCATCGATATGCAACTCGTTGCATATCGAGCTTCACTTAATGTGTAGTGTTTGTGTGAGGTGAATTGCCATGCCATGGCTTGCATCTTTGATCTGATCATGCGTCATAGTAGGTTATGCATCATGTTGTGCATCGTGTGGTGAATATCTGTGTTGAAGTTTGTTTCCGATTTGCTTCGCCTCGATAGAGTTCCGCAAGCGTGTCGGAATGTGAGGACCCGTTCGACTACGTTGGTTCATCGACTTCTCGGAATTGTTCTCCTTCCAAGCGGGATCTCAGGCAAGATGACCATTTTCCCAGATACCATTACTATCATTGCCATGCTAGTTTTATCGCGTCTATCGTTTATGTCTCGTTGCCTACCACATGTTAAATATCAGCCTCTCTACGATGCCATGATAACCTTCAACCTGTTCGACCTAGCAAACCACTGATTGGCTATGTTACTGCTTGCTTTACCCTGTTGTTAGCGTTGCTAGTTGCAGGTGCAGATGCTTCCATGTGATAACATGGGTTCCTTGTCATATCACCATATTAATGCTATTTAATTTAATGCACCTATATACTTGGGAAAAGGTGGAAGGCTCGGCCTTTCTAGCCTGGTGTTTTGTTCCACCTTTGCCCCCTTAGTTTCAGCTACCGGTGTTATGTTCCATAAACGAGCGCTCCTAACACAATCGGGGTTGTTATGGGGACCCCCTTGGTAATTCGTTTTAGATTAAAGCTGGTCTAGCAGGGCCCAACTTTGGTATTACATTTGCCTAATAACTAATGAACTGCATGGGGAGTAATTAACCCGAGGATAATTTAATCAATCCCCGGGCAAGTGCTCCTCATGAGTGTTGGCCCCACCTGAGCGATGTCCGGCTCCCCTCTGGTCACCCGGAGCTTTAGCGATCCCGACGTCTAGCTCATCCGTCGTGTCCTGAGAACGAGGTACGCGACTCCTATCGGGATCGTCGACACGTCGGGCGGCCTTGCCGGATTAGTTTTACTTTTGACGAAATATCTTGTGCATCGGGATTCCGGTGATACTTTGGGTAATCTCAGAGTTGAGGTTTTCCACTAGGGAATCTGACGAGATCGCGACCTTTGTGATTGAGGATTTCTATGCGGCTTGTGGTAATTTGTGATGGACTAGTTGGAGCACCCCTGCAGGGTTAAATCTTTTCGGAAAGCCGTGCCCGCGGTTATGTGGCAACGTGGAAGCTTTGTTTAACACTGGTTCTAGATAACTTGAAGTTAATTAATTAAAATACGCCAACCGTGTGCGTAACCATGACTGTCTCTTTCGTGAGTTCCTTCTCCGGTCGAGGACACGGTGGGGATATGTCTGACGTAGGTAGGTGTTCAGGATCATTCATTTGATCACCAGTAGATACGTCGTTATGCGTAGATCTTCCCTCTCTTATTTCTTGTACTCGTAAGTTAGCCAGCATATATATATGCTTAGCCACTGCTGCAACCTCACCACTTAACCATACCTCACCCATTAAGCTTTGCTAGTCTTGATACCTTTGGAAATGAGATTGCTGAGTCCCCTGTGGCTCACAGATTACTACAACACCGGTTGCAGGTACAGGTAAAGGTTATTTGACGCGAGCGCGTTGATTGTTCATTTGGAGTTGCTTCTTCTTCTTCTTCTTCATCGATCTAGGATGGGTTCTAGGCCGGCAGCCTGGGATAGCAAGGATGGACAGCGTTCTTATTTTTCTCGTTTGTTTTCGTTCATAGTCGGACCCTGCTCTTACTGTTGATGAATATGTAATGTACTGATGTGACTCTGATGTAGCTTGTGGCGAGTGTAAGCCAATTCTTTATATATCTCTTCTTTTCAGTACATGTACTTGTAACGATATCCATTCTTGCGACACGATGAGATGCGCTTCTATCCCTGACAAGGCCCCCGTGCCAAATTGAGGATAGGGTCGCATCTTGGGTGTGACAAGTTGGTATCAGAGCAGTACCGACCTAGGAGCCCCCTTGATTGATCGAACTTGGCCGAGTCGAGTCTAGTGAAAAAACTATTTGAGTATAGTTTTATATCGGAGAGTAGGATTCTTTTTCTCCTCTTCTATGCTCTAGTGAGGAATCTTGACGTAGTAATTTAATTCTACTCCTCTTCTCACTCAAATTTTTTTTAGGATCACGCGGATATTTTTGGAATCTATATGATGCCGATGTGACGGAGTTCTGTCTTGATGCCTCCTATCTGCTTTGAGTTTCAGGGGAGTTGAGCTCCAGGGGATTCTTGAGCACATCGTTATCATTCGGATTTCTTAGTATCTCAGAACGAAGGATGTTCGTAATTGCTTCAATACTTGTAGTGGCGAGATAACCCTGATGTCCCTAGTACTGGTGCAGATTGTTCGGGAGTACTGCCATACTTTGTATCGTTGTGATCACGAGGGTCTATTGTAGAGTCCGAGATTCTGGTTGTGTGTTGACGGATGTAATACAAGTGACGGGTTAGTATAGGAGTTGTGTGATATTACTCCTTGTATCCGTGTACCAGATTGCATGACCAGAAATTTCGGGAATTCATAGGTGGGAATTCAAGTAGTTACTTATAGGGCGATCTTCCCACAAATTTGTGTTGCTTCGATGTCAACTGGTGATTTCAGATCTTCTCTAAGAGGTGTTCTCATATTTTTATGAGAGTATTAATTCTTTTGCTCTATCAATTGTCTTATCAATTCCTTTCAACCGGAGTTGTCATATCAATTCTTTCCAACCGGTGTGCTTCTCTTCAGTGAATCAATCTTCTCCAGTTTTTGCAGATCATTCTCTTAATTCTTTCCGGAGTTCATCTCATCTATCCCAAGTTGTCTTTGTTTTTCCCCGCCCTTCCACCCTTTTCTTCAGTGATTCAATTTCCATCCAGGAGTTTTCTTTTCATTATGCTTCCGTTGTCTGTTCTTTTTTCTCTTACCCGGTGATTCATTGTGAAGATTCTCAAGAGATTCGTGTCATATTTGTTCATTCTTTTCATTTTTTCCGGCGAATCCAATGTAATTATCCGTGTTCATTATATCCTATTTATCCTTGTAATTCTTTCCTATGTTGGAGATTCTTATCAGCCTAAGTTGTTATCATTTCTCTCCTTTCTGTCCGGAGTGCTAGAGATATCTCTGATTTTCGTGTTTTCAATTCTATTAATTATTTCGAGGTGCTAACCTCATCTAGTCTTCATTTGTACCGGTGCAATATCAATCTTTCTAGCAATATTTTCTAAAGGTGGTTTCTTTGAGTGGGCCCATAACCCACATGTTCTTTCCCAGGATCTTACCTGGCTCTTTTAATCATCTCCGGAGATCTATAAATTGTTTCAACTATGACGTAAGTATGATTTCCATCAGTCATATTACTTCTTCAAGTTCTATTTGAATTAATTCTCATATTTGGCTCAACCTTGCATTCTTCTTTATTCCGGAGTGTCTCATTCATTCTTGGTGGTGTTCTCCTCCTCATTCTCAGCTTGCTATCCGAAGGAGTGTTCTCTCATTCTTGGTTCTTTATCTACAAGATCCATCATTTCAGCTTGGTGTCGTCATCTTAATTGTTGTCAATCATGAGAATCTATTTCTTGCGATCCGGTGCATTTCTGAGTTGTTTTCATTCTCGTTCCTCCGAAGGCAATCATTTCAGATGATTCTTCGTTCTCAGCTTTCAGCTTTCATCCTCAATTCTTCTCAATTGTTGTCTCTTCGTTCGTCTCTCGATTATCCGGTGTCTTGTTTAAGTTTTTATCTCAGGTGGATTATGATCTCTTCATTCTCATGTATCTCCATTAATTCTTGGTATTCCCATTCAATTGTGAATTCTTACCGGTGCTTCTGTCAATTTTGTCTCAAGTGGTGCTTATCTCTCTATCTCTTCAAGATTCTTTCAAGAGGAATAAGTTGTATGCTAAATCCTTTGCTTGTCATCAATTAAACTTGATGAAGGATAAGCAACATAATTCTTATTCTTGCTTCATCAAATGGTTCCAATTCTTCTTCCGGAGTGGCTCATGATATCAATTCATTTTTCTAAAGTGTTCTTATCTTTTCTTTTCCGGAGTTCCAAGTTCTTTTAGTATCTCTTTGTGAGGCTTCATCTAAGTCTTCGCAACGTCATAATCTTATTATTTCTACCTTCATATCTTTGCATCATTCATTCGTATACGGAGGTCCTTCTTGGTGGTTCATCAAGGTTTCAATCCATTCTTAAGTGTTCTTCAAGATTCTTGTTGGAGAACCTCAAGTATTCTTTCTCTTGCATCTCCAGTGCGATTGTTCTTCCTTTATCCTTGAGGTGGTATTATAGCATTCTTGTTAGTGTAGGAGCCTCGAAGAGTTTTCCTTTCAAGAATGAGATATTTAAACCACCAATTCTTTGATCATGAGATATTTCGACCCATGGTTTCTTCATTGAGCTATCTTGGTTTGGATTTCACCTAAAGCTTTTCCTATGGATTGCTGCTTTCATGGTGCTTGTCATTAATCCAAGTTCACAATGTGTCCTCTTGGGGTAAGAATTGTTCATATCTTGTTGCTCCCAGTCTATCCTTGTTTCTGTTAGTGGTTGGTTGTCACCTCATATATGTTGAGATGATTGTCATAAGCCCACTACTATCTTGTTCTTTTCGTTGTTGTTTTTCCAACAACTTCGTTCAATTCTTCTTGCAAGGTTGCTTGCCAAGTTCATTGGAGTTAGTAGTTGTCATTCTTTTCTTCATTCTCTTCTTCCGGTTGAGCTAGTTCATATTCTCTTGTTCCGGAGGCATTGTGATGTTGCTCTTTTGGGTCTATTATGTTGTTCTATCAAGATCATGGTGTTCCCTCGTTCTATTTAGTTGTTGGTTGTGAATATTGTCTATTTCTTCCTTCTTATCGAATTTTTTGTCCCATTTTCCTACCGAAGTGCTGCCGAAATTTTCCGTGAATCCTTGCTTGTTTCTCATATCATTCCTCATCTCTTTGCAACCTTCAAGGATCGTTGGTTTCACTCATTTTTCAAAGAAGCGACTAAGTTTTACCTGTTGCTTTCTCATCCTCTCCCCCCTTCCATTCTTGGATCTCGGGGCGAGATCCTCTTGTACTGTAGGAGAGTTGTGACAGCCCGATGCCGACGTTCCAGAAGATTCCCCTTTTATTTCCGTTTCTGTTGTGTGGTTATTTTATTTGGTGGCATCATCATTTAGTTTGCATCGTCGCATCATGCATGGCATCTTGCATCACGTGTGGTGTTTTGAGTGTGTGAGCTTGGAGTGCTCGCCGAGTCTTAGTGCGATAGGAACTCCCCTCCTCTCCCCTCTTATGTCTTTTTGCGGTTTGCTAAAGTTTCCCGTTTTAAACCCCTATTTTAAAAGGCAGCGTCTTCTTTTTAAAAGGTCCTTTTATTAAATGTGGGGGCAACCCTTGGGCTTTATCTTATTTCTCCTTGTGTGTTATTTTGAAACCCTCTCATTTTCTTTTCTCTTTTAACGGGCTTTTATTTTATCCTTTAAATAAAGAGGTTTTATTTAATTCTTCAAAGGGGTTTGATTTTTATTCTTTTGTAAGCGGGTTTTAATTTTTAATTCTTCAAAAGGTTTTATTTTAGTTCGTTTAAAGAAAATGCCCAATCTAATTTTATGGTTGGGGTATACTTTTAAAGGAGGAAATGCATTTTTTTGTTTTTTTTCTTTGTTAAAAAGCCTTTCTTTATTTAAAATTTTCTGTTTCAAAAGTTGTAAAAAAATACCAAAAACCCAATAGGGAGAGAGGGGACCCCAGGCCGAGCAGGCCCAGCCGCCCCCCAAACCTAGCGGCAGGAGGCCCGATGCCTCTCCTCCTTCCCCCATCTCCCCGTGTGCGTCCACCAGGCCTCGATCCCCTTCTTCCTCCTCGTCTCCCAGCGCCAGCAGTCCCGCCGCCGGCCTCTCTGCTCCTCCCCGCGCTGCGCCACCCCTAGCTTGCCGGCGGTCAGAGCCCCTCAGCCCTGCGCCTCGCCGGCCTCCCATCCGACTCGCCGCCCGCCGCCATGGCCGTCCGACGCCGCCTGCCACCGCGTGCCGCCATGGCCGACCTCCTCCGCCTGAGCCGCCTGCGCCCCGTCGCCGCCTGGCCTGCCGGCAGCGCCCCCCCGCCGTGGAAGCCGCCCCTCGCGCTGGCCTCGGCCTCGCCCCTCGCCGCGGTGCCCCGAGCTCAGCCCGTCGCCGGGAACCAGCGTCCTCGGCCGGCGTCGCCACTCAGTCCTCCCGGCGTGCCGTCCCTTGCCCTGCACCCGGTCGCCGATCAACCCCGCCGCGCGCTGTCCATCCAGCCATGAGCTGCTGCTGCTGTGTTTCTTTTTTTTTGCCTGCCGAGTTGCCCTGCTGTGGCGTTGCTTAGCTGCTGCTGCCTGTTGCTGGCGATTGCTGCTGCTTCTATTAGCTAGTTGTAGCTTGTGCTGTTTTGTTGTTAGCCTGCCTGATGCGCCGCTGCTCTGTTGCCTGATGTCGCTTGATGCCGTTGCTGCTGCCATGTATTGCTGCTTGCGGATTGTTGTGCTGCTGCTCTTGCAGCTGCCGAATGCTTGCTGTGCCTAGCTGCTTGGAGTTGCTCTTCCTGATGCATGCTGTAGCGTTGCTAGCTAGCTTGTGCTGTCATTGCCTTGCCTGCTTGCGTTTGGTCTGCTGATGCAAAGAGCTGTAGTTGCTGCTATGTGGCTGTAGATGCCGTGCTAGGCTTGGTTGCTGTGCTGCTTGCCGTTGTTTGCCGGCGCCGTTGCATATTTGCTGTGTTGCCGCTTGTGTTGCCGTGTGCGCCGTTCCCCTCCGCCGTGGAACCGACAAGATCGGCGAGTTCCACGTCGTCCTCGACAACCCCTACCATCTTCGGAACGAGTTCGACTTCCTCGATATCGCCGAAGGCCCGTGATCGACTACTGAGGTGAAGACCGTAACCGTCGCCGAAGACCGTGTACCACTACTTCAACTACCGGCCCGGGAACGACTACTTCCACGACGACAACTACTTCCACGACTTCATCGACGTCCGCTACGAACCGATCCGCTCCGATTCGCACGCGTCGAAGGTATACCAATGAGACGTGTCGTGTAACGAACGCATGTGTTGTATGAGTTGAATGCATGTATGCACCGTATGCATGCCCGTTGCATGTTGTCTTCTTTTGTTGTGCCCGACACATGGGAACCCGATAACCGGGATCACCCCATCTTATTTACCGTTCCCGCACGCGTTCCCAGCACGTTGGCACGATTGCTCGTCAAGTTATCGGGATAGGAACGTTGTCGTGGCATCGTTTCCGTCTTACCGCCATGGTTCCCTCTCGCTCGTCGTGGCGACACTTGATTGTTTCTCTCCTTGCCCGTGTTGTTGTATCTTGCATGCATGACGCATTCATGGCATATATCCTGTGTTGCACGTCTCTTGTGCCGTAGCTCCGATCTATGCTCTGCGTGTTAACCGACTAGGATGACAGGTAGAATCACCGCTTCACCTCTTGCCATGTTAACCACATTTAATATTGCCGAGTAAATAATCGGGAGTGAATAAAATAATTAAACGTCGAGTTTCGTCGATATGCAACTCGTTGCATATCGAGCATCACTTAATGTGTAGTGTTTGTGTGAGGTGAATTGCCATGCCATGCCTTGCATCTTTGATCTGATCATGCATCATAGTAGGTTATGCATCATGTTGTGCATCGTGTGGTGAATATCTGTGTTGATGTTTGTTTCCGGTTTGCTCCGTCTCGATAGAGTTCCGCAAGCGTGTCGGAATGTGAGGACCCATTCAACTACGTTGGTTCATCGACTTCTCGGAATTGTTCTTCTTCCAAGCGGGATCTCAGGCAAGATGACCATTTCCCCAGATACCATTACTATCATTGCCATGCTAGTTTTATCGCTTCTAACGTTTATGTCTCATTGCCTACCACATGTTAAATATCAGCCTCTCTACAATGCCATGATAACCTTCAACCTGTTCGACCTAGCAAACCACTGATTGGCTATGTTACTGCTTGCTTTACCCTGTTGTTAGCTTTGCTAGTTGCAGGTGCAGATGCTTCCATGTGATAACATGGGTTACTTGTCATATCACCATATTAATGCTATTTAATTTAATGCACCTATATACTTGGTAAAGGTGGAAGGCTCGGCCTTTCTAGCCTGGTGTTTTGTTCCACCTTTGCCCCCTTAGTTTCGGCTACCGGTGTTATGTCCCATAAACGAGCGCTCCTAACACGATCGGGGTTGTTATGGGGACCCCCTTGGTAATTCGTTTTAGATTAAAGCTGGTCTGGCAGGGCCCAACTTTGGTACTACATTTGCCTAATAACTAATGAACTGCATAGGGAGTAATTAACCCGAGGATAATTTAATCAACCCCTGGGCCAGTGCTCCTCATGAGTGTTGGCCCCACCTGAGCGATGTCCGGCGCCCCTCTGGTCACCCGGAGGTTTAGCGATCCCGACGTCTAGCTCATCCGTCGTGTCCTGAGAACGAGGTACGTGACTTCTATCGGGATCGTCGACACGTCGGGCGGCCTTGCTGGATTAGTTTTACCTTTGACAAAATATCTTGTGCATCGGGATTCCGGTGATACTTTGGGTAATCTCAGAGTTGAGGTTTTCCACTAGGGAATCTGACGAGATCGCGAGCTTCGTGATTGAGGATTTCTATGCGGCTTGTGGTAATTTTGATGGACTAGTTGGAGCACCCCTGCAGGGTTAAATCTTTTCGGAAAGCCGTGCCCGCGGTTATGTGGCAATGTGGAAGCTTTGTTTAACACTGGTTCTAGATAACTTGAAGTTAATTAATTAAAATATGCCAACTCTGTGCGTAACCGTGACTGTCTCTTTCGTGAGTTCCTTCTCCGATCGAGGACACGGTGGGGTTATGTCTGACGTAGGTAGGTGTTCAGGATCATTCATTTGATCACCAGTTGACACGTCCGTTATGCGTAGATCTTCCCTCTCTTATTTCTTGTACTCGTAAGTTAGCCACCATATATATATGCTTAGCCGCTGCTGCAACCTCATCACTTAACCATACCTCACCCATTAAGCTTTGCTAGTCTTGATACCTTTGGAAATGAGATTGCTGAGTCCCCCGTGGCTCACAGATTACTACAACACCAGTTCCAGGTACAGGTAAAGGTTATTTGACGCGAGCGTGTTGATTGTCATTTGGAGTTGCTTCTTCTTCTTCTTCTTCATCGATCTAGGATGGGTTCCAGGCCGGCAGCCTGGGATAGCAAGGATGGATGTTGTTCTTATTTTTCTCGTTTGTTTTCGTCTATAGTCGGACCCTGCTCTTACTCTTGATGAATATGTAATGTACTGATGTGACTCTGATGTAGCTTGTGGCGAGTGTAAGCCAATTCTTTATATATCTCTTCTTTTCTGTACATGTACTTGTAACGATATCCATTCTTGCGACACGACGAGATGCGCTTCTGTCCCTGACAAGGCCCCCGCGCCAAATTGAGGATAGGGTCGCATCTTGGGCGTGACAGCCAGCGAGCTCACTGGCAACGTTGTAGGGAACGAAAGGAGGAATGACTGGCACGGGGCTCCTCAGTGGCGAGCCACACGTCGAGTGAAGGTGGAGACGAGTGCTGGAGTGGCCTGGTTTGCCGGGGACAAGCAATAAGATGGCATCGCTTCGGGAGGAGGTTGCTCCGATCGGCTCTGGTTGCAAACGGAGGAGGCAACGACCGGGAAAGGGTGAGTAGGATGTTGTGGCTCCAGATTGGAGGAGAACAAGATCGGAGGAGGTTCATACCGCAAGAATGACGGCGAGCCGAGGTAGTGGAGCTCCGGCCCGATCTCGAGCATGGGCGCTCCCAAGGACGGATGGGTGGCTCCGGGGGTTGATTAGATGAGAGAGAGGTCAATCGGCACCAAGAGGGAAGGGTGGGGCAGATTTAAATAGCCGACACTGGAGCACCATGGGCTGCGTCCACGGTCATGACCCGGGGCTCCTCGAGGGGCCACGGGGGCACTCTTGTGCGTGTTTGTGGCGCTCATGGGCGCGGTTCGGGCCAGACAAGAAGGAAAGAGAGGAACGAGAGTGCTGTGAGGCAGGTCCCAAGTGCGTGCTCTTATTGTCTGAGCTGGGCACCGCTCAGGCATGCGTGGTCAGGGCGAGGGAGAGAGAGGGAGGGGCAACCTCTTGGCATGTTGCGGATGTCGAGACGCTCCGACAGGCACGTGGGGGAGTCCCGAGGTGGTAGGGAGGTGAGGATGGGCGTGGCATCAATGTTTTGGCGCATCGCAACATGCTCTGGAGCGTGCGTTTGGCCGATATGGTCGCGGTTTGCACATTCTGGGGTTTCCTTTAGTGTCTCAGGGCTTTAGGGGTATAATAATAAGAGAGGAGGAGCTTTGGGTGCTCTGGGAAGCGAAAGGAAGAGGGGAGAGGCTCAGAGAGAGGTAGAAACTTGCCGTCTAGAGAGAGAACATGGGGTTTTTACCCCCTCAATCATTGAGCCTTGTCGAGGGCAAGTTAGTGGAGGTAGAGGAGGATCCTAAGGTGATGTGGTAAAACTTGCAGCTCAAGGAGAATGATGGAAGGGGTCAAAACGGTAGTTTTTGCAAAGTAGCAGAAGGTGTTTGATGCTGATTTGGTCAAGTTGCACTCATCTAATGCTTGGGTCATTTTACAGGAGTGAGGGGCATGGCCAGAAGAGGTTGTGGTAAAAATTTCATCTCATTTGGAGAAACTTGCTAATGCAATAATTTCAAACCCTAGGCATGAACAAAAATGGTTCTGGCAAGCTTTGTCCATGATGAACTACTCTCGTTCTTTAACCAATTGGTGTGGATGAAAGAATGGGCATTTTGAGTATGTGTACCCAATATGAACACATTTGGAAAAACTTGCTAATGCAAAGTTGTTTAAACATGGAAATGGACAAAGAGGGTTTTGAGGTACTTTGATGACCCCAAACAATTTTTACTGAGGTGAAAGTTGGCAAGATCATCATTTGAAGCAAATGTAATTTTCTATAATTTTCCTGTATTTATTTGAAAATATTTCTTATATAAATATTTCAAATACTTGAGATATCAATAAAGGGTTTTGTCCAATATTTTGAACATGGCCATGTGTTGAAACTCATATATATATATATATATATATATATATATATATATATATATATATATATATATATGACAAATTTTATCTACCACCGGTGGTAGTTACCACCATTTGTGTTTTGTATGTTGTATGTAGTATCTATCAAATCGGAGAGTATGTATGCGTAGTATGTAGTATATAATCATGTTTAGGTAGTATATATACTATTTGTTTGGTAGTATGTATCATATTTTGTGTATGCTCTTTTTTACATACAAATATATGCGTATTTCACAAATATAATAAAAACTATGGATCAACTTGTAATTTTTTCATGTAACTCACTTTGAAAAATCTTATATATAGTATACAAACATAATAGGAATGATAAATTAGTATATATGCTCCCGCGTGGTAGTATATGGAACACGTGGGGTAACTACCCGTGGGTGGTAGGATGGTATTTTTCCTATATATATATATATATATATATATATATATATATATATATATATATATATGGAGAATATATGTCGAGTGAGTCTCCCAAAATTTTCTAAAATATTTTTGAAACAGTAAAAAAAAATACCTATAAAAGACGATTTCTGGCTTTAGGAAAAATCCTTTAAATAAAGTACAAAATTAACTCTCAAATATAATTTTTGTGGTTTTGGGAAGTATTATAGATAATGGGTTTCAAATATAATTTCTGGAATATTTGTATACCCTATTTTAAGGTCTTGTGGTTCAAGCCTTCACTCATGGGTTTTGAAAACTTAAATTGAATAAAAGCTTTTTGGCCAAAATATTTTGGTATAAAAATAGTTTTATAACCTATACACATTGCATGATCATTGGGCAAGATGTTAGCTCAAGTAAAGAAGTTACGAGAGTAGGGAGTTTTGTGAATTAGGATCACACTCAAACAATCAAGAAAATAGCAATTCAATCAAGTATCAAAACCACACAAAAGTTTTTGTTGGTACAAAAATTTCACCTTTATTAATCATAGGGTGATGTGATACAAAAAACATGGTGTGACACTTGGTGGTTTTGATGATTAATGATAACATACATTTTTCTTGGATTAATAGTTTTATCAAGAATATTTCACGAAATGTTCAAAAGATTGGCATGGCTAGGATATGTGATGAGGAACCTCTATGTGCAAAGGAATATATTGGCAAAAGCTTATAGACTCTATATTTTGCTTTTAAGTGATCTTGATCGCATTAAAGTCCATAGGAAAGCCAATACTATTAAAAAGGAATGAGGTATTGATGATCATTTGGTTGCTCAAGTGTTTAGAGATTTTCCACCAAAAACCCTCAAACACCCTCTCATATCCAATTCTGTCCAAAACCCTAAAACCCAAATCGGTCACACCAAAGTGTTTCTTTTCGGTGCTATCGAGTCACCCATGACATAGCCTAATCCAAAACCCTAGCATCTCGTTGCAACCGAGATTCGTATTGGTGCAACCGAACAACAGTGACTAACCTACCCGTATCGAAGTATTTCTTGTTAGAATTTCAGAGACAAAATAATTGGAACCTCTGAAGCATTGGATTTGCTTAGATAAGAAAATTCGGGCTCACCGAATGGTTTCTTTTGGTCCCACCGAAAAGTAAAAATTTGGAACCTTTTGCACTAGTCGGTGTCACCGAGATTTATCTTCGATGTCATTGAGTTGGAAATAATGTTGTAACGGTTGTATTTTTGGTGAAGGTTATAGATACCTCTCCACCACCTCTTTCTCTCTATGAGAGCCGTCAGAACGAAAGTACACTTCCACCATTCATTTTTTGAGAGAGAACTACCTACTCATGTGTTGAGAGCAAGGGATTCCACTCCAACCAATAGATGTTTGATTTCTAGCCTCCTCAAGTTGCTTTCCACCCAATCATTCTCTTCTACCAAGCCAAATTTATGTGGGAGAGTGATTGACTGTTGAGGAGACTATCTTTTGAAGTAGAAAAGCAAGGAATTCACCATCAACACAATATCTATTAACTTTTGGAGAGTGGTGTCTCCTCAATTGGTTAGGTGTCGCTTGGGAGCCTCCAAATCGTATGGAGTTGAACCAAGAAGTTTCTAAGGGTAAGGAGATCGTATACTTCGTGAAGATCTACCAAAGTAAGGCTAGTCCTTCATGGATGTAAGCCATGATGTCATAGATAAGGTTGGTTCTTCGTGGACCCTTCATTACTGGAGCCCTCCGTGGACTCACGCAAATGTTACCCTCCGTGGGTTGAAGTCTCTATCAACGTGGATGTGCGATAGCACCACTATCAGAACCATGCGAAAAAGTGTCGTCTCTTCATTGCATTTGATCTTCAACTCTACCATCCTTTTCTTTCTTGCACTTGCATGATATTTACTTTCCATTGTTAAGTGTCTAGATATGCATGTGTAGGAATCTTTGGATGTATCTTAACTTGTACAAAAATCTTCCTAACATTCAAGCAAACTAAAATATGATCGTTGTATTATTAAGTGTCTATTCTCCCCCGCTCTAGATGCTACTTCTAGATACCATAATTGGTATCAGAGCTTTATTCTCCATTGATTTGTCTTATCATCATTGGGGGAATATGGATGTGTGTGCTTTGGGGAGTCTTAGATGTAGTGTTTCTATTCTCAATGGAGAGTACTATAGTCATTGGAGAGATGAAATGATTGATATATTTGATGAATTTAACTTGAGCAAGTATGTTCATAGCCACTATGTGCCGCCCATGGACCCCTTACACCCAACTTCCGAGGGAGAAATTGACATGATTTGTAATCTTAGAACTATGAGTCTCATCATTAGAGGATTACCTAAAGTGCTTAATTATATTGTATGCAAACTTCTGTGGGTGCTTAGAACTTGTGTAAGGATTTGGAAAAGAGATACCAAATTTCTATTTCAAGAATCTTGATGTTGTTCTTAATTAAACTATTGCTTTCCACAAGATGAAGGCTAGTGTTAAGCTTTGTGACCTTATATGTGCTAAAGGAGATGTTATAACTACCAAAACTATCACTCTAGAAGTCATCTACATTTATAATCTTGAGAATTGTCATAATCAAAACTCTAAAGAATCACATGATATTTGTGAAAAGGATGCCCCATTTGACAATGGCAATGTGAAACATGGCTACTATGATAAAGATGAGGGATTTGACATTGAATTTGAGAAGACTACGATGAATCTTAGTCGCATGGCAAACTTCAAAGAATACATGTCCGGAGGAAAGGAATGGATTGTCGATGGTGGAGTCAAGGATCACATGACCATAGATAGAGACATGTTTAGCAAGATTACACCAAATGATGGACCACACAAGTATGTGACTTTCTGAAGACAACTGCAAGGGTAAGGTACCTGGCCTTGGTAAGGTGGCCATATCTCATGTAGCTCTATTCAAAATGTCACGCTCGTTGAATCTCTTGGCTATAATATTTTTTCCGTATCTAGACATGTTGATTTTGGTTTAAATGTGATATTTACCAAAGTAGATTGCACCGGCCTTCATAGAGGTGATCTATACATTGTTGATTTTACTAACAAAGCCCAACCATGTACTTGCCTTATTGCAAAATATTCTAAAGGTTCGTTATGGCATAAAAGGCTAGGACATGTTGGTATGCGTAATCTAGACATTCTTATGAAAGGATATCATATCCATGGTGATAAAGATGTTACCTTTGGCAAAGATAGACTTTGTAGTGTTGGTCAGTCATGAAAACAAGTTGGTGAAGTCGTCCCGTAAATTAACATTATGACCACAAGACAACCACTCGAGTTGCTTCATATGGATCTGTTCGGTACCAATGCTTAAAAAAGCGTTAATGGAAATTCCTTTGGTCTACTCATAGTTGATGTTGTCTAGGTAATCTTTCTTTATGATAAGTCAGAGGTTCAAAAGGTCTTCAAAAGCTTCGCTCGAAAGTCTCAAAATCAGTTTCAAGTGAAGATCAAGAAAGTTCGGAGCGACAACGTGTAGGATCGATAGAAGGGGTGCCTAGAGGGGGGGGGGTGAATAGACTACTTGCATAAATTATAATCCTAGCCTTTTCCCAATTTTAACGGTTGGTAGATTTTAGCGAGTCTAACAAGTCTAGTGCACCCTACACATGCTATTCAACATATATGGCAGTGGGAAGTAAAGACACTGCAGATGTAAGTAAGGAGTTGAGTTTAGGAAGATCAAACGCAAAGATGGCATGGTGATTTTTGGCGTGGTTTCGATAGGTGATGTATAGTACATCCACGTTAGTGGGGACTTCAACCCATGAAGGGTAACGACTGTGAGAGTCCATGGAGAGCTCCACCCACAAGGGGTCCACGAAGAAGCGGCCTTTTCTATTCCACCATGGCTTATGTCCACATAGGACTAGCCTCACTCAGGGTAGATCTTGACGAAGTAGGCGCTCTCCTTTCCTGTACAAACTTCTTGGTTCAACTCCACAATATGAAGTAGGAGGCTCCCAAGCGACACCTAACCAATCTAGAAGGCACCACGCTCCAAAAGGTAATAGTTGCGGTAGAATGATGAACTCCTTGCTCTTGTGCTTCAAAAGATAGTCTCCTTAACACTCAATCACTCTCTCACAGATTTTCCATGGGTAGGAGATATTGATTTGGTGGAAAGCAACTTGGGGGGGCTAGAGATCATGTTTCTAATGTATGGATTGGAATTTTTTGATATCAACACATGATTAGGTGGCTCTCTCTTAGAAAAATGGATCTAACAAGTGTAAGTGTGTTATGAGTGCTTCCTCTGTGAATGATAGGTGGTGGAGGGGCCTATATAGGCATCTCTCAAATTCCAATCATTGCAAAATTATTGCCCAACTCGATGACACTAAAATGAATCTCAGTGGTACCGAGTTGCACTAAATGTGGCAACTTTTGAATTCTCGATGAGACCGATATATGAATCTCGGTGGTATCGAGTGGATGACCTAGGACAGTTTCCAAATCTCGGTGGTATTGATATCAAACTCAGAAATTCCAATTCTTGAAACAGAGATACCAGAGAGTTGGTCACTAACTTTCGGTTGCACCGATATGAAAGTTGGTGGTACCAAAATATCAGGGCTTGGCAATGGTTCTGTCACTCAGAAAATCGATAGGGCCGAAATGGAATTCTTGGTGGCACCCGTTTTGAAGTGTAGGCCGTGGACAAAGATTTTATGGGAAAATGGTTGAATATTTTTGGTGGCTATCTCTAAGCAGTTGAGCAACCAATTCATCATAGATACCTCACCAGCTTTTAATGGTATTGGATTTCCTATGGGCTCAAATGTGATTTTTCACAAATATAAGATGTATAGTCTTGTAGCTTGAAGCTTGGACAATTATATTCCTTTCCTTGGGGTTTCTCCACACAATCCTTTAGCCAATCATCTCTGTGGGCTATACATGACATATGCTAGGTAGAAGTGTTAGTTCAAGAGACAATGTATGTTGTCATGAATTATCAAAACCACCAAGGGAGCATATGTGCTGTCACAATGCATCAGAGTTCAAGAACATGAATGTAGATACCTTTATTGATTAACAAGGGAAATCACATGAGCTCTCGGCTACGTACATGCCTCAAAAATTGTAGTTGTTGAGGGGAAGAACCGGACTCTCATAGAGATGGCATGTACGATGCTTGTTGAGTGCAAAACTCCAAGATACTTCTGGGTAGAAGCGGTGGAATCAACTTGTCATGCCACCGATAGACTTTATCTCCACAAGCTCCTTGGAAAATGACATATGAGCTAATCACCCTTAACAAACGCTAAGTTGGATATTTTCGAGTATTTTTCTCAAAGTGTTACATTCTAGATAACCATCATTGTTCAAATTTTGCTCCTAAATCTAATGAACGTTTTCTACTCGGTTATGGATCAAACTCTCACACTTACCGTGTGTATAATAACTTCACACAAAAAACTGAAGAGGTGGTAGATGTGAAGTTTGATGAAACTAATGGTTCGCAAGTCGAACAATTGTGAAATGATGTAGGAGACAAAGAACCTTCAGAACCAGTCCAAGACGTGTCCATCGGCAAGATTCGTCCCATGGAAGTGAAGGGAAATACTTCATCTACTCAAGTGGAAGCACCTAATTCACGTCGAGGCGAACCAGAAGACGATATAGAGGCATCCAAAACTGGTACATCTAAAGTTGAAGGAAACGAAGAAGTGCAACGAGATGATCCACCTCAACCTCCTTCACCACCTCTAGAAGGAAATAACAATTTCAACAACAACAACAACAACGAAGAAGAGGAAGATGATGCTAAGGAATGGGGATATATATTTGGACCTAGTGAAGAAATGTCAGAATAGAGAGAAGGCCTAGTCCTATCAAAGACTAGCATCTTCATTGTCTCGCAACATTAGATGAGTGTACATCATCATAAGTAAAATGTAGCAAGTATATTAAGTAAGGCACATAGATCCTTCCTCGACTCCTTGCGAGAAAGCAATCTCGGAGCAAGATTCAATTTAAGGCACATTTCTATTTGTATTAGATCAGGGTATAACTCTGAGTATACGTTATCATGGACATGACTATTCGAATAGATATACATCCCTGCATGGGTGCACAAACTTGCCCAACACGCCCGATTAACTCTAGCCAGACACACTTTCCTGGGTCATGCCCGACCTCGGCTAATCGACACGCCGTAGTCCTACCTAGGATCCACAAAGAGGCCATACGCGAGTCTACATCCTAATTGCAAAGGGGCCATGGGACAATCTCCGTTCACAATCCTGCGCGTTGCAAGGACGACCCGTGTCAATCCTGGCACCTCTTTATACAAAGACAATGCTTACGCCCCCCAACACGTTCCGCTCACTTTGACATCTAAAGAGATTTCGGGCGAATGTATGGTGCAGAGTGCCCATACTTATTCACGTGTGATGGTTAGTGTGAAACAGGACAGAGGCCTTCTCAAATTAATATTGAAACCCATTAATGTTTTCTTAACTGCGGTGACGATCAATGATCCACTCGATGTGGTCCCATTACCCCATCTCGAGGAATTGTAGCAAGGGACAAGAATACCCAGCCACGTCTCATCACAATCATGCGGGTATCTACCCGCTATTTAACTGCAGTGACGATCAATGGTCCATGATGTGTGGTCCCGTCACCCCGTCTTGATGACTTATGGAAAGGGCCAAGAATGTGGTGCCTCGCCTCGTCACTATCACGCGGGAATCCACCCACTCCACCAATCTCATCATGTTTAAGTAGTAAATTTAAACTAATTGTGTGTCTATAACATCAAAGGAATCCGAGGTATCAACATCGATGGTTTCAAATCGATGAAACCGTCAAGGTGACCAGGGAGGAATCATCCTTGATGGTTCATGCTTGAGGGGTTGCATGACAGTGTCGTTATCGGAACTGGTGAAGGAGGAATCACCCTCCGTAATCCACCTCCGGCTAACTACACTACAGAGTTAACATTAAGAGTACATTACGAGATAGTACCCTCGGTACTAGGTAGTATCTCTACAGAGTCGCACAACTGAGGGGTGTGAGGTGATGTGACGGGTCATGGCTTGTCGATCGATTGATCGAGTCTTCGAGCCTTCAATTCGTCGAGTCTTTGATCGTTAGACACGGGCAACTGGGACATAGTAGGGTCACTCGGGATAACTAATCAATCTATACTAAGCATTCAATATGCAGTAGGGTACAACAACAGTTGCATCACAATAGGAGCTATCTACAATAGTAGTAAAATCTCATGCAAGCATGAGGGAGAAAGAATGGGTGATATCAGAATGATCAAAGGGGGTTCGCTTGCCTTGTTGCTCTGCTGAAAAAGGCTGATCATCAGTGGCGTAGTCATGCAGGACAACAATGTGAGTCTCGATGTTTGCCGAAAAGGGGGAAAGAAACAATAAATATAAGGAAAATAAATGCATCAAGATGCATGACATGGCAATATGCAGTGACAGGGATGAGCTAACACAGTACAACACATCACAGACGGAGCGGGAAAATATCTGACGATATTTTCAGGGTCTTTCGCTTCTAACGAACAGTTGATCCTAATGCCAAATGTTCATGTTCATCATTGCTACTTCTCAAACAACAGTGCCAGAAATTGACATGTTGACGGAGACTTGCTTGCGTTGGTTTTTCCCTTGAAGAGGAAAGGGTGATGCAGCACAGGAGCAGTAAGTATTTCCCTCAGTTTGAGAACCAAGGTATCAATCCAGTAGGAGAATCGCGTCAAGTCCAGAGTACCTGCGCAAACACAAAAGAGCTTGCACCCAACGCTATAAAGGGGTTGTCAATCCCTTCAAGATTGATTGCAAAGTGAGATCTGAAGGCGGAAAGTGCAACGAAGTAAAAGTGTAAGGCTGAAAATATTATGTGAAGTAGACCCGGGGCCATAGTGTTCACTAGAGGCTTCTCTCAAAATAGCAAATATTACGGTGGGTGAACAAATTACCGTCGAGCAATTGATAGAACCGCGCAAAGTCATGACGATATCTAAGGCAATCATCATACATATAGGCATCACGTCCGAGACAAGTAGACCGATACTTTCTGCATCTACTACTATTACTCCACACATCAACCGCTATCCAGCATGCATCTAGTGTATTGAGTTCATGACGAACAGAGTAACGCCTTAAGCAAGATGACATGATGTAGAGGGATAAACTCAAACGAATGATGAAAACCCCATCTTTTTACCCTTGATGGCAACAACACGATGCGTGCCTCGCTACCCCTTCTGTCACTGGGTGAGGTCACCGCATGGTATGAACCCAAAACCAAGAACTTCTACCATTGCAAGAATCATAGATCTAGTTGGTCAAACAAAACCCACAACTCGAAGAGAATTACAAGGATATGATACCATGCATAAGAGAGGTCAGAAGAAACTCAAATAAGATTCATAGATAATCTGATCATAAATCCACAATTCATCGGATCTCGACAAACACACCGTAAAAGAAGATTACATCGGATAGATCTCCATGAAGATCATGGAGAACTTTGTATTGAAGATCCAAGAGAGAGAAGAAGCCATCTAGCTACTAGCTCTGGACCCCTAGGTCTATGGTGAAATACTCACGCATCATCGGAGAGGTCATGGTGTTGATGGAGAAGCCCTCCGTATCCGAATTCCCCCTCCGGCACAGCACCAGAACGTGCCCGAGATGGGATCTTGCAGAGACAAAAGCTTGCGGCGACGCAGAAGTACTTTCGATGATCTCCTCATCTTTTCTGGGATTTTAGGGAATTTATAGGCGAAAGACCAAGGGCAGACGAGGCCCAGGGAGCCCACAAGTCTGGGACGCGCGGGCCCCCCTGGCCGCGACTAGGGGGCTTGTGGGGTCCCTGGTGGCCCCCTGCCCTGATTCTCAGGCTTCCCGATCTTTTTCTGTTTCGGAAAAAATCTTTTTGGCAGTTTCGTTCCGTTTGGACTCCGTTTAAAATCCTCCTCTGAAAGGGGTCAAAAAATGGAAAAAACAGGAACTGGCACTTGTCACTGAGTTAATAAGTTAGTCTCAAAAAAGATATAAAAGGCATACAAAACATCCGAAGTTTGACGAGATAATAGCATGAAACCATCAAAAATTATAGATACGTTGGACACATATCAAGCATCCCCAAGCTTAACTCCTACTCGTCCTCGAGTAGGGAAGTGATAAAGACTGAATTTTTGATGTGGAACGCTACCTAGCATAGTTGTCCTTTGCAACTTCTTTCGTGTGACATGAATGTTCAGATCCGTAAGATTCAAAACAATAGTTTGCTATTGACATGAAAACAATAATACTTCAAGCAAACTAGCAAGGTAATCATGAACTTTAAAAATAACAAGGCCAAGGAAAGTTATCCCTACAAAATCATATAGTCTGGCTATGCTCCATCATCCTCACACAACTAATGTAAATCATGCACAACCCCGGTATTGGCCAAGTAATTGTTTTCGCACCCTTACTTTCTCAAACTTTTTATAACTATCACGCAATACATGAGCGTGAGCCATGGATATAGCACTATAGGTGGAATAGAGTGTGGTGGTGGTGGTGAGAAAAAAAGGAGGAGATGGTCACATTGACTCGGCGTATCAAAGGGCTATGGAGATGCCCATGAATAGATATCAATGTGAATGAGTAGGGATTGCCATACAAAGGATGCACTAGAGCTACAAGTATGTGAAAGATCAAAAGGAGAACTAGTGGGTGTGCATCCAACTTGATTTCTCACGAAGACCTAGGGCAATTTGACGAAGCCCATCATTGGAATATACAAGCCAAGTTATATAATGAAGATTCCCACTAGCATATGGTAGTGACGAAACGAGAGGCTCTCAAACATGAAGAACATGGTCCTATTACGAAGCACAAGTGTAGAAAAATATAGTAGCATTGTCCCTTCTCTCTTTTTCTCTTTCTTTTTTTATTTTATTTCCCCCTTTTTTTATTTGGGCTCTTAGGCCTCTCTTTTTTTTCTCTTTTTTATATTTGGGATCTTTGGCCTATTTTTTATTTCCTCACATGGGACAATGCTCTAATAATGATGATCATCACACTTTTATTTACTCACAGCTCAAAGCTTAGAAATGACTCTATAGGAAATGCCTCCGGCTGTGTACCGGGATGTGCAAATATCTAGCTTGGCGTATGACGTTGAAACATCTCGCTAGCTATCTTACAATCATGCAATGGCAATATGAGAGTGACGACACAAGTCATGAGACGGAACGGTGGGAGTTGCATGTCAGTATTTCTTAGAATGGCTATGAAAATGCCATAGTAGGTAGGTATGGTGGCTGTTTTGAGGAAGGCATATGGTGGGTTTGTGTACCGACGAGAATTGCGCGACACTAGAGAGGCTAGCAATGGTGGAAGGTGAATGTGCATATATACCATGGACTCACATTAGTCATGAAGAACTCACATACTTGTTGCAAAAGTTTTTATTAGTAATCAAAACAAAGTGCTAACGCATACTCCGAGGGGAAGGGTTGGTAGGTGTTAATCATCGCGCGATCCTGACCGCTACACAAAGGATGACAATCGATAGATCAATTATGCTCTGACTTCCTAACATAGCGGTTCACCATACATGCATGCTACGGGAATCACTAACTTCAACACAAGTATTTCTAGATTGACAACACCCTACTAACATAACTCGTAATATTACCAAATCCACGTCTCAAAATAATTGAGAGGAATCAAGACTTCTCTTTCTACTCAATGCACATGAAGATGGAGGTTTTTGTATCCTCTTTGGGTACCTATCACCTTTGGGACTACTTTCATAGCATAAGCCAACTACCAAGTCACGCACCGCCGTGCTCTAAAAGATCTAAGTGAAGCACAAAGAGCAAAATTATCTAGCTTAAAAGATATAAGTGAAGCACTATGAGCATTCTAGCAAAATCACGATGAGTGCATGTCTCTCTCTAAAGGTGTGCAGCAAGGATGATTGTGACACAAAAAAAATAAAAGACTCCTAAGATACCATACGCTCCAAGCAAAAGACATATCATGTGGTGAATAAAAATATAGCTCCAAGTAATGTTACCGATGGATTGAAGACGAAAGAGGGGATGCCTTCCCGGGGCATCCCCAAGCTTAGGCTTTTTGGTGTCCTTGAATTTGGCTTGGGATTCCTTGGGCATCCCCAAGATTGAGCTCTTTCCACTCCTTATCTCTTTGTCCATGAGAACATCACCCAAAACTTGAAAACTTCACAACACAAAACTTAAACAGAAACTCGTGATATCATTAGCACAAGAAAACAAACTACCACCTCATTAGGTACTGTAGCAATCTTTATTTCTATTTATATTGGTGTTGGGCTACTCTATCCTCACTTTTCCATGGCTAGTACCCCCGATACTAACCATAGTTTCATCAAAACAAGCTACCAACTCAACAAAAACAGAATCTATCAAAAACAGACCAGGCTGTAGCAATCTGTATACTTTGTATACTTGTGGTACCTCAAAAATTCTGAAACATTACGACCGCCTCGGAAAAAGGCATATAAACCAGCAGCAAAAAGAATCAACTCAAAATCTCTTTCTGAATAAAAATTAAAAATCATCTCGTGAGCAAAAAGTTTCTGTCTTTTTCCAGTAGGATCAAACAACCATTACCAAGACTAGTCATAAAGGTTTTGCTTGGTTCAAACACAAAAAGAAACACAAATAACACAACCATAACAGAATTATGATGGTGTGTACGCAACAAAACAGAAAGAAAAAGAAATAAATCCATTGGGTTGCCTCCCAACAAGCGCTATTGTTTAACGCCCTTAGCTAGGCATAAGGCGATAGAATCACGTATCGCCGTCTTTGGTGTTCAAACCATAAGTGGCCCTCATCATGGATTCATAAGGCAATCTTATTTTCTTTCTAGGAAAGTGCTCCATGCCCTCTTTAAAGGAAATTGAAATCTAATATTCCCTTCCTTCATATCGATGATGGCACCGATAGTCCTTAGGAAAGGTCTACCAAGAATAATAGGGCATGTAGGATTGCAATCAATGTCAAGCACAATGAAATCCATGGGTACATAGTTCCTATTTGCAATAATAAGAACATCATTGATCCTTCCCATGGGTTTCTTGACAGTAGAATCCGCAAGATGCAAATTAAAAGAACACTCTTCAATCTCATTAAAACCCAGAACATCACATAAAGACTTTGGAATCGCGGAAACACTAGCACCCAAATCACATAAAGCATTGCATTCATAGTTTTTGATTTTGTTTTTGATAGTAGGTTCCCACTCATCATGAAGATTTCTAGGGATAGAGACTTCCAATTCAAGTTTCTCTTCAAGGGATTTTATCATGGTTTCAACGATATGATCAGTAAAGGCCTTGTTTTGGCTATAAGCGTGTGGAGAGTTTAGCATGGATTGCATCAAGGAAATGCATTAAATCAAGGAGCAACTATCATAATTGAATTACTTGAAATCCAAGGTAGTAATTTCATTACTACTCAAAGTTTTAATATCTTCTACTCCACTTTCAATGCTTTTAGCATCAAGATAGATGGACTCTGAATTATTGGGGCGTTTTTCTACCAAAGTGGATTCATATCCAGCCCCATCATCATTGGGTTTGACAAAATAAAACAAAGATTCAATGGGAGTCACACCGAGCACTTTAAGATCTTCGTGATTCTTATCACGAGAACATGCCTTTTTAAGCCATTCATGTCTAGCACGAATTTGGGCGGTTCTTTCTTTGCTCTCAATCATGGAAACACGCATAGATTTCAAAGTTTCATCCATATTTATCTTGGGAGGAGCACATCTAACTTTAAAATCATCAATATCACTAGACATTCTATCAACGCTCTTAGCCAAATCGTCAATTTTCAGTAGTGTTTCCTCTATGGACGCATTGGAATTTTTTGCGAGTTGATAAGCTCTTTGATATTACTCTCTAGATCAGAGGGTAATATATTGTAAGTTCCATGAGTATTGTTGTAGGAGTTGCCAAGGTTGTTAGAGGAGTTACTAGGAAAAGGCCTAGGAACATAGTTTCCTCTAAAAGCATTGTTGTTGCCAAAATTATTCCTACCAACAAAATTAACGTCCAAGCTAGCATTGCTACTCTCAATCAAAGAAGACAAGGGCATATCATTAGTATCTAAAGGAGCACTTCTACTAGCAACCAAATTCATTAACTCATCCATCTTAGCACTCAACGAGTTAATTTCTTCTATAGCGTGTACTTTCTTACTAGTAGGTGACCTTTCAGTGTGCCACTGAGAGTAGTTCATCATGATATTTTCTAGGAGTTTCGTGTCTTATCCTAACGTGATTTCCATGAACATTCCACCCGAGGCAGAGCCCAATATATTTCTAGAAGCGAAATTCAAGCCAGCGTAGAACATTTGTATAATCATCCAAAGACTCAAGCCATGAGCGGGACAATTTCTAATCATCAATTTCATTCTCGCCCAAGATTGTGCAACATGTTCATGATCAAGTTGCTTAAAATTCATGATATCATTATGGAGAGAGATAGTCTTAGCCATCGGAAAATACTTGGATATATAAGCATCTTTGCACTTATCCCAAGAATCGACACTTTTTTTGGGCAAAGACGAAAACCAAGTTTTTGCTCGATCTCGCAACGAGAAAGGAAAAAGCTTCAACTTAATCACATCATTATCCACATCTTTCTTCTTTTGCATATCACAAAGCTCTACGAAGGTATTAATATGGGATGCGGCATCTTCACTAGGAAGGCCGAAAAATTGCTCTTTCATAACAAGATTCAGCAAAGCGGCATTGATTTCGTATGACTCCGCTCTAGTGGCGGGAGCAATCGGAGTACTAATAAAATCATTATTATTAGTATTCGAGAAGTCACAAAGTTTGGTGTTTTCAGTCATGGTGACTTCGGCAAGCAAGCAAGCACACAAGCGAACAAAGAGCAAGCGAGAAAAAGGGCGAACGAAAAAGGCAAGGATTTTTTTTGTAAATTTTTGTTTTTCAGAAGTGGGGGAGAGGAAAACAAGAGGCAAAAAAGTAAATGCAAGAAATGAATTTGCGACACTTACTTGGATGAGTTCTTGACTTGATCCTCCCCGGCAACGGCAGCAGAAATCCTTCCGCTACTTCTCAAACAACAGCGCCAGAAATTGACACGTTGACGGAGACTTGCTTGCGTTGGTTTTTCCCTTGAAGAGGAAAGGGTGATGTAGGAGAGGAGCAATAAGTATTTCCCTCAGCTTGAGAACCAAGGTATCAATCCAGTAGGAGAATCGCGTCAAGTCCAGAGTACCTGCGCAAACACAAAAGAGCTTGCACCCAACGCTATAAAGGGGTTGTCAATCCCTTCAAGATTCATTGCAAAGTGAGATCTGAAGGCGAAAAGTGCAACGAAGTAAAAGTGTAAGGCTGAAAATATGATGTGAAGTAGACCCGGGGGCCATAGTGTTCACTAGAGGCTTCTCTCAAAATAGCAAATATTACAGTGGGTGAACAAATTACTGTCGAGAAATTGATAGAACCGCGCAAAGTCATGACGATATCTAAGGCAATGATCATACATATAGGCATCACGTCCGAGACAAGTAGACCAATACTTTCTGCACCTACTTCTATTACTCCACACATCGACCGCTATCCATCATGCATCTAGTGTATTGAGTTCATGACAAACAGAGTAACGCCTTAAGCAAGATGACATGATGTAGAGGGATAAACTAAAAAAAATGATGAAAACCCCTTTTTTATACCCTTGATGGCAACAACACGATGCGTGCCTCGCTACCCCTTCTGTCACTGGGTGAGGTTACCGCACGGTATGAACCCAAAACCAAGCACTTATCCCATTGCAAGAATCATAGATCTAGTTGGCCAAACAAAACCCACAACTCGAAGAGAATTACAAGGATATGAAATCATGCATAAGAGAGATCAAAAGAAACTCAAATAAGATTCATAGATAATCTGATCATAAATCCACAATTCATCAGATCTCGAAAAACACACAACAAAAGAAGATTACATCGGATAGATCTCCCTGAAGATCATGGAGAACTTTGTATTGAAGATCCAAGAGAGAGAAGAAGCCATCTAGTTACTAGCTATGGACCCGTAGGTCTATGGTGAACTACTCACGCATCATCGGAGAGGTCATGGTGTTGATGGAGAAGCCCTCCGTATCCGAATCCCCCCTCCGGCAAGGCACCAGAACATGCCCCACATGGGATCTTGCGGAGACAGAAGTTTGCGGCGGCAAAAAAGTACTTTCGATGATCTCCTAATTTTTTCTCGGATTTTAGGGAATTTATAGGTGAAAGACCTAGGACAGAGGAGGCCGAAGGAGCCCACAAGCCTGGGAGGTGCGGCCCCCCTGGCCGCGGCTAGGGGGCTTGTGGGGTCCCTGGTGGCCCCTGCCCTGATTCTCAGGCTTCCCGATCTTTTTTGTTTCAGAAAAAATCTTTTTGGCAGTTTCATTCCGTTTGGACTCCGTTTAAAATCCTCCTTTGAAAGGCGTCAAAAACATGGAAAAAACAGGAACTCGCACTTGGCACTGAGTTAATAAGTTAGTCTTAGAAAAGATATAAAAGGCATACAAAACATCCAAAGTTTGACAAGATAATAGCATGAAACCATAACAAATTATAGATACGTTGGACACGTATGAATCATGCTAAATGCATGTGACACATAAACGGACATCGTATTCAGATTTGTTGGATTAACCTGATCAACTTTCATATATAAAATATTTTCATTGGAGATAGAGTTTATTTGTATGATTTTCAAAGTTTTAATAATATTATCAAATAAAGAGATTATTTTAATACAAAAAAACCATGTATTGCATCAGCATGACATCATGATGACATCAAAAAACAACAAACTTTTTGAATGGTCAAACTGACTAGTGGGACTGAGCTGTCATAAACACAGGGTTAATCCACATGTTTAATTTTTAACTTAAAACAGATTAATGAAAAGGGGACCCACATGTCAATGGCTAATTAAACTAAAGTAGTTATTTTAGATATAAACTTAACTGAAATATAGGCTAATGACCCTGGGCCCACATGTCAGTGGCCCCAGGGTGGGTGTGGCCCCCTGGCAAGGACTGGGAACTGTCAGTCAGTAAGTTGATCATGGTCAACTAGGGTCCCTCGCCCACTCACAGGGTGAGTGGAGGTGGCCCAAGTCGGCCCACGTCGGCGGCGGTGGCCGAAGCATCGTCGACGACCATAAAACACGGTGGCGTGCTTGGCACAAGGGTCGGGTTTTGCCCATACGGGCTCATTTTGCGCGCAGAGACGTGCCTTCGAATGTGCGCAACACTGCCCATCGTTTGGCATCGTTGGGGCGCCTGATTTGGTCGGACTTGTCCCCGGTGTTGTGTTTTGCGGCGGCAACTTTCATGCTACAGTGGGGGACGGGCTACGGGGCATGGGGATTTTGGGAATATGCCCTAGAGACAATACTAAATTAGTTATTATTATATTTCCTTGTTCATGATAATCGTTTATTATCCATGCTAGAATTGTATTGATTGGAAACTCAAATACATTTGTGGATACATAGACAACACATTGTCCCTAGTGAGCCTCTAGTTGACTAGCGCGTTGATCAAATATGGTCAAGGTTTCCTAGCCATAGACATAAGATGTCATTTGATAATGTGATCACATCATTAGGAGAATGATGTGATGGAGAAGACCCAAACTATGAACATAGCATATGATCGTGTTAGTTTATTGCTATTGTTTTCTCCATGTCAATGTATGTGTTCCTATGACCATGAGATCATGCAACTCCCGGACACCGGAGGAATACCTTGTGTGTATCAAACGTCACAACATAAATGGGTGACTATAAAGGTGCCCTACAGGTATCTCCAAAGGTGTTTGTTGGGTTGGCGTGAATCGAGACTGGAATTTGTTACTCCGTATGACATAGAGGTATCTCAGGGCCCACTTGGTAATACAACATCACAATAAGCTTTGCAATCAATGTGACTAAGGAGTTAGTCTCTGGATCTTGTATTATGGAACGAGTAAAGAGACTTGTAGGTAACGAGATTGAACTAGGTATGGACATACCAACGATCGAATCTCGGGCAAGTAACATAAAGAAGGAGAAAGGGAATGTTATACTGGATTAACTGAATCCTTGACATAGAGGTTCAACCGATAAGATCTTCATGGAATATGTAGGATCCAATATGGGCATCCAAGCCCCGCTATTGGATATTGACCAGAGAGTGTCTCGGTCATGTCTACATAGTTCTCGAACCCGCAGGGTCTGCACACTTAAGGTTCAGTGATGTTTTGGTATAGTTGAATTATTGGTGTTGGTAACCAAAGGTTGTTCGGAGTATCGGATGAGATCCGGACATCAAGAGGGTTTCCGGAATGGTCGGGAGACGAAGATTGATTTATAGGAAGTATCCATTTGATTTTCGGAAGGTTTTCGGGCATTACGGGTAAAGTACCAGGAGTGACGAATGGGTTCTAGAGTTCTACCGGGAGGGGCAACCCACCCAGGAGAGAACCAAAGAGGCCCAAGGGTGGCGCACCATGTGGCCAGCCCAAGGAAGCCTATTTCGGCCAAGGGAGAAAAAGGAAAGGAGGGTGGGCCAAAACCAAATTGGGAAGGAGAACTCCTTCCAAGTTGTATTCCATGAGGACTCCTCCTCCACCTCTTGGCTCGGCCGAACCCTAGGGCCTTGCCCTAGGGAGCCACCCCTCCCCTCCCTCCTATATATAGTGGAGGTGAGAGAGGCTTTTGGTACCTCAAGCCAAGGCGCATCCCTCTCCCCCTCCACCACTCCGTGACACCCCGTAGTTAGTTCGGTATGGTACAACGAAGCCCTTTCGGAGTAACTCCACCACCATCGCCGCCACATTGTCGTTCTGCCGGAGAATTCAGCTACCTCTTTGTTTCTCTTGCTGGATCAAGAAGGTGGAGATCGTCATCGAGCTGCATGTGTGCGGAACGCGGAGGTGCCGTCCATTCGGCAATAAATCAGTATGGTTCGTGATGAGATCGCGGGACAGACTGCGATTTGGATTGCGAAGATGTTCCACTACATCAACCACGTTATGTAGCTTCCACTTAGCGATCTACAAGGGCATGTAGATGCACTCTCCCCTCTTGTAGATGGTCATCAACATGGATTGATCTTATGTGCGCGTAGGAAATTTTTTGTTTCCCATGCGACGTTCCCCAACAGTGGCATTATGAGCTAGGTCTATGGGTAGATAACATATCAAGTAGAACACAAAGGAGTTTGTGGGCGTTGATATGCAGATTGCTACCCTCCTTAGTCTTCTCTTGATTCGGCGATATTGTTGGATGAAGCGGGCCAAACCAACATTACTCGTACGCTTACGAGAGACCGGTTTCATCGACTAACATGCAACTTGTTGCATAAAGACGACTAGCGGTGTCTCTTTCTCCAACTTTAGTTGAATCGGATTTGACCGCGGCGGTCCTTGGAGAAGTTTAAATATCAACTTGCATATCATTGTTGTGGTTTTGCATAAGTAAGATGCGATCATACTAGATACCCATAGCAACCACGTAAAACAAGAAACAACAAATTAGAGGACGTCTAACTTTTTTTTGAAGGGTATGCATGTAATGTGATATGGCAAAAGACATGATATGATATATTGGATGTATGAGATGATCATGTTGTAATAGTTAAATATCGACTTGCACGTCCATGCTACGGCAACCTGCAGGAGCCATATGGTTGTCTTTAATTATTTTGCACTTGGAGATGCTTTGCTTTATCGCTAGATAGTTGCTTTAGTAGTAATAGCATAGTTAGCGCGAAAACCTCGATGGAAGCACAATGAGGGAGATCATGATGATGGTGATCATGGTGTGGCCCCGATGACGATGGAGATCATGCCGGTGCTTTGGTGATGGAGATCAAGAAGCACAAGTTCATGGCCATATCATGTCACTTATGATTTGCATGTGATGTTAATCATTTTTTTGCACCTTATTTTGCTTAGGACGATGGTAGAATTATAAGGTGATCCCTCACTAAAATTTCAAGATAAAATTGCGTTCTCCTCGACTGTGCACCGTTGCGACAATTTTTTGTTTCGAGACACCACGTGATGATCGGCTGTGATAGACTCTACGTTCACATACAACGGGTGCAAAAAATTTGCACATGCGGAACACTCGGGTTAAACTTGACGAGCCTAGCATGTATATACATGGCCTCGGAACACAAGAGACCGAAAGGTCGAGCATGAATCATATAGTGGATATGATCAACATGGAGATGTTCACCATTGAAGCTGAACTCAACTCACGTGATGATCGGACTTGAGTTAGTGAATTTGGATCATGAGACACTCGAATGACTAGAGGGATGTCAATTTGAGTGGGAGTTTATTAGTAATATGATTAGCTAAACTCAATTATCTTGGACATAATCAATATGTCTTTGCAAATTATGTTGTAACTTGTGTCGTAGCTCTACTATTTTTGATATGTTCCTAGAGAAAACTTAGTTGAAAGATGAGAGTAGCAATTATGCGGACTGGGTCCGTAAACTGAGGATTGTCCTCATTACTACACAAAAGGCTTATGTCCTTAATGCACCGCTCAGTATGCTGAACCCCGAGCCTCGTCTATGGATGTTGCGAACATCTGACATACACGTTTTTATGACTACATGATAATTCAGTGAGTAATGCTTAAACGGCTTACAATTGAGGCGTTGAAGACGTTCTGAACTTCAGGGAACATATGAGATGTTCCAAGAGATGAAATTGGGATTTCAGGCTTGTGCCCGTGTTGAGAGGTGTAAGACCTCCGACAAGATTCTTTGTCTACGAAGTAAGGGAGAAAAGCTCAATCGTTGAGCTTGTGCTGAGACCGTCTGAGTACTTTACTCGCTTGAATCGAGTGGGAATTGATCTTCCAAATAAGATAGTGATTGACATATTTCTCCAAAGTCACTACCACCAAGCTAGTGAGCTTCAGGATCGACTATAACATGTCAGGGATAAATATGATGATGCTTGAGTTATTCGCGATATTTGACACCACGAAACTAGAAATCAAGTAGGAGCATCAATTGTTGATGGTTAGTGAAACCACTAGTTTCAAGAAGGGAAAGGGCAAGAAGGGATACTTCATGAATGGCAAACTAGTTGTCACTCTAGTAAAGAAACCCAAGGTTGAACCCAAACCCGAGATTAAGTGCTTCTATTATGAGGGGAACGGTCACTGAAGTAGAACTACCCTAGTTACATGGTAGATGAGAAGGCCGGCAAAGTCAAAAAAAGTATATTGGATATACATGATATAGATGTGTACTTTACTAGTGCTCCTAGTAGCGTCGGGTTATTAGATACCGGTTCGGTTGCTAAGTGTTAGTAACTCAAAATAAAAGCTACGGAATAAATGGAGACTAGCTGAAGGTGAGGTGACGATGTGTGTTGGAAGTGTTTCCAAGGTTGATTTGATCACCATCACACGCTCCCTATACTTTCGAGATTAGTGTTGAACCTAAATGTTGTTTGGTGTTTGCGTTGATCATGAACATGATTGGATTGTGTTTATTGCAATAGAGTTATTCATTTAAAGAGAATAATGGTTATTCTTTTTCCTTGAATAACACCTTCAATGGTCGTGCACCTAATATGAACGGTTTATTGAATCTTGATCGTAGTAGTACACATGTTCATAATATTTGATGCCAAAAGATACAAAGTAGTAATGATAGTACCACTTACTTGTGGCACTATAGATTGAGTCATATTGGTATAAAACGCATGAAGAAGCTCCATGCTGATGGATCCTTGGAATTACTCGTTTTTAATCGTTTGAGACATGTGAACCATGCCTATTGGTGTAAACGCATGAAGAAACTCCATGCAGATGGATCGTTTGGACTCACTTCATTTGAATCACTTGATTTGAATCACTTGAGACATGCAAATCATGGCACATGGGCAAGATTACTAAAGGCCTCGTTTTTCCAATGAGATGGAACGGCAAGTGACTTATTGGAAATAATGCATTTTGATGTATGTAGTCCAATGAATGTTGAGGCACACAGTAGATATGGTTATGTTATTACTTCACTAATGATTTGAGTAGATATAGGTGTATTTACTAAATGAATCAACAGTCTAAAATATTGAAAAGTTCAAGTAAATTCAGAGTGACGTTGCAGATCATCGTGACAAGAGGATAATATGTCTACAATGTGATCGTGGAGGTAAACATATCTAAGTTGCGAGTTTGGTAAACATTGAAGATAATGAGAAAATTGTTTCAGAACTCATGCCACCTAGAACACTGATACGTCTCAAACGTATCTATAATTTTTGATGGTTTCACGATGTTATCTTGTCTTCTTTGTATGATTTATGTACCTTTTTATATCTTTTTGGGACTAACTTATTAATTCAGTGCCAAGTGCCAGTTCCTGTTTTTTCCGTGTTTTTGACTCTTTTCAAATCTGATTTTGGAACGGAGTCCAAACGGAAGAAAAACCCCGAAATGATTTTTTCCCGAACGGAAGAAGTCCAGGGGGCTTTTGGGCCAAGCCAAGTGGGCTCCAGGGAGCCCACAAGCCCCCACTCCGCCACCAGGGGGGAGGCGGCGGTGGGCAGGCTTGTGGCCTCCCTGGCCACCCCCTGACCTAGGTCTTTGGCCTATAAATTCCCAAATATTCCGCAAAAAATCAGGGGAGCGTCGAAAATACTTTTCCACCACCGCAAGCTTCCGTTTCCGCGAGATCTCATCTGGAGACCCTCCCCGGCACCCTGCCGGAGGGGACTTTGGAGTTGGAGGGCTTTTTCATCATCATCATCGCCCCTCCAATGACTCGTGAGTAGTTCACTTCAGACCTACGGGTCTGTAGTTAGTAGCTAGATGGCTTCTTCTCTCTTTTGGATCTTCAATACAAAGTTCTCCATGATCTTCATGGAGATCAATCCGATGTAATCTTCTTTGGCGGTGTGTTCCTCGAGATCCGATGAATTGTGGACTTGTGATTAGATTATCTATGATATATATTTGAGTCTTTGCTGATTTCTTATATGCATGATTTGATATCCTTGTAAGTCTCTCCGAGTCTTGGGTTTTGTTTGGCCAACTAGATCTATGATTCTTGCAATGGGAGAAGTGCTTGGTTTTGGGTTCTGCCATGTGGTGACCTTTCCCAGTGAAAGTAGGGGCAGCAAGGCACACATCAAGCAGTTGCCATCAAGGGTAAAAAGATGGGGTTTTTATCATTGGTTTGAGATTATCCCTCTACATCATGTCATCTTGCTTAAGGCGTTACTCTGTTCTTATGGACTTAATACACTAGATGCATGCTGGATAGCGGTCGACGTGTGAAGTAATAGTAGTAGATGCAGAAAGTATAGGTCTACTTTTTTCGGACGTGATGCCCATAGAAATAATCATTGCATAGATATCGTCACGACTCTGCACAGTTCTATCATTTGCTCGACAGTAACTTGTTCACCCACCGTCTACTTGCTTTCATGAGAGAAGCCACTAGTAAAGACTACGACCCCTGGGTCTATTCACATCCATTGTTTACATCTCCGCTTTTAGTTTGCTTTGTTACTTTGTTGCTTTCAGTTCTCACTTGGCAAACAATCTATAAGGGATTGACAACCCCTTCATAGCGTTGGGTGCAAGCTTTTGTGTTTGTGCAGGATCTTGAGATACTCTTCCGCCGGATTGATACCTTGGTTCTCAAACTGAGGGAAATACTTACCGTCGCTGTGCTACATCACCCTTTCCGCTTCAAGGGAACACCAACGCAAGGCTCCAAGGCCACAGGGGAAATCCTTTGCATACTTGCCTAGGAAGTCCCTTAAGGCGTAGCCGTAGCTGAAGGATTCCTGGTGCCGTCGACACAACTATTTCTGGCGCCGTTGCAAGGGATACACAGCAAACATCAAACACCATAGTGTGATAGTGTGTTCAAAAGTCGTAGCCGCGCCATATTAGATATGGTGCATACTATGCTATCTCTTATCGAATTACCACTATTGTTTTTGGGTTAGGCATTAGAGACATCCGCATTCACTTTAAATAGGGCACCACGTAATTCCGTTGAGATGACACCGTATGAATTATGGTTTAGAGAAACCTAAGCTGCCATTTCTTAAAAGTTTGGGGCTGCGACGCTTATGTGAAAATGTTTCGGCCTGATAAGCTTGAACCCAAATTCGATAAATGCATCTTCATAGGACACCCAAAACAGTTGGGTATACCTCCGATCTCAGATACAGAAACAAATTGTTTGTTTCTAGAAACGGGTCCTTTCTCGAGAAAAAGTTTCTCTTGAAAGAATTGTGTAGGAGGATGGTGGAACTTGATGAGGTTACTGAACCGGCACTTCAACCAGTGTGTAGCAGGGCGCCGGAAGTTGTTCCTGTGGGGGCCTACACCAATTGAAGTGGAAGCTGATGATAGTGATCATGAAGCTTCGGATCAAGTTACTACAAACCTCGTAGGTCAACAAGGTCATGTACTACTCGAGAGTGGTACGGTAACCCTGTCTTGGAGGTCATGTTGTTGGACAACAATGAACCTACGAGCTATGGAGAAGCGATGGTGGGCCTGGATTCCAACGAATGACTGGACATCATGAAATCCGAGGTATGATCCATGTATGAAAACAAAGTGTAGACTTTTGAAGAACTACTTGATGGTTGTAAGGCTGTTAGGTACATATGGTCTTTAAAAGGAAGACAAACTATGATGGTAAATGTCACCATTAAGAAAGCCCGACTTGTCGCAAATATGTTTCCGACAAGTTCAAAGTGTTGACTATGATGAGACTTTCTTACTCATAGCGATGCTAAAAGTCTGTTGGAATTATGTTAGCAGTTGCTGCATTATTTATGAAATCTTGGAGATAGGATGTCAAAACATTGTTTCCTTGATGGTTTCCTTGAGGAAAGGTTGTATGTGATACAACCAGAAGGTTTTATTGATACTAAATGATGCTAACAAGTGTAAAAGCTCCAGCAATCCTTCTATGGACTGGAGCAAGCATCTCGTAGTTGGAATATACACCTTGATGATATGATCAAAGTTTTTGGGTTTATACAAGGTTTATGAGAAACTTGTATTTCCAAGAAATTGAGTGGGATCACTACAGAATTTCTGATAAGTATATGTGGTTGACATACCGTTGATCGGAAATAATGTAGAATTTCTAGAAAACATAAAGGGTTGGAGTTTTTCAAAGGAAAACCTCGCTTGAGCTTCTTGAACATTGAGCATCAAGATCTATAGAGATAGATCAAAACGCTTAATAGAAGTTTCAAATGAATACATACCGTGACAAGATTTTGAAGGAATTCAAAATAGATCAGTCAAAGAAAGAGTTCTTGGCTGTGTTGTAAAGCGTGAGTATTGAGTAAGACTCAAAACCCGACCACGGGATAAGAAAGAGAAAGGACGAAGGTCGTCCCTTATGCATTAGCCGTAGGCTCTATAGTATGCTATGCTATGTACCGCACCTGATGTGTGCCTTGGCATGAATATGTCAAGGGGTACAAAAGTGATCCAGGAAAGGATTACTGGACAGCGGTCAAAACTTATCCTTAGTAACTAGTGGAATAAGGAATTTTTCTCGATTGTGGAGGTGATAAAAGAGTTCGTCGTAAAGGGTTACGTCGATGCAAGCTTGGACACTAATCCGGATAACTCTGAGTAGTAAACAAGATTCATATAGTGGACCAGTCGTTTGGAATTGTTCCAAATGGTGCGTGTTAGCAGCGTCTTCAGGATGACATAGGGATTTGGAAGCACACACGGATCTCAAAAGTTCAAACCCGTTGACTAAAAACCTCTCTCACAAGCAAGACATGATCAAACCTAGAACTGTATGGGTGTTAGATTCATTACAATCACATAGTGATGTGAACTAGATTATTGACTCTAGTGCAAGTGGGAGATTGTTGGAAATATTCCCTAGAGGCAATAATAAATCATTTATGATTATATTTACTTATTGATGATAATCATTTATTATCCATGCTAGAATTGTATTGATTGGAAACTCAAATACATGTGCGGATACATACACAACACACTATCCCTAGTGAGCCTCTAGTTGACTAGCTCGTTGATCAAAGATGGTCAAGGTTTCCTCGCTATAGACATAAGATGTCTTTTGATAACGGGATCACATCATTAGGAGAATGATATGATGGACAAGACCCAAACTATGAATATAGCACATGATCGTGTCAGTTTGTTGCTACTGTTTTCTGCATGTCAATGTATGTCTTCCTATGACCACGAGATCATGCAGCTCTCGTACACCAGAGTAATACCTTGTGTGTATAAAATGTCGCAACGTAACTGGGTTATTATAAAGGTGCTCTACATGTATCTCCGAAGGTTTGTGTTGGGTTGGCGTGAATCGAGACTCGGATTTTCACTCCGTATAACAGAGAGGTATCTCGGGGCCCACTCGGTAATACAACACCACAATAAGCCTTGCAAGAAATGTGACTAAGGAGTTAGTCAAGGGATCTTCTATTACGAAACGAGTAAAGAGACTTGCCGGTAATGAGATTGAACTAGGTATGGAGGTACCGACGATCGAATCTCACGCAAGTAACATATTGAAGGACAAATGGAATGTTATACGGGATTAACTGAATCCTTGACATAGAGGTTCAACCAATAAGGTCTTCGTAGAATATGTAGGATCCAATATGGGCATCCAGGTACCGCTATTGGATATTGACCAGAGAGTGTCTCGATCATGTCTACATAGTTCTCGAACCCGCAGGGTCTGCACACTTAAGATTCGATGACGATCTGGTATAGTTGAATTATTGATGTTGGTAACTGAAGGTTGTTCGAAGTCCCGGATGAGATCTCGGACGTCACGAGTTTTTCCGGAATGGTCTGGAGGCGAAGATTGATCTGTAGGAAGTATCCGTTTGGCTTCCGAAAGGTTTTTGGGCATTATCGGTAAAGTACCGAGAGTGACGAATGGGTTTCAGAGTTCTATCGGGAGGGGCCACCCACCCGGGAGAGAACGAAAGAGGCCCAAGGGTGGTGCACCAGCCCTTAGTGGGCTACTGGCCAGCCCAAGGAAGCCTATTTCGGCCAAGGGAGAAAAAGGAAAGGAGGGTGTGCAAAAACAGAATTGGTGAAAGTGCGTTATACCGACTAGAGGGGGGGGGGTGAATACGAGATTTTTAGAATTTCATCACTAAGGAAATTCCTTTTGAGGAAATTCCTCACTGATGACTAACTTACAGCGGAAACAGTAAAGGATCAGAGGTGCAAAGTTTCACAACAGAAGTTTTTCAGAGTGAAGAATGTGAAAACAGATTGGAGAGTGAGCAAGCACGCAGAATACAGATGATGAATAACTAACGTGTAGAATTCGGGTTGAGGAAATTCAGAGAAAGTCTTCAGCAAATTCTTCAAACAGTCACAGTAAAAGTCATCAACACATAATACGGGGAAAGTAAAGAGTTGAGGAATTAGAACCCGTTTCTTAGTGAACACAGTCCTTGATGACCCAGTTCCAGCTACTGTGACAGTCGTACATCTGGTTTGGAGCGGCTTGGTATTGAAACCAAAAGACACCCAGTCCCGGGACACACAGTCTCTACCGTATTCTCCTTGAGCTAAGGACACACAGTCCTCGCCCAACACTCGTGGTAAGTCTTCAGGGAAGATTTCCAGACCCTCACAAACTTGGTCACCCGGCGATCCACAATTGACTGCTGGAAAGCTCTAGACCATGACGTCTAACCGTCTGGAGGATGCACAACCCTCAAAGGTAAAAGGCTTCAGTCCCACACAGGAACAAATTCTTCAGTGATGCTCAATCACTAGGTTTGGTTTGTGGTTTCGGTGGGTGGTGTATTTCCTCACTCATGAATTTCTCTCGAAGGCTTTGAGAAATTGGGTTGCTCTTATGACAAGTGCCAGTTTCTAACGGAGCAGCCAACCAGCTAGTGGTTGTGGGGGGTGGCTATTTATAGCCCAGGAGCATCCCGACATGATTTGATACTAATGCCCTTAAATAATATGACCTTTGGAGTGGATAAGACCAGTGACTTGGCGTGGCTATCGAAACGGTCGGAACCCTCAACTGTGAGAGTCCTCATGTCACTCATATTCCTCACTTGAGGCTTTTGGTAGGATTAGGCTTGGGTTGAGCATCATGAGGAAATTCATTCCATAGTGTAGCTTCGACCCCCTTTAACAGTACGGTGTTCCTAGTACTCGAATGCGAAGAACGTAAAATAGAAAGTGTAAATCTTCATGCTTCAATTCTTCAGAGTGATTTTTTTCAGGAACCACCGGACTTCTCAATATCAGTATCTTCATGAGGAATATCAATTTCATCGCAGATTCCTCGCGATTCATTTCTTCAGCTTCAAACCAATTTCTTCAACTGAAGACATATATTTTTAGGGGTCGATATTCTTCAAATATCACAAACTCCTCAATGACTTATAGATCCTGTGTACACTCACAAACACATTAGATACTTAACCTATAAGTCTTCAAACCACCAAAATCACTAAGGGGCACTAGATGCACTTACAATCTCCCCCTTTTTGGTGGTTGATGACAATTAGGTTAAGTCTTCCACAGGGATAAAAAATATGAAGTGTAAATACTCATTTTGAGGAATTTGAAATCAAGATTCATAGAGACTCCCCCTGAAGATGTGCATATCTTGAGGATTTTGCTTTTTACAGCAAATGCACATTGATGATTTATATCATGGAGATCTCCCCCTGAGTCTTGTAAATCATGCATACATATAAGATATCATATGAATAAAATGAAAATGCATGATGAGACATGGTATCTGACGAATTCCAGCATGCGTGCATTAAAACTTGAGGAATAAGCATGCGAAGAAAACGTTCAAAAGCGTCAGAGTACCATCGGGCTTAAGTTACAACTCATTACATAAAAACTTCAGAAGAGCCAAGAGTTTGTAACTTAAATATAGTTCATAAGCCCCAAAAATATCCCGCTTGAAGACTAACTCTCAAGTTTCTCCCCCTTTGTCATCAAGTGACAAAAAGGGACAAACTAAGGACTAACGCCCGAGAAGACTTCATTTCTTGGCTGTTGAGGAAGAGCCGTGATGCTTCTTGGGAGTAGTCTTCTTCCTTGGACCGGTGGCAGTGTCGAGTTGTTCTTCATCAGTCTCAGCAGTGCGGAATGAAGAAAAGGAGCTGTCTTCAAGGTCTGGCACTGGAATAGGCCTGAACTTCTTCTTCGGAGGCCACGACCATTCAAAGTCTCTCTCAAAGTCCATTTCTTCAAGCTCAGTCTGAGTCTTGAGATGTGCAAGTGTAGCCCAGGTGCGATCGAAAACCTCATGCAGATAGTGATGGTTGAGCTTCACAGAGTTCTGTCTTTCAGTGAGGGTTTTCACAATGGCACCAAACTGGCGTTTGACCCATTTATGGTTGCGATCCACCTTCTGGTGAAGACTGAGGAGGAGCTCTCTTGTATTCATCACGTGAGGAGGAACGGGGCTTGCCGGACGAGTCTCAGTATCGTCCCATGAAGAATAAGCTTCTGGTTCTCTGAACTGGCCATCAAGGGGCCTACTGCATTCTTCAATCATAGATTTTCCTTTGCCTTCAATGGACTCGAAAGTCTTCTTGTCGACCCGGATAGGAGGTATATAACCAACATGGTTTTGGCACTCAGCAAGAAAGTTGATGCATGTCCTTGTCCTGATGAATCTCATGATCCATGGGGCATATATCTTGTGATCAAAAGGACACATAGCATTGTCGGCCAAAGTCCTCAAGAAGAAATAATGGATGTTGATAGGAATACCATGAATGATGTTGAAGAGGATATTCTTCATGAGGCCTACAACATCTTCTTCATCGTCATGGCCTTTGATCGGCGCGAGCACACTGCAGAGGATTCTGTAGACGGACCTGGGTGTGTACTTGAGCTCGTGGACGAGGAAGGTTGTTCTTGAAGATTTTCCTTCAGCTAAAGGCTTCATGAGGACTTCCATCATTCCATTTGGCAGCTCACGCTCACCATAAAGCTTCACAGCCTCATCTGAGGGAATTGGTACGGGCAGTTCTCTGAGGAGTTCAGTAGCAGGAGCCTTGTAGTGAGTGTTTTGGGTCATCCAATCAAACACCCATGTGTTAATGTTTTCAGGGTTGCCAGATATGTGAAGAGTGGCATAGAACTGAAGAATTAACTCGTTGTTCCAGTTAGATATGTCGGAGCACATTGGGAGTAAACCTGCATCATAAAGAACACTAAGGACTGGCTCCAGGCACGGTATTGCTTCAAGCTCAACACGAGGAATATGCCTGTGCTAGAATATCTTGTTTCGTCCACAGAGCACAGAGGCATAGTAGTTCATCTGAGTTCTAGTCCAAAACTTTAGATGCCTCATTTGAGGCTTGTCATAGGGGTTCTCTCCGATGAAGTACATGCGTTCTCCAAAGAAATTTTCCTTTTGAAACTTTGGACGCTTGGAGAATGGATGACGCTGAACTGGCTGAAGATTTTGCTGAGAAATAGGAGGGGAGACAACAATAGCAGTCTCTGGGTTGAGCACGACGAATGCTTTGTCTTGGGCAGGTGCATTCTCTTCAGCATTTTCCTCAGGGTGAGGAATTTCAGCACCTGGTACTTCAGGCTGAGGAGATGGTGCTTGCTGGGCGTCAGGTTGAGGAGATGGCTCTGGTTGTGCTTCAGGCTGAGGAATTTCTGCTTCTTGCTCAGTTGGAGGAGTTGGATCTGCCTGTTCCTCATCTTGAGGATTCTGCTCAGAGTGTTAAATTTCATCAGCTTGAGGATTTTTAGTTTGTTCTTCCTCAGCTGGCTTGGTGGCAGAGACAGTTTCATCAGCTGGTGCAGTTGATGCTTGAACATTGTCTGTTTGAGGATTGAAAGGTTGAGGACTGTCGTCTATCTGAATTGCCTCATCAGTGTGTTCCTCAGAGGCGACATCTTTCATTTCCTCATCTGCCTTTTTCGCTGGATCATCAATGATGACCATTTCATAGGAAGGAGCGACATTCAGGGGCACAAGGTCCAGAGGAGCAGATTCTTCAAGTGCTTTGAGGCACTTTGCCTCTGTTTCTTATTCTGCTGAGGAGGCCTTTCTCTTTTTGGCTTCCTTTTCAGCAGCCCTGGTTTTCTTCATGTCTGATGCAGACGGAGTCATCTTCTTCACCTTTGAAGCTTTTGGTGAAGGTGTTCTCTCTACAGTTTCTTCAGCTAGTATTGAGGAACCAGCTGGAACAGAGTCATCAGCCTGCTTTGATGAAGCAGCTAGGACATGGGCAGTCTCATCAGTGGCAGCAAATTCATCAGCTGGAGTTTCCATGATGATTTATTCAATAGCCGGTTCATCAATATGGCGCTCTTGTTGTACTTCCTCAGCTTGAGGAGTTTCGTCATCATGAGGAGATTCATCTGCTGGCTCCTCAATCAAGGGCCGAGGAGTTGGTGCTGGGGTGCGGCTCTCTTGTTGTAGTCATCAACAGCACTAGTGGCCAGCTTGATGAAATTGCTCTTGAGGCTTTTACGATCTGACAGCTTGGCGTACTTGTCAGTCAATTTCTTCAGCTCTGCCTGTGTTGATACCAGTGCATCAGGAGTTAATTTGAGGAGATTCTGCTTGAGGAATTTCTCCTTTTTAATCTTTGCAACTTTGGCCTGCCTGGCCTGCTGTTCTTTCCACTTGGCTTCATTGATAAAAGTGGTCACCATGTGGTTAATGCCAGGGGGAAGTTTCAAATCATCAAGCGGAGTGTTTGGGTCCTCATACCAGATGTTCATGTAGTCAAGGAGGACCTTGGGGTCCATGGCCAGAGGAATGACACTGCCTGATGCTTGAGCTACTCTTCCCTGCTTGTTTCTGATGATGGCTTGCAGGGTTTGATCATCATATTCATCACTATCCTCTGATGCAGACAGGACGGTGATGATTTTGCTGGGGCTTGGCAGAGTTGCATGTTCAGCAGTTACCAAAGTCTTCGCAGGAGGTGGTGAAGACTTTGTCTCCGAGCTGGTTGCAGCTGGGAGTGAGGAGTTGGAGCTGGCGGTCGTAGGCTTCATGACCTGCTTCTGTACTGGTTTCTCTTGAGGCTTTGGAGGTGGAGCTGAGGATTTTGGTACTGAGGAGATTTGTACAGAGGGCTTTGGCGCTGATGGTTTTGGTGTTGAAGGTTTTGGAGCTGAGGGTTTTATGACTGAAGCCTGAGCAGACTTCTCTTGAGGCTTTGGAGCCCTTGGCTTTGACGGCATAGAGTGTGGTTGAGGAATTGCTGAACCAGAGGTCTCAGCGGCAGAGGAAGTAGCAGCAGGTGAGGCAGCAGCTGAGGATTCATTGAATTTCCTCACTGCAGCTTCTGCCTGCTTCTTGAGCTTAGCCATATGCTTTTCCTTCTCATCTGGATAGTCATCAATGGTCTTGAGGCTTGAGGGATGTGCTACTTGATGATCCTCAAGTGGGGCCCGTCTGCCAGGGGGCTTCAGAGCGAATTTCTTCGCATACTTGGCAGTCACAAACCTGTATTCCTTCCATTCCTTTGCCCATCGGCGTTCTATCTTCTGCAGCCGTATTTTTCTCTTGGCCATTGCCTCATTTTCATCTGGAGTGCAATAGTCCAAGTAAATATCCTCAGGGAAATCCACAGCTGTGTTTTTCTCAAGTTTCTTTCCTTCCTTCTGTTTTCTGTCATCCTCCATTTTCTTCAGCTGAGGATTTTGCTGATGAGATTGAACTCTTGAGGATTCTGATGAGACTTGAAGATTTTCTTCTAGAAATGCTGCAAATGAGTTAATGTGATGAGAACCGAGAGATTCATCAGCTCACATGTGTGTACCTATGAACAGAGTATAGTTGCGAGGAATTTGGAGAGGTCATATGCGTTCTCAGATTTGAGGAGAATGAAAAAGTTTGACAGTTTGAGGAATATAACCAATGGTTGAGGAATTTGCCTAAGCATACTGTTCTTGGGTTCTAGAGTTGTACAGATCCGAAAATTCACACAGTTGAGGAATCTCGTGAAAATCTTAGATGCTAGCATAGTTCATCAATGATGTGGTGATAGACAGTGTTTGAGGAATCAAGTGCTTATCGTTTCTTGAGGAAAAACAGATTTCACATAGAAGATGTAAAATTTTAGATCTAACTTGCTGTAAAAATTGATTTATTTACCCTGGAAGGTGCGCACGAAGAACACAGAAAGTTGTGTGTGGAGAAGCTCTTCGGTCGCGTGTCCAATGCACCCTAACCCGGCGACAGAGGACGTCTACGGCGGCGGCGGACGAAGATGGTCCGACTCCGGCGTGGTTCCGGCGACGGAGAAGTTGAGGCAGTGAAGCTCTTCTTCACCGGCGACGAGACTACCAGCGATGGCGCTAGGGTTCCGTGGTGTATGCTGTGGCAGGAGAGCGATGGAGCGAAGAAGAGTATGCCGAGGGGGATAAGGACATATTTATAGCCAAAAGTTACTGTTGGCGCGAAAATTTCAGACCAAACCGCCCCTGCCTATACGTCTCCGTAGGACACGTGTAGCTCCCGAATAGTGTGGTGGAGATAGTGGAGATCGTGGTTATCCGATCGTGGGAAGTGGGGTTCAGTTACTGTGTATTAAAGAAACAATTTTTGAAGATTTGAGGATTTTCGTCACAAAATCATTAGCTGACACGGACACAGTGAGGATTTTGAACAAAGTTTCAAGTAGAACGCATATGAAGAATTGAATAGACTGGATGAGTATAGCATAGAGGGAATGTAGGGTCCGATCACATTCACTTAGCAAAAATACCAACTTGAAGAAATAACAATAAGTGAATGCTGTTTAGGACTTGAAATCACAGTCTATCTAGTCAAATGAAAGTCATCAAGTGCTTTTGAAGATTTTGTGATAAATCATCACACTGACGAACAACTGTTTTGAAGAAAAACACATTTTGAGGAAATAGAACACTTGAACAAAATCAACTTGAGGAATTTCACATTGGGCGGTGGCGTGACCCACCATATAAGAATGTTGATTACAGACGCCGCGTACAATTGTCGTAGGGCCCTAAGAATCAATTTCTTTGTTAATTTCTTCACATTCAGAGTGACATTCTTCATCAGTTGAAGAAAATCGATTCATCATGTGTTGCACATCTAAGTCATCAACTTTGCATAAGTGTTAGGATGTGTGCATGTTTTTACAAAACATTTGAAGACTCTAAGATATTTAGCTCACACCGCAACTTGCAAAACCTTTTCGATGAGGATATGGCCCTTGAGGACATGGTCGATGAGGATATGGCCCTTGAGGACATGGTCCCGAAGAAAATGATGACGAATCCGGATGTGCTTGGTCTTCGAGTGCTATACTGGGTTGTATGCAGTCTTGATAGCACTCTCATTGTCACAGTAGAGAGGCACATTATTCATGTTGACGCCATAGTCTTTGAGGGTTTGCTTCATCGATAGCAATTGAGCACAGCAAGAACCAACAACAATGTACTCAGCTTCGGCAGTGGAGGGTGATACGCAGTTCTGCTTCTTTGAGGACCAGCAAACTAGTGATCTTCCGAGGAAATGGCATGTGCCAGAAGTTGACTTGCGATCCACACGGTCACTAGCATAGTCTGAATCAGAATACCCTACCAGATGAAGATTGGAGTCCTTGGGATACCATAATCCTAGTGTTGGTGTGTGAGCTAAGTATCGAAGAATATGTTTCACAGCCTTATGGTGTGATTCCTTCGGTTTTGCTTGAAAACGTGCACACATGCAAACACTAAGCATTATATCTGGCCTAGATGCACATAGATACAATAAAGAGCCAATCATAGAACGATATACCTGCTGATTGAAATCTTTACCATTTTCATCAGCGCCGAGGTGGCCGTTGGTAGGCATTGGAGTCTTGGCACCTTTGCATTCGTGCATGTCAAATTTCCTTAGAACATCCTTGAGGTATTTCTCCTGTGATATGAATATTCCATTGCTTTGTTGACGAATTTGAAGACCTAAGAAGAATTTCATCTTCCCCATCATGGACATATGATATTCTTCACTCATCATGTAGGCAAATTCATCACTGTATCTTTTCTCAATACAGCCAAATATGATATCATCGACATATATTTGACATACAAATAGCTCATTATCATAGAATTTTGTGAAAAGAGTTGGATCGAGTGAACCAGGTTTGAAGCCTTTCTTCATGAGGAATTCCTTCAATGTATCATACCATGCCCGAGGGGCTTGCTTGAGACCATAAAGAGCCTTTTTGAGTCTGAAGACTTTGTCTGGATTCTTTGGATCCTCAAAACCTGGGGGCTGAGCAACATATACTTCTTCCTCAAGCTTACCATTGAGGAATGCACTTTTCACATCCATTTGGTATAAAGTGATGTTATGATGATTAGCATAAGCAAGTAGTATTCAAATAGCTTCAAGTCTAGCAACAGGTGCAAAAGTTTCATCGAAATCTATTCCTTCAACCTGGGTGTAGCCTTGGGCGACAAGTCGTGCCTTGTTCCTCACCACTTGACCGTGCTCATCTTGCTTGTTTCGGAAAATCCACTTGGTGCCGATGATATTGTGCTTGCGAGGATCTGGTCGTTTGACGAGCTGCCATACGTCATTCAGCTTGAATTGAAGAAGTTCGGCTTGCATAGCTTGGATCCACTCCGGTTCCAGAAAAGCCTCAGCAAATTTTGAGGGTTCTGTGATGGATACAAAGGAGAAATGCCCACAAAAGTTAACTAAGTGTGAAGCTTTTGAGCGAGTGAGAGGACCTGGTGCGTTGATGTCGTTGAGGATTTTGTCAAGTTCTACTTCGTTTGCAATCCTCGGATGAGCTGGTTGAGGATTTTGTCTGGGCTGAGGAAGTGGTGCTGGTGCAATTTCCTCAGGAGCATCTTCTTGATTTTTATCAGTGATGGGGATCGTTTCTTCACCAATTTCCTCAGTGGGGACAATGTCTTCAGTAAGCTTGAGCTTTATTGCTTCCTCAGGAGACAGCTTATCTGGATCAGAAGGCAATTGCTCTCTTTGCGAGCCATTAGTTTCATCGAACCGCACATCTACAGTCTCAACAACTTTGTAGTGATAGTTGTTGAAGACTCTGTAAGTGTGCGAGTCCTTTCCATAACCGAGCATAAAACCTTCATGTGCCTTAGGTGCAAATTTTGAGCTATGGTGAGGATCTCTAATCCAGCATTTTGCACCGAAGACTTTGAAATAACTTACATTGGGTTTCTTGTCAGTGAGGAGTTCATATGAGGTTTTCTTGAGGAATTTGTGAAGATATACCCTGTTGATGATATGGCATGCAGTGTTGATTGCTTCAGGCCAAAAGCGACGAGGAGTCAGATATTCTTCAAGCATAATTCTTGCCATTTCAACCAGAGTCCTGTTCTTCCTTTGGACGACACCATTCTGTTGAGGAGTATGAGGAGAAGACAATTCGTGAGTAATACCAAGTTCATCAAGATAATCATCAAGACCAGTGTTTTTGAACTTGGTTCCATTATCACTCCTCATATGTTTGATCTTGATGCCAAAGTTCGTCGAGGCCCTTGAAGAGAATCGTTTGAAGATTTCCTGCACTTCAGTTTTATACACTATGATATGCACCCAAGTGTATCTGGAATAATCATCAACTATGACGAAGCCATATAATGGTGCTGCATTGGTTAGTGTGGCATAGTGAGTAGGTCCAAATAAATCCATATGAAGCAATTCAAATGGACGAGTAGTGGTCATGATAGTCTTAGAGGGATGCTTGGATCTGGTCATTTTCCCAGATTCACAAGCACCGCAGAGATGATCCTTGAGGAATTTGACTGATTTGATGCCGATGACATGCTTCTTCTTCGCGAGCGTGTGCAAATTCCTCATGCCTGTATGACCTAGTCTTCAGTGCCACAACCATCCTTCTGAGGTTTTTGCTAGTAAGCAAGTGGCTGGTTGAGGACCTGTAGAGAAATCAACAATGTACAAATCCCCTCTTCTTACACCTTCGAAGACTTTGGATCTGTCAGATTCCATGATGACTACATATCTATATCTACCAAAGATAACAATCATATCAAGATCACAATGCATCAAGACTGACATAAGGTTAAAACCAAGGGATTCAACAAGCATCACTTTGTCCATATGCCTATCCTTGGAAATAGCCACTTTGCCAAGTCCCAATACCTTGCTTTTTCCTTTGTCAGCATATGTGATTTGCTTCAGAGGTGATGGAGTTAGTGGCATATTCATCATTAAGCTTTTATCACCAGTCATGTGATGTGTGTAGCCACTATCAAGAACCCACCAGTATTCTTGGGTTTGTCATCCTGCAGATGAATTAGTACAGCTTACCATCTCATATGCTTCAGATTTGAAGAATATGATACTAATTTCATCAGATCAGTGATTTCATCATAACAGAAATGTAAGACATGTGAAATATTTCTATTTCATCAAACATTAGCTTGCGTCCTATCAAGCATTTCCTCAGGTCTCCAGCAAATTCTTCAGATGATGATTTTCATCTGGAGACCTGACCTGCAGAAGCGATTAGTTCGATTTCTTCACCACCCACATCTGAAGGGGTGGCAAAGCATTCATCATCCTGCGAGCACCATATGAGAAAGGTGGCATTGAAGCCAATGCACTTCTCCTAATAGTAGGGGGATTAAAGTACTCATATGAATATGCAGAGAACTGGTTTGAGAATTTATGAACATAATGATTTGAGGAGTAACGCTCATATTCATATTCCTTGTAGTTTCCCTACATGTTAGACGCATTAGCACGGGTACGAGCATAGTTTTGACCAGTTGAGGATTTTGATCCTCTTGAAGACTTTGGTCCTCCTGAGGAATTTGATCTCGGGTTCAGATTCTTCAGTGGTGGTGTCATGAGGACATTCACCTGAAGATTTTCAAGACAACTTTTGGGAACCCAGAATTTCCTCAGTGGAGGGCCATTCCTGCAGTTAGTTCCAACATATCGAGAAAATACTTCACCAGATTGATTTTTGAAAAGTTTATAGTTGGAGTCAAATGACTCATCTGAGGAATAGGATAATTCACGTGAAAAGCCAGTTAGATTAGATGGATCAAAAGGAGGCCCAGTAGCAGCAACCCATGAGGTTTTGGGATACTGCTCAGGTTTCCAATAAGATCCATCAGCATTTAATTTCCTCTCAAAGGCAATTCCTTCTTTCCTCGGGTTCCTGTTCAATATCTGCTTTTTGAGCACATCACAAAGGGTTTGATGTCCTTTGAGGCTTTTGTACATGCCTGTCACATACAATTCCTTCAACCCTGCATTTTCATCAGTAACATTTGTGTTTTCCTCAAGTGAGGAAATAGACACAGCAGGTGTAGTTGAAGAATTTGTAGCAATGGTAGCATTTGATGATTCTGGTGAGGAATTAGCAGTTTTGCGTTCAATGCATTTAAGACATGGAGGAATAAATTCAACTTGACCAGCATTGATCTGTTGAGCTAGTAATGAATCATTTTCCATACGAAGATCATCATGAGACATCCTCAGCTTCTCAAGATCAAGCTTCCTTTGAAGAAATTCATGGGAAAGCTTCTCATGATCAGTGAGGAGTGTATCATAACGATCCTGAAGATTATCAAATCTAGAATGGAGACTTTTCACATCATCAGTGAGGATTTGAGTAAGGTTCATTTCATCATTCAACAGATCATCACTTTTATCTAGCAGTTTCTGAAGCTTTTCCAGAGCAGTTTGTTGTTTAGTGGCAATGATAGCAAGTTTATTGTAACTGGGTTTCTTTATAATCATTCGGTTCACAGTCACTTGAATCAGAGGAGGAGGCATTATTTGGTACCTTTGAACCTTTTGCCATGAAGCAATCGGTTGGAGCGAAGTCATCAGCATAGTCATCAGTATGGATGGTGCAATTATCTTCTTCAAGATTGAAGATTGACTTGCTGACGAAGGTGGTAGCTAGGGCAAGACTAGCCTGTCCGGATTCTGAGTCTTCATCAGAACCCTCTTCTTCATCACATTCCTCTGATTCTGCCTCGGAGTCCATTTCCTTGCCAATAAGTGCCCGAGCCTTTCTGAAACTAGTCTTCTTGTGTGATGAGGGCTTTGAAGATGAGGATTTTGAAGATTTCTTCTTCTTCTTCGAGTCATCAGAACTGTCATCCTTGTATTTCTTCTTCTTTGATTCTTTTCCCCAACGGGGACAATCAGCAATGTAATGACCTGATTTCTTGCACTTGTGACAGGTTCGTTTCTTGTAGTCCTCAGATGAAGATTCTGATTTCCTCATGTCTCTTCTTGAAGATTTACCGAACTGGCCACGTCGTGTAAATCTCTGGAATTTCCTCACGAGCATTGCAAGCTCCTGTCCAAATTCTTCACGGTCACAAATGTTGTCATCTGTGTCTTCGTCTTCAGATGAGGAAATTGCTCTAGCCTTCAGTGCATGTGGTCTGGAATAGCTTGGTCCATATAGATCTCTCTTTTCTTCTAGCTGGAATTCATGAGTATTTAGCCTTTCTAGTATATCAGCTGGATCAAGCATCTTGTAATTTGGTCTTTCTTGAATCAGCAGAACTAAAGTATCAAATGAAGAATCCAAAGATCTTAGCAGTTTCTTCACAACTTCGTGATGAGTGATGTCTCGAGCTCCCAGTGCTTGCAGTTGATTTGATATGTCAGTGAGGCGATCAAAGGTGTCTTGGCATCTTTCATTGTCATGTCTCTTGAAGTGATTGAAGAGATTGCGAAGAATATCAACACGAGATTCACGCTGGGTTGATACTCCTTCATTTACCTTGCACAGTCTCTCCCAGATCAGTGTTGCAGAGCCCAAAGCACTTACTCTTCCAAACTGGCCTGGGCTCAGATGGCCACAGATGATGTTCTTCGCTTGAGAATCGAGTTGCTTGAATTTCTTCACATTAGCTGCAGTGACACTGGCAGAGATGATGGGGACGCCATTTTCCACAATATACCAGAGATCATTATCAATAGCTTGTAGATGCATTTGCATTTTGTTCTTCCAGAAGGGAAAGTTCTTTCCTTCGTATGTAGGACATGTTGCAGTCACCTAAAACATGCCTGCAGTCGACATAACTAAAACTCCAGGTGGTTAAACCAAAATCACACAGAACAAGGGAGTACCTTGCTCTGATACCAATTGAAAGTGCGTTATATCGACTAGAGGGGGGGTGAATATGAGATTTTAGAATTTCATCACTGAGGAAATTCCTTTTGAGGAAATTCCTCACAGAGGACTAACTTACAGCGGAAACATTAAAGGATCAGAAGTGCAAAGTTTCACAACAGCAGTTTTTCAGAGTGAAGAATGTGAAAACAGATTGCACAGTGAGCAGGCACCCAGAATACGAATGAGGAATAACTAACATGAAGAATTTGGGGTTGAGGAAATTCAGAGAAAGTCTTCAACAAATTCTTCAAATAGTCACACTGAAAGTCATCAACACATAATACGGGGAAAGTAAAGAGTTGAGGAATTAGAACCCGTTTCTTAGTGAAGACAGTCCTTGATGACCCAGTTCCAACTGCTGTGACAGTCGTACATGTGGTTTGGAGCGGCTTGGTATTGAAACCAAAGGACACCCAGTCCCGGGACACACAGTCTCTACCGTATTCTTCTTGAGCTAAGGACACACAGTCCTCGCCCAACACTCGTGGTAAGTCTTCAGGGCAAACTTCCAGACCCTCACAAACATGGTCACCCGGTGATCCACAATTGACTGCTGGAAAGCTCTAGACCATGATGCCTAACCGTCTGGAGGATGCACAGCCCTCAAAGGTAAAAGGCTTCAGTCCCACACAGGAACAACTTCTTCAGTGATGCTCAATCACTAGGTTTGGTTTGTGGTTTCGGTGGGTGGTGTATTTCCTCACTGATGAATTTCTCTCGAAGGCTCTGAGGAATTGGGTTGCTCTTATGACAAGTGTCAGTTTCTAACGGAGCAGCCAACCAGCTAGTGGTTGTGGGGGGTGGCTATTTATAGCCTGGGAGCATCCCGACATGATTTGACACTAATGCCCTTAAATAATATGACCGTTGGAGTGGATAAGACCAGTGACTTGGCATGGCTATCGAAATGGTCGGAACCCTCAACTGTGAGAGTCCTCATGTCACTCATATTCCTCACTTGAGGCTTTTGGTAGGATTAGGCTTGGGTTGAGCATCATGAGGAAATTCATTCCATACTGTAGCTTCGACCCCCTTTAACAGTACGATGTTCCTATTACTCGAATGCGAAGAAAGTAAAACAAAAAGTGTAAATCTTCATGCTTCAATTCTTCAGAGTGATTTTCTTCAGGAACCACCAGACTTCTCAATATCAGTATCTTCATGAGGAATATCAATTTCATCGCAGATTCCTCGCGATTCATTTCTTCAGCTTCAGGCCAATTTCTTCAACTGAAGACATATATTTTTAGGGGTCGATATTCTTCAAATATCTCAAACTCCTCAATGACTTATAGATCCTGTGTACACTCACAAACACATTTGATACTTAACCTATAAGTCTTCAAACCACCAAAATCACTAAGGGGCACTAGATGCACTTATAATTGGGAAGGAGGACTCCTTACAAGTTGTATTGGAGGAGGACTCCTCCTCCACCTCTTGGCTCGGTTGAACCCTAGGGCGCCACCCCTCCCCTCCCTCCTATATATAGTGGAGGTGAGAGAGGCTTTTGGCACCTCAAGCCAAGGCACAACCCTCTCTCCCTCCACCACTTCATGACACCCATAGCTAGTTCGATACGGTACAACGAGGCCCACACGGAGTAACTCCACCACCATCGCGGCCACGTCGTCATGCTGCCGGAGAATTCAGCTACCTCTTTGTTTCTCTTGCTGGATAAGGAAGGTGGAGATCGTCATCGAGCTGCACGTGTGCTGAACGCGGACTTGTCGTCCGTTCGGCACTAGATCTGGATGGTTCGTTATGAGATCGCGGGATGGACTACGATTTGGAATGCAAAGATGTTCCACTACATCAACCACTTTATATACGCTTCTGCTTAGCGATCTACAAGGGTATGTAGATGCACTCTTCCCTCTCATAGATGGTCATCACCATGGATAGATCTTATGTGCGTGTAGGAAATTTTTGTTTCCCATGCGACGTTCCCCAACAGGGGAAGGCCGTGCGTGTGTGCTCTAGGAGCTCGACGGGGGTGCTCTGTCGCGAGCTATGGCTATTGTGGCCACGAGAGCGAGCTTGGCGGCGACATCGCATTCTGGAAATTGTGGGTGAGCTAGCTAGGGAGGCATGCGTGAGCTACGCGAGGGAGAGGGAGGGGCAAGAGCTGACCGGGCCCTGTAGATGTGCTCAAATGCACTCAGGGAGGGCTCGGTGCTGCAAATTTAGGTGACGGGGTTCCTGCGGCTGGGGAGGAAGAAGATGAAGATCGCAGCGAAGCGGTGCTCCTCAGGTCCAGCGGACCGGTGTAGTCGATGAAGGAGAGCGCGACGGAGCCTCCTGGCACGGCGCCGAGGGGAGGGAGGCTCGAGGCCGCGTCTATGTGACGCCCATGGCAGCATCGATGGACGACAGAGGCGGGAGTGAGCGAAGGAGAGGGGCGAGCGAGGGGGGGAATGAGATCTAGGGTTTGCCAGGGGGTGCGGGGGCGTCTTGTACCAATGCGGAGTCGCCGAATGGCCGCCACGATGAATGGAGCGGCCGGTAGTGAGAATCGGCTGGCCCATGTCTCGCCCCCATGAGTAGTAGGCGGGATATGATGGGGATGTGGGCTGGGCTGACCACTTGGCTGGGAGGCCTAAGTGGCCAAGACACTTAAGCCTTTTCTACTTCCAACATTTTCTTATTTATGTTTTTGAAATTAATGCTTTTGTTTTATTTAAAAACATAACCAATGTCCTTTTGTAAAATATGGAAGTTGTCCCTTTATTTCAAAAGCAATATTACGTAGTTCCATAAAAAGATTTGGGGTCATTTGAAAATGTTCGGAATATACATAAATTTAAAGGGGATTTAATAATTGATTTGGCTTCTATTAAATTGCTTTAGAGGCACAAAAATACTTTACAAAATGTGGGTGACAATTATATAAATACTAGGGGATTATTTGCAACCCCAAACATGATTTTAGTTTTCATGTTTTAAAAACTATTTAATTCACTCATTACATGAATTTCGAAAAGTCAATAGGAATTTGCAATGAGATATGATTCCAATGTGATCAAACATAGTTTAGCAAAAAGATTAGCTTAACCACGTGGTTTACTGTAGCATAATTGCATGCATTAGTGTAGATGAAATCGAGGGGCGTTACAACTCTCCTCCACTAAAATCAATTCTCGTCCCGAGAGTTAAGAGGTAGAAGTAAGGAGAAAAGTTTGGTTACGAAATACTAACGAGTCTTCTTGTCTTTATCGCTCCCATCGAAGAGGTTGGTCCATCTCGTTGATGTATTCATTACTCTGATTCAGGTCAACGTGATGGAGTCGTCATCCTTCCTTGAGGATCTTGATTGTCTTACGCATGCGATAAGAGGGAAAACTCTAGAAGAACATGTCTCCACAAAGTTGGGCACCTCACGGTGAACTCAGGGAAGAAGACATGAATTATTCCTCGAGTTGTAACCCAGGGAACCCATTGAGAGCAATAGGGGAAGGTACAAAAGTTTCAATGGGTAGGCAATCATTCGATGCCTCATCAGAAGGTGAAAGGGGTTCAGAGCAACGAGAATAAGTATTGTGTCTGATACCAGAACATATCATCTCTTGGATGGTGGATCGGAATATCAAAAGATACTCTCGAAACAAAGATGTAAAGGAGAGCCAGGTTTTGATCATGTGGAACTCTAGGTTATGGGCCCACCATCACTACATGAATCAACTTCTTTGTCGTCTGCCCTAGAGGAGGCAAAGGACCAGGACACGGACTACAAACATCTTTGTCGTCTATTGGCTGACTGCCCCACTTTCAGCACTGAAAGTCATGGTAATGACCCTTTCTGCCATTTGCGGAACCAGTGCGGATGGCAAAGACCTTGGTCATCCACTTTCTTGGACGATATGGCGGCAAACATCCTGGACGTCAAAGAATAGATGTTAGCCCCGTTAGGTGGCTAACGACATACTTTGACGCTTTCTTGCGGATGGCAAACCTTTGCCATCTTCCTTGTGACGTCAGCAAGCATGTGTTGCACGTCTTCCCTACTTAAACAACCTAGAACCAGAAATCATCTCACGGATTCAAAGCGTAAATTAGCTCTATGTGGGATCAAGGAATTTGCACATACACACCCCACATCCATCATCATAACACAACATGGGATTTCTTCAACCATTTTGACTGAAAATAAACTGCGGGCGTCTAATAGAAATTCCCAATCCACACTACAAAAATCACCTTGCATGATAAACTCTAAACACTATGAATTTTACTACCAATCCCAAATCTGCGACCTCATCACAAACACCTCGCACCAACTCCAAAAAATTAAGACCGATAGTGTTTGGGCGACTACGAGCGCCGAGATCCATGGTACCGAGCCATCATCATAGAGAACCTCAAGACCGACAAAGAACCTCATGACCTAGATGGCGGTGGATCACAACCGACGAATTTGTTCACGCTTGAACTAGGGGATAATTGAGGACGAATATGTTGACGTTGAAACTAGGGGAGAATTGAGGATGAATTCATTCATGTTGGAACTAGGGGAGATTTTAGGATACCTATCAAAGCATATATCACACTCTCATCTACATAAAATCGCATCAACATGCTGGAACTAGCGGATCAACCACTGATTGGAGAACGGAACTGCAAAACCTAATCCATGAAACCTGCCCCGTCCTTTGCATTTCAAAACCCAGTAAGGCTACACGAATTTTACCCTACAGGAATGACACATGGGGCGTACCTGAGCTCGAACCCCTAGCTTGTGTGATGGATCCGCTGACGGCGAGCCGGCCTCACATCCAGGGACGAAAGCCAAGCGCGGAGCCGACGGGCGTGGAGAATGGGTGCTCTCCGGAGTCGACCAGGGCTCCAGGCGGCGGGAAGATTACCCCGGCCTTGCGGGGGTGAGCAGGCGAGCGTGTTGAAGGCGGGGGAAGAAGCACGGTCCGTGCCTGGAGTGGCGCATCATCTCGGGGGCTGAGAGGAGGTGAAAGCAGAGGAGGTGGGTCGTGGGCTCCGGCGGCAGCGAAATAGGGAGAGAGAAGGAGGGAGTGGTGTGAGAGTTGGTTTGGGCGCGGGGGCACGATCATAGAAAGTGCTAGCCATTTGCCATCCGTTTTTCTTTGTCATCTGCCCTCTGCTGCTCTTTGTCGTCAGCTAGCGGATGACATGTAGGCCATCCATTTGACCTAATGAGTACCACACTCTAGTGGGGCCTAGATGGCTCTTTGTCGTCCGCTATTTGGGCTCTTTGTCGTTCGCTTGTATTTGTCGTTTGCTATTTGGGCTCTTTGTCGTTTGCTAGCCGACGACAAAGAAAGGACTGATGGTCAAACACATATTTTCCATGAGTCTGTTCTTTGCCGTTTGCTTTTTGGAACGAGACGACAAACACCATCTTTTCCGTCCACTAGCAAATGGGCAAAGAATGGACTGATGGCAAATTCTCTGATTCCTGTAGTGCATGTTGGTTAGGAGTAGGCAGAGCGGTGACATCTTGCATGGTCTTGTTAGCAAGACACGTCAGAGGATAGCCTGCCAATTATGTGGCAACAATGTTGGTACCAAGGGCGGGGGATGTATAGAACCATTTTCCCGCTCGTTGAAACGAGGCGGACCAATAGGCAAAGTTCTCGTCCACTGATGGCTACCAAGATGTTGTCCACAATAGTAACACGGTCTTGCTGACAGAGTTATACACCGAGGTTTTTACCTAAGCACATAATTACCACTGCTCACGTAAGTTATATTACAAGAAATGTCAAACAAACCATTGGGAAGGAAAAATGTGATTATCATATCAAACAGACCAATGGAAAGAAAAATGTGTTCACACACAAGTATTATAGTATACCTTTCCCAAGGAAATCAGAGCATGGTATACATGATAGGTCATCAAGTACATAAGCATTTATATAAAGGGGCAATGAGAATCATGATGTTTACCCTTACATTACTATTTGGATATTTGATTAAGAACATTTTGGCATTGCGCTTCCAATGTTCGTGTTGACATTTGAAGTACCACATTCATGCTTTTGTGTGTGTGGGGGGGGGGGTGGTGGTAGCATCGACATGGTCATCAGGTAAATGTCGGACTTTTTAGAACACAAAGGATCCATCAGGAATAATTTCTAGAATAAGTCTTTGAATTTTCCTTATGGAAGAAAAGAAAATTTTGCTCATCAAGACTCTATAACAATAGGTCCTTCGGAAGGTGTGGTTAGCATGACATCCCCATACCGTATCACATAAGGACCAATCTGATAATTCCCGTAAAATGTTCCAACCATCATATCTGCCCGAAATTCAGATTTGATATGTGTTAAGATACCTCAGACTCAGGATGCCTCAGAAGAAAGTGGGGACACAAATTAACGAGATGATGATGCAAGATTCTCGCGATATGAACTACAAAAGTGAGTATAGAATCATGAGTTGGATTGTAAGACACATGAACACAATGTCAATACATTCGTGCCCACATAGAATTCCTACAACAAAATGTAACCGAGTTCTGATTTGGGAACCATCATCAAGGATATCAAGGTCCTTGTGTAAGTGTGGATTAGCTCTTATGAAGGAACTTCTTTTCCTGGATCAAATCAGTGAGTGGCTTGGGGTGCTAAGAAAGTTATATGAAGTGAAGATAGCAATTTTTCAAAACATATAACACTTCACACATGCGTGAATGATTTGGGATGATCTCATAGGAAGCAAAACAAAACCTTGTCATATTCACGACGGCAAGAATGCATGTGAACTTTGGGAAAACACTTCTTGTATCAAACATATTCTTCATGAGATAGGCACAAAGATAATGCTTTCAAAAGCTTCATCATGAAACATGGAGAAGTTGAGGGTGTGGTTGATGGGCTCAACAACAATCCTAAGAACAAGGAGATATCATTTGTCAGATGAAATGATATAATGACGTATGCTCGAGGAAACATCAACAATTAAACATTGATCGAAAGTTGCACTCGGAAATACAGACTAAGCAGTAGAACGATTCTAAAATGGTGAGTCAACAATCAACGCACTAATAATTAAACTATCAGTCATTAACTTCAAAGCAATAGGGTCGCCAGAAATATTGAAACCACACATCAGAGTTCACTTGTCGGTAATCGAGTTAGGGACAACACGGGGACCAAGAAATGAATGGTGATGGCGATAAATATCACTATATCAATAATTCATAACAGGTGCAACAATTCTCACAACATCATTGACATAAAAGATGCTAATACTCCAATTAGAACATAACATAAAATGGATAGAAAGGAACTCAAGGGACAACACTAAACATGAACAAGTTTGTGCTGGAGGGAAGGCAATAAGGTTGTTAATGATAACACAAATTATCGAGGGGCAAGGATGGTATTTCTCACCATGAATTCGATTGATATCCTGGATATCTCACAATGTTGATGATGATCATGAGACATTTGTTGAGAAGTTTCGAAGATGCAATCGTTAAGCGACAACATTAAGCAAAGGAATGGTGAAGTGAAAGGTTGTCGGAACCACATGTTAGATTGCTAGATCTGAATCAAAATTGCCTTTCAAGATAACCGACATGACGTTGAAAGCTCGATGTAAGCTTAGTGCACTGTTGGATTTGTGTTCCAAGAATGAAGGATATATCTAGCATGGTCAATCTCTAGCATGACAATGATAATGTAGGATAAGAGCTTGGAATGACATGATCAAGTACACACTCATAAGCAAAGAAGATTACTAAGAGTTGTTGAATCGCAATACGTACTCGATTTAGTTATCGATGTCCTAGAGTGTCCAACAACTCAGAACATGAGGAAAATGGAATCAATGAAATTTCATAGTTGATGAGGAGCTCATAAGAAGTTACATAGCTCCATGATAGTCTGGAGATACTAGTGATAATACTCGGAGTTAGATTAGAATAGAGGGTAGACTAGTGTATCGATCTGTGGAAGATACACACTTTAACTTGGCCGAGAATGAAACCAAAGTAGAACAACATGGTCGGAACCAGGATTGCTAAGGGCAAGACCATAGATATCAGATCAAATTGTATCAAGGGAATTATATTGTTAGAAGAATATTCCATGATAAGATCAATATCGTTTCGATGGGCATGAACACAAGGTTCAAGGTCGACTCCTACTTCATAAATGCATCACCTGCCATTTACTCCTCGCCTTTGATGAAGTTGTAGCTTTGAAAGATTATCTGGCAAAACACCAGAAGAATAAGACTCATGAAGACTCTTGGGTTCACATGGATTCAGGAAGGCATAGGTTCAACCCATCGGGGCATCTTGGGAACTATTACCACAAACTTCAAGAGTAATTATCACATGATTGAAGAGCATGGCTGACAAAAGCATAGGATACAACTTATCAGAGGGATAAGAAACAATTTAACAATGGCATTCTATACCAGGGGAAGAATATCACAAGAATTTTGAATGTGAAGGATGGTATTGGATAATAACCCAACAATGGGTTTGGATGTCCATAAAGGACCTGATGTGAATATCGGTACCCAATCAGAGGAAGAAGGAAAGCAAGGCATCGGATTAGAGATCATCTGATTAATATCAATATTTAGTTACCAAAGGAATTATGATTTTCAGGTTGGTGTATCAGAATCACATGCTCTGATCAAATACAAGTAAGTTGAATGGACTTAGATGGACAATTAATCAAGGTTAATTTGCCGAGAACTAGCTCAAGTTTGGAAAAACGTATGAGACAAACTCATAATTTATGAGGATCAACTGATGATTGCGTGCATTCACACATAGATTGAATCAATAAGATCAAAGGACAATCACAAATGATTTTAATGAATGTTGCTAGGCATATGGAATTAACCATAATGCAAGCACGTGAGAAAGGTCAAGAGCAATAGGCTACTGAGGATTTTGGAAGATTGAATAGCATTTTGAAGAATTTTGAGGAACACATAAACAACTAGGGATGAATGAAACCTTGATAAGGGAGAGGAGTTATCCGTAGGGGTTGGCAGTGGAAGGAAATCGCAAGACCGATGAGCGAAAGTTCCTGGGAGAACATCGAAGAGTATCTTTGGAGTCTTCTGATGAATCAAGCCATCATATGGAATGAGGGGATCTCCAAGAGGAAGTATGTACGAGAACCTATAGTTAGAGTTAGCAAAGTATTTAACACAAAATAGAAGAGAGATCATAACCTAAAGTATAGAAGATGAATAAAAGATGCTCATACCACCCGACTGAGATGTGGGCCCGTAACCCACACAACAATGTTAGTAAATATTTTTGAAGTGCTAGACTCAACTTAGGCCAAGGCATTGGAAAGGGGGATACCTACAGGTAGTTGGATCTGATACCAACTTGTGACACCCCCATTTTTATTGTACGCTAATCATACATGCAAATGCATACGACCAAGATTAGGGACTCACAGGAAGATATCACAACACAACTTTAGACACAAATTAAATTCATACAAGCTTCATATTACAAGCCAGGGGCCTCGTGGGCTTGAATACATAAGTTCGAATACAAAACAAGTCAGCGAAAGCAAATAATATCTGAGTATAGACATAAGTAAACAAGTTTTGCCTTAAGAAGGCTAGCACAAACATAACATCTGATTGAAAAGGCAAGGCATCCAGTCTGGGAGCCTCCTAACTACTCTTGGTAGTCAGCAACCTCCACGTAGTAGTAGGTTTCGTCGGGGTAGTAGTAGTCATTGGTGGGATCAACCATATCCCGGGCTCTGTCATCTGGTCGAGACAAATCGTATCAAGAAGAAAAGGGGGAGCAAAGCAACAGTGAGTACTCATCCAAAGTACTCACAAGACTGATATAAGAACTACGCTAAGTATGCATTAGTATCAAAGGAATGGGGCTATATCTTTGCACTGACTATACAAATGCCAGAATAGCGAGAAGGCCTAGTCCTATCGAAGACTAGCATCTTAAGTGTCTCGGAGCATTAGAAGAGTGTAGATCAACATAAGTAAAATGTAGCAAGTTTATTTAGTAATGCCTAGAGATCCTTCCTCGACTCTCTGCGAGAAAGCAATCTCGGAGTCACATTCAATTTAAGTCACACTTCTAGTTGTGTTAGATCGGGATACAACTCTGAGCATCCGTTACCGTGGACAGGACAATTCGAATATATATACTTCCCTACAAGGGTGCACAAACTTACCCAACACGCTCGATTAACTCTGGCCGGACACACTTTCCTGGGTCATGCCCGACCTCGGCTGATCGACATGCCGTAGTCCTACCTAGGCTCAACAGAGATGTCATACGCCCGTCTGCATCCTAATCGCAAAGGGGTCATGGGCCATTCTCCCTTCACAATCCTGCGCATTTCAAGGACGGTCGGTGTCAGTCCTGGCACCTCTCTATAAAAAATGGTGCTTACATGCCCCCTGGAGCGTGCCTCTCACCGTGACATCTGTCGAGCTTTGAGGCGAATGTACAATCCATAATGGTCATACTTATTCCTGCATTGTGTTTAGTCTGAAACAGGTGAGATGACTTCTTAGATCATATATCCAAATCCATTAATGTTTTGTCAACTGTGGTGATGGTCAATGATGCATGATATGTGATCCCATCGCCCTGTCTCGAGGACTTGTGGCAAGGGCCAGGAATGCCCGGCCACGCCTCGTCACAATCACGTGGGTATCCACCCGCTCCTTAACTGCGGTGACGATCAATGATCCACATTATGTGGTCCCATCGCCCCGTTTCAAGGCCATGGGACAAGGGCCAATAATGCCCGGCCACGCCTCGTCAGTATCACGTGGGAATCCACTTGCTCCACATATCTCATTATGTTCTAGTAGTAAAGTTAAAATAGCCGTGTGTTTAAAACATCAAAGGAACCCGAGGTATCACCCTTGATGGATTCAAATTGATGTAACCGTCAAGGTGACCAGGGAGGAATCACCTTTGATGGTTCACGCGTTTAAGGTTGCACAAGAGAGTCGTTATCGGAAGTGGTAATGGAGGAATCACCCTCCTTATTCCACCTCGAGTTAACTACACTACAGAGTTAACATCAGGAGTACATTACGAGATATCATCCTCGGTATTCGCTAGTAGCTATATAGAGTCGTATAACTGAGGGGTGTGAGGTGATGTGACGTGTCATGGCTTGTCGATCGGTTGATCAAGTCTTTGAGTATGTTTGTCTTCAAGTCGTCGAGCCTTCGATGATGAAACAGGGGCAATTCAGACATAGTGGGTTCACTAATCAACCTATACTAAGCATTAATATGGAGTAGGGTACAATAGGAGTTTAACCAAAACATGTTATTCATCAGAATAGGAGCTATCTACAATAGTAGCAAAATCTAATGCAAGGATGAGGGAGAAAGAATGGGTGATATCAGAATGATCAAGGGGGATCCTTGCCTTGTTGCTCTGTGCAAAAGGCTGATCGTCAGTGGCGTAGTCATGCACAATAGCAGCGTCAGTCTCAGTGTCTACCGGAGAGAAGAGGGGGGGGGAGAAACAATAAATATAAGGCGTACAAATGCATCAAGATGCATGACATGGCAATATGCAATGCTAGGGATGAGCTAACATAGTACTACACGTAATAAATGAAGCAGGAGAGTGTCTGGTGATATTTCCCGGGTCTTAGCCTTCTAACGGATAGATGATCCTAATGCCAAATGTCCATGTTCATCATGCTAGAGGCATGTGATAGATGAACGGACATCATATTTTGATTGTTGGATTTTTCTGAACTTTCATATATAAAATATTTTCATCGGAGTTATGGTTTATTTTATATGATTTTTCAAAGTTTTTATAATATTCGAAAATAAAAAGATGTATTTTAATTTGAAAAAACCATTTATTGCATTAGTACGACATCATGATGACATCACGAGTCAACAGTCTCGTTGACTCGTCAAACTTACCATTGGGACCCACCTCTCATAGACACACGGTTAATCGAGAGGTTTAATTTCTAACTTAAAATAGATTAATTAAAAGAGGGACCCACATGTTAGTGGCTAATCAACCAAAACTAATTACTTTAGATATAAACTTAACTGAAATTTAGGCTAATGACCCTGGGCCCACATGTTAGTGGCCTAGGGGTGGGTGTGGCCCACTGGCAGCGACTGGGCACTCCCCAATCAATCAGTTGACCGTGGTCAATTGGTCAACTTGGGGTCATGGCCCACTAGCAGGGTCATTCGAGGTGGCCCCAATTAGGCCACGTCGGTGGCGGTGGCCAGAGCATCATCGGCGACAACAAAACGCAACAGCATGCTCAGCAGGCGGTTGTGTGTTCCCCACAACGGGCTCATTTTGCGCTCGGAGACGCGCGATCGAACGTGCGCAGCGCCACCCATCATTTGGCATCATATGATCGGATGATTTGGTCGGACTTGTCATCGACATTGTGTTTTGCGATGACGACGTTCGTACGACGATGGGGGCGGTCTACGGGGCACGGGAAAGGACATGCATGCATGCATTCGACTCCTGTGAGCTCCAGGAGCTCAACGAGGTGCTCGGTCGCGAGCTACGACCGCTGTGGCCACGACAAGTAGCTTGCCGGTGGGAGCGCATTCAAGCGATGGTAGCTAAGCGAGCTAGGGAGGTATGCGCGATCTGGGCGAGGGAGAGGGAGGGGCAGGAGCTCACCGGGCCCTACAGATGTGCTCAAATTCGCTTGGCGAGGGCTCGGTGCAGCAAATTTAGGCGGCGGGACTCTAGTAGCCGGGGAGGAAAAACACGACAATGGTGGTGACGTGGTGCTCCTCCGCTCCAGTGGCTCGGTGTAGTCGATGAAGGGGAGCTTGGAGAAGCTTCATGGCACGACGACGAGACGAGGGAGGCTTAGGGCTACATCTACGTGACGGCCATGGTGGCGGCAGCGGACGACAGAGGCGAGAGCGAGCAAAGAAGAGGGGCGAGCGAGAGGGGATGAGATATAGGGTTAACCATGGGGAGTGCAGGGGCGTGTTGTAGCCAGTGGGTAGTCACCGGATGGCCGCCACAGCGAATGGAGCGGCCAGTGGCGAGCAATGGCACGCCCACGTCCCCCCATGAGTAGTAGGAGGAAGACGATGGGGAGTGTGGGTGCACTAGAGACTGGGGTCCCTCGTGCCCTTGACTTGTGCACGAGCATCAGCAATGCCCCCGACAAACAGTGTGCAGGGAAGACAGCAGGGAAGCAATCCAAGACCCGCCAAGGGCACGCCCTTCCCTCTCCAGGGGCGTGGTATACAAGGCCTCCAGACACAAGGCCCCGACAAGCCCTCCTTGCCGAGAAGATCCCCACAACCCCACAAGACCACTTCACCGGGAAGATTACCCGAAGATCATCAAGACTGTCGCAAGCTTCCCTTGTCGGGAAGACTCGAGGCCCCCGGGAAGCCCTCCTTGCCGGGAAAGTATCCAAGCCCCCGACAAGCCTTCCTTCCTGGGAAGGTGGCGAAGTCACCCGAAGGTGGCTCCAGGCGAGGAAGTCCCTGTTCGCTCGCCAGGTGCCCCACAAGTTTCTACCGCAATCCGACCGCTCCAGCACATCTCCCGTGTCCCGGCGCAAGGCCCAAGTGTCGATTCACATGGGTACGTGTCGCTACCCCCTTGCAGCAGGCTAGGGGCCTAAAAAGGCATTTATTACCCTTGACACCATCGAAGAAATGTAAAGCGGTGAACACTGTTCACTGTACATCCTGTGAGCGCATTGTTGGTGACCCCTTTGCCTATAAAAGGAGGCCCAAAGCCCATTCTTAGGGGTTGGACCTTTTGGGGATCAGAGACCTCCTAATCACCATCTAATTTACTGTGGCAAAATCAACGTAAAGTAAGCCCAGAATACAAACTAAGCAGGAGTAGGGTGTTACGCGCCAAACGGCCTGAACCTGGGTAAAAAGAACCTTGACAGTGTTGACCGTTAAATCTGCTCTCGACGCCATACCTCCCTCTCCCCGCGAAAATATCAAGGGACTCTTGGAGTTTCCCATAGGTGTTGGTTCTTCCCGACATCTTTGGCACGCTAGGTAGGGGGATCTATGGTCGAGGGCTTCTTCGCGGATCCAAGAAAGTTTCGCATCACAACTTGGGAGGTGGAGCACACCACTTCGGACCCTCGAAGCAGGGCGCAATGGTGGTTGCTCTACGTCGCCATGGCCTCCTGACGCCTCAACGAGCGCCTCGCTGCGCGAACGTGGGCTAGGGAGGGTAGAGACCTCGAACCAACAAGCACCAGGCAGGCGTACCGCTCCGTGAAAGTGTGCTGCTGTAGACGGTGTGCTTGGGGGCTCCAGCCAGGCCTGTGGCGCATACTCCGACCGATGCTCCTCCACGGAGGGGTGCATAGCCGCCGAGAATGCGCCCACGGGACCCGGAACCCAGGCGTGCACTCAAGCAGAACGCTTTCCCACCGGAAGCGTCACTTCTTCGCAAAAGGTGCGCTCGGGGGCTCCGCCAGCACAACCAGGCAAAACAGGAAAATGAGTTATACTCCGGCAACCCCCTTTCTACACGACAATCGAGAAAGTGTCAGCAAAACCTTATCGGAGGGGCAGTTGCTAGAAGAGGATAGTCTCTTGCTTGTCGGGGATCCGAAGCCCTGACAAAAGACCCAAGCGTCGCGGGGAAAAGTACCATGACACGACAGATAGGTGATAAATATTTCAGATTGAGATTTCAGAGTAGATAGGTTGTTCCTTTTCTGAAAGATGTCGAACCTTGCTTGATAAACTTACGCGTAGATGGAACCTTGTTAGGATCGGTGCGCTTTAGTTCTGTTTCGAACTAGTTCAACAACATGAACGGCCAGAGAGCGCCTTCTCATTATTTCGAACCGGTTCAACAGTCTAAGTGGCTACATAGCACCTTATTTCACCTCGAGCCACGCTCGACGATCTAATGGTTGCACTGAGTGCGGAAAGGACCTTGCCGGTAAGACCCCTCAAGCTAACTGCTACAGACCCATTCTTCAAGGCACTAGCGGCGGGACCAGTCATGCCGGCAAGCTTTCGGAAAACGCAAAAAGCGTATCATACAAGGAGAAGAGTCAGATGCAAAGGAAACAACATTTCATTCATTTGTTTGAAACAAACTCAGACGTGTTACATGAATGATTTTTGCTACTCTAACCAATTGCACTGTCTTTTGGCGAGGGACATGCTCGCCGGACAGAAGTTCAAGAACACAAAAAGGGGAAGCTCGCGACACGGTCGGGGCTAGCCTCCCCCGGGACCGGCACTGTGCCGACGAGAACGGGACTAGCCCCGACAAGCACTGCCCGACCCTTTTTGGCTTGATACCAGAGGTTAGGGCACAAGAAGGGGTGAAGGATCCGGTGCCAGCGAGCGTGCCTCCTCCCGGGACCGGAGAGACAACCCTACCCCGGTGAGGTGGCTCAAGAAGGGGGGCTGGAGAAGTTAGAGCTTGCAGAGGTGCCCCTTCCTCGAACACGAGGCATCAACGGCAGCTCCAGAAAGATAACCCCGTCAGGCGGGGGAGAGGTGTGAGCGAGCCTCGGCGGCAGGGCCGACGGTCAGTCAGAGCTCGGAGAGTCGTACTCCGACCTGACCCCCCGAGATCCTGACATGCCAAGAGCGCCACTGCCGTCACTGTCCTTGTCGTCGCTATCGCTCGAGGAGGGACACTCGGTGTCGCTCGAGCTCTCTTCGCAGCATCTCATACACACACCTGAGCGCCCATAAAACTTGACGGATAGCATATTATCCTCCGCTAGTTTGAAGCGGAGGATATGCCCATCTTCGAGGCTGTGGCTGCAGGAGAAGGCTTTCCATCCCCGCCCAAGCAACATGCAGCGGCGCTTCGGGTACTCCACGTGCACTTGCATAGCACCGTGGGAGCAGCCGTAGACCCGCAACCACAAGACCGGGGGCTTGGCGGCCTCCATCGCCCTAGCAAAAGGGCGAGGAAGATGCAAATGGCCCCGCGGGACGCCATGCAGTCCCATGACGAACTCGAGCGCCGTCCCGTCCCAGTGCCCGACAAGCCCAGGAGAAGACGGAGATGCTGGAGTAGCACTCCGCCTCCCCCGGCCACGGCCTCCACGGCGACCGCTACTCCTAGTCCCTCTGCCACCACGGGCGCTCGTGCCGGCCTCCGTAGCTGCACCCCCTAAAGCTGTGGCATGATCCCAGTGGGATTCCCTTTCCACCCTTGCGGCCGATGGTGGTCTCCCTCGTCCCCTAGCCATGGTTAGGGGCGAGTGCCACGTGAAGCTAGAAAAGATTCTACAGATCCAAAGCTAGGGGTGGTGATGTTCCAGGAGCTGATGGATGAGCAAAACCCCCTCGCAAACTCCCTAATTTATAGGGCAAGGCACGGGGGGACAACACCCCTGACTCCAGAAACCGCCACTCCATCCGCCCAGCCGCCCATGATCATGGGCAAACATGGAACCGCTCCGCTGGACCAATGCATGCGGGGGCGGGTCCTGCGACGACTGCGGTCATTTTGGCCAGAAACGCCACTTGCCCAACCTTTACTACGCATGCTTCACGCGTGGCAGTCATGCGTCGAGAGGTGGGGAGACTACTATGCCCGCATCTCCCCACTTCGAGCGATCGATGCACGACGTGGGGAAGTGCCGCCTGCAACGGATCCAAGACTCCAGAGTTCCCTGCTAGGGAAGACCGTGCACTACTTTGGGCCTGGCCCAGCAACGCCCTCCCCGCGTGCGTGGCCCAGGCCCGGGGGCTCTTGTCGGTGCACTAGAGACTCGGGTTCCTCGTGCCCCAGACATGTGCACGGGCATCAGCAACGCCCCCGACAAAAAGTGTGCCGGAAGACAGCAGGTGTGACATCCTCGACTTTTGCTACAGTGATGATTGTAATGAAGCGACAGTGATCCCGTGCTAATGATGCCACGTCATTGTGAATTATATCAATGTTGTCATGTTGGTTGAAACCGAATCAAAATTCGAAACCTTGAGCTTAAGTCAAACGAGAAAAGATTTTATGTTGCTGAAATAAAAACGTCGGGGAGTTATACAGATTACCTAGCGAAGTATAAAAATGAATCAGGCACTTTTGGAAATATATATTTAGAAGTGGAGCCTTAAATAAGATAGAGTAGAGAAATATAGTAACTGAAAAGAAATAAATAAAAAGAAAGAAGTAAAAGTATATATACTAAATTATAAAAGATAGTAAATAAAATTAGGTACTAAAAAGAATTATAAATAATAAAAAAAAAGAAAAAGGAAAAAGAACCCCCACCCCCTGGCCCAACTGGTCCTAGAGGCCCAGTCGGCCAGGCCACAGCCGCCCGCTCGGGAAAACCCCTAGCGAGACCTTGACTCTCCCCCCGCTTCCCAGTGCCGCCGCCAGGGGATCGCCACCACCGACCGACACCTACCGCCCCACCTCCCCCTCGGTCTCTCATCCGCTTCCCCACCTACCATGCAACCGAGAGCCACCCCACGTTCTCCCCGTTCCTATCGCAAGCACCCCACCCACCCCACCGACAGATCTCCCGTCGGCTTCCTTCGTACTCCCTGGGATCGAGAGCCCTAGCCCCTCGTTCCCAGCAGCCACCGCCCCCCGTGCGCAACCGCCAGATCCACCCGAGCCTTCTCCCTCCTCCCGTTTTTCCCACCGAGCCCCAACCCTTGTTCGGCCTCCCTCTCCCTCCCACCTCGCCTTCTCCCTTCTAGGTCCTCCCGCCGGCGGCCCCCGTGCCCCTCCTCCCCTCGGCTCCTCTCACCTCGAGCTGAGAGGAACCTCCCGTCGGCCCCTCCCGCCTCCCAAGTCGACCGAGCCCTCCTGGTCTTCCCCTCATCGACCGAGGCCCCCAAGGAGCCCCGCCGGCCGACCAACATCACCCCGTCTCGCCGGCCCCTTCCTCCCGCCCGGTCCAGGAGAGACCGGGCAGGGAGACCCCCCTTCTCCTCACCACGCCGACCATCAGGCCGGCCCCGAACTCCGGGAGGTTTTCTCCGGCGGCCCACCTCGCCGGATCCGTCATCTCCGCCTCCAGGAACGCCTCCACGCCGTCTCCTTCGACCCTTCTCGCGAACTCCGGCTTCACCGGGCCCTCCCATCAACATCGGTGAGCCCCTCCTCGGGATCCTCCCACCATCGCATTCCCCTCACCGTCCCCGTTCCGTTCCGGCAAACGGGACTCCGATCCGTCGACGGTAGTGATCGGTAGGAAGATTTTAAGATGTGTTCTTCTATGTTGAGTTAGAGCAGAGAGTTCTTGTGTATAACTCTGTTAACACAGAGAGAGATGGGATTGTTGAGAGTTAAAAGAAAATAAAATAAAATATGTATTAGATGTCGTATGTATGTATGTATGTATGTATGTATGAGCTGCGATGTATGTATTGCGTATATAGGTATTTGGGGGAATTCGATAATTGCCTGTGAAAAAGATGAGTATATGGCCTAAAGTCACTTACCGGTGGGGCCAACGCACCCGCTGTCTATGACAGGGAGGCCCCACGCGATAATTAAAAAAATAAAAATAATGTTAATGTTTTTATTAAATAAATAAATAGATATATTAGTTAAATTAATTAATTGGATAATTATAATAATTAGAGTATGACACGTGGGTCCCCCACTAAATTAATCTGATTAATTAATATTTAATTTTAATTAAAACTTGTGCCTATTACGTACGGGACCCGCTGGTCAGTTGACCAGTCAACTGTTGATGTGAGCATGACATCATGCTGATATCATAATAGGATTTTATTAAAACAATTAAATCTATTTTTAATTCTTAAATAATTAATAAACCTTTGAATATTAATATAAAATAATCCGTAAGTCAGATCAAAATATTTTCAACATGAAAGTAGATCAGCAGAACGAGACGAACCCGGATACACGGCCCGTTCGTTTGTCACGCGTCCCTAGCATAGCAAACATGGAACATTTCCATTGTTTCCAGTATGACCGGTAGTAGCCCGAGACCCGGAAAATATTGTCAGATATTCTTCCGACCCGTCTATGACGGATGTTGATGCGTTAGCTCATGTCTAGCCTGCATCTTGACATGTCATGCTTTGTGTTGCACCGTTGCTATTATTCATTGTTTCTTCCCCCTCTTCTTACCGGTAGACCCCGAGACTGACGCTGCTGCCGGGTACATCTACGACCCTACTGATCAGTCCTTTGTTGCAGAGCAACAAGGCAAGCAAACCCCCTTGATCATTCCTATATCGCCTATGTCTTTGTTCCTACTGCTTGCATTAGTATTTTGCTACTGTTGTAGTTAGCTCCTATATCTGATACATAGCCTATTTTTGCTGAACTGCTATTTTCAGTCCAGTACCTTTAATCTGCTTAGTATAGGTGGAGCAGTCATCCCCTCTGACCCCGTAGTTCAGTTGCCCCGCTTGTTTTCAAATCTCGATCCCTGATCGACGAGCCAGCCGTGACACATCACATACACCCCCCTTAGTTGTACGACGCTACACAGATACTATCGGGTACCGAGGGTGACACCTCGCTAAGTACTCCTGATGATATCTCTGTAGTATAGCTAGTCGGTCGTGGTTATCGAGGGTGATTCCGCTTTCACCATTCCCGATGACGCCTCTGTCGTGCAACCCCTCAAGTGTGGGACCCTCGAGGGTGATTCCTCTAAGCCCACCTTGACGGGTACATCGTTCGGAATCCAACGAGGGTGATACCTCGGATTCCCCCCGATGTTACAACCACACAGTTACTCGACCTTGTTACTGGGATCTTTGGTGATTAGTTGTAAGACGGGTGGATTCCCGTGAGACTGTGTTGTTGGCCTAATTAAAATGCTAATGGATTTGGGTATTTGATCTGGGCTGGTCGGAGACCTTTGCGCACTAACCGGCTACGCGGGAATAATTATGGGTACTCGGCGTCGCGGTATCAGCCGGAGCTTTTCAGATGTCAACAATCGTAGTGGCGCGCGCCCGAGTGGTCCCGAGATGCATTGCGCTTGTCATTAAGGGATGCTAGGACTGACGTCGGCCGCCCTCGCTTCGTGCAGGAGCGCGGAGGGGAACTGGGCCCATGAACCCGTTGTGCTTAGGAGTTAGACCGGCGGGCTGGCCTCTCTCATTAGACTTAGGTAGGGCTGCGACGTGTCGATATTCCGAGGCCGGGCAGGACCCAGAAAAGTATGTCCGTCTAGAGTGTTATCGAGCGTGACGGGACATGTGGTGCACCCCTGCAGGGATGAAAATTAACTATTCGAATAGCCGTGTCCACGGTTACAGGACGACTTGGAGTTGTGCCCCGATCTTATACAACTACAATTGTTACTTAACTGGAATTAGTTTGTCTTGGGATAGCTTCCTCGCAGGGAGTCGAGGGAGGATCTTTAGGCGTGACCTCACTTTAATTTTTCTGCAACAATATGACTATTAATGTTTTACCCCCCTGTTATACTCTCGTCTATTGCTGTAAGACCCTGAAGATGCTAGTCTTCGATAGGACTAGGGCTTCTCTCTCTATTCTCGCATTGCTGTAGTCAGTTCACATATAACCCCCCTGCTTTGATACTGATGCATACTTAGAATAGATCTGATGTAAGACTTGCGAGTACTTTGGATGAGTACTCACCGCTGCTTTGTTCCCCCCCTTGTCCCCTTGATCCATTTGCTGCGACCAGATGATGGAGCCCAGGAGTGGATTTTCCTGCCGAGTCCTGCCGTCCAGATGGTGTCTTCTTCGTGGAGGCCGCTGATGATCAGGAGTAGTTAGGAGGTTCCCAGGAAGGAGGCCTCGCCTCGTTAGATCGTGTTTTCTTTTGTGCTAGCCTTCTCTAAGGCACCTCATGTTTTATGTCTGTACTCAGATATTTGTTGCTTCCGCTGACTCGTGTGTTTATCGAGCTTCCGTATTCTAGCCCTCGAGGCCCCTGGCTTGTAATATGAAGTTGATGTTATTTTATTTGTGTCTAGAGTTGTGTTGTGATATCTACCCGTGAGTCCTTGGGTTTGATCGTACGCATTTGCGTGTATAATTAGCGTACGATTAAACCGGGGGCGTCACAAGTTGGTATTAGAGCCGACCGCCTGTAGGTAGCCCCCTTTCCAACTCCTTGGCCGAAGTTGGGTCTAGTGTTTGAAAAACTTTACTAACACTGATGTTGTGGCTTACGGGCCCACATCTCAATTGGGTGGTATTAGTATCTTTTACTCATTTCCTATACTCTGGGATTCTACTCTCTCTTCTCTTTCGGGACAAAGATTTTTCTAACTCTAACATTAGGTTCTCGTAAATACTTCCTCCCGGAGAGCCCCGTATTCCAGACGATGGCTTTATCCCTCAGAAGAACTGCAGTTACTCTTCGATGTTCTCTTGAGCTGTTGTGCTCATTGCTTCTGCAATTTTCCCTTCCTTCGTCAACCACTACAGATGACTACATACAAATGCCGTTCATACTTTCTTCTCCAATTGCTCTTGTTTTACGAGATGCAATGGATTATCTTATCGAGGATTCGTCCATCATCAGTTCTCATGGGATTCGAGAGTTCTTCGAATTACAATTCGATCTTCCGAAATCCTCCCTAGCCTATTGTTCATGAGCTTTCTCACATGCTTGCATTATGGATAAATCCATATGTGTAGCCGCATTCATTAAATTCCTTTGTGAATTTCTTGTGATCTTATTGATTCTACCTTTGGGTGAATGCACACAATCATCTGTTGATACTCATGAATTATCTTTCTGGCTCAAACGCCCTCCCAGACGGAGTTGGTTCTTGACAAATCAGCCTTGATTGATTGTCCATCTAAGTCCATTCAACATACTTGCATTTGATTGGAATATCTGATTATGATACACCAACCTGGAAATAGTAATTCCTTTGGTAACTAAGTATCGATATTTTTCAGATATTCTATAAACCGATGCATTGCATCCTGCCTCCCTCTGATTGAGTACCGATACTCACATTAGATCCTTTGTGGATTGCCAGACCCATTGCCATGTTATTATCCGATGGCATCCTTTGCTTTAGAAAATTCGTGTGATTGTTTCCCCTGACACATGATGCCTTTGGTAAATTGTGTCTTCTCCCTATAATAGAATTGTATCCTATGCTTTGACAGCCATGCTCCTATAGCATGTGTTAATTACTCTTGGAGTTTATGGTATACGTTCCTAAGATGCCCCGACGGGTTGAACCTATGCCTTCCTAAATCGATATGACTCAAGTATTTTTTTCACAAGTCTTGCTCTTCTGGTGTTTTGTCGGATATTATTTCAAGGCTACAACCTGATCAGAAGCGAGGAGTAAATGGCAGGTGATGCATTGATGAAGTGGGAGTCGACCTTGAACTTTGTGTTCATGCCCATGGAAACGACGTTGATCCTATCATATAGACTTCTCGTATCAATAATCATTCATTCTGTGGTTTAAATCTGGTATTGGTGGCCTTGTCCTTTACAATCATGGTTCCGACCATGTTGTCCTACCTTGATTTCATTATCAGACGAGTTAAAGTACTTGTCTTCTTCAAACCTTAAAGTTGATCTACCTCCGTGTATTATTCCTTGTAGTCGAGGATATCACGGAGCTATATAACTTCTTATGAGCTCCTCATCAACTATGTTATTTTCATTAATTCCAGTTTACTCGTGTTTGAGGTGTTGGACACGCGAGTACATCGATAACTGAATGGAGTATGCATTGCGATTCAACAACTTTTCATAATCTTCCTTGTTTACGAGTTTGTACTCGATCATGTCATTCCAAGCTGTTAAGCTACATCATCGTCATGTTGGAACTTGACCATGCTATCTATGCCCTTCATCCCTGGAACACAATTCCAACTTTGTGTTAAGCTTGCATCGAGTTTTCAACATTTTGTTGGTTGTTCTGAAAGGCAATCTCAATTCTAAGCTAGCAGTCTTATCTGTGATTCCGACAACCTCTTGCTTCATCATTCCCTTGCTTGATGTCGTCGCTGAATGATTACGTCTTCATGAAATTTCTCGACAAATGTGTCATGATTATCATCACCATTCTGAGCTCTTGCAGGGTATCAATCAAATGCAGGTTGACAAATACGATCCTTGCGCCTCGATGATTGTATTATCATCGACATCATTGTTTACCTTCCCTCCAACACAAACATATTCATGTTTTGTGTCGTCCCTTAAGTCCCTTGCTATTCAGCTTACGTTATCTTCTACCTTGGAGTATTACTATCTTTTCTGTCAAGAATGTGGTCAGCATCATTGCACCTCTTAAGAATTCTTGATATAGTGATACTTCTCGACATCACCATTCATTTCTTGGTCCTGTGTTGTTTCAAACCGAAATACCAACAAGTGAACTCTGATGTGTGATTCAAATACTTCTGGCAACCCTGTTGCCTTGAGGTTAACAACTGATTGTTTCATTCTTAGTGTGTTGGGTGTTGACTCATCATTTTAGCATTTGTCGTGCTACTCCCTCAGTAATTCCGAGTGCACCCTTTTACCAATGTTTAATTGTTGTTGTTCCCTCGAGCATACGACATTATACCATTTGATTTGACAAATGCTATCACTTTGATATTATAATTTTGGCTATCAAAATTTTGAAGGATTGTTGTTGAGCCCATCGACCACACCCTCAACTTCTCTATGTTCCACGATGAAGCTCTTGAAATCATTATCCTTGTGCCTAGCTCATGAAGAATATGTGGATAGAAGAAATGTTTCCCAAAGTTCACGTGCACTCTTTCCGCCGTGAATATGTGAAAGTTTTGTTTCGCTGCTTCTCGGGAAATACCAAATCATTCACGCATGTGCAAAGTGTTATATGTTATATGTTTTGAAGATTTGTTATCTTCACTTCATATAATTTCTCTTAGCACGTCAAGCCACTGACTCATTTGATCAAGGAAAAGAAGTCCCTTCATAAGAGCTAATCCAGACTTACACATGGAGCCTTGATATCCTCAATGATGTTTTCCAAATGAGAACTCGATTCCTTTTTGACGTAAGAATTCTATGTGGGCACGAATGTCTTGACCTTGTGTTCATATGTATTAAAGTCGAACTCATGATTCAAGGATTGCTTGTGTAGCTCGTACCATGAGAATCTTGCATCTTCATTTTTCTTCTCAGGCATCTTGAGTCTGAGGTGTCCTGACCCCAATCAGATCTGAACCTCACGCAGATATGATGTTTGGAACATTTTCCAACATTTATGACTTTGGTCTTATGTAAACCGGTACTGTGATGTCTTGTTTGGCACACCGGGCTGCAGGACCTATTGTTATAAATCCTTCCATATGTAAGGTTCGCCATTTTACCATGAGGAAATTGTATGACTTAGCTTTGCAAGTTGTTCCTCTTGGTTCCTCTTTGTATACCCATAAGTCCAACCTCTATCTGATGACCATGTCGATGCTACCCCGAAGCACGAATGTGGTACTTTAAATTTCAACACTAACATTGGAAGCCCAATGCTAAATTGTTCCTGATCAGTTATGCAAACCGTATGGTATGGGTAAACATCTTGATTCTTCTTGCCTCTTTATCAAAATGGTTATGTACCTGATGACCTATCATGTATACCATACCCTATTTTTCCTCGGTAATGGTATACTTCAAATACTTGTGTGTGTGAACATATTTTCCTTTCCATTGGTCTGTTTGACCTTCCTTGTGGCATAGCTTATCTAAGCAGCGTTAATTCGCTTCTTAGGTACTAACCTCGGTATACAACTCTTTCAGTAAGACCCTGTTACTATTGTGGATAACATTCCGGTAACCGCCGGTGGACGAGAGCCTTGCCTATTGGTCCGCCTCGTTTCAACAAGCAGGAAAATGGTTCTATTCGTTCCCCGCCCTTGGTACTGACGTTGTTGCCAACATAACTGACATGCTATCCTCTGACATGTCTTTCTACCAAGACCGTATAATATGTCACCCCTCTACCTACTCTCGGTCCACATGGTGGACCCATAACCCAAAGTTCCACATGATTGAAACCTGACTCTCCTGTACATCTTTGACTCCAAAGTATCCTTTACACTTGGCTTCGTATGAAATTCCAGGGCCACCGTTCAATGTACCGATCACTCTTCGGTCCAGATGTTGTCCAACATGCTGAAGATCAAGTCTGCATTATTCATGAGAATCTGAAGGCTGCTCAGTCTCGTCAGAAGAGTCAGTATGATCGTCATCACCAAGATATGGTCTATCAACCTGGCGAAAAGGCTGATCTTTGTGTCACATCAATGAGAGGTGCACATCGTTTCGAGATCAAGGGCAAGTTAGGTCCTCGCTATATTGGTCCTTTCACTGTTCTCGGAAGGCGTGGAAGAGTGGCTTATCAATTGGAACTGCCGGCGAACCTTTCTTAGGTTCACGATGTCTTCCATGTTTTCTCAGCTCCGCCGCTGCTTCAAAGATCCTATTCGAGCAATGGATCATGATATGCTTGAGATGCAACAAGACTTTTCTTATAAAGAGCATCCAGTCCGCATTCTCGATCAAGCTGAACGTAAGACTCATCGCATAGTCACCAAGTTCCTCAAAGTGAAATTGTCAAATCATTCTCAAGATGAAGCCACTTGGGAACGCGAGGGTCATCTTCGTGATGGATGCCCCCAGTTTTTTCCTTCTACTTCTCAATTCTCGGGACGAGAATTCTTGTTAGTAGGGGAGAATTGTGACATCCTCGACTTTTGCTAGAGTGATGATTGTAATTAAGCGACAGTGATCCCGTGCTAATGATGCCACGTCATCGTGAATTATATCAATGTTGTCATGTTGGTTGAAACCGAATCGAAATTTGAAACCTTGAGATTAAGTCAAACGAGAAAAGATTTTATGTTGTTGAAATAAAACGTCGGGGAGTTATACAGATTACCTAGCGAAGTATAAAAATGAATCAGGCACTTTTGGAAATATATATTTAGAAGTGGAATCTTAAATAAGATAGAGTAGAGAAATATAGTAACTGAAAAGAAATAAATAAAAAGAAAGAAGTAAAAGTATATATAGTAAATTATAAAAGATAGTAAATATAATTAGGTACTAAAAAGAATTAGAAATAAAAAAAAGGAAAAAGAACCCCCCCACCCCCTGGCCCAACTAGGCCTAGAGGCCCAGCCGGCCAGGCCACAGCCGCCCGCTCGGGACAAACCCTAGCGAGACCTTGACTCTCCCCCCCGCTTCCGAGTGCCGCCGCCAGGGGATCGCCACCACCGACCGACTCCTACCGCCCCACCTCCCCCTCGGTCCCTCATCCCCTTCCCCACCTACCATGCAACCGAGAGCCACCCCACGCCCCCCCGTTCCTATCGCAAGCACCCCACCCACCCCACCGACAGATCTCCCGTCAGCTTCCTTCGTCCTCCCTGGGATCGAGAGCCCCAGCCCCTCATTTCCAGCAGCCACCGCCCCCCGCGCGTAACCGCCAGATCCACCCGAGCCTTCTCCCTCCTCCCGATTTTCCCACCGAGCCCCAACCCCAGTTAGGCCTCCTTCTCCCTCCCACCTCGCCTTCTCCCTTCCAGGTCCTCCCGCCGGCGGCCCCCTGCCCCTCCTCCCCTCGGCTCCTCTCACCTCGAGCCGAGAGGAACCTCCCGTCGGCCCCTCCCGCCTCCCAAGTCGACCGAGCCCTCCTGGTCTTCCCCCCGTCGGCCGAGGCACCCAAGGAGCCCCGCCGGCCGAGAAACATCACCCCGTCTTGCCGGCCCCTTCCTCCCGCTCGGTCCAGGAGGGACCGGGCAGGGAGACCCCCCTTCTCCTCACCACGCCGACCATCCGGCCGACCCCGACCTCCGGGAGGTTTTCTCCGGTGACCCACCTCGCCGGATCCGTCATCACCGCCTCCGGAAACGCCTCCACGCCGTCTCCTTCGCCCCTTCCTGCAAACTCCGGCTTCACCGGGCCCTTCCGTCAACGTCGGTGAGCCCCTCCTCGGGCTCCTCCCACCATCGCGTTCCCCTCACCGTCCCGGTTCCGTTCCGGTAAACGGGACTCCGATCCATTGACGGTAGTGACCGGTAGGAAGATTTGAAGATGGGTTCTTCTATGTTGAGTTAGAGCAGAGAGTTCTTCTGTGTAACTGTGTTAACAAAGAGAGAGATGGGAGTGTTGAGAGTTAAAAGAAAATAAAGTAAAAGATGTATTAGATGCCGTATGTATGTATGTATGTATGAGATGCGATGTATGTATTGCGTATATAGGTATTTGGAGGAATACGATAATTGCATGATTATGTATCTGTGAAAAAGATGAGTATATGGCCTAAAGTCAGTTACCGGTGGGGCCAACGCACCCGCTGTCTATGACAGGGAGGCCCCACGCGATAATTAAAAAAATAAAAATAATGTTAATGTTTTTATTAAATAAATAAATAGATATATTAGTTAAATTAATTAATTGGATAATTAGAATAATTAGAGTATGACACATGGGTCCCCCACTAAATTAATCTGATTAATTAATATTTAATCTTAATTAAAACTTGTGCCTATTACGTTCGGGACCCGCTCGTCAGTTGACCAGTCAACTATTGATGTCAGCATGACATCATGGTGATGTCATAATAGGATTTTATAAAAATAATTAAATCTTTTTTTAATTCTTAAATAATTAATAAAACTTTGAATATTAATATAAAATAATCCGTAAGTCAGATCAAAATATTTTCAACATGAAAGTTGATCAGCAGAACGAGACGAACCCGGATACACGGCCCGTTCGTCTGCCACGCGTCCCTAGCATAGCAAACATGGAACATTTCCATCGTGTGCAGTATGACCGGTAGTAGCCCGAGACCTGGAAAATATCGTCAGATATTCTTCCGACCCGTCTATGACGGATGTTGATGCGTTAGCTCATGTCTAGCCTGCATCTTGACATGTCATGCTTTGTGTTGCACCGTTGCTATTATTTATTGTTTCTTCCCCCTCTTCTTACCGGTAGACCCCGAGACTGACGCTGCTGCCGGGTACATCTACGACCCTACCGATCAGTCCTTTGTCGCAGAGCAGCAAGGCAAGCAAACCCCCTTGATCACTCCTATATCGCCTATGTCTTTGTTCCTACTGCTTGCATTAGTATTTTGCTACTGTTGTAGTTAGATCCTATATCTGATGCATAGCCAATTTTTGCTGAACTGCTATTTTCAGTCCTGTACCTTAAATCTTCTTAGTATAGGTCGAGCAGTCATCCCCTCTGACCCCGTAGTTCAGTTGCCCCGCTTGTTTTCAAATCTCGATCCCTGATCGACGAGCCAGCCCTGACACATCACATACACCCCCCTTAGTTGTACGACGCTACACAGATACTATCGGGTACCGAGGGTGACACCTCGCTAAGTACTCTTGATGATATCTTTGTAGTATAGCTAGTCGGTCGTGGTTATCGAGGTTGATTCTGCTTTCACCATTCCCGATGACGCTTCTGTCGTGCAACCCCTCAAGTGTGGGACCCTCGAGGGTGATTCCTCTAATCCCACCTTTACGGGTACATCGTTCGGAATCCAACAAGGGTGATACCTCGGATTCCCCCCGATGTTACAACCACACAGTTACTCGACCTTGTTACTGGGATCTTTGGTGATTAGTTGTAAGACGGGTGGGTTCCCGTGAGACTGTGTTGTTGGCCTAATTAAAATATTAATGGATTTGGGTATTATATCTGGGTTGGTCGGAGACCTTTTCGCACTAACCGGCTACGCGGGAAGAATAATGGGTACTCGGCGTCGCGGTATCAGCCGAAGCTTTTCAGATGTCAGCAATCGTAGTGGCGCGCGCCCGAGTGGTCCCGAGATGTATTGCTCTTGTGATTAAGGGATGCTAGGACTGACGTCGGCCGCGCTCGCATCATGCAGGAGCGCGGAGGGGAACTGGGCCCATGAACCCTTTGTACTTAGGAGTTAGACCGGCGGGCTGGCCTCTCTGATTAGACTTAGGTGGGGCTGCGACGTGTCGATATTCCGAGGCCGGGCAGGACCCAGAAAAGTATGTTCGGCCAGAGTGTTATCGAGCGTGACGGGACATGTGGTGCACCCCTGCAGGGATGAAAATTAACTATTCGAATAGCCGTGTCCACGGTTACAGGACGACTTGGAGTTGTGCCCCGATCTTATACATACACAATTATTACTTAACTGGAATTAGTTTGTCTCGGGATTGCTTCCTCGCAGGGAGTCGAGGGAGGATCTTTAGGCGTGACCTCACTTTAATTTTGCTGCAACAATATGACTATTATTGTTTTACCCCCTGTTCTACTCTCGTCTATTGTTGCAAGACCCTGAAGATGCTAGTCTTCGATAGGACTAGGCCTTCTCTCTCTATTCTCGCATTGCTGCAGTCAGTTCACATATAACCCCCCTGCTTTGATACTGATGCATACTTAGAATAGATCTGATGTAAGACTTGCGAGTACTTTGGATGAGTACTCACCGCTGCTTTGCTCCCCCCTTGTCCCCTTGATCCGTTTGCTGCAACCAGATGATGGAGCCCAGGAGTGGATTTTCCTGCCGACGCCTGCCGTCCCGATGGTGTCTTCTTCGTGGAGGCCGCTGATGATCAGGAGTAGTTAGGAGGTTCCCAGGCAGGAGGCCTCGCCTCGTTCGATCGTGTTTTCTTTTTTGCTAGCCTTCTCTAAGGCACCTCATGTTTTATGTCTGTACTCAGATATATGTTGCTTCCGCTGACTCGTGTGTTTATCGAGCTTCCGTATTCTAGCCCTCGAGGCCCCTGGCTTGTAATATGAAGCTGATGTTATTTTATTTGTGTCTAGAGTTGTGTTGTGATATCTACCCGTGAGTCCTTTGGTTTGATCGTACGCATTTGTGTGTATAATTAGCGTACGATTAAAACCTCCTTGCCGGGAAGATTCCCACAGCCCTGACAAGACCACTTCGACAGGAAGACTAACCGAAGATCAACATGACCCCGGCAAGCTTCCCTTGCCGGGAAGACTCGAGGCCCCCGGCAAGCCCTCCTTGCTGGGAAAGTATCCAAGCCCCCGGCAAGCCTTCCTTGCCGGGAAGGTGTCCAAGTCACCCGAAGGGGGCTCTAGGCCAGCAAGTCCCTGTTCGCTCGCCAGGTGTCCCCACAAGTTTCTACCTCAATCCGACCGCTCCAGCACATCTCTCGTGTGCGAGCGCAAGGCCCAAGTGTCGATTCACCTGGGTACATGTCGCTACCCCCTTGCGGCGGGTCAAGGGCCAGACAAGGCATTTACTGCCCCTGACACCACCGAAGAAGTAAAGCGGTGAACACTGTTCACTGTACATCCTGTGAGCGCACTGTTGGTGACCCCTTTGCATATAAAGGGAGGCCCAAAGCTCATTCTTAGGGGTTGGACCTTTTTGGGATCAGAGACTCCATAATCACAATCTAAGTTACTGTAGCAAAATCAACCTACAGTTAGCCCACAATACAAACTAAGCAGGAGTAGGGTTTTACGCGCCAAGCGGCCCGAACATGGGTAAAAAGAACCTTGCCGGTGTTGACCGTTAGTTTTGCTCTCGACGCCATACCTGCCTCTCCCTGCCAATCGATAAAGGGACTCTTCGAGTTTCTCATAGGTGTTGGTTTTTCCTAACAGGGAGGTTGGCTGGGCCGGCCATCGGGTTGGCAGGCCTAAGTGCCCAGGGCTAGGCACTTAGGCCTTTTATATTTTAGCATTTTCTAATTTATATTTTTAAAATAAATGCCCCACTTTATTAAAAACAACACCAATTTACTTTTGTAAAATCTGGAATTTGGCCCTTTATTTCCAAAGCAATATTAGGGAGTGGCACAAAAATATTTGGGTCGTTAGAAAATGTTTGGAATATACATAAATTAAAACATGATTGAATAATATATTTGGCCTCTATTAAATCTCTTTAGGGGCACCAAAATAATTTACAAAATTTGGGTTACAATTTTATAAATACCAGGGGATTATTTGCAACCCAGTTTTCAGGTTTGCAAAAACTATTTAAACCACTCATTAAATGAATTTTGAAAAATCAATAGGAATTTAAAAGAGATATGATTCCAATTTGATCAAACATGGTTTAGGAAAAGCATTAGCTTAATCTCATGGTTTACTATAGTTTAATTAGATGCATCACTCTAGCTGAAATCAAGGGGTGTTACAAATATGCAAGTATGCAAAGGTTTGAAAACTCCCATGCCTACTAGTGGACATGTTGACCTCACTAAGGAGGACAAACTAGTTGATCAAAAGGTTTATAGATCAGTGATTGGTTCATTGTTATAACTATGTGCCTCCCATCCCGACATCATGCTAAGTGCATGCATGTGTGGCCGATATCAAGCGGAACCAAAAGAATGTCATCTTAAGTCCCCGAATAGAATTGTCACATACTTGATACATACACCAAACTTTGGCATTTGGTATCCCAAAGGATCCTATTTCGATCGTATTGGAAATTCTGACTCGGTTTTATGCCCGTGACAAGGTTGATACAAAATCCACTTTGGTTACTTGCAATTTCTTGGGAGATCTCTCATGTTTTGGTCCTTCGAGAAACAAAACTTGGTATCTCTCTCCACCACTGAAGTAGAATACATTAACGCTGAATCATCTTGTGCACAATTGTTATGGGTGTCTCAAACTTTTAAAAATTATGTAGTGCATGTGAAACATGTTTGTTTGTTTTGTGACAAGGAGAGTCTGATTAAAATTGCACCCAAACCCATGCAACACCCACGAACTAAGCATATACAAGTTTGTCACATTTCATTCATGATCATGTTGCCAAAGAAGATATTAATCTCAAGCACATTCCTACAAAGAAACTATTGGTGGATATCTTCACAAAACCGCTTGATGAGAAATTGTTTTGTCACTTGAGGAGTGAGTTGAACATTATAGATGTTTCAAACTTGATCGAGAAACTCACTGGGATGCATGCAAGGGCATGGGCTTACTTTGTGGGGACCCCAACTTACAAGTCGAGATCACCGAATGAACGTGCTAAGTGATCCCAGAGACCAATGCTCACCAAACACACAGACACTGAATAATAAGAGTCTTAGACCCAAGTACCGAATTATTACATCACATGACCGAATGGTTGTTCACAGGGTAGGGCCAAAGGCCAAATCATACTGATACAACTAATAGCGGAAATCATAGGGGCTAAGCGGGTGCCCATGCCATCAAGCCTACACCCACAGGCATTCTGACTCAGAAGCGTCCTAGTTTGCAGGGGCGTCTCCGAAGACGTACTCATCTCCAAACTCCGGTCCTTCCATGTCTGGTCAATAATATAACCAGTGGCAAGCCAATGAGTACTTTTGAATGTTCTCGCAAACAGCCCATGATATGAACAATGAAAGTGAAGGATAACAATATCATGCATCTCTGGTGGAATTCATCTGGGTGGTAATGATCATGGATATGCATCAAGTTAAAGAATTAATTTTGAAGAACAGGTTACATATATCAATATATTTGCCGAGGGCTGAACTATCCGGGTTCACCCTATATGCTAAGTCACCGAACTTGGTCATATCAATATTTTAAAATAACTCCGTTTATCACAACTCACACACACTTGGTTTATGCGGAAACAACTGGACGTAGTTTAAGCAGGATTACACAACTGTCCTTGACCGTGGACACGGGTATTCGAACGGTTTTACACTCTGCAAAGGTAGTACGCTGGACCCACGAGATCCGGGAAACTTCCGTGTCATCCACGACTTGCGGTATATAACATACCCGAGGTAAGTACCCTCTCAATGCCTTTCCCATGACAATACTAGCCAAAGAGGTCCACTCAATTGGTACCCAGCCCACATATTGTACGTCTTATGAGCACCAACTCTGGACAGTACCAACCATGCGGGGACCAACGGTGTGCCTTGAACACGTAAAAACGACATAGTCGCCCTACCTGGCACGACCCCATCACGAGAGTGACCACACATCACTCCTTCCACTAGTAATGTGGCTCTTTCCTAGCACCGACCAGAGTAATAAAAACAGCCCCGTACTATAAGGGGTAACGTGGTCGTACATGTAAGGTTGGGACGGTCGACACATCATAAATCTAATCCCATTTCCGAAACCATACACACACAAATACCCGGTGCACCACTTCACCAAAAGTGGCCACCTAACTCATCATCACCCTCGGGCATTAGTGGCACCCGACGAGGTTTTCATTAATCTTTGACTTGTACCAACAACATGCTCATGCTACTATTACTCTATCTTTACTTGTCAACATGATATTAGCATGACCCTCATAGCTGGTAGGATCAAGCTTAATGCATTTGCTTTGGAGGAGCCAAGGATAACATCACTTCGATGATTTACCAGCACTTATACCGGTAACTCTAGGATGCATCATAACCTATGCTCAGTCATGGTCAAAGGGCTGCTTGCCTTGGTCAGCTAGGTATCCAGGGTCTTCCGCTCCGATTCCCACGTCACACGGATTTTCTATCATCGTCAAAAGAATAAATAAGAAATAGCTCACTAAAAAACAGACCACAAAGTCATTTTAAAAATGTTCTTTATTACTCATAAATCTAATTTGTTATTTAAAAAAATATTTGTCTCTGATCCCAATCAAGGAACATTTTTAAAATCAACCAAACAGAAGCAAAACTATTCCAATTTAATCCTTTTTATTATTGTAAAATAGAATAGTTGCTAAAAAATTCAACCAATGGTCTTCTTAAATACTACATATTTTTAGAAGAATATGAGTGGAAAAATTATATTTTTACACTGGTTAAATATTTTTATAAAAATATTTGAAAATCAAATTTTAAAACAAAAGAAAAATGGGCTAAGTCCGTGGCCTGGCCTAGCCTGGAACTGGGTTGGCCCAAAGGCCAGCCGACAGTCTGCCCAGGCGCGTGCGCTGTCAAGTTTTAACTTGACGTGCGGGGCCCTGCGGTCAGCGGCTGCCGGCAACGAGGGAGAGGGGGTTGGGCCACCGACAGGTAGGGCACACCTGTCGGGGTCGTCTCCTACCTCTGGCCAGAGAGGAGGAGCACGCCGGCGAGGCTGCAGACGTCCTCGGGCCCCAACGAAGATAGAAATGGGTTTGGCTCGTCGCCGCCTACCTGCTGGTGGTCGGAACAACGACAGAGAGGCATGGGTTCACCGACGACGAGGAGGCCACGGCGGAGGAGTTTCGGGATGTGGTCGAGAGGGTCGCTAGGGGCACAGAAATGCTTGGGAAAGTTGGGGGAAAACTTCTTGAGGTCGAGGGGAGTGTTTTGGTGGGTCCAGGAACGCAGGAGCCGTCATGTAGCCGAAGATCGACCGGAGCTCTGAGGCAGAGGGGCCTCGGTCGATCTCGAGCACCGGGGCTCTGCTCGCTTGCTGGGGTGGCTAGGGGTGCTAGTGGTCGTGGCAAAGCTGTCTGAGGGGTGCTGGAGCGAGGGGGAGGGCTATAAATAGGCCCGTGACGGCAAGCCGACTCGGGAGCGCGAGTGACTCACCGTGGCGCGCATGGGGGGTGCAGAGAGGAGCTGGGGTCGAAACCACGGTCTCAGGAGGTGGTTTTGGACTGCCAGAACCATCTGCAATAGAGGGAGAGAGAGAGGAGTCGAGCATCAGTGGTCGCGGAACTTTGGCAGATACTGGTGCGCGCGGGCATGCGTCACACAAGCTCTAGCGCGGTAGAGGAGGGGCCATGATGGTTGTTTGATGCAGAGGGGTTGTCGGGGAAGAGGTTGGACACCTCGGGGGAGGCTCGAACTGGCCGAGAGCGTCGCCCCAGCTCGGTGGCTTCCTGTAGCGCGCCCACATCGCAATTTTGGCATGCCACGGCATGCTGGTGCGCTCTGAGGTGCTTTGCAGATGTCTAGCATGTGCTGGGCACAAGCTGGGATGAGGCTAGCCATTCAAGTCCTGCGGGAGCTTCGGTTGGTCAAGGGAGACAAGAGAAACATGTGTTGTCAGCTTTGAGCTGAAGTTTAGATTGGGTTTTTTGGCATTTCCACTTTGAACCAGAGAGGGGCGAGTTGACTCGGGTTGGGCATTGATACTGGCCACCTAATCTGAAAGTTTGGAGCAAAGGGGCTGGGTTTAGCTATGGTTTAAAAGGGGCTTTTACCCATCTGCCAGAAGGTGCTCGACAGTGGTTTGGGGTAGTTGCACCCCACCACTGGTGCTACAACTTAACAGGTCTGGGTTTGGTGCTAAAACATGGGGTTTCACCAAGTTTGAGCTCCATTGGACAAGTTTAGCTTTGTAAACTTGAAAACTCCACCATTTGACCAGATATGGCCCTTCCAAAGAGAGTGTGGGCAAAGTAAGTCCCACAAATCCAATTTTTGGTGTGGAACCCTCATTTGAGGCATTAGGCACTCCAGCAATGTTTCAACATCATTGGACAAACTTTGCTATGTAGAGTTTCTCTAACTTCAATCTGGACAGAAGGCGTTTTACACTTATTTGGGCTCCTTATCTACCTTGGATCAAGGTCAAACTTTATGTGGACACCAAATATGGCTTAGGGATACCACTGGAATGTTCTAGGATTTTATTGAGAATATTTCCTTTGGAAATAATTCAAAAGGTCAAAACAGACAGAATTTGTTTTTAGGGTTTTACTTAAATAATACAATATAAATAGGGTTTTAAAATCTTATGTATGGAATATATACGTCCTTCTCATCATCCCCAAATTTAATCAGATTTTTCTAAGGCAGAAAAGTATTTTTCCATGTAGGAATACCATTTCTGGCCTCAGAAATGGACATGCAATTAAATTAGGAAAACAATTCACAAAATAATTATTTTGTGGTTTTGGAGCACTAAAATAAAGTAAAAATCAGATCACCAACTTGGGGTAGGAACAGTCCTTGCTATCAAGGGCATGTAGTGCAACTCAAAGTAGGGTTTTACCTTAATGAGAAATAGGAAAAAGATTTTGGAAACAATTCAATATTGTGATATGGGTTTTAATCATCACATGATCAAACACACAAGCATACAATGACAATCATGGCACTCACAACATTAGTTTTGAACAAGTTTTAACAAGCTCAGATTTTTGCATTACAGAGAAAGTGGTAGAGAAAACAGGGTGTGACAGACCTCTCCCCCTTACAAGAATCTCGTCCTCGAGATTCCTAAGCTAGGTGCTAAAAAGGTCCGGAAACTCAGATCGGAGATAGTCTTCACGCTCTCATGTTGCTTCGGCTTCGGTGTAGTTGCTGCACTGAACCTTGAAATACTTGATAGTGCGGCTTCTGGTGCAACGCTCAGCTTCTTCCAGAATGCGGATCGGCTTCTCGCGGTAGGTGAGGTCTGGCTGAAGGTCGATGGCATGATGGTCAATGTCCTTGTAAATATTGGGACGATTTGGCGCTTGAAGACACTTCCAAAGTTGTGACACGTGGAACACGTTGTGCACACCCGAAAGTTCCGGAGGTAGCTCCAACTGGTAAGCAACTTCTCCACGCCTTGTCGTGATCTTAAAAGGTCCAATGAACCTTGGAGCAAGTTTCCCTTTAACATGGAAACGCTTGGTTCCCTTAAGAGGGGTGAAACGAAGGTACATCTGGTCTCAGGGAATGAACTCCACATCTCTGCGGTGAGAATCCGCATAGCTCTTTTGTCGCGACTTGGCTGCTCTTAAGTTGTCTCGCACAAGTTGCACCTTGTCCTCTGCCTTGAGCAAGACTTCCGGCCTAAAAATCAGCCCTTCACCGGTTTCAGACCAGTTGAGCGGCGTGCAACACTTCTGTCCGTATATCACTTCAAATGGGGCCATCTGGAGACTGGACCGGTAGCTGTTGTTGTAAGAGAACTCAACGAACAACACACAGTCTTCCCATTTGGCACCATGTGCAAGGACGCAAGCGCTGAGCATATCTTCGAGTATCCGATTTACTCTCTCCGTTTGTTTGCCCGTTTGCCGGTGGAAAGCGGTGCTGAAAGAGAGCTTGGTTCCGAGCGCTTCTTGGAACTTCTTCCAAAATCTTGAGGTGAACTACGTGCCTCGGTCAGATACAATCTCCTTGGGAACTCCGTGAAGGATCACAATACACTCAATATAAAGACTAGCCAACTTGTTCCCATCATAAGTGGTGTTGACTGGAATGAAATGGGCCACCTTGGTTAAATGGTCAACAAAGACCCATATAGAGTCATGGCCTCTGCTAGACCTTGGTAAGTCGGTAACAAAGTCCATGCCTATCTTGTCCCACTTCCATTCTGGAACCTAGAGAGGTTGTAGCAATCTAGCAGGTCGCTGATGCTCAGCCTTGACTCGCTGGCACACGTCGCACTTGGCAACATAAGACGCTATTTCCCTCTTCATGACATGCCACCAGAATCTTTCTCGGAGATCTTGATACATCTTGGTACCACCGGGGTGAATAGAGTACGGTGTATCATGCGCTTCCTGTAGGATTAAATCCTTGAGTTCCGCCTTGTTGGGTACGCATAAACGTTTCCCAAACCACACTACTCCTTGTTCATCCATCGAAAATTCTGGGGCCTTGCCTTCTTGATTCTTCTTCTTGATGCCTTCAATGCTCTTATGACCCTTCTGGGCCTCCTTGATATGATCAACCAACGTTGGTTTGACTTCAAGGTTAGCTAGGAATCCTGATTCCACTAGCTCCAGTCTGAAGTTCTCAATTTCTTCATATAAGGCGGGCTGCCTTTCCTTGAGCATGACATTCAAGGTGTTGGTCTTCCTGCTTAAGGCATCAACCACTACATTGGCCTTACCGGGGTGATATTGAATGTTGAGGTCATAGTCTTTGATTAACTCCAACCGCCTTTGTTGCCTCATATTCAATTCCCTTTGGGTGAAGATATACTTTAGACTTTTGTGGTCAGTGTATATTTCACATTGCTTCCCCAGAAGGTAATGTCGCCGTGTCTTCACAGCATGCACTACTTCTGCCAATTCGAGATCATGGGTGGCATAATTCTCCTCATGCGGGCATAGTTGTCGTGACAGATACGCCACAACTCTGGCGTCCTCCATTAGAACCCCACCGAGCCCAGTTCTGGAGGCATCACAATATATCACAAACTCATTTCTGATATCTGGAGTGGCCAATACCGGGGCGGTAGTTAATCTCTTCTTCAACTCTTGGAAGCTTGCTTCACACTCCGGCTTCCATTCGAACTTCTTGCCTTTCTTCAAGAGCTAAGTCATAGGTCGAGCGATGCGGGAGAATCCTTCTACAAACTTGCGGTAATATCCCGCGAGTCCGAGGAAGCTCCTGACTTGCTTCACATCAATTGGTGATTCCCGGTTGGTTACCGTAGTAATCTTGGAGGGATCAACTGCCAATCCACTTGCTGTCATTGTATGACCCAAGAATCCAACTTCGTTCGGCCAGAATTGGCACTTGCTGAATTTGGCATAAAGTTGGTGCTCTCGAAGCTTTTCCAACACTAACCTCAAGTGTTGCTCATGCTCTTCTTCGGACTTGGAAAAGATTAATATGTCATCAATAAATACGACAACAAACTTGTCTAGGTATTCCATTAAGACGTTGTTCATGAGGTACATGAAGTAAGATGGGGCAGTAGTCAATCCGAAAGACATGACCGTGCATTCGTATTGACCGTACCGGGTCACGAACGCAGTCTTGGGTATGTCCTCAGGTCAGATCTTTAGTTGGTAATATCGACACCGGAGATCGATCTTGGAAAATACCTTAGCTCCATTTAGCTGATTAAGCAAGTCTTCAATCTTGGGGAGTGGATACTTGTTCTTGATCGTAACCTCATTGAGAGAACGGTAATCGATGCAGAGTCTGATAGTACCATCCTTCTTGGACACAAATAGAACACGCAATCCCCAAGGTGACACAATCGGATGAATGAACCCTTTCCTGAGTTGCTCATCCAGGTGCTTCTTCAGCTCCGCTAGCCCTTCGAATCCCATCTTGTAAGGCTTCTTATAGATAGGCCTGGATTCGGGCATGAGCTCAATGATGAACTCGATGTCTCGGTCAGGAGGCATCCCTGATAGCTCATTAGGAAAGACGTCCGGGTACTCACAGACTATTGGTACTCGATCGAGTTCTACCTCTGACACGCTATTAACCTACGGTAGTCGAGTGGTTACTGGCTCAGAGACATACTTGACTTTGACCCCTTGGTCGCTTGTCATGGTAATAGACCTGTTGGCACAGTCCAAGATGCTTTGATGCTTGGTCAACCAATCCATGGCGAGAATTACTTCTCGGCCTTGCGACTTAAGCACAACGAGATCTGCTGAGAAGTTTATCCCATTGATAACAACTCTGACCTTCCTACATCCTAGGTTGGTACTCAACACTGCTCCCGGGGTCTGAATTGCCATTTGCCCACGAAGGAGAGTAGGATTTACACCACATTTTTCCAAAAATCTTTGTGTAACAAAAGAATGCGAAGCACCACAATCAAACAATGTTGTTGTTGGGGTGGAGTTGACGAGGAACGTACCCAGGATGCAGTCCGGGTCTTCCTGTTCCTCTTCTGCAGAGATATGATTAATCCGCCCCCTGCTGTGATACTGCTGATTGCGGGGAGCTTGATTCCTGCCTGGTGCTCCTTGGCCTTGATTTGGCGCATTGGGGCACGGTGCGTTAGGCTTCTTGTTGGGACACTGTCTAGAATAGTGCCCTGTCTGTCCACATCCAAAACAGGTAACTTGTGCTGGAAGATTGGTCTTGACTCCACTGTTGTTCAGTGGATTGATTGCTGGCTTGGTGTTGACTTGGTGCTGAGGCTCGTAGTTCTGGCGAAACTTGGGAGTTTTGTACCGCTGCTATTGATAGTTGGGTCTTGCTGGAGCTGACTGCCATGGGCGTGGCTTCGGGTTACTCGGTCCTCCACTACCCATTAGCTTGCGCTTACGGGTGTCGTCCATAGCACGATGCTTATCCTCCAATATAAGGGCCTTAGTAACCATATCGCTGAAGGTCTGGCATTCACAAACAACCAGCTCGTACGGAAGTGACTGATGTAGTCCTTCCATAAAGCGTTCCACTTTGGTGGCCTCGGTGTTGACATCTTCTAGTGCATATCTTTACAGGAGGTTGAACTTCTGCAAATACTCCTTGACGGATCCACTGCCTTGCCTTAAGGCTCGGAATTCCCGCTTCTTAATGGTCATCATTCCGGGAGGAATGTGAGCAGCGCGGAATCCATCTTGGAACACAACCCAAGTGATGACTTGTCCTAGTCGCATGATCTGAAATCCATCCCACCAAGCTCTGGCTGTGACTCTGAGACAGTGAGAAGCATAGAGGACTTTCTCACTATCATCAGTGCATTTGACCAACGCAAGGAGATCTTTGATAGTACGGATCCAGTCATCGGCATCCAATGGTTCAGTCGTCTCCGTGAATATGGGTGGCTTAGTTCGCATGAACTCAGAGAGAGTAGAGCGACCATTGTCATTCCCGTTTTGCGGTGGGTTGTTCACCAAGACTTGAGCGAGCTGCTGGATAGCGGCCTTATTGTCTTGACGTTCCTCTCGAAGAGCTTGAAGGAACTAAGCCATAGTCAAGCTTTCAGGAGGAGGCGAGGGCGGTGGAACATCGTCTTGCTGCTCGTGGTGATCTCCAGTTTGAGCTTCCCCTCCGATTCTCTGCTGCTGACCTGAAGAGGCAGAGCCGGGGTTGCCAAAGGTGCTGTTGCGAGTTGCATTCACCATCCTGTCAGGGGAGTAGACAGGTCAATTTGCGAAACTGGCCAATAAGGGATGATGTTCTAGTAAAGAGGGGTCTGGTGTGGTGCTAGTGTAAAATAAAAAATTTGAGCCAAAAGTTTTTGAAAAGGTTCCATGCATTAGATTAAAACAAGCGATGTAGTCGCTCACAAGCTGCCTAAGGCAGAATGCAACTTGCATCCGACATGCTCACACAACACTCATGGTTCACTGAACCGATACATGAACTACTACGCTCGGGGAGTAACTCCTAATTGCCTACGTTGATAATACTAAGCGGCAGACTGCGCGGTCTCATAAGCGGGTTCTGCGGGATATTCATCTTCACCTTCATTTTCATCAGTGCTTCCCTCATTTAAAGGAGTAGGAGAAGGAAGCGGTCCATTGCGGCGTCTCTTGGTTGGCGAGGTAGTGAAGAGTTCGGTGTACTCTTCCACATTGAGGCGACGACTCTGAAGAGGAGTGGCCTGAAGTGGAGGTATTCCTCCTCGGAAGGCGATGCCTGATCGTCCTTCGGGTGCTCCTTCTTTCTTTACCTTGTGGCTCTTCATCTTTTCCATGCGGAGAAGATCCTTGACTTGGTGCAGCTCTTGGCAAATCCTTGTTAACTCCTTGATCAAAAGGTGCGTCAAAGTGTCGGAGGAGAGACTAAAGTAGGTTTGAAACCTAAGTGGCATCCCGTCCTCAGAAGATGGGTTGAGTGTCCAACTCCCGTCTATCCCATCCTTAAAGAAGGGTAGGTGACGAGTAGCGGGCTCATTAGCCATCTCAGGAAGGATGCCGTGGAGTCACACGAGCGCCTCTCGTGCTGCTGTCTCCACTGCCAACATCAAATCCTCCATCTGTGGTCCTTCAAAGAACCAGCTAGCAGGGGAGTCGTTAGCCTTCACTATCACGTCCACGTGATATTCCTTAGTGTCGGCGTTGACCCAGTGCTCGTGGTAGAGGAAGATGGGCGTGCGGCGTACTTGGCACTTCTCGAGGCTATCACTCAAAAGTAGAGGAAAGCCCGTCTCTAGAAGCCTCTTAGGTACGGCGGCCATCTACAAGATGTAGAGGGGAGGGTTAGAAAGTTTTTAGTGGGTGCAGAATCTCTGGTTATGCTCTATGTGCACTAGTCGTGTCGGCTATCGTCCATGCTACCTAAGGCTTCCTATAGTCACGAAGGCTCTGATACTAGCTCTGTGGGGACCCCGACTTCCAAGTCGAGATCGCCGAATGAACGTGCTTAGTGATCCCAGAGATCAATGCTCACCGAACACACAGATACTGAATAATAAGAGTCTTACATCCAAGTTCACAGGGTAGGGTGACGTCAGCTGTACTTCCCTGGCAATGGCTCCAGAAAAGGGCTGATCCTGCAATCTCTGGCGTTAGCTAGACGAATGCTTATAGCAACTAACCTTCCCCTGCAACGGCACCAGAAGGATGCTGATAGCACTCCCCGGTAATGAAACTGGAAGAATGTTGTTGATGGCCCACCAGCGCGTGGGTTCGCAGCAGTTTTCGAGGGTAGAGTATTCGACCCAATTTGTTGGTCTGCACGACGGGAGGTGAGAGTATACTCTGAAGTATTAGCAGCTGAATTTGTCAGATTCAACCACACCTGAAAGATTAGTATCTGCAAGCACAGTAGTAACAGCAAAGTAGCGAGTAACTGCAGTGTAACGAGCAATAGCAGTGGCAAGGAACAGCAGTAGTGACAGCAGTAGCAAGTAGCAATAGTAGCAAGAGACAGTAGTAGCAGCAGCAGCAGAGCAAGACAAGTAACAGGAGTAGCAACAGTAGTAGCAGCAGCAGAGCAAGACAAGTAACAGCAGTAGTAGGACAAACTCGTAGGCAATGGGTCGGTGATTTGTTTGGATGATATTCATCATGCAACAACTATAACACGGAAAGATAAGTGGCTAGCTCCCGTTCGTCAATGTGATGTAGGCATGCATTCCGTGTGTCGTCATACGTTCTTAGGGAAAAGAACTTGCATGACATCTATTGTCCATCCCTCCCGTGGCAGCGGGGACCAAAAGGAAACTACGGGATATTAAGGCTCTCCTTTTAATAAAGAACCGGACCAACGCATTAGCACTTGGTGAACACATGAACTCCTCAAACTATGGTCATCACCGGGAGTGGTTCCGGTTATTGTCACTCCGGGGTTGCCGGATCACAACACATAGTAGGTAACTACAACTTGCAAGATCGGATCTAAAACACACATATATTGGTGACAACATAATAATTTCAGATCTGAAGTCATGGCACTCGGGCCCTAGTGACAAGCATTAAGCATGGCAAAGTAGTAGCAACATCAAATCTCAGAACATAGTGGATACTAGGGACCAATCCCCATCAAAACTAACTCGATTACATGATAGATCTCATCCTACTCATCACCGCCCAGCGAGCCTACGAATAGATTACTCATGAACGACGAAGAGCTTCATGGAATTGGAGAGGGAAGAAGGTTGATGATGACGATGGCGACGATTTCCCTTCTCCGGAGCCCAAGACGGACTCCAGATCTGCCCTCCAGATGAAGAACAGGTGGTGGCGGCGCCTCGGTATCGAAAACACGACGAAAAACTTCTCTTTTTATTTTTTCTCGGACGATAGACAACTTATAGTGCTGGAGTTGGGGGCGGCAGGTGCCTGTGGGCCCCACAAGCCTGCCCACTGCCACCAGGGGGTGGTGGCAGAGCAGGGGCTTGTGGCCCACTGGCCCATCCCCTGAGGTGGAACTTGGCGCAGATATTTTGATATTTTCCAAAACTGCTCCCCGTAAATTTTCAGGACGTTTGGAGAACTTTTATTTCTGCACAAAAATAACACCAAGGCAATTTTGCTGAAAACAGCGTCAGTCCAGGTTAGTTCCATTCAAATCATGCAAATCATACTGATACAAATCATGCAAAACAACGTCAGTCCAGAAAAGTAGATACGTTGGAGACGTATCATAGGGCCTAAGGCCAAATCATACTGATACAACTAATAGCGGAAATCATAGGGTCTAAGCGGGTGCCCATGCCATCAAGCCTACACCGACATGCATTCTGACTCGGAAGCGTCCTAGTTCGTAGGGGCGTCTCCGAAGAGGTGATCATCTCCAAACTCAGGTCCTTCCATGTCTGGTCAATAATATAACCAGTAGCAAGCCAATGAGTACTTTTGAATGTACTCGCAAACAGCCCATGATATGAACAATGAAAGTGAAGGATAACAATATCATGCATCTTTGGTGGAATTCATTTGGGTGGTAATGATCATGGATATGCATCAAGTTAAAGAATTACTTTTAGAGAAAAGGTTATAAATATCAATATATCTGCCGAGGGCTGAACCATCCGGGTTCACCCTATATGCCAAGTCACAGAACTTGGTCATATCAATATTTTTATAATAACTCCGTTTATCACAACTCACACACACTTGGTTTATGCGGAAACAACTGGACGTAGTTTAAGAAAGATTACCCAACTGTCCTTGACCGTGGACACGGCTATTCGAATAGTTTTACACGCTATAGAGGTAGTACGCTGGACCCACGAGATCCGGGAAACTTTCGTGTCATCCACGACTCGCGGTATATAACATACCCGAGGTAAGTACCCGATCAATGTCTTTCCCCTAATGATACTAGCCAAACAGGTCCAGTCTATTGGTACCCAGCCCACATGTTGTATGTCTTACGAGCATCGACTCTGGACAATACCAACCATGCGGGGACCAACGGTGTGCCTGGAACACATAAAAACGGCATAGTCGCCCTACCTGGCACGACCCCATCACGAGAGTGACCACACATCACTCCCGCCACTAGTAACGTGGCTCTTTGCTAGCACCGACCAGAGTAATCAACACATCCCTGTCCCATAAGGGGTAACGTGGTCGTATATGTAAGGTTGGGACGGTCGACACATCATAAATCTAATCCCATTTCTGAAACCATACACACACAAATACCCGGTGCACCACTTCACCAAAAGTAGCCACCTAACTCATCATCACCCTTGGGCATTAGTGGCACCCGACGGGGTTTTCATAAATCTTTGACTTGTACCAACAACATGCTCATGCTACTGTTACTCTAGCTTTACTTGTCAACATGATATTAGCATGACCCTCATAGGTGGTAGGATCAAGCTTAATGCATTTGCTCCGGAGGAGCCATCGGTAACATCACTTCAATGATTTACGAGCACTTATGATCATATGCAACAGAAATATTTGCTACTCTAGCATGCATCATAACATATGCTCAGTCATGGTGAAAGGTATGCTTGCCTTGGTCAACTAGGTATCAGGGGTCTTCGAGGTCTTCCGCTCTGATTCCCTCGTCACACGGATTTTCTATCGTCGTCAAAAGAATAAATAAGAAATAGCTCACTCAAAAACAGACCACAAAGTCATTTTAAAAATGTTCTTTATTACTGATAAATCTAAGTTGTTATTTAAAAAAATATTTTTCTCTGATCCCAATGAAGGAACATTTTTAAAATCAACCAAATAGAAGAAAAACTATTCCAATTTAATCCTTTTTATTATTGTAAAATAGAATAGTTGGTGAAAAATTCAACCAATGGTCTCCTTAAATACTACATATTTTTAGAAGAATATCAGTGGAAAAATTATATTTTTACATTGGTTAAATATTTTTGTAAAAATCTTTGAAAATCAAATTTAAAACAAAAGAAAAATGGGATAAGTCCCTGGCCTGGCTGGGCCTGGAACTTGGCTGGCCCAAAGGCCAGCCGATAGTCTGCCCAGGCACGCGCGCCGTCAGGTTTGAACCTGATGTGCGAGGCCCTGCGATCAGCGGCTGCGGGCAGCGAGGGAGAGGGGGTTGGGCCACCGATAGGTGGGGCACACCGGTTGGGCTCATCTCCTACCTCTGGCCAGAGAGGAAGAGGATCACGCCGGCAAGGCTGCAGACGTCCTCAGGCCCCAACGAATATAGAAAAGGGTGCGAACTGGCTGGAACTGGCCGAGAGCGTCACCCCCACCTCGGTGGCTTCCTGTAGCGCGCCCAGAGCACAGTTTTAGCATTGCCACGACATGCTGGTGCGCTCTGAGGTGCTTTGGATGTGTCTAGCATGTCCTAGGCACAGGCTGGGATGAGGCTAGCCATTGAAGTCCCGCGGGAGCTTTGACTGGTCAAGGGAGACAAGAGAAACAGGTGCTGTCAGCTTTGAGCTGAAGCTTAGATTGGGTTTTTTGGCATTTCGACTTTGAACCAGAGAGGGGCCATTTGACTAGGGCTGGGCAGTGATACTGGCCACCTAATCTGAGAGTTTGGAGCAAAGGGGCTGGGTTTAGCTATGCTTTAAAAGGGGCTTTTACCCATATGTCAGAAGGTGCTCGACAGTGGTTTGGGGTGGTTGCACCCCACCACTGGTGCTGCAACTTAACAGGTTTGGGTTTGGTTCTAAAACACGGGGTTTCACCAAGTTTGAGCTCCATTGGACAAGTTTAGCTTTGTAAACTTGAAAACTCCACCATTTGACCAGATCTGTCCCTTCCAAAGAGAGTGTGGGCAAACTAAGTCCCACAAATCCCATTTTTGGTGTGGAACCCTGATTTGAGGTATCAGGCACTCCTGCAAAGTTTCAACATCATTGGACAAACTTTGCTATGTGGAGTTGCTCTAACTTCAATCTGGACAGAAGGGGTTTAACACTTATTTGGGGTCCTTATTCACCTTGTATCAAGGTGAAACTTTATGTGGACACTAAATATGGCTTAGGGATACCACTGTAATTTTCAAGGATTTTATTGCGAATGTTTTCGTTGGAAATATTTCAAAAGGTCAAAACAGACATAATTGGTTTTTAGGGTTTTACTCAAATAATTATAATATAAATAGGGTTTTAAAATCTTATGTATGGAAAATATATGTCCTTCTGATCATCTCCAAATTTAATGAGATTTTTCTAAGGCAGAAAAGTATTTTTCCATCTAGGAATACCATTTCTGGCCTCAGAAATGGACATGCAATTAAATTAGGAAAACAATTCACAAAATAATTATTTTATGGTTTTGGAGCACGAAAATAAAGTAAAAATCCGATCACCAACTTTGGGTAGGAACACTCTTTGCTATCAAGGGCATGTAGTGCAACTTAAAGTAGGGTTTTACCGTAATCAGAAATAGGAAAAAGGTTTTGGAAACAACTCAATATTGTGATATGGGGTTTTTATCATCACATGATCAAACACACAAGCATACAATGACAATCATGGCACTCACAACATTAGTTTTGAAAAAGTTTTAACAAGCTCAGATTTTTGCATTACGGAGGAAGTGGTAGAGAAAACAGGGTGTGACTTACTTGATTACTCCTTGATATCCTTAATAAAAATCTATCTCATATCTTGGAAAACTATGCTCCCTTGTATTGCATCTAACATTTTGTAGGTACTTGGATGGATCTCACTCTATAAGGTTTCCAAACAAGTCCAATCTTAAGCAATCTTGTCTTGACAAGGTATCTACATCTATGTATCATGATGGAGGAAGAATACAACATAAACTTTATCCTTAACAATATTTGACTCAACTTCACTCTTGTCCAAGTACACAAGTTGCTCCCTGCATGAATAATCCACGTCAGAGGGCTACTTCAAAGAGGGAAGGATGGATCCAAACTCAAACACTTGAGCGTCCACAACAAGTCCACCTACATGCTTTCGGCATCAACATCGACCTAAGGTATGTAATCATATCCTTAAGGAAGCTTTACTCCAAGTCATGAGTCAAAGCATATCTAGTGATATGAAAACATCAAAATTCTTAAACAAAAATGGTAACCAGATACATCTCAAACATATCTACTTTTCCAAATACTTTTTCTCTCGTTTTGACCTCTAATTTGCATGATTTGAATGAAACTAACCCGGACTAACGTTGTTTTCAGTACAACTACATTGGTGTTATTTTTTGTGCAAAAATAGAAGTTCTACGAATGAACGGAACTTTTTGTGAATTATTTCTAGTATTTATATGGAATTATGGAGCGAAGACCTATATGAGGAGGTGTGCCTGGGGTCACAAGCCAACAGGGCGCCCCCTAGGTCGTGCCCTGATGCCTTGCGGGGCATACATGGCTCCTCCGACCCTAATTCTAGTCCTATAAAATCACATATTCAGAGAAAAAAACAAAGAGATGTTTTCATTGCGTTTCATGAGACGATGCGGCCGCCACCTCTTGTTCTTACTCCGGAGGGCTCATTCTGAGTTTGTTTGGGGCACCAGAGAGGGGGGTTCGTTGCAGTGGTCATCACCAACCCTTGTTCATCAACACCGCCATGATGATCACCACCGAGAGTGAGTAATTCCTTTGTAGGATTGATCGATGGTGGTGGGATTGGATGATATAGATCATTTAATTGAGTTAACTTTGATAGGACTTTATTCCTAGTATCCACTATGTTCTAAGATTGATGTTACTATGACTTTGCTATGCTTAATGCTTGTCACTAGGGCCCGAGTGCCATGATTTCAGATCTGAACCTATTCTATTTTCATGAATATTAGAGTGATTTTGATCCTATCTTGCAAGCTTAGCTACCTAGTACGTGTCTTGATCCACATACCCAAGGTGACAATACTTGGGATTCTTTCCGGTGATTGCCATAGTTTGAGGAGTTCATGTATTCACCATGTGTTAATGCTTTTTCTGGTTCTCTATAGGATTCCTTAATATACCTTAGTTTCCAATATGACCCCGCTACCACAGGAGGGTAGGACAAAACATATCATGCAAGTTCTTATCGCAAGTACATATGACTATATACGGAATACATGCCTACATTACATTGATCATTTGGAGCTAGTTCTGTGTCGCACTAGTGTATAACTATTACATGATCAATGTCATCTAAATCATTCTCCATCACCGATCCATGTACCTACGCTTTACATATACTGAATCTTGCTAAGTCTCTACTGTTGCTACTACTGTCACACTTGCTCTCAATTGCTATTGTTACTGTTACTACTGTTAAAAAATTGCTGCTATCACTGTTATTGTTACTACTATCATTTGTTGTTCTACTGAATCCTTGCTCAAGAGAGATATCCTAGGTGTGGTTGAATTGACAAATCAACTATTATAGCCAATAAATATTATTTGGCTCCCCTTGTGCTGAATCAATAAATTAGGGTGAAATACTACTCATGAAGACTTTCTCGATCCCCTATACTTGTGGGTTATCAAGACCTTTTTCACGCACCGTTGCGAGGGGAGCATAGCTTTCTTTATTGTGTTGACTTGAGGATATACAATTGCCACTATGAGGAACTTGAAAGATAATCGAACTAAGATCATCCCCTCTCACACGAGAGGAGGTAAGGAACTGACATCTAGCTCTGCTTTTGATTCACCTACTGTTTTGAATCAGCTTGTTACACCACCACCTATTGATCGTCCTAATATGTCACATGAACTTGATGATGCTAGTTCTAAAATTAATCATGATATTTTTTCTACACATGTTGAAACTTAAACTGGCCACTGAGTGAATTACTTGATGCTCATATTGCTAGAGCTAGCGAACTTGAAAATGCTGAAACCGATGAAGACTTTGAATCACCTGTTACACCTAGCCCTCCTAATAGATATGAATTACCTTATGTACGTTAAATCTATGTTATGGATGGTGAGGTAGCTTGGGACTTTCTTGCTTGCAAAGATAGAGATGATTTGAAAATATTACTATGCAAACTAAAAGAAAATTCTATGATGGAGAAAATAAACTTGATTCCAAATTTTCTACTTCTCCTATATTTGGCACTAATAAGGACTATGAATTTACTACAGAACCTGAATTTAATTCTGTAGTAGAGTCTGATCCTTTTCATAGTTATGAAAATGAAACTATGGTCGAAGACCTTATGAAATTGAATGATATTGCTGCTTTGTTCACTAATGATGAAAAGATACGCAAGTATTATATCCTTAAGCTTTTTCCTTTCTCGCTGAAAGGCGGGGCTAACGAATGTTTTCTTTCCCTTGCTCCTGGTTGTATGCGTAGTCCCCAAGATATTCTTTATTACTTCTCTGAAAAATATTTCCTTGCTCATAACAAACAAGGTCCTTTACAGGAAATATTTAATATTGTGCAAATTAAAGATGAGAATATCCCTCAAGCTTGGGGGAGGCTTCTCCAGCTACTTGGAGCTTTGCGTGATTGTCCTGTTGAGAAGAATGAAATTCTTGATATCTTTTGTAATGGACTAAGCAATTCTTCTAGGGATTTCCTAGATAGTTGTGTTGGTTGTGTTTTTCACGGAAAGAACCGTTGCGCACACAGAATAGTTACTAAATAATATATTGCAAAATTTCGGTTTCTGGACACTCCCTTAAGAAACACCAAAACATATTCAAAATAAGAGAGGTATTCTTTTCCTGAGCCCTGAAGATATGTAATAAACAAGAAGATCTATGAAATAGAAAGGTATTAAAATTGAGGATGTCAAGAAATTACCACCGACTGGAGAAATACATGGACTTGGTAACCCGACACATGTAGTAGAGGTAAACCCTGTCCATTCCTTTATGAAAGTGATATACCTTATGCTAAGACTCTTGATCAATGCATGGATGAATTTGACAATTACACTGTTAAACAAAAACACTTCAATAACTATGTTAAGGATAAATTGAAGAATAATGCCAAGGTGATAGACCGCTTAAGTGACTTGATGTTTATAATTGCTAATGATGGGAAAGGTTATGGTAAACATGCGTCTATGGTTCACACCCAACTAGATCAAGTAGCCAATTCACAAAATGATTTGCTTGCTGAGATGAATAATATTAATGACCATGTTGTGAGTGTAATGACTAGAGATGTTAGAATGACTCATGAACCTCTTTATCCTGAAGGTCACCCTAAAATAATAGAAGAGGATTCTAAGACAATTAATGTGATGATACTCCAGGTAACACTAGGAAGAAAAAGAAAAAGAAAAATGATAGGACTTTGCATACCCTTGGTGAACCCGATATTAAGAAATCTGGTAATGAACATGAAACTAATGATAATGATAATGATAATGATAATGATGTTTCTATGATATTAAGAAATCTGGTAATGAAAAGAAAAATGACATGATGTTAGAATGACTCATGATGTTTCTATTTTTGGTGCTGAGACACAATCTGGTAATGAACATGAAACTAATGATAATGATAATGATAATAATGATTCACATGTAGAAGATCCATCGAGTAGTAATTAGGAATCTATTAATGATGTTGAGATTGAACCTGCTGATGGTCTTCATAACCCACCTCCTAAAAATAAACATTATGTTAAAAGAGACTTCGTTGATAGAAAATACGGATGGGAAAGAAGGCCATGGGTTAAAAAACCCATGCCATTCCCTTAGAATCCTTCTAAAAGTAGGGACGATGAAGATTTTGAACGCTTTGCTGTAATGATTAGACCTTTGTTTTTGTGCACTCGCTTGACCGATATATTGAAAATGCCTTTGTATGCTAAGTACATGAAGGATATTATTACCAATAAAAGAAATATAACTGAAACTGAAATTGCTACTATGCTCTCTAATTACTCGTTTGATAGTGGAATACCTAAGAAGTTGGGAGATTCGGGTATACCCACAATACATTTCTCTATTAAAAGAAATTATGTTAAAGACCGCTCTGTGTGATTTAGGAGCCGGCGTCAGTGTTATGCCTTTCTCCCTTTATAAAAGACTTGAATTGGATAAGCTTACCTCCAGTAAGATATCTTTGCAAATGGCTGCTTAATCCAATGCTTTACCTATTGGAATTTGCGAGGACGTCCCTATCGTGGTTGCAAATGTTACTATCATAACAGACTTTGTTATTCTTGATATGCCCGAGGACGACCAAGATGTCAATCATCCTTGGTAGACCCTTTCTTAATACTGCAGGGGCTGTTATTGATTGCAACAAAAGCAAGGTCACTTTTCATGTTAAGGGCAAGCAAAATACAATGCATTTTCTAAAGAAGCAAACTTTGGTTAACAATATTAATATCATTAATCCTATTCTGACGGTCATTGGTGGAGATTTTAGCATCCCTCTACCTACTGCCAAAAAAAAGAAATACTATAATCTTATTGTGGGGGATATGCAAATCCCCATTGAGGTAACCTAGTCATATACAAAATTCTTAGTTTATCGAAAGTGATTGTTCATAAGATTTGATCGACCTTATTAATGGATCCTTTTCGAAAGACATGTGATCGATGCATTTTGGGAGCCGGTCTTAGTGTTATGCCTTTCTCCCTTTATAAAAGACTTGAATTGGATAAGCTGACACCCACTAAGATATCTTTGCAAATGGCTGACCAATCCACTTCTTTACCTATTGGAATCTGCGAGGATGTTCCTCTTGTGGTTACAAATGTTACTATCTCAATAGACTTTTTTATTCTTGATATGCCCGAGGACGACAAATATGTCAATCATCCTTGGTAGACCCTTTCTTAATAATGCATGGGCTGTTATTGGTTGCAACAAAACAAGGTCACTTTTCATATTAATGGCAAGCAAAATACGGTGCATTTTCCAAAGAAGCAAACTTTTGTTAACAATATTAATGTCATTGATCCTATTCCCACGGTCGTCATTGGAGATTTTACCATCCCTCTACCTACTGCCAAGAAAAAGAAATACTATAATCTTATTGTGGGGGATATGCAAATCCCCATTGAGGTAACCTAGTCATACACAAAATTCTTTGGTTTTATGTTTATTGAAAGAGATTGTTAATAATACTTGATCAACCTTATTAATGGATCCTTCTCGAAAGACATGTGATTGATAATGGGTATTCACAACTCTTTGTATATTAAGTTTATTTTGTATTTTTTTAGCTAAATAAAAGAGTAATTTGTTTTGTGAGTTTTCCATAGTTGAGAAAAATTACCAAAAAATAAAAAGTCCCAGAATGCCATAAAATTTTAACATGATATTTTCTGGAATAAATAAGAATTTTTGGCATAAAAATAACAGTAGGGAGATGCAGCCATGGGCCACAAGCCAACAGGGCTCGCCCCAGTGCCCGCGACCTCATGGCATGTGGGACCTAGAGGCCCCCGTGCCTTATCCCTTTAGCTCACATCATTATCTACCTTCAGAAAAAATCCTAGCTCTCTCTCTCTCCTGTGTTCCTCCTCTAGAAACTGAAATTTTCGATCTCTTTGCTTGAAACCCCGTTTCCCAAACTGTTTTGAGAAAATTGTTTCTTGGTATGTGACTCCTACTTCTCTCCAATTAGTTTTTGCCTTAGTGTTTTATATTTGGCATAAATTGTTGCACTTGGTGCTACAGAAAATGATCTTGCATGTTAAATTATTTAAGTTGCAAGTAGCATGAATGCTTGAGATAGCCTCTAAGTATCCATATGAGTAGTTGCTCTCATTCTCATAAAGTTTTATTGACATATTTGTGGCTCAAAAATTGCATAAATTGTGTGTAGAAAAATGAACTTATTGAGGAGATGTTGCTCAAGGAAGGATTCTTCGAGCGGGAGTCCCGAGGGAGTTGCGGGGTGGACTGAGGATAGCAACATCGAGATCTTTCACAACGCGGAGGTTAGGCCTTGTGAATGGCCACATACACCCTTCATGAGTGACGTTGGTTTTAAGAAGAATTCATGCAACTCGTTGCAAATGCTGGGCTGGCCAACTTTCTCGCATATGAGTGTGATCAATATTATCTCCTTACTAGTTCCTTCGTTCAAAACTTCTATTTCATAAACACACCCGATGCACCCACAATACGTTTTAACTTATATGCAACAAACTATGAAATGCCTCTGGATAGATTTTGTGAAATATGCTTGATTCCCTCTAACGGGGGAATGCGTGACTCTAAGCCTGAGGAACTTGAGGGTTTCCTCCTCACATTAACTGTGGTAGAAACTAGGGTTGTATCAAAAGCAAGGGCCACTAGTTTGCATCTTCCTTATGTGCATTATTTCTCTTTGTTTATAGGAAAATGCATAACTGCTCTGGAGCAAGGTGGTGGTCTCAGTGCCCCAACTTTGGCTATTTTGCGTGCGCACTTTATGGTGATAAGACCTACCTAGATATTGTCATGCGCCACTTGCATATTAATCGAATAAAAGGCAAGATTCATGGTGGTATTTATGCCACACTTCTTGCAAAGCATTTTAAAGTGGCTATACGCCCTACTAATTATTTGTTTCCCTAGATTTATCTTGAACATCAATGTATGATAGAACTTCAATTCATTAAGGAAACTGATCTGTCGCAGGGAATCCACTATAACCTAGTATATAGCGAGAACACTCGTGATATTATTGTGTTGCCTACACCCTCCATGTTTAAATTTCATGCGAGGAACGGATACACCGTCATGCCACAAGACATAATTGCATACCGTAACGAGTTGGCTGCTATGGAGGGCGAGGCCCAGGAATGGGATGCTCAAGTGACGCTGCAGAAATATTTTCCTGGACCAGACGACTATTACCAGTGGTGATCATCAAGCTAGTCAAAAGATAGAGTTTGGGGATACGTATTTCTCACCGATATTACATTCATGCTCACACACTTAATATAAATTTACAGTGTTCATCCTGTTTCAGTGTATATTCATGTTCGCTTTATTTTTCCACTTTCTTCTTGTGTGTTTGAAAAACATTAGAAAATCCAAAATATTTGTTACTTATTCTTGGTTTATCTTTTTCGTTTAATTGGCTATATTATTGAAACAAAACCCAAAAATATTTCCTTTTGCTAGTAGCTAGCTTTCTCCTATAAATAGTTTTTCTCGTTCTTGTTTTCCCTTAGTTTATTTTATACTTGCTAAGAAAAACAAAAACTCCAAAAAAATTTAAGTGTCTTACTATGAATTTCTTTTCCTTTTGTTGGGTCATGAAAAGGGAAGACCACGATGAAAATGGTGAGTGGCTCTCATATGATTTGTTGCTGATCTAACAAAGACCCAATATTACCATGTCTTCTCCTTTGGTTAAAACTACCCTACAGATTCCAGCTTAGTCCAGGGCACCCTTGCACCTTTATTATTGTCACATCATTCAGTCATGCAAGTGAAAGTAAATGATGAAGATATTTGATGAAGTGATCGTGGAAAAGGAAACGGGTATGAACACTTCTTGTTTTTCATTTTTGTAAATATGTTGGCTCGTTCGATATTGACTCGGTATATCATAAGTGAATATGTTTGTGATGACAATTAGAGATCATAGTTTTTCATGCCATGCTCAAATAGCTAGGAGTTGATAATGATTTACCTTGTGTGTCAACATGCATTAAAATGGTTATGATGTCATACGGAAGTATGGTATTTTGCTCTGAGTAATTCGAGTGGTTTGACTTGGCTCAGGTGCAAACATGTAGTTGATTCAAAACCAATGCATCCTTCATGATATTTAAATTCGGAGTTTTATATCCGACTCATGATTTGTCCAAAGTTGATTATTTTCAATGCATGTTCATGACCGTTGTTGCTCTCTAGTTGGTCGTTTCCCAACCTTTTGCTAGCCTCCATGTGTACTAAGTGGGAATGCTTTTTGTGCATCCAATATCCTTAAAACCAAGTTATTACACATGAGTACACCATACCTACATGTATGCGGTATTACCCTGCCGTTCCAAGTAAATTTGCATGTGCCACCTCTAAATACTAAAAAAACATCTGTTTTGTGCACTCGTACTCCTCATGGAGCGACCGGGCAATCGGTATCTTCCATGCTAAGTGAGTTACTCTCACGACACACATTTATTCACCGTCATTGACCGAGAGTGGTTGGTAACAAGGATACCCAGTCCTGCTTAATCAAAATTAAATCAAAACAAAACTCCTTGGGAAAGTTGATATGTTGGAGGGCACCAGTGAATTTGGCTAGCCATGGTTGTGTATGGATGGTGGATAGGAGTAAAACTTTACAATTCTGTTTGGGAACCACCAATGATGAGCTTAGCATGGAAGATACTAAAAACCTTTGTCGCAACGTTGACAGTAAAGCACACCACTCAAAATTATATTTTCAATCTTGCTTTAAAACTTGAGCTTTGGATCCTCTACAAATCAATGCTTCCCTCTCCAAAGGGCCTAGGTATTTACATTTATGTTGAGTCCTCACCCTCTTACTTACATCACCAGACTGGAGAGCACTACTGTCATTTTTATGCATTGAGTCTAGTTGATACGTCTCCAATGTATCTATAATTTTTTATTGTTCCATGATGTTTTATTATGATTCTTGGATGTTTTATAATCATTTTATAACAACTTTATACCATTTTTTGGGACTAATCTATTGACATAGTGCCCAGTGCCAGTTGCTGTTTTTGCTTGTTTTTTCCTTCGCAAAAAATCAAATATCAGATGAAGTCCAAATGCGATTAAACTATTTGGCGATTTTTTCTGGACCAGAAGGAAACTTGAAGACCAAATATACCAACCAAGGGAGGTCCCCGTGACCCACTAGGCACCAAGGCACGCCCTGGGTTCCTAGCGTGCCCTGGTGGTAGTGGGGGCCTCGGGCACCTCCTCCACCGCCTGCGATCTCTATAAATACCCTCATATTATAGAACACCAAGAGAGAAGAAAAAAATTCGTTTTAGTCGCCGGAAGTTCTAGAAGCCACGAGATCCAATCTAGAGCCCGTTTTGGAGGGGAACACGGTCACAAAGGGGTTCATCATCCTCATTGGTGGTCCTTTGATGATGTGTGAGTAGTTGATATCAGACCTACGGGTCCGTAGGCAGTAGCTAGATGAATTTATCTCTCATTTTTATTCTCAATACAATGGTATCTTGTAGATCTATTTGATGTAACTTTATCTTTTGCGGTGTGTTTGATGGGATCTGATGAACTATGAGTTTATGCTCAGATCTATGAAATTATATCCATGCTTGATTATAATAGCCTCGTATTTCTTCTCCAATATTTGGGTTTTATTCGGCCAACTTGATCTTTTTGTCTTGCAATGGGAAGATTTGCTTTGTCATGGGTTTGATCTTGCGGTGCTCAATATCAGTGACAGAAAGAGACATGACATGATGTATCATTGCTATTAAGGATAAAATGATGGGGTCTATTCCTATATGAATAGATCTTGTCTACATCATATCTATTGCGGAACTTAGCAAGGGAAACAAAAAATTTCCTACGCACACATAAGATCTATCCATGGTGATGACCATCTACGAGAGGAGAGATCGGGTCCACATACCGTTGTAGATCGCTAAGCGGGAAGCGTTAAGAAACGCGGTTGATGTAGTCGAACGTCTTCGCGATCCAATGACGATCTGTCCCACGAACTCCGTCCCAATCTAGCGACGAATGGACGGCACCTCCGCGTTCAGCACACGTACAACTCGATGATGATCTCCGCCTTCTTGCTCCAGCAAGAGAGACGAAGAGGTAGCTGAATTCTCCGGCTGCACAACAACGTGACGGTGATGGTAGTGGAGCTACTCCGGCAGGGCTTTGCTATGCCGTACCGAAATAACTACGTGGTTTCACGAAGTGGAGGAGGGAGAGAGGGCTGCGCCATGTCTTGTGATGCAAAAAGCCTCTCTCACCTCCACTATATATAGGTGGGAGGGAGGGGTGGTGCCCTAGGGAAAAACCCCTAGGTTTGGCCGGCGCACCAAGGAGGGGGAGGAGTCCTCCTCCAATTCGGTTTGGTAGTGGAGGAGTCCTCCTCCTAGTAGGTTTGCCCCCACCTCTCTCTCTCTTTCCACTTCGGCAAAAATAGGTCCACTTGGGTTGGCTCCCAGTGTTCTAGGGGATGGTGCGCTACCCTTGAACCTATTTGGTCCCCCTCCGGGTGAGTGGTCCCTCCCGGTGGAACCCTGGAACCCATTCGTCACTCCCGATACTTTACCGGTAATGCCCGAAATCCTTCCGAAAGGCAAATGGATACTTCCTATCTATCAATCTTCTCTTCGGACCATTCTTGAACTCCTCGTGGCATCTGGGATCTCATCTGGGAATCCGAACAACATTTGTTTACCAACATCCATAATTCAACTATACCGAAACGTCACAGAACATTAAGTGTGCACGCCCTGTGGGTTTGAGAACTATGTAGACATGACCTGAGACACCCTCCGGTCAATAACCAATAGTGGGACCTGGATGTCCATATTGGCTCCTACACATTCTACCAAGATCTATATCGATTGAACCTCTATGTCAAGGATTCAGTTAATCCTGTATAACATTCTCTTTGTCCTTCAATATGTTACTTTCCCGAGATTCGATTGTCGGTATCTCTATACTTATTTTAATCTTGTTACCGGCAAGTCGCTTTACTAGTTCCGTAATACAAAATACCGTGGCTCACTTCTTAGTCACATTGCTTGCAAGGCTTGTTGTGATGTTGTATTACCGAGTGGGCCTCGAGATACCTCTCTATCATACGGAGTGACAAATCCCAGTCTTGATCCATGCTAAATCAATGAACACCTTCGGAGATACTTGTAGAGCACCTTTATAGTCAACCAGTTACATTGCGAAGTTTGATACACACAAGGTATTCTTCCGGTGTTTGTGATTTACATGATCTCATGGTCATAGGAACATATACTTGACATGCAGAAAAAGAGTAGCAATAAAACGACACCATCACATGCTACGTTCATAGTTTGAGTCTTGCCCATCACATCATTCTCCTAATGATGTGACCCGTTATCAAGTGACAACCCTTGTCTATGGCCAGGAACCCTGACCATCATTGATCAACGAGCTAGTCTACTATAGGCTTACTGGGGATAGTGTGTTGTCTATGTGTCCACATATGTCTCTGGGTTTCCATTCAATACAATTCTATCATGGATAAAAAACGATTATCTTGAACAATGAAATATAATAATAACTATTTTATTATTGCCCCTAGTGCATATTTCCAATAGTCTCCCACTTGCACTAGAGTCAATAATCTAGCTCACATCACTATGTGATTTACAACGGAATGAATCTAAATTCCATACAGTTCTAGTGTTGATCATGTTTTGCTCATGCAAGAGGCTTAGTTAGTGGGTGTGCAATATTCAGATCCATGTGCAGTTTGCAAATATTTATGTCCTCCTCCTTGATCTAATCGCGGATGGAATTGAAGCAATGCTTTATGTGTCTGGTCCTCTTGTGAAACCTTGGTTCCTTGGCTAGAGGAATGGCACCAGTGTTGTCATAGAACATAGTCATTGGATCCAGTGCACTCGGCACAATTCCAAGATCTATCATGGACTACTTCATCCAGACACCTTCTTTAGACGCCTCTGTGGTAGCTATGTACTCCGTTTCGCATGTAGAATCAGCTACCACGCTTTGCTTAGAACTGCACCAACTTACCGCACCCCCATGAATAGAAAATATGTATCCGGTTTGTGACTTAGAGTCATCCGGATCAATGTCAAAGCTTGCATCGACGTAACCCTTTACAACGAGCTCTTTGTCACCTCTATAAAGGAGAAACATTTCCTTAGTCCTTTTTATGTACTTCAGAATATTCTTGAACGCTCTAGTGCTCCATCCCTGGTTTACTTTGAAACCATCCCGCCGTACTTATGGCAAGGTTGATATCTGGTCTAGTGCACAACATTGCATACATGATAGAGCCTATGGCTGAAGCATAGGGGACGACACTCATCTTTTCTCTGTCGTCTACAGTTACTGGGCATTGATTTTTACTCAACTTCACACCTTGTAGCACAGGCAAGAACCCTTTCTCGGACTGTTCCATTTTGAACTTCTTCAAAACTTTGTCAAGGTATGTGCTCTGTGAAAGTCCTATTAAGCGTCTTGATCTATCTCTATAGATCTTGATGCCTAATATGTAAGCAGCTTCTCCTAGGTCCTTCATAAAAAAACTTTTATTTAAATAATTCTTTACGCTCACCAAAAGATCTATATTGTTTCCAGTCAGCAATATGTCATCCACATATAACATTAGAAACGGTAAAGATCTCCCACTCACTTTCTTCTAAATACAAGCTTCTCCATAAACTTGTATAAACCCGAACACCTTGATCACCTCATCAAAGCACTGGTTCCAACTCCAAGATGCTTGTGCCAGTCCATAAATGGATCGCTGGAGTTTGCATACTTTGTCAGCATTCTCCGGATCGACAAATCCTTTCGGTTGCATCATATACAACTCTTCCTTAAGAAAAACGTTAAGGAACGTTATTTTGACATCCATTTGCTAAATTTCATAATCGAAAAATGCAGCTATTGCTAACATGATTCTGACGTACTTATGCATCGCTATGGGTGAGTAAGTCTCATCATAGTCAATTCCTTGAACTTGTGAAAAACCCTTTGCCACAAGCCGAGCTTTATAGAGGTGAACTTGTAATTACCGTTCGGGCCAGTCTAATTCTTAAAGATCCATTTGTTTTGAATGGCCTTTCGCCCTTTAGGTAATACTTCCAAAGTCCATACTTTGTTTTCATACATAGATCATATCTCAGATTTCAAGGCCTCTAACCATTTGTTGGAATCTGGGTCCACCATTGCGTCTTCATAGCTTGTAGGTTCATCATTGTCTAACAACATGACATGGTTGCCGTACCAGTCAGGAGCAGTACGTTCCCTTGTCGACCTACGAGGTTCGATAGCAACTTGATCTGAAGTTTCATGATCATCATCATTAGCTTCCTCTTCAACTGATGTAGCTTCAACAGAAACATATTTCTGTCCTGCGCCACCATCTAGTTGAAGTGAAGGTTCTATAACCTCATCAAGTTCTATCTTCCTCCCATTCAATTATTTCAACAGAAACTCTTTCTCAAGAAAATCTACGTTCTTAGCAACAAAAACTTTGCCTTCGGATCTGAGATAAAAGGTGTACCCAACTATCTCTTTTGGGTATCCTATGAAGACGCACTTTTCCGCTTTGGGTTCCAGCTTTTCAGGCTGATGATTTTTGACATAACCGTCACATCCCCAAACTTTAAGAAACGACAATTTCGTCTTCTTGCCAAACCACAGTTCATATGGTGCCATCTCAACGGATTTTGATGGTGCTCTATTTAAAGTGAATGCAGCTATCTCTAATGCATAACCCCGAAACGATAATGCAAAATCGGTAAGAGATATCATAGAACGCACCATATGTAATAATGTGCGATTACGCCGTTCAGACACACCATTATGCTGTGGTGTTCTAGGGATCGTCAACTCTGAAACAATTCCACATTGTCTTAAGTGAGTGCCAAACTCATAACTTAGATACTCAAATCATCTTTGAAGGTGAGAAAATAACGATAAGCACCGTGCGCCTCTATGCTCATTGGTCCGCACACATCAGTATGTATGATCTCCAACAAGTCACATGCATGCTCCATTGTTCAAGAGAACGGAGTCTTATTCATCTTGCCCATGAGTCATGGTTCACATGTGTCAAGTGATTCAAAATCAAGTTACTCCAAAAGTTCATTAGCATGGAGTTTCTTCATGCGTTTTATACCAACATGACCTAAGCGGCAGTGACACAAGAAAGTGGTGCTATCATTATGACCTCTGCACCTTTTGGGATCAATGTTATGTATATGTATATGATCACTATTGAGATTCAATATGAACAAACCCCTCACATTGGCTGCATGACCATAAAAGATATTACTCATATAAATTGAACAACCATTATTCTCTCACTTAAATGAGTAACCGTCTCGCAATAAACAAGATCCAAATATAATGTTCATGCTTCACACACACACTAAATAACAATTATTTAGGTTCATCACTAATCCCGATGGTAACTGAAGTGAGAGCATGCCGATGGCGATCGCATCAACCTTGGAACCGTTTCCCACGCGCATCGTCACTTCATCCTCGGTCAGCCTTCGTTTATTCCGTAGATCCTGCTTTCAGTTGCAAATGTGAGCAACAGAACCGGTATCAAATACCCATGCACTAATACGAGAGTTGGTGAGGTACACATCAATAACATGCATATCAAATATACCTTGTTTGGCATTGTCCGCCTTCTTATCAGCCTGATACTTGGTGCAGTTCCGCTTCCAGTGGCCAATCCCCTTGCAACGAAAGCACTCAGTTTCCGGCTTGGGTCCAACCTTGGGTTTCTTCATCGGAGTAGCAACTACTTTGCTACTCTTCCTTGAGTTACCCTTCTTTCCCTTGCCGTTTTCTTGACACTAGTGGTTTTATTGACCATCAATACTCGATGTTCTTTCTAGATTTCTGACTCAACAACTTTAAGCATCGCAAACAGTTTGGCAATTGACTTATTCATTCCTTGCATATTGTAGTTCAACACAAAGCCTTTATAGCTAGGTGGTAATGATTGAAGAACTCTATCAGTGATTGCCTCTGGAGGGAGAACAATTCCCAATTCAGCCAGACGGTTAGAGTATCCAAACATTCTGAGTACGTGTTCACTGACACACCCGTTCTCCTCCATTTTGCAAGCATAGAACTTATCGGAGGTTTCATACTTCACGATCCGGGCATTCTTCTCAAAGATAAACTTCAACTCTTGTAACATCTCATATGATCCATGACGTTGAAAACGTCTTTGAAGTCCCGGTTCTATGCCATACAAAATTGCACATTGAACTACTGAGTAGTCATCCATACGAGCTTGCCAGATATTCATATCATCTTGGGTAGCCGGTTGGGGTGGCATGTCACCTAGCGGCACATCAAGGACATAACTTCTGAGAAACCGTGAGAATAAGTCCCAGATCTCACGGGCCCAGTCCACAAAGTTACTCCCGTGATCTTTCAACTTAGCTTTCTCTAGGAATGCATTAAAATTCACGGGTGACACATGATCCAGATTCACGATAAATTGGCAAAGGTTACTTAGACTATTGTTCAAGATAATGAGTTTAGTTAATCATATTACTAAAAACTCCCATTCAAATTGACATCCCTCTAGTCATTCGAGTGACACATGATCCAAATTCACTAACTCAAGTCCGATCATCACGTGAGTTGGGTTAGCTTCAACGGTGAACACCTCTATGTTGATCATATCTATTATATGACTCACATTCGCCTTTCGGTCTCTTGTGTTCTGAGGCCATGTTTGTACATGCTAGGCTTGTCAAGTTTAACCTGAGTGTTCCACATGACAAAAACTGTCTCGCACCCATTTTATGTGAACGCAGAGTCTATCACACTCGATCATCACGTGATGTCTCGAAACGATGAACTGTCGCAATGGTGCACACTCAGGGAGAAAACAATTTTATCTTGAAATTGAAGTGAGGGATCACCTTATAATGCTACCGTCATCCTAAGAAAAATAAGGTGCATAAAAGGATTAACATCACATGCAAATCATAAGTGACATGATATGTCCATGAACTTGTGCTTCTTTATCTCCATCACCAAAGCACCGACATGATCTCCATCGTCACCAGCGCCACACCATGTGCTGCCATCGAGGTTGTCACGCCAATTATGCTATTACTACTAAAGCTACTGAACTAGCGATAAAGCAAAGCATCACCAGGCGAAAAATAATTAAAGACAACACTATGGCTCCTGCCTGTTGCCATAGCATCGACGTGCAAGTCGATATTTAACTATTAAAACATGATCATCTCATACATCAAATATATCATATCATGTCTTTGCCATATCGTATCACAACATACCCTGGAAAACCACAACGGTGATATACAAGTTGCTTGTTTTACGTGGCTGCTATGGGTATCTAGTATGATCGCATCTTACTTACACAAAACCACAATGGTGATATACAAGTTGCTATTTAACCTTTTCCAAGGACCGCCTTTGTCAAATCTGATTCAACTAAAATTCGAGAAACAGACACCCGCGAGTCATGTTTATGCAACCAGTTGCATGTTAGTCGATAAACCGGTCTCTAGTAAGCGTACGAGTAATGTTGGTCCGGGTCGCTTCATCCAACAATATTGCCGAATCAAGAAAAGACCAAGGAGGGCAGCAATCTGAATATCAACGCCCACAAACTCCTTTGTGTTCTACTCGAGATGTCATCTACGCATACACCTAGCTCACGATGCCACTATTGAGGAACATTGCAAGGGAAACAATTTTTTCGTACACACATAAGACCTATCCATGGTGATGACCATCTACGAGAGGAGATATCGGATGCACATACCCTTGTAGATAGCTAAGCGGGAAGCGTTAAGAAACACGGTTGATGTACTCGAACGTCTTCGCGATCCAATCATGATCTGCCCCACAAACTCCGTTCCGATCTAGCGCCAAACGGACGGCACCTCCGTGTTCAACACACGTACAACTCGATGATGATGTCCGCCTTATTGATCTAGGAAGAGAGACGAAGAGGTAGCTGAATTCTCTAACAGCATGACGGTATGACGGTGATGGTGGTGGAGATACTTCGACAGGGTTTTGCCGTGCCGTACTGCTACTTCTCAAACAACAACGCCAGAAATAGACACGTTGACAGAGACTGGGCTTGCGTTGGTTTTTCCCATGAAGAGGAAAGGGTGATGCAGCACAGGAGCAGTAAATACTTCCCTCAGTTTGAGAACCAAGGTGTCGATCCAGAAGGAGGGTCTCGTCAAGTCCAGAGTACCTGCGCAAACACAAACAAGCTTGCACCCAACGCTTCAAAGGGGTTGTCAATCCCTTCAAGATTGTTTGCAAAGTGAGATCTGAAGGCGGAAAGTTCAACAAAGTAAAAAGTGTAAGGCTGAAAATATGGTGTGGAGTAGACCCTGGGGGCCATAGTGTTCACTAGAGGCTTCTCTCAAAATAGCAAATGTCACGGTGTGTGAACAAATTACTGTCGAGCAATTGATAGAACCGCGCAAAGTCATGACGATATCTAAGGCAATGATCATACATATAGGCATCAAGTCCGAGACAAGTAGACCGATACTTTCTGCATCTACTACTATTACTCCACACATTGACCGCTATCCAGCATGCATCTAGTGTATTGAGTTCATGACGAACAGAGTAACGCCTTAAGCAAGATGACATGATGTAGAGGGATAATCTCAAACTAATGATGAAAACCCCATCTTTTTACCCTGGATGGCAACAACAGGATGCGTGCCTCACTATCCCTTCTGTCACTGGGTGAGGTCACTGCACAGTATGAACCCAAAACCAAGCACTTCTCCCAGTGCAAGAATCATAGATCTAGTTGGCCAGACAAAACCCACAACTCGAAGAGAATTACAAGGATATGAAATCATGCAAAAGAGAGATTAGAAGAAACTCAAATAAGATTCATAGATAATCTGATCATAAATCCACAATTCATCGGATCTCGACAAACACACCGCAAAAGAAGATTACATCAGATAGATCTGCATGAAGATCATGGAGAAGTTTGTATTGAAGATCCAGGAGAGAGAAGAAGCCATCTAGTTACTAGCTATGGACCCGTAGGTCTATGGTGAACTACTCACGCATCATCAGAGAGGTCATGGTGTTGATGAAGAAGCCCTCCGTATCCGAATATCCCCTCCGGCAGTGCACCAGGACGTGCCCTAGATGGGATCTTGTGGAAACGGAAGCTTGCGGTGGCGGAAAAGTACTTTCGATGATCTCTTGATTTTTTGGGACTTTTAGGAAATTTATAGACGCCACCCCTAGGTCAGAGGACGCTCAGGGGGCCCACAAGCCTGTCGGCCGCGGCCTCCCCCCTGGCCGCGGGGTGGGGGCTTGTGGGGCCCCTGAGGCTCCCCTGCCTTGGATCTCAAGCTTCCGTTTGGACTCCGTTTCAAAATCTCCTCTGAAAGGGGTCAAAAACATGGAAATAACAGGAACTCGCACTTGCAATGAGTTAATAAGTTAGTCCCAGAAAATATATGAAAGGCATGCAAAACATCCAAAGTTTGACAACATAATAGCATGAAACCATCAAAATTATAGATACGTTGGAGACGTATCAAGCATCCCCAAGCTTAACTCCTGCTCGTCATCGAGTAGGGAAGTGATAAAGAATGAATTTTTGATGTGGAATGCTACCTAGCATAGTTGTCCTTTGCAACTTCTTTCATGTGACATGAATGTTCAAATCCGTAAGATTCGAAACAATAGTTTGCTATTGACATGAAAACGATAATACTTCAAGCAAACTAGCAAGGTAATCATGAACTTTCAAAATAACAAGGCCAAGGAAAGTTATACCTACAAAATCATATAGTCTGGCTATGCTCCATCATCCTCACACAACTAATGTAAATCATGCACAACCCCGGTATTGGCCAAGTTATTGTTTTCGCACTCTTACTTTCTCAAACTTTTTATAACTATCACGCAATACATGAGCGTGAGCCATGGATATAGCACTATAGGTGGAATAGAGTGTGGTGGTGGTTGTGAGACAAAAAGGAGGAGATGGTCACATTGGCTCGGTGTATCAAAAGGCTCTGGAGATGCCCATTAATAGATATCAATTTGAATGAGTAGGGATTGCCATACAAGAGATGCACTAGAGCTATAAGTATGTGAAAGCTCAAAAGTAGAACTACTGGGTGTGCATCCAACTTACTTGCTCACGAAGACCTAGGGAAATTTTGATGAAGCCCATCATTGGAATATACAAGCCAAGTTCTATAATGAAGATTCCCACTAGCATATGGTAGTGACTAAGCAATAAGCTCTCAATAATGAAGAACATGGTGCTATTATGAAGCACAAGTGTGGAAAAAGATAGTAGCATTGTCCCTTCTCTCTTTTTCTCTCCCTTTTTTTTAATTGGGCAATTGGGCCTCTTTTTTTCTCTTTTCTCTCTTTTTTTTGGGATCTTTGGGCTTTTTTTATTTCCTCACATGGGACAATGCTCTAATAATGATGATCATCACACTTTTATTTACTCACAGCTCAAAGCTTAGAACGATGATGACTCTATAGGAAATGCCTTCGGCAGTGTACCGGGATGTGCAACGATCTAGCATGGCGTATGATGTTGAAACATCTTGCTAGCTATCTTACGATCATGCAATGGCAATATGAGAGTGACGGCACAAGTCATCAGATGGAACGGTGGGAGTTGCATGGAAATATATCTCAGAATGGCTTTGAAAATGCCATAGTAGGTAGGTATGGTGGCTGTTTTGAGGAAGGCATATGGTGGGTTTGTGTACCGGCGAAAGTTGCGCGGCACTAGAGAGGCTAGCAAAGGTGGAAGGTGAAAGTGCATGTATACCATGGACTCACATTAGTCATGAAGAACTCACATACTTGTTGTGAAAGTTTCTATTAGTAATCGAAACAAAGTGCTAAACGCATACTCCTAGGGGAAGGGTTTGTAGGTGTTAACCATTGCGCGATCCCAACCTCAACACACAGGATAACAATCAATAGATCAATTATGCTCCGACTTCCTAACATAGCGGTTCACCATACGTGCATGCTACGGGAATCACTAACTTCAACACAAGTATTTCTAGATTCACAACACCCTACTAACATAGCTCTTAATATTACCAAATCCAGGTCTCAAAACTGAGAGGAATCAAGACTTCTCTTTCTACTCAATGCACATGAAGATGGAGGTTATTGCATCCTATTTGCGTACCTATCGCCTTTGGGACTACTTTCATAGCATAAGCCAACTACCAAGTCACGCACCGCCGTGCTCTAAAAGATATCAGTGAAGCACATAGAGCAAAAGTATCTAGCTCAAAAGATATAAGTAAAGCACTATGAGCATTCTAGCGAAAATCATGATGAGTGCATGTCTATCTCTCTCAAAAAGGTGTGCATAAAGTATGATGGTGACACAACAAAAAGAAAAGACTCCTAAGATACAAGACGCTCCAAGCAAAACACATATCATGTGGTGAATAAAAATATAGCTCCAAGTAACGTTACCGATGGATTGAAGACGAAAGAGGGGATGCCTTCCCGGGGCATCCCCCAGCTTAGGCTTCTTGGTGTCCTTGAATTTGGCTTGGGATGCCTTGCGAATCCCCAAGATTGAGCTCTTTCCACTCCTTAACTCTTTGTCCATGAGAACATCATCCAAAACTTGAAAACTTCACAACACAAAACTTAAATAGAGACTCGTGATAACATTATCACAAGAAAACAAACTACCACTTCTTTTGGTACTGTAGAAAACTTGAATTCTATCTATATTGGTGTTGGGCTACTGTATTCTCACTTTTCCATGGCTAGTACCCCCCGATACTAACCATAGTTTCATCCAAACAAGTAACGAACTCAACAAAAAAACAAAATCTGTCAACAACACACCAGTCTGTAGCAATCTGTATACTTCGTATACTTCTGGTACCTCAAAAATTCTGAACACTTAAGACCGCCTGGGCAAAAGGTATATCAACCAGCAGCAAAAAGAATCAACGCAAAATCTCTTTATGAATAAAAATGAAAAATCGTATCGTGAGAGAAAAGTTTCTGTCTTTTTACAGCAGGATCAAACAACCATTACCAAGACTAGTCATAAAGGTTTTTCTTGGCTCAAACACAAAAAGAAACACAAAAAACACAATCACAGCAGAATTATGAAAGTGTGGACGCAATAAAACAGAAAGAAAAATATAAATTCATTGGGTTGCGTCCCAACAAGCGCTATTGTTAACGCCCTTAGCTAGGCATTGATAATTCAATGATGCTCACACAAAAGACAAGAATTGAAGCACAACGAGAGCATCATAAAGCATGTGAAAATCACATCTATGTCTAACATACTTCCTATGCATAGGCATTTTATAGGAAAACAAATTGTCAAGACAACCAATAGTTACCATATGCAAGGAAGAAGAAAGAGACAATAGCAATCTCAACATAACGATAGGTAATTTGGTAACATGAAAGTTTCTACCACAATATTTTCCTCTTTCATAGCAATTACATGTGGGATCATAATCAAATTCAAAAATGTAGCTATCACAAAGGATATTATTTTCATGATCCACATGCATGCAAAGTTGACGCTCTTCAAAAATAATGGGACTATCATTAACTAAAGTCATGACTTCTCCAAACCCATTTCAATATTATTGCAAATATCATTGCAACAAGTAGTGTACATAGAAAAACTAGCATCCCCAAGCTTAGGGTTTTGCATATTTTTAGCATGATTGTCACTAATAGAATTTATAGTGAAACCATTTCAATCATGCTTTTCATTCAAGGAGCCCTTGTGAATCACTTCATAAATTTCTTCATCACGATTTTCAGATTCACGCATCTCAAGCAAAACTCCATAGAGAAAGTCAAGTGCACTCAACTCACTAGCAATTGGATCAACATAATTGGATCTCTTAAAGAGATTAGCAAGTGGATGAGGATCCATATCACTAGATTTTCAGCAAGCGAAGATGCAAGCATATTGAAGGCACATAGCACACAGGCAAACAAAAAGCAAGCGAGAGAAAAGGGCGAACGAAAAAGGCAAACGAAAAAGGCAAACGAAGAAAAGGGCAAATATTTTTTGTAAATTTTTGTTTTTCAGAAGTGGGGGAGAGGAAAACGAGAGGCAAAAAAAGTAAATGCAAGAGATGAGATTGCAACACTTACTTGTATGAGTTCTTGACTTGAACCTCCCCGGCAACGGCGCCAGAAATCCTTCTGCTACGTCAACAAAATTACTTCCCTGGCAATGGTGCCAGAGATCCTTCTGTCGTCTCTTGAGCTTGCGTTGGTTTTTTTCCTTGAAGAGGAAAGGGTGATGCAGCACAGGAGAAGTAAGTATTTCCCTCAGTTTGAGAACCAAAGTATCAATCCAGTAGGAGAATCTCGTCAAGTCCAGAGTACCTGCACAAACACAAAAGTGCTTGCACCCAACGCTGTAAAGGGGTTGTCAATCCCTTGATTGTTTGCAAAGTGAGATCTCAAGGCGGAAAGTGCAACAAAGTAAAAAGTGTAAGGCTGAAAATATGGTGTGGAGTAGACCCTGGGGGCCATAGTGTTCACTAGAGGCTTCTCCCAAAATAGCAAGTATTACGGTGGGTGAACAAATTACTGTCGAGCAATTGATAGAACCATGCAAAGTCATGACGATATCTAAGGCAATGATCATACATATAGGCATCACGTCCGAGACAAGTAGACCGATACTGTCTGTATCTACTACTATTACTCCACACATCGACCGCTATCCAACATGCATCTAGTTATTGAGTTCATGACGAACAGAGTAACGCCTTAACCATGGAAAAGTACTTTCGATGATCTCCTGATTTTTGTGGAATTTTTGGGGATATATAGGTGCAAATCCTAGGTTAAAGGAGGTCCAGGGGGCCCACAAGCCTAAGGGTCGCGGCCTCCCCCCTAGCCGCGGGGTGGGGGCTTGTGGGGCCCCTGGGGACCCCCTGCATTGGCTCTCAAGTCTCCTGATCTTCCTCCGTTACGGAAAAAATCTTTTCATGGACTTTATTCTGTTTGGACTCCGTTTCAAATTCTCCTCTGAAAGGGGTCAAAAACATGGAAAAAACAGGAACTGGCACTTGGCACTGAGTTAATAAGTTAGTCCCAAAAAATATATAAAAGGCATGCAAAACATCCAAAGTTTGACAAGATAATAGGATGAAACCATCAAAAATTATAGATACGTTGGAGACGTATCAGTGGCCATGACGAGTTGAAGTCTTGAGTGAATTCCATTTCCTTCAATTCCTCACGAGTCTTATGGTGAGATAGCATGGCCCAAGTGCGATCAATTACTTCATGAAGATAATAGTGGTTTTCCTTCACTGCATTCTGAGTAGCATTGAGAGTTTGCACAATGGAGCCAAACTGACGCTTAACCCACTTATGGTTTCGATCAACTTTCTGATGAAGACCGAGGAGAAGCTCTCGGTTAGTCATCACCCGTGGGATAGTTGGACTTGGAGGTTTTTCTCTGCCACCAGATTCTTGGGAGGCAGTATCATTATAGGTAGAATAGGATGCAGCCTTGTGAAATTGACCATCCAGTGGCTGATTTCCTTCATCAATCACAGACTTGCCTTTTCCCTCAACTGTTTCAAAATATTTCTTGATAACTTGAAGAGGAGGCAGGTAACTAAGATGGTTCTGAAAATCAGCCTCATAGTTGATTGATGATCTGTTTCTAATGAATCTCATTATCCAAGGCGCACAAATCTTCAGCTCAAATGGTGACAAGACATTGTTGGCCAAAGTCCTCAAGAAAAAGTCGTGAAGATTCATTTGGATTTCATGAATGATGTTGAACAACATGTTCCTCATGATCCCGACAACATCTTCTTTAGTGTCATGGACTTCGATAGGAGCGAAGGAATACGCCAAGATCTTGTAGACTGTTCTAGGCACATATTTCAATTCCTTCACTAGGAATTGAGTCCTTCGAGGCTTGACCGGATCTAAAGGCTTCATGAGGACTTCCATCAGATGATTTGACAGCTCTTTTTCATCATATATGCAGATTACTTCATCTGAAGGAATTGGGACCGGCACAGCTCGAAGCAATTCAGTGGCTGGAGAATTGAAGTGAGTGTTTTCAGTCATCCAGTACAAGACCCAAGAGTTGATGTTTTTGGGGTCACCAAAGATGTGCACAGTGGCATACAACTGAAGAATAACCACTGTATTCCAGTCACAGATATCTGTGCAGAATATCAGTGGCCCTGAATCTTGAAGAACACTCGCAACAGGGGTAAAGCAAGGAATTTCTTCCATGTCACCATGAGAAATGTGCGTGTGGTGGAAGATCTTCTTCTTTTCTACTAGCACAGCAGCGTAGTAGTTGAGTTGTGTTCTGGTCCAAAACTTCCTATGCCTGATTCGAAGCTTATAGTATGGATTTGCACCAGTGAAGAAAGGAAGTTCATCATAGAAATCTTCTTTTAGAAACTTTGGCCTCTTTGATTATGATTGACGAGGCTTTGGTTGAAGATTTTGCTAAGGAATTTCATCAGCATGAGGAATTTTGGCCACCACGACTGCTGATTCAGGATTTTGAAAAACAAGTTCTTCATCAATTTCTTCATTTTGAACAGGTGCGGTCTTTTCAGTCATATGTTCTTCCGTCTGAGGTATATGCTGAGCCAATGTTTTAGTTTCTGGCACAACAGTTTCTTCAACCTTTTCATTTTCATCAGCTCATGCAGCTGATGCTTTTGCCGAGACAGACTTTGTCGAAGTGCTCTTTGCTTCAGATCCAGTCAGAACTTCAGTGGCTGCTCGGGATACATGTATTTGAGGTAATGGAGTGGCTAGTGGTAAATTCGGGTGTGATTTTTCCCAGAATTCATCATGCATCACTAGTGTGGTGAAGCAAATATCCACATCTCCATCTTTGTCTTTAGCAGACAGCTTTGTGTTCTAAGGAGGAGGAGTTGAGGCTTGAGGAATTTTATATTGAGGAATTTGATCAGCTTGAATTTCCTCATCCATTGGTGCTGAACCAGTAGAGCGATTTTCTTCCTTTTACTGATCCCCTTTTGGGAGGTATATTCCACATCATATGGTACAATCACATAAGATGGTGCAGTGCTGAGTGGTGTAGCATCAATGGGAGCTATTGAGGAACTTTCCAAAGTCCTCACGCGTTTTCCTTCTCAGGATCCGGAAGGAGTTGATACCTTTCTCTTGTTAGCTTCTTTTTCAGCAACTTTGGTTTTCTTCACTTCTGATGCAGAAGGAAGATTGATTTTCTTCACCTTTAAAGACTTTGGTGAATGAGCATTTTCCTCAGGCATAGCATATTCACTAGCTGGCCTAGTAGGTTCATCGGCAGCAAGCTCATTAATAGAGTATTGAGGTAATTCAGCCATGCTGGTCTGAGGAATTGATGGTTGCGATGGAACTACAACCCTTTCATTGTAATCTGCTATGACTTCAGTATCTTGCGTGATGAATCACATCTTGGATCCCTTCCTGTCAGCATTGTAGCTTGTGAATTTCTCACTGAGGAATTTGATCTCAGATTGAGTGGAGATAAGTTGCTGTGGCGACATGTTCAACAGATTTTGTTGCAAAAACTTCTCCTTTTGATACTTTTCTCTTTTTTCTTGTTTGGCTTGCTGATCCTTCCACTTTTCTTCATTCATAAAAGTGGCCACCATGTGACTGGGTCCCGGTGGAAACTTCAAGTCATCAATAGGTGTGTTTGGATCTTCAAACCAGAGGTCAATGAAATCCAGTACCACCTTTGGGTCAAGTGCGAGGGGAATGGTGCCACCTTTTGCTTGTGCAACCCTCTCTTGTTTGTTTCTGATGATGGCTTCAAGTGTTTCATCATCATATTCCTCATCTTCTGATGCAGAAGGAAGGTTGAGGACAACTTTCTTTGGGCTTGGCCTTGTTCCTCTCGCAGAAGTCTTCTTTATCTTCTGAATCCCACCTGAAGAATTGTGTGCAAAACTAGGGGCAGATGGTTTTGAGGGAATTGGGGTCCCTGTTGGTTGTTGACTATACTGGTATTGTGTTGGTGGTGAATACTTTACTATGGTTGAGGACTTTGCAGTAGTTGACTATTTTCCAGGAACAGTTGGTGCTGGCAGAGGATTTTGTTGTTGTGAGGACTTTGACTGCTCAGTTTTCTTCATTTGAGCCTCTTGTGGAGCAGATTCAGTGGAAGAAGCCTCAGCAGCAGAGGAGGAGGCAGCAGCAGCTTCATTCAAATATTCTTCATGTGCGGTCTGTGCTGCTTGTTTTGAGACTTTCCTCAGTTTGCCAAATACTTGGCTTTGTCCTCAGGATAATCTTCAATAGTGGCCATGCTTGAGGGTTGAGCACTCTGTTGATCTCCCAGTGGTGGTCTAGTGCAAGGAGCCTTGAGGGCAAACTTCCTAGCATAATTTGGAGTGACGTATTTGTATGCTTGCCACTCCTTTCCCATCTGTGCTGAATTCTTTGAAGCCTAATCTTGCGCTTCTCTTTGGTTTCTTTGCCATGAATTGCCTCATCACGCATGCAATAGTCAGCGTATATTTCTTTTGGTATCTTGAAAGCAGTGTTGGTCTATGGCTTCTTTCCACCTTTGTTCTATTTCTCAGACATTTTCTTCGGTTGAGGAATTTGCTGAGGAATTTGAACTCTTGATGAATCTAATGACAAGGGGAAATTTTCTTCAAGGAATGCTTCAAATGAGTTAAGTTGATGAGAACCTAGTTATTCATCAGCTGACATTTTAACCTGTGAACATAGTATAGGTGCGAAGAATTTGGAGAGGCCATATACATTCTCAGAGTTGAGGAATTTTAAAAATGACTCAAGCTGAGGAATTTGACCTATACAGTCTTGAGGAATTTCGCTAAGCATTCTCGTCTTGGGTTCCAAAGTTGCGCACATTCAAAAATTTACACAATTGTGGAATCTCGTGAAGAATGTGGTGACTTAGGGAAATTTATCAAGTGTTCTAAACATGGGTGTGTTCATCTGAAGAGTTTTCTGAGGAATAACAGTTTTCACCGTTCCAATGTAAATATGAAGACCAACATGGGCAATAAAATTAGATTTTAATTACCTTGTGTGAAGAACACGACGAACTAAGAGATCAAGAACTGAAGCTCGTCGATTCAGTTCTCCAGTGCTCTAACTTGGTGACTGAAGATAGCTACGGTGACGGCGGAAGAAGATGATCCACGGTCGACAGGAGTCCAGCGACGGCAAGGACGAGGCAATGAAATTGTTCCTCGCCGGCGACGAATATTTCTAGCGGCGGCGCTAGGTTGGAGCTCAGGTGGAGAACATGAGAGCAAGAGAAGTGTTTTTACTAAAGGGGTAAGGGGTCTATTTATAGCTCAGGTAAAAATGGTTCGAAGTGAAAACTTCGGACAGAAACACCCCTGGCTCTTCCTCTCCACGTGACACGAATCACTCACGTATGAAGTGGTGGATTTAGTGAAGATCGTGCTTATCCTATTGTGGGTAGTGGGTTAGGTTAGAGCGGTATCGCCCGAAAAATTTGCGTTTTTGAAATTTTGAGGATTTTGTTAGCAAAGTCTTCAGCTGACAAGGACTCAGTGAAGACTTTGAACAAGTGGCAAATAGAACGCATATGAAGAGTCGAGAATAGTTTGGGTTGAGCTTAGCACACAGGGAAGATCTGTCCGATCACATTCACTTAGAATAAAAACCAAAATGAAATCTTAGCAATAAGTGAATGTTGTTGAGGACAGAAAGCATCTAACTAGTGAATGAAGATTATCACAGAAAAATTGAAGAATTTAAATTTTGAGGGTTTTGCAATCTTGAGGATTTTGAAAATCCGAGGACATTCATGATTTGAAGAATTTGCGAAAAAGTCTGAGTTTTCAAGAATTTCAACTTGGGTGGTGGCATGACCCACTGTATAAGAATGATGATTTCACGCTCCGCATACAATTGTCATAGGACCGTGAGAATAAAATTCCTCATTAATTTCTTCACACTTAGAGTGTTATTCTTCATTGATTGAAGAAAAAGGTTTCTTCGTGTGTTGCACATCTAAGTCATCAATTTTGAATAAGTGTTAGGATGTGTGCCTATTTCACAGAATGTTCGAAGATTCTAAGATATTTACCTCGCACCGCAACTTGAAAAATGACTTTTCATCCCTGGTCTTAGTGAAGATATCTGCTAGGTGGCCTTCGGTCTTCACGTGGTCGATGATGATGTTGCCCTTGAGTACATCATCACGAAGAAAATGATGACGAATCTGGATGTGCTTGGTCTTTGGGTGTTGTACTGGGTTGTGTGCAATCTTGATTGCACTCTCATTGTCGTAGTCGAGGGGCACATTCTTCATGTTGATGCCATAGTCCATTAGGGTTTGCTTCATCCATAGCAGTTGAGGACATCAAGAGCCAGCAGCAATGTAATCAGCTTCGGCAATGGAAAGTTATACATAGTTCTTCTTCTTTGAGGACCAACATACTAAGGATCGTCCGAGGAAATGGCAGGTGCCAGAAGTTGACTTGTGATCCACACGGTCACCAGCTTAATTAGAATCAGAATATCCAACAAGGTGAAGATTTGAACCCTTGGGATACCATAATCCAAGTGTTGGTGTGTGATCTAGATATCGAAGAATGTATTTCACAGCCTTATGGTGTGATTGCTTTAGTTTTGCTTGCAAATGAGCACACATGCAAACACTAAGCATTATGTCTGGCCTACATGCACATAGGTACAATAAAGAACCAATCATAGAGTGATATATGTGATGATCGAAATCTTTACCATTTTCGTCAGTGCAGAGGTGGTCGTTGGTTGGCATGGGAGTTTTGACGCCTTTGTATTCATTCATGCTGAATTTCTTCAGGACATCCTTGAGGTATTTCTCTTGAGAAATGAATATGACATTGCGTTGTTCATGAATTTGAAGCCTTAGGAAGAATTTCAGCTCCCCCATCATAGACATTTGATATTCTTCACCCATCATATAGGAAAATTCATCACTGTAACGTTTGTTAGTACAATCAAAGATGATATGGTCCACATATATTTGAGACACAAACAATTCATTATCATAGGATTTTGTGAAAGGAGTGGAATCGAGTGAACCAGCTTTGAAGCCTCTCTTCACAAGGAACTCCTTCAATGTATCATACCACGCCCGAGGGGCTTGCTTGAGGCCATAGACTGCCTTTTTGAGTTTGATGACTTTGTTTGGATTCTTCGGGTCTTCAAAACTTGGGGGCTGAGCAGCATATACTTCTTCCTCAAGCTTGCCATTGAGGAATGTGATTTTCACATCCATTTGATAGAGAGTTATATTGTGATGGTTAGCATAAGCAAGAAATATACGAATAGCTTCAAGTCTAGCAATAGGTGGAAAAGTTTCACCGAAGTAAATTCCTTCAACCTGTGTGTAGCCTTGGGCTACAAGTCATGCCTTGTTCCTCACTAACTACTTGACCATCCTCATCTTGCTTGTTTAAGTAAATCCACTTGATATCGATCATATTGTGCTTGCGAGGATCTGGCCGTTTGACAAGTTGCCAAACATTGTTCAGCTTGAATTGAAGAAGTTCATCTTGCATGGTTTGAATCCATTCAGGTTCCATGAAGGCTGCATCAACTTTTGAGGATTATGTGATAGACACAAATGAGAAATGCCCACAAAAGTTAATCAAATGTGAAGCTTTTGAGCGAGTGAGGGCACCTGACGCATTGATGTCATCGATGATTTTATCAATTTCCACTTCATTTGCAATCCTTGGATGAGGAGGTTGAGGATTTTGATCGGATTGAGGAATTTGATCTGGAGCGATTTCCTCAGATGCACCTTCTTGAGTTTCATCAATGTTGGGGACGACTTCTTCAACGGGAGGTTGTCCCTTAGTAGGAATGGTATCTTCAGTAGGCTTGAGCTTAATAGCTTCCTTGGGAGTCAATTTATCTGGCACGGAAGGGAGTTGCTCTCTTTGCAAGCCATTAGTTTCATCAAACCACACATCTATAGTTTCAACAATATTGTTGTGATAGTTGTTGAAGGCTCTGTAGGTGTGCGAATACTTTCCGTAACCGAGCATAAAACCCTCATGTGCTTTCCGTGCAAATTTAGAACTATGGTGAGGATCTCTAATCCAGCATGTTGTACCGAAGACTTTGACATAACTTACATTGGGTTTTTTGTCAGTGAGGAGTTCGTATGAAGTTTTCTTGAGGAATTTGTGAAGATATACCCTGTTGGTGATGTGGCAGGCAGTGTTGATTGCCTCAGGCTAGAAGCGACGAGGAGTCTGATATTCTTCAAGGATTGTTCATGCCATTTCAACCAGAGTCTTGTTCTTGCGCTCAACGACGCCTTTCTGTTGAGGTGTATAAGGAGCAGACAATTCCTGAGTAATACCAAGTTCATCAAGATAGTCATCAAGGCCTGCATTCTTGAATTATGTCCCATTATCACTCGTGATGTGTTTGATCATGACACTGAAGTTCGTCGAGGCCCTTGAGGAAAATCGTTTGAAGACTTCCCGCACTTCCATTTTGTAAACAATGATATGTACCCAAGTATAACGAGAATAATCATCAAAAATGATGAAGCTGTATAGAGATACTGCATTGGTTAGAGTAGCATAATGAGTAGGTCCAAAGGGATCCATATGAAGCAATTCAAAAGGACGAGTAGTAGGCATGATAGTCTTTGATGGGTGCTTGGATCTGGTCATCTTTCCAGACTCACAAGCCCCGCAGAGATGGTCCTGGAGGAATTTGATGGTCTTGGATCTGGCCAATGGCATGCTTCTTCTTCGCCAGTGTGTGCAAATTCCTCATGCCCGCTTGACCTAGTCGTCGATGCCATAACCAGCCTTCTGAGGCTTTTGCAAGAAGACACATGGCTGGTTGAGGACCTGTAGAGAAGTCAACAATATACAAGTCTCTTATCCTAAAGCCTTCGAAGACTTTGGATTTTTCAGATTCCTTGATGACTATGCATCTATATTTTCCAAAGATGACAACCATATCAAGATCACAAAGCATTGAGACTGACATGAGGTTAAACCCAAGGGATTCGACAAGCATGACTTTGTCTATGTGCTGATGCTTGGAGATAGCCACTTTACCAAGTCCCAATACTTTGCTTTTACCTTTGTCAACGTAGGTGATATGCTTCAGTAGTGATGGAGTCAGCGGGATATTGATCAGTAGGATTTTGTCACCAGTCATGTGAGTTGTACACCCACTATCAAGAACCCACTCTGTCGTTTTGGGTTTGTCATCGTTTGAACCTTTTGCCATGAAGCAATAGGTGGGAGCAAAGTGGTCGTCATAGTCATTAGTGTTGTTGACATTGTCATTTTCTTCAAGTTCCAAGATGGACTTGTTGATGAATGGGGTAGCAAGGGTCAAGCTTGCCACACCAGACTCTGACTCCTCTTCAGAACCTTTCTCTTCATCAGATTCTTCAGGTTCTTCTTCAGAATCCATTTCCTTGCCAATAAGTGCACGAGCCTTTCTGAAACTGGTCTTCTTGTGTGATGAGGACTTTGAATATTTCTTATTTTTCTTCGAGTCATGAGAACACTAATCCTTGTACTTCTTCTTTGATTCCTTCACCCGACGAGGACAATCAGCAATGTAGTGACCAGATTTCTTGCTTTTGTGACAGGTTCTCTTCTTGTAGTCTTCAGATGAGGATTCTTGTTTCCTCATATCTCTTCTTGAATACTTTCCAAACTGGCCACGCCGTGAGAACTGATGGAATTTCCTCACGAGCATAGCAAGTTCCTGACCAAGTTCTTCAGGATCACCAAGACTACAATCAGAGTCTTTTTCTTCAGATGAGGAAACAACGTTTTCCTTTAGTGCACAAGGTCTGGTATAGCTTGGTCCATAGATATCTCTATTTTCTTCTTGTTGGAAATCATGAGTATTGAGTCCATCAAGGATATCAGCAGGATCAAGTAGCTTGTGGTCTCTTCGTTCTTGAATCATCAGTGCTAGTGTATCGACTGAAGGATCAAGAGATCGCAGCAGTTTCGTCACAACTTCATGGTCAGTGATGTCTGTTGCCCAAGAGCCAGAAGCTCATTAGAGATGTGAGTGAGGCGATCAAAGGTGTCTTGACAGTTTTCATTATGAAGTCTCTTGAAGCGATTGAAGAGATTGCAAAGAACATCAACACGAGAGTTACGTTGTGTGGACACGCCTTCGTTTACTTTGTATAGCCTTCCCTAGATATGCTTCACAGAACCCAAAGCACTCAGTATGCCATACTGACCTTTGCTCAGATGGTCATAGATGATATTCTTCGCTTGAGAGTCTGAATCTCTTCACATCAGCGACAGTGATAGTTCCAGTGATAGAGGGAACACCATTTTCCACAATGTATGAGAGATCGTTATCAATTGCTTCAAGGTGCATGCACATCTTGTTCTTCCACAAGGGGAAATCCTTTCCTTCAAAGGTAGGACACCCCACGGTAACTTTGCTCATACCCGCGGTCGACATAACTAAAATTCCAGGTGGTTAAAAAAATCACACAGAGCAAGGGAGTACCTTGTTGTGATACAAATTGAAAGTGCGTTATATCGGCTAGAGAGGGTGAATAGGCGTTTTTTACAAATTCTTCAATGAGTAAATTCCTAGTGAGGGAAGTCCTCAGTCATGAACTGAGTGCAGTGGACTAAGTACTCAAACAGTTGTGCAAACGTGGCTATAGCTAAGTCCTTAGAGTGAGTTGTATCGTTTGGTTTGCACAGGTCGCGTGAACGGGATAAGCAGGTGATGAATAACTCAAGTGAAGAATTTGAGGTGAGGATTTCAGAGAAAAACTTCAGTCAAATTCTTTAGACAGTGCAGATCAAAGTCATAAACATGCAATTGAGGAAATGAACGAGTTGAAGAAATAGAACTCGTAGCTCGATGAAGACAATGGTTTGATGACCCAGTTCTAACTGTTGTGACAGTTGTACATCTGGTTTGGAGCAGCTTGGTATTCATACCAAAGGACACATAGTCCCTACTGTATTCTCCTTGAGCTAAGGACACAATCCTCGCCCAACACTCGTGGTAAGTCTTCAGGGCAGACTTCTAAACCCTCACAAACTCGGTCACCCGGTGATCCACAATTGAGTGTTGGATGCTCTAGACCATTGACACCGAACCATTTGGAGGATGCACAGTCCTCAAAGGTAAAAAGTGTCGGTTCCACACACGAACAATCTCTTCGGTGATGCTCAATCACTATGGGTTTTGGTTTTGGTTTTGGTGTGTGGGGTTTTTCCTCACTTGATAATTTTCACTCAAAGTCCTTGAGGAATAGGTTTCTCTTCATGACAAGTGTGAGTTTCTCTCAGAGCAGCCAACCAACTAGTCGTTGTGGGGGCGGCTATTTATAGCGTGGGAGCATCCTGACATGATTTGATAATAATGCCCTTAATGATATGATCGTTGTGTGGATAAGATTGGGGACAGGTGGCATGCGGCGCAGAAATGATTGGATCTTTCAACTGTGAAAGTCCTTATGTCTCTCATGTTCCTCACTGATAGGGAGTTCGCACTGGCAACATCCTAACTCCTCAGTTAGTGCAATTTTTTCAGCAATCAGAAGAACTTCGTCACTGTCAGTGAAGACTATGACTAATCTGGGAGAGATTTGCATAGGCTTCACTCTAAGGATTTTGTATCATGGGCTTTGAGTTGAGCACCATGAGGAAATCTTTCCTTAGCATTACCTCGACCCCCTTTGACAGAATAGTGTTCTTATGACTCAATAAAGAAGAAAATGAGATAGAAAGAGTAAATCTTCAAGCTTCAAAGTCCTCAGAGTATTTTCTTCGGGACACACCAAATTCCTCATATTCAAAGTCTTCATGAGGAATAGTGATTTCTTCGCTATCAAAGTCTTCAAGGAATGACCAAAGTCTTCACCCGAAGACATGCATTTTGAGGGGTCGATATTCTTCAAATAACTCAAACTCCTCAATGACTTATAGGGCCTGTGTACACTCACAAACATATTAGTCTCTTAACTTATAAGTCCTCAATCCACCAAAATTACTAAGGGGCAATAGATGCACTTACAATTGTCTTGGATATCGTCATAGTTATTCGCTCTTCTGTCAATTGCCCAATAGTAATTTGTTTGCCCACCATTTGCTATTTTCTCGAGAGAAGCCACTAGTGAAACCTTCGGCCGAGGGGTCTATTTTACATCATCTATTTGCAAGAATTATTTTTTATTCGTGTTTCCAATATGTTTGCTCTTTTATTTTCAGATCTATATTATAAAAAAATACAAAAATACCTTGCTGCATTTTATTTACCATTACTTTGTTTGCATCTATCAATCTATCCTTTTATCATTTTATTTTACCCACGAGGGATTGACAACCTCTACACGCGCTGGGTTGCGGGGATTTGTTATTTGTGTGCAAGTACCGCGTACATAGTCTTGTGGATCTTCCAACTGGACTGATACCTTAGTTTCATAATTGATGTAAACACTTGTCGTCGCTGTGCTACATAATCCTTTAAGCTTGGAGGGAAACCAACAGAATCAGTAAGGAACCAAGATTTCAAGAGTCGTTGTCGGGGAAGAACAAGCCAAGATCTATCAGGTTCCCAGACATAAACTCTCATCACCTTGAAATTATATTATTTTCCATTTGCCTCTCGTTTTCCTCTCCCCAACTTCTAAAACAGTTTTAGAAAAACCCAAAAGTATTTGCATTTTTATTTGCCTTCTTTCCATTTGCCTTTTCTTGCTTGCTTGCTTCTATTGCCTTCATGTCAACACATAAAAACAAAAAAATAAACAGGAAAAGTAAAGACATATGGATCCTCATACACTTGCTAATCTTTTCAAAAGATCTAATTATCTTGAACCAATTGCTAGTAAGTTGAGTTCTCTTGATTATTTTTGTGAATTTTTGCTTGAAAATCGTGAATCTGAATATTGTGATGAAGTTTTAAAAGAAGAAATCTATAAAGTGATTCATGATATCTCCTTGAATGAAAACGATGATTGCAATGATGTCGATATAAATTCTATTAATATCAATCATGCTAATAGTATGCCAAACTACAAGATTGGGGATGGCAATTTGGTCATGTCCACTACTCACTATAATGATCATGACTCGGGTGATGCTTCTTATTATCTTGAAAATTTACTTAATCCTCATGATGACTATGATATTGATAATAATGTTTGAAATTGCATTGAAAGTGGGTTTGGAAGAGTGTCAACTTTAGGTCATCATGATCCCACTATTTTGGAGGATTATCAATCTCGTAAATTTTTCGATAAAAGTGGGTTTGGAGAGGTCATGACTTTATTTAATGTTAATCCCACTACCTTGGAAGATTATAAGACTTTTATGCATATGGCTCATGAATAGAATATTTTACGTGATAGTTATATTGTTGAATTTTAAAATGATCCTACATGTAATTATTATAAGAGAGGGAAATATGGTTATAGAAATATTCATATTACTAAATTATCTATCTTCATGTTGACATTGCTATTGTTTCTTTCTTCTTCCATGCATATGTTAGATATTATTTTTCTTGATAATTTGTTTGCTTATGAAATTCCTATGGATAGGAAGTGTGTTAGACTTAAATTTGTTTGTATTATGCTACATGATGCTCTCTTTGTGTTTCAACTACTATCTTCCATGTGAGGACCAATAAATTCTCAAGCCTATCTTAATGGTTATAAATAAAGAGCTTGTTGGGAGGAAACCCAATGAATAAAATTTATTTTCCACATTTTATTTCTGTTATTGAGTGTTTTCACAATTATTCTACTGTTATTATTGTGTTTTTCATGTTTAATTTGTGTTTGTGCCAAGTAAAGCCTTTAGGATCATGTTGGGTGATAGTTGCTTTGATCTTGTTGGAAAACAGAAACTTTTGCATCTAGTCGCTGAAATTATAAAAATCACAGAAGCGACGAAAGTTTCGGAATTTTTTGCACAATATTGATATACAAATTCCGTACGTTTTTATAAATTTACAGAATCTTTGGAGTCACAAAAGTATGATAAAAATTCGAGTCTTTTTAGACTGTTCTGTTTTTGACACATTCTGTTTTCTTTGCGTTGTGTGCTTATTTTGATGATTCTATCGTTTGTATCGGGGGGTATAAGCCATGGTAAAGGTATAATACCATAGGTATAATGCAAAAACAAAATTGGAATGAGTTTTCAACAATACCTAAAGTCCCCTCTTTCTTCTAACAACCATCGGTAATTTTACTTGGAGCTATATTTTTATTCGTCACATGTCATGAGTTTCGCTTGGAGTGTCTTGTATTATATGATTATTTTCTTGCGTTTATGGTTAGTTTGTCATATTAAACCTTTATGGATACACCTATTTGTGAGAGCCATGTTATGCTATGATTTGTTAGAATCGCTCTTCATGCTTCATTTAATTTTTTTAGAGCCATGGAATTGATCTAGTTCTTCATTTATATCAATTTGTGCATGGTGCCGTTGTTATTTTGCAGAAATCCTCTCTTGCGTCACTTATATTGTTTTGAGAGTTTAAATTTTTAAAGAAACTTGTGCTCTCGTTCTTCACATATATTTTTTTGAGAGCTTGTTATTTGCAATGGCAATATGCTTTAAATTAAATTAGTCCCAAAGTGATAGATATCCAGGGAGATATAATAAAAACTTCCATGAAGATCATTGGATGTTAAACTTGATTCTTTGCAATAGTTTTGCTATATGAATATATTGATGTGTGAGATATGTTGATGAGTAATTATGCTTTAGTAAGAATATTGGTGATAAGGCTTGTGATTCCCTATGCATGCACATGAAGTCAATAATTATACTATGAAATTACAACCTAATTGCATTGCATTTTTCGGTGTTAGTTATGTTTAATGTTTGTTTATGACGGTTTTTTTCCTTGGTTGGGCGCTTCTCAATCTATTTGCTAGCCTTCACTTGTACTAAGCGGAATACTACTTGTGCATCCAAATCCTAAACCCAAAGTTGCCCCAACTGAGTCCACCATACCTACCTATATGAGGTATTTCAGTGCCATTCTAAGTAAATTTGCAAGTGCCAACTCTAATATTCAAAATAAAATGCTATTTTGTGTGCCTGTACCTTTCATGAAGTGATGAGGGATGGGTTATATCTTCCATGTTATATATGTTCTTCTCAAGATTAGTGTTTATTCACTTGTAATTGCGTGAGAGTATGGCGGTAATAGGGATGCCCAGTCCCGAAGTGCAAAGAAAAATTATTTTAAGTCGTTGAACAATAAATTCCTTGGAAAGTGTTGATATGGACGGTACCCTGGATGCTGCTAGCCATGGATTGTGAAAGAATGGTGGAAAAAGGAATAAACTTTATTTTCAGTTTGGGAACCGCCTATGATTTTTTTAGCATGGAAGATATTGGGAACTCTTAGTTGTTTTCATTGACTGGAAAAGCATACCACCCAAAATATTTTATCTCTAAGTTTTTTTGCTTTGTGCTCTCTCACCGCTATAAATCTCTACTTCCCTCTGCGAAGGACCTATCTATTTACTTTATGCAAAAAAAGTATTTTGAAATTGAGTCTCCATCTTATCTTATGAAGCACCAACTCAGGAACACTCTTATGATACTTGAGCATTGGATGTAGCTAATATTTGGGTGTGTTGCATGAATGGATCTATGATGGAGCATGATGGGCTACGGATAGCGTTCTTTAGCGTTGATATTTTGAAAGACTTGGTTGCTTGTTGATATGCTTAAGTATTGAAGTTTTCTTGTCAAATTATAGACTATTGCTTTGAATCATCCACAAGTCCATATGTCGACGCTAAAAACAAAAGAGTATGATGAACATCATGTTAGGAAGCATTCCACATCACTAGTTAATGCTGGATATCAGTATGACTTACATATTTTCTATTCTGAATTATAATATTTAGTGAATGCTTGAATCTCAAAGGTTATCTACATTTATGTTTTGCGGTGTCGGAAAGGGCTAGCGAGATACCATGTCATCATATTATATCGTGATTTTTTTGACAAATTATTGGCATGTGAGGTATCTTATTATTCCTTACTAGTTGGTTATGTATTGCCTTGACTGAATATGATGCTTAATTATTATCATGGATGTGGTTACTTATAAATTATTCTCAAAACATGAACAATTAGCTAACCATATGTATAGCGACAAGAACAAAAGACTTTATAAAAGTTTTCTTTATGACTTTCAGTTTATCAACTGAATTGATTGAAGACAAGCAATGACTTATGCTTTGGGGAGTTGATAGTTCTCGAATGTGACTAATTTACAAACACTTTTGCTCTGGTTTTGTCCTCTAATTTGCATGATTTGAATGTAACTAACCCGGACTAACGCTATTTTTAGCAGAACTACCTTGGTGTTGTTCTTTGTGCAAAACTTAAAGTTCTCGGAATCTGATGAAGCTTTTTTTGAATTATTTCTGGTATTTACAAGGAATTATGGAGCAAGGACCTGTCGGAGGAGGTGTGCGAGGGGAGCACAAGCCAACATGACGCCCCCATGTCGCGCCATGATGGCTTGTTGGGCCTACATGGCTCCTCCGACCCTAATTCCAGTCGTATGAAATCAAATCTTCGGAGAGAAAAATCAAAGAGAAGTTTTCATCATGTTTCAGATGACGGATCTGCCACCACCTCGTGTTCTTCCTCCGAAGGGCTGATCTGGAGTCCATTTGGGGCTCCAGAGAGGGATATTTGTCACCATCATCATCACCAACCCTTCTTCGTTAACACCGCCATGATGCTCACCACCAAGAGTGAGTAATTCCTCTGTAAACTTGCTGGACGGTGGTGACATTGGATGACATGGATCATGTAATTGAGTTAGTTTTGGTAGGGCTTGATCCCTAATATCCACTATGTTCTGAGATTGATGTTACTATGACTTTGTTATGATTAATGCCTGTCACTAGGCCCTGAGTGCCATGATTTCAGATCTGAACCTATTATATTTTCATGAATATTGGAGTGATTTGGATCCTATCTTGCAAGTTGGAATTACCTATTACCTGTGTTGATCCGCATACCCCAAGGTGCCAATAATTGGGATTCTTTCTGGTGACTATTGTAGTTTGAGGAGTTCATGTATTCACTATGGGTTTATACTTTATTCTGGTTCTCTCTTAAAAGAACGCCTTAATATCCCTTATTTTCCAATAGGACCCCGCTGCTACGGGAGGGTAGGACAAAAGATGACATGCAAGTTCTTATCGCTAGCACGTATGACTATATACGGAATACATGCCTACATTATATTAATGAATTGGAACTAGTTCTGTGTTGCCCTAGTGTATAAATGTTACATGATCAATTTCATCTAAATCATTATCCACCACCGATCCATGTGTGTATGCTTTACATATACTGAATCTTGCTAAGTCAATAATGTTGTCGCTACTGTCACACTTGCTTCTCAATTGATATTGTTACTGTTACTACTATTAAAAAATCGCTGGTATTACTGTTACCGTTACTACTATCATTTTCTATGCTACTAAATTCTTGCTACAGAGAGATATCCCAGGTGCGGTTGAACTGACAACTGAATTGTTACGACCAATAAGTATTATTTGGCTCCCCATGTAGGAGCTATGATCAAGTATTCTCCCTTGTCTGCTAAGTAAATATACTCTAACATAATTGACCTAGTCACTGACCATCGTCTATTTGAATTTTATTGATTGATTTAGAGTCACATTTGCATATTCTTGCTAAACAATCAATCCTCATCTAGTTGGATCTGAACTTTACAAATTCTTTGAAAATCCTATTCAAATTCATTGCAAATCTTTCAAAAATTTCATTGACCGGCGAGCTGAGTTTTTCAAAGTCAAGGTTTCTTATTCTACGTCGGACACTCCAGATCAAATGAATTGGAGTCACCAATATGGCAACAATGTTGCATACAGGATCTTTGGTCCAACTCATATGAATCCCCTCGGTCTCAGTGATTCATTCACTCTCGGAGTAACCGACTTGCTTATTTCAAAAACCCTTTGCAAAATATTTTGTTTATCACCTGTTTCTAGCTCCAGTCAAGGCCATGTTCTCTCGAATGCATTACTACGTGCTTGTTGAGACTCTCAAGGATCCCTCGCTCTAGGACCCTTCTTGGAAATTGATGCCAAAGGGGGGGAGTAATCAAAGCTTGTATAAAGGGGAAGAGCGATCCAATCTTAAGAATACTCCTAGAGGGAGAAAGAACAATGATCTATCATCATAAACGAAACGAGAGAGTTCTATATGTTTCTAAGAACGGAAAAAACATATGGAAATTTGCTAAATGGTTGCAAAATTATCCCACCCTACGTACTCCCAATATATGCTTGCTAAGCTTCACGGGGAGAGAAGGTACACATTTAGGGGAGACAACTCTATTATTATTTAATTAAAAATCCTTTTAAAAACCTGTGGGGACATGTTAATATCAAAAAAAAAATTAATTCTTCTACATGTCGTCTAAATCTTGGTATCCTTAAAACTTTTCCATTTTTGTTGAAGAAACACTCTTCTGTTATCTAACCTTTATTTTCTCGATCATGTTTCTTTGGGTAACCCCTTAAGTACCTCAAGGTAAGTATATGCATCTCACTCATGCTCATGATGATGTCTTGATTCTTGCACATACTGTTTGCAAGAGAAACTCATGAGTATGAATACACATCAATGACACCTTTTTTGCTCTGATGCATATGGCCAAGATACATATGACGTGTCTTGTTTCCCATCCCTGTGCGCTTCTGCATTACAAAAGAAACTATTCTCAAAACAGGATTGAACAGTTATAGGGGAGCTGGCTCTAGTTATGTTGTCTTTCAAAGCTATCATACGTTATGTTGCCTATCTCAAGTTGAAGAGTCGGTTGTATGTTGTCATCAATTACCAAAAAAAGGGGATATTGAAAGCACAAATTATTCCTTGGTGGTTTTGATGATTATTGACAACATACATTTTCCCTTGGACTAATAGTTTTATCAAGAATATTTCAGGAAATGTTCAAAAGATTGGCCTGGCTAGGATATGTGGTGAGGAACCCCTATAATGCAAAGGAACATATTGGCAAAAGCTTCAAGACTCTATATTTTGTTTAAGTGATCTTGATCACATTGAGTCCATATGAAAGCCAACGCTATTATAAGGGGATGAGGTATTGATGATGATCTAGTTGCTCACGTGATTAGAGATTTGCCATCAAAAGCCTCAAATACCCTCTCATATCGATGCAACTCAGATTCAGTTTGGTGCAACCAAATAGCAGTAACCTACATTCTAGTATTGAAGTATTTGTTTGTGAAATCTACAATATCAAATAGTCGGAACCTTTGAAGCATTGGATCTTCCTACATAATCTAAATCAGTCTCGGGTGTGTTGTTTCTTTCTGTCTCCCCGAAAATCCAAAAGTTGTAACATTTTGCATTAGTTGGTACTAATGAACCACAAGTATAGGGGATCAATCGTATTCATTTTGATAAGTAAGAGTGTCGAAACAAATGAGGTGTAGAAGAAACTGACAAGTGGTTTTCAATAAGATAGTATCTACAAGCATTGAAAGTGGTTGTAACTGATAGTTTTGTAGTAAGGTGATTTGTAGCAAGTAACAATTGTAACAAAGCTGCAGAAAGGTGGCTCAATCCTTTTTGAAACAAAGGACAAACCGCAAAGTTCTCTTATAAGAATTAAATCTCTCTCAAGGTACATGGGAATTGTCGTCTAACCATGTCCATCCAGTTCAGTTGATTCATGTTCGTTACTTTGATAGTTTGATATGTCCGTTGACCGGTGCTAGGGTGGTGTTCTTACTTGAAAAAAACCTGTATTATGATTACCCCCTCTCGCAAGCATACACAACTATGAAATAATAATTAAATAAATCTAACCATAGCTTGAAACACATGGATCTAAATGAGCCCCTTACGGAATAACGCATAAACTAGGTTTTAAGCTTCTGTCACTCTCATGACCAAACATCTAATTGTTACTCCCCAATGCTTTCCCTTAGGCCCAAATATCGTGAAGTGTCATGTAGTATACATTCACGTGACACCTCTAAAGGAACAACAACATACACATCATCAAAATATCAAACAAATACTAACTTCACATGATTACTTATGACAAGACTTCTCCCATGTCCTCAAGAACGTAAGTAACTACTGACAAATCATCATCATTTTCAAGATAAGAGGTGTAATGAATATGCTTAAGGATCTGAAAATATAATCTTTCACCAATTAAACCAACTAGCATCAACTACGAGATATAATCAACCCTACTAGCAACCCACACGTACCAATCTGAGGTTTGGAGACAAAGATTGAATGCAAGAAATGAACGAGTGTTTCAGATGGGATGGTGGTGGTGAATATGTTGTTGAATATTGGTACTCCCATAATGGAGGAAACATTGATGATGGCGATAGATTCGATTTCCCCCTCCTCGGGGGAAGTTTCCCTGGTGGAATCGCTCCGTCGGAGAGCAAAAGCACTCTTGTCGAGGTTTTGTGAGGGTTTCTCCTTGAGATGGCGGTGTTTCATCCCATAAGTAATCTCCTGATTTTTTCTACGGTCAATAGCCTAGTATAGGAGAAGATGGGTACCAGAGGCTTGCTGGGGGCCCATGAGCTCAAGGGGCACCCCCGGGCTCGTGGTCTTCTTGTGGGTCCCCTCATGGCATTTCTTTCGCCAGTATTTTTGATATACTCCAAAACAATTATTCATAATTTTGCACGTCATTCGGAGTTCCAGAGAATATCCAATTCTTCCTTAGCCTTTTCTTGTCTAGAATTCCAAGTGCTGGAGATCTCCCTATTTGTATGAATCTTGTAAAATAAGAGAGAGGAAGGCATTAGGATTGCATCATAAAGTGAAATGATGAATCAAAAAAAATATAAATAGGAAAACATGATACAAAATGGACGTATCAACTCCCCCAAGATTAGACCTCACTTCTCCTCAAGCGAAAGCCAAACTCGAGAAATATGAGCACATTCTTAGAGGGAGAAGTGTCGATAAAATAGAATACAAATATCAAAGCATCATGATCATTATCATAGCAGCAATATAACTTCATAAAACTTCTCATGAACAAGTGGTAATCCACTCACAAACTAAAGTACAAACCATAAGCCTTATTGGAAACTAACAAACTATGTTCTTAGTCATTGAAACAATTGCAATCCATTATATTTCTGGAAAGAGTCTATGTCAGAGCTTTATTTAGCAAGTTCACATACTCAACTATCATTTAGTATTCTTTGTGCTCACACTCACATCATATTTGTGAAGGCAAATGTTTCAATCATATGCATAGGAACATAGGGGTTTATAGTTCACACCACCCAACTATTTATCTCGAGGATAATGTGAACAATAAGAACTCATGATCACCTACATCCAACTGGATATATATGCCTCGATCTTTCCCCACGACATGATGCTTGCATAGTAGAAAATTAATAAAGATGGAATAGGGATGAACATTAATGACTTGCATAAAAGTAAATACATGGATGTACAAGATAGGCCCTTCGCAGAGGGAAGCAGAGGTTGTCATGCTCTTTTTATTTGGATGTGCAAGCTCTTAATGGAAAGGAACATCACTTTATATTGCCCCTTATGATAGCAAGCTTTATTATGCAGTCTGCCACTTTTATTTCTTTGCCATCACTAGTTTGTACAAAGCTTATTTTCCCTTACAATAAAAGATCATACATATTTAGAAGCAATGTTTATTGCTTTTGTACCGATGACAACTTACTGGAAGGATCTTATTCAATCCATAGGTTGATATGGTGGACTCTTGTGGCAAGAAACTAGGTCCAAGGTTTTGGATGCACAAGTAGTATCTCTACTTGGTGAGAAGTTTTGGCTAGAAAAATATTATGAGAAAGAACTACATGTTAAAGGAACCATGACAATATAACTTCTAAGTTAATATAAGCAAACATATACCATTTAGTTGTTTTCCTTGTCCAACGTCAGCCAGTTGATCATGCATAGATTATTTAATGGAGACTCACAATTATAAAAGATGTACATGATAGTATATTTATATGTGAGACCTATCCTTTGTTATTACAATTATAAAATATGTCAATGGCTGATGCTATGTTTGTCAGCTTCCAACAAATTTTATAAGTTATACACTTTCTATGTGAAGTGAGCTCTCCTCATGGGATTAGCATATGATATTTTCATTGATAAGATTTATGCAAGAGGGTGGAGTAAGAAAACTCAAACTAATATTTATTATATAACTCTCACAATGATTACATAGGTAGTTGGATCACGAAGCAAACACTCAAAACTAAATCACAATAAACTTTAGTCTTGGAAGTCATAAGATTTCCAGGGATTGAACATGAATAGGTAATTATGGTAAAGGTGATGGTGATACGATACCGGGGAACCACCCCCTAGCTTGGAACAAGACAATGGTGGTGCCTAAACCTGTGCACTCAAGTTTCCTTCTTAGGCGATGATGGTGATGAAGCCGTAGGCTTGTCCATCAGTAGCAAGTATTATAGGTTATTCTTGATCCTTCGGAGAGCCCTGTTCTACTCCTCCAATAGAAAAACCTCATGATTGAGCGTTGTGTTCTGTGCACAAATTGCTTCCATTGCATTTAATGCATCAATTTCAGGTAGAGAAACATTATCATGAAGGGGTCGTAGTATGTCTCCCATTTCCACACGCTCCACCATTGGGAGTGATTTATCTCCCTTGTCCTCAATCAGACCCTTGGTTAACTCCCTGTCACTCTCTCTTGCTCATTGCCGTCTTCCTCACCAGATGACAACTCATAATACACCTTGTTGAAGGGGCTCTTTCCGAGAGAGGGTCATGCGATACGGTGCTTGGGATGAAGTTTTTTGGGAGCCATGATGAACCACAAATATAGGGGATCTATCATAGTTCTTTGGATAAGTAAGAGAGTCGAACCCGACGAGGAGCGGAAGGAAATGATAAGTAGTTTCCAGCAAGGTATTCTCTGCAAGTGTTATAAGTAACAGTGATAGATAGTTTTGTAGCAAGATAATTCATAGCAAGTGACAAGTAATAATAGTAGAAAGTGTGCAGCAAGGTGGCCCAATCCTTTTTATAGCAAAGGACAGGCTTGAAAGTACTCTTATATAAAGAAAACGCTCTCGAGGACACATGGGAATTACCGTCTAGTCATGTCCATCATGTTGAGTTGATTTGCGTTTGTTACTTTAATAATTTGATATGTGAGTGGACTGGTGCTAAGGTGATGTTCTTACTTGAACAAGAAAACCACTTATGATTACCCTCGCTCGCAAGCATCCGCAACTACGAAAGAAGAATTAAGATAAATCTCACCATAGTATGGAACATATGGATCCAAATCAGCCCCTTACAAAGCAACACATAAACCGGGGTTTCAGCTTCTGTCACTCTAGCAACCCATCATCTACTTGTTACTCCACAATGCCTTCCCTTAGGACCATAGCATGGTGAAGTGTTGTTTAGTCTACGTTCACAGACACCACTAAGAGAAGCAACAACATACACATCATGAATATATCGAACTAATACCACCATCACATGATTACTTATAACAAAACTTCTCCCATGTCCTCAGGAAAAATAGCAACTACTCACGGCTCATACACATGTTCAAGATGAGATGTATAATAATGGTAATTAAGGATCTGAACATAATATTTTTGACCAAGTAATCTAACAAACATCAACTACGAGATGTAATCAACACTACAAGTAACCCACATGTACCAATCTGAAGTTTTGGGACAAAGATTGAATACAAGAGATGAACTAGGGTTTGGAGATGATATGGTGGCGGTGAATATGTTGATGAAGATTGGTCTTCCCACGAAGGAGCAAGCGTTGGTGATGACGATGACTTTGATTTCCCCCTTCTAGAGAGGAATTCCCCCAGCAGAATTTCTTTGTCGGAGAGAAGAAGGGACTCTGCCTATGTTTCCGCCTCGAGATAGCAGCGCTTCTTCCCGAAAGTATCCTTATGATTTTTTTCTAGGTAAAAAACACACCATATAGAAGAAGAGGGGGTCGGGAGACCCGCTGGTGGACCTCGAGGCAACAGGGCGCGCCGAGGGGGTGGGCGCACCCTGTTGGCTCGTGGCGACCACGTCACCCCACTGTGATGTTATTTGGCCCAATAATTCTTATACGTTCCATAAAATTCTCCGTGAAATTTCAGGTCATTTGGAGTCAAGTGATTTTTCACCCTTTTCTTCGTTTTGAGGTCCACAACTACATTTTCCAGTAACTTCCCTCCTTGTGGTGTACCTTGGATATTCACAGAGAAAGGCAAAATAACTATATAATAATGTGGAATAGTGGAAAATATTATCATAGATATCAATAAGAATTCATGATGCATAATTGACGTATCAACTCCCCCAAGCTTAGACCTCGCTTGTCCTCAAGCAAAATTCGAACTCCATAATAATGACCACATGATTTGAGAGAGAGGTGTAGTTAAAAAAAGAATATGGACATGATTGCATGGTGAATATTAACATAGAAGAAAGCTTTTTCATCGTATATATTCTCATAAACACGAAACAATATATCCACAATTGTTCAAGTATGAAGCCTAAACTTTATTGGCAAACAACAAATCATAAGCTTAGTTATCGAGACGGTTATAATTCATCATATTTCTAAGGAGAGTCTATGTAAGAGCTTTTATATATGTAAGTTCACATACTCAACTTTCATTTAATATTCTATGATTTCTACCGCTCATTGCATATTTTTGGAGTTAATATTTTCATCAGACAATAAGAATATATGGGCTTCATTTTTTTGCCACCCAATTTATTTACCTCAAGGATAATGTCAACAATAATGGTTAATTATTTCCTAAATTCAACTGGATATATATATATATATATATATATATATATATATATATATATATATATATATATATATATATATATATATATATATATATAGATCAAGCCCTAACACATGATGCTTGCCAACTAGAGAGTTAAGAGGTTGGAGTAGGGATAACTTTAGTGAGTCTTGCACAAAAGTAAACTCATGAAGATAAAAGAAAGGCCCTTCGCCGATAGAAGAAGAGGTTGTCATGCACTTTTAGATTGGATGTGCAAACTCTTAATGCAAAGGAACAACACATAATATTCCCCCTTATGATAGAAAACTTTATTATGCACTATGTCGCTTTTATTTCTTCGCCATTATAATATCATACAAAGCTTATTTTCCCTTAAAATAAAAGGTCATACATGTTTATGAGAAGTTTTTATTGCCTCATGCATGGATGACAATTTACTTGAAGGATATAACTCAATCCATAGGTAGGTATGGTGGACTTTCATGGCAAGAAACTAGGTTTTAGGGTTATGGATGCACAAGTAGTATCTCTACTTAGTGCAGAATATTTTTGCTAGCAAAGGATCTAAAGCAAGAACCACATGTTAGAGGATCCAAGACAAAATAACTTCTATGTGAATGTAAACTATCATGATCATTATGTTGTCTTCCATGTCCAATATCAACACTTGCTCATTATATAATATTTGGTGAGGGTTTGCGATCACAAAAGATTTCCAATATAGTGTATTTATATGTGGGTCTCATACCCTCTATCATAATCCTGCATAGATTCTAACAATGGATAATGTTATGTTTGCTTATTTCCAACAAATTTTATCAATAATACTTTTTCTTGGGGGATTCATTACTCCTAATGGTATTAGCATATGATTCTTTTTATCACTTTTATTTGATGCTATGATGATAGATGCATGAGAGTAAATCACACAAGCTCAACTAATCTTTATTATATAACTATCACACTCGATTACAAGGATAGATAGATCTCAACGCAAAAAATCTAAGAAAAACAAAGCAAATCTGAAATTATTTCTCTAAATCATGACATAACTAAGGATCGAACTAAGATAGATGGTAATGATAGAAGTGATGTGATGACTGTGATGTGCGTTGGGTTTTCCCGAAGAGGAACGTGTTATCGCAGCAAAATGTGGGTAATTATCTCCCTTAGTTATGAAACCAAGGTTTATCGAACCAATAGGAATACCAATCCTAAACCGTCTTCAGTGAGTGCACACAAAGAAACAAACAACTTGCACCCAATGCGGGCAAGAGGGTTGTCAATCCCCTTGATATCATTATTTGCAGGCAAATGAGTTGTGTATATAATTGTTGATAATTGCAAATTGCAAAATAAAATAAAACACAAATAATCACAGCAAGGTATTAGTAGAGTTTGTAAATATATAGGCAAATAGACCTGGGGGCCGTAGTGTTCCCTAATGGCATCTCTCATGGCAAAGTCATATGGTGGGTAAACAAATTACTGTTGGGCAATTGAAAGAACAGCGAATAATTATGCGATTTTCATGACAATGATCATGTGTATATAGGCATCACATCCATAAGCAAATAGGCCGACTCCTGCCTGCACCTATTACTATTACTCCACTTCTAGAGCGCTTCTATGCTTGCCTCTCTACGTATTAAGTATAAATAGAGTAATGCTTGGAGGATAATGACATGATGTAGACAAAGTAAACTCAATTAATATGAATAAACCCCATCATTTTATCCTTAGTGCCAGCAACACAAAGACGCATCTTGTCCCCTTCTGTCACTCGGATATAGAAATTTTCCAGGTTGAACCTACTACAATGCACCACTACCAGTGAAGAAATATTAATCTTGTTGGCCAACCCGTTTGAATAGATCGGAGAGCATTACGAAGCTATGATGATTTTGCAATTAAGAATCATAATAATCATAGGTGACTGAAATACTTTTCATGAATAATCTGAACATAAACCTACAATTCATCGGATCCCAACAAACACACCATACATAGTGAATACATCAGATAGATCAAAGAGAAGATGAGATGAACATGGTATTGAAGATTATAAGAGAGATATTGCCATCTAGGTACTACCTACGGACCCGTATGTCTATGGTGAACTACTCACACATCATGGTGTGGGAAGCAAGGTTGATGTAGAGGCCCTCCGTGATTAATCTCCCCTCCGGCAGATTGCCGGGACGGAGGTTTAGATGGACTCCTCTCTGAAGAGAGACTTGCGGCAGCGGAAAAAGTGTTTCGGGAGTGCTCTTAGGGTTTTCAGAATATTTGTGAATTTATAGGCTAGAGAGGAACGTCGGGAGGCATCCAGGGGGCCACAAGCCATCAGGGTGCGACCAAGCCCTGGGCCGTGCCATGTTGGCTTGTGCCTCGCTCGTGCGGCATCTCATCCACTTCTAATGCTTGCAGGTCTTCATATAGTCCATAAACAAATCATATTAATGTTTCGTGGCATTTGGACTTCGTTTGGTATGGTAAACCGGCAAAGCAAAAAACCATGCAGAAAACAAGAACCGGCACTGGGCACTAGGTCAATAGGTTAGTGCTCAAAAATATTATAAATTGGTATATAAATGCCCAAAAAGTATCCTAGAATGATACTGTATCAGCATGGAACAATCAAAAATTATAGATATGTTGGAGATGTACCAGCATCCCCAAGCTTAATTACTACTCGTACTCGTGTAGGTAAATGACAAAAACAGAATTTTTGATTTGACATGCTATCCATAATGTAATATCTTGTATGTATGATCATTGAGAATTGATGAATAAACAAATAGCAACATAATAATATTTATTAAGTATAAGCAACACAACTATTGTTTTTCAAAGTATCCGATCCTAAAAGAATGATTACCCCCTATTCATCTTTATTGTATTAGCAAGGCATGACTCCGTCTTCACCACATAAATACAAATGTTAAGCTCCACGATGTTCAAGACAGGCAATTGCATCATACTTTTTCAATATGCATCAAATTTTTATTCTTCACGCAATACATGAACGCGAACCATTGTACATAGCATATAGGTGGAATACAATATGGTGGTAGATATCAAAGGGGTAAATAGTGGAGAAGATAATCTCACAACAACTAGGCATACCAACGAGCTATGGAGATGCCCATCGATAGATGTCAATGCGAGGACCAGGGATTGCCATGCAAATGATGCACTAGAGCTACAAGTGTATGAAAGCTCAACTAAAGCTAAGTGGGGTGTGCATCAAACTTGCTTGCTAATGAAGACCTAGAGCGTTTGAGGAAGCCCGTCATTCGAATATACAAGCCAAGTTTATTGTGATAAGATAATTCCCACTAGCATATGGAGGTGACAGCATAGGAGACTCTCGCTATGAAGATCATGGTGCCACTTTGAGGCACAATTGTGGTAAAGGATAGTAGCATTGTCCCTTCTCTCTTTTTCTCTCATTTTTTATATGGTGGGCTTTTCTCTTTTTTTATGTTTGCCTCCCCCCTAATATTATATATATATGGTGGGCTCATTTGGCTTCACCCATTTTATTTATTTTTTTGTCTGGAGTCTCATCCTGACTTGTGGGGGAATCATAGACTCCATCATCCTTTCCTCACTGGGACAATTCTCTAACAAGGATGATCATCATACTTTTAGTTACTTACAACTCCATATGGAGAATTGATAGGAAGATATGACTCTCTGTGAATGCCTCTGGCAGTGTACCAGGATGTGCAATGATCTAGTGTGACATGTATCAAAAACATGATGGAAGGTGGCTTTCCCACAAATACTATGTCAGCTCTATATGATCATGCAAAGCAATATGACAATGAACGAACTAGTCATGTGAAGTGACGATGGAATTTGCATGGCAATATATCTCAGAATGGATATGGAAATTCCACAATAGGTAGGTATGATGGATGTTTTGAGGAAGATATAATGAGGCTTATGTGCAATAGAGCGTATCATGTCGCGGGGTGTGGATGCACCGGTGAAAGTTTCACCAATCCTTGAGGTGAGAATCAGCTATGCACGGTACCGAAGAGGCTAGCAAATATGAGAAGGTAAAGATGCGTATGTCCAAGGTGTCACATTAGTCATAAAGAACTCACATACTTATTGTGAAGTTTTATTAGTTTCATCACACATCAAAGCACTACTCGCATGCCCCGAGGGAGGGGGTTGGTAGGAGTTAACAGCCGCGCGCCCCCGACTCTAGCCAACACTGGGATTTTAACGAGGAATAAGAATTCTCACACATCATTACAATGCCTCTATAATATTTAGATGAACAACAAGTTAACACCCCTTTAATCCCGACACTTATATGAGTCAACAATTATGGACTTACACCTTTTTCATATCACCATATCAATGTCATTAACTCACAATTTCTCTATGTGTGCTACATGATGGTTTTGATTATCATTAATTGAATGCCTATTATTTTTGGACTAGTCTTATGACCCATGCAAATTATCTTCACTATTTATTCATCTCTCTAACAAATATAAGTTAAGAACGAGAGCAAATTGTTTCTATAAAATCTAGGCCACCGTGCTCGAAAAGATATTAGTGAAGTACTAGAGGAACTGCCAAGCTCAAAAGATATAAGTGAAGCACATAGAGTATTCTAGAAAATCATAATGAAGGTGAATCTATCTCTAATAGGTGTGTCCAGAAAAATGATGATTGTGACAAACTTAAAGTAAAAGTAACCAAAATCAAATGACGCTCCAAGCAAAACACATATCATGTGATGAATAAAAATGTAGCTCCAAGTGACATACCGATGGTTTGAGACGAAAGAGGGGATGCTTTCCGAGGCATCCCCAAGCTTAGACGCTTGAGTATTCCTTAGAATAATACTTGGCATGTCTTAGGAATCCCCAATATTAGGCTCTTGCTACTCCTTATTCCATGGTCCATCGCGATCACACTCAAAACTTGAAAACTTCAATCACACAAAAACTCAACAAAACTTCATGAGATCCGTTAGTATAAGAAACATATTGCATACTTTAGGTACTGTTATAAATTGATTCTTAATTTATTATTTTATAATAGGTACTATATTCTAACTTATCCATGACTTATACGCCCCCATATAATCCATAACAACATCAAAAAAAGCAAACTATGCAGGCAAAACAGAATATGTTTAAAACAGAACAATCTGTAGCAATCTATAAAGACCCCACACTTCTGCAACTCTAAAAATTATCAAAATTAGGACAACATGGAGAATTTGTACAAAAATACTTTGTAAAAATTTTAAGAATTTAGCACGCTTCAGAAGAGAACTAAAAATTGTGCACTAGAGACAAAAGTTTCTGTTTTGGCACAACATCAATCATGCTCATCAAATAAGTTATCCCAAAGTCTTTACTTGGCACAAAGACTAACTAAAATATAAAAACATAATTACAGAGGAAATAATCATTTCAACACAAAATAACACAAACTAAAAAGCAAAAATTAAGATAACTATTGCGTTGCCTCCCAACAAGCGCTGTTGTTTCATTCCCTTAGCTAGGCATAATGCATAGTTTCAAGTGTTGTCATCTTTGACGCTGTAGACAATTTGTTCCAATTTGTCCTTATTAATTTTCATGTCATTACTCAAAATTCTGAGCATCAAATCGCTTATTTTGCATTACGACATTGCTATTGATTTTATTAGATACATTGTAAAGCACTTTAAAATTGGTTTCCATCATAGCCTTAGTTTCTTTCATTATCTTGGTTTGACGGTGAATAACCAACATGGTAGGTTGAATAGTCTCTATCTTGGGTTTCCCAAATATAACGTTCATAATTTCATAAGTATGAAAAGCATTATTCCCAAGAAAATCTTTTTCAAACATGTGATCAAGGACACCTCTAAAGGATAAAGGTAAGCCAACGTAAAAACTTCTAAGAAGTAAATTAATGTGACATTTGATATTAGATATCTTTCATATAACTAGCAATATATACCAAGCTTCTTATAAATTTTCATCACCCAAGCGCTTAAAATTTAAAACTTCGGAACCCTCTCCCAAGTAAGAGGGAAGGGGCATTTCCGCAGAAGGACTAGACATGACTTCGAAAAACAGTACTAGTAACAAAGAAAAGATAAATATTTTTGTATTTTTAATTTCTATGTGACAAACTAAATATATCATAAAATAAAAAGAATAACAAGTGAATGAAAATTTGTGAGAAGCTACTTGATAGTTGGTGATGGTATTCCCCGGCAACGGCGCGAGAAATCCTTCCTCATGACAATGATCTGCGTTGGGTTTCCTGTGAAGAGGAACGGGTTATCGCAACACAATGTGGGTAAGTATTTACCTCGGTTATGAAAGCAAGGTTTATCGAACCAATAGCAATACCAATCCTCTACCGTCTTCAGCGACCGCACACAAAGAAACAAAGAACTTGCACCCAACACGGCTAAGAGGGTTGTTAATCCCCTTGATCTTATTATTTGCAAGCAAATGATGTGTGTAGATAATTTTTGATAATTGTAAATTGCAAAATAAAATAAAACACCAATAATGGCAGCAAGGTAGTAGTAGCGTTTGTAAATATATAAGTGAATAGACCCGGGGGCCGTAGTGTTCCCTAATGGCATCTCTCATGGAAAATTAAAGACATATGGTGGGTAAACAAATTACTGTTGGGCAATTGATAGAACAACGAATGATTATGCAATTTTCATGGTAATGATCATGTGTATATAGGCATCATGTCCATAAGCAAACAGGCAGACTCCTGCCTCCACCTATTACTATTGATCCACTTCTAGAGCGCTTGTGACATCCTTGACTTTTGCTATAGTAGTGATTGTAATTAAGCTACAGTGATCAACCGCTAATGATGCCACGTCATCGAATTTCCATCTCAGACCCGCGTTGATTCGAGTTTGTCCGGATTCCAAATTTGAAAACAAAAGTAAAGTACTTTATAAGTTCATTACAAATTTTAAAAGATTATGTTTATGAAAGAAAGAATTAAAATTATGTATAATAAATTGTAAAAGAAAGTATTTAAAAAGAAAAATAAAATAGTAAAATAAATAATGAAAGAAAGAAATAATAGAAAAGGGAAAAGGCAAAATAAAACAAAATGAAAAAAAAGGAAAAGGCAACCCCCACCCCGTGGCCTGGCTGGGCCAAAAGGGCCAACCGGCCAGGCCCCCCCGCGCCCCCTGCACCCAAACCCTAGAGCCCCCCTAACTCGCTACTCCCTCCCCTCCTGAGCGCCGCCACCCCCCCCACTCGCCTCCCACGCCGCCGCCAGCCTCCCCCTCGTGGGGGGCCCCACCCCCACGACAGCGCCATCTCCTCCCCCTCTCTCGGTCCCAGCCCCTCACCCCCACGAGAGCCCCCCACCCCCACGCCTCTCTTCCCACGTCGCCTCCTCCCTCCGAGATCCCTCATCCTCCTCCCGCCGGCGGCCCCTGCCGCCTCTCGCCCTCCCGCCGTCAGGCCCCTCCCCGTCCACAACCTCCCCTGCACCAGCCCCCCCCCCCCCCGTCGGTCCCCTCATCCTCCCGGCCGGCGAGCCCCTCCTCCTTCCCGCCGGCGAGTTCCCCTCCCACGACCTCATCCTCCCGCGGCGAGTCCCCCCCACCTCGGCCCTCCATCCCGCCGGCCGAGCCCCTCCTCCCGCCGGTCACCATCGGCGGCTCCATCTCCGGGGGCCCCTCCTCACCGGGGCCCCTCTCGGCGAACCTCCGGCCGGCTCCTCCTCGCCGGCACGCCCGTCTTCACCGGAACCGCATCACCGTCGTCACCTTCACCTTCGTGCGAACTCCGGCTTCATCGGGCCGTCTCGTCACCGTCGGTGAGCCCCTCCTCGAGCTCCTCCCACCATGTCGATCTCCTCACCACCCCGGTTCCGTTCCGGCAAACGGGACCTCGATCCGTCGACGGTAGACTCCGGTAGGAGGGATTGAAGTTTAGGTTCTTCTATGTTAGTTAGCAGAGAGATGTTCTCTCTCTGTTAACAGAGAGAGAGATGAGAGTTTTGAGAGAAAAGAAACAAAAACAAAGGTTGTATTCCGTATGTATGTATGTATGTATTTGATACCCGTATTTATGTATGTAGTTGCGTATATAGGCATGTGGAGAGATACGACATTTGTATGGTTATGTATTTGAGATTAAAAAAAGGTGTTTTTGACCTAGGGTCACTTACCGGTGGGGCCAACGCACCCGCTGTCTATGACAGGGAGGCCCCACGTGATAGTTAAAATAAAAATAAAAATAAATGTTTTATTAAATAAATAAATATATAGATATAATAATAAATTAATGAGTTAATGAATTAGTTAAATAAATATATAAGTTAATCTGTTAATTAGAATAATTAATTAACCTAATGAGAGAATGCCACGTGGGTCCCTCATTAAATCAATCTGATAAATCAATATTTAATCTTAATAAAACTTGTGCCTATGACGTTCGGGACCCGCTGGTCAGTTGACCGGTCAAATGTTGATGTCAGCCTGACATCGCGATGATGTCATAATATGATTGTATTTAAAATAGCTAAATCTGTTTTTAATTCCTAAATAATTAATAAAACTTTGAAAATTAATATTAAATAATCCGTAAGTCAGATCAAATTAATTTCAACATGAAACTTGATCAGCAAAACGAGACGAACCCGGATACACGGCCCGTTCGTCTGTCACGCGTCCCTAACATAGCAAATATGGAACTTTTCCATCGTTTCCAGTATAACCGGTAGTAGCCCGAGACCCGGAAAATATCGTCAGATATTCTTCCGACCCGTCTATGACGGATGTTGCTGCGTTAGCTCATGTCTAGCCTACATATTTCCATGTCATGCTTTGTGTTGCATCGGTGCTATTATTTATTGTTTCTTCCCCCTCTTCTTACCGGTAGACCCCGAGACTAACGCTGCTGCCGGGTACATCTAAGACCCTGCCGATCAGTCCTTTGCCGCAGAGCAGCAAGGCAAGCAAATTCCCCTTGATCATTCCTATATCGCCTATGTCTTTCTTTCTACTGCTTGCATTAGTATTTTGCTACTCTTGTAGTTAGCTACTATATCTGATGCATAGCCTATTTTTGATGAACTGCTACTTTCAGTCCTATACTTTAAATATGCTTAGTATAGGTGGAGCAGTCATCCCCTCTGACCCCGTAGTTCAGTTGCCCCGCTTGTTTTTCAATCTCGATCTCTGATCGACGAGCCAGACCCGACACAGCACATTCACCCCCTTCGTTGTACGACGCTACAGAGATACTATCGGGTACCAAGGGTGACACCTCGCTAAGTACTCCTGATGATATCTCTGTAGTATAGCTAGTCGGTCGTGGTTATCGAGGGTGATTCCTCTTTCACCATTCCCGATGACGCCTCTGTCGTGCAACCCCGCGAGTGTGGGACCCCCGAGGGTGATTCCTCTAAGCCCACCTTGACGGGTACATCGTTCGGAATCCAACGAGGGTGGTACCTCGGATTCCCCCGATGTTACAACCACACAGTTACTCGACCATGTTACTGGGATCTTTGGTGATTTAGTTGTAAGACGGGTGGATTCCCGTGAGACTTTGTTGTTGGCCTAATTAAAATGCTAATGGATTTGGGTATTTGATCTGGGTTGGTCGGAGACCTTTTCGCACTAACCGGCTACGCGGGAAGAATTATGGGTACTCGGCGTCGCGGTATCAGCCGAAGCTTTTCAGATGCCAGCAATGTAGCTGCGCGCGCCCAAGTGGTCCCGAGATGCATCGCGCTTGTGATTAAGGGATGCTAGGACTGACGTCGGCCGCCCACGCCACGTGCAGGAGCGTGAAGGGGAACTGGGCCCACGAACCCTTTGTGCTTAGCATTTAGACCGGCGGGCTGGCCTCTCTGATTAGTCTTAGGTGGGGCTGCGACGTGTCGATATTCCGAGGGCGGGCAGGACCCAGAAAAGTATGTCCGGCCAGAGTGTTATCGAGCGTGACGGGACATGTGGTGCACCCCTGTAGGGATGAAAATTAACTATTCGGATAACCGTGTCCACGGTTACAGGACGACTTGGAGTTGTGCCCCGATCTTATACAACTACAATTGTTACTTAACTGGATCTTTATTTTGCCTCGGGATTGCTTCCTCGCAGGGAGTCGAGGGAGGATCTTCAGGCGTGACCTCACTTTAATTTTTGCTGCAACAATATGACTATTAATGTTTTACCCATGTTCTACTCTCGTCTATTGCTGCAAGACCCTGAAGATGCTAGTCTTCGATAGGACTAGGCCTTCTCTCTCTATTCTCGCATTGCTGCAGTCAGTCCACATTTAAACCCCCTTCTTTGATACTGATGCATAATTAGAATAGTTCTGATGTAAGTCTTGCGAGTACTTTGGATGAGTACTCACCGCTGCTTTGCTCCCCCCTTGTCCCCTTGATCCGTTTGCTGCGACCAGATGATGGAGCCCAGGAAATGGAGGTCCCCGCCGCCGACGACTGCTACCCCGACGGTGCCTACTACTACGTGGAGGCCGCTGATGATCAGGAGTAGTTAGGAGGTTCCCAGGCAGGAGGCCTCGCCTCGTTCGATCGTTGTATATTTTGTGCTAGGCTTCTCTAAGGCACCCCTTGTTTTATGCTTGTACTCAGATATTGGTTGCTTCCGCTGACTCGTGTGTTTATCGAGCTTTCGTATTCTAACCCTCGAGGCCCCTGGCTTGTAATATGAAGCTGATGTTATTTTATTTGTGTCTAGAGTTGTGTTGTGGTATCTTCCCGTGAGTCCTTGGGTTTGATCGTACGCATTTGCGTATATGATTAGCATACGATTAAGCCGAGGGCGTCACAAGTTGGTATCAGAGCCAACTTCATGTAGGTAGCCCCCTTTCCAACTCCTTGGCCGAAGTTGAGTCTAGCGTTTGAAAAACTTTACTAACACTGATGTTGTGGCTTACGGGCCCACATCTCAATTGGGTGGTATTAGTATCTTTTACTCCTTTCCTATACTCTGGGCTCTACTTTCTCTTCTCTTTCGGGTCAAAGATTTTACTAACTCTAACATTAGGTTCTCGAATCACATCGATCCGGAGCGCTGGACTATCTACTCTTTTTCTCCTGAATATGTATTACACACACTGTCATTGACATCCGTCAATCTTATTTTTAGATGCGTCCCGCAAGACAGCACGTGCGCCTGACACAGGCCACTGAGACGACTGGGTTCCCGGCCATTTTGGTCGATCTCCTGACCAGGCTGGGATATCGCTGGTACCCCGAGTACACTGTGTTCGAGGATTTCCGCGTGTACAACCAGTACCAGTACCAGGTTGAGGTTCGCATCTTCGACCAGAGGGGCGGCGAGACCCTCGAGCGCCACGTGTTCTGTGGTATTGGAGTGTCGGTCGAGATGGCCGTCCATGATGCGGCCTACATCGCCATCACCCGTCTCCGTGGAGCGTACCCTCACCTGGAGGAGAGCCCTTTCAGATACATCCCGCATGCTCCTGCTGGGGATGAGACTGGATCTGATCTCACTACCTACGCTTCTGACGTTCGGGAGCGCAGCGACCGTTCCTACGTTGCTGTCTGCGCCCCCTACGTGACGCGTCGCTACGACGCGCGGATTCTGGTGCAGTACACTGAGGCAATGGATCGTGCTTTCCGAGCTCTGACTGTGGAGTTGTATGCTACGCGCGCTCGTCTTTACGACGCGTTGACAGAGCTGCAGCCATCACACTGTCCGAGGGTTCCACCTATGCGCATCCGCGAGCCGAGCAGGACAGAGCTACCATCAGCTCTCGAGTGGACTGATGTTGGGGGTAGAACCCCTGCACTTGGACCTCAGCTGCTCGACTGGATGCGGTACCCTCACCAGAGTCACAACGGGACACAGGGTCCTGTCCCTACCTTCTATCACCGCCAGCTACCAGGATTCGATCGTTCTCTCCGACGTTGATGTAGCCTTACCGTTACATCTCGTTGTGGTACTCTTCCACCGCGTGCCTGCGCGCCGCCTAGTGAGTCCAGGGTATCGTCAAATGCGTCCGGGCTATCGCCAAATTTCGAATTTATAATCGTTAGTCTGTAATCGAACTTATGTATGGGTCTGTATGTCGAACTCAACTACTATGGAGTATCTATCGCATTCCCCTTTCATTATGCTTGATTACTTCATGAATGCGTGCGATGCCTTTCAATTACTTTAAGCTAACCTACCCCTGCTAAATATTTAACAGGATGGTTAGACCAGCTGGCCGCCCGCGTGCCCCTACCAACGATGCACCACCCCCGCCTCCTGAGTATATGGCGGGGATGATCCAACAGTTTGAGCTGAACCGCCAGTTTATGCAAGGGCTCATGGATCAGTTCCAAAGGCCGAACATGAACCAACCGCAAGGCGTGACACTGCAAGACTTCTGCCGTCTCAACCCTGCAATCTACCGCAGCTCAACTCAGCCTCTTGATGCTAATGACTGGCTCCGTGACATTTCTTATGAGCTGGAGTCTGCCAATGTGCCCCTGGCGAGCTATGTCAACTTTGCCGCCTACTTTCTGAAGGGTCTCGCTGCTCAATGGTGGGACAGCCACAGGCGCTCTCAGCCCGATGGAACTATCATCACTTGGGCAGAGTTCAAGGCTGCTTTCCGTCCTCGATACATTCCCCAGGGAATCATGGACCGGAAGAAGCGTGAGTTCTGCAACTTGGTCCTGGGAAACAAGACTGTGGATGCTTATTAGCGGGAATTTCTGGAATTATCTCGCTATGCTGAAGAAGACATCGCGACTGATGCACGCAGGCAGGAGAAGTTCCGTGAAGGCCTCCACCCTGATATCAAGCTGACACTCCTCGTTCAGGACTATGCTGACTTCGCCACCTTGGTGTACAAGGCTATTCAGGTTGAGACTGGTCTGCAGGAATACAAAGATAGCAGCAAGCGCAACCGTGACATGGGCTCATCTTCGGGCTCATCTGCACAGAAGCGGAAGATCTGGATTCCCAACAACATGTACCATGCACCTGCTCCTACTCCGAGGCCGTCCTATGCTGCACCTCGCCTGCCTCCTCCACCACCTAGGCAGCCGAGGCTTCCAGCTCCACCGCCTAGAGTTCCTCCTTCCCGTCCTGAGGACGGGCTGTGCTTCAAGTGTGGCCGTTCAGGTCACCGTGCTAGAGACTGCAGGCAGAAACCGAATCAGCTGGCACTTCCCGCAACTGGCAGTGGCAACAACCAGAACCGCAACTTCAACACTAAGCCTCCTTATGTTCGTGGTCAGGTCAACAACATTGATATGGGTCAAGCTCAAGACCAGCCTGCTACCGTGATGGGTACACTTCTTGTTAACTCAGTACCTGCTTCTGTATTGTTTGATACAGGAGCATCGCATTCCTTTATGTCGGAAAATTTTGCATACATGCATGACATTAGGAGCGAAGAGATGAACATCCCGATAGTGGTAAACACCCCTGGGGGCGAATGCCGAACCTCTGTGGTTTGCCCCCATGTTCCAGTTGAAATTGAAGGATTAGAATTCCTTGCCAACCCCATCCTACTAAAGTCATCCAACATTGATCTCATATTGGGGATGGACTGGTTGAAAGCTCATACGGCATCGATCGTTTGTGCCACCAAGACCGTCCACCTCCTACACCCTTCAGATGAAGTAATAAGCTACCATGCGCATCTCGTCCGTAATGTTGAGGCACGACTGTATGCTTTAAATGCATTAAATGCGTCGCCTCTGGAAGGGATTGAAAACATTCCAGTGGTCCGAGAATTCCAAGATGTCTTTCCAGAAGAACTTCCGGGGATTCCCCCTGCTCGAGCTGTCGAGTTTGTAATTGACTTGGCACCCGGTACCACTCCTATTGCCAAGCGTCCTTATAAAATGCCGTCACATGAACTCCTTGAACTTATGCAAGAAATTGACAACTCGCTCCGTCTGGGTTTCATCCGTCCGAGTTCCTCTGCTTGGGGAGCACCTTCTCTCTTTGTTAAGAAGAAGGATGGGACAAATCGATTGGTCCAAGACTATCGTCCTATCAACCAGGCCACTATTCAAAACAAATATCCTCTCCCTCGGATAAATGATTTGTATGATCAACTTGCTGGTTCCACCGTTTTCTCTAACCTCGACTTGAGATTGCGATACCACCAGATCCGTGTTCGCAAGGAGGATATTCCAAAGACCGCCTTTGTTACTTGATATGGATCATACGAGTACACCGTCATGTCCTTCGGCTTAACCAATGCACCGGCAACCTTCTCTCGACTGATGAATTATATATTCATGGACTACCTTGACAAATTTGTCGTGGTATATGTGGATGATATTCCGGTGTTTTCGAAGAACAAAGAAGAGCATGCTGAACATCTTCGTCTTGTACTGGATAAGCTTCGGGAGCATAAACTCTATGCGAAGTATTCCAAATGTGAGTTTTGGCTAGACGAAGTGACTTACCTTGGTCATGTGATTTCCAAGGATGGTATTTCGGTCAACCCCGAACGAATTCAAGCTATTCTTGACCGGACTCCCCCGAAGAATGTCAAGCAAGTCAGAAGTTTTCTCGGACTCGCCAGCTATTGTCGTCGATTCGTCGAGAACTTCTCCAAGATTGCGAAGCCCTTAACGAACCTGCTTCACAAAGGTGTTAAGTATGAATGGACTGATAAATGCCAGGAAAGTTTCCAGGCGCTCAAGGACAAACTGACGTCCACTCCAGTACTTGCTCCTCCAGATACGAAAAGGGACTTCGTAATATACTGTGATGCTTCTCGCCAAGGAATAGGTTGTGTCCTAATGCAGGATCGCAAGGTGATTGCTTATGCCTCACGTCAACTGCGTGCTCATGAAGAGAACTACCCAGTTCATGATCTCGAGCTTGCCGCAGTCATTCATGCATTAAAGGAATGGCGACAATACCTTGTCGGTAATCGCTGTGAAATCTACACCGACCATCAAAGTCTGAAGTACTTGTTCACTCAACCGGAGCTGAACCTGCGTCAACAAAGATGGATGGAGCATATAGAAGATTTTGACTGTAGTATATCTTATACCCGTGGCAAGGCTAATGTAATGGCTGATGCCTTAAGTCGCAAGTCATACTGCAACCACCTCCAGGTTCATCAGGTTCACGATCGTCTGCAAGAGGAATTCCGTAAACTGAACCTCCACATTGTTCCTCAGGGTTACCTTGTTCCCCCTCCTGAAGAGTTTCAAAAGATGAACCTTCGTGTTGTTAATCAGGGTTCCCTCAGTAACCTAGTGGTTGAACCAGATCTTGTGAGCTCCATAAAGAATATACAAGACTTTGACGATGATGTCGACGGGATTAAGAGCTATATTGCAAAGGGTAAACCCTCCTTTTTCACTGTTGATGAAGGTGGCGCCTTGTATTTCAAGGGTCGCCTATTCGTCCCAAATAAGAAGGAAAATCTCAGGATGACTGGAAAGGTGATGGAAGAACTCATGACACACCACTGTCTATTCACCCGGGTAGTACCAAGATGTACCAAGACATCCGGCAGAGATTCTGGTGGCCCAATATGAAACAAGACATTGCACGCTATGTGGCAGAATGTGATATATGCCGGCGTATCAAAGCAGAACACCAAAAGCCTGCTAGAACTCTGCAACCTATCTCTATTCCCGTGTGGAAATGGGACCATGTTGAAATGGACTTCGTCACTGGTTTTCCCAGATCTCAGAAAGGTAATGATGCTATTCTTGTCGTCATTGATCGACTGTGCAAAGTTGCACATTTCCTGGCCGTCAAAGAAACGATTAATGCTAGTCAGCTGGCAGATCTTTATATGTCAAGAGTTGTTTCACTTCACGGTATTCCGTTGGTAATCAGTTCGGACCGTGGCAGCTTGTTCACTTCAAAATTCTAGGAAAGTTTTCAGAAGGCTATGGGGACTCATGTGTCCTTCAGCACTGCATTTCATCCTCAATCCCAGGGACAAGTTGAACGAGTCAACCAAATTCTCGAGGACATGCTTCGAGCTTGTGTCATTTCTTTCGGTAAGAAATGGGAGGAATCTCTCCCGTATGCCGAGTTCTCTTACAACAATAGCTATCAAGCTAGTCTGAAGATGGCCCCTTTCGAAGTATTGTATGGGCGAAGGTGTCGAACTCCTCTGAATTGGTCAGAAATTGGGGAACGATCACTCTTCGGTCCGGATATTATTCAACATGCCGAAGATCAAGTCCGCATTATTCATGAGAATCTGAAGGCTGCTCAGTCTCGTCAGAAGAGTCAGTATGACCGTCATCATCAAGATATGGTCTATCAACCTGGCGAAAAGGCTTATCTTCGTGTCACACCAATGAGAGGTGCACACCGTTTCGGAATCAAGGGCAAGTTAGCTCCTCGTTATATTGGTCCTTTCACTGTTCTCGAAAGGCGTGGAAGAGTGGCTTATCAATTGGACCTGCCGGCGAACCTTTCTCAGGTTCACGATGTCTTCCATGTTTCTCAGCTCCGTCGCTGCTTCAAGGACCCTATTCGAGCAGTGGATCACGATATGCTTGAGCTACAACAAGACCTCTCTTATAAAGAACACCCGGTCCGTATTCTCGACCAAGCTGAACGTAAGACTCGTCGCAAGGTCACCAAGTTCCTTAAGGTGCAGTGGTCAAATCACTCTGAAGATGAAGCCACTTGGGAACGCGAGGATCATCTTCGTGATGAATACCCCGGGCTCTTTCCCTCTACCTCTTAATTCTCGGGACGAGGATTCTTGTTAGTAGGGGAGAATTGTGACATCCTCGACTTTTGCTACAGTAGTGATTGTAATTAAGCTACAGTGATCAACCGCTAATGATGCCACGTCATCGAATTTCCATCTCAGACCCACGTTGATTCGAGTTTGTCCGGATTCCAAATTAGAAAACAAAAGTAAAGTACTTTATAAGTTCATTACAAATTTTAAAAGATTATGTTTATGAAAGAAAGAATTAAAATTATGTATAATAAATTGTAAAATAAAGTATAATAAAAGAAAGTATTTGAAAAGAAAAATCAAATAGTAAAATAAATAATGAAAGAAAGAAATAATAGAAAAGGGAAAAGGCAAAATAACAAAACGAAAAAAAAGGAAAAGGCAACCCCCACCCCGTGGCCTGGCTGGGCCAAAAGGGCCAACCGGCCAGGCCCCCCCGCGCCCCCTGCACCCAAACCCTAGAGCCCCCCTGGCTCGCTACTCCCTCCCCTCCTGAGCGCCGCCACCCCCCCCCCCCCCCCCCACTCGCCTCCCACGCCGCCGCCAGCCTCCCCCTCGTGGGGGGCCCCACCCCCACGACAGCGCCATCTCCTCCCCCTCTCTCGGTCCCAGCCCCTCAGCCCCACGAGAGCCCCCCACCCCCACGCCTCTCTTCCCACGTCGCCTCCTCCCTTCCAGATCCCTCCTCCTCCTCCCGCCGGCGGCCCCTGCCGCCTCTCGCCCTCCCGCCGTCGGGCCCCTCCCCGTCCACAACCTCCACTGCACCAGCCCCCCCCCCCCCCCCCGTCGGTCCCCTCATCCTCCCGGCCGGCGAGCCCCTCCTCCTTCCCGCCGGCGAGTTCCCCTCCCACGACCTCATCCTCCCGCGGCGAGTCCCCCCCACCTCGGCCCTCCATCCCGCCGGCCGAGCCCCTCCTCCCGCCGGTCACCATCGGCGGCTCCATCTCCGGGGGCCCCTCCTCACCGGGGCCCCTCTCGGCGAACCTCCGGCCGGCTCCTCCTCGCCGGCACGCCCGTCTTCACCGGAACCGCGTCACCGTCGTCACCTTCACCTTCGTGCGAACTCCGGCTTCATCGGGCCGTCTCGTCACCGTCGGTGAGCCCCTCCTCGGGCTCCTCCCACCATGTCGATCTCCTCACCGCCCCGGTTCCGTTCCGGCAAACGGGACCTCGATCCGTCGACGGTAGACTCCGGTAGGAGGGATTGAAGTTTAGGTTCTTCTATGTTAGTTAGCACAGAGATGTTCTGTGTCTGTTAACAAAGAGAGAGATGAGAGTTTTGAGAGAAAAGAAACAAAAACAAAGGTTGTATTCTGTATGTATGTATGTATGTATTTGATACCCGTATTTATGTATGTAGTTGCGTATATAGGCATGTGGAGAGATACGACATTTGTATGGTTATGTATTTGAGATTAAAAAAAGGTGTTTTTGACCTAGGGTCACTTACCGGTGGGGCCAACGCACCCGCTTCTATGAAGGGAGGCCCCACGCGATAGTTAAAATAAAAATAAAAATATATGTTTTATTAAATAAATAAATATATAGATATAATAATTAATTAATGAGTTAATGAATTAGTTAAATAAATATATAAGTTAATCTGTTAATTAGAATAATTAATTAACCTAATGAGAGAATGCCACGTGGGTCCCTCATTAAATTAATCTGATAAATCAATATTTAATCTTAATAAAACTTGTGCCTATGACGTTCGGGACCCGCTGGTCAGTTGACCGGTCAAATGTTGATGTCAGCCTGACATCGCGATGATGTCATAATATGATTGTATTTAAAATAGCTAAATCTGTTTTTAATTCCTAAATAATTAATAAAACTTTGAAAATTAATATTAAATAATTCGTAAGTCAGATCAAATTAATTTCAACATGAAACTTGATCAGCAAAACGAGACGAACCCGGATACACGGCCCGTTCGTCTGTCACGCGTCCCTAGCATAGCAAATATGGAACTTTTCCATCGTTTCCAGTATAACCGGTAGTAGCCCGAGACTCGGAAAATATCATCAGATATTCTTCCGACCCGTCTATGACGGATGTTGCTGCGTTAGCTCATGTCAAGCCTACATATTTCCATGTCATGCTTTGTGTTGCATCGGTGCTATTATTTATTGTTTCTTCCCCCTCTTCTTACCGGTAGACCCCGAGACTGACGCTGCTGCTGGGTACATCTACGACCCTGCCGACCAGTCCTTTGCCGCAGAGCAGCAAGGCAAGCAAATTCCCCTTGATCATTCATATATCGCCTATGTCTTTCTTTCTACTGCTTGCATTAGTATTTTGCTACTGTTGTAGTTAGCTCCTATATCTGATGCATAGCCTATTTTTGATGAACTGCTACTTTCAGTCCTATACTTTAAATATGCTTAGTATAGGTGGAGCAGTCATCCCCTCTGACCCCGTAGTTCAGTTGCCCCGCTTGTTTTTCAATCTCAATCTCTGATCGACGAGCCAGACCCGACACAGCACATTCACCCCCTTCGTTGTACGACGCTACAGAGATACTATCGGGTACCGAGGGTGACACCTCGCTAAGTACTCCTGATGATATCTCTGTAGTATAGCTAGTCGGTCGTGGTTATCGAGGGTGATTCCTCTTTCACCATTCCCGATGACGCCTCTGTCGTGCAACCCCGCGAGTGTGGGACCCCCGAGGGTGATTCCTCTAAGCCCACCTTGACGGGTACATCGTTCGGAATCCAACGAGGGTGGTACCTCGGATTCCCCCGATGTTACAACCACACAGTTACTCGACCATGTTACTGGGATCTTTGGTGATTTAGTTGTAAGACGGGTGGATTCCCGTGAGACTGTGTTGTTGGCCTAATTAAAATGCTAATGGATTTGGGTATTTGATCTGGGTTGGTCGGAGACCTTTTCGCACTAACCGGCTACGCGGGAAGAATTATGGGTACTCGGCGTCGCGGTATCAGCCGAAGCTTTTCAGATGCCAGCAATGTAGCGGCGCGCGCCCGAGTGGTCCCGAGATGCATCACGCTTGTGATTAAGGGATGCTAGGACTGACGTCGGCCACCCACGCCATGTGTAGGAGCGTGAAGGGGAACTGGGCCGACGAACCCTTTGTGCTTAGCATTTAGACCGGCGGGCTGGCCTCTCTGATTAGTCTTAGGTGGGGCTGCGACGTGTCGATATTCCGAGGCCGGGCAGGACCCAGAAAAGTATGTCCGGCTAGAGTGTTATCGAGCGTGACGGGACATGTGGTGCACCCCTGCAGGGATGAAAATTAACTATTCGGATAGCCGTGTCCATGGTTACAGGACGACTTGGAGTTGTGCCCCGATCTTATACAACTACAATTGTTACTTAACTGGATCTTTAGTTTGCCTCGGGATTGCTTCCTCGCAGGGAGTCGAGGGAGGATCTTTAGGCGTGACCTCACTTTAATTTTTGCTGCAACAATATGACTATTAATGTTTTACCCCTGTTCTACTCTCGTCTATTGCTGCAAGACCCTGAAGATGCTAGTCTTCGATAGGACTAGGCCTTCTCTCTCTATTCTCGCATTGCTGCAGTCAGTCCACATTTAAACCCCCTTCTTTGATACTGATGCATAATTAGAATAGTTCTGATGTAAGTCTTGCGAGTACTTTGGATGAGTACTCACCGCTGCTTTGCTCCCCCCTTGTCCCCTTGATCCGTTTGCTACGACCAGATGATGGAGCCCGGGAGATGGAGGTCCCCGCCGCCGACGACTGCAACCCCGACGGTGCCTACTACTACATGGAGGCCGCTGATGATCAGGAGTAGTTAGGAGGTTCCCAGGCAGGAGGCCTCGCCTCGTTCGATCGTTGTATCTTTTGTGCTAGCCTTCTCTAAGGCACCCCTTGTTTTATGTCTGTACTCAGATATTGGTTGCTTCCGCTGACTCGTGTGTTTATCGAGCTTTCGTATTCTAGCCCTCGAGGCCCCTTGCTTGTAATATGAAGCTGATGTTATTTTATTTGTGTCTAGAGTTGTGTTGTGGTATCTTCCCGTGAGTCCTTGGGTTTGATTGTATGCATTTGCGTGTATGATTAGCGTACGATTAAGCCGAGGGCGTCACAGCGCTTCTAGTAAAAATAGAGTAATGCTTGGAGAACAATGACATGATGTAGACAAACTAAACTCAATTAATATGAATCAACACCATCATTTTTTCTTTTGTAGCAGCAACACAAAGATGCATCTTGTCCCCTTCTGTCACTGGGATATAGAAATTTTCCAGGTTGAACCTACTTCAATGCACCACTCCTAGTGAAGAAATATTAATCTAGTTGGCCAAACTATCTCAATAGATCGGGGAGCATTAGGAAGCTATGATGATCATGCAATTAAGAATCATAATAATCAGAGGTAAGTCAAATACTTCTCATGAATAATATGATCATAAACCCACAATTCATCAGATCCCAACAAACTCACCATACATAGTGATTACGTCATATAGATCAAAGCGAAGATGCGATGAACATGGTATTGATGATCATAATAGAAAGATTGCCATCTAGGTACTGCATATGGACCCGTAGTTCCGTGGTGAACTACTCACACTTCATGGTGAGGGCAGCAAAGTTGATGTAGAGGCCCTCCGTGATTGATCTCCCCTCCGGCAGATCGTCGGAACGGAGGTTTAGATGGCCTGCCGTCGAAACAGAGACTTGCAGCAGCGAAAATATTGTTTCGGGGGGTCCTCTTAGGGTTTTCGGAATATTTGTGACTTTATAGGCAAGAGAGGGACGTTGGGAGGCATCCACGGGGGCACAAGCCATCAGGGCGCGACCAAACCCTGGGCCCCGCCCTGTTGGCTTGTGCCTCCCTCGATCGCCTCTCGTCCACTTCCAATGCTTGTAGGTCTTCATATAGTCTAGAAAAAATCATATTAAAGTTTCGTGGCATTTGAACTTCGTTTGGTAGGGTAAACCTCCAAAGAAAAAGACACGCAGAAAATAGGAACTAGCACTAGGCACTGGGTCGGTTAGTCCTCAAAAATATTATAAATTGGTACATAAATGCCTAAAAAGTATCCTAGAATGATAATATATCAGCATGGAACAATCAAAAATTATAGATACGTTAGAGAAGTATCATGATGTTGATACGATACCGGTGCACCTCCCCAAGCTTGTAACAAGCTAAATGTGGAGCCCATACCCATGTACTCAGGTGTCCTTGGGTGATGGTGGTAATGATGTGATCCCTTTGGCGATGATACTTCTTAGGATAAGAATCTCTTAATTGAGCTTATTAACCTCTTACTTAAGGTCCAGATTCTCTTTGCGAAGTTTGTTGGTGACGATCATTGCCCCTTCATCAAACGATGTGTTTTACTGGAGGAGGTTGTGGTAGTGTTTTCCTGCATACGACAATAACGAGTAAAACGTGTATTGGTAGGTGTAATCTTGTTTGGAAAGCTTGAATTTTTGAGTTCCATAGGCATATCTCCCAACTAAGGCAGAGGTACTTCTCCTTCTTCTTCATTGCTCGAGGGTTCAATCCTATTTAAGTTAGCCTTAATCTCTTCCTTCGTTGATCATCTGTAACGATCCACATCCCCATAGACCTGGGAATTGGAAATGAGATCTGAAACATAGCTTTCTCCATCCGAATTTTGTGACGACATTGTAACATCCCAAAATTTTAAAATTTTGGAATGTTAATATAACTATTAGATTGTTTGTTTGTTTGCTGAGTGATTGAAACTTCTGTGAAATTTGAAACTTTTCAAAAACTTTTGAATTAGAGGGAATAAAATGACTTTCCCCATCTCCGATGAATTCAAATTCAATCTTTTAAAAGAAAAGAGAGAAGATGACATGACTTCTTCAACTATAAAGAATTTGAACGGAGTTTGCATTTGAATCCTTTCAAAATATTTGGCCTTGCTTCTATATTTTTCTTCCCCGAGAAAATGCCCCGACAAAATTCTTGCACGCAAGAAAGAGCGGAGGAAAATGACCCTCCAAAAACCAGGGGCATTCATTGAAATATTTTGAGCCAAGAAAAAAAATTTAATTTGAGAAAATAATTGCAAAAAAAAATGCTTTTAGGGATTTTTTTGGAAAAACATTTTTTTAAGTTTTTATTCTGGCCGTGGAAAAATGCCCATCATTTAGATTTTATTTTTCTGATAATTTTAGTATATAGAAACTCTATATTCCGAATTGATTTGATTTCCCTTTTATCGTTTTAGTTTCCTAGTTTTGAAAAAGGAAAGAAATCGCGTTTAATAGAAAATAAAGAGTTGGCCCATTAAGGAGTTTCCAAATCTGGCCCGTTTAGTATCTTCTCCTTCCTCTAGTCATTCACATTACGAGGACTTCCATGGCAGGAACCAAGAGATCCTCCCCTTCCGGAATTCGCGAATCTCCTTCCCTCCCAGCACCTCCTCGCCACCTATAAAGGATCCCCCCGTCCTCCTCATTCCATTCCCCTCGAGAAACGCCCCGTTCCCATGCTCGTAACCACGGCGCCACCATCCTCATCTTCCTGTCAAGAACGGAGTACAGTAGGTCTCGTGGCGCTTCCCCATCACCCCTTCCGAGCCTCTCCAGCGCCCCACCCCCTGCCGTGCTACTCCTCCGCCGATTCCCCACCCCGCCGGCGACCTCACCACCTTGCCGGAGCAGCTACCTCACCGGAGTTCTTCCTCTGTGTCACCCATGGTGAGATTCACGAAATCCCATATTGCAGTTTTTTCAGAAAATTGCAATCTTAGAAAATTCATATCTACTAGTCTATAACTCCGAATTAGGTGATTCTTTTTGAGTTGGATCACAAATGTTATGTAGTTTCTGTAGATATATAATTTGTCTATGTTTGGATTTATAAAAATTGAGTTAGATCAGATTTAAATTAAAGCTTGTTTTGCTTATTTCGGGAGTTTAAAAATAGCTTTTAATTTGATTAATTTTGCTGCTGCTTCCTATTGATCATATCATTCAGTAGTTTAAGTTTAAATTTTTTTAAATATTTTTACTTAGGGTTTTAAGCAAAACAGATTCTGTTTTAGCCTTTTTTGTTTTCTTGCAATTTCTTTTGTATTAATTGTTCTTAATTTGTTTTTTTGTAATTGTGACAAGTTATATTTTGTTTTTTGATATTTACCAGTAACTTTTCAACAACAACAAAAATTTATTTTATTTATTCTTATTTGTTTGCATGGAATCAATTCTAGGTCTATACTAACTTGCGAATTGATTGCATTGCTAGTTTTATTTCCTATTTTGAAAATACTTATAAAAAAATATTGTTTTGTAAATTTTACTTCTGTTATCTTAGTTATTTTATATTTTGTTTTCTGTTATTTTTTTCTATTTCAGTGTTTTATTTTCTGTTAGACAAAAACTATTCAGTGTTTGACGTAGTAGAAGACTCCCTAGTCTTATTTGAAGTTTCCTTCGGATTCCTATTTGCTCTCTCTGTTGTTTTGATTGCTAGAATGATTGCTAGTATGAGTGCTTATGTCAATACTATGTTTGATTATATAGATTTCATCGGAGAGTGACGAATAGTTCTATCACGTATTTCCCGAGAATGAAAATTCTTCTTCGTCAACATCACCACGCAAGTCACTTTGATCATACTATCACCTATGTTTTATGCATCGTAGTTCTACCATCCTATGCCCAATTGCATGCTGCTTAGGTACTTGGAAATTTTAGTATAGATGGTAGTATCATGTGGTAGGCACACAACAACCCCGATACTTGACCCCGGAACGACAAATTTCATATTGCTATGCTTGAGTAGACGGGATTTCGGTTGGGTGCATAACACGAGTGATGCAAGGTTGATTAAATAATCAAGACCGGTTAAGACAAGATTTTCAAGACCTCGGACGCAATGCAACTCTGGGTGAAGGACGGTTGATCGGCTCCCTGGAGAACCCAGTGGATGACCCGGGATGCTACAGAGGTCATGACATCCTGCGGAAAGCTTCACCCAGGCTCAAAGAGACGGACGGATATTTTCAAGACCCAAGGCTTACCTGCACAGCCACAAGTCATTATGGGCTCTGGCTTTGTTGGACATCGCGGCGACTCTGGACAAGCAGTGCTAGGAGATGTAGAAGAACGGTAGGTATGGATGGGCACCGACAGGGATTCAGAGGGATCCATTGAAAGACCATGTTTTGATCATCCGGTCTTCAAACACCCTGAAGTGCGAGGACATACACGGAGGTGATCAAATCTTGTGGGGAACGTGTGCCAAACTCTGCAGAGTACTCAAACCTAATCGATTAGCCGTGTCCACGGTCATGGACAACTTGAGCCAAAGGAACTGAAGTTATCTGAATTTCTCAACACAAATAACAATATTGATGTGGGTATTATTGACAACATGGGTACAAGAATTGGTTGGTGGAACCATCTCGTTAACAACCAACAATGTAGTAACATTTTGGTTTTAGCCCTCTCTTGATGTAGGAGAAAACTTGCTTTTTGCTAAAAAACTTATAGCCCCACCTACCATATATGCATATAGTATAGATGATTACTTTTCACCCCTCTCTTATGTGACTTGCCGGCATATTCAATATGCTGACCTACACGGCTGCAACGTCTTATGTTGCAGATATTTTTCTTCGACGAGTAAGAGTACGATTCAGGGTTACGGTCTACACTCAACTTGCCGTTGGTGTTTATTGGGACTCCACTCCCTTGACTGCTTCCGCTGAGATATTTAAGGTATATATCAGTTTTACGCTATTTACATGTGATTGCACTTTGATATATACATTGATGTACTGTGTGTGCCAGCATACTGATCCAGGGATGGCACAGAAACACAGAGGCTTGACTCGTCTTGAGTTGGGTCGCTACAGAAATGGTATCAGAGCACATGTTGACTGTAGGACGTGACCCTAGAAACTAGAAATCCCTTAGGGAAGAATCTCTCAAAAGAATTATTTTCAAGAACATCCTTTAGTCCTCATCCCTTCTGATTTAATCAAATGTTCTCTCTCACCTCAAATAGTTAGACAATGCCCTTTCCCCTTTGACCTCATGAAGAATCAACGGAGTTCTACTTCAAAGTAAAGAGGATTTCACCACGCGTTTGAAGAATTGAAGCTACACCAACAGTAGACTCTCAAGACCCGAAGAACTCGAAGACCCTGAAGTGTTCGAATATTTATATGATCCTTAGAAGTCCAAACCCCTTGTGTATACTCACGTTAGATACGATGAATTGTGAGCCGCCATTGGTGTGTGTTTTCTGACGGCCACAACTAAAACCTATTCTCAAAAATATTGTTTTTATTATGTGTATCTCCCTCCCTCTCTTACCCGTCTCATCCCCAAAACCTCAACCCTACCAGATGGAGTATGAAGCTGGACTTGTAGTCTCTGGACCAATGACCCAGCTGGAAGCTGAGATATGGATTCAGAACATGGAGAACCACTTCAGGAGCAACTTGATCTCAAGGAAGTATGAAGTGGAACACGCTCTTCAGTACTTTACACAAAGTGCTGCAATCTGGTGGAAAATGCAACATGCCATACAAGGATTTAGTGGAGCAGAAAGTTGGGAAGAATTCAAGAAGACTCTGTTAAGATCCCATCTCATTCGGAAGTGCTATGATAATCCGAAGGAGAAGACTTGTGCATGCAAGATCTGTGGAGAAATAGGACACACCCAGGAAGGACACACGGATGGATGCACTCATTGTGAAGAAAATCACCCAGCTGAGGAGTGCCCAAGTAGTCAGGTGACTTGCTTCCTTTGTGAGGGAACCACCCACTACCCAGCTCAGTGTCACATTTACCCCAAGGTACAACAAGTTGTCAAGCAGCAGAAAGATGCAGTGAACGAAACACTCAAGAAGAAGATTCTAGAAGAACCTGTGATGAACGAAAATATTGAAGACCCTGATGGACAAGGTCTGACCAGATTTTTCTCCAATGCATGCTACTCATGTGGAGAAGAAGGGCATTATTAACAGGACTGCACGAAGAGAAGCCAAGAGTATCTGGGATACTTCCCGACGGAAGAAGTGGAGTTTGATCCACTTGAAATATAAGAACTGGCCAAAATAAAGGAGTCCGGAAAGAAGAAAAAGTACCCTCGGAAGAACCAAATCTCTGCAGACATAGACCCGAGTCACGTCAGATGTTACAAGTATATGAAATTTGGCCACCACAAATACATGTGCTTAGGAAGGAAGCCGAGAATCCAAGGAGCAAAAGCAGAAGCTAAGAAGCCTCGAGACTTGTCAGAAATCATTTGTTTTTGTTGCAAGGAAGCAGGACATTTTGCCAGCGATTGTCCACAAAGGAAAAAGCTACAATGGAGTAGTTTTGACCATGGCAATAAGTGTAATCCGAGCACTCTTGTTTTTCATAAGATCATGGAGTGAAATTTTTGTAACAGAAGTCCCTGAGATTGTAATAACATCATGAATAAATGGAATTTATTGTCTCATGATTGCCTATGTTGAAAATGTATGCATTGTTTCTCTTCGGACAAAGATGTCTGAACAATTATGAGGATATGAGGAAATATGGTCTATGCAGGCATGAGTATAATTCATTTTAAGTGTGGTAGTAATCGGTAAACCCCACAGGATCCACTGAGTAGGAATGTACCATGATTACCAAGGAGACACATACATTCCTCTGAGTACCTATTTACTGACACCTGCAGATGGAAAATCTCTACGAGTCATTCCTCAAGGGCCCAGAAACGATCATGACCCTGACCAGTGATCATGGTTACCCAAAAATCCTGAAGGACATGATGAAGCACATTCATCTTGAAGGAGATGCAGTCTACAAAGGCTACCCATTCATGGAAAATGGAGTGGAACTTTGGTACGTGGAAGTACATCTCCACCATGTGAAAGGAATTTGTCCAAAGACTATGGAACACTACTTTTTCATTTCACGTGTACCACGAGCAACCTTCTTTGATGCTGTTCGTGAAGCTGCCATGGAAGCCATACGTCAGATCGGAGAAATACTTGAAGCAAGACTCCGTCATACCCAGAAATACCTGAGTGAAGTACGTGCGGAGATGATGGAGATGAAGCTCATGACCACCAGGATGAAGCAAAAGATGGATGATTTCAAGGAGCACCTCGGAAAGTTCGAGTGGAACTAAAGTACCTTCAAGAGAGATAGATGAATAAAGCTGGCAGAAATGCTTGACCATACCGAACAATGTGGATGGAAGCTATTGTAATAGAGTACTTTTGAATTGGTGGTTTTTGATAAGAAATTAAGGATGTAATAAAGGATTGATTATGAAATGCATATGATTTATGGAAGAAGCTATGATGGATCAGCAAACGTTTTCTTAGGAGCATACGACAACTTGAGAGTGGTGAAGATACAATAGATGTTTTGTTGAGCTTGCAGAACCAATGGATTATCTGAACTTCGTTCGTAGACAAGAGAAATTCTGCAACGCTTGTGAGGATGCCCAAGTGTTAGAATGCGAGATTTGCTAAACCTTATACAGAGAAATGATTTGGGTGCGGAATGGATTGATCACCATGACGACTTACTCTTATCATTGATCTTGCTATTCGGAATGGTAAATCTGAGAGACTTACCCATATAAAGAGACGACGTTCTTTGAAGCTTTTGTTTAAGCCTTAGAATGGTACTAGGAAAGCCCCATGTACATGGCACTTGTTGTCACGCGTAGGAAATTTTACGGTGAGGATGAAAACCAAGACCCCTCTCTCTGCAGGATAACCACGAATGGTAGACCACCATGAGAACCATCGATATGTTATTTAGAATTGACCACGAGACTGTCACTTAAGAAGACCCAGTAATGGAAGAAGCTTATATCAACAGGAGAGCATCACCAAAGGATTTAATATGAGGACTGTGTGATGTCAGTTGCCAAGACCCCAGAGGATTGTTAAAAATTTGAGCGACCAGTATCTCTCATTTTAAGTGTGGTAGCATCCCACCTTGCCGGAGATTGGAATTGTTAGAAGACCCCCAAACCCTAACCTTTTTTTCTAGCCTCTTCGAATCTCGAGGACGAGAATCATTTTAAGTGTGGTAGTTTGTAACATCCCCAAATTTTAAATTTTGGAATGTTAATATAACTATTAGATTGTTTGTTTATTTGCTGAGTGATTGAAACTTGTGTGAAATTTGAAACTTTTCAAAAACTTTTGAATGAGAGGGAATAAAATGACTTTCCCCATCTCCGATGAATTCAAATTCAATCTTTTAAAAGAAAAGAGAGAAGATGACATGACTTCTTCAACTATACAGAATTTGAATGGAGTTTGCATTTGAATCCTTTCAAAATATTTGCCCTTGCTTCTATATTTTTCTTCCCCGAGAAAATGCCCCGACAAAATTCTTGCACGCAAGAAAGAGCGGAGGAAAATGACCCTCCAAAAACCAGGGGCATTCATCGAAATATTTTGAGCCAAGAAAAAAAACCAAAATTTAATATGAGAAAATAATTGCAAAAATAAATAATGCTTTTAGGGATTTTTTGGAAAAACATTTTTTTTAAGTTTTTATTTTGGCCGTGGAAAAATGCCCATCATGTAGATTTTATTTTTCTGATAATTTTAGTATATAGAAACTCTATATTCCGAATTGATTTGATTTCCATTTTATCGTTTTAGTTTCCTAGTTTTGAAAAAAGGAAAGAAATCACGTTTAATAGGAAATAAAGAGCTGGCCCATTAAGGAGTTTCCAAATCCGGCCCGTTTAGTATCTTCTCCTTCCTCTAGTCATTCACATTACGAGGAACTTCCATGGAAGGAACCAAGAGATCCTCCCCTTCCGGAATTCGCGAATCTCCTTCCCTCCCGGCACCTCCTCGCCACCTATAAAGGATCCCCCCGTCCTCCTCGTTCCATTCCCCTTGAGAAACGCCCCGTTCCCATGCTCGTAACCACGGCGCCACCATCCTTATCTTCCTGTCAAGAACGGAGTATAGTAGGTCTCGTGGCGCTTCCCGATCACCCCTGCCGAGCCTCTCCAGCGCCCCACCCCCTGCCGTGCTAATCCTCCGCCGATTCCCCACCGCGCCGGCGACCTCACCACCTTGCCGGAGCAGCTACCTCGCCGGAGTTCTTCCTCTGTGTCACCCATGGTGAGATTCACGAAATCCCATATTGCACTTTTTTCAGAAAATTGCAATCTTAGAAAATTCATATCTATTAGTCTATAACTCCGAATTAGGTGATTCGTTTTGCCTTGGATCACAAATTTTATGTAGTTTCCGTAGATATATAATTTGTCTATGTTTGGATTTATAAAAATTGAGTTAGATCAGATTTGAATTAAAGCTTGTTTTGCTTATTCCGGGAGTTTAAAAATAGCTTTTAATTTGATTCTTTCTGCTGCTGCTTCCTATTGATCATATCATTCAGTAGTTTAAGTTTCAATGTTTTTAAATATTTGTTATTAGGGTTTTAAGCAAAACAGATTCTGTTTTAACCTTTTTTGTTTTCTTGCTATTTCTTTTGTATTAATTGTTCTTAATTTGTTTTTTTTGTAATTGTGAAAAGTTATATTTTGTTTTTTGATATTTACCAGTAACTTTTCAATAACAAAAAAATTTTATTTTATTTATTCTTATTTGTTTGCATGGAATCAACTCTAGTTCTATACTAACTTGCGAATTGATTGCATTGCTGGTTTGATTTCCTATTTTGAAAATACTTATAAAAAAATATTGTTTTGTAAATTTTACTTCTGTTATCTTAGTTATTTTATATTTTGTTTTCTGTTATTTTTTTTCTATTTCAGTGCTTTATTTTCTGTTAGACAAAAACTATTTAGAGTTTGACGTAGTAGAAGACTCCCTAGTCTTATTTGAAGTTTCCTTCGGATTCCTATTCGCTGTCTCTGTTGTTTTGATTGCTAGAATGATTGCTAGTATGAGTGCTTATGTGAATACTATGTTTGATTATATAGATTTCATCGGAGAGTGATGAATAGTTCTATCACGTATTTCCCGAGAACGAAAATTCTTCTTCGTCAACATCACCAGGCAAGTCACTTTGATCATACTATCACCTATGTTTTATGCATTGTAGTTCTACCATCCTATGCCCAATTGCATGCTGCTTAGGTACTTGGAAATTTTAGTATAGATGGTAGTATCATGTGGTAGGCACCCAACAACCCCGTTACTTGGCCCGGGACGACAAATTTCATATCGCTATTCTTGAGTAGACGGGATTCTGGTTGAGTGCATAACATGAGTGATGCGAGGATAAATAAATAACCAAGACCGGTTAAGTCAAGATTTTCAAGACCTCGTGATGCAATGCAACTCTGGGTGAAGGACAGTTGATCGGCTCCCTAGAGAAACCAGTGGATGACCTCGGATGGTGGAGACGCCAAGACATCTTGCGGAAAGCTTCACCCAGGCTCAAAGAGACGGGCGGATATTTTCAAGACCCAAGGCTTACGTGCACAACCACAAGTCATTATGGGCTCTGGCTTGGTTGGACAACGCGGCGACTCTGGACAGGCGGTGCTAGCAGATGTTGAAAAACGGTAGGATTGTATGGGCACTGACAGGGATTCAGAGGGACCCGTATGAAAGACCATGTTTTGATCATCCGGTCTTCAAACACCCTGAAGTGCGAGGACATACATGGAGGCGATCAAATCTTGTGGGAACGTGTGCAAAACTCTGCAGAGTACTCAAACCTAATCGATTAGCCGTGTCCATGGTCATGGACAACTTGAGCCAAAGGAACTGAAATTATCTGAAATTCTCAACACAAATAATAATATTGATGTGGGAATTATTGACAACATGGGTACGAGAATTGGTTGGTGGAACCATCTCGTTAACAACCAACAATGTAGTAACATTTTGCTTTTAGCCCTCTCTTGATGTAGGAGAAAACTTGCTTTTCGCTAAACACCTATAGCCCCACCTGCCATATATGCATATAGTATAAATGATTACTTTTCACCCCTCTCTTATGTGACTTGCCGGCATATTCAATATGCTGACCTACACGGTTGCAACGTCTTATGTTGCAGATATTTTTCTTCGACGAGTAAGAGTACGATTCAGGGTTACGGTCTACACTCAACTTGCCGTTGGTGTTTATTGGGACTCCACTCCCTTGACTGCTTCCGCTGAAATATTTAAGATATATATCAGTTTTACACTATTTATGTTTGATTGCACTTTGATATATACACTGATGTACTATGTGTGCCAGCATACTGATCCAGGGATGGCACGGATACACAGAGGCTTGACTCGTTTTGAGTCGGGTCGCTACACGCTGGTACCCAGAGTAAACAGTGGAGGAGAAGTACCGGGATTTTAATTAGAGTCAGTATATCTGCACTGTTAGGGTATTCCCAGACTACCCTGGAGCTGAGGAGCCGATCCATTGGTCTTATGGATTGGGGGTCACTGTTGACATGGCAGTACAAGATGCTGCCTATTCAATGTTGACCATCATGAGGGCCAGACATGCACTGTTGCAGAATTCAGAGTTCTGCTATGTTCCTGCCTCTCAGCGAGGAGAAGAAGGATACCTTAGTGGGGTCTACTTTGATTCCTCTATGGAGGATCCGCTGCTGCAGTCCACTGCTGAGATGCTAGAGAATAGAGACAAGGATGCTGGTGCCCTTCATATGGAACTCTATGCTACACGTGCCCGTCTGTGGACGGCTTTGACACAGCTGGCACCTGTAGTCCGGACAGGGTATGGAGATATGGAGATGCTGAACCCTGTTAGGACCCATCTTTCGGCTCATGTTGACTGGCCTGCTATAGGAGGAGTCACCCCTCTTCGGAGACTTCTACTACCACCAGTCAGGGGACCAAGGCCACATCCGTGCCCTTACGGTTCCGAGGGGTCTCAGGCTTGAGTATTTCCTAATCCGCAGGTTGAGCTTCCAGGTCACGGAGGCAACATTTATGACATGTCCTATGCAGATCCTTGAACCCGTGAGTGGAAGGATAGTATGGTAGTAGTTATACTTCCACAGTCATGTGTGTCTTGTGGAGTAAGCTTATGTCATGAGATGAATTCCGGAGGCATAGATAAATAATGTATAGGAAGCTTGGAAAGCCTCTGATGAGTTGTGTCATCTTTTCAGTAGTTTGCTCTTCGGTTAAGGTTGTACTGAACTATGTAATGGTGTGTATGAACCATGGTGTATATATAGCAATTGCTTGTTACCATGTTGTTCGGATGTTCATTTCCGCATTCCATGTGTTCAATGCATTCTTAATCCATAGGTAGTATTGATGTTGAAATTGGTCTAAGCTGTGAGTTTGTTTGTCAGGATGGTGTTCACCAGGTTGAACCGTGCCCCTGCTCATGAGCAGGGAGAGGGTAGTCAAGCATCGCAGGAGGAACTGCCTCACCCGCCCTCTCTGGCGGAAGTTATGCTTGAGGCAGAAAGAAACAAAAGGAAGACCAACCGTCTGTTAGAGCGTATTGAGAAAAATACGGCTCGTCAGCCGAGGAACGATGCAGTGTCCCTCAATGACTTTGTGAAGCTGAATCCTCCGAACTTCCATCACTCCGTCGACCCCCTCGACGCTGATGACTGGTTGTGCAGTATATCACGCAAGATTCGCTCTGTAAATGTTTCCGAGGCCAACAAGGTGACCTTTGCGGCATACTTTCTGGAAGGACCCGCCAATCTGTGGTGGGAGAACTTTGAAGCTATGCATCCTGCCGGACAAGCAGCCACATGGGCAGACTTTAGTGCAGCCTTCCGTCTGCACCATATTCCAGAGGGTCTGATGGACAGAAAGAGAAAGGAGTTCTGTGCATTCCCCAGGGAAAATTGTCCGTGGATGCTTATAGCCGCGAGTTCGGTAACCTCGCCCGCTATGCAACTGAAGAGGCGTCAACTGACGCCAAGAAGCAAGCAAGATTCCGCAAGGGTCTGAGCCCTGAAGTTCGTCGTGATTTGCGCCTCCATGAATGTACAAGCTTTCAAGCTCTTGTCAACAAGGCGATCAGTGTCGAGACTGGTCATACCGACTATGAAGCCACAAGGAAGCACTCCCGTGACTCTGGCTCGTCATCTGGTTCAGCGTTCCCAAAATGTAGGCTGTGGGTTCCAAATAGTTCTCTGCCGCCAAGATATACCCTGAGGCCATCCTATGTGGCACCTCAGGCGAATCAGACCAACCCTCTAGCAAAAACCTATGGTGGCCCAGCTAGCAATGCTGCACCACGTGCCAATCAGGTGATCTGTTACAAGTGTGGAGAACCAGGGCACTATTCCCGAGAGTGTCCTCGGAATATGGGTGACAAGCAACCTGGAAATTCCGTTGGGCAAGGCAAGTCGGGCAAAGCTTACTATGTGAAGCCAACTCCTGCACGTGGCCGTGTGAACTATGTTTCAGCAGAAGAAGCTTCAGAGGATCCCAACGTCATTTTGGGTACGCTCCTTGTCAATCATCACCCAGTGTCTGTTCTTTTTGACACTGGGTCATCTCATTCCTTCATTTCAGAAAGTTAGGGATAGTTGCATAACATGTATTTCTGTGATATGCCAATCCCATTGGTTGTCCAAACCTCTGGTAGTAAGTGAAAAACCTCCAGGATAACCTATGACAATGAAATTCTAGTAGACAGGCTAGTTTTCCTAGCATCCTTGATAGCATTGAAATCTTCGGATATCAATATCATCTTGGGTATAGACTGGATGTCGGCCCATTATGCCAAGATTGATACTCATTCTAGTAATGTCCAGCTTACCCATCCCTCGGTTGAGATAGTCAATGTCTCTACTCGAGTTGCCAAATGCCAACTCTATTCCCTTAATGCCAGCCCTCTTCCGAAACTTGAAGACATTCCGGTAGTTCGTGACTTTCCGGATGTTTTCCCAAAAGAACTGCTAAGAATTCCACCTGATAGGGATGTAGAGTTTGTGATAGACCTTGTTCCGGGAACTGTCCCAATAGCCAGAAGACCTTATAAGATGGCACCCTTGGAGCTAGCCGAACTTAAGAAGAAACTAGATGAGGCCTTGAATAAAGGTTTCATTCGTCCTAGCTCTTCTCCTTGGGCTTGTCCCGTCCTCTTCGTCAAGAAGAAAGACGGAACGGATCGGATGGTTGTAGATTATCGACCAGTTAATCTGGTCACCATAAATAACAAGTATCCGCTCCCCAGGATCAACGACCTGTATGATCAGCTCGCTAGATCCTCAGTCTTCTCCAAAATGGATTTGAGGTTGGGATACCATCAAATCAAGATCAAGAACGGGGACATCCCAAAAACGGCTTTTGTCACTCGTTATGGCCAATACGAGTACACTGTCATGTCCTTTGGTTTAACCAATGCCCTAGCCATCTTCTCTCGCTTGATGAATTCAATCTTCATGGAGTATTTGGATAAATTCGTCCTAGTATACCTCGACGATATTCTCATCTACTCGAAGGACGAACAAGAACATGCCGAGCATCTAAGGCTGGTATTGATGAAACTTCGAGAGCACCGCCTGTATGCCAAGTTTCCAAAATGTGAATTTTGGTTACCAAAAGTGACCTATCTAGGTCACGTAATCTCTGGTAAGGGTATTGCTGTCAATCCCGAGAGAGTTCAAGCCGTCCTTGATTGGACTCAACCTGAATCGGTTAAGCAAGTTATGAGTTTTCTGGCTTTAACAAGCTATTGTTGCCACTTTTTCGAGAATTTCTCCAAGGTTGCAAAGCCTCTAACTGAACTCCTCAAGAAAGATAAAAAGTTCGAGTGGACACCATAGTGTGAGCATAGTTTTCAGGAACTGAAAAGACGCCTGACTTCCGCACCTGTGTTGCTACCACCAGATTCTCTAAGGACTTTGTTATCTATTGCGACGCCTCGCGACAAGGATTAGGTTGCATTCTCATGCAGGATCATCATGTGATTGCATACGCATCTCGATAGTTGCGTCGACATGAGGATAATTATCCTACACATGATCTTGAGCTTGCAGCTGTAGTCCATGCACTTAAAACCTGGTGACATTACCTTCTTGGTAATCGTTGCAAAATATTCACTGATCATCAAAGTCTGAAATATATCTTCACCCAGCCAGATTTGAATCTCAGGCAATGACGGTGGGTTGAGTTGATCACAGATTACGACTTAGGGATAAGTTACACCCAGGGGAAGGCCAACGTTATGGCTTATGCACTAAGTTGTAAGTCTTGTTGTAACAACCTGATGCCACAACGAGGTAAACCACATCTCTATGAGGAATTTCGGAAGTTAAATCTTCACATTGTTCCTCAAGGATTCCTTTCTAACCTGGTGGCGAAGCCTACTCTTAAGGATCAAATCATAGCTGGCCATAAGCGTGATAAGGGTATATCACGGATCAAGGGGAATATTATTAGCGGAAACGCTAAGGAATTCTCCATGAATGATCAAGATGTTGTGTTCTTGCAGAATCGTCTAGTGGTTCCTAAGAATCCACATCTAAGGCAGTTAATCCTTAAGGAGGCTCATGATTCTCCTCTCACCATTCATCCTGGTAGTACTAAGATGTATCAGAACCTACGCCAGAGGTTTTGGTGGACTAGGATGAAGAGAGAAATTGTTGAGTTCGTTGCTAAATGTGACGTTTTTCGTCGAGTTAAGGCAGAACATCAAAGGCATGCTGGCACCATTCAACCTTTAGCTATTCCTGAATGGAAGTGGGATAAAGTCAGTATGGATTTCATCACCGGATTTCCCAAGACCAAAAAGGAAATAATGCTATCTTTGTGGTCATTGACCGTCTTTCCAAAGTAGCTCATTTTTTTCCAGTTCGTGAGAGTATAATAGCTAGCCAGCTAGCAGAGTTATATATCTCTCGAATAGTGTCACTTCATGGTGTTCCTCTGGAGATTAACTCAGACCGTGGAAGTATCTTTACTTCTCGCTTCTGGGAGAGCTTTCAGAATGCCATGGGGACTCACTTATCTTTCAGCACTGCTTTCCATCCTCAATCAAATGGTAAAGTAGAAAGGGTGAATCAAAAGTCTAGAAGATATGCTCCGAGCTTGTGTTATATCGTTCGGTATGAATTGGGAGAAGTGCCTTCCATTCGCCAAATTTTCTTATAACAATAGTTACCAATCAAGCTTGGGCAAAGCTCCTTTTGAAGTTCTCTATGGACGAAGATGTCGAACACCTCTTAATTGGTCAGAAACCGGAGAGAGGCAACTCTTTGGTCCGGATATGATCCAGGATGCAGAAGAGCAAGTTTGCATTATTCGTGAAAAGTTGAAAACAGCACAGTCTTGTGAAAAGAGCCAATATGATCGTCATCATAAGGCTGTGACCTTTGAAGTTGATGAGAAGGCTTACCTTCGGGTTACACCTATGAAGGGTACCCATCGTTTCGCTATCAAGGGCAAGTTGGCTCCTCGTTATATCGGTCCTTTTCACATTCTTGCCAAACGAGGAGAAGTTGCCTACCAATTGGAACTTCCTCCGCATATTTCTAAGGTTCATGATGTATTCCACGTCTCGCAACTCAGGCGTTGCTTTTTGGATCCTATCCGTGAAGTGGATCACGAAACGCTTGATCTCCAAGATAACCTTTCATACCGAGAATACCCTATGCGTATTCTAGATCAAGCTGAGCGTACCACTCGACGTCGAATCCTCAAGTTTCTTAAAGTTCAATGGTCAAATCATTTTGAAAAATAAGCAACATGGGAAAAAGAGGATCGTCTCCGACTCGAGTATCCCGCGCTATTCCCGACGACTTCCAAATCTTGGGACGAGATTCTTTTGAGTGGGGGTGAGTTTTCACATCCCCGATCCCCATTAGGGTTTAGCAAGTTTGAGCTCATGTTTTCTTCCATTACATCTTAATATTTTGAATTGCACTCAAGGAAGGAAATGAAATCAAAGAAAAACCTCAACAAACTCTATATTCAAAAGAAAACCAAAGTAGTGCCAAATCAATGAACCCAAAATGGCCATTAGAAAAGTTCATCTTTTCTGTTAAATGTTGAAAACAAGATTTCAGAGGTGAAACATATTTTCAAAATACTTTTGGCATTTTAAATTTAAGTTAAAAGCTGCTGAAATCAATTATATATTAGATTTCAAATATTTCAAAGTTTCCAAAAATGTTGAAAACTTTATGTGTGGTTGGAAATATTCCAACTAACACTCTAGTATTTTTCAAACTATTTTAGAATTATTTTGGAGCCAAAAATAAAATGAAACAAATGTGAGAAAGAATAAAACAGAAACAGAAAAGAAAAGAAATAAGAAAACCCTATCTAACGCTTACCTGACGCCCAGCCCACCCCGACGCCTGTCGTCTTTGTTGTGCCAGTCGGCACTAAGAGGTGGCCGCCGCTCCCTCCAGCGCGGCCACACACCTGCGTGCCTGCCTGGCCACCGCATCGCGCTGGTGCGAAGGGGATAAGTTCCCCGAAGACCTCCCCGTGCTCATCCCCTCTCCATTCGCCCCCTGCTCTCTCCCCCTCTCGGCCGCCATGACCGCGAGATCGAGCTCGACCTAGCAGTCTCTCCAGTCCTTCTCCCTCTCACCTGAGTTACGTGTTAGCTTCGCCTTGGTCCCCTGAAGCTCTCCACCCAGTCGCGCGACGCCAAGAACCCCTGAGACGCCGTGACGCCATCGTCTTCTTCCTCGGATCGCCGACGTTCGTCGCCGTCGTTCTTCCTCCTCGGACCATCCCCGAGCCTGCTCTCGTCGCCTCTGCACTCCTCGTGAGCTCAGGAATCTTTCCCCCAAGTTTTCTCCCTCGATTCCTTCCTCTAGGCCCCGATTCCATCGGATCCCGACGAGATCCGCCGCGGGACCTCGTCCCCGGTAGCCCTCCGGTGATCGGCTAGTCATTCTGAGGACACCAATGGCTTCAGTACGTTGCGTAGGTGCTGTAGGAGCCTAGCCCCACGCGTGTTGATCCCCGTAGCAGTACCCCCGATGATGCCCGAGCTTTGGCCGCCACCGAGCTCGTCGCCGGCGTCATCTTCGGCCATTTCACCCCCTGTTGCGTGTAAAAATGGAACCGCGGGTGAAGTGTCGTTCTTTTGGTGCCCTCCGCGTGAAGTTTGGTCGCCAGAATGGAAATCCCGAGCTCCTCCATCGTCTCTGTGGTCGTCGGAGGCTCGTGGCCGGTGAGATCCATCTCGCCGCCGGTGGATCTGACTCCCCTGAGTCACTGGCAAGTGGGGCCAGCCCCCAGGCTAATTAGGATTAGCAAAATAAAAATAAAGATTATTTTAAAACCTAATCAGACACTGACATGTGGGTCCAACCCTGATAATTAGTTAATTAAGTTAAACTTAAACTAAAAACTGGCCAGAGTTACTGACCAGTGGATCCCACTGGTCAGGTTTGACTTTCAACGGCCAGATTGACCTGCTGATGTCATGCTGATGAAATAAAACCTTTTCTGTTTAAAAATAATTCCAGAATAAGTTCAAAACTTTGGAAATTCATAGAAAATTGAATATAACTCCAAATTTGACAAATAATATATGTAAAATGATCATAAAAATTCAAGGAATCCAATGGTGCTATTTTCATGCATGGAAAACAAAGTTATGAAACAGAATCAGGTCAAATCAATTAAAAGAACTTGCTAATTTATAATTCAAATGATATTTGAAATTATGATTTCAAATCGAGATCACCCAAAAGGTTCTGTTAGTCATCTCAAACCATGCCACATTGCATTTCATGCATCATTTTGTTGCATATGTTTGATATTGATTGATTGTTGTTATTCCGGTAGGCTACGCCCATCCGGATACGACTGATTATCCGACTAACAGATATGCTGAGCAACAAGGTAAGCAACCATTTTGATCATCCCGATAAATCCCATGTTCTCGCTCCTACTCTTACTTATTGCATTAGGTTCAAATGCTTTTACCACGTTAGTTGAACCCACTTCCTTTGCATGAACTGTCCTTGTCACAGTAAATAGCTGAACCTTTCAACCTAGCATACCTGGTAGATGCTTGAGCCATGATATGCCTTATCCTGCTATGCATGCTATGCTTAGAGTTGTGTATGTTCTGTCATCTGGGTGATGAACAGGATCATGACAATGTGTTCAGTTAGTAAAGGTTGTGTGTTGAACCTGATTTGCTAAAGGTACCGGTGAAAGGCTATGTAGGAGTACATGGCGGGTTGTTTCATTGGAACCGTCCTTAGGAACTGAGTTCCGTGTATGTCATCCAAGACAAGATACTACCACATGCTGGGCCCTGAAATATGACCCCGCTCGAGTTATTATTCGCCTAGTACTTGGTCCAGGAGTTGCAAGTAGTTTCTGGTGTTTATAGTCATGCTGGAGGCCGTGCGTAGCGTTGACCTTACAGGTGGGCTATGATGCGGTAGGCAGTGGCACGGTGTACCAAGTGGCACCTAGATGGTGGGCTTGGGAACCCTGGCACATTGTTTGGGGACGTGGCGGAAACCTCGGCTGGACTTCCGTGCGGGTTACCCTCAGATAGGCGATAGACCTAGACTAAGTATTAGCGTGGTTAACAGTCGTGGCCGATCCCTCGCTAGGTTTCCGCTTGAAGGTTGCCGAGGTGCATGACGTGCACATAGCGATAAGTGGCGAGAGCGTGTGTGAAGAAGTACACCCCTGCAGGGTTATGATCTATTCGAATAGCCGCGTTCGTGGATATGGACTACTTGGAAGCATACGTTGTTCATAGATAACTATAATGGCTACTCATAAAATTGTCAAGATAATAGTGAGTGTCGTGGATGGCACTTTCGTAGGGAGACGGAATGATTCCACGATGGAGTATTGTTGTGGTGTTAGTGGACTCGTGTGCGAGAAACATAGTTGTCAAAACTATTTAAAAATGCAAGTTGTCTATCCAAGAGTCAAATGCTGGCTTTCTGCACGAAACTCCACAACTCCTTGTTGATACATTGCATGAGTGGATAGATTATCCTAAAGTCTTGCTGAGTACTTTTGTACTCACGTTTGCTTAATAAATTGTTGCATAGGTTGTTAATGACCCTAATGGAGGGTTCTACCTAGACGTTGACGACGATGAGTAGCTGGTGTCCCAGCTACGATCTGGCCCTAGGTTGGGTCTGTAGATAGTCAGGCCATGTGCCTTTATCTTTCCATCTATCTGTACTCAGACAGTTTTAATCTTCCGCTGGCTTGTAAGACTTGTGTGTATGACTTGTGATGATGGGTTGTGAGACCCCTATCTGTGTAATATTATGTTTAAGGCTCTTCCGAGCCTTCTAAATAAAGTTTGTATGTTTACGGTTATGTTGTGATGCCATCGATGTATCTATGCATGTCGGTATGCCATGCGTACGTGTGTTGTACTTGATATCTATGGGGTTCGAATACCTAGTCGTATGCCTTAGTAGCACTCCTTACGGGGAAATGCCCCTTTGTGATTCCATCGAGCCATGGTAGTTCTCTACTGCTCCAGACACATTGGTTGACCGGCATGTGTCCTTCTTAGCTGTTGTGTCTGTCCCTTTGGGAAATGTCACGCGTTGTAATGGAGTCCTTGTAGCCTGCTACGACTCGTCTACATTCGATGATGACCGACACCTGCTTCGCTGGGTCATGTATGCATGTCCCTGTACGGAACTGCCGCTTGAGTTTATGAAAAGACACGTCGATCCGGGTTCTTTCACATTGGATTGCTAGCGACACAATTGCATACGCGAGTCAAAAGGCGCAAACGGTCCCGGCTAAGGTAAGGCTGCAGCCGTGGGGATAACCGTGGGTGAGACCGCAAAGAGATGTGATGTGTTACACGCTGGATTCCTATGGATTAGGATCGGGGTCCCGACACATATGCATATCATTCTCAAGATCTAGCAAATATTGTTCTAAGTGATCTGTAGGAGGCACATCAATAGAAGCAAGGTCAATTATTTCATCTTTACTAGATAATTCTTTGTCATGTAGTTGTATACCAAATTTAGATAAATTAACTTCATGAGACTCATTGTCAAAGCTTACTTTAAGCTTCTTTGTGACACAATTAATTTCAACATTAATAGTATTCAAGAAAGGTCTACCATATATAATGGGACAAAACTTATATTGTTCAGAGTCAAGTACTAGGAAGTCAGCGGGGTATTTGACTTTTTCACACAAGAGTTCAGCATCTCTAACAATCCCAAGCAGCGAGATAGTATCTTAGTTTGCAAGTTTAATAGTGACATCAATATCTTCAATCTCACAGGGTGTTATATCATTCATAATTTCTTTATATAAAGTAAAAGGTATAGCACTAATTCTAGCACCCATGTCACATAAACCATGATAGCAATGATCTCCAATATTAACGGAAACAACATGCATGCCAACAACTGGTTTGTTCTTATCTAAATTGTCCTGGTCATTTCTAACATGCTTTGCCATTCTAACAGCTTCAGCACAAAAGTAAATAACATGCCCATAAATAGTATCAACCAAGATATCCTTAACTACATCAATATTAGGCTACACATTTATTTCTTTAGAAGGTTTGGGTGTTCTAACATAACTTTTATTAACCACAGTTGTAGCTTTAGCATGTTCCCTAATCCTAATAGGAATAGGCGGTTTCTCGATATAAGCAGTAGGCACAACTGGATCAACATGATAAAAAATTGCTTCCTCCTTAACTTTAATGGGTACCTCTAATAATTTTTCAAGAGGTGGATTATATTTAAACTACTTCTCCTTAGGGAGATCAACATGAGTAGCAAATGATTCACAGTAAGTAGCTACAGTCTCGGAGTCAAGCCCATATGTGTTGCTAAACTTAGGAAAAGCATTGGTTTCCATAAAAGATTTAACACAATCAAACTTATGATTTATACCTGGCTCTTTACCTTTGTTGAGTTCCCAATCTTCAGAGTTGCGCTTAGTTCTTTCTAGAAGATCCCATTTGAATTCAATAGTCTTTTTCATATAAGAACCAGCAAAAGAAGAATCGAGTTGCACTTGATCATCATGAGAAAGCCGAGCATAAAGAATTTGTATAAACATATCTCTTGAGAGCTAATTATTGGGGCAGGTGTGCATCATAGATTTATTCCTTCCCCAATCTTGAGTGATGCTTTTTTCCTTAACAAGGCTATCAATTATAAATAAAATACTAATAAAAATGAACTAGAGGCATTGGATAAAACATCTGATGAAATCCAGCTTCAAGAGATTCGAGTTCCATGATCTAATATCATCCAATAGCCTGTACCACATCAATACTTACCCCTCCAAAGATAAAGGGGATATTTTCTTATTAACTTTGTCTCCAAGGAAACCTTCAAACTTTAATAATCCACAAACCTCATCGACATATATCAAGTGGTAATTAGGATGAGTTGTACCACCATAAGGATTAGCTATCAGTTTCTGTAGCATACTCAAAGGAATATCATAGTAAATATTTTCAATAGGTTCGGTCGGTTGAGGAACAACTTTTTCAAATTTCGTTTGAGACGAAGATGCCCCAAACAAGCTACTCAAAGGGTGACCATCCAAAGTAAGAAGCAACAGTAAAATTCAGCAGGTATCGAATATGTTTCCTTACTAATTTCCACTTACCAGAGGTGCTTCACTCCCCGGCAACAACGCCAGAAAAAAGTGTTGATAACCCACAAGTATAGGGGTTCTATCACACTCCTTTCGATAAATAAGACTGTCGAACCCAACGAGGAGGAGAAGGAAATGATAAGCAATTGTCAGCAAGGTATTCTCTGCAAGTGCTAAAAGTAATAGTGTTAGATAATTTTATAGCAAGATAATTCATAGAAAGTGATAAGTAAAAATAGTAGAAAGTGTGAAGCAATGTAGCCCAATACTATTTATAGCAAAAGACAGGCCTAAAAGTACTCTTATATGAAGCAAACGCTCCCGAGGACACATGGGAATTATTGTCTAGTCGTGTTCATCATGTTGAGTTGATTCGCGCTCGTTACTTTGATAATTTGATATGTGGGTGGACCGGTGCTAAGGTGTTGTTCTTACTTGAACAATCAACCCACTTATGATTACCCTCTCTCGCAAGAATCTGCAACTATGAAAGAATAATTAATATAAATCTAACCATATCATGAAACATATGGATCCAAATCAACCCCTTACGAATCACCGAATAAACTAGGGTTTAAGCTTTTGTCACTCCTGCAACCCATCATCTACTTGTTACTCCATAGTGCCTCCCCTTAGGCCCATAGCATGGTGAAGTTTCATGTAGTCGACGTTCACACGACACTATTAAGAGAAGCAACAACATACAAATCATCAATATATCAAACGAATACCAACTTCACATGATTACTTCTAACAAGACTTCGCCCATATCCTCAGGAACAATAGCAACTAATCACACCTCATCAACATGTTAAAGATTAGAGGTATAATAATATTAATTAAGTATATGCACATAATATCCTCCACCAAGTAATCCAACAAGCATCAACTATGAGATGTAATCAACACTACTAGTAACCCATAGGTATCAATATGAGGTTTTGAGACAACGACTGAATAGAAGAGATGAACTTGGGTTTGGATATGAGATAGTGTTGGTGAAGTGTTGATGAAGATTGGTCCTCCCATGAAGGACGAAGTGTTGGTGATGACGATGGCTTCGATTTCCCCTCCTGGAGAGGAATTCCCCAGACAGAATCTCTCTACCGGAGAGCAAAAGGGCCACCGCCCAGGTTTCCGCTTCGAGACGGCGACGCTTCATCCCGAAAGTATCCTTATGATTTTATTTCTAGGTCAAAACACACCATATAGGAGAAGAGGGGGTCGGGAGACCTGCTGGTGCACCACGAGGCAAGAGGGCGCGCCCGGGGGTGGGCACGCCATGTTGCTTCTTCTCGAGTAGGTGGTCCTCATCTGGTATATTTTTGGCCTTATGGTGTACCTTGCATATTCATATAGAAAACGCATATGAACTGTATAATAATGTGGCACAATGGACTATAATATTGTAGATATCAATAAGAATTCGTGATGTATAATGAACATATCAAGCCATGAGGAACTAAACAACCAAGATTTGTAGGGAAAGTCGCCCAGAACAAGAACATAGGTAAAACTTGCGATACGTTTGTCCAAACATCAAGAAATCTATATAATTCAATTTTCTCATGCAGGACAAGTCTGTGAAAGGAAAAGAGAGACCACAAAGTCAATGAGGTGCCCACGAGCTCGGTAGGTGTGCCTCGAGGCTTGTGTATCCCTCGTGCACTTCCTTAGTTGCTTATTATTTTTCTAATTTATCATATATTCCTAAACAAAAAAAATTTTCCTTTATGGAATTTTTAGAGTCGGTTTTCTTATCATACCACATACCAACTCCTTTTTACGATTTTGAGCATTTTGGAAGGTCTCTTTTATGTGCTTCTCCGGTGTCATCGTTTGGTTAATGTTGGTTTCCTTTTTAATGGGTGTGCCTGAAATATAATATTTAATTATTTGCCCATTAACCACCCTAGGATTGGTACCTTTGACATTCTTAATCTTGATGGCTCCGGAGGGATAAACCTCCTCGATAATATAGGGTCCTTCCAATTTGGAGACGAGTTTTTTTGCAAAGAATCTGAAACAAGAATTGTATAATAGAACTTAATCACTCATATTAAATTCTAGTTTTTGTATTCTTTTGTCATGCCATATTTTTACTTTTTCTTTAAACAACTTGGCATTTTCCTAGGGTTGTGTTCTACATTCATCTAGAGAAATCATGCAAATAACCTCTTTTCACTTGAAGTTAAAATCATAACTAAGTTATTTAATTTCCTAATAAGCCTTATGTTCCCATTCTATAGGTAAACGACAAACTTTTCCGTAAACCATTCATAAGGGGGCATACTCATAGGATTTTTATAACTTGTTCTATATGCCCACAATGCATCATCAAGTTTCTTAGACCACTTCTTCGTGCATTTGTTAACGGTCTATTGAATAATTAATTTTAATTCTATATTGGTCAATTCAACTTAACTACTAGATTGAGGATGATATAGAGATGCATTTGTATGGTTAACATCATATTTAGATAAGAGCTTACAAAATGCACCATGAATAAAATGTGAACCACCATCAGCCATTAAATATCTAGAGACTCCAAACATCGAAAAGATGACTTCCTTCAGCATTTTAATAGATGTGTTATGATCATCACTACTAGTTGGAATATATTCTACCCACTTAGTGACACAATCAACAACAATTAAAATATAAGTGTACCCATTAGAGGAAGGAAAAGATCCTATATAATCAAAGCCCCAAAAATCAAATGGTTCAATAACGAGTACATAGTTCATAGACATTTCTCGAACTCTACAAATATTACCAATTCTTTAATATTCATTATGCCTCGTCACTATGTATCTATGGTCCGGTCTTCAATGTCGTACTGAAGTCGGATGAAAAATATTGTGTCTATATCAATGCTCTTCAATATCCTTCTTTATTTCCTTAATTTTATGCAGGAAAAACTTGACACTCGGTCATTCATCGGCATTGATTGACCCATTCATGCTTACATCAAACTTTATATAGGGATAACGCATGACAAAAGAATAATATTTGAACAAAGGTATATATTAAGCAATAGTAGCTTAGTTTTGGCTAATATCAACTTGAAACCTCGAAGGTAAAATGGCTCCACAACTTTAGAAAATAACCATGTGAGGATCTAAAGTACAATGTTATTGTAGAAACAACACACACACACACACACGTATATATATATATATTCTAATGTTGATGTCCAACATAATTAAAGTAATTTATAATTAGATACATACGTTTTACTTATGATGCAAAATCTACTTAGTTTCTTCTTATTAATAACCATAATAGATTCATACTATATAGAAATTCGCATGCAGCCAAGAAATTTCGATCGATATCTCGCGTACTGGATGTTGATAACCCAAAAGTATAGGGGATCACAACAGTTTTCGAGGGTAGAGTATTCAACCCAAATTTATTGATTCGACACAAGGGGAGCCAAAGAATATTCTCGAGTATTAGGAGCTGAGTTGTCAATTCTACCGCACCTAAAAAACTTAATATCTGCAGCAAAGTATTTAGTAGCAAAGTAGTATGGAAGTGACGGTAACAGTGGCAGACGTAACAATAGCAGTTTTGTAGTGATTGTAACAATAGCAACAGAAAAGTAACTTACCAAAGACCAATATGTGGAAAGCTCGTAGGCAATGGATCAGTGATGGATAATTATGTTGGATGGTATTCATCATGCAACAGTCATAACATAGGGTATAAAGAACTAACTCCAATTCATCAATCTAATGTAGGCATGTATTCCATATATAGTCATACATGCTTATGGAAAAGAACTTGCATGACATCTTTTGTCCTACCCTCCCGTGGCAGCGGGTCCTAATGGAAACTAACGGATATTAAGGCCTCCTTTTGATAGAGAACCGGACCAAAGCATTAGCACTTAATGAATACATGAACTCCTCAAACTACGGTAATCACCGGAAAGAATCCCAGTTATTGTCACCCTCGGGGATGCGGATCGTAACTCGTAATAGGTGTCTATAACTTGCAAGATAGGATCAAGAAAGCATATATATTCATGAAAACATAATAGGTTTAGATCTGAAATCATGTCACTCGGGCCCTAGTGACAAGCATTAAGCATAGCAAAGTCATAGCAACATCAATCTCAGAACATAGTGGATACTAGGGATCAAACCCTAACAAAACTAACTCTATTACATGATAGATCTCATCCAACCCATCACCATCCAGCAAGCCTACAATAGAATTACTCACGAACAATGGAGAGAATCACGAAATTGGTGATGAAGGATGGTTGGTGATGACGACGACGTCGATTTCCCCTGTTGGGAGCCCAAATCAGACTCCAGATCTACCCTCCCGAGGAAGAACATGAGGTGGCAGTGGCTCTGTATCGTAAGACGGGATGAAGTCTTCTCTCTGTTTTTTCTCCACAAATAGGAATATATAGGAGTGGAAAATAGGTCGGTGGAGCTACACGGCCCCCACAAGCCAGGAGCGCGACCTAGGGGGGCGCCCTGCAGGCTTGTGGCCTAGGGGTGGCCCCTCTCCGGTAGATTCTTTCGCCAGTATTTTTTATTAAATCCAGAAATATTCTCCATAAAGTTTTAGTTCAATCCGAGAACTTATATTTCTGCACAAAAATAACACCAAGGCAATACTGCTAGAAACAGCGTCAGTCCGGGTTAGTTCCATTCAAATCCTGCAAATTAGAGTCCAGAACAAGGGCAAAGGAGTTTGGAAAATTAGATACATTGGAGACGTGAACTCCCCCAAGCTTAAACCTTTGCTTGTCCTCAAGCAATTCAGTTGTTAAACTGAAAGTGATAAAGAAAATATTTTACAAACTCTTTGTTATTTTGTTGTTGTAAATACGTCTAACTTATGTTCAGATTTTTAGCTCAAATTATCGACTAACCATATTCACAATAATATTTAGGTCTCATATTTACTTATATCAATGGCATAATCAACTAGTGAGCAATAATAATAAGTCTCGGATGACAACAATTTTATGAAAACAATCATAATACAATATGATAAACTGGTATCTTGCTAGCCCTTTTTGAGACCGCAAAACATAAATGCAGAGCACCTCCAAAGAACAAGGGCTGACTAGACAATGTAATTCATGGTAAAAGAGATCCAGTCATACTCATACTGAATATCAATTAATAGCAAAGAATATAGTTGATGGGGGTGCTCTCTAACTGGTGCCCTTTATAAGAAGAGAATGACTCAATAATAAAATAAAATAGATAGGTCCTTCGCAGAGGGAAGCATTGATTTGCAGAGGTGCCAGAGCTCGAGCTTTTAAAACAGGGATAAATCAAAATTTTGGGTGGTATGATTTCATTTACAACGTAATAACTAAGAGTTCTCAATATCTTCCATGATAAATACATTATAGGCGGTTCCCAAACAGAATAGTAAAGTTTTTACTCCTCCACCAGCAATCAATCACATTCCACAGCGGGCCGCATCCACGGGTACCGTCCATACAAACATCAATCCTGGGGGAGCTTTGTTTTATGAAATTTGATTTGACTTTTCAGCATGGAAGTGGGCATCCCGATTACCAGCCACTTTCTCGTAAAGGATAGTTAATCAACACATATCGTGAGAATAAACCACCTAGCATGGAAGATACTGATAGCCCCTAGTCACCACATGAGCGATTCGGGCATACAAAACAGAATATTTATTTGAAGGTTCAGAGTATGGCACATGCAAATTTACTTGGGACGACAGGTGAATACCACATATAGGTAGGTATGGTGGACTCATAGGGAACAACTTTGGGTTTATGGAAATGGATGCACAAGTAGTATTCCCGCTTAGTACACGTGAAGGCTAGGAAAAGACTGGGAATCGACCTACTAGAGAGCGACAACAGTCATAAACATGCTTTGAGATTAACTAACATTGAATGCAAGAATGAGTAGGATATGAATCACTATGAACATAAACATTGTAGAGGTTATGCTGATTTTTTTCAACTACATGCGTGAACATGTGCCAAGTCAAGCACTCAAATCATTCGGAGGAGGATACCATTCTATAAGACTACATCACAACTATTTTAATATGTATGTTGGCACTCAAGACAAGCCATTATTCACTCCTAGCTAATTAAGCATTGCGTAAGTAACTATAATCTCTAATTGCCATTGCAAACATGTTCAATCCATAACAAGCAGAATCAAGAATGATGAGCAAATCATATTTAGAAAAACAAGATAGGTCAACTTCATACTAGCTTTTCTCCATCTCCGTCACTTGATCATATGTCGTTATTATTGACTTTCACTTGCACGACCGAACGGTGTGAAAAATAATAATAAAAGAGCACGTGCATTGGACTAAGCTGGAATCTGCACGCAATAACTCAAAGTAGAATACAAGGTAGTATGGAATCTCTGATAGATAAACTATAATGAATATGAGAGCCACTCAACATGTCATCATGGTGTTCTCATTTTAACCCAAAGAAGAAAGAAAAACTATTTACACGGGGAAGCCCCCAACAAGCAAAAGAAGAACATAAATATTTTTGGGTTTTCATTTAGTACTACAACTAAACAAACTAGAAGGTAAACCTAGAACTATTTTTTTGTGTTTTCTCAAGGTTAATCAAACACAAAAATAAGAAAACAAAAATAATAAATAAACTACCATGGATAGTACAATGAAAAAGTGTGTACACCGATAATTGGAATGAGTGTGTGAACATGAATGTAATGTCGGTGAAAAATACGTACTCCCCCAAACTTTGGTTTTGGACTAAGTTGGTCTAAGGCCATGGATGGAAATAACCCTCTATTGGATACTCCAGAGAACACTGAGGGTTCCACTGGTTTGCGAGCTCCTGTGGCTTCCACTGAAAAACTGGAACTTGATACGGATCGAGGGCTGTTGCATGCTCAGGTGTTGGGGTTGCAACAGGATCCAATATTTGTAAATGTCCTCAGGCATAATAGTGTACTTTCTTGCATAGATATGGAACAAAGAAGGATCAGGCAAAGTAATAATCTCACAGGTACCCTGACTAAATACTAAGTTGTAAAGCAGCCTCTTATCATTGTCTTTCTTAACAAAATCATGTGCTACCATCCTATTATAATCTAAATATCTTGTAGGCAGTCGCATTTCCTCTTCCTCGTTAAGCCTAATAGGTATTTAAAAGTTCTTAGCTATACGAGATGCATAGATACCTCCGAATATGGTGCCCTTCGAACGGTTTAAATTCAACCGTTGAGCCACTATAGCGCCCAGAATAAATGTTCTATCAGCAAGTAAAGTGTTGCGCAGAATAGTTAGGTCGGGAGCAATAAGGCTTCGACTCTCACCGTGACCAACTAAACATCTACCTGCAAATAATGAATAATAACATAGAATGGGAAAATGTACGTTGGCCGCTCTTGCCTTTGACACCCCTCTTTCTTCCCCTACAGGGATTGTAGAAATAAAATCCTCCATGTCTCTAAGACGTGGTTCACTGATGCTGCCCTCAAAAGGTAGTTTGCAAACATTGCAAAAATCATAAAGTGACATTTCCTTTGGCACATCATATAAAGGAAACTCTACCATGGGAGGATTCTTCCTAGGATAAAAGTGAAAATTTTGCACGGAAGTATTAGTAAGTAGGAGATAGTGGTCACACTTATCGTTGAGGAAGTCGGTGATGCCTGCATTTTCTGCTAGATAGTAAAAAAAATCTTAAATTTCGGCCGCCCTCAAGAATGCCTCACTTGGCCATTCACATGGTCGAACTTCCGCGGTGCGAGTAATATTGTATCTAGGCTTCTCATTTTCACTTTCTTTAGAACCCCAGCTTGAAGAGCCTCTTAACAATCTCCTCATCTTTTTTTTTTCTAAAAAATAAATATGAATTTTTTAGTGACTCCAAATAAAAATGAACAAACTCAATTAAAACTTATGGCAACTACTCCCACAAGTGCCTAGAAGCTATATCGTGCATCAAAACTACTTGGAGCCCTACAAATTTGATATGAAAGCTTAAGAACAAGGTCACCACCACAACAAGATTTTGCAATATATAAAGCACTAGAACAAAAACTAATTGGACCATTGGAGGAGTTACACACCGATGAACAATCCCCTAAAATAGTTTTGCAAATGGAGCTTTGAGCAAAGAGATCAAAGATGGGAGCAAGATTAGCTAGAACACGGGTTTGAGCAATGGTGGGATTTTTTCTGGAGGAAGGAGTGGATGGATACTGGGATAAGTGAATGGGCCCCATGTGGGACCCACAAGCCAGGGGGCACGCCCGGGGGGGTGGCCTCGGCCTGCAGGCTTGTTGCCCACTAGTGCAGCCCTCTGATGTGTTCTTAGAACCAGAAATTCTTAAATATTCCACAAATAATACTACATTTTCAGGGAGTTCTGAGAACTTTTATTTTTCACGATATTTTCTATTGCACGGGTAAAACGGAAAACAGGAAATAATAACTTTTTTAACAAAATAAAACTAAAGAATAGAAAATAAATTTTGGGTACAAAAGGTTTTGCTTTCTAAATTCATCCATCTCATGCTCGTCAAAAAGAATCCATCAATAAGGTCGATCAAGTCTTATTGACAAACTTTTTTCGAATAACATGGAACTGGAGAACTTTCGAATAACACTAGGTTACCTCAATGGGGATATGCATATCCCCAATAATAAGTATATCATATTTATTTCTGACTATAAGAAGAGGGAATTCAAAGTCTCCAATAGTGAAAGTTGGAATTTTTCCAATGGAGTTGATGCTATGGACTTGAGATTGCTTCTTCGAAAAGTGTACCATATGCTCATTACCATTGAAATGAAAAGTGACATTGTCTTTGTTACAATCAATGGAAGCCCTTGCAGTATTCAGAAAAGGTCTACCAAGGATGATGGACAAACTATTGTCCTCGGGAATATAAAAAATAAGAAAGTACGTTAAAATAGTAACGTTAGCAATCACAACACGCACATCCTCACAAACACCGACATGTAAAGGAGTTGATTTATCAGCGTTTTGAAGAGATATTTCAGTTGGTGTCGATTTATTCAAGTCAAGTCTACGATATAAAGAGAACGACATAACACTAACACCAGCTTCAAGGTCACGTAAGGCAGTTCTAACATAAGTTCTTTAATGGAGCATGGTATAGTGGGTACTCATGCATCTCCTAATTTCTTTGGTATTCCACCCATAAAAGTGTAATTAGCAAGCATGGTGGAGATCTCAACATCCGGTATCTTTCTTCTATTAGTAACAATATCTTTCATGTACTTAGCATAAGGAGACATTTTAGAATATCAGTTAGGCGCATACGTAAGAAAACATGTCTCAACATTTCAGCAAAGTGCTCAAAATCATCATCATCTTTTTTCTTGGATGGTTTAGGAGGAAAGGGCATGGGTTTCTGAACCCATGGTTCTCTTTCTCTACCATGCTTTCTAGCAAAAAAATCTCTTTTATCATAACTCTTATTCTTAGGTTGTGGGTTATCAAGATCGATAGAAGGTTCAATCTCCACATCCTTGTCATTACTAGGTTGATCATCGACATGAACATCATCATTAATATTATGACTAGGTTCATGTTCTTTACCAGATTGTGTCTCAGCATCAGAAATAGAGATATCATTATCAGGTTCACTAGCAGCATGCAAAGTCCTATCATCATTCTTTTTCTTTTTATTAGAAGGACCGGTACATCAATATTAACTCTTTGAGGTTCTTGCTCAATTATCGTAGGATGTCCCTCAGGATACAAGGGTTCCTGAGTCATTTTACCACCCGACACAACTCTAATAGGATGATCATTATTTTTTACTAATCATCTCATTGAGCAAATCATTTTGTGCGTTAAGTACCAGTTCTACTTGAGTATTTACGATGGAAGCATGTTTACTAACAAACCTAAGGTCATCGACAATTCTACTCATATATTCACCCAAGCGATCAAGCATGTAAGCATTATGCTTCAACTGTCTACTAACATAAGCATTGAAATTTTCTTCTTTAACAACAAAGTTATCAAATTCATCTAAGCATTGGCTAGCACACTTATTATAAGGAATATCACCTTCATCAAATCTACAAAGAGAATTTACCTCTACTACCTATGTTGGGTTATCAAGACCATGTATTTCTTCAATAGGTGGTAGATTCTTAAGATCTTCAGCTTTAATACCTTTTTATTTCATAGATTTCTTTGCCACTTGCATATCTTCGGGACTGAGGAATAGAATACCTCTTTTCTTCGAAGTTGGTTTTGGAGGTGGTTCGGGAATAGTCCAATCATTATCATTGCTCAATATATTATTCAATAGTAGTTCAGCTTGTTCAACAGTTCTTTCCTGAAAACACAACCAGCACAACTATCTAGGTGGTCCCTAGAAGCATCGGGCAAAGCATTAAGTAATTGGAGAAGCCTCCCCCAAGCTTGTGGGAGACTCTCTTCTTCAATTTGCACAAAGTTAAATTATTTCTGCAAGGCAGCTTGTGTCTTATGGGCAGGAAAATATTTTTCAGAGAAGTAGTAAATCATATCCTGGGGACTATGCACACAACCAGGAGCAAGAGAACTTAACCATATCTTTGCATCACCCTTTAATGTGAACAGAAATAGCTTAAGAATATAGTAGCAACGGATTTTTTTTCCTCATGAGTAAATAGGGTGGCTATATCATACAATTTAGTAAGGTGTGCCACAATAATTTCAGATTCATTACAGTGAAAGGATCAGATTGTACCAATACTCAGGATCGACAGAAAATTTATAGTCCTTATCAGTAATACACATAGGTGAAGTAGCAAACTTGGGATCATATTGCATTCTAGCATTCAAAAAAAAGTTCCCTTCCACTTGCATTGCAATTTCTTAGGATGATATCTATCCTTACAAGCAAGAAAGTCCCTAGCTACTTCTCCTTCCATAACATAACCCTCAGGTATATTAGACAATTCATATCAAGGAGAGCTAGGTCTAGTAGGTGCATCATAGCATCCACTTTCATCAGATTCAACAATATTATCAGTTTTAGCATTCACTCTAGCAATTTTTTCATCAGGGAGTTCACCAAGTGGCACAATAGTATCAAGAAAAGTATCATCATAAGCATCATGCGTAGAAAAAGTGGCATCATCAATTACTTGCGATGTATCAGATTCAGTAGCAGGTGGTGGTGTCGCAAATTTACTCAGAACAGACGGTGAATCAAGTGCAGAGCTAGATGGCAATTTCTTACCTGACCTCGTAGTTGAGGGGTAGATCTTGGTTTTAGCGTCTTTCAGAGTCTTCATAGTGATCAACATATATAAATTCCAAGTGACTCAAAGAATATAGCTATGCTCCCCGGCAACGGCGCCAAAAAAGGTCTTGATAACCCACAAGTATATGGGATTGCAACAGTTTTCGAGAGTATAGTATTCAACCCAAATTTATTGATTCGACACAAGGGGAGCCAAAGAATATTCTAGACTATTAGCAGCTGAGTTGTCAATTCAACCACACGTGAAAAACTTAATATCTACAACAAAGTATTTAGAAGCAAAGTAGTATGGACGTAACAGTAATAGTGGCAGTTTTGTAGTGATTGTAACAATAGCAACAAAAAAGTAACTTAGCAAAGACCAATATGTGGAAAGCTCGTAGGCAATGCATCAGTGATGGATAATTATGTTGGATGGCATTCATCATGCAACAGTCATATCATAGGGTGAAACGAAACTAGATCCAATTCATCAATGTAATGTAGGCATGTATTCCATATATAGTCATACGTGCTTATGGAAAAGAACTTGCATGACATCTTTTGTCCTACCCTCCCATGGCAGTGGGGTCCTAATGTAAACTAAGGGATATTAGGGCCTCCTTTTAATAGAGAACCGGACCAAAGCATTAGCACTTAGTGAATAAATGAAATCCTCAAACTCCGGTAATGACTGGAAATTATCCTCGTTATTGTCACCCTCGGGGATGCAGAACATAACTCGTAATAGGTGTCTATGACTTGCAAGATAGGATCAAGAACACATATATATTCATGAAAACATAATACGTTCAGATCTGAAATCATGGTACTCGGGCCCTAGTGACAAGCATTAAGCATAGCAAAGTCATATCAACATCAATCTCAGAACATAGTGGATACTAGGGATCAAACCCTAACAAAACTAACTCGGTTACATGATAGATCTCATCCAACCCATCACCATCCAGCAAGCCTACAATGGAATTTCTCACGAACGATGGAGAGCATCATGAAATTGGTGATGAAGGATGGTTGGTGATGACAATGGCGTCGATTTCCCCTCTCCGGAGCGCAAATCAGACTCCAGATCTGCCCTCCCGAGGCAGAATAGGAGGTGGCGGCGGCTCCGTATGTCAGGACCCCGATCCTAGGTCATAAGAACCCAGCGTGTAACACATCACATCACTTTGCGGCCTCACGCACGGTAAACTCCACGGCCGCCACCTTACCTTGGCCGGGACCGTTTGCGTCTTTTGGCTCACGTATATGAATGTCTCGCTACCGTTCAAACGGCAAGAACCCGGGTCGACATGACTAGTTATAAACCCAAGCGATACATCCGTACAGGGACATGCATACATAACCCAGCAAAGCAGGTGTCGGTCATCAGCGTGAGTAGACGAGTCGTAGCAAGCTACAAGGACTCCATTACACCGCGTGACATTTCCCCGAGCGGACAGACACAGCAGCAAAGAAGGATACATGCCGGTCAATCAATGTGTTCCGAGCAGTAGCAAGCTACCAAGGCCCGATGGAAACACAAAGAGGCATTTCCCTGTAAAGAGTACTACTAAAGGCAAACAACCAGGTGTCGAATCCCACACATATAATGCATTTCAAACATACACACATTATGCACGATATGTGTAGATACAACATGGCATCACAACATAACTCTATGACTCAACCATTTATTAAAGACTCATAAGAGTCAACATAGTATGATATTACAAACAGGGGTCTCGTGACCCGACACTCAAGTCATACAAACAACAAGCGGAAGCAAATCATGTCTGGGTACAGACATCTACTAAAAGTGGCTGGAAGAGCCTGAAAAGCTACTACAACCCTACCAAAGGAGCCAGACCTCTGTCTGGGATTCCCAAGCTATTCCGGTCAACATCGAACACATCGCGTAGAAACCTTTAATCAGACTAAATCTTCTCTGCAAAACATAAATAAAGCAACCGTGAGTACAAGGGTACTCAGCAAGTCTTACATCAGAACTATCTACATATGCATCATGTTTCAATGAAAGGATTGTGGGGTTTGATTGCAGCAAGCCAGCTTTGACTCTTGGCTAACCTGTACTACGACTACAGTTCCTTTCTTTGAGGTGGGATAGCGCACACGAGTCCACATATTCACCAATTCAATACACCACTATGGATCCACTCTCGTCTCCCTACGAGAAGGCCTTCCATAGAACTCACACTTATCTTGCATGTTCTGGAGTATCCATTTAAATTGTCTATGTACCACGTAATGTTTCCAAGTAGTCCATATCCGAGGACGCGGCTATTCGAACAGATCGAATCACCCTGCAGGGGTATACTTCTTCACACAAGCTCCCACCACTTAGCACCATATGCACGTCATGCATCTCGGCAACCTTCAAGCGAAAGCACTGGCGTGGGTGTCGGCCACGAGTGTTAACCACACAAGACCCTAGTCCAGGTTTATCGCCTATTTGAGACTGAACCCGCAAGGAAGTCCGGCCGAGGTTTCCTCTACGGCCCCAAACGATGTGCGCAGGGTTCCCAAGCCCACCATTCGGGTGCCACTTGGTACACCGTGCCACTGTGTATCTACCCCAGAGAAGCCTACCCCGTCGGGCAGAGCTAAACACGGCCGCCAACACTTTTCCTACAAACACCAGGAACTAATTGCAACTCCTGGACAGGGATCTAGGCAATTAATAAGCCGAGCGGGGTCATATTTCAGGGCCCAATGCATGGTAGTATCTTGTCTTGGATAACATACACAGAACTCAGTTCTTAAGGACGGTCCCAATGAGAAAACCCGCCATGTACTCCTACATGGCCTCTCATCGCTACCTTTACCAAATCAGATTCACAGCTTTACTCTCACACTATAGGACATGAACACAACCATTCTGATACATCATTCAGATGGATCAGACCCGACACGACTCTAAGCATAGCAGGCATTGTAAACAAGCATGGATGAGTAAGCACAACAAGGCTCAAGCAGTTTCTACTCATGCTAAGTAGTTTCAACTATTTACTGTGACAAAATCAGGTCATGCAGAGGAATGGGTTCAACTACCGATAACATGTACAGTTGAATCGTGTTTGTCCTGATGCAGTAAAAGAGAGCAGGAGCGAGAGAGTGGGTTTATACCAATATGCTCAAGGGGGTTTGCTTGCCTGACACGTCTGAACATAGCAATGAGTCTTCATCAATGTGAACGATCACATCGTCGGAAACATCGTTTACCGAGAGGGAACAACACCGGCAAACAAGAAAGAACAACAATTACTTCACGGAAATGCAACACTATGATGCATGCTCAAGACATGAAATGAAAAGTGGCAGGGCTAATGTGGCTATCATTTCTTAAGGTGAAGCTGGGTTTGAATTAGGATTCAAACATCACTTCAAGCCGGGTATTTTCCGGATACCCTTTTAATTGATTTGACCTAATACTCATAACAAATTGTTCCAACATGTATGGAGTTAGTAATTTGAGGTACTAATTTGCATTGACCAATGTTTGAGCATAGTAATTGAAGTGGAATTCAAATAGGAATCAAATTCCATCTCCAAACTATTTATTAAATTTACCCTATTCATCATTTTGCCTATTTGGTGTTGTTAACTTTCTCAAACCAGCATGAAAAGGCCATAATCAGATTCTTTGGATTTTTCTGATCTTTTTTCATATATAAATTATTTCCATCCGAGTTATATTTTAATTTCTATGATTTTTACAAGTTTTAATATTATTCTGGAATTTCTTTTATATTAGAAAATCCTTTATTGCGTCACAGTGACGTCTCTGGTCAACACGGGCTGGGCCAGGTCAAACCTGACCAGTGGGGTCCACTGGTCAGTGACCAAGGGCTAATCCCCGAGTTGACCAGCCCCTAATTGGGGTTTGACCCACCCTGGGGCCCACTGTCAGTGGCTAGGGGGGTGTTAGTGGGTTAATTAGCTGACCACGTCGGCCCCCACCGGAATGTGGCCGGCGGCGACCACGGGCGCGGCGGAGGACTCGCCGGAGTTGAGCTAAACGGCGCTACACGGCACCAAATCGGACGCGGTTTGCGGCTACGCGAAGCTGGCAAAGCAGCCGATCTGGCAGGGGCATCAGGAGAGGCTAGGGTCGCTGGAGAGAGTGCCGGCGACGAGCCGAAGCGGCGGCCAAAGCTCAGCCTTGTGCAGGTGATGGCTGCAGGGCACGGAAGGGCAGCTGACGGGCTCAACACGTTCCTGGCAGCTCCACGAGCTCGATCCCCAGCTCGAGCGCGTCGGAGAGGCACCATAGCGACGGCGACGACATGGCCGGCGGCGAGGAGCTCTCGGCCTTGGTGGGGAATGGGGCTACGGAGCGAGAGAACGAGGGGAAAGATAGGGGAAAGAAGGAGTGGCTCACGGGGGTTCCATTTTTGGCATCGGGGAGGTCGGAGAAGCCCGGTGGCATCAGATCGACGACGGCAGATCTCGGTGACCGGAGATGAAGACGACGATGATGGCAGCGCCAGGGGGGGCTCCGGCTCGATTCTCTCGACGGGGAGGTGCAGCACGTCTTGGCGGAGGGAATGAGCTGCTCAGATAGGACTAGCAGGGGCCGGAGGCACGGTGGTGAGCTCGAGCCCGAGCTCACCAACGGCGGCAGAAGAAAGAGAGAGCAGGGCAGAGGCGAGGGAGAGAAATGGAGAGGAGGGGGAGGAGATCGGGACGGCTCTCCCGAGGCTATCCTAGCCGCCAGGTCGGCGGGGAGGCCAGGCACGCAGGAGGCGTGGCGCCCCTGGCCATGCGCCGTGGCAAGCTTCACCTCTGCCTTCTCGCAGGAGGAAGAAGACACCTGAGCCCCTTGTGGGCTGGGCCAGGCGACAGGTAAGCCTTTCTATTTTCTTCTCTTTATTCTTTTCTGTTTTCTATTTGCTAACATTTGTGTTGATTTGAAAATAAATCCAAATCATTTTGCAAAATCCTTATAATATTTTTATGTGGCATAAATATAATTGTCCAATACCACATAATAGTTTCAGTATTTATACAACTATATTTTATATAGAAAATATAATTCCATTGAAAATAGTTGTTTCATTAAATCAAAAGTCCAATATAAAAAGTTTTTGTGATCCAAAATATTGGTTGACATTTTTATTTCAGCCCAATATTTTATTGGAAAATCAGGGACATTTCCTTGAATAAATTTGAAGCAATATTTATGTTGCTTGTTTGACAAAAATTTAAATGATGAGGCTTGATCACTCCTCATTTCATTTTCAAAATAAAAAAAATAGGAATGCATGCATGAGGTGCAATGACAGACAATTCTAGGTCTGCGGCTGTGATACCGTATCATAAAATGCGATGAACTCTTTTCACTAATTTTTTTCTCTGCGGATAGGAATGTTGGTGAACGTAGTAATTTCAAAAAAATCCTACGTCACACAAGGATCTATCTATGGAGAAACTAGCAACGAGCAAAGGGGTAGAGCATCTTCATACCTTTGAAGATCTCTAAGCGGAAGCGTTGCTAGAACGCGGTTGGTGGAGTCGTACTCGTAGCGATTCAGATCACGGTGGATTCTGATCTAAGCACCAACACCGGTGCCTCCGTATTCAACACATGTGCAGCCCGGTGACATCTCCAACACCTTGATCCAGCAAGGAGGGAGGAGAGGTTGAGGAAGAGCTCCGGCAGCACGACGGCGTGGTGATGGTGGAGCTGCGTGGTATTCTGACAGGGCTTCGCCAAGCACTACGGAGGACGAGGACGAGGAGAGATAGGGTTGCACCGAGGAGAGATCAAACTTGTGTCTCAAACAGCCCTAAAACCCCACATATATATAGGAGGAGAGGGAGGAGGGTGCCCACCCTTACGGTTTCCTACCCTAAGGGGCGCGGCAGCCCATCTAGGGCAAGGGGCGGCGGACAAGGGTGCAGAGGTGGTGGCGCCCTAGGGTGGGCTTGCCCACCACGCCTAGGGTTATCCCACCACCCTCTCTCTTGCACCTTGGGCTGCCGGTGGTGGCGCACCATCCCACATATGGGCTGGTTCCCGTCCACCTTTTGGCCCAAACACCCTTTCGTGGCTGTAGGCCCTTCCCGGTGGACCCCGGAACCCTTCCGGTGGTCATGGTACATTACGGTGTCGCCCGAAACAGTTCCGGTGACCAACTTCCTATATATCATTCTTTACCTCTGGAACATTCCGGAACTCCTCGTGACGTCCGAGATCTCATCCAGGACTCCAAACAACCTTCGGTAACCATGTATACTATTTCCCTATAACCCTAGCATCATCAAACCTTAAGTGCGTAGACCCTACGGGTTCAGGAGACATGCAGACATGACCGAGACACCTCTCCGGTCAATAACCAACAGCGGGGTCTGGATATCCATGTTGGTTCCCACATGTTCTACGATGATCTCATCGGATGAACCACGATGTCAAAGATTCAATCAATCCCGTATGCAATTCCCTTTGTCTACTGGTATGATACTTGCCCGAGATTCGATCGTCGGTATCCCCATACCTTTTTCAATCTCATTACCGGCAAGTCTCTTTACTCGTTCGCAACACATTGCTACCTCTTGACCTTGCATTGGTTTTTCCCTTGAAGATGAAAGGGTGATACAGCACAGTAGTGGTAAGTATTTCCCTTAGTTTGACAACCAAGGTATCAATCTAGTAGGAGTATCAAGATAAGGCACCTATGTACCTGCGCAAAAAACAAACAAACTTGCACCCAATGCTATAAAGGGGTTGTCAATCCCTTCACGATTATTTGCAAGGTGAGATCTGAATGCGAAAAGTCCAACAAAGTAATTGTGTAGATCTGAAAATATGATGTGAAGTAGACCCGGGGGCCATAGTGTTCACTAGAGGATTCTCTCATGATAGCAAGTATTACGGTGGGTGAACGAATTACTGTCGAGCAATTCATAGAATCGCGCAAAGTCATGATGATATCTAAGGCAATGTTCATACATATAGGCATCACGTCCGAGACAAGTAGACATATACTTTCTACATCTACTACTATTACTCCACACATCAACTGCTATCCAGCATGCATCTAGTGTATTGAGTTCATAACAAACAGAGTAACGCCTTAAGCAAGATGACATGATGTAGAGGGATAGATTCATGCAATATGATATGAACCCCATCTTTTTACCCTAGATGGCAACAACATGATGTGTGCCTCGCTACCCCTTCTGACACTAGGTGAGGACACTGCACTGTATGACCCCAAAACCAAGCACTTCTCCCATTGCAACAATTATAGATCTAGTTGGCCAAACAAAACCCACAACACAAAGAGAATTACAAGGATACGAAATCATGCATATAAGAGATCAGAGGCGACACAAATAATATTCAAAGATAATCTGATCATAAATCCACAATTCATTGGATCTCGACAAACACGCCACAAAAGAAGATTACATCGGATAGATCTCCATGAAGATCATGGAGAACTTTGTATTGAAGATCCAAGAGAGAGAAGAAGCCATCTAGATACTAGCTATGGCCTCGAAGGTCTGTGGTTAACTACTCACGCATCATCGGAGAAGCAATGGTGTTGACGAAGAAGCCCTCCGTGTCTAAATTCCGCTCCGGCATGGCACCAGAAGGTGCCCCAGATGGGATCTTGCGGAGACAGAAACTTGCGGCGGCGGAAAAGTATTTTCATGGCTCTCTCCGGTGGTTTTGGATTTTTAGAGAATTTATAAGCGGAAAAAGTAGGGCAAAGGAGCCACGGGGGCCCACAAGCCTGTTAGGCGTGCCCGCCCCCAGGTCGCGGCTAGGGGGCTTGTGACCTCCCCCGAGGTCCTTTGCCTTGGTTCTCAAGTCCCCTCGTGTCTTCGCTTATGGAAAAAATCATTCCGCATGTTTTATTCCGTTTGGACTCCGTTTAATATCTCCTCTAAAAAAGGTCAAAAACACGGAAAAACCCGAAACTGGAACTTGGCACTGAGTTAATAGGTTAGTCCCAAAAAACATATAAAATAGCGTATTCATGCATACAAAACATCCAAAGTGGACAACATAATAGCATGGAACCATAAAAAATTATAGATACGTTGGAGACGTATCAAGCATCCCCAAGCTTAACTCATGCTCGTCCTCGAGTAGGGAAGTGATAAAGACTTAATTTTTTATGTGGAATGCTACCTAACATATTTGTCCTTTGTAAGTTCTTTCTTGTAGCATGAATGTTCAGATCCGTAAGATGTAAAACAATAGTTTACTATTGACATGAAAACAATAATACTTCAAGCATACTAGCAAAATGATCATGAACTTTTGAAATAACAAGGCCGAAGAAAGTTATCCCTACAAAAGCATATAGTATGGCTATGCTCCATCATCCACACACAACGAATTTAAATCATGCACAATCCCGATATTGGCCAAGTAATTGTTTTCGCACTCTTACTTTCTCAAACCTTTTTCAACTCTCACGCAATACATGAGCGTGAGACATGGATATAGCACTATAGCTGGAATAGAGTGTGGTGGAGGTTGTGAGGCAAAAAGGAGGAGATGGTCACATCGACTCGGCATCTATACCATGGACTCACATTAGTCATGAAGAACTCATATACTTATTGTGAAAGTTTTATTAGTAATCGAAACAAAGTGCTAAACGCATACTCCTAGGGGAAGGGTTGGTAGGTGTTAACCTTCGCGCGATCCCAACCGCCACACAAAGGATGACAATCAATAAATCGATCATGCTCCGACTTCCTAACATAGCGGTTCACCATACGTGCATGCTACGGGAATCACTAACCTCAACACAAGTATTTCTAGATTCACAACACCCTACTAACATAATTCGAATATTACCGTATCCATATCTCAAAAATAATTGTGAGGAATGAGACTTCTCTTACTAACCAATGCACTTGAATATGGAAGTTTTTATTATATCCTCTCTGGATGCCTATCATCTTTAGGACTACTTTCATAGCACACGCCAATTACCAAGTTACTTAGAGAGAGCACTCTCAAAAAGATACAAGTGAAGATCAGAGTTTTTATTTCTTCAAAATATGACACCGCCGTGCTCTAAAAAGATCTAAGTGAAGCACTAGAATAAAGTTAACTAGCTCAAGAGATATAAGTGAAGCACACGCGAGCTAAATGGCCTAACTCAAAAGATATAAGTGAAGCTCAATGAGTATTCTAGAAAATTCATGATGAGTGCATGTCCCTCTCAATAATATGTGCAGCAAGGATGATTGTGACAAAACAAAAAGAAAAGACTCCTATAATACACGATGCTCCAAGAAAAACACATATCATGTGATGAATAAAAATATAGCTCCAAGTAACGTTACCGATGGATTGAAGACGAAAGAGGGGATGCCTTCCCGGGGCATCCCCAAGCTTAGGCTTTTTGGTGTCCTTGAATTTGTCATGGGATGCCTTGGGAATCCCCAAGCTTAAGCTCTTTCCACTCTTTATCCCATTGTCCATGAGAACATCACCGAAAACTTGAAAACTTCACAACACAAAACTTAAACAGAAACACATGATATCATTAGCATAAGAAAACAAACCACCAACTCTTTAGGTACTGTAGTAAACTTGATTTCTATTTAGATTGATGTTAGATTACTGTATTCTCACTTTTCCAACGCTAGTACCCCCGATACTATCCATAGTTTCATCAAAATAAGCAATCAACACAACAAAAACAGAATCTGTCAAAAACAGACCAGTCTGTAGAAATCTGTATACTTCGTATACTTCTGGTATCCCAAAAATTCCGAAACATTAGGAAAATTAGGGAAATTTGCATATCAACCAGCAGCAAAAAGAATCGACTCAAAATCTCTTTCTTTATAGGAACTAAAAATAATTTCGTGAGCACAAAGTTTATGTCTTTTTCAGCATGATCAAACAACCATCACCAAAACTAATCATAAAGGTTTTACTTGGCACAAACACAAAACAAAACACAAAAAACACAATAATAATAGGATTATGATGGTGTGGACACAACAAAACAGAAAGCAAAAAAGCAAAGATAAATTCATTGGGTTTCCTCCCAACAAGGGCTATTGTTTAACGCCCTTAGCTAGGCATAAGGCGATAGAATCAAGTATCATCGTCTTTGGTGCTCAAACCATAAGTTTCCCTCATCATGGATTCATAAGGCAACCTTATTTTCTTTCTAGGAAATTATTCCATGCCCTTCTTTAATGTAAATTGAAATCTAATATTCCCTTCATTCATATCGATGACAGAACCAATAGTCCTAAGGAAAGGTCTACCAAGAATGATGGGACATGTGGGATTGCAATCAATATCAAGCACAATGAAATCTACGGGTACATAGTTCCTATTTGCAATAATAAGAACATCATTGATCCTTCCCATAGGTTTCTTAACAGTAGAATCCCCAAGATGCAAATTAAGAGAGCACTCATGAATCTCATTGAAGCCTAGAACATCACATAAAGACATTGGAATAGCGGAAACACTAGCACCCAAATCACACAAAGCATTGCATTCATAGTTTTTAATCTCGATTTTGATAGTAGGATCCCACTCATCATGAAGTTTTCTAGGAATAGATATCTCCAACTCAAGTTTCTCTTCAAGAGATTTCATCATAGCATCAACAATATGATCTTATTTTGGATATAAGGATGTGGAGATTTTAGCATGGATTGCATCAAGGAAATATATTTAATCAAAGGGCAACTCTCATAATTGAATTCCTTGAAATCCAAAGTAGTAATTTCATTACTACTCAAAGTTTTGGTATCCTCTACTCCACTTTCAGTGCTTTTAGCATCAAGATAAATTGACTCCGAATCATTGGGGCGTTTCTCAACCAAAGTGGATTCATATCCAGCCCCATCATTATTAGGATTGACATTAGAAAACAAGGATTCAATAGGAGTCACACCAAGCACTTTATGATCTTCGTGATTCTCATCATGAGAACACGCCTTTTTAAGCCATTCATGTCTAGCACGAATTTGGGCGGTTCTTTCTTTACTCTCATTCATGGAAACACGCATAGCTTTCAGAGTTTCATCCATATTAATCTTGGGAGGAGCACATCTCAAATTCAAAGCATCAATATCAAGAGACATTCTATCAACGGTCCTAGCCAAGTCATCAATTTTGTGCAGTTTTTCTTCTATGGACGCATTGAAAATCTTTTGCGAGTTGATAAACTCTTTAATATTACTCTCAAGATCAGAGGGTAATTTATTCTAATTTCCATGAGCATTGTTGTAGGAATTTCCAAAGTTATTAGAGGGATTACTAGGAAAAGGCCTAGGAATAAAGTTAACTCTATAAGCATTGTTGTTGCCAAAATTATTCCTACCAACAAAATTAACATCCAAGATTTCATTGCTATTCTCAATCAAGGAAGACAAAGGCTGTAACATACCAAATTTTGGAATGTTAATATAATTATTAGATTGATTTTTTGTTTGTTTGAGTGATTGAAACTTGAGTGAAATTTGAAACTTTTTAAAAAACTTTTGAATCAGAGGGGATAAAATGACTTTCCCCTTTTTCCTATGAATTCAAATTCATCCATTTAAAATCAATGAGAGAAGATGACATGACTTCTTCAACTATAAAGAATTTGAATCAAGGTGACATTGGAATTCCTTTCGATTTTTATTTTGCAGTTCTATTTTTTTTCCCATTCAAGAAATGTCGGGAATAAATTCTTGCCAAGCAAGAAAGAGAGGAGAAACATGACCCTCCAAAACGAGGAACATTCATTGAAATATTTTGAGCCAAGACAACCAAAATTTAATTGATAAAATATTTGCAAAAAGAAACAGAGCATTTTGGAATTTTCTGAAAAAAACATTTTTTTAAGTTTTTATTTTGGCCGTGGAAAAATGTCCATCTTTTTGGATTTATTTTTCTGAAAATTTTAATATATTATATTCCGAGCATATACTATTTCCTTTTATAGGTTTTATTTCATGTTTTTAATTAAAAGGGAAAGATATCTCTTATTTTAGAAATGTACTTGGGCCACGTTAGGAAACGCATCAGGCCCAGATACCCCTTCTTCTTCCTCCTCTCGTTCCCTTCCTTCCGAGGCAATGTCAGAAGCTGCCTAGAAGCTTCCCTCCCCCGATTCGCGAGATATGTTGCCTCACCTCGCCTCCCACCACCACTATAGGAGAGCCCCGACTCTCCTTGTTCCATTTTTCGCATCACCTCGCCTTCTACCTGCCCGTAGCCACGACGCCACCATCCTCATCTTCCTGTCAAGAACGGAGTGCAGTAGCTCTCGTGGCGCTTCCCCATCGCCCCTGCCGAGCCTCTCCAGCGCCCCCACCCCCTACCGTGCTACACCACGCCTCCACCTCACCCTCGTCTCCCCTCCCCCCTGCCGGCCAGCACCACCTCGCGCCATTCTTCCTGTCGCTGGACAGGAGCACTGCCAGGAGCGAGCAGGAACAACCCTGACGCCCCCTCCCCACCCCACGACGCCCCGAGGCCTTCCCCACATCACCGACCCTCCTCTGCCGATTCCCCAACCCGCCGGCGACGTCCCCACCTCACCGGAGCAGCCACCTCGCCGGAGTTCTTCCTCTCTGTCAACCACAGTGAGCTTCATAGAAATCCCGTCACATTTTTTTTCAAAAAAAGAGCAAACTTGTAAAATTCATATCTATTAGTTTATAACTCCGAATTAGGTGATTCTTTTTGCGTTAGATCATAATTTTCTTGTAGTTTCCGAAAACATATTAGTTGCCTATGTTTGAAATTTCAAAATTTGAATTAGAACAGATTTAGTTTAAATCTTGTTTTGCTTATTCTGGGAGTTTAAAAATAGCTTTTAATTTAAACTTTTTGCTGTTGTTTCCTAGTGATCATTTCTTTCAGTAGTTTAAGTTTCAAAAAAAATTAAATATTTTTACTTGGGGTTTTTACCAAAACAGATTATGTTTTAGTTCTTTTAGGATTACGGCTATTTCTTTTTCTATAATTGTTTTTAAATTATTTTCTTTTATATTTCAGAAATTTTATATTTTTTCTGTTAGTTAAGAGTAGGTTTTCAACAAATTTTTATTTTTATTTTTATTTGTTATCATGAAATCAATTCTAGTTCTCTAATAACTTGCAATTGATTTTCCTACTAGATTAACTCCCATTTGAAAATACTTTCAAATAGTTTTATGAAAAATACTTGATTTTATCTTAGTTAAATTGATATTTTATTCTCTGTTATTTTACTATTTTAGTGTTTTATTTTCAGTTAGAACAAAAACTATATAGTGTTTGATGTAGTAGAAGGTCCGTAGCTTCTTTGAAGTTTCCTTTGGATTTTTATCCGCTCTCTCTTATTGATTTTTGATTGCATCAACTTTTATTGCTGTTTGTTAATTGATTGCTAGAATGATTGCTAGTGTGAGTGCTTATGTGAATACTATGTTTGTTGTATAGAATTCATCGGAGAGTGACAAATAGTTCTATCAAGTTATTTCTCGAGAACGATAATTCTTCTTCTTCAACCTCATCAGGCAAGTCACGTTGATCATATTTTACCTATGTTTTATATGCATTGTAGTTCTACCTTTCCTCACCCAATTGCATGCAAAGTGGGTACTTGGAAAAAAAATTGGATCTTGATGTAGTACCATGTGGTAGACACCCACCCCCTTGTTACTTTGGTCGGGACGTTATTATGCTATGCTCCTAGTAGACGGGGTTTTGGTTAAGTGTTTACCATGAGTGTTGTGAGAACTTAATAATCAAGAAATGAAGACTCCAAGATTTGCAAGACCTCAGAACAAAATATACCTCTGGGTGAAGGACGGTTTAGATGGGCTCCCTGGAGAAACCAGTGGACGACCCGGGATGCATGGGGAAGCGCCATGATATCTTGCGGAAAGCTTCACCCAGGCTCAAAGAGACGGATGGACATTTTCAGGACCCAAGGCTTACCTGCACAGCCACAAGTCATTATGGGCTCTGGCTTGGTTGGACAACGTGGCGACTCTGGACAGGCAGTGCTAGCAGATGTAGAAGAACGATAGGATTGGATGGGCACCGACAGGGGAGCAGAGGGACCCATTGAAAGACCATGTTTTGATCATCCGGTCTTCAAACACCCTGAAGTGCGAGGACATACACGGAGGCGATCAAATCTTGTGGGGAACATGTGCAAAACTCTGCAGAGTACTCAAACCTAATCGATTAGCCCTGTCCATGGTCATGGACAACTTGAGCCAAAGGAACTGGAACTATCTGAAATTCTCAACACCATTATATATATTTGATGTGGGTAATATTGATTTAACTGGGTATGAGAACTTGTTGGCGGAACCATCTCATTAACAACTAACACGTAGTAATATTTTGCTTTTTAGCCCCTCTCTTGTTGTTGGAGAAAACTTTGCTTTCCTCTAAAAACTTACAGCCCCACCTGCCATATATGCATATAGTATAGATGATATTTTTACCCTCTCTTTTGTGACTTGTCGGCATATTCAATATGTTGACCTACACGGCTGCAACGTCTTATGTTGCAGATACTTTCTTCGACGAGTAAGAGTACGATTCAGGGTTACGGTCTGCAGTTAACTTGCCGTTGGTGTTTATTGGGACTCCGCTCCCTTGACTGTTTCCGCTGAGATTTTAAGGTATATATCAGTTTTACGTTATTACATGTGATTGCACTTTGATATATACATTGATGTACTGTGTGTGCCAGCATACTGATCCAGGGATGGCACAGATACACAGAGGCTTGACTCGTTTTGAGTCGGGTCGCTACAAAGGCATATCATTTGGATCTAGAGGATCACCTTTACTAGCAAACAATTTCATTAACTCATCCATCTTAGCACTCAAAGAGTTAATTTCTTCTGTAGCATGCACTTGTTTACTAGTAGGTGACCTTTCAGTGTGCCATTGAGAATAGCTTGTCATGATATTATCTAGGAGTTTTGTGGCTTATCCTAGTGTGATTTCTATGAAAGTTCCACCGGAGGCGGAATCCAAGATATTTCTAGAAGCAAAATTCAAACGAGCATAGAAGATTTGTATAATCATCCAAAGACTCAAGCCATGAACGGGACAATTTCTAATCATAAATTTCGTTCTCTCCCAAGATTGTGCAACATGTTCATGATCTAGTTGCTTAAAATTCATGATATCATTAAGGAGAGAGATAATCTTAGCCGGTGGAAAATACTTGGATATATAAGCATCTTTACACTTGTTCCAAGAATCAGTACTATTTTTGGCTAAAGATGAAAACCAAGTTTTTTGCTTGATCTCGTAATGAGAACGGAAATAGCTTCAATTTAATCACATCATTATCCACATCTTTCTTCTTTTGCATATCACATAACTCAATGAAGGTATTAAGATGGGATGCGACATCTTCACTAGGAAGGCCGGAAAATTGCTCTTTCATAACAAGTTTAAGCAAGGAAGCATTGATTTCATATGATTCTGCACTAGTGGCGGGAGCAATCGGAGTACTAACGAAATCATTATTATTAGTATTCGAGAAGTCACACAATTTGGTGTTTTCAGTCATGGTTACTCAGCAAGCAGACAAGCACACGAGCGAACAGAAAGCAAGCGAAAGAAAAGGGCGAACGAAAAAGGAAAATATTTTTGTAATTTTTTTCAGAAGTGGGGGAGAGGAAAATGAGAGGCAAAAGGAAAATAATGTAAATGCAAGAGCTGAGTTTGCGAGAGTTACTTGGATATGCTTCACTTTGAATACTCCCCGGCAACGGCGCCAGGAATTGGCACGTTGACGGGAGACTATTCTTGACTTGATCCTCGCCGACAGCGGCGCCAGAAATTCTTCTTGCTACCTCTTGAGCTTGCGTTGGTTTTTCCCTTGAAGAGGAAAGGGTGATGCAGCACAGTAGGGATAAGTATTTCCCTCAGTTTCAGAACCAAGGTATCAATCCAGTAGGAGTATCAAGATGAGGCACCAATGTACCTGCGCAAAAACAAACGAACTTGCACCCAACGCTATAAAGGGGTTGTCAATCCCTTCATGATTATTTGCAAGGTGATATCTGAAGGCGAAAAGTGCAACAACGTAATTGTGTCGATCTGAAAATATGATGTGAAGTAGACCCGGGGGCCATAGTGTTCACTAGAGGCTTCTCTCATGATAGCAAGTATTACGGTGGGTGAATGAATTACTTTCGAGCAATTGATAGAATCGTGCAAAGTCATGATGATATCTAAGGCAATGATCATACATATAGGCATCACAGCCGAGAAAAGTAGACCGATACTTTCTGCATCTACTACTATTACTCCACACATCCACCGCTATCCAGCATGCATCTAGTGTATTGAGTTCCTAACAAATAGAGTAACGCCTTAAGCAAGATGACATGTGATGTCAGTTGTGCTTCCCTGGCAACGGCCACAAGAATAGTCGTGTCAACGGCACCAGGAATCCTTCTGCTACGGCTATGGAGCCTTGCGTTGGTGTTCCCTCAAAGCGGAAAGGGTGATGTAGCACAGCGGTGGTAAGTATTTCCCTCAGTTTGAGAACCAAGGTATCAATCCAGTGGAGGAGTATCACAAGATCCTGTACAAACACAAAAGCTTGCTCCCAACGCTATGAAGGGGTTGTCAATCCCTTATAGATTGTTCGCCAAGTGAGAACTGAAAGCAACAAAGTAACAAAGCAAAGTAAAAGCGGAGGTGTAAACGATGGATGTGAATAGACCCGGGGGCCATAGTGTTTACTAGTGGCTTCTCTCATGAAAGCAAGTAGACGGTGGGTGAACAAATTACTGTCGAGAAATAGATAGAACCGCGCAAAGTCGTGACGATATATATGGCAATGATTATATCTATAGCCATCACGTCCAAAACAAGTAGACCGATACTTTCTGCATCTACTACTATTACTCCACACGTCGACCGCTATCCAGCATGCATCTAGTGTATTAAATCCAAAAGAACAGAGTAACGCCTTAAGCAAGATGACATGATGTAGATGGACAATCTCATATCAACGACAGATCCCATCAAGTTACCCTTGATGGCAACTACTTAATGTGTGCCTTGCTGCCCCTACTGTCACTGGGAAAGGTCACCACATGGTAGAACCCAAAACCAAGCACTTCTCCCATTGAAAGAATCATAGATCTAGTTGGCCAAACAAAACCCAAGACTCGGAGAGACTTACAAGGATATCAAATCATGCATATAAGAAATCAGCAAAGACTCAAATATATATCATAGATAATCTGATCACAAGTCCACAATTCATCGGATCTCGACAAACACACCGCCAAAGAAGATTACATCGGATTGATCTCCATGAAGATCATGGAGAACTTTGTCTTGAAGATCCAAGAGAGAGAAGAATCCATCTAGCTACTAACTACGGACTCGTAGGTCTGAAGTGAACTACTCACAAGTCATTAGAGGGGCGATGATGATGATGAAGAAACCCTCCAACTCCAAAGTCCCCTCCGACAGGGTGCCGGGAAGGGTCTCGAGATGAGATCCTGTGGAAACGGAAGCTTGCGGCGGCGGAAAAGTATTTTCGAGGCTCCCCTGATTTTTTGTTTTATTTTAGGGAATATATAGGCCAAAGATCTAGGTCAGGGGGCGGCCAGGGAGGCCACAAGCCCTGCCACCGCCGCCTCCCCCTGGTGGCGGAGTGGGAGCTTGTGGGATCGCTGGAGCCCACTTGGCTTGGCCTAGAGGCCCCCTGATCGTTGTCCGTTCGGGAAAAAAATCATTTCGGGGATTTGATTACGTTTGGACTGCGTTCCGAAATCAGATCTGAAAAGAGCCAAAAACACAGAAAAAACAGGAACTGGCACTTGGCACTGAATTAATAAGTTAGTCCCAAAAAGATATAAAAGGTGCATAAAACATCCAAAGATGACAAGATAACAGCGTGAAACCATAAAAAATTATAGATACGTTTGAGACGTATCAAGCATCCCCAAGCTTAACTCCTACTTGTCCTCGAGTAGGGAAGTGATAAAGAATGAGTTTTTGATGTTTTCATGCTATGTAGCATAGATGTCCTTTGTAACTCCTCTTATGTGACGTGAATGTTCAGATCCATTAGATTCAAAACAATAGTTTGTTATTCACGTGGAAACAACAATAATTCAAGCAAACTAGCAAGGTAATCATGAACTTTCAAAATAACAAGGTCAAAAGAAAGTTATCCCTACAAAAGCATATAGTATGGCTATGCTCTATCATCATTGCACAACGAATTTAAATCATGCACAACCCCGGTATTGGCCAAGTAATTGTTTCACACCTTTACTTCTCAAACCTTTTCAACTCTCACGCAATACATGAGCGTGAGCCACGGTTTTAGCACTATAAGTGGTGTGGAGTGTGATGCAGGTTGCAAGACAAAAAAGGAGAAGATAGTCACATTAACTAGGCATATCAATGAGCTGTGGAGATGCTCATCAATAGATACCAATGTGAATGAGTAGGGATTGACATACAAATGATGCACTAGAGCTAAGAGTATGTGAAAGCTCTTAAAGAAAACTAGTGGGTGTGCATCCAACTTGCTTGCTCACGAAGACCTAAGGAAATTTTGAGGAAGCCTATCATTGGAATATACAAGCCAAGTTATATAATGAAAATTTCCCACTAGCTATATGGTGGTGACAAAACGAGAGACTCTCAATCATGAAGATCATGGTGCTTAATATGCACAAGTACGGAAAAACTGGTAGCATTGTCCCTTCTCTCTTTTTCTCTCATTTTTTTTATTTTCTATTTTTTTGGTGGGCTCTTTGGCCTCTTTTATTTCCTCACATGGGACAATGCTCCATTAATGATGATCATCACACTTTCAACTCAAAACTTAGAGCAACTATGACTCTATATGGAATGCCTTCGGTAGTGTACCGTGGCAATGATCTAGCATGGCATAGACATCAATGGAAACATCATGCTAGCTATCTTAAGATCATGCAATGGCAATGTAGACGTGGTGGTACATGTCATGGTGGTAGTTGCATGGCAATATATCTCGGAATGACTTTGAAAAAGCCATAGTAGGTAGGTATGGTGGCTGTTTTGAGGGAGGATAATGGTGGGTTTTGTGCACCAGCGAAAGTTGCACGGCACTAAGAAGATAGTGATGGTGGCAGGTGAAAGTGCATCTAAACCATGGACTCAACATTAGTCATGATGAACTCATATACTTGTTGCAAAAGTTTTATTAGTAATCGAAACAAAGCGTTCAACGCATACTCCTAGGGGAAGGGTTGGTAGGTATAAGCCATCGCGTGATCCCGACCGCCACGCAAAGGATGACAATCAATATACTAATCATGCTCAGATTTCATCACATAGCGGTTCACCATACGTGCATTCTACGGGAATCACAACTTCAACACAAGTACTTCTAGATCCACAACACCTTACTAGCATGACTTCAATATTACCATAACCACAACTCAAAACTAATTGAGGTGAATCAAACTTCTCTAACTATTCAATGCACATGAAGGTGGAAGTTTTCGTATCCCTTTGGATAACTACCCCTTTTGAGACTACTTTCAAAGCATAGATCAACTACCAAGCCACGCACCGCTGCGCTCTAAAAGATATAAGTGAAGCACACGTGAGCTGAATTGTCTACCAAAAGATATAAGTGAAGCTCGACAAAATCACGTTGTGTGCATGTCTCTCTCTCTAGGTGTGCAGCAAGGATGATTGTGTCACAACAAAAATAAAAGACTCCTAACATACAAGACTCTCCAAGCAAAAACACATAACATGTGGTGAATAAAAATATAGCCCCATGTAACGTTACCGATGGATTGAACACGAGAGAGGGGATGCCTTCACGGGGCATCCCCAAGCTTAGGCTTTTACGGCATCCTTGAATCTCTTGGGGTGCCTTGGGCATCCCCAAGCTTTAGCTCTTGCCACTCTTTATCTTTTTGTCCATAAGAACTTCACCCAAAACTTGAAAACTTCACAACACGAAACTTAAACAAAAACTCGTGCTAACATTACTATGAGAAAGCAAACCACCACTTCCTTAGGTACTGTAGCAAACTTAAATTCTACTTATGCTGATGTTGGGTTACTGTATTTTCAATATTCCATGGCTAATTACCCCCCCCCCCCGATACTATCATAGTTTCATCAAAATAAGCAACCAACACAACAAAAAACAGAATATGTTAACAGCAGACCAGTATGTAGCAACATGTATATTTCGTATACCTCTGGTACTCCAAAACTTCTTACAACTTACGATAGTCTGAAGAATTTGCATAGCAATCAGCAGAAAAAAGAATCAACTCAAAAGCTCTTACAGAAAAAAAAACGAAAATTCTTTTCGTGAGTATAAAGTTTCTGTCTTTTCCAGCATGACCAAACGATCATCCCCAAGACTAATCATAACGGTTTTTCTTGGCACAAACGCAAAAAGAAACACAAAAAACACAATCATAACAGAATTATGAAAGTGTGGAAAACACAAAACAGAAAGAAAAAGGATAGATTCGTTGGGTTGCCTCCCAACAAGCGCTTTTGTTTAACGCCCTTAGCTAGGCATTGAATGATGCTCTCACAAAAGACAAGAATTGAAGCACAACGAGAGCATCCTAAAGCATGTGAAAATCACATCTAAGTCTAACATACTTCCTATGCATATGCATTTTATAGGAAAATAGATTGTCAAGACAACCAATAGTTGCCATATGCAAGGAAGAAGAAAGAGACAATATCAATCTCCACATAACGAGAGGTAATTTGGTAAGATGAAAGTTTCTACCACAATATTTTCCTCTCTCATAGCAATTACATGTGGGATCATATTCGAATTCAACAATGTAACTATCACAAAGGATATACTTTTCATGATCCACATGCACGCAAAGTTGACGCTCTTCAAAAATAGTGGGACTATCATCAACTAAAGTCATGACTTCTCCAAACCCACTTTCAATATTATTGCAAATATCATATTCATCATGAGGTTTGAACAAATTTTCAAGATCATAAGAAATATCATCACCCCAATCATGATTATTGCAACAAGTAGTGGACAAAGCAAAACTAGCATCCCCAAGCTTAGGGTTTTGCATATTTTTAGCATGATTGTCACTAATAGAGTTTATAGTGAAACCATTGCAATCATGCTTTTCATCCAAGGAGCTCTCATGAATCACTTCATAAGTTTCTTCATCACAATTTTCAGATTCACGCATCTCAAGCAAAACTCCGTAAAGATAGTCAAGTGCCCTCAACTCACTAGCAATTCGTTCCACATAAGTGGGTATCTTAAAGAGATTAGCTAGTGGATGAAGATCCATATCAATAGATTTTCAGCAAGCGAAGATGCAAGCATAATGAAGGCACATGGGACACAAGAGAACAGAAAGCAACCGAGTGAAAAGGGTGAACGAAAAGGCGAAGGAGAAAGGCAAATGAAAACGACATATGTGAAGTGAGGGAGAGGAAAACGAGAGGCAACTGGCAACAAAAGTAAATGCAAGAGATGAGTTTGTGAGACCTACTTGGATAGATCTTGATCTCTCCTCCCCGGCGACGGCGCGTGAAATACTTCTGATGTCAGTTGTGCTTCCCCGGCAACGGCGACAGGAATAGTCGTGTCGACGGCACCAGGAATCCTTCTGCTACCGCTATGGAGCCTTGCGTTGGTGTTTCCTCGAAGCGGAAAGGGTGATGTAGCATAGCGATCGTAAGTATTTCCCTCAGTTTGAGAACCAAGGTATCAATCCAGTGGAGGAGTATCACAAGATCCTGCACAAACACAAAAGCTTGCTCCCAACGCTATGAAGGGGTTGTCAATCCCTTATAGATTGTTCGCCAAGTGAGAACTGAAAGCAACAAAGTAACAAAGCAAAGTAAAAGCGGAGGTGTAAACGATGCATGTGAATAGACCCGGGGGTCGTAGTGTTTACTAGTGGCTTCTCTTATGAAAGCAAGTAGACGGTGGATGAACAAATTACTGTGGAGCAATTGATAGAACCGCGCAAAGTCGTGACGATATCTATGGCAATGATTATATCTATAGGCATCACATCCAAAACAAGTAGACCGATACTTTCTGCATCTACTACTATTACTCCACACATCGACCGCTATCCAGCATGCATCTAGTGTATTAACTCCAAAGAACAGAGTAACGCTTTAAGCAAGATGACATGATGTAGATGGACAATCTCATATCAACGACAGAGGCCATCTTGTTAGCCTTGATGGCAACTACTTAATGTGTGCCTTGCTGCCCCTACTGTCACTGGGAAAGGTCACCACATGGTAGAACCCAAAACCAAGCACTTCTCCCATTGCAAGAATCATAGATCTAGTTGGCCAAACAAAACCCAAGACTCGGAGAGACTTACAAGGATATCAAATCATGCACATAAGAAATCAGCAAAGACTCAAATATATATCATAGATAATTTGATCACAAATCCACAATTCACCGGATCTCGACAAACACACCGCCAAAGAAGATTACATCGGATAGATCTCCATGAAGATCATGGAGAACTTTGTATTGAAGATCCAAGAGAGAGAAGAAGCCATCTAGCTACTAACTACGGACACGTAGGTCTGAAGTGAACTACTCACGAGTCATTGGAGGGGCGATGATGATGATGAAGAAGCCCTCCAACTCCAAAGTCCCCTCCGGCAAGGTGCCGGGAAGGGTCTCCAGATGAGATCTCGCGAAAACGGAAGCTTGCGGCGGCGGAAAAGTATTTTCGAGGCTCCCCTGATTTTTTGCTGCATTTCAGGGAATATATAGGCCAAGGATCTAGGTCAGGGGGCGGCCAGGGAGGCCACAAGCCCTGCCACCGCCACCTCCCCCCGTGGTGGCGGAGTGGGAGCTTGTGGGCTCCCTGGAGCCCACTTGGCTTGGCCTAGAGGCCCCCTGATCTTCTTCCGTTCGGGAAAAAATTCATTTCGGGGATTTTATTCCGTTTGGACTCCATTCCAAAATCAGATCTGAAAAGAGCCAAAAACACAGAAAAAACAGGAACTCGCACTTGGCACTGAATTAATAAGTTAGCCCCAAAAAAGATATAAAAGGTGTATAAAGCATCCAAAGATGACAAGATAATAACGTGAAACCATCAAAAATTATAGATACGTTTGGGGCATATCAACATGATGTAGAGGGATAGATTCATGCAATATGATATAAACCCCATCTTTTTACCCTTGATGCCAACAACACGATGGGTGTCTCGCTACCCCTTCTATCACTAGGTGAAGACACCGCACGGTATGAACCCAAAACCAAGCAGTTCTCCCATTGCAAGAATTATAGATCAAGTTGGCCAAACGAAACCCACAACACGAAGATAATTACAAGGATACGAAATCATGCATATAAGAGATCAGAGGAGACTCAAATAATATTCATAGATAATCTGATTATAAATCCACAATTCATCGGATCTCGACAAACACACCGCAAAAGAAGATTACATCGGATAGATCTCCATGAAGATCATGGAGAACTTTGTATTGAAGATCCAAGAGAGAGAAGAAGCCAAATAGCTACTAGCTATGGACCCAAAGGTCTGTGGTGAACTACTCACGCATCATCGGAGAGGCAATGGTGTTGATGAAGAAGCCCTCCGTGTCCGAATCCCCCTCCGGCAGGGCACCGGAACGTGCCCCAGATGGGATCTTGCGGAGATAGAAGCTTGCGGCGGTGGAAAAGTATTTTCTTGGCTCGCTCTCGAGGTTTTGGATTTTTAGAGAATTATAGGTGGAAGAAGTAGGGCAAAGAAGCCACGGGGGGCCCACAAGCCTGCTAGGCGCCCCCCAGGTCGCGGATACGGGGCTTGTGACCTCCCCCGAGGTCATTGCCTTGGTTCTCAAGTCCCCTGTGTATCTTCTGTTATGGAAAAAAATCATTCCACAGGTTTTATTCCGTTTGGACTCCGTTTAATAGTCTTCTCTGAAAAAGGTCAAAAACACGGAAAAAACAGAAACTGGCACTTGGCACTGAGTTAATAGGTTAGTCCCAAAAAGATATAAAATAGAATATTCATGCATACAAAACATCCAAAGTTGACAAGATAATAGCATGGAACCATCAAAAATTGCAGATACGTTGGAGACGTATCACACATCATCCCGTGGCTAACTCCTTAGCCACACTGAGCTCAGTATGATGATGAATTACAGAGTAGGCCCAGATATACCTCTCTGTCACACGTAATGACCAATCCCAGTCTCGATTCGTACAAACCAACAAACACTTTCGGAGATACCCATAGTGCACCTTTATAATCACCCAGTTATGTTGTAACGTTTGATACACCCAAAGCACTCCTACGGTATCCGGGAGTTGCACAATCTCATGGTCTAAGGAAATGATACTTGACATTAGAAAAGGTTTACCAGAAGAACAACACGATCTAATGCTATGCTTAGGATTGGGTCTTGTCCATCACATCATTCCCCAATGATGTGATCCCGTTATGAATGACATCCAATGTCCATGATCAGGAAACCATGATCATCTACTGATTAATGAGCTAGCCAACTAGAGGCTCACTAGGGGCACATTGTGATCTATATATTCACACATGTATTACGGTTTCCAGTTAATACAATTATAGCATTAATAATAGATAATTATCATGGACAAGGAAATATAATAATAAACAATTTATTATTGCATCTAGGACATATTTCCAATAGTCTCCCACTTGCACTAGAGTCAGTAATCTAGTTCACATCACTATGTGATTGCAATGAATCCATCACCCATATAGTTTTGGGGTTCGATCATGTCTTGCTTGTGAGAGAGGTTTATTAGTCAACGGGTCTAAACGTTTCAGATCCGTGTGTGCCTTAAAAATCTCTATATCTTTCTATAGATACTGCTACCATGCACCATTTGGAACTATTCCAAATGACTGCTCCACTATAGGAATCCGGTTTATTACTCAGAGTTATCCAAATTAGTGTCAAAGCTTGCATCCACGTAACCCTTTACGACAAACTCTTTAATCACCTCCATAATCGAGAAAAATCCCTTAGTCCACTAGTTTACTAAGGATAACTTTCACCGTTGTGTAGTGATCCATTCTTGTATCACTCTCGTACCCCTTGACTGACTCATGGAAAGGCACACTTCAGGTGCGGTACACAGCATAGCATACTATAGACCCTACGGCTGATGCGTAGGGGACGACCTTCGTCCTTTCTCTTTCTTCTTTCGTGGTCGGCCTTTTGAGTCTTACTCAAATTTACACAATACAACACAGCCAAGAACTCCTTTTTTGCCGATCTATTTTGAACTCCTTCAATAACTTGTCAAGGCATGCATTTCATTGAAAGTTCTATTAAGCACTTTGATCTATATCCATAGATCTTGATGCTCAATGTTCAAGTAGCTTAATCCTGGTTTTCCTTGGAAAAACACTTTTCAAACAAGCCTATATGCTTTCCAGAAATTCTACATCATTTCTGATCAACAATATGTCAACCACATATATTTATCAGAAATTATATAGTGCTCCCACTCACTTATTTGGAAATACAAGTTTCTCATAAACTTTGTATAAAACCAAAATCTTTGATCATCTCATCAAAGCATATATTCCAACTCCGAGATGCTTGGTCCAGTCCATAGAAGGATCGCTCGAGCTTTGAATACTTGTTAGCGTCCTTTAGGATCGATAAAATCTTCTAGTTGTATCACATACAACCTTTCCTCAAGGAAACCGCCGAGGAAACAATATTTTGACATCCTATCTGCAGGATTTCATAAATGATGCAGTAATTGCTAACATAATCCCAACAGACTTTCATCATCGCTACGAGTGAAAAAGTCTCATCGTAGTCAACTCTTTGAACTTTGTCGGAAACATCTTTGCGGCATGTCGAGCTTTCTTAATGGTGACTTTTCACCATCATCATCTGTCTTCTTTTTAAAGATCCATTTGTAGTTAATAGTCTTACGACCATCAAGTAGTTCTTCGAAAGTCTACACTTTGTTTCCATACATGGATCCTCTCTCGGATTTCATGGCATCGAGCCATTTGTCGGAATCCGGGCCCACCATCGGTTCTCCATAGCTCGTAGGTTCATTGTTGTCTAGCAACATGACCTCCAAGACAGGGTTACCATACCACTCTGAAGTAGTACGCGTCCTTGTCGACCAATGAGTTTTGGTAGTGACTTGATCTGAAACTTCATGATCACTATCATCAGCTTCCTCTTCAATTGGTGTAGGCGCCACAAGAACAACTTCCTGCGCCCTGCTACACACTGGTTGAAGTGATGGTTCGGTAACCTCATCAAGTTTTCACCATATTCCACTCAATTATTTTGAGAGAAACTTTTCCTTGAGAAATGACCCGTTTCTAGAAACAAACACTTTTGCTTCCAGATCTGAGATAGGAGGTATACTCAACTGTTTTGGGTGTCCTATGAAGACGCATTTATCCGCTTTAGGTTTAAGCTTATGAGGCTGAAACTCTTTCACATAAGCATCGCAACCCCAAACTTTTAAGAAACAACATCTTAGGTTTCTCTAAACCATTGTTCATACGGTGTCATCTCAAAGGAATTACGTGGTGCCCTATTTAAAGTGAATGCGGTTGTCTCTAATGCCTAACCCAAAAATGATAGTGGTAATTTCATAAGAGACATCATATTATGCACCATATCTAATAGGGCACGACTATGACATACAGACACACCATCAGACTATGGTGTTCCAGGTGGCATGAGTTGTGAAACAATTTTCACGTGAAACCATTTTCACATTGTCTTAAATGTTACCAAACTCTAAACTCAGATATGTTTACTTCCATGATCACATCGTAGACATATTATCCTCTTGTCATGATGATCTTCATCAACACTCTGAAATTACTTGAACCTTTCAATAATTCAGACTTGTGTTTCATCAAGTAAATATACCAGTATCTACTCAAATCATCTATGAAGTAAGAACACAATGATATCCACTATGTGCCTCAGTACTCATTGGAATGCATACATCAAAATGTATTACTTCCAACAAGTTACTATCTTGTTCCATCTTACTGGAAAAAAAGGTCTTTCAGTCATCTTGCCCATATGATTTGCATGTCTCAAGTGATTGAAAATCTATTGAGTCCAATCGATCCATCTGCATGGAGTTTCTTCATGCAGTTATACCAACAGGCTTGGTTTGCATGTCTCAAACGTTTCAAAAACAAGTGAGTCCAAAGATCCATTAGGATGGAGCTTCTTCATGCATCTTATACCAATATGACTTAAATGGAAGTGCCACAAGTAAGTGGTACTATCATTACTACTTTATATCTTTTGGCAAGAATATTATGAACATGTGTACCACTACGATCGATATTCAATAAACCGTTCATTTTAAGTTCAAGACCATTGAAGGTATTATTCAAGTAAATAGAATAACCATTATTCTTTTAAATGAATAACCGTATTGCAATAAACATCATCCAATCATGTCTATGCTCAACGCAAACACCAAATAAAAATGATTTATGTTTAACACTAATCCTGATGGTAGAGGGAGCGTGCGATGTTTGATCACATCAGCCTTGGAAACACTTCCAACACACATTGTCACTTCGCTTTTTAGCTAGTCTCCGTTTATTCCGTAGCTTTTATTTCGAGTTACTAACCTTTAGAAACTGAACTAGTATCCAATACCCTTGTCCTACTAGGAGTACTAGTAAAGTACACATCAATATCATTTATATCCAATATACTTTTGTCGACTTTGCCAGCCTTCTCATATACCAAACATCTAGGGTAGTTCGGTGACTGTTCCCCTCATTATAGGAGCACTTAGTCTTGGGTTTGGGTTCAACCTTGGGTCTCTTCACTAGAGCAGCAACTGGTTTGCCGTTTCACAAACTATCCCTTCTTACCCTTTGCCCTTCTTTGAAACTAGCGGTTTTACTAACCATCAACAACTGATGCTCCTATTCGATTTCTACTTTCGCGGTGTCAAACACTACGAATAGCTCAAGGATCATCATATCCATCCCTGAGACATTATAGTTCATCATGAAGCTCTAGTAGCTTGGGTCTCTTCACTAGAGCAGCAACTGGTTTGTTGTTTCATGAAGTATCCCTTCTTGCCCTTGCCCTTCTTGAGACTAGTGGTTTTACGGACCATCAACAATTGATGCTCGTTTTGATTTCTACTTTCGCGGTGTCAAACATTGCGAATAACTCAAGGATCATCATATACATCCCCGATATATTTATAGTTTATCATGAAGCTCTAGCAGCTTGGTGGTAGTGACTCTTGAGAACTATCACTATCTCATTTGGAAGATCAACTACCACTCGATTCAAGCGATTGTAGCACTCACACAATGTGAGCACATGCTCAACAATTTGAGCTTTTCTCCCTTATTTAGTAGACATAGAATCTTTTCGGACGTCTCATACCTCTCAACAAGGGCACGAGCATGAAATCCCAATTTCATCTCTTGGAACATCTCGTATGTCCCGCGACGTTCGAAACGTCTTTAGCGCCTCAATTCTAAGCCGTTTAAGCATTATGCACTGAACTATCATGTAGTTATCAAAAACGTGTATGTCAGATGTTCACAACATCCACAGACGACGCTTGGGGTTCAGCTCACCGAGCGGTGCATTAAGGACACAAGACTTTTGTGCAGCAATGAGGATAATCCTCATTTAACGGACCCAATCCGCATAATTGCTACTTCTATCTTTCAACTAAGTTTTCTCTAGGAACATATCAAAAACCCGTAGAGCTATAGAGCAAGTTATAACATAATTTGCAAAGACCTTTTGACTAAGATAATTGAGTTCATCTAATCAAATTACTAATGAACTCGCACTCAGATCGACATCCCTCTAGTCATCCAAGTGTTACATGATCCACGTCGACTATCCCATTTCCGATCATCACGTGAGATGGACTAGTCATCAATGGTGAGCATCTTTATGCTGGTCGTATCTACCATACGACTCAAGTTTGACCTTTCGGTCTCCCGTATTCGAGGCCATCTCTGTACATGCTAGGGTCGTCGAGTCAACCTAAGTGTTCTGCATGTGTAAACTGGCTTACACCCGTTGTATGGAAACATTAGAATCTATCACACCCGATCATCACGTGGTGCTTCGAAACAACGATCCTTCGCAACGGTGCACACTTAGGGGAATACATATCTCAAAATTTTAATGAGGGATCATCTTATCTTTTCTACCGTCATTCTAAGCAATAAGATGTAAAACATGATAAACATCACATGCAATCATATAGTGACATGATATGGCCAATATCATCTTGCTCCTTTGATCACCATCTCCGGGGCACCATGATCATCATTGTCACCGGCATGACACCATGATCTCCATCATCATAATCTCCATCATTGTGTCGCCAACTATTACTTCTACTACTATAGCTAACGGTTTAGCAATGAAGTAAAGTAATCACATGACGTTGCATATCATACAATAAATTAAGGCAACTCCTATGTCTCCTGCCGGTTGTCATACTCATCGACATACAAGTCGTGAATCCTATTACAAGAACACGATCAATCTCATACATCACATCGTTTTGGCCATATCACATCACATAGCATACCCTGCAAAAACAAGTTAGACGTCCTCTAATTGTTGATGCAAGTTTTACGTGGTTGATTAGGGTTTCTAGAAAGAACGCTTCTTACCTACGTGACAGCCACAACATTGATATGCCAATGCTATTTACCCTTCATAAGGACCCTCTTCATCTAATCCGATCCAACTAAAGTGGGAGAGACAGAAACCCGCTAGCCACCTTATGCAACAAGTGCATGTCGGTCGGTGGAACCATTCTCACGTTAGATTATGTGTAAAGTCGGTCCGGGCCGCTTCATCCCACGATGCCACCGAATCAAGATAAGACTAGTAACGGCAAGCAATTCCCAAATCAGTGCCCACAACTTTTGTGTCCTACTCGTGCATAGAATCTACGCATAGAAACTTCGCTCGGATGCCACTGTTGGTGAACGTAGTAATTTCAAAAAACAAATCCTACGTCACGCAAGGATCTATCTATGGAGAAACCAGCAACGAGCAAAGGGGTGGAGCATCTTCATACCTTTGAAGATCGCTAAGCGGAAGCATTGCTAGAACGCGCTTGATGGAGTCGTACTCGTAGCGATTCAAATCGCGATGGATTCCGATCTAAGCACCAAACATCGGTGCCTCCGTGTTTCAACACACGTGCAGCCCGGTGACATCTCCAACGCCTTGATCCAACAAGGAGGGAGGAGAGGTTGAGGGAGAGCTCCGGCAGCATGATGGCGTGGTGACGGTGGAGCTGCGTGGTATTCCGACAGGGCTTCGCCAAGCACTACGGAGGACGAAGAGGAGGAGAGATAGGGCTGCACCGAGGAGAGATCAAACTTGTGTCGAAAATAGCCCTAAAACCCCACATATATATAGGAGGAGAGGGAGGAGGGTGCCCACCCTTAGGGTTTCCCACCCTAAGGGGTGCGGCAACACATCTAGGGCAAGGGGCAGCGGCTAAGGGTGGAGAGGTGGTGGCGGCCTAGGGTGGGCTTGCCCACCACGCCTAGGTTTAGCCCACCACCCTCTCTCTAGTGCCTTGGGCTGCTGGTGGTGGCACACCAGCCCACATATGGGCTGGTTCCCATCCACCTTTTGGCCAAAACACCCTTTTGTGGCTGTAGGCCCTTTCCGGTGGACCCCGGAACCATTCCGGTGGTCCCGATACATTACCGGTGTCACCCGAAATACTTCCGGTGACCAAATCCTCACTTCCTATATATCAATCTTTACCTCCGAACCATTCCGGAACTCCTCGTGATGTCCGGGATCTCATACGGGACTTTGAACAACCTTCGGTAACCACGTAGACTATTTCCCTATAACCCTAGCATCATCAAACCTTAAGTGTGTAGACCCAATGGGTTCGGGAGACATGCAGACATGACCAAGACACCTCTCCGGTCAAAAACCAACAGCGGGGTCTGGATATCCATGTTGGTTCCCACATGTTCCACAATGATCTCATCGGATGAACCACGATGTCATGGATTCAATCAATCTCGTATGCAATTCCCTTTGTCTACCAGTATGATACTTGCCCGAGATTCGATCGTCGGTATCCCCATACCTTGTTCAATCTCGTTACCGACAAGTATCTTTACTCGTTCCGCAACACATCATACCGTGGCTAACTCCTTAGTCACACTGAGCTCAATATGATGATGAATTACTGAGTGGGCCCGGAGATACCTCTCCGCCACACGGAATGACAAATTCCAGTCTCGATTCGTTCAAGCCAACATACACTTTCGGAGATATCCGTAGTGCACCTTTATAATCACTCAGTTACGTTGTGACATTTGATACACCCAAAGCACTCCTACGGTATACGGGATTTGCACAATCTAGTGGTCTAAGGAAATGATACTTGACATTAGAAAAGCTCTAGCACACGAACAACACGATCTAATGCTATGCTTAGGATTGGGTCTTGTCCATCACATCAGTCCATAATAATGTGATCCCGTTATCAATGACATCCAATGTCCATAATCAGGAAACCATGATCATCTATTGATCAACGAGCAAGCCAACTAGAGGCTCACTACAGACACATTGTGATCTATATATTCATAGATGTATGACGGTTTTCGGTTAATACAATTGTAGCATGAATAATAGATAATTATCATGGATAAGGAAATATAATAATAACCAATTTATTATTGCCTCTAGGGCATATTTCCAACAAGGAATATATAGGAGTGGGAAATAGGTCGGTGGAGCTTTAGGGGCTCCACAAGCCAGGGGCGCGGCCTAGGGGGCGCGCCCTGCACGCTTGTGGCCTGGGGGTGGCCCCTCTCCGGTAGATTCTTTCGCCAGATTTTTTTATGAAATCCAGAAATATTCTTCGTAAATTTTCAGGTCAATCCGAAAACTTTTATTTCTCCACAAAACTAACACCAAGGCAATTCTTCTGAAAACAGTGTCACTTCGGGTTAGTTTCATTCAAATCATGCAAATTAGAGTCGAAAACAAGGGCAAACGAGTGTGGAAAAGTAGATACGTTGGAGACGTATCAGATGCAAAAGATCATAGAAATAATAGAGATAGAGAGCGGTACGCACATAACAACTATGTAGAAAAACGGTAGAAACTGAAAAGGCGACGTCAAGCCTATCAGCAAAACAAAACAAATAAAGGTTCAACTCACTTGCAAAGAAAATGCACACAAGGGAGAAAGAAATATGCAAATATGAAGCTAGCACAAAAAAATACGCAAGCGAAAGACAAAAATATACAAATGTGCAGCTAGACCAAAATAAAGCAAGAAATCGACAAATTACAACCAATTGAAGCGCAACATACCATGTAAGGAATCAATTGCGACGGAGAACTCAACATATATCGCAATAGTAGAGGAAGTTAGTACACATATACGAGGAGAACTTCACGGTTAACATACACACAATGGAAGCATATATGCACACACAATGGAATCAAGAGAAGAAAAAAAATCCAACGTGGAGACGAGTAAAATGAGCACAGTACTCGCCGCAACCCAGTTATCGAGCCCTCGTCCGTGAATTGTTCGTGTCCCAATCAAGATGCGTTGCACTGTGGGTTCCACAGTGCCATCACCACCACTGTTATTTCGCCCCACGCAAGTATAGCGAGTCACGAAGAGGCGCCGCTCATTGGTGTTCCGCCAATCCAGGACACTACTGTTGCAAGGGGACCTCACTGCCCCTACCAATGATTCAGGAGTTGCGCCCGAACCAGCGAGAACACGGGAGGCTCACCGCAGCTGGCAAGTGATTTATCTACTTCCTTCGTTCTTAAATATAAACCTTTTAGGAGATTTTATTAAGAAACTACATACAGATGTATATAGGCATACATTAAAGTGTAGATTCATTCATTTTATTTTATATGTAGTCCTTTAGTGAAATCTCTAAAAAGACTTATATTTAAAAACGAAGCAAGTAAACAAGAATATATATACAAACATGATTTCCCATTTAGTTTGCTGGATAATTCAAACATAACAATGTGTTAGCACTACTAAGTTGTGTTTGTGTTTTGTTTAGTTTAATAGTGCGATCAGATTGCCAGTTGATTAGCCTAGGAAACTATCCCGGTTTGTATGCCCACGTGAGTAAGATAGGAAAGTTAAGCTATCGGGTATGACTTGGCATGGCATGTCCAAGTAGAGTAGTACTTCCTCCGTCTCGATGTATAAGTCATCTTACATTGTGCACTGCAACCAAGGTAAAGGGAAAAACAAGAGAACTTAATATTTATTAGCTTAAACTGACCAATGCATGTGGTGCTAGGTAGTCTCAAGTCATTAAAACATACACATCCCACATTTTCTTTTGGTTGATTCCTTTATTCATGTTAAGAAACAAGAAACAAGGTGAGAATTAATGCATCGCTTCTAAATATTTTGGAAAAATCTTATTTTCGTAAGATGACTTATACACCGCGTCAGAGTTAGAGTTGGAGTTCGAGTATGTGCTTGTGTTAGAGATCTGTCTGCTGCATGCAGGGTGCGTGAGATTTGTACCGGAGAGAAAAGAAGAAAAGCAATAGAAAGATATTTTCGAGGCATGACACGTGCCTCTCGCTATCTTCGTGTTGCTGCGTTTGCGTGCGTGTGTTCATCGTGTTTTGATGCGATCGACCCCAAGGCCAAAAGGTGTACATTTGGTACCTAGAGCAAGGTCGAGGTGAATCTGTGCTTGCCTCGAGATGGAGACCCGACTAGCGCCACAGGGTGGGCAATACACTCGCTATGTTGGGGAACGTTGCATGGGGAAAAAAACTATCCAACGCTCACCAAGATCAATCTAGGAGATGGACATCTGCCAGAGGAGAGATTGCATCTATATACCCTTGTAGATCACTAAGCAGAAGAGTTAAGGAACGTGGTTGATGTAGTCGAACGTCCCGTGAACTCTTGATCAAGCGCCGAACAAACGGCACCTCCACGTTCAACACATGTACATCTTGATGACGTCTTCACCTCCTCGATCCAGCGAGCGATGGTGAAGTAGCAGTCCGAGTCCTCAGGTAGCATGACGGCATGGTGAGGTGGTGTTAGTGACACCTTAGTAGGGCTTCACGCTGCAGACTATGGAGAGGAGAAGAACTACGAGGGAGAGGAGGATCGGCGTCGTAGCTCGTTGTAGTGTGGCTGCCCTCTCTCTCCCTCTCTATATATAGGGGGAAGGGAGAAGGGGAGGGCGCCCTAGGGTTTCCCCTAGGAGCCGGCGGCCAAGGGCTATGGCTAGGGGGTGTGGCCACCTCCTAGCCGTGGTGGGATGAGGATGGGGCGGCGCACACCCCTTGTGGCCTGGTGTGCCCCCTCTCCTTGGCCCATGAGGCTCCCCGACACTTGTCGGGCCCCCCAAAACCCCTTTCGATACTCCGTTGATTCCCCGGCATGCCCCGGAACACTTCTAGACTCCGATGGTGTTCATCCTATATATCAATCTTCACCTCCGAACCATTCCGGAGTTCCTCGTCACATCCGGATCTCATCCAGGACTTGAACAACCTACGGTCACCAACATAATAACTCGACTATGCTACATCTTCACCAAACGTTAAGTGTGTAGAGCCTGCGGGTTTGATAACTATGTAGACATGACCGAGACACCCCTATAGTCAATAACCAATAATGGGACGTGGATGTCCATATTGGTTCCTACATATTCTACGAAGATCTTTTTTGCCCGAACCTTAATGTCAAGGATTCAGCTAATCCCGTATGTAGTTCCCTTTGTTCATCGGTATGTTACTTTCCCAAGATTCGATCGTCAGCATCACCATACCTAGTTCAATTTCATTATCGTCAAGTCTCTTCACTCGTTCTGTAATACAAGATCACATGGCTAACTCATTATGATGTTGTATTATCGAGTGGGCCTGAGATACCTCTCTGTCACACGGAGTAACAAATCCCAGTCTTGATCCATGCCAACCCAACAGACACCCTTGGAGATACCTGTAGAGCACCTTTATAGTCACCCAGTTACGTTGTGACGTTTGATACACACAAGGTACTCCTCCGGTGTTAGTGAGTTGCATGATCTCATGGTCATAGGAATAGATACTTGACATGCAGAAAATAATAGCAATAAACTCACACGATCACATGCTACGTTCATAGTTTGGGTGTTTTCCATCACATCATTCTCCTAATGATGTGATCCCGTTTTCAAACGACAACTCATGTCTATGGCCAGTAAACCTTGACCATCTTTGATCAACGAGCTAATCCATTAGAGGCTCACTAGGGACACAGTGTTTTCTATGTACCCACATATGTATTTCAGTTCTAGCATGGATAATAAACGACTATTATGAACAAGGAAATATAATAATAACCACTTTATTATTGCCTCTAGGGCATATTTGCAACACGCTGGTGTAGTGACGGGGAGAGAGCCATATATTCGTTAAGGGTACGACAACGAGGAGAAGCTGGCGATAGTCGATCGATGGAGCGGCGAAGAGATGGCGATGAGGGTTCTGTCGCAAGCGAGGTGACGAGTGATTGTTATTTGGCCGAACAACCTGGAGGAGGGTGATAGGCGGTAATCAGCAAGGCGATGGTGATCATTGATGGTTGCGGATGCCCTGAAGTTGTGGCTGTGAGAATATCATCGTGATCATCATTGCGGAGTGCAAGGAGGAGGCGGTAAAGTTGTGGGCCGTTGTGAAGGCGTGCTCATGAGTTCTTGCAAGATGTGTCCAAGAGGTCAGGCATGTGAGTCTTCTGCTGTAGTTGAGATGTGTCACTGGTAGAGGATCTTGAGAGCGAATGGAAAAAGGAATATGTGCCTTGCATTTCCGTTCCTGATCAAGGAGTTCCGGCGAGTTCATATAAAGTGAAGTTGAGTTGCACGTATGTGACAATTGTGTTTCCGCTGGATAAAAGGTGTCGTTCGGTAAGTTGTGGCATCAATGACAATGATAAGATGTGGCGGGTGATGAGATGTGTCTCCCCGTGTGCATGAAACCGATGTCATGATGAAGATCAATGTGCTGATGGACGCACACCAGTTAAGTTGAGTTCCTGCATGAGGCTATGTGTTTAGTCTGCATGTAGCATGCTAAGATGTGGCAACGTGGCTGGTTTTTTTAGAAAGGGAGGAAGACCCCGGCCTCTGCATGTGGATAATGCATGCAGCCACTTTATTAATTATTAACAAAGACCTTACAAAGTAATACATTAGTACGTATGAAGCCATCATCTTGACAACATATGTCGCTACTCCTATCCTTGTTGAAGGGGTGCCGATAGTCCGAGCCGAATAACATACAAACTTCGCACCATATCCTAGCATCTAAAACCAAAGGCCCCAACCAAGCCACATTGTCGGGTCTGGGGTGCACACCGGTCCGACGCACTCTCACAAGCCGTCGCCACCATCTTCCATCGATACATCTTCACAGATGTATCGACGCGTGCACCTTGCCAGGCCTACCTACCATCGACGCCACCACGACACCCGACAACGCCACCATCATGCGCTCATCTATCATCACACGCCCACCATCGAGACCATGCTACTCCATGTTGCCGAGAGCCGCCATTATCGATGTGCCACATGCCACGCAGCTCCTCCAATACGAAGACCACCTGATGCCGCTGGTCCCATCCCCTCCGCGTATAGTTTCTTTAACCGAGCACCCAAACGGCCCAGGCGTGGAGTCGGGGTGGAGGGAAGGGACCTCAACAACGCGTGCAAGGAGGACTGCAGCGACCTTGGTCGTCGCCACCGTTGGGATGAGCGGATCATCTATAGTTTCCTATGGTCCGATGTCACCTCTACCAGCTCCCGTGAACGCACCGATGCCGACAACCGGGATCGCAAGCCACCGAGTGCAGCGGGGGAGAGCCTGCAACGTGGAGGAGATCCACCGGCAACTCACCGCCCACGCGGTCAAGACGATATCCATCCGTCAACCGCGAACGTCGCCAGCCGATGACGCCGCTCCACGCCTATGAGGGTCGCCGCCTGTCGTGGTTTTGTCACGGCAGATGTCCTCGTGAAAGGACTTAAAGATGGAGTCATCGCCCCTTGGTGGCGACTCAAAGGGGGTGACCGAAAGGGAGACTCAGATTTACCCAGGTCCGGCCCCTCGTGTAGAGGTAAAAGCCTACGTCCTGCTTTGTGTAGATTGATGATGGTTTCGATTACAAGGAGGGCATAACTCGCCTGACCTAGCTCTCGATGATTTCTAACTTGCCCCTATCTTCCCAAGGGACCAACCTTTATATACAGGTTGAGGCCCTAGGATTTACAAGAGTCCTGACTGTGCTACAGATCGTAGCTTTCCCTATCTCTAAGTCGTCGTGCTTTCCAAGACTGGAAACCTCCTTGGCGTTCTATCCTCTGTATAGCTCCTGAACCGCCATCCCGCTCCTGGGCCCCTTGGGCCAAGGCATGTATTACCAATGAATGAGTGGCCCCTTTAGTGACCTGGCCCACCTAGGGCGGGTTATACCGCAGGTAATTGATACGTCCATTTTGCATCATGCTTTCATGTTGATATTTATTGCTTTATGGGCTGTTATATTACTTTGTGGTACCATATTTATGCCTTTTCTCTCTTATTTTGCAAGGTTTATATGAAGAGGGAGAATTCAGGCAGCTGGAATTCTGGACTGGAAAAGGAGCAAATCTTAGTCCACTATTCTGAACATCTCCAAATGCCCTGAAAATTTACGTGGAATTTTTTGGGATTATATAAAAAATACTGGGCGGAAGAAGAACCGGAGGGGGCTACCAGGGCGCCACAAGCCCTGCCACCGCCACCCCCTGGTGGCGGAGTGGGGGCTTGTGGGCTCCCTGACGGCCCACTAGCCCCCTCTTTTGCTATATGAAGGTTTCGTTCTAGAAAAAATCATACGGGATATTTTTCGTGGTTTCGCCGCCACCACGAGGCGGAACTTGAGCAGATCCAATCTAGAGCTCCGACAGGACGATCCTGCCGGGGAAACTTCCCTCCCGGAGGGGGAAATCGTCGCCATCGTCATCACCAACACTCCTCTCATCGGAGGGGAGGAATCTTCATCAACATCTTCATCAGCACCATCTCCTCTTCAATCCCTAGTTCATCTCTTGTAACCAATCTTCGTCTCGCGACTCCGATTGGTACTTGTAAGGTTGCTAGTAGTGTTGATTACTCTTGTAGTTGATGCTAGTTGGATTATTTGGTGGAAGAGTTTATGTTCAGATCCTTGATGCTATTCATTACACCTCTGATCATGATTATTATTATGTTTTGTGAGTAGTTACCTTTGTTCCTGAGGACATGGGATTAAGTCATGTTAATAATAGTCATGTGAATTTGATATCCGTTCGGTATTTTGATATGTCGTATGTTGTTTTTCCTCGAGTGGTGTTATGTGAACGTCGACTACATAACACTTCACCATATTTGGGCCTAGAGGAAGGCATTGGGGAGTAGTAAGTAGATGATGGGTTGCTGGAGTGACAGAAGCTTAAACCCCAGTCTATGTGTTGCTTCGTGAGGGGCTGATTTGGATTCACTAGTTTAATGCTATGGTTAGACGTTGTCTTAATTCTTCTTTTGTAGTTGCGGATGCTTGCGAGAGAGATTAATCATAAGTGGGATGCTTGTCCAAGTAAGGGCAGTACCCAAGCGCCGGTCCACCCACATATCAAACTATCAAAGTGACGAACGCGAATCATATGAACATGATGAAACTAGCATGACAGAAATTCCCGTGTGTCCTCGGGAGCGTTTTTCCTCCTTCAAGACTTTGTTCAGGCTTGTCCCTTGCTGCAAAAGGGGTTGGGCCACTTGCTGCACCGTTGCTACTACTTGTTACTTGTTACTTTCTGCTTGCTATGTTTCACCTCGCTACACAATCACTTGTTACCGCTACTTTCAGTGCTTCAAGTTATTACCTTTGCTGAAATCCATTTATCAGAGCCTTCTGCTCCTTGTTGGGTTCGACACTCTTACTTATCGAAAGGACTACGATTGATCCCCTTTACTTGTGGGTCATCCAAACTCTTTTCTGGCGCCGTTGCCGGGGAGTGAAGCGCCTTTGGTAAGTGGAAATTGGTAAGGAAACATTTATATATTGTGCTGAAATTTATTGTCCCTTGTCACTATGGAAATTGTTCCTTTGAGGAGTTTGTTCGGGGTATCTTCACCACGAACGGAAGCACGAGGAGTTGTTCCTCAACCTGAGGTACCTACTGAAAATATCTTTTATGAAATTCCTTCGGGTATGCTTGAGAAACTGCTGGCTAATCCTTTTACAGGAGATGGATCTTCACATCCAAACTTGCATCTAATCTATGTAGATGAAGTTTGTGGTTTATTTAATCTTGCAAGTTTGCCCGAGGATAAGGTAAAGAAGAAAGTCTTTCCTTTATCTTTTAAGGATAAGGCATTGACATGGCATAGACTATGTGATGATACTGGATCATGGGACTACAATCGGTTGAAATTGGAATTTCATCAAAACTTTTATCCTGTGCATTTAGTACATCGTGATCGGAACTTTATTTATAACTTTTGTCCTCGTGACAGGGAAAGCATACCTCAAGCTTGGGGGAGGCTTAAATCAATGCTATATTCATGCCCGAATCATGAGCTCTCGAGAGAAATCATCACTCAAAACTTTTATGCTCGGCTTTCTCATGAAGATCGTACTACGCTCGACACTTCTTGTACCGGTTCTTTTATGAAGAAGGATATTGATCACAAGTGGAATTTATTGGAGAGAATCAAACGCAACTCTGAAGATTGGGAGCTAGAGGAAGGTAAGGAGTCAGGTATGAATTTCCAATTTGATTGCGTTAAATCTTTTGTTGAGACAAACACTTCTAGAGATTTTAGCGTTAAGTATGGACTTGACTCTGAGATAGTAGCTTCTCTATGTGAATCTTTTGCTGCTCATGTTGATCTTCCCAAAGAGAAGTGGTTTAAATATCATCCTCCTGTAGAAAGCAACATAGCCAAAACCAATCTAGTTGAGGAGAAAGTCATTGCTTCTAGTGATCCTGTTGTTCCTTGTGCTTACACTGAGAAACCACCATACCCTGCTAGGATAAAGGATTATTCTAAAGCTCCAACTGTGATACGTAGGGGTTACATTAGACCACTTGCACCCCCTGAGGAGATTAGAGTTTAACCTAGTGTTGCTATTATCAAAGATCTCTTAGCCAAAGACATAGATGGGCATGTTATCAAATTCTGTGAGGACTCTGCTAGAATTGGTAAACCTCACGCGAAAGACAAACACGGACATGTAGTTGGCCTGCCCGTTGTTTCTGTCAACATAGGAGATCACTGTTACCATGGTTTATGTGATATGGGAGCTAGTGTTAGTGCAATACCCCGTTCTCTATATGATGAAATCAAAGATGAGATTGCACCTGCTGAGTTAGAACCCATTGATGTCACTATTACGCTAGCTAATAGAGACACTATCTGCCGTGTGGGAATTGTGAGAGACGTAGAAGTCCTATGTGGTAAGACGAAGTATCCTACTGATTTCCTCGTCCTTGGTACTGGGCAAGATAGTTTTTGTCCTATCATATTTGGTAGACCCTTTCTCAACACTGTCAATGCTCACATTGATTGCATTAAGCAGATCGTCATAGTTAGTTTTGAGGGTGTGTCTCATGAATTTAACGTCTCCAAGTTTGGAAGACAACCCCATGAAAGAGAGTCGTCTGGTAGGGATGAAATCATTGCTCTTGCCTCTATTGTCGTACCTCCTACGGATCCTTTAGAGCAATATCTGCTTGAGCATGAAAATGATATGCATATGGAGGAGAGAGATGAGATAGATAAAATTATCTTAGAACAATATCATATTCTCAAGAATAATCTGCCTGTTGAACTGCTTGGGGATCCTCCCCCACCAAAGGGTGATCCTGTGTTCGAGCTTAAACAGTTGCCTGATACTCTTAAGTAAGCCTATCTTGATGAGAAGGAGATATATCCTATCATTATTAGTGCTCTCCTCTCAGAGCACGAAGAGAAGAAGTTACTAAAAACTCTGAAGAAGCACCGTTCTGCTATTGGATATACTCTTGATGATCTTAAGGGTATTAGTCCCACTCCAGGTCAGCACAAGATTAAAACTAATCCTGACTTCAAACCAGTTGCTGATCATCAAAGGAGATTAAATCCTAAGATGAAAGAGGTTGTTAGAAAAGAAATATTAAAGCTTCTGGAAGCAGCAATCATTTATCCTGTTGCTCATAGTGATTGGGTAATTCTAGTACATTGCGTACCTAAGAAGGGAGGTATCACCGACGTTCCTAATGATCAGGATGAATTAATCCCACAAAGGATTATTACTGGCTATAGGATGGTGATAGACTTCCGGAAACTAAACAAGGCAACCAGGAAAGATCATTATCCTTTGCCGTTTATCGACCAAATGCTAGAAAGGCTATCAAAGCACACACACTTCTGCTTTCTAGACGGTTATTCAGGTTTCTCGCAAATACGTGTTGCACAATCTGATCAAGAGAAAACCACTTTCACCTGCCCCTTCGGTACCTTTGCCTATAGACATATGCCTTTTGGCTTATGCAATGCACCTGCCACCTTTCAAAGATGTATGATGGCTATTTGCTTTGACTTTTGTGAAAGATTGTCGAGGTTTTCATGGATGATTTCTCCGTTTACGGGTCTTCCTTTGATGATTGCCTCAGCAACCTTGATCGAGTCCTACAGAGACGCGAAGATACCAACCTCGTCTTGAATTGGGAGAAGTGCCACTTTATGGTAAATGAAGGCATCATTTTAGGACCCAAAATTTCTGAAAGAGGCATTGAAGTTGATAAGGCTAAGGTTGATGCAATTTACAAAATGCCTTGCCCCACAGATATCAGAGGTATACGAATTTTCCTAGGTCATGCTAGTTTCTATAGAAGGTTCATTAAAGACTTCTGTAAGATTTCTAGGCCTCTTACCAACCTCTTGCAGAAGGATGTTACTTTTTTGATGAGGATTGTGAGGAATCCTTCGAAATACTTAAGAAGGCTTTGATAACCGCACCTATTGTTCAACCACCTGACTGGAACTTGCCCTTTGAAATCATGTGTGACGCTAGTGACTATGCTGTTGGTTCTGTTCTAGAACAAAGAGTTGACAAGAAGTTGAATGTTATTCACTACGCTAGTAAAACTCTAGACAGTGCCCAAAGAAACTATGCCACTACGGAAAAGGATTTTTTAGAAGTCGTGTTTGCATGTGAAAAGTTCACATCTTATAGAGTTGACTCCAAAGTCACTATTCACTCCGATCATGGTGCTATTAAGTACCTTATGGAGAAGAAGGACGCTAAGCCTAGGCTGATCAGATGGGTTATCCTGTTACAGGAATTTGATTTGCACGTCGTTGACCGAAAGGGTGTTGATAACCCTGTAGCAGATAACTTGTCTAGGCTAGAGAATGTCCTTGATGACCCATGACCTATTGATGACATCTTTCCTGATGAGCAACTAAATGTCATCCGCACTTCACATAGTGCACCGTGGTATGCCGATTATGCAAACTATATCGTAGCCAAATACATACCACCTAGTTTCACCTATCAGCAAAAGAAGAAATTCTTCTTTGATTTGAGACACTACTTTTGGGATGATCCTCACCTTTATAAGGAAGGAGTAGATGGTGTTATTAGATGTTGTGTGCCTGAACATGAACAGGGACAGATCCTGCAGAAGTGTCATTCTGAAGCCTACGGAGGACACCACGCTGGAGATAGAACTGCCAATAAGGTATTGCAATTAGGTTTCTATTGGCCCACTCTCTTCAAGGATGCCCGTAAGTTTGTCTTGTCTTGTGACGAATGCCAAAGAATACGGAACATCAGTAAGCGTCAGGAAATGCCTATGAACTATTCACTTGTCATTGAACCATTTGATGTCTGGGGCTTTGATTATATGGGACCCTTCCCGAGTTCCAATGGGTACACTCACATCTTAGTTGCTGTGGATTACGTCACTAAGTGGGTAGAAGCTATCCCCACTAAAAATGTTGATCACCACACCTCTATTAAGATGCTTAAATAAGTCATTTTCCCAAGATTTGGAGTCCCTAGATATTTGATGACTGATGGCGGTTCACACTTCATTCATGGTGTTTTCCGCAAGATGCTCGCTAAGTATGATGTCAACCATAGAGTTGCATCTTCTTATCATCCTCAGTCTAGTGGTCAAGTGGAGTTGAGTAATAGGGAGATCAAATTGATCCTAAAAAAGACCGTCAATAGATCTCGAAAGAATTGGTGTAGCAAACTTGACGATGCACTATGGGCTTATAGGATTGCCTATAAGAATCCCATGGGCATGTCGCCGTATAAAATGGTTTACGGTAAGGCCTGTCATTTACCTCTTGAGCTGGAACACAAAGCTTATTGGGCAATCAAATAGCTCAACTATAATTTCAAACTTGCCGGTGAAAAGCGGTTGTTTGATATCACCTCGTTAGATGAATGGAGAGCCCAGGCATATGAGAATGCCAAGTTGTTCAAGGAAAAGCTTAAGAGATAGCACGACAAACGAATACAGAAACGAGAGTTCAATATAGGTGATTATGTCTTGCTATACAATTCTCGTTTGAGATTCTTTGCAGGCAAGCTTCTCTCTAAATGGAAAGGTCCTTATCTTATCGAGGAACTATATCGTTCCGGTGCCATCAAAATCAATAACACGGACGGAAATTTTCCTAGAGTGGTAAATGGGCAAAGAATCAAGCATTACATCTCCGGTACTCCCATAAATGTTGAGACCAATATCATCAATGTCATAACTCCATAGGAGTACATAAGGGATGTTTATCAGCCTGTTTCAGACCTTGGAAACGAAGAGGTATCTGTTTCGGTAAGCAATTGGACTCCGATGCTTTTCCAATAGGAAATTTCCTCCGTTTTGGATTTTTTGGAAAATTAGAAAAATAAAAAGCAGTCCAGAGAGCGCACGAGGCGGCCACAAGCTCGGACACCGCCCCCTACCCCCTCGTGGCGGAGGGAGGGCTTGTGGGCACCTCGTGTACCTCCCGGACTCCGTTTTCTTGCGGAACACTCCTTCTGGTCCAGAAAAATCAATATATATTCGCCCGAAGGTTTTGATCTCTGTATCGCGGAGTTTTCCTCTGTTTTCGTTTCGAGCTTGTTTCTATGACAGATCTAGATCACCATGACTTCCCCAAATGCTCCTAAAGACAAGGTCTTCGAGAAGGTCATCAATTCTTACCTCACGGAAGTGATGAGACACCCTCAATCTATCAAGATGCGCGAGGGGATGTTGCACATCCGTGATGTTGAGGGGCCTAAGAAGACCAGAAGCATGGAGACGAGGCTCGAAGCAATGGAGCAACAAGTCTTCAAGTGCCAAGGGATGGTGGAGCGTGGACTCAACGCCAACCACATGATGATCACGGATTTCACTAGCAATCACAATATAGATGCTATTGACATTGGGAAACATCTCTCCAGGATCTATGACAGGGTTAGATCTATGACATGCAGAACCAAAACTGTGAGTATGAGTACAGATTTAAATCAATAAGGTTGGCTACAGATTTGAGGATTCCGGCGAATCGTTCATCCTGCCATGATGGAGCAACTATGCCTTGGAAGACGGAGGATCAGACTACTTCAATAACACCACCACCATCACCGCCAAAGGAAGACAACTAAGCATTGGTATGGGCAATCCCCTTGGCTTCTGCCAAGCTTGTGGGCGTTGCCTTAGTATCGTATCACCTTTATATCTTTTGCTTTTACCTTTGTTTTAGTTCTTTCCTTTTCAGTTTTTATTTCTTCTATTAGAGGAATAAGTCTTTAGTGTTTAGTTTGAGTCTTTTGCCTTTTTCTCTCCCCCGATGTATTCGAGCTTGTGAGCTATATAATAGAGAGTATCTTAGTCAAGGGCTTTGCTTTGTGCCATGATCAAAAGTATGAAAAGGACGATAGCATGAAAGATCATGAGATGATCTTATGGAAAGTGATAGCTTCACATATGACACGTATGATGATTGAAACTTGTTGAGAATAAATCAACATAGACCTCAGTCATTGTTGCAATTAATAAGAAGTAATAAGGAAAGAGAGGTTCACATATAAATATATCATCTTAGACACTTTTTACAATTGTGAGCACTCACCAAACTATTACATGCTTAGAAGTAGACGTTGGACAAGGAAGACAACATAATGAATTGTGTTTACTTGGTTCCAAACAATGTTATATGATTAGAGATCGCTTAGCATGTGACGATTGCTTCCACCTCATATTAGCCAAAACTCCCGCACCAAATAGAGATACTACTTGTGCATCCATAAACCTTCAACCCAGTTTTGCCATGAGAGTCCACCATATCTACCTGTGGATTGAATAAGATCCTTCAAGTAAGTTGTCATCGGTGCAAGCAATAAAAATTGCACTCTAATATGTATGATCTATTAGTGTGTGGAAAATAAGCTTTCCACGAACCTGTGATGAGGAACACATAAAAGCGACAGATTGCATAATAAAGTTCTTTATCACAGGAGGAAATATAAAGTGACGTTCCTCCGCACTAAGAGGACACACATTCAAACCTCAAAAACGCATGACAACCTCTGCTTCCCTCTGCGAAGGGCCTATCTTGTACCTTTACTTTTTGCCCTTGTAAGAGTCTTGGTGATCTTCACCAATTCCCTATTTTTTGCCTTTGTCTTGCCTACCGTCCTATATTGATATATCAATTTGGAGTTGAGTACTTATGCTTTATTATTGTTGACTTTACCCTTGAGGTAAATCGTTGGGAGGCAAAACTATAAGCCCCTATCTTCCTCTATGTCTAGCTGAAACTTTGACACCATGAGTACCACGTGAGTTGTAACAATTGTGGAAAACAAAAGAAATGATTGAGTATGTGGATATGCCTTACAAGCTCTTACTTGACTCTTTCTGATGTTGTGATAAATTGCAATTGCTTTAATGACTATGGACTGTTGTTGGTTACTTCTCGGTAAGGATTTTGCTTCATGCTTTGCTTTGTGAAGGAATTGTTACTTTCCCATAAGAATATTTATGATGTATTGTCGTTCTATGTGTGATCATGATGCCCTCATGTCCGTATTATGTTTTATCGACACCTTCGTCCCTAAACATGTGGACATGTTTATGGAACTTGGTTTTCGCTTGAGGACAAGCGAGGTCTAAGCTTGGGGGAGTTGATACGTCCATTTTGCATCATGCTTTCATGTCGATATTTATTGCCTTATGGGCTGTTATATTACTTTGTGGTTCCATATTTATGCCTTTTCTCTCTTATTTTGCAAGGTTTATTTGAAGAGGGAGAATTCAGGCAGCTCGGATTCTGGAATTGAAAAGGAGCAAATCCTAGTCCACTATTCTGCACATCTCCAAATGCCCTGAAAAGTTACGTGGAATTTTTTGGGATTATATAAAAAATACTGGGCGAAAGAATTACCGGAGAGGGGCTGCCAGGGCGCCACAAGCCCTGCCACCGCCACCCCCCTGGTGGCGGAGTGGGGGCTTGTGGGCTCCCTCATGGCCCACTAGCCCCCCTCTTTTGCTATATGAAGGGTTTCGTTCCAGAAAAAATCATAAGGGAGCTTTTTCGTGGTTTCGCCGCCGCCACGAGGTGGAACTTGAGCAGATCCAATCTAGAGCTCCGCTAGGACGATCCTGTCGGGGAAACTTCCCTCCCGTAGGGGGAAATCGTCGCCATCGTCATCACCAAAACTCCTCTCATCGGAGGGGAGGCATGTTCATCAGCACCATCTCCTCTCCAATCCGTAGTTCATCTCTTGTAACCAATCTTAGTCTCGTGACTCCGATTGGTACTTGTAAGGTTGCTAGTAGTGTTGATTACTCTTTGTAGTTAATGCTAGTTGGATTATTTGGTGGAAGAGTTTATGTTCAGATCCTTGATGCTATTCATTACACCTCTGATCATGATTATGATTATGTTTTGTGAGTATTTACTTTTGTTCCTGAGGACAGGGGATAAGTCATGTTAATAATAGTCATGTGAATTTGATATCCGTTCGGTATTTTGATATGCTATATGTTGTTTTTCCTCTAGTGGTGTTATGTGAACGTAGACTACATAACACTTCACCATATTTGGGCCTAGAGGAAGGCATTGGGGAGTAGTAAGTAGATGATGGGTTGCTGGAGTGAAAGAAGCTTAAACCCCAGTCTATGCGTTGCTTCGTGAGGGGCTGATTTGGATCCACTAGTTTAATGTTATGGTTAGACGTTGTCTTAATTCTTCTTTTGTAGTTGCGGATGCTTGCGAGAGAGGTTAATCATAACTAGGATGCTTGTCCAAGTAAGGGCAGTACCCAAGCGCCGGTCCGCCCACATATCAAACTATCAAAGTAACGAACGCGAATCATATGAACATGATGAAACTAGCATAACATAAATTCCCATGTGTCCTCGGGAGCGTTTTTCCTCCTATAAAACTTTGTTCATGCTTGTCCCTTGCTGCAAAAGGGATTGGGCCACTTGCTGCACCGTTGCTACTACTTGTTACTTGTTACTTTTTTCTTGCTACATTTCACCTCGCTACACAATCACTTGTTACTGCTACTTTAAGTGCTTGCAGTTATTACCTTGCTGAAATCTGTTTATCAGAGCCTTCTGCTCCTCGTTGGGTTCGACACTCTTACTTATCGAAAGGACTACGATTGATCCCCTATACTTGTGGGTCATCAGTAATATCCCCAACATTAGTCCCCAGATTGTCTTGAATTTATTCACGCCAATAAACTTTCACTGATTTTGGGGCGACCTGTATCACTCCTACCTTTTGACGGACGATAAGCCACCATCCATCATGAGTTCTTTGAGCCGCCATGCGCTCTTTGTTGACATCACCTTATCCCTTCAATTTCGGGGTTTCAATGTCGTAACCACCCAACAGATCTTTTGCACCGCCATTTACTTATCCCGAAAATCCAAGCGCCATCATTGCAAAATTTCAGTTTGTCACCTCTATTCCCGCGTTTGCCACCTCAATTCCAGCTCCGGGCCTTCAAATAATCACAGGGGGGAGTGGGGGCACCATCACCTACCCCCACTTCAGCTCCTTCTTCCTCATCGTCCTTCGTCTTCCTCACGCCAGCGCCTCGGCCTTCTCGCCGCTTTCCCGAAGCTCCGTCGCCAGCCGTTGCATCCTGGGCGTCTGCGGGCCAATCGAAGACGCGAAGCTTTCCGCATCCACCTCCGGCGTCATCCTCCTCTCTCAGGTAAACACCTTTCTCCATTAGGGTTAGACTGAGGACCCCACGTTCTTCTAGGTTAACTCCAGAATACAACGAACACCTCTCTTTACTCTGGATCCGCTTAATATACTTGCAGTAGGTCCTTTGTAATAGCAAACCGTGGTAGTTTCATTGCATCTCTCGGCCATTTGAGGTTTTACTTCGTAGATCCAGATGATATCTCTGCCGCATTCTTGCGTTCATAGCCTTTGCAATTTTGCCAAGTATTATCTTTTTAATTCGATCCACCCGTAGATCCGTAATTCACTGCTCGCTTTTAGAAAGATATTTATCCTTCTTCCGGGAATATCCCTAAGGAAAAAAATCCTTTGAGAGTCGCAGCTCACCTTCTTCCACCACGGCGAGTTAAATCATCACCATAGCTACGCCTTTTGTCGGGCGAGGGGCGAGTCATAACACCTTCATGGACATACCATAAATCGCTCAGCCGGGGAGTTAGAATACCCTCATATCTAGGTTTTTACTTACCTAATGGTGAGTCATAAGGTCTTTACACACACATCGTATATCTCCAACTGGCGAGTTACCATATTTCATGGTCCTCACTAAGCCGCCTTGTTTCCTCTTTTTGTAGTCACGGTCATCGTCTCGAAATGCGATTGGTTACCAACCAAGATTGATGACGTTATTATTGAGAAATTTGTCAAGTCGGGTCATCTCGACAGAAAGGAAATTATTGGTTGGCGAACCGCCCAAGATGAGGTGATCCCCAACCCTGCCGAAGGGGAAGTAGTCGTTTTCACTGATCATCTTGAACGAGGCTTCAAACCGCCCGGGTCAAAGTTCTTCAGAGACACTATGCATTTCCTCAATGTTCATCCTCAGGACCTGGGACCCAATTCCATCAGTAATCTCTGCGAGTTTCAAGTATTCTACGAGGTATACCTGCAAAGAGAGCCCACAGTTCCATTATTTTGGAATTTCTTCTATCTGAATCACCGGACCAAATTTTCCAACGGCCCAATCTAGAACTCGGAGGAGTCAACATCCAGCGGCACCGCGAACGTGGGTTTCCACCTGTCCTTCTCCCCAACCATCCCAAAGGCTGGGCCGAATCTTGGTTTTACTGTCGTGACACTTCTCCTCCTGGTGAGAACCCACTTCCGGGTTATAGAGAAGATCGCCTGCCCATGGACTTCAAGCTGCCCGAGAAGCTTACAGAAGAAGAAGATCAGTATCCATCCCTATCTTCTCCGAGTTGCGGTTCTTGACCAATAATGGGCTCACCGGGGTTGATCTATTCCGTTGGTGGGTGGAATGGAACATTCCTCCTCTGAGTTGCCGGAATGGTCTGATGTGCGAATATGATGGTAGCATGAACCATCCGCAATGCTTCCACCATAAAAAAAACTCTCAGAGAAGGACATCGTTGGGATAATCAAGAAGTTAACCGGCGAGTCTTTGGAAGACTGTGCCAAAGTCGGGCTCAATCCCTTTTGTCGCTCCAACCCGGCTCCACCGGTAACAATCTAAGCCGCCTCCCTTTACCTTTTAAATATGCGTGCCAATGCTCCGGGTTTGAAATTTTATTCTATCCACCAGATAGGTGATCCCTTTTGGCGAAGGGGGCCAAAGGTGACTGCCCAAAAAACAACTAAACCGCCCCCGAATAAGAAGAAGAAGAGCAAGGGCAAAGCCACCGCCAAGGATTCATCCGTTGTCGGCGAGTCCCGAGCCGGCGAAGAACAGTCGAAGGTAAAAATTTACCCTTTTGCTTGTCATTACCATGTTCCGATTTTATGCTTATATCCTGTTACTTTTGTGCGTAGGACGATGGCTATGAGTTCCGAGATGACGTAGTTGAGGTAATTTCTATTTCTTCTTACTCAAATCCCTCTCCGCCTAGGCCGTCTAGGCGAATTTGTGGAAAATTTCCCATGTCTTACCCACATGCTTCTATGGACCCTGATTTTCTTTTGAAGAAGGTGAGGTATACTCCCAAGCGTAAAATCTGAAGCCATTCTGGCGACTTAATTGTCGGGTTACGTGAGAAAACAGCCGGTCGAAAACGCTCAAGTGAGGTATACCCTTGTTAAACACAATCTCTTCCTTGTAGAAAATGCGATTCACAACTCCTTCACTCCTTGAACTTTTATTCTTTCAGGCTTCTCCTCCTTCATCTGGCGACTTAGTGATGTCAGTTCTTCCGCCAATGATTCGTGTACAAGGGTGAGTTCTTTTATTAACCCTTTCTCTTCCCAAATAATGATATTTGTCCTAACTTTGATGTCTTCATCTCAGAGCACAAGCAAAGAAGAGAAAAACTGGCGATTCGTCTTCTGCTCCTAAGACGACTGAGGTGTTAGGCATGAGCACCTCTGCCCCACAGCTTGACGAGGACCAAATGGTGGCTCATGATGTTCTTGCAGATGACATCCCTGACGTCCGGGACGACTCGCCAGGCTCCTTAAAGGAAACCGCTGACAATGTTAACCCGACGAGCTCTTCCAAGGCAACTGAGGATCTAGAGGCCATCATTATCACTGGTACTGGCTACTCCAAACCTGCAGCGGCGGTGTTATCCAAACACACCTCCAAAGAATCTCATCCTTTCGCAGAACAAGATGTCAGTAAGTTGAAGCTTCCTCATTATGAGAAGCTCGAATTTGACCAACTCTGCTCTGGCTTCGCAAGTCGCCTGGAGACGAGTTATGAAATGAATAAAAGCTTGATCCACACGATGAGAGTCAAACATGAGGTACGTCTTATTATGTATTTTTCTGCCCATTGGCCTTCTGGTAGACTAGTCTTTGCCTGATGACATAATTTTTATTGCGATATCTGGTAGACCCATATCTGTCCGTAGCCCCCAAGGGCCAGGTCATCTTTTGAAAGATGAGAGGGTCTTGTAGTTAGAGAAAAAACTTCGACTTGTAGCCCCCAAGGGCCGAGTCTTCTTTTGAAAGATGAGACGGGTCTTGAATATAGTTAAAAATCTTCAACTTGTAGCCCCCAAGGGCCGGGTCATCTTTTGAAAGATGAGTCGGGTCTTGAATATAATTAAAAATCTTCAACCTGTAGCCCCCAAGGGCCGGGTCATTTTTTGAAAGACGAGACGGGTCTTGTATTTTAGAGAAAAACTTCAACCTGTAGCCCCCAAGGGCAGGGTCATGTTTTGAAAGATGAGCAGGGTCTTGTATTTAGAGAAAAACTTCAACATGTAGCTCCCAAGGGCCTAGTCATCTTTTGAAAGATGAGCCGGGTCTTGTATTTTGTATGACTTCGAATAGAATCATACATTAGCCCCCAAGTGTCAGGAATATTGCTTGCAATAGTTTTGAGACTTGTCTCCCCAAATTTTGTTTTTGCAGGAATCTGTGACCTTGGCCGAGTCATCCCTAGCTGATTTAAGGAAAAATCAAGCCGAACAGCAGAATGCTCAGTCTGAGTGTGAGAAGAAGTATCAAGTGGTCCTGGCTCAAATAGAAAAAATGAAGGCTGATCACGAGAAGCTTGAAAAAAAAAACCAAAGCTGATCAAGCCTCCATCGTGAAGCGGGCTGAGAAAACCGAGGAGAAACTAGAAGCCGCCCAGCAAGAGCTCTCCGGCTTAAAAAACACATCTCCAACATGACTCAAGCCATGTTTGGTAAGGATCAATTCCCTTCATCAAAAATCAGTCTAGTTTGCCAAGACTAAGAAACACGGATTTATCCTTTGTAGGTCCGCGAGCCGCCAATCTCCAAGACGACTGCATGTTGAAACTAAAGGCGATGTATACTTTCACCGAGCAGTTCTATACGGGAAGCATGCTGACGATAAAAGAAGTGATGGGCAACACAGAGCCAGCTAAGTCCATCAACAGCATGCTTGGCTACTTGTCTACATTGCCTCCTCAAGTGGAGGAGCTAAGAGATCAGCCGCCCGGAAGGGAGCCCTGAATACCCTAAGCCGGTGCCTGGCCTATGCTCCCGACCTGAAGCCAGAGGAGGTAACTGCTGGCTATCCTGACCTGAAAGACGACGGGTCGGAGTTCACCAAGGAAGGCTACCACTAAGTAATCAAAGAGTTCCGCTTTTTGGCGACTCAATTAGTAGTCGGCTTGGATTTCAACAAATACCAAGCTGCGTATGATGGTAGTAACAAGAAGGTGACTCCTCCGTCGTATGAAATTACTAGCCTGACTCCTCGCTGGCTGATACGTCTCCAACGTATCTATAATATTTGATGGTTCCATGCTATTATCTTGTCAACTTTGGATGTTTTGTATGCATGAATATGCTATTTTATATCTTTTTTGGGACTACCTATTAACTCAGTGCCAAGTGTCAGTTTCTGTTTTTTCCGTGTTTTTGACATTTTTCAGAGGAGAATATTAAACGGAGTCCAAATGGAATAAAACCTGCGGAATGATTTTTTCCATAACGAAAGATACACACGAGACTTGAGAACCAAGGCAGGGGACCTCGGGGGAGGTCACAAGCCCCCTAGCCCCAGTCTGGGGGGCAGGCCTAGCAGGCTTGTCGTCCCCCCGTGGCTCCTCTGCCCTACCTATTCCACCTATAAATTCTCTAAAAATCCAAAACTACCAAAGAGAGCCACGAAAATACTTTTCCGCCGCCGAAAGCTTCTGTCTCCGCAAGATCCCATCTGGGGGCCGTTCTAGTGCCCTGCCAGAGGGGGGATTTGCACACGGAGGGATTCTTCATCAATACCATTGCCTCTCCGATGATGCGTGAGTAGTTCACCACAGACCTTCGGGTCCATAGCTAGTAGCTAGATGGCTTCTTCTCTCTCTTGGATCTTCAATACAAAGTTCTCCATGATCTTCATGGAGATCTATCCGATGTAACCTTCTTTTGCGGTGTGTTTGTCGAGATCCGATGAATTTTGGATTTATGATCAGATTATCTATGAATATTATTTGAGTTTCCTCTGATCTCTTATATGCATGATTTCGTGTCCTTTAATTCTCTTCGAGTTGTGGGTTTCGTTTGGCCAACTTGATCTATAATTCTTGCAATGGGAGAAGTGCTTGGTTTTGGGTTCATACCATGTGGTGTCCTCACCTAGTGACAGAAGGGGTAGCGAGGCACGCATCATGTTGTTTCCATCAAAGGAAAAAGATGGGGTTTATATCATATTGTATGAATTTGTCCCTCTACATCATGTCATCTTGCTTAAGGTGTTACTCTGTTTGTTATGAACTCAATACACTAGATGCATGCTGGATAGCGATCGATGTGTGGAGTAATTGTAGTAGATGCAGACAGTATCGGTCTACTTGTCTCGGACGTGACACCTATATGTATGATCATTGTCTTAGATATCATCATGACTTTGCGCGATTCTATCAATTGCTCGACAGTAATTTGTTCACCCACCGTAATACTTCCTATCATGAGAGAAGCCTCTAGTGAACACTATGGCCCCCGGGTCTACTTCTAATCATATTTTCAGATCTACACTTTTACTTTGTTGCACTTTCCACCTTCAGTTCTCACCTTGCAAATAATCGTGAAGGGATTGACAACCCCTTTATAGTGTTGGGTGCAAGTTTGTTTGTTTTTGCGCAGGTACATTGGTGCCTCATCTTGATACTCCTACTGGATCGATACCTTGGTTCTCAAACTGAGGGAAATACTTATCGCTACTGTGCTGCATCACCCTTTCCTCCTCAAGGGAAAAATCAACGCAAGCTCAAGAGGTAGCACCATCCCAAGAATCCCTTTGACTTTCAAGCATATCTATCTACCTTTCTTAACGATGAAGATGAGTTCGTCGCCTTGTCCAAGTGTAACTGGAAGCTGGGTGACTTACAAATTTATGGTGGAGAATGCTAGAGGCAAGGCGACCCGGAGGCATCTTGAGTCTTCTCAGGATGTAATAATTGCTTTAAAAAAACAATCTGATTTTTTCATGAGTTGGAGATGACGCCCGACTTGGCCGTGTGAGCCATGTAATAGTTTGTTAGATTGTACGAAAACAGTCTTCCGCCCATGCCTTTTGCTTGACATTGTTGGATAGTTTAGCCTTTATGCGAATCATGAGTCGCTTTTACCAATCTTGATGCTTGATACTTTTTTCATATGTCAACAAGGGAGAGCATCTTCAACTTGTTTATCAAGGAAAAAACGCCATAGGCTGACTCAATAAGTCATGGCAAATTATAAGCAATGAGCTCAGTAAGTCACGACGAGTCATATATAAAGTTTTACGAAACCTTGTGGCAGTGCCACGAAGATAGTCATAAAAGTTCGTCGGCTCGATGAGCTACGACAGGATAGGACGAGTTTGCAAAACTCTAGTGCTACCCGAGAAAGGCTTGTGCAATAGCCCCCAAGTTTTTAGACCGGCTGATCAGGCGCGAGTCAGGCTTCAGTTAAGCAGGTTCAGTGAACCAATGGTTTCTCTATTCTCCATGTGTGGCTCTGTCCAGTTCCTTTCATGTTTTAACCAAGGCGAGTTCAAGCTCTAACAAGAGGATTGACTCGCCAAGAGTACATGGGTCCATATGGCGATTCGTTCAACACACAGTCCAGTATAACCATTTGTAATGCAGTAATTTTTCGCTAGCCAAGAGGGTATTCAGGCTTAACTCAGTGGGTGGAAGCCCCCAAGTGACCTATGATTAGGGAAAAGTCGGTCATAGGATTACAGAAGCGTTTGTACGCTCTTACTGCAAAAAGACTTGGGATCTAGTAGCCCCCAAGTAAGTCGGCTTTATTCTCAAAACCATATAAGGCGCCCATGTTTGAACCGTCCAACGTCACAACTTTTGGTCCTCTTTGTCTTACCAGTACCCAGGTTTAAAATAAGTGCAGCATGGCGACTTATGCTCTTTGGTACTGATAGCGTCCATGCTTGGACGACTCATAGAACAATAAAGACTCATGCTTTCCAGAAGCTGAAATGGCAAAGGACCCCGAAGTTCATGGGTGCCGGCTTTATTGCTTTATAAATAAAAGATTACAATTTCTCAGACTTGCAAAAAAGAAAGGAGCCCATGGCTCTAGGTGTAGTGAGGATGCAGGTGGGCTATATACCAGGGGCGAGTTGTCTCAACCTCTGTAGATGGCCAATCTGGACGAAGATCCACCAAGTAGTACAAGCCGTTACGAAGATTCTTGCTGATGACAAACGGTCCTTCCCATGGTGGTAATAACTTATGCATACCAGTATGATCCTGAATCAACCGGAGCACTAAGTCATCCTCTTGAAAAGTCCGCCTCTTGATGCGGCGGCTATGGTAGCGTCGCAAGTCATGTTGATAGATCACCGATCGTGACGCAGCCAAGTCTCGCTCTTCCTCCAAAGCATCCAACGAATCTTGTCGTGCCAACTCGTTGTCCTGTTCCACATAGACGGCGACTCGTGGTGAATCATGTCTGATGTCACTTGGCAACACCGCTTCTGCTCCGTAGACCAGAAAGAAAGGAATAAAACCCGTGGAGCGGTTAGGGGTGGTCCTGATGCTCCATCATACTGAGGGCAACTCTTCCACCCAACATCCTGGAGTACGCTCCAAAGGTACCATAATCCGGGGCTTGATTCCTCGCAGTATTTCCTGATTCGCCCTTTCTGCCTGCCCATTAGACTGGGGATGTGCAACTGCAGAAACGTCAAGCCAGATATGTTCTCGACCGCAAAACTCTTGCATTGTGCCCTTTGATAGATTAGTACCATTGTCAGTAATGATACTATGAGGGTATCCAAACCGTAAAATCAATTTTTTCAAGAATTTGACAGCCCTATCTGCATCACAGCTACTAACGGGTTTTGCCTCAACCTACTTAGTAAACTTGTCAACCGCCACCAATAGGTGAGTCTTTTTATTGGACGACATCTTGAAAAGACCAACCATGTCCAGCCCCCAGACTGCAAACGGCCAAGTGATTGGGATCATCCGCAACTCTTGAGCCGCCACGTGCATTTGACGTCCAAATTTATGGCAACCATTAGATCGGCGAACTATCTCTTCCATGTTGCATGAGCCATCAACAAATAAAACCCGTATCTAAAGGCTTTAGAAACCAAGGAGCGTGACCCGTCATGATGACCACAGTCGCATGCATGAATTTCATTGAGGATCATACATCCTTCCTCAGAAGAGACACACCTTTGAAATACCCCTGAAGTGCTTCGCTTGTGCAACTCGCCGTTGTGTATGACCATGGATTTGCATCGACGGACGATTTGGCGAGTCAATAACTCATCCGCTGGTAACTCGCCTCGTGTGAGATACGCCATGTAGGGAATCGCCCAATCCAAGGTGGCATGAAGAGCTGCCACAAGTTGAGACTTGGGGTCCGGCACCGCCAAATCTTCCTCTGAAGGTAGCCTCACCAAAGGGTTATGTAATACATCCAAAAAGACATTAGGAGGGACCGACTTACACTGTTAACCAAGGAGGGAAAGAGCATCTGTTGCTTCATTGAGTCGCCGGTCAATGTGATCCACTTGATAACCATGAAAGTGACCCGCAACATCCGACACAGCTCGCATGTAAGCCCCCATCAAGGGATCTCTAGAATCCCATGTGCCAGAAACCTGGTGAGCCACAAGATCTGAGTCGCCCAAACATCTGACTCGCGTGAGATTCATCTCTTTGGCGATTCGCAACCCATGAAGCAAGGCTTCATATGTTGGAATTATGCCCTAGAGGCAATAATAAATATAATTATTATTATAATTCCTGTATCAAGATAATCGTTTATTATCCATGCTATAATTGTATTGAATGAAGACTCACTTACATGTGTGGATACATAGACAAAACACTGTCCCTAGCAAGCCTCTAGTTGGCTAGCCAGTTGATCAACGATAGTCAGTGTCTTCTGATTATGAATAAGGTGTTGTTTCTTGATAACTGGATCACGTCATTAGGAGAATCACGTGATGGACTAGACCCAAACTAGTAGACGTAGCATGTTGATCGTGTCATTTTATTGCTACTGTTTTCTGCGTGTCAAGTATTTATTCCTATGACCATGAGATCATATAACTTATTAACACCGGAGGAATACTTTGTGTGTATCAAATGTCGCAACGTAACTGGGTGACTATAAAGATGCTCTACAGGTATTTCCGAAGGTGTTCGTTAAGTTAGTATGGATCGAGACTGGGATTTGTCACTCCGTGTGACGGAGAGGTATCTCGGGGCCCACTCGGTAATACAACATCACACACAAGCCTTGCAAGCAATGTGACTTAGTGTAAGTTGCGGGATCTTGTATTACGGAACGAGTAAAGAGACTTGCCGGTAAACGAGATTGAAATAGGTATACGGATACTGACGATCGAATCTCGGGCAAGTAACATACCGAAGGACAAAGGGAATGACATACGGGATTATATGAATCCTTGGCACTGAGGTTCAAACGATAAGATCTTCATAGAATATGTAGGATCCAATATGGGCATCCAGGTCCCGCTGTTGGATATTGACCGAGGAGTCTCTCGGGTCATGTCTGCATAGTTCTCGAACCCGCAGGGTCTGCACACTTAAGGTTGGACGTTGTTTTATGCGTATTTGAGTTATATGGTTGGTTACCGAATGTTGTTCGGAGTCCCGGATGAGATCACGGATGTCACGAGGGTTTCCGGAATGGTCCGGAAACGAAGATTGATATATAGGATGACCTCATTTGATTACCGGAAGGTTTTCGGAGTTACCGGGAATGTACCGGGAATGACGAATGGGTTCCTGGAGTTCACCGGGGGGGCCACCCACCCCGGGGAAGCCCATGGGTGTTTGGGGTGCCGCACCAGCCCTTAGTGGGCTGGTGGGACAGCCCAAAAGAGGCCTATGCGCATTGGGAAGAAAATCAAAGAGAAAAGGAAAAAAAAGGAGGAGGTGGGAAAGGGAAGAAGGACTCCACCTTCCAAACCAAGTAGGACTCGGTTTGGGAGGGGAATCCTTCCCCCCTTGGCTCGGCCGACCCCTTGGGGGTTCTTGGACCCCAAGGCAAGGCTCCCCCCTCTCTCTCCTATATATAGTGGGGTTTTAGGGCTGATTTGAGACAACTTTGCCACGGCAGCCCGACCACATATCTCCACGGTTTTACCTCTAGATCGCGTTTCTGCGGAGCTCGGGCGAAGCCGTGCTGAGACGAGATCATCACCAACCTCCGGAGCGCCGTCACGCTGCCGGAGAACTCTTCCACCTCTCCGTCTCTCTTGCTGGATCAAGAAGGCCGAGATCATCGTCGAGCTGTACGTGTGCTGAACGCGGAGGTGCCGTCCATTCGACATTAGATCGTGGGACTGATCGCGGGATAGTTCGCGGGGCGGATCGAGGGACGTGAGGACGTTCCACTACATCAACCGCGTTCACTAACGCTTCTGCTGTACGGTCTACAAGGGTACGTAGATCACACATCCCCTCTCGTAGATGGACATCACCATGATAGGTCTTCGTGTGCGTAGGAAAATTTTTGTTTCCCATGCGACGTTCCCAACAGTGGTATCAGTGCTAGGTTCATGCGTAGATGTCTTCTCAAGTAGAACACAAAAGTTTTTGTGGGCGGTGATGTGCATTTTTCTGCCCTCCTTAGTCTTTTCTTGATTCCGCGGTATTGTTGGATCAAAGCGGCTCGAACCGACATTACTCGTACGCTTACGAGAGACTGGTTTCATCGATACGAGTAACTCCGTTGCTCAAAGATGACTGGCGGGTGTCAGTTTCTCCAACTTTAGTTGAATCGGATTTGACCGAGGAGGTCCTTGGATGAGGTTAAATAGCAACTCATATATCTCTGTTGTGGTGTTTGCGTAAGTAAGATGCGATCCTACTAGATACCCATGGTCACCACGTAAAACATGAAACAACAAAATTAGAGGACGTCTAACTTGTTTTTGCAGGGTATGCTTGTGATGTGATATGGCCAAACGATGTGATGTGATATATTGGATGTATGAGATGATCATGTTGTAATAGATAATATCGACTTGCATGTCGATCGTACGGCAACCGGCAGGAGCCATAGGGTTGTCTTTATAACTAACGTTTGTGCTTGCAGATGCGTTTACTATTTTGCTAGGATGTAGCTTTAGTAGTAATAGCATGAGTAGCACGACAACCCCGATGGCGACACGTTGATGGAGATCATGGTGTGGCGCCGGTGACAAGAAGATCGTGCCGGTGCTTTGGTGATGGAGATCAAGAAGCACGTGATGGTGGCCATATCATGTCACTTATGAATTGCATGTGATGTTACTCCTTTTATGCACCTTATTTTTCTTAGAACTACGGTAGCATTATGAGGTGATCTCTCACCAAAATTTCAAGACGAAATTGTGTTCTCCCCGACTGTGCACCGTTGCTACAGTTCGTCGTTTCGAGACACCACGTGATGATCGGGTGTGATAGACTCAACGTTCACATACAACGGGTGCAAAACAGTTGCGCACGCGGAACACTCAGGTTAAGCTTGACGAGCCTAGCATGTGCAGACATGGCCTCGGAACACATGAGACCGAAAGGTCGATCATGAATCATATAGATGATATGATTAGCATAGGGATGCTTACCACTGAAATTATACTCAACTCACGTGATGATCGGACTTGAGCTAGTGTAAGTGGATCATGAACCACTCAAATGACTAGAGAGATGTACTTTTTGAGTGGGAGTTTAGCGAATAATTTGATTAAGTTAAACTCTAATTATCTTGAACATAGTCTAAGTCCACTTTGAATATATTTGTGTTGTAGATCATGGCTCACGCGATAGTCATCCTGAATTTTAATACGTTCCTAGAGAAAGCTAAGTTGAAAGATGATGGAAGCAACTTTGTAGACTGGGCTCGTAATCTTAAGCTAATCTTACAAGCTGGGAAGAAGGATTATGTCCTTAATGCTGCGCTAGGAGATGAACCACCCGCTACGGCTGATCAGGATGTTAAGAACGCTTGGTTAGCACGTAAGGAGGACTACTCAATAGTTCAATGTGCAGTCTTGTATGGCTTAGAACCGGGACTTCAACGTCGCTTTGAGTGTCATGGAGCATTTGAGATGTTCCAGGAGTTGAAGTTTATCTTTCAGAAGAACGCCCGGATCGAGAGGTATGAGACCTCCGATAAATTCTATGCTTGCAAGATGGAGGAGAACTCGTCTGTTAGTGAACATGTGCTCAAAATGTATGGGTACTCAAACCGTCTAGCTGAGCTGGGGATTGAACTCCCGCAAGAAGCTATCACAGACAGAATCCTTCAATCACTGCCACCAAGCTATAAAGGCTTTGTGTTGAACTACAACATGCAAGGGATGAACAAGTCTCCCAGCGAGTTGTTTGCGATGCTGAAAGTCGCAGAGTCTGAACTCCGTAAAGAGCATCAAGTGTTGATGGTGAATAAGACCACTAGTTTCAAGAGAAACAGCAAAGGCAAGAAGGGTAATTCGAAGAAGAGCAGCAAGCCTGTTGCCAATCTGACGAAGAAACCCAAAGCTGGACCTAAGCCTGAAACAGAGTGTTACTATTGCAAGGGTATGGGTCGCTGGAAGCGCAATTGCCCCAAGTATCTGGCTGATAAGAAGGCGGCCAAAGAAAAATCAGGTATATTTGATATACATGTTATTGATGTGTACTTAACCGGCTCTCGTAGTAGTGCCTGGGTATTCGATACCGGTTCTGTTGCTCATATTTGCAACTCGAAAGAGGAACTGCGGAATAGACGAAGGCTGGCGAAAGATGAAGTGACGATGCGCGTGAGAAATGGTTCCAAGGTTGATGCAATCGCCGTCGGCACAGTCTCACTTCAGTTACCATCAGGATTAGTTATGAACTTAAATCATTGTTATTTAGTGCCTGCGTTGAGCATGAACATTATATATGGATCTTGTTTATTGCGAGACGGTTACTCTTTTAAGTCATATAATAATGGTTGTTCTATTTCTATGAGTACATCTTTTGTGGTCATGCACCCAATGTGAGAGGATTGTTCATATTGAATCTTGATAGTGATACACACATACATAACATTGAGACCAAAAGAGTTAGAGTTAAAAATGATAGCGCCATATTTTTGTGGCACTGCCGCTTAGGTCATATTGGTGTAAAACACATGAAGAAACCCCATGCCGATGGACTTTTGGAGTCACTTGACTTTGATTCACTTGACACGTGCGAACCATGCCTCATGGGCAAGATGACTAAAACTCCGTTCTCCGGAACAATGGAGCGTGCAAGTGACTTGTTGGAAATCATACATACCGATGTGTGTGGTCCGATGAGCGTAGAGGCACGCGGCGGATATCGTTATTTTCTCACCTTCACTGACGATTTGAGTAGATATGGTTATGTCTACTTAATGAAGCACAAGTCTGAAACATTTGAAAAGTTCAAGCAATTTCAGAGTGAAGTTGAAAACCATCGTAACAAGAAGATCAAGTTCCTACGGTCTGATCGTGGGGGTGAATATCTGAGTTTCGAGTTTGGTGCTCACTTAAGACAATGTGGAATTATTTCACAGTTGACACCGCCTGGAACACCACAGCGTAATGGTGTGTCCGAACGTCGTAATCGTACTTTATTAGAGATGGTGCGATCTATGATGTCTCTTACCGATTTGCCATTATCATTTTGGGGTTATGCATTAGAAACAGCTGCATTCACTTTAAATAGGGCACCATCAAAATCCGTTGAGACGACACCATACGAACTATGGTATGGAAAAAGGCCAAAGTTGACGTTTCTTAAAGTTTGGGGATGTGATGCTTATGTCAAAAAGCTTCAGCCTGAAAAGCTGGAACCCAAAGCGGAAAAGTGCATCTTCATAGGTTAGCCAAAAGAGACAGTTGGGTACACCTTCTATCTCAAATCCGAGGGCAAAGTGTTTGTTGCTAAAAACGGAGCTTTTCTCGAGAAGGAGTTTCTCTCGAGAGAATTGAGTGGGAGGAAGATAGAACTTGACGAGGTTGTCGAACCTATCATCCCTTTGGGTGGTGGCGCAGGGCAAGGGGAAACCTCTGTCGTTGCGATGCCGGTTGAGGAGGAAGTTAATGATGATGATCATGAAACTCCGATTCAAGTTTCTGTCGAACCACGCAGGTCGACAAGACCACGTGCTGCTCCAGAGTGGTACGGCAATCCCGTCTTATCGATCATGTTGTTAGACAACAATGAACCTGCAAATTATGAAGAAGCAATGGTGGGCCCAGATTCCAACAAATGGCTAGAAGCCATGAAGTCCGAGATAGGATCCATGTATGAGAACAAAGTGTGGACTTTGGAAGTACTGCCTGAGGGCCGCAAGGCTATTCAGAACAAATGGATCTTTAAGAGGAAGACGGACGCTGACGGCAATGTGACCGTTTATAAAGCTCGACTTGTGGCAAAGGGTTTTTCACAAGTTCAAGGAGTTGACTATGATGAGACATTCTCACTCGTAGCGATGCTTAAGTCCGTCAGAATCATGTTAGCAATAGCTGCATTTTTCAATTATGAAATCTAGCAGATGGATGTCAAAACGGCGTTCCTTAATGGTTTCCTTAAGGAAGAGTTGTATATGATGCAACCCGAAGGTTTTGTCGATCCTAAGAATGCTAACAAGGTGTGCAAGCTCCAGCGATCCATTTATGGACTGGTGCAAGCATTTCGGAGTTGGAACAAACGCTTTGATGAGGTGATCAAAGCATTTGGGTTAATACAAGTGGTTGGAGAATCTTGTATTTACAAGAAAGTAAGTGGGAGCTCTGTGGCGTTTCTAATATTATATGTGGATGACATATTGCTGATTGGAAACAACGTAGAGTTTTTGGAGAGCATAAAGGATTACTTGAATAAAAGTTTCTCTATGAAGGACCTAGGGGAAGCTGCTTACATTCTAGGCATTAAGATCTACAGGGTAGATCAAAACGCCTGATAGGACTTTGACAAAGCACATACCTTGATAAAGTTTTGAAGAGGTTCAAAATGGAACACTCCAAGAAAGGGTTCTTGCCAGTTTTACAAGGTACGAGATTGAGTAAGACTCAGTGCCCAGCAACTCATAAAGATAGAGAGCATATGCGCTCCGTCCCCTATGCTTCAGCCATAGGTTCTATCATGTATGCAATGTTGTGCACTAGACCGGATGTTAGCCTGGCCATAAGTATGGCAGGTAGGTTCCAGAGTAACCCAGGAGTGGATCACTGGACGGTGGTCAAGAATATCCTGAAGTACCTGAAAAGGACTAAGGAGATGTTTCTCGTGTATGGAGGTGACGAAGAGCTCGCCGTAAAAGGTTACGTCGATGCAAGCTTTGACACAGATCCGGACGACTCTAAGTCGCAAACCGGATACGTATTTATTCTTAATGGGGGTGCGGTAAGCTGGTGCAGTTCCAAGCAGAGCGTCGTAGCAGATTCTACATGTGAAGCGGAGTACATGGCTGCCTCGGAGGCAGCTAAGGAGGGTGTCTGGATGAACAAATTCATGAGGGATCTTGCAGTGGTGCCAAGCGCACTGAATCCAATAACCTTGTTCTGTGACAACACGGGTGCCATTGCCCTAGCAAAGGAACCACGGTTTCACAAGAAGTCCAGACACATCAAACGACGCTTCAACCTCATCCGCGACTACGTCGAAGCGGAGGACGTAAATATATGCAAAGTGCACACGGATCTGAATGTAGCAGACCCGCTGACTAAACCTCTTCCACGGGCAAAGCATGATCAACACCAGAACTGTATGGGTGTTAGATTTATTACAATGTAATTCACATGATGATGTGGGGACTAGATTATTGACTCTAGTGCAAGTGGGAGACTGTTGGAATTATGCCCTAGAGGAAATAATAAATATAGTTATTATTATAATTCCTGTATCAAGATAATCGTTTATTATCCATGCTATAATTGTATTGAACGAAGACTCACTTACATGTGTGGATACATAGACAAAACACTGTCCCTAGCAAGCCTCTAGTTGGCTAACCAGTTGATCTACGATAGTCAGTGTCTTCTGATTATGAACAAGGTGTTGTTGCTTGATAACTGGATCACATCATTAGGAGAATCACGTGATGGACTAGACCCAAACAAATAGACGTAGCATGTTGATCGTGTCATTTTATTGCTACTGTTTTCTGCGTGTCAAGTATTTATTCCTATGACCATGAGATCATATAACTTACTAACACCGGAGGAATACTTTGTGTGTATCAAACGTCGCAATGTAACTGGGTGACTATAAAGATGCTCTACAGGTATTTCCGAAGGTGTTCGTTAAGTTAGTATGGATCGAGACTGGGATTTGTCACTCCGTGTGACGGAGAGGTATCTCGGGGCCCACTCGGTAATACAACATCACACACAAGCCTTGCAAGCAATGTGACTTAGTGTAAGTTGCGGGATCTTGTATTACGGAACGAGTAAAGAGACTTGCCGGTAAATGAGATTGAAATAGGTATACGGATACTGACGATCGAATTTCGGGCAAGTAACATACCGAAGGACAAAGGGAATGACATACGGGATTATATGAATCCTTGGCACTGAGGTTCAAACGATAAGATCTTCGTAGAATATGTAGGATCCAATATGGGCATCCAGGTCCCGTTGTTGGATATTGACCGAGGAGTCTCTGTGGTCATGTCTGCATAGTTCTCGAACCCGCAGGGTCTGCACACTTATGGTTCGACGTTGTTTTATGCGTATTTGAGTTATATGGTTGGTTACCGAATGTTGTTCGGAGTCCCGGATGAGATCACGGACGTCACAAGGGTTTCCGGAATGGTCCGGAAACAAAGATTGATATATAGGATGACCTCATTTGATTACCGGAAGGTTTTCGGAGTTACCGGGAATGTACCGGGAATGACGAATGGGTTCCGGGAGTTCACCGGGGGGGGGGGGGGCACCCACCCCGGGGAAGCCCATGGGTGTTTGGGGTGCCGCACCAGCCCTTAGTGGGCTGGTGGGACAGCCCAAAAGAGGCCCATGGCATTGGGAAGAAAATCAAAGAGAAAAGGAAAAAAAGGAGGAGGTGGGAAAGGGAAGAAGGACTCCACCTTCCAAACCAAGTAGGACTCGGTTTGGGAGGGGAATCCTTCCCCCCTTGGCTCGGCCGACCCCTTGGGGGTTCTTGGACCCCAAGGCTCCCCCCTCTCTCTCCTATATATAGTGGGGTTTTAGGGCTGATTTGAGACAACTTTGCCACGGCAGCCCGACCACATATCTCCACGATTTTACCTCTAGATCGTGTTTCTGCAGAGCTCGGGCGGAGCCCTGTTGAGACGAGATCATCACCAACCTCCGGAGCGCCGTCAAGCTGCCGGAAAACTCTTGTACCTCTCCATCTCTCTTGCTGGATCAAGAAGGCCGAGATCATCGTCGAGCTGTACGTGTGCTGAACGCGGAGGTGCCGTCCGTTCGGCACTAGATCGCGGGACTGATCGCGGGATAGTTCGCGGGGCGGATCGATGGACGTGAGGACATTCCACTACATCAACCGCGTTCACTAACGCTTCTGCTGTACGGTCTACAAGGGTACGTAGATCACACATCCCCTCTCGTAGATGGACATCACCATCATAGGTCTTCGTGCGCGTAGGAAATTTTTTGTTTCACATGCGACGTTCCCAACATCATACTCTGCTACTTTGTTGGTACATGGAAACATGAGCCGGAGGACATAGCAAAATTTGTCACCCTGAGGCGAGGTTATCACCACACCAGCCCCCGAGCCTACCAACTGCCTGGATCCGTCGAAATAGATGGTCCAATATGTGTGATCGGGCCTATCTTCTGGAATTTGCAACTCGGTCCAGTCGTTGATGAAATCCAGTAATGCTTGAGACTTAATGGCCGTACGGGGAGTATATCGCACGTGATGAGGCCCCAACTCAATGGCCCACTTAGCAATCCGTCCAGTTGCTTCTCGATTTTGTATAATGTCACCAAGGGGGGCGGAACTGACTACCGTGATGGGATGCTCTTGGAAGTAGTGCTTCAGCTTCCGAATCACCATAAACACCCCAAAGACCAGCTTCTGCCAATGCGGGTAGAGTTGTTTGGAGAGGGTCAGGACTTTGCTGATAAAATATACTGGTCGCTGAACCGGATATTCCTTTCCTTCTTCCTTCCGCTCGACAACCACTGCCACACTCACTGTTTTAGAATTGGTCGTGATGTACAAAAGCATAGGCTCCTTGTCCGTCGGAGCCGCCAGCATTGGCGGCTTAACCAATTGTCGCTTCAAGGCTTCAAAGGCTTCGTTGTCTTCGTCCGTCCATACGAATTGATCAGTTTTCTTGAGCAGCTGATAAAGAGGGATGGCCTTCTCCCCAAGGAGACTTATAAAACGACTTAGAGTCGCGATACGACCCGCTATGCGACGGACTTGGTTAATATTGGTCGGCTTTCCTAGCGAAGTAATCGCTTCAATTTTGTCCGGGTTAGCTTCAATGTCGCGTTCTGACACCAGAAAACCTAATAACTTTCATGCAGGAACACCAAACACGCATTTGGTGGGGTTAAGCCTCATCTGGTATATGCGCAAATTGTCAAAAGTCTCCTTGAGATCCTCCAAGAGCGACTGTTTCTTCTGAGATCTAACTAAGATGTCGTACACATAAGCGTGGACATTACGTCCGATCTGGTTATGCAAAAAAATTTGAATACAACGCTGATAATTCACCCCCACACTCTTGAGCCCGAACGGCATAGATACATAACAGAAGGCTCCGAAGGGGGTTATGAAGGACGTTTTCTCCTAGTCTGCCACCGCCATCTTGATCTGGTGGTATCCTGAATAAGCATCCAAGAAACACAAACACTCGCAACCCATCGTTAAGTCAATGATTTGATCAATGCAGGGAAGGGCGAAGGGATCCTTCGGACAGGCTCTGTTGAGGTTGGTGTAGTCGATGCACATGTGGAAAGTGTCGTTCTTTTTTAGCACTAGGACCGGGTTAGCCAACCATTCAGGATGGAAAACCTCGATGATGAACCCGCCGGCCAAAAGCGAGGCGACTTCCTCTCCAATCGAACATGAGTGACTCGCTCCTGTAATTAGACTTTATGCCAAAAGCCACGTTAAGTTTAATTCGCCCAATTGGATATGCCGACTTACCCGGAACAATGCCGTGAAAAACCGTGGTCGATGGCATCAAGTCTTTCTCCAAGAGGTTCATCCTTTGAAAGGTATCAAAGTATAGGATGTTAATGTTGCTGCCTCCATCCGTAAGGACTTTTGAAAGGGTGTACCCTCCGACTTGGGGAGCCACGACCAAAGCCAAGTCGCCGGGGTTATCAACTCGGGGCGGGTGATCCTCCCTACTCCAGGTTATGGGCTGCTCGGACCAATGGAGGTACCTAGGGAGCGCCGGCTCAGCCACGCTGATAGTTCTATGCTTCACCTTCTGGTCCCGTTAGCAGGTGCTGGTGGTGAACACGTGATATTGCCCACTGTTCAGCTATTTAGGGTTATTCAAAAAACCGCTACGATCATCCTGTCGTTGGAGATCCCCTTGTGGGGGTGGTTGCTGAAACACTCCTGGCGGGTTATACTGATGTTGGTTGTGAACTTGGTATTGTCCGTTGTTGGGTTGTGACCCGCCCTGTGGACCCGGGTTAGGAAAACCGCCGAATGGGCTCTGGCGTGACCCGGGCGCGCCGAACTGTTCCTATTGCTGGCCCTGATCACCTCCTTGGCCTTTCTTGAGCGCCTTAGCTCGGAACTCCTGCATCACGTAGCAATCCTCCCAAGAGTGGGTCACCGGCCCCTAAGCCGTAGCATGCTGTGGGCAGGGGGCTTTGAGCATCTCATGATAGTTGCGCGGCTTCTTCCCATTGAAACCCCGCTTCTTCTGGCGCTGGTTTCCGTTGCCGGTATTGGTGTTAGCAACGAAATCTGTGGGGCCTTCCTGTTGTCTCTTTTTACCTTGCCCGCCATGGTGGTGGTTACCCCGGCCTTGAGACTGAGAGGGACCCTTCAACAACTCACCCCTCCTGGCGGTGTGAGCCTTGTCATCGTACTCTCCAGGATCCTTGGTGTCATCTGACTTGGCATATCTGGTGAGGGTATCCATCAACTCGCCCATGTCCTGCACTTTACGCTTAAGTCGCCCTAGCTTCTGCACCAGAGGCTCATAATGGCAATTTTTCTCCAGAATCAACACTGCCTGAGCCGCCGAGATGCCATCTGATGAATGAATAACTTCTGTGACTCGCCGAGTCCAGTGATGGGATGACTCATCCGTCCACTGGATGCAGTGTTGTAAGTCGATGATGGTCATCGGGCGTTTGCAAGTCCCTCTGAAATTTTTGATGAAGCAATCCATTAACTCTGCCCAAGTTTTGATGGAGTTAGGCGGCAAGTTTTTCAACCATGCACGCGCCGTTCCTTCAAGCATCATAGTGAAATACTTGGCGCAAACCGCCTCGTTTACGTCGAGCATGTCCATTCAAGCTCGTAACTCTCAATCCATGACCCTGGTTCCAGATTTGGTGTGTAATTGGGTACCTTCCTTGGTCCTTTGAAATCCTTAGGCATCCACTCATTGCATAGAGCGGGCATGAGACACGACACCCCAATGTGCTTGCCTCTGGCATCAAGCGGTGCGGGAGGTGTCTGGGTATAAGCCGGATAACCCTGACCCGCCGCGGCTGCCATCTCCATCTGACGTGCGGCTCGCGCTGCATCCATAATGTCTTGCGCTCGCGTATCGGGCATACCGAGCGGGTTGGTCTGAGGAAAACGTCGTTGCCCGCAGGTCACTGCGGGTTGGTCCTCGTGGCGACTCCTGGTGTGACTTGTCTGGGGCGTGGAGTGTAACCGGTCAAGGCTGTGTGAGTATTGCGCATGTTGGACCACTGTTGTCTTCAGCATCTCGATGGCGTTTCTTGCTTCTACCTCGGTCGAGGAGTTTCCGTAGATGGGGAGGGACTCCAGGTGGTGGGTTGCCGCCAGCACGTTATCCACAGGACTTGAGAAGTGGCCTCGTGGTGTCTGGAAGCGAGTTGCATGGGCATCCATCGGTTGAGGCGGTGGCGGGTCAGGTGGTTGAACCGAACCCCCCCCCCCTGGAGCGGCTTGCAAAGGTCGATCAGGTCCCGCCCCAGGAGTGCGTGGGGTGTCGAAGAGGGGAGTTGGATGTAGGTCGGTCGGGAGGCGTCCGTGATGCCTCCTTTGGTGAATCGCATCGGACACGCGTTGTTGTCTCTCGAGCCGCCAGCCTTCGGTGTTCAGCCGTTCCATCTCCGCAGCGATCATGTCCTGATGCGTCGCCATCCTGGCAGCTTCCGCTTCCACGTCTCGCTGGGCTTTGGCCATCGCCTCCCGCAGCTTCGCCCGCTCGGCGTTGATCGATTCTTGATTCTCTAGCATCACAGCGGTTGTCATGAGTCTGGTGACCTCCGCCGTTAAGTCCGCCATGGCTTGAGCCGGGGTTTTCGACACCTCGCCGGTCTCATTGTTGTCGGACGGGTTTTGCTGAGGTTGTGCTGCACCCACCATATAGATGGTGATTTGTCGAGGGGATCTTTCCAGAATCTCTGGGTCCATTGCTAGTGACAACCCTCCAAGTTGTCCTTCGTGAAGAGGATGAATTGAATCTGTCTCGCCCATGGATGACTCGCCGTCAGAATTGACAGGGGTGACCTCCTGGATTGTCGGTTCGCCTTGTACGCTAGCTCCCTGCGTAAAACCGACAAAAACATGGCGCCTCTTGTCCTGTCGCGTGATGGGGAGGACGTACCTGGCCGGCTCGACAATGTCGGTGGAGGTGTCCGGCTCAGGCACGGGCGTTCCAACCATGCCGATGAAGATGTTGATCTTGCCGAAGGGGACTATGTAACCAGATTCGACTGAATCGGCTTCTGGCCCCCACAGCGAGTTGTCGATGTAGTACCTTCTGCGGCGGCTCTTTGTCATGATGCTGGCCGCATAGCTTTCTGACCCTCGTACGGCTCCCTTTGAGAACTCAACTCCACCGTGCAGTAGCCCCACGGTGGGCGCCAACTGTCGTGGTTTTCTCACGGCAGATGTCCTCGTGAAAGGACTTCAAGATGGAGCCATCGCACCTTGGTGGAGACTCAAAGGGGGTGAGCGAAAGCGAGACTCGGATTTACCCAGGTTCGGCCCCTCGTGTGGAGGTCAAAGCCTACGTCCTGCTTTGTGTAGATTGATGATGGTTTCGATTACAAGGAGGGCATAACTCGTCTGACCTAGCTCTCGATGATTTCTAACTTCCCCTATCTTCCCCAGGGACCAACCTTTATATACAGGTTGAGGCCCTAGGATTTACAAGAGTCCTGACTATGCTACAAGAGTCATGACTATGCTACATGTAGCTTTCCCTATCTCTAAGTCGCCATGCTTTCCAAGACTAGAAACCTCCTTGGCGGTCTATCCTCTGTATAGCTCCTCAACCACCATCCGGCTCCTGGGCCCCTTGGGCCAAGGCCTGTATCACCAATGAATGAGTCGCCCCTTTGGGGACCCGGCCCAGCTAGGGCGGGTTACACCGCAGGTAATATCCCCAACACCGCCCCACATCTAGAATCCTACACGATGACCGAAGGGACGAGATCCGCCATAACACGGCCCGCGCCGTCGCCCGAACCTCTCGCCGCCCGAGGTCGCCGTCATCGGTAGCCGCCACGCCGCCGGAAGATCCACACCCCATGGATATATGCATCCGTGCACCGCAGCAAACCCACCACCGCTGGGACACGCCACACAGTCGGAGGGCCGCACCTCGCAGATTTGGGTGCATACGACGTTCATGGATCCGAGGAAGGGAGGAGAGGCCCTCCGCCGCCGCCATCGGACGCACAGGCTTTCCGCCGCTCCGACCACTAGTAGCGGTGGAGGGGAGGTGGGCGTCGTGGGAGGACTAGGCGGCGGTGGTTGAGATCTTCCATGTCACCGACAGCGTGGCTAGTAGTCCAAATAATCGTCGATTTCAGTCTACGCGTTGGAAGAAAAGGAAAAATATGATGATGAAGTGCATCATTGCGAGAAGAGAGACGTTGTGGTTCGATAAGTTACGTCATCGGAGGTAACCGACGTGACAAGATGAAGAGATAGTTGTGTGCGTGTCTCGCCGAGTAGAATGATTGGATGTTTGGATTAGGAGGTGAATGTTGGATAATCCAAACATACCAACTTGTTAGTACTACTAAGTTGTGTTTGTGTTTTGTTTAGTTTAGTAGTGCGATCGGCTTGCCGGTTGATTAGCCTAGGAAACTATCTGGGTTTGTATGCTCACGTGAGTAAGATAGGAAAGTTAAGCTGTCGGGTTGGACTTGGCATGTCATTCCGAGTAGAGTAGTAGTCAGAGTTAGAGTTGTAGTACGGGTATGTGCTTTGTTAGAGATTTGTCTCTTGTGTATACCTATATAAACGTAGTCAGGGTGTGTGAGATTTGTACAGGAGAGAAAACAAGAAAAGTAATAAAGAAATATTTTCGAGTCATGACACGCGCCTCTCGCTATCTTCGTGTTGCTGCTTTTGTGTGCCGTATGTTCTTCGTATTTTGATGTGATCGATCTTGAGGGCAAATAGCCAACATAGTTTGCACAATTTGAACATAGGTGTTTGCAATTTATTTTCGGAATTATGACATTTTTTTGTGTTCATTTATTTTGTGTTTCTAATAGTCTTGTTTTTTATAAGGGACTGCTACGTGTCCATCGGTTGATCCGCAGGAAACATCCGTCACCTTGACGTCCGTTTAATGTACACGCGCAGCCGTCCGAAATACGCGGCTCGGTCGCTTCCCCGGATCCAATAATTCCTGAAACAATGATCGAGTTGTAGAAACAATCGCTTTGTTGCAAAAATAGCTTTGGGCCCATTAATTCCTTAATCAACGGTCAAGTTGCACTAATAAAAAATTTCGTCTTTTTGCAACATAGGTATTGTTGCGGAAGAAACTTTTGCAACAAAGGTCATGTTTCAGAAAAAATTTACAACATAGGTCTGGTTGTAGATTTATTTTTTCTTTGCCTTTTTTGTAACATAGGTATTGTTGCGGAAGAATTTTTTTGCAACATTAGTGATGTTGTAGAAATTTTACAATGAAGATGATGCTTCAAAAACGTCGCCCGCCATTATCGACACATGTCACAGCAACACTACGGTTGTTCGTTGTTGCCGTTTGCAACAGAGGTAATGTTGCAGAAACAAATGCATGGAGGAGGTCGGCTCGGCCATGCCATGCTCGAGCGCCTTGCGGTGGCTGACGGTCATGGTGGAGCGACGTTGGCTTACAACAATTAAGTTGCCCCTCGTAGCATCGGTGAGCCATACAACAGCGCACCTCGCAACGCCTGCGGCACAGCCAGTCGATTTGGTGTGATTTGAGGGGATGCACATCCATGACGCAGATTGGGAGGTAGGAGATGATGGGCTTAGGGAAAACATGTGGTCATGTTCTCTTTCCTAGAGGAGATAAGGATGTGTGGGGCACGTGGTGCACGTCGAAGGCGGTGGATGCACTGCTGGATCAGCCAGCTGTTGTAAACCTTTCCTTTTTATAAAACCATGAAACTGCAAAGACCTGTGTTGGAGTCCTTTTTAGAATTCAACGGTTTTCTCTTATCAATTTACTTGCCAACTTGTACATGCTTCGTTGGTAGTGGATGCAAACTTGAACAAGCTTCGTTGGTTGAAGATGCTAAGGAGGAAGCCTACTGCAAAGTTAACCTCATGCTACCTCTTGAGCTTTCGTTGGTTTTTCCCTTGAAGAGGAAAGGGTGATGCAGCACAGTAGCAGTAAGTATTTCCTCAGTTTGAGAACCAAGGTCTCAATCCAGTAGGAGTATCAAGACAAGTCACCAATGTACCTGCGCAAAAACAAACAAACTTGCACCCAATGCTATAAAGGGGTTGTCACTCCCTTCACGATTAATTGCAAGGTGAGATCTGAAGGTGGAAAGTGCAACAAAGTAAAAGTGTAGAGCTGAAAATATGATGTGAAGTAGACCCGGGGGCCATAGTGTTCACTAGAGGCTTCTCTCATGATAGCAAGTATTACGGTGGGTGAACGAATTACTGTCGAGCAATTGATAGAATCGCGCAAAGTCATGATGATATCTAAGGCAATGATCATAATGTAACGACCAAGATGCGGTCCTTCCCGATCTGGGGATCGAGGCCCCGAATTGGAAAGGAGCGCATCTAAGTGTCTCGCAAACAGGTATCACAGCACATACATACTAATAAAGATAGACAATCAGGGACTCAATTGCCTTGTCATAAATATCTCACAGTACATCACACATACAACCAAGGTAGTTCCGCTACGGACTACAAAACATAGAAAGGCTATGCTACCCTGTCTGCAGGTCCACGATCACGACCACGCCTCAATCTTCTGGATAGTTCACGTACAGGCGGTCTGTCTCCTCATCGTACTGCCACGCCAGCTGCGTGCCGTCGGGATCATCTGTCTCTGGGGTACCTGAACCTGTTGGGATTTTGGAGGAATTCGTGAGCCACGGGGACTCAGCAATCTAAGACCTTCGTGCCAAAACTAGTCAAGTTATTAGGTAGGATAAGGTGAAGTGTATAAGGCTGGAGCATCCTAAGCTTGATTTGGGGCTATCTTACGTAACATTTATGAAGGTGGACTATTCTAGCGGTCGACAGATACTTGATCACTAAGTGATCCTGATCACCTACCTACGTCAAACATAACCCCACCGTGTTCCCGATCGAAGAGAGATCTTTGAGGGGACAGTCACGGTTACGCACACAGTTGGCAATTTTATTAGCTTTTGTTTAGGTTATCCAATACCGGATGTTAACAAAATATTCCAAGTTGCCACATAACCGCGGGCACGGCTTTCCAAAAGATTAAACCCTGCAGGGGTGCTCCGACTAGTCCATCACAAACGTACACAGGCCGCAAAGTAATCCTCTATCACGAATCTCGTGATCTCGTCGGATTCCTTAGAGGAAAACCTCAACTCTGGGGGAAACCAAAGTTTCACTGGGATTCCTATACGCAAGATATATCGCTAAGGTAAGACAAGACTAGCAGGACCTCCTGACATGTCAACGACCCTGATAAGAGCCGCGTATCTCAGTCTCAGGACACGCCGGATGAGTCACACTACAGGTATACCAAACCTCAGGTTGCCCTATGGTGGCCCCATAGTCTGCCCAGTTTGGACCAACAGTCATAAGGAGCACTGGCCCGGGTTGTTGATTAAAGATACTCGGGGTGATCATTCCCTATGCAGATTATTACGTGATTAGCAAATTAACACCAATGTTGGGTCCTGCCGGACAAGTCTTATCACTAAGCGATTTATCGAGGGGGTCCCCATAACAACCCCGAACGTATTAGGAGCGATCAATATGGAATCAAACAACGGTAGCACCCGGCAAAAGGCTAAGCCTTCTGTCATTAACCAAGTATATAGGTGCATTAATTAAATAACAGCATTTAAGATAATGATATCAAGCTCATGTTATCACATGAGACAAAGCACCTGCATCTAGCAACGCTAACATTAGTAGCTGAGCAAAGCCTACTTAGCCATTCAAGTTTGCTAGGAAGGGATCAGTGTTTGGGTTCATGGCATATCAAGAGGCAATTTAATTCAGTGGTAGGCAGCGAGCAATATGACATGGAAACGCAAACTAGCATAACAAGTCTAGAGATGGAATCAAGGTCATATCCTCTTGCCTGTGATATCCTCAGCTTGGAATGGTTCTTGTTCATCCTGCACGTACTCTCCCGAATCCATGTACTCGTTCTCCGATCCCGGTGCTACCCAACATAAGAATAACATCCAATGAACAACAGCACCTCAAGATGCAACAAGCACATGATGCCTGAGATGAAAAATGAGCATGCATCACTATTTCTATCACTAGCACAAGCAAAAGAAGCTAATACAAGTTCCTGGAAAGAACTGTACCCTAAGCTATTTTGACATGCATGAGAATGACATGATCAGATGAGTCTCGAGAAAACGATGCAAATGCATATAAAGAACTCTACAAACTGAGCTACGGATCAACAGGAATCAACGAAACAAGATATGAAGACCTACGTATCAAAATCATCACCACATACTCAATTGGCATAACCCTGGTGTTTCCAGGTTGCCAAGACATATAACAACCCAACATTAATGGATTGGAGCAAGGAAGAACACCACATCACCAACTAAGCACTCACAAACACCAAAATGACAAAACTACACAATCTGCCATAATCTGCATCTTAGCACTTTGTGAGCTACATGCAACATAGCCAGAGCCCTCCAAATATGACAAATAATATATGTGGCTGTAGCCAACCAAGAATACTACAAGAACAAGAAATAATCACACGAAAAGTAATTAAGCACAGGAAGATACAAGGATGCAAACTTTCCCAAAACCATCAGATCTCAGGGACTTAGTGAAAATTCCTGCACCCGACTTTCTGTCTTTGTTCGAAAGCTTTTTGACAGCAGCCAAAACATACCCTACAGGACTCCAAATGGTATGAAATTTTAAAGGGAACTTCACAAACATATCAGGTCCAAATTCCTAGCACTAAACTAAGCCTATATCACAACACTATGACCAGCACAACCTCATCTACAGGAGAAGAAAATATATCCAGATTCTCAGACTTAGTGAAACTCTCAGATTTTCACTAATCTGGAATCTCCAGCCACATGCCCACTTTGTCTAGGCATAACTTGCACACAAGTAACACCAAGATATAAATGACACCACTATGGTGTAGAGCAAAACCCCTACTTCTACCACACAAAAGCTCAGGCCCTTGGGCTCAACCTATTCCATGGAAACAAAGAGCAAACTTGCAACACATTTGAATATGTCAACTCCAGAAAGTATCCTAATGGCTAAACTAACTTCACCACTGGATTCCTTGGGATATTCTACCCCAAAATCATATATAATATGTGGGCACTTACATGGAACAAGTGACCACATATTAAGGAAGAGGAAACTACTCCAAATCATGCCTAGTAAATAGTGCATCATTTCATGTAGTTTCACTATATCAACTACTACATGGTTGAGCTCATGTGCACAATGACAAAGTGACATGGGGGTTTGAACCCCATGTTTGTGTCATGCACATCAACTTCACAACCACTTCTCTCACTAGATCACCCACACACACACATCATCATGCCCTCTCTCATATTAACATGAGGAGGTGCACAAGTTGCAACTGGGGCTGGCTTACCACCCACATACATCATCACACACACATCACAAGAACTTGAACCAAGGTATAACATGAAGGTAAAATCTACTAAACAAGTAAACTTGGAAACAACACATACATGCACTCCACTATGCTTGCAAGCACAAGACTATTCTAGCACATGCACCTACATATGCATCATCTCATGGTGCCAACCACTGACAAGGTGCACACACAATATGATACTTGCACACACAAGCATCACACACTACCTTGCAAATACCTACACCCTCAAATATAGACACACATACACATTGTTTTCTTACACACACACAACATATGTGCTCTCAAATATATATGCATGCTTTCCTATACAAGTAAAAGCATTAAGATCAAGAACAACCTGCTGCTGAGCCAAAACAGTCACCTCACTTGCTATAGGGCAAGCCACATCCAACAGAAAAATAGGAGCAACAAAAAATAAAAATGATGGGGAGGGGGATCGAACCCGCAACCCCCTGTATCACCACACAGGAACTACACCACTCTACTACTAGGTTCTTGCTTGACAAGTAAGGGAAGTAAGCAGAGTAACATGTCCCTGTCTGCTGTTGTGCATAAAAATCAGAAATAAAAGATGTGCCCAGGGGGATCGAACCCTCTCCCTCTCATCAGGCACCACAAGCTGCTACCGCTAGGCTACGAAACGATTACTGACAAGGAGGGAGCAGAAAAGAAGAAAAGGAACCCTCTCTGCTACTCTACTCCGATGGCTTGCCGGAGCAGGGAAGGGATCTCGCCGGCGCTACTCTGCTTCTACTGCAGCGCTACGACGGGGTGCGCTAGGGCTACGAGGAGGGCACCCCTCCTTCTGCCGAATCCTGCGAGCACCACACCACCCACAAACGTTGCACCCCAAGCACACACAACAACACGAGCACCTCTCTGCTACGATACACCTCGCCGGCGAACGAAACAGAGGTGGACGGCAGCGACTACCACGAACACTAACGGCTATTCTACGCTGCGGAGGAGGAAGTAGGATCCGCAGGGGATCCATTCCTGCCGCGGGACCACCCTAGTGCCTCTACCAACAACGAGCAGAAGCTGCTGCCTTTGCCAGCATTGTTCCCTGCTACTGCACCCGAGCGACCCCACGACGAGCTTGAGTCCATGCATGCGTAAGAGAGGAAGGAGATGATCTACGGCTGCTCACCGAGGGGGAGACGAGGGAGGAGGGCGACGCGTCATGGAAGAAGAAGGAGCGAAGACGAGGTGCAACAGGGACGACCACCATAGAGGAGGAAGAGGAGGACGACGAGGCCGAGGACGTGGTCGCTCCCGTTGTTTTCTCTTGACGGGAATGGGCCCCCCTTGAGCACCGCACCCTCTTGCACTAGTTGGAGCCGGAGGAGGAGCAACGATCCGCCGGCGTCGAGCTCACCTGTAGCCAGCCATGGCGTTGGAAACGACGAGGTGATGCCTTGGCGGCGCTGGAGGGAGAGGCGAGGGAGAGAAGGAACCCTAACCGCCTGGGGGAGGGAGAGCAGAGCATATATCATCCTAGGGGGGCGAGCTAGAGCCGCAAGATCAAGATTACGCTAATCGGGAGGCTGAAACTTGTTCGTACAAGCATGACGTCGGGAGGAAGAAGATGGACGCGGGACTGGGCTCCTGCGAGAGAGGGAGAGTTCTTGGCCAGCGAGGAGGAGCAGGCCCAAACAGGTGCACCGGTTACAGAAGGGAAAACCCTTTGGGTTTTTCCCATTGAAACAAACCACAGACAAAACAAATAAATCCTAGGTAACACCAATCTCCTAAAATAAAACAAAAATATGCCTGGTCATAAGGGAATTATGACTCATTTTAATAAAATACCCAAGTGATTTTTGGAGCACTCAAGTAATTCTCAAAAACAGAATTTGGTACCCTGTTTTAATATTAATCCCTATTATAGCAAGATCAAAAAAATACCCTAGACATGACCCCATAACCACAAGGAAATACTCTAATGGATCTACAATTTTAAAACAGGAAAAGAGCAAATAAAACTTGAGCTCAAAATAATAAGTAAGGGAAAGAGGTTTTGGAATAGCTTTAAAATCCACATAGTTGAAACCCCTCTTTCTAAAACCACACAACATCACATCACAACACAACACTTGACATCACATCAAATCACCTCACTGCCACACATTAACAACTACCACAATAAGGCATGGATGAATGGATGCATGAATGCAATGGGAAGACAAAGTATGATCACATGAAATCATAGACACAAAATGACATCATCATATCCATGACAAGGTGGACCCACATGCAATAGGTTCCAAATAGGGAAGGTTTAAATCTGGGGCACTACACATACATATAGGCATCACATCCGAGACAAGTAGACCAATACTGTCTGCATCTACTACTATTACTCCACACATCGACCGCTATCCAGCATGCATCTAGTGTATTGAGTTCATAACAAATAGAGTAACGCCTTAAGCAAGATGACATGATGTAGAGGGATAAATTCATGCAATAGATATAAACCCCATCTTTTTACCCTTGATGGTAACAACATGATGCGTGCCTCGCTACCCCTTCTTTCACTAGCTGAGGACACCGCACGGTATGAACCCAAAACCAAGCACTTCTCCCACTGCAAGAATTATATATCAAGTTGGCCAAACAAAACCCATAACTCGAAGAGAATTACAAGGATACGAAATCATGCATAGAAGAGATCAGAGGAGACTCAAATAATATTCATAGATAATATGATCATAAATCCACAATTCATCGGATCTCGACAAACACACCGCAAAAGAAGATTACATCGGATAGATCTCCATGAAGATCATGGAGAACTTTGTATTGAAGATCCAAGAGAGAGAAGAAGCCATCTAGTTACTAGCTATGGACCCGTAGGTCTATGATGAACTACTCACGCATCATCAGAGAGGTCATGGTGTTGATGAAGAAGCCCTCCGTATCCGAATATCCCCTCCAGCAGGGCACCAGGACGTGCCCTAGATGGGATCTTGTGGAAACGGAAGCTTGCGGTGGCGGAAAAGTACTTTCGATGATCTCTTGATTTTTTTGGGACTTTTAGGAAATTTATAGACGCCACCCCTAGGTCAGAGGACGCTCAGGGGGCCCACAAGCCTGTCGGCCGCGGCCTCCCCCTGGCCGCGGGGTGGGGGCTTGTGGGGCCCCTGAGGCTCCCCTGCCTTGGATCTCAAGCTTCCGTTTGGACTCCGTTTCAAAATCTCCTCTGAAAGGGGTCAAAAACATGGAAATAACAGGAACTCGCACTTGCACTGAGTTAATAAGTTAGTCCCAGAAAATATATGAAAGGCATGCAAAACATCCAAAGTTTGACAACATAATTGCATGAAACCATCAAAATTATAGATAACGAATTTAAATAACAAGGCTAGGGAAAGTTATCCCTACAAAATCATATAGTCTGGCTATGCTCCATCATCCCCACACAACGAATTTAAATCATGCACAACCCCGGTATTGGCCAAGTGATTCTTTTCTCACTCTTACTTTCTCAACCTTTTTCCAACTCTCACGCAATACATGAGCGTGAGCCATGGATATAGCACTATAGGTGGAATAGAGTGTGGTGGAGGTTGTGAGGAAAAAAAGGAGGAGATGGTCACATTGACTTGGCGTATTAATGGGCTATGGAGATGCCCATCAATAGATATCAATGTGAATGAGTAGGGATTTCCATGCAATGGATGCACGAGAGCTATAAGTGTGTGAAAGCTCAAAAGGATAACTAGTGGGTGTGCACCCAACTTGCTTGCTCACGAAGACCTAGGGCAATTTTGAGGAAACCCATCATTGGAATATACAAGCCAAGTTATATAATGAAAATTCCCACTAGTAAATGGAAGTGTCAAAACAAGAGACTCTCAATCATGAAGAACATGGCTCTATTGTGAAGCACAAGTGTGGAAAAAGATAGTAGCATTGTCCCTTCTCTCTTTTTCTCTCTTTTTATTGTTTGGGCTCTTTCGCCTCTTTTCATTTTTTTTATTTTTTTATTTTGGTGGGCATCTTTGGCCTCTTTTTTTTATTTCCTCACATGGGACAATGCTCTAATAATGATGATCATCACACTTTAATTTACTTACAACTCAGTACTTAGAGCAATGATGACTCTATAGGAAATGCCTCCGACAGTGTACCGGGATGTGCAACGATCTAGGTTAGCGTATGACGTTGAAACATCTCGCTAGCTATCTTACGATCGTGCAATGGCAATATGTAAGTGACGGCACAAGTCATGAGACGGAACGGTGGGAGTTGCATGCCAATATATCTCAGAATGGCTTATGAAAATGCCATAATAGGTAGGTATGGTGGCTGTTTTGAGAAAGGTATATGGTGGGTTTGTGTACCGGCGAAAGTTTTGCGGCACAAGACAGGCTAGAAATGGTGGAAGGTGAAAGTGCATCTATACCATGGACTCACATTAGTCATGAAGAACTCATATACTTATTGCGAAAGTTTTATTAGTTATCGAAACAAAGTGCTAAACGCATATTCCGAGGGGAAGGGTTGGTAGGTGTTAACCATCGCGCGATCCCGCCGCCACACAAAGGATGACAATCATTGAATCAATTATGCTCCGACTTCCTAACATAGCGGTTCACCATACGTGCATGCTAGGGGAATCACTAACTTCAACACAAGTATTTCTAGATTCACAACACCCTACTAACATAACTCTAATATTACCAAATCCATGTCTCAAAACTGAATTGTTAGGAATCAAACTTCTCTTACTAATCAATGCACTTGAATATGGAAGTTTTTATTATATCCTCTTTGGATGCTTATCATCTTTAGGACTACTTCATAGCACAAGCCAATTACCAAGTTACGAAGAGAGAGCACTCTCAAAAAGATATAAGTGAAGATCGGGAGTTTTTATTTCTACAAAATATGACACCGACGTGCTCTAAAAAGATCTAAGTGAAGCACTAGAGCAAAGTTATCTAGCTCAAAAGATATAAGTGAGGCACATGCGAGCTAAATTGCCTAACCCAAAAGATATACACTACTAGGAAAAGGGCTATAGATGATATAGACACTAATGGCGCACCAGACAAGTAGTGCGCCACTACTATATAGCAGTGGCGCACCATGTGCAGGTGTGCCATTAGTGCGATGGACACTAATGACGCACCACACACTCGGTGCGCCACTACTATAATTTTTTGTTTTGCAAAAGTACTAATAGTGCACCGGGACAGAGTGCGCCATTACTATAATTTTTTTTTTACAAAACTACTAATGGCGCACCACTTGGGAATGCGCCATTGCTATACAAAAAGAAAGATTACTAATGGCGCACCCCTGGGATGCGCCATTGCTATCACCCCCGCTAAAATCCCCGTGTCAGTCCCCGCGCGGCCCCTGTGCCCGTATCGAGCTCGCTCTCCCCATATCCCTCCCCTTCTCCTCCTCTCCCTCCAAGCGGCGGTCGCCTCGTCGGCGGCGAGCCTCGTCGGACGCGCTCCTCGACGGCGTCGGGTACCTCCCCGGGCGTCCCATGGGTTAGTCTCCTTCCCTTCTCCTCCCCCCTCCCTCCCTCTCCCGCTCGTTCCCACGGCCCAAGGGGGGCTGGCGACCTAGGGTTAGGTGCAGAGCTCCCCGTCTTGCCGACGCCGTTCCCGCGTGCTCGTGCGCTGCCGCCGCCGCCCCGTCACGCGCCCGCTGCTTCTCGAAGCCAGTCTCAAGCCTGACCTAGGGTTAGGTGCAGAGCTCCCCACCGCCGCGCTGCGCCGCCTCTACGACACCTCCAACTACGGCATGCTGCAGCTCAACAACGGCCTCGCCCTCGCGCCCCAGATGAGGTAAATTCCGCCCCTCCCCGCGGCTCCCCAGCTTTCTCTGTTCAGCGAAAGTCAATCCACATATTTATATCTCATTCTTCAGACTTGTGGTTTCGTTAATGAAACAGAGGGGAGAGCCTGAGCCCTCTTTTGCTCAAGAAGATAACTATATTTAGAACACATGCAATTAGGGTTCATATTTTGGTGTTGGTTGTCATGTGGCAGAAGTACTTTGGATTACATTTTTGATGATGTACTTTGGCACTGGAGATGCATAAATAACATTATTCAGTTTACTTGTGAACGGCAGCTAGTGCAAGACTAACAGGACGAACTAGAGATGCATAAATAACATTATTCAGTTTACTTGTGAACGGCAGCCAGTACTTTGGCACTGGAGATACATAAATAACTTCTTCTCCACCCTAACGCTCAAACGGAACTAGATGATCGATACCATGTCTTATTATTCAGGATGAAACAAAAGGAGATAGTTTTATACATAATGATGATTACCTAACTGAAAACTGTAGCCAGTGCAAGACTAACAGGACATAGTAGTGCAGGTGAACGGCCTGGTAAATCCATTACGACACCTGGATAACCAAAGACATGAAGAAAGACATAACACAAAAATACTGTTTTCAGAAATGAAAGGGACATAAATTGCAGTATACATGTATGGAGTAATTCTCTGGCATGGTCTGTCTGTGGCAGTAGGAAAATTGGTGACCACTTCCTGCCGTCGCTTTGGGTCGCACTTTGGTTTCTCTGTTCTGTCTGTTGGGGCGGAGGGGTTCCCCCTCCGAAATTTCAGAGATTATCACAAGCATGTCCGTCCCTACATCATGGCATGGCCTCCTTTTTTGGTACAGAACGATAAGGTAAGCCCATGCGTATACAATTTCTTTCCACTGGATTCGATGCAATTTTCATTTACCTGAGAGCGTTGAATTAATGGATTATTGTGGGAATCTGCCATCCACTCCTACTGTACATGGTTTTCATTTTATCATGCTATTTCACGCTGAAACACCCAATTATGTAAAGTCTAATACGCATTGACACTGCTATATGTATTTTTTTGGCTTTGACAGTGCTATCTCTGAGATGGACAGTTCTATGCCGATAGCGTGCACATATGAATATGATATATACTTATGGCACCATGGCTTGTTATCCTATGTTTGACGAATGAAGCACTTGATTCCCCTAGAGCAGAAACTCAAAATTAGTGCATTGATGAAAGCTTTTACAGATGTATGTAAATGGTGTTGTGTATGATTTATAACTGTTTCTTTAAAAAATGGAACCCCTTCCACAATTTTAGTGTCATTGTTGTTATAACCATGTTCTTTTTGTTGGGCTCAACATTCTGTTTAATGCTAACCGCAGTATATTATGTCTACTGAGCCAACATCAGTGGGTCTGTGTACTTCAATTCAGAGTTAACCACAGTGCATGTTTTGGGCTGTTCGCAATACTTACATAAGCTTTGAATTCTTTAGGGCTCTTGTTCAAAAGGTGAAGCTTTGTCTACCTAAGGATCTGAAGGAAGTGATGTGAAGCCTGGGGGTAGCCCAACAGAGCCTGCATCTGTTATCAAAGCATAATAGGTAACGCCATGGACTAAAGGTTATATATGAATTCAGAAGAGGGATGGTTCGCATAACTCAAATTATATGTTAGGTACATGTTCTAACTAGCACATTGTTAATTTCTGCCTTTACACTTTTCCAAGGAAAGAGGAAAAACTCTCAACCTCTGCATACTGTGTAAGTGTTTTTACGGAGCTGTTGCAAAAGTTGCAGTTGAAGGGTCTCCAAGTAAGTAATCACCTACCATATGTTCACTTTTCTTTCGTAAGTCAGCTCGGCATATGTGATGTTCACAATCTTTCATGTACAAATGGTCTGTGATGCACTAATTACTATGACCAGCAACATGATCATGCTATCAAATGTCTTGTGCATTTCCAGTCACATTTTTAGTATTTTATTACAATATATGATTATACTAGAAATGTCAGAAGTTTGTGAGCTGCAACTCTTATTTTAGTTACTCCTATAGCGTATTGGATTCTAATTTGTGAATCTTCTTGACATATGGCCAGATGTTACAGATTCTGTGTACTGGAGTGTTATTCATATTTTTAACATTGTCCAAAGTTTCCTTACTTTCACGCCTTGTTGTCCCGTCAATATTGTTATTATGTACACCAAGTAGGGAGACCTTAGAATGACAAATAGTTTGGGTAATTCTTGATACTGTTTATTCTGACAAGGACACAATTCTATTTACGTATCACTGCTCTGGAGACTCTAACTATCACACTCAGTGTAAGAATGTCATCAAGTGAGAACAGATTGATGCAATACACCAGGTCTACAATAACTTGAACTAAAAGCAGTTCTCCTGTGACAGAACTTGTAAAGTTGTAGCCTTATTTTACTAGGATCAAGGGTAAACTATGGATTATGGTTGCACAACTGAAAACAGAACACAGACTTTAGTTTGTGCAGCTGTGGTGATCATATCCATGATTCAATGGTATAATTATACATGTAGCTATAGTTGTTTATTCCACTCAAATGTGCCAGGATATCGGACGTGTCAAGCATGTCTTCTCCATGTGCACCCGCCTGAAAAAATACAAGCATGAATATTAGTTCAGAAAATTATTACACGATTATATTCTTTTTTATTATTGACCTTGACGGAGCAATGTAAACTATGACTTGATGAGTATATGACCATATTTATTAATAAACTGGGATGTTTCTGGTAAGACCAGATAGTGTAATATACTAGAAGACTTACAATCAGTCCATACTCATCATGATTTTGGGAGCTTGATCTTGTTGCTTCACAAAGTTCCTCATTCTTTGCAAACCTTCCATGGACATGGGGCCTGCTGTCTGCTAAAGTTTTTCGGCAAGCATACTGCATTTTGTCACGTGTCATCAGAATTGAATTGGTAAGATGCCTATGCAAGCAATACTTTGTGCAGGATGCTCCATATTACCTTTATTTTTTTGCTGAAATTCCTCTCGTTCCTTTTCTTTATGTACCTGTGGATCTTTTCCTTCCTCTGTTCAGCTGAAAGACGCACAACTTTGAAGGTGGAATCATCTAAACCTGAGACCTCTGTTGGAGGTAATGTTGGCGGGCTTCCGTTGTATCCATTTACCAGGTCTTGATTGTTACCCCTGTTCTGTTTAGAGGTCAATGAGATTTCAAATAAGTATCATTTGTAAGCTAATTTTATAGTTAAGCATGTTTCTTTTACCAGTGCTGCATGGAAGTTTGGCACTACTGTAATTAAGCAACATGATATTACTTAAATGTTAGGTTCCGGATGTTGCGTGAATCTCTGCAGTGTTGCTATAGCCCCCTTGCATGGAATCTGTGTCGCTATATGTTCTGGTCAGTCCTTCACCTTCTATCATCCTCTGATACTCGCCGATGTCATTCATATCTAACACCACCATACCATTGCTATTACCACCACTACCATTGAAGAATCCTAATTTTGATGCCTCTGTGTTGTAACTCGGGATCATTGCTCCTGTTTGTGGATACAGGGCAATATCCAGGCTCATGTACCCTCTGGTTAGTGCCGTCGTGAGGCACTCTTCATCACACCCTGGAGCAAGAGGCATCGAGATAGGCGCAGTGCTGCTCATTTGCATTGCCAGCAAGGGTTCATCTATGCTCTGGGGAAGCCGTGGTTGGCCGAATTGCTCTATGCGCTGACCTCTCCATTAGCAGCTTGATAGTATCCTGGTGCTGCAAGTGTCTCATTGATTGGGGGAATGAGCTTGGTATCAGGAAATACGTTTTTCTCTTCCTCAAGTAGGGCTGAGAGTGTAGAGTCAAAGTAGGGTAACTGGGAGAAGGCCATTTCTGCGATGTCATATATGGATGCTATGCAATTTTGGATGTATGGATGCTATGGAACTATATGTATATATGGATGCTATGGAATTTTGGATGTATGGCTGCTATGGAATTTTGATATAGGATCATGAAATTTGTTATGCAACTTTGCATATATGTTATGTGTTGTGGATCAGTAAAACTATTAGGCACATATTATGTATTATATATATATATGTTATGTGTTGTTTAATTTGTGGTTTTGAAACAAAACATATATACGCCGGAAAGCAGATACTAATGGAGCACCATGGGCTATACTAATGACGCACTGCCTGGTGCGCCATTAGTATATATGCCCTGGGAGGCATACTAATGGAGCAACATGGGCTTACTAATGGCACACTGCCTGGTGCGCCATTAGTATACCAGATACTAATGGCGCATCATGAGTGGTATGCCATTAGTATACCAGATACTAATGGCGCACCATGAGCTATACTAATGGCACACTGCCTGATGCGCCATTAGTATACCAGATACTAATGGTGCACCATTAGTAAAAAATTCTAATGGCGTGATGCTAGTGGCGCACCTGTAGTGCGCCATTAGTAGCCAAAACAGGTGTGCCACTAGCAGGCCTTTTCCTAGTAGTGATAAGTGAAGCTCAATGAGTATTCTAGCAAATTCACGATGAGTGCATGTCCCTCTCAAAAAGGTGTGCAGCAAGGATGATTGTGACACAACAAAAAGAAAAGACTCCTATAATACACGATGCTCCAAGCAAAACACATATCATGTGGTGAGTACAAATATAGCTCCAAGTAACGTTACCGATGGATTGAAGACGAAAGAGGGGATGCCTTCCCGGGGCATCCCCAAGCTTAGGCTTTTTGGTGTCCTTGAATTTGGCTTGGGATGCCTTGGGAATCCCCAAGCTTGAGCTCTTTCCACTCTTTATCCCATTTTCCATGAGAACATCACCGAAAACTTGAAAACTTCACAACACAACACTTAAACAGAAACTTGTGATATCATTAGCATAAGAAAACAAACTACCAACTCTTTAGGTACTGTAGTAAACTTGATTTATATTTATATATTGATGTTAGATTATTGTATTCTCACTTTTCCATGGCTAGTACCCCCCGATACTATCCATAGTTTCATCAAAATAAGCAATCAACGCAACAAAAACAGAATCTGTCAAAAACAGACCAGTCTGTAGCAATCTTTATACATCGTATACTTATGGTATCCCAAAAATTCTGAACAATTATTACAATTAGGGCAATTGGCATATAAACCAGCAGCAAAAAGAATCAACTCAAAAGCTCTTTCTGGATAGGAATTAAAAATAATTTCGTGAGCACAAAGTTTCTGTCTTTTTCAGCATGATCAAAGAACCATCACCAAAACTAATCATAAAGGTTTTACTTGGCACAAACACAAAAAGAAACACAAAAAACACAATCATAACAGAATTATGATGGTGTGGACACAAAAAAACATAAAGCAAAAAGCAAAGACAAATTCGTTGGGTTGCCTCCCAACAAGCGCTTTTCTTTAAAGCCTTTTAGCTAGGCATTGATAATTCAATGATGCTCACACAAAAGACAAGAATTGAAGCACAACGGGAGCATCATGAAACATGTGGCAAACATATCTAAGTCTAACATACTTCCTATGCATAGGCATTTTATAGGAAAATAAATTATCAAGACAAGCAATAACTACCATATGCAAGGAAGAGGAAAGAGACAATATCAAGCTCAACATAATGAGAGGTAATTTAGTAACATGAAAGTTTCTACCACAATATTTTCATGTCTTATAACAATTACATGTGGGATCATATTCAAATTCAACAATATAGCTATCACATAGGATATTCTTTTCATGATCCACATGCATGCAAAGTTGACGCTTTTCAAAAATAGTGGGATTATCATCAACTAAAGTCATGACTTCTCCAATCCCACTTCCAATATTATTGCAAATATCATATTCATCATGAGGCTTAAACAAATTTTCAAGATCATAATAAAAATCATTACCCCAATCATGATCATTGCAAAAAGTAGTGGACAAAGCAAAACTAATATCCCCAAGCTTAGGGTTTTGCATATTTTTAGCATGATTGACATTAATAGAATTCATAATGAAACCATTGCAATCATGCTTTTCATTCAAGGAGCCCTCGTGAATCACTTCATAAATTTTTTCATCACAATTTTCAGATTCACGCATCTCAAGCAAGACTTCATAAAGATAGTCAAGTGCACTCAACTCACTAGCAATTGGTTCAACATAATTGGATCTCTTAAAGAGATAGCAAGTGGATGAGGATCCATATCAATAGATTTTCAGCAAGTGAAGATGCAAGCATATTGAAGGCACATAGCACACAAGCAAAGGAAAGGCAAACGAAAAAGGAAAATATTTTTGTAAATTTTTGTTTTTCTGAAGTAAGGGAGAGGAAAACGAGTGGCAAAAGGCAAAAAAAAGTAAATGCAAGAGATGAGTTTGCGATAGTTACTTGTATAAGCTTCACTTAGAATAGTCCCCGGCGCCAGAAATTGACACGTTGAAGGGAGACTATTCTTGACTTGATACTCCCCGGCAACGGCGCCAGAAATTCTTATTGCTACCTCTGGAGCTTGCGTTGGTTTTTTCGTTGAAGAGGAAAAGGTGATGCAGCACAGTACCGGTAAGTATTTCCCTTAGTTTGAGAACCAAGGTATCAATCCAGTAGGAGTATGAAGACAAGTCACCAATGTACCTGTGCAAAAACAAACAAACTTGCACCCAACGCTATAAAGGGGTTGTCAATCCCTTCACGATTAATTGCAAGGTGAGATCTGAAGGTGGAAAATGCAACAAAGTAAAAGTGTAGAGCTGAAAATATGATGTGAAGTAGACCCAGGGGCCATAGTGTTCACTAGAGGCTTCTCTCATGATAGCAAGTATTACGGTGGGTGAACGAATTATTCCGAGCAATTGATAGAATCACGCAAAGTCATGATGATATCTAAGGCAATGACCATACATATAGGCATCACGTCCGAGACAAGTCGACCGATACTGTCTGCATCTACTACTATTACTCCACACATCGACCGCTATCCAGCATGCATCAAGTGTATTGACTTCATAACAAACAGAGTAAGGCCTTAAGCAAGATGACATGATGTAGAGGATAAATTCATACATTTATGAAGAATCTGTGACCCTCGTCCAAGGGACTTGGAGGATTTCATTGATACTATTGTTGTTGGAGAGGAGAGAGGAGTGTCTCGCGCTAGAATTGCTAGCATACATTTTCCTGTGCTTCGGTACTTCTCATTAGTTGTGGGAAAATGTTTAATTGGCCGTGGGGAGGCTGGATCACTTAGTTTTCCATACCTTGCGGTTTTGCGCGAAGGCCTTTATAACGATAAGACTTATAGCCTAGGTGCTATAGTGGCCCAGCGGTTGAACACCAACCGTTCCAAGGGTGTCGTCTATGGAGGTATCTATGCTACCCGTCTTGTCAGACACTTTGAGATACCCATTAGACTGGGAGAGGAAGAAGAGATGCTTCTCCCTAAGAAATATCTGGATTATGACAGCATGGTTCGCCATGATTTTATGGATGGAGATGCCAGTAGATGGATGATTTCTAACCTGGTATTTAGTCAGGGTACTCGAGAGACTATTACTTTGCCTGCTCCTTGTTTGTTCGATCTTCATGCAGGCAGGTACACTATTATGCCCTCGGACATCTACGCATATTGAGGCTTGGCCCAACCACAGGTGCCCATGCCCGAGCCGCCAGTCGATTACCAGATGCCAGTTTATCAGTGGGAGCCAAAGGAGCTCACACAACAGTGGCATCCACAGTCTGCTCCAAAGTATCCCGGAGCAGGTTATTTCCCACCATGGGAGTAGACCAAGCTAGGCCAAAAGCCTAAGCTTCGGGGAGTACGTGTTCTCACCGACTTTACATTCATGCTTATGCTTTCACTTTGTTAGCCGGTGTTCACACTTTGCCACTGTATTATCCATGCTAGTTATTTTCGTTTTCTTGTTTTGTGTCCTTTTGAGAAAACCCAAAAAGATTTTTTCTTTCTTCTTTTGCTTGTTGGGAGTTTTCCCGTGTAAATAGTTTTCTTTTTCTTTGGGTCAAGGTAGAAGATATTGGTTACAATGTTTAGTGGTTCTTGCATGCATACCTGTTTAGCTTTCAAAGATCCATATTACTTTGTCTTCTCCTTTGTGTTTGCCTGCAGATTCAGCTTAGTCCAATGCTCGTATTATTGTTCACATCGTTCGATCGTGCAAATGAAAGGCAACAATGATGATATATGATGAAGTGACTGAGACTGGAAAAGCTGGTATGAACTCTATCTATTTTGCTTTTGTAAATATGACTAGCTTGTCAAACGAGATTCAGCTTTGTTGTGAGAGAACCATGTTTGTAATGACAACTTAGTGATCATAGTTTATGATACCATGCTTAATTAGCTGAGAGCTTATAATGGTTTGTCTTGAATGCCAACATAGATTTTGAGATGACTATGATGTAGTATGATAGGATGGTATTCTCCTTTGAATGATTCAAGTGGCTTGACTTGGCGCATGTTCATGCATGTAGTTGAAACAAAATAAACATAGCCTCTATGATGTTCGTGTTCATGGTGATTTATATCATGTTCAAGCTTGCATTTAGTGTTAGTCAAACTCATTGCATCTTGATGACTGTTCTCGCTCTCTAGTTAGTCGCTTCCCAGTCATTTGCTAGCCTTCACTTATACTAAGCGGAATACTGCTTGTGCATCCAATTCCATAAACCCAAAAGTTTTTCCATGAGAGTCAACCATACCTACCTATTTGTGGTATCTACCTGCCGTTCCAAGTAAATTTGCATGTGCCACTCTCTAAACCTTCAAGAAATAATCTGTTTTGCATGCCCGAACCGCTCATGTGGTGACAGGGGGCTATTCGTATCTTCCATGCTAGGAGTGTTATCCTCGACATGTGTTTATTCACTGTCATTCACGAGAAAGGGGTCGGTAATTGGAATGCCCAGTTCCACGCTTAAATCAAAAACATAACTGTAAAACAAGACTCACCCTGGATTGATGTTAGTATGGACGGTACCCGAGGATTCGGCTAGCCGTGGAGTGTGATTGATTGGTGGTGGGGGAGTTAAAACTTTACTTTTCTGTTTGGGAACCGCCTATAGCATAAGTAGCATGGAAGATATTGGGAACTCTTGGTCATTGCGTTGACAATGAAAGCATGCCACCCAAAATTATTATCTCTGTTTTCAAAGCTTGAGCTCTGGCACCTCTACAAATCAATGCTTCCCTCTGCGAAGGGCATGTCTATTTATTTTCCTGTCGAGTCATCCTCTTCTTATATAAGCACCAATTAGAGAGCACCTCTGTCATTTTATGCTTTGCTTTTGATTGATATTGAGTATGACTATGACTGCATCTTTGTTGCTATGAATTACAATGTTTAGTCAGCCCTTGATCTTTGAAAGTTCTCTGCATTTATGTTTTGCGGTCTCAGAAAGAGCTAGCGAGATACCACCTATTCATATTGCTTCATGCTTGTTTTGATTGAAGTGTTGGCATTTGAAACTCATTGTCATTTGCTCGTTAGCTGATTAAGCCATTGATATTAGTTTACCGTGAGACCTTTGTGTCACTTGCTTATGTGGTTAACTTGTGATCTTGCTGAAATTCTGGTTATGAGTTAGACATAGTTGCAACAACAAGATCAAACAGAGTTTGTCAAAGTTTTTCTTTCTCTCTCAGTTTGTCAACTGAGTTGCTTGAGGACAAGCAAGGTTTTAAGCTTTGGGGAGTTGATACGTCTCCATCGTATCTACTTTTCCAAACTCTTTTTCCCTTGTTTTGGGCTCTAATGTGCATGATTTGAATGGAACTAACCTGGACTGACGATGTTTTCAGCAGAATTGCCTTGGTGTTGTTTTTGTGCAGAAATCAAAGTTCTCCAAACGTCTTGAAAATTTACGGAGATTATTTTTGGAAAATATGAAAAATACCTGGGTAAAGATCCACCTGAGGGGGTGGGCCAGTAGGCCACAAGCCCTGAAGCCGCCACCCCCCTTGGTGGCGGTGGGCAAGCTTGTGGGGCCCACGTGGCTCTGCCGCCCCAATCTCAGCTCTATAAATTCACTTTCGTCCCAGAAAAAATAAAAAGAGAGGATTTCGTCGCGTTTGCGATACGGAGGCGCCGCCACAACCTGTTCTTCATCTGGAGGGCGGATCTGGAGTCCGTTTTGGGCTCCGGAGAGGGGAATTCGTCGCCATCGTCATCATCAACCTTCTTCCCTCTCCAATTCCATGAAGCTATTCGTCGTTCGTGAGTAATCTATTCGTAGGCTCGCTGGGCGATGATGAGTAGAATGAGATCTATCATGTAATCGAGTTAGTTTTGATGGGGATTGATCCCTAGTATCCACTATGTTCTGATATTGATGTTTCTACTACTTTGCCATGCTTAATGCTTGTCACTAGGGCCCGAGTGCCATGATTTCAGATTTGAAATTATTATGTTGTCACCAATATATGTGTGTTTTAGATCCGATCTTGCAAGTTGTAGTTACCTACTATGTGTTATGATCCGGCAACCCCGGAGTGACAATAACCGGAACCACTCCCAGTGATGACCATAGTTTGAGGAGTTCATGTGTTTACTAAGTGCTAATGCGTTGGTCCGGTTCTTTAATATAAAGAAGAACCTTAATATCCCGTAGTTTCCTTTTGGACCCCGCTGCCACGGGAGGGATGCACAATAGATGTCATGCAAGTTCTTTTCCCTAAGCACGTATGACGACACACGGAATGCGTGCCTACATCACATTAACGAACGGGAGCTAGCCACATATCTCTCCGTGTTATAACTGTTGCATGATGAATATGATCCAAACAAATCACCGACCCATTGCCTACGAGTCTGTCCTACTGCTGATGTTACTCTTTTTGCTCTGCTGCTGTTACTACGGTTGCTGCTGTTGTTACTTGCTGTGTTGTTACTTGCTACTATTGCTACTTGCTACTACTGTCACTACTGCTGTTCCTTGCCACTGTTATTACTCGTTACACTGCTGCTACCTGCTACGATACTTTTTCTCCCGCCGTTGACGGGAAAGAATATTTTCCGTCCATGGGCAACTTCTGGCGCCATTGATACGACAATTAGGAATAGTTTGCCGTCAACAGATCGTTTCTGACACCGTTGTTATCATACTACTTTGCTACTGATACTTTGCTTGCAGATACTAATACTTCAGGTGTGGTTGAATCTGATAAATTCAGCTGCTAATACTCGACAGTATTCTCTCACCTCCTGTCTCGCGAATCAACAAATTTGGGTCAAATACTCTTCCCTCGAAAACTGTTACGATCCCACGCGCTGGTGGGCCGTCAACAACATTCTTCTAGTTTCGATTGTCGGAGAGTGCTAGCAGCATTCTTCTGGTGTCATTGTAGGGGAAGGTCTGCTGTCACGGAGTCAAGTACTCCTTCTAGTCTAGAAAAAATCAATATATATTCTCCCGAAAGGTCTGACCCCTGTATCACGCAGATTTCCTCTGTTTTGCGTTTTGAGCCTGTTTCTATTGCACATCTAGATCGCTATGACTTCCCCAAAAGTTTCGAAGGACAAGATCTTCGAGAAGGTCATCAATCCCTACCTCACGGGAGTGCTGCAACACCCTCAATCTATCGAGATGCGTGAGGGGATGTTGGACATCCGTGATGTTGAGGGGCCCAAGAAGACCGGAAGCGTTGAGACGAGGCTTGAAGCAATGGAACAACAGGTCTTCAAGTGCCAAGGGATGGTGGAGCGTGGACTCAACGCCAACCACATGATGATCACGGAGTTCACCAGCAAGCATAGGATCGATGCCAATGACATTGGGAAGCACCTCTCCAGGCTCTATCACAGGATTGATCAACTCGAGGCCCAGATCTATGACCTGCAGAACCAAAACTGTGAGTATGAGTATAGATTTAAATCAATACGGTTGGCTGCAGATTTGAGGATTCCGGAGACTCCTTCATCTTTCCATGATGGAGCACCTATGCCTTGGAAGACGGAGGATCAAAGCCATGTTGCAACAACTCCACCACCATCACCTCCGAAGGAAGACAACTGAGTATGGGTATGGGCAATCCCATTGGCTTTTGCCAAGCTTCGGGGAGTTGCCACGGTATCGTATCACCATCACATCTTTTGCCTCTACCTTTGTTTTTAGTTTGTTCCTTTTCAGTCTTCTCTTTCTCTAGTAGTTTAGAAGTCTTAGTGTTTTAGTCTTGAGTTTTCCTTTGTGTCACCCGGATGTATTCGAGCTCGTGAGCCATATAATAAAGAGTGTCTTAGTTGAAGGGCTTTGCCTCTTGCCATGATCAAAAGAGTGAGAAAAGAACAAAAGCATGAAAGATCATGTAATGATCTTATGGGAAGTGACGGCTTCACATATAAAAGGGATGATGATTGAAACTTGTTGAGGGTAGACAAACGTAGACCTTGGTCATTGTTGCAATTAATAGGAAGTGATAAAGAAGGAGAGGTTCACATATAAATACATCATCTTTGACATCATCTATGATTGTGAACACTCACTAAACTATTACATGCTTAGAAGTAGATGTTGGAAAAGCAAGACAACATAATGAATTGTGTTTGCGTGGTTCCGAACAATGTTATATGATTAGAGATCTCTTAGCATGTGACAATTGCTTCCACCTCATATTAGCCAAAACTTCCGCACCAAGTAGAGATACTACTTGTGCATCCGTAAACCTTCAACCGAGTTTTGCCATGAGTGTCCACCATACCTACCTATGGATTGAATAAGATACCTCAAGTAAGTTGTCATCGGTGCAAGCAATAAAAATTGCTCTCTAATATTTATGATCTATTAGTGTGTGGAAAATAAGCTTTATACAAACCTGTGATGAGGAAGACATAAAAGCGACAGACTGCATAATAAAGTTCTTTATCACAGGAGGCAATATAAAGTGACGTTCCTCCGCACTAAGAGGACACGCATCCAAACCTCAAAAGCGCATGACAACCTCTGCTTCCCTCTGCGAAGGGCCTATCTTGTACCTTTACTTTTTTCCCTTGAAAGAGTCACGATGATCTTCACCAATTCCTTGTTTCGCCTTTATCTTGGCTAACGTCATATGCTTGGGAAAGATCTATATTCATATGTCAACTTGGAGGTAAGCATTCATGAATTATTATTGTTGACATTACCCTGGAGGTAAGCAGTTTGGAGGCGAAACTATAAGCCCCTATCTTTCTCTGTGTCCAGCTGAAACTTTGATCTCATGAGTACCACGTGAGTTGTAGCAATTGTAGAGAATGAAAAGATGATTGAGTATGTGGATTTGCTTTACAATCTCTTATTTGACTCTTTCTGATGTTGTGATAAATTTCAATTGCTTCAATGACTACAGGCTATCGGTTGTTACTTCTCGGTAAGGTTTGTGATCCATGCTTTACTTTGTGAAGGAATTATCACTTTAGCATGAGAGATTATATGTTGGTATTGCTGTTCTGATCATGGTCATGATGCCTGCATGTTCGTATCTTGTTTTGTCGACAACTCTCTCCCTAAACATGTGGACATATTTATTGATCTCGGCTTTCTCTTGAGGACAAGCGAGGTCTAAGCTTGGGGGAGTTGATACGTCCATTTTGCATGATGCTTTCATGTTGATATTTATCGCTTTTTGGGCTGCTATTTCACTTCACGGTACAATACTTATGCCCTTTCTCTCTTATTTTGCAAGGTTTACATGAAGAGGGAGAATGTCAGCAGCTGGAATTCTGGCCTGAAATTGGAGCTAGTTTGAGATACCTATTCTGTGCAACTCCAAACACCGTAAAAATCAACGATGATTTTTTTCTGGATTTCTAAAAAATACTGGTCCGAAGAAGCGACAGAGGAGCGCCAGCAGGAACGCACAAGCCTGCTAGGCGCGGCCACCCCCCTGGCCGCGCCTAGGGGGCTTGTGCGCAGCCCGCTGGCCCACTGGCCCCCCTCTTCTGCTATATGAAGGGTTTCGTCCGGAAAAAAATCGAGGAGGAGCTTTTTAATGGATTCGCCGCCGCCACGAGGCGGAACTTGAGCAGAACCAATCTAGAGCTCCGGCAGGACGATCCTGTCGAGGAAACTTCCCTCTCGGAGGGGGAAATCATCGCCATCGTCATCACCAACACTCCTCTCATCGGAGGGGACTCGTCACCATCAACATCTTCATCAGCACCATCTCATCTCCAAACCCTAGTTCATCACTTGTAACCAATCTCCTTCTCGCGACTCTGATTGGTACTTGTAAGGTTGCTAGTAGTGTTAATTACTCTTTGTAGTTGATGCTAGTTGGATTACTTGGTGGAAGAGTTTATGTTCAGATCCTTGATGCTACTCATTACCTCTCTGGTCATGAATATGATTATGCTTTGTGACTAGTTACTTTTGTTCCTGAGGACATGGGATAAGTCATGCTAATAGTAGTCATGTGAATTTGGTATTCGTTCGATATTTTGATGTGTTGTATGTTGTTTTTCCTCTAGTGGTGTTATGTGAACATCAAATACATAACACTTCAACATTATTTGGGCCTAGAGGAAGGCATTGGGTAGTAGTAAGTAGATGATGGGTTGCTAGAGTGACAGAAGTTTAAACCCTAGTTTATGCGTTGCTTCGTAAGGGGCTGATTTGCATCCACTAGTTTAATGATATGGTTAGACTTTATCTTAATTCTTCTTTCGTAGTTGCGGATGCTTGCAAGAGGGGTTAATCGTAAGTGGGATGCTTGTCCAAGTAAGGGCAGTACCCAAGCGCCGGTCCACCCACATATCAAACTATCAAAGTAACGAACGCGAATTATATGAACATGATGAAAACTAGCATGACAGAAATTCCCGTGTGTCCTCGGGAGCGTTTTTCCTCCTATAAGACTTTGTGCAGGCTTGTCCCTTGCTACAAAAGGGATTGGGCCACTTTGCTGCACCGTTGCTACTTTTGTTACTTGTTGCTTGCTACGAATCATCTCGCCACACAATCACTTGTTACCGATAATTTCAGTGCTTGCAGATTTTACCTTGCTGAAAACCACTTGTCAGATCCTTCTGCTCCTCGTTGGGTTCGACACTCTTACTTATCGAAAGGACTACGATTGATCCCCTATACTTGTGGGTCATCAGTGAGTAGTGGCATGCAAGGCCAAGACCCGAGTCGAGCGCATGTGAACGCCCAGCTTGCACGTGCAATACTCCCTCTGTATACTATTATAAGAGTGTTTAGATAACTAAAGTAGTGTTCTAAATGCTTTTGTATTAGTTTATGGAGGGAGTAAAACCCAACATGGAGACATGGACACTAACAATACAAACCGGCAGCGGGCAAGACATCGCACACGCACGCTACACACACCCAACCTATCACGAGCACACCAACCTGGCGTGTGGCAGAGAAACCGACAAGCGGGTTCAGCTAGCCCATCGAGCACTTGACAACAAGCGGACCTCCCCTGCGAGTGCACCACACAACACCCGTGACGCTCGCCCCATGCACGCCCGCAGTCCACCCGTGATGGACCCACGAGGCGGGTTGCCCGGGTGCGCCCCGTCCAGAATACAACCGGGCGGAAACACCATGCTGAAAAGACCTCGATGACACCTAGAGGGGGGTGAATAGGCTATTTAAAAACTTCTTCGGATTTGGCTTGAAACTATTGCGGAAATAAACTAAGAGGGTACTTGTCAAGCACAAATCCTAAATGCACTAGGCACTGCAGCGTGTATCAACAACACGATCTACCAAGATGGACACAATACAGTTACTAACAAGCACAAGTAAGTTACACAAACTTACTTGAGCTATATCACACGACAAGTAGGTGAACAACACAAGATACTAGATCACACTATATCACACGATATATCAAAAGCTGCAAGTATGAACGTGTGGATATAGAAGGTATGCTTGAATGATTAATCTTGTACAAGAAATAGCCAACACAATATAATGAGCACAAACAATATGCAATGTATGTATGCTCAAGTAACACAAGTAAACCACAAGTAAGGAGTTAGGGTTAAGGATAACCAAGGTCACTGAGACGAAGATGTATCCCGATGTTCACTTCCTTGGAGGGAAGCTAGTCACCGTTAGAGAGGTGGGTGTTACCACGAAATCACACCAACGCCACGAAGGCTCACCCTATTCTCCCTTTGAGATAACACCAGGAAGGCGTTTCTCAACCACTAGTGGTAAGCCTTTGAGGTGGCTTCCAAACCCTCACAAACTTTTCCGGGGGGTAATCACACGGATTGATTCCTCTTCGAAGAACTCCTACCACCTAGGAGTCTCCAACCTCCAAGAGTAACAAGATCACGGGGAATGCTCAAAACTTGCTCAAATCTCAAATAGCTTGGGTTGAGAGGAGGAGAGGGAGACGATCTATCTTTTGATTGGAACAACTCTCAAAGGGGCTCACAAATGCTCTTGGGATCTAAGATTTGGTGTGAGCAAATGTGTGTGAGGTAGAAATGTGTTCTTATGAGGATAAGGCTGTGTTGGGGCACCCTCTCACGAAGTTGGAGGGGGGTATTTATAGTGGGGAGAGAAAAACAGTCGTTGGGGACACTTTAAGTCACACATGGTTCGGACGTCCGGCAGTTTACGGAAGTCCGGGCGTCCACAAGGGGTCGGACGTCCGAGGGCTGTAAATATGTCTGGAACCACTGTGGTGTTGAACAGGGACCGGACGTCCGGAGAAGGTCGGAAGTCCGAGTTATTCTCTGGTGCAAGATTCCGGATTTCCGGAAGGGGACGGACGTCCGGCCCTCGGATGTCCGGAGGGAGCCGGAAGTCCAAGTTATATGGCTCAAGTTCTTCTGGTGCAAAGCTCCGGATTTCCGAAGTTGGTCGGACGTCCGGCCCTCGGACGTCCGGAGGGAGCCGAAAGTCCGAGTTATATGGCTCAAGTTTCTCTCGTGCATAGTTCTGGATTTCCGAAGCTGGTCGGACGTCCGGGCCTCGGACGTCCGGAGGGAGCCGGAAGTCCGAGTTATATGGCTCTGATTTCTCTGGTATAGGATTTCGGATTTCCGAAGCAGTCGGTAGTCCGGCCCTCGGACGCCCGGAGGAAGCCGGATGTCCGAGGCACTGGTTCTGTTTTAAGATAACCGCAGAGAAGTGGAGATGTGGTCTGAGCAGAACAGTGGAGATGTAGTTTGAGCAAGTTCATAGCAAAACCTGTGATCCCCTCTTAATAGTGCGGGATCCCTAAGGACTCAAGAATCATAAAAGGTTACTGATGATCCATACTTGAGTGTATACTTTTATTCGCTGATCATCACTCTGCACCACTAACGTCAAAGGAACTGATACCTTTGAGTTAGCCCTTTCACTTGAGCTTGATGTTGTTGTTCCTTCCTGGCTCAAGTTGAAAGAAAGACATGATGAAGTCTTCAAGTAGCTCTCCCATACACAATGCGGAAAGCCTAGCTTATATATTCATCTTCATTTGTCCACCATGTGAACATCCACAAGAATCAAGCATGTAGTGCTCAGGAATGCTTATCTTGATCTTGTCCTTGTTAGCATATGAGGTTGTCCTTATCAACACATGATCATTGACAATAGTTTCAATGATATATTTGTGCTGATCCACTTGAACTTGCACACCACAATCTTGATGACGATCACCACTTGACGTCATCCTTCATGGGTTGTATGAGATCTTCCTTTTGACGCAAGCCCAATGGAAGCACACCTAACCCCCACATAGGAGTCTCACAAAGACCATGGGTTAGTACACAAACACGTAATGGACAATGCTTACCATACCATGGGATCACTTGATCCCTCTCGGTACATCTTATACGCTTTGTGTGTTGATCATCTTGATTTACTCTTTGTCTGAGATCTTGATCAACCTAGTGTCTCTATGACCATTCTTTGGATAGTACTTTGAATAACATCTTGGTCATCATATAAACTCCTTGAACCCAACAGATGGACTTCAAGAAGTGCCTATGGACAAATCCTATAAATATAACTTAAGGCAACCATTAGTCCATAGGAATTGTCATCAATTACCAAAACCACATATGGAGATATATGCTCTAAAAATCTCCCCCATTTTGGTAATTGAAGACAGCCACTTCAAGAGAGTTTATATAAGGAAATAAGCATAACCAAGTGCACACATACAAGGTAATAATGCATGTGTGCAAGATGTAAATGCTTACGCAATAAAGGCAAAACCCTCTAAACATATCCAAAGTAAACTCTCTAAACTTCTCCCCCATTGGCATCATTTGCCAAAATGGACGAAAAGTTTTAGAAAGCCAATATAGTAGGTGGTCCTCCAAAAAGTGTGTAATTCTCAGCAAGTGAGTGCAGAAAAATACACAAATACAATGATAAGTAGTTGGAGGAAAACAAAATATATTGAGGACCCAAAGATTGCAAATAAAAGGATCGTATGCCACAAAGACATACAAAGATAGAGGCAAGCAATCAAAAGATTCCAGATGGAACAAACAATCATATGGTCCTTCGAACCACATGAATAAAAGATATTACGATAAAGGCAACATAGTGCTTTATCAAAAACTAGAGAAGCTCCCCATGATTTGTGCACTAATATGAGATTTTTGTATTTGACACAGCTGCACAAAATAGGATCATTTCTCCCCGAGAATTTATAAAACACACAATGAGTGCAAGAAGATAGATGAGACAATGAGCATATCAATTGCACAAAACAAATGGTTGAGCAACATGTAATAGACGCAACTTAAGAATAGGCTCAAACAAAGTAATGTGTGTGAGTCATGGCAAAGCACTTGAGAAGACTAAGATAAGGATGAGCATTACTCATCAACATAGTCTTGATGAAATGAGATACAAAGTGAAGACATATCATTCCCACACACACATACTAGAAAATGGGTTCACAAGCTTACTAATAAACAAAATAAGAACCAACGCTTGTGACAACCCATTGTGAAGATATGAAGTAAGAACCTTGCCAATAGGAGTGATACTAATTGAAAATGGCAAAACCCTCATCAAGACAAGCATGAGGAAAAATAATCTTCACGGCCAAAGAGTGCATCAAGATGTAGGAAAATAAGATACGCACTCAAAACAAATCCTTTCACGAAGCCACCAAAAACTGAAAAAGGAAATGCAACGATGGACGTGAAAGAAAAGAGGATATCAATTAGAGATGTAACTTCTCTCATGTGTAAAAGATTCTAAGTAGAAGACAATCATGATGATATATATCCACAAAGAAGGATGTACACACGAAATGGTTACAAGAAGGAACAAACTAGATATCCAAAAGGAAGTCATAAATATATCAATGAGATCTTTTGCTTGGAAGCATAGCACATGGCCTAATATTTTCTTATTGTACAATATGAACTTCCAACATACGAGCATCAAAGACATCCCAACTAGTAGTAAGACATCATCGTTCAGATGCTTTGAGAAAGAAAACAAGTACTACAAGAACGACTCAAGAGATTTATGACATGATGCAACCTGGAAAAGAAAAGACAGGTTGGGGCCTTTGCAAGAAAAGAATGCATGAAGTGGATACTTGTTACCGAGACAACATTGGATTTATGTAGTAGATAGTTGTTCTTTGATCATCCTAGCTTGGCTCCAATAATCACATGGTCTCAACACCTTCCTTATAGGTGAGCCGAGCATCCAAAGCATCTCTAGTTGTTCCTGGAACAGCAAAAACAAACAAAATGGTGCCCAAACTCATTGGGACCAAAGAGATAGAAAACCAGCAATACATAGGACAAACTCCACATACATATGTGCATATAGATATGAATTTGAATTTCATGCACACTTTAGCCAATTTATGACAAGGTGGAGTTTCCCCTATATATTGGGTCAAAGAAGGAAAGCAAGAAAAAGAAGTTGTATATAGTAGATATGCATGCTCAAGACTCTCAAGAATCAACTCAACACAAAGTTGATAAGTCACCAAAAGACAAGGCATCAAGTGATAATAAGATCCTAAACAAAAAAAAGAAATATCACTTGAAGGATATCAACTAAAAGATACCTCAAGGAATGAGATATTCATTGACACATGCCAAATAAAAGGAAACAAGAAACCAATTGAAGGAAAACAAACACGAGGTATTTAATTTCCAAAAGAGAGCTAGGTTCCAACAAACCAAGCCCTCGACAAATTTTCATGATGGCACAAAGCATCATAAAGAGAAAGACTTGCCTCCCATCAACACACACTTGATGGGGATCAAAAGATTTTGTGATGGGTGAATACAGAGAGTGTTCTAAAGAAAATAGGATAGCTCCCCCAAGGGACGTGCATTATATAGAATTTGCATTTAAATAAAAAATGCACACGACGGCATCATCACTTTCTCTATATCTATAAAAACACTAGACATGTTAAGATAGACCCATAAGAGGCAAGGAAGACAAACGAAACACAAAATCCAATGTAAAGACGATTAGCAATTCCTATCACATGATGGGAATACCAATTGTCAAGGACAAGAAGTATTTTGGAAGTGATACTCATTGGTAGATTGTGAATATATCCAAGATCATTTTTACCCATAAAACGCAAGCAAATGACACTTGTAGAGATAACATGCCACCTAGGAACAAGATAATTTACAATATCAACACTAAGTGGCAACACCTCAAATGTACACATTTTCTAGGTTTGTAATATGCACATAGCATATTACTCCCCCATAATGTGATAAACCAACAATACTAACAAGTGGCAAATTGAAACCAACAAGAGATAATTAATGGACCATATAGAACTTGAATTTATCATCAGTAAGACATACCACATAGAAACTAGATAATCTTGAAATATCAAAACTAAGTGGTATTCCCCATGTATACACATTTATAGGATTGTGAGGTGTGCAAAGCACATCACTCCCCCACAATGGGATAATCCATTAGTCTCTCACAAGAGCCAATAAAAATACAAACAAGATGCAAAAGGCTCAATACAAGACTCACATGTACATGATATGCAAACCAACATACACATACTCGATTACTCAAGATAAGCAAGTTGGAAGCACAACATATACAAACGCATGCAAGGTACAAAACCACAACATGCAAAGGGGAAAGCACCTAACAATGTAAACAGTTTATGTATAAGTTACCGCAAGGAGGCACATTGGATATAAGATAGAAACTCAATAATCCAAATGACTTGGCTTGAGATAATATGAATGATGAAGACCCCTTAATTCTTCATTATGTATCCAAGTCTCTAATGTCCTCCATAGTCACCTATTGATAAAGTTTGAGCTTGTTGGTCCCCAACTACGTTGGGTCCTAAGAGGTTAATCACAATAGGCTTGGCAACCCAAATGGTTCTGTTCTTGACACCATTTTGAGTACCAACAAACTTGGCAAACACATTGCCAACCTTATCCTTCCCAAGAGAATAGATATCATCAATAGTGATTGGGTTGGATAAGTTACCTCTCATGCAAGACGAAGCGACGTGACCCTTCTCACGACATAAGTAGCAACATCTACCCTTTGTTTTCTTCCCAGTTGATTTCTCACCTTGGGGAGTGTTGGCTTGAGTCTTATTGGGAAGAGGCCTTCCTTCAACTTGTAGCTGAGTGTGTGATTGAGTTTGTGGCCGCTTCCCTTGTTGCTCGTGACTTTGAGACTTCGTCTTCAAAGGGCAAGATCTAACATGGTGCCCTTTAACTTTGCACTTGAAGAAAATGATTTTGGCCGAATTTTTAACTCGTTCTAGGGCACTCTTGTTCTTGTTTGAGTTTACTCCAACATCATTTTTGTCATTCGGAGATGTTTGCTCACACAGGACGTTGTTGAGTGTGGACATCCCTTCATGACACTGTTCCAAGTCTTTCTTCAAAGAAGTGACTTGGGCCTTGAGCTCTTCGATTTCCTCTGCATGGTTAGTTTTAATGCAAATACTAGAGGAACTGTAAGTTTCATTGTTAGAGCAACAAGGCAAGGAAAGTAATTCATCACACGAGGTAGCAACAGTATGAGTAGACGAATTACGAGGACTAACACATGGAAATATAGTACTTTGACTAGAAGTAGTACCATTGTCCACATGAGGCTTATTTGATGTTACCTTGGTGATGATAGCCTCATGAGCTAACTTTTGCACATTATAGGATGTTAGAAGATCGACATGAGAGCTTGTGAGCATTACATGGTTTTCTTTCAACTTCCCATAATTGCTAGTTAGTAAATCAAGTTGAGCACGTAGCTCAATATTCTCCTTCAATGTTGATACTTCAAATGAGGTAGAGTTAGATGTACAAGTATCATCAACAATATGAGAGGAGTAAGTAGCAAATAGAGACTTCTCATGAGTAGATTGAAGCTCCTCATAGATCTTAGAGGTTTTGATGAGCTCTCCCTTGACATTATTGCATTCAAGGAGAAGGACCTCAAAATCCTTTTTGAGTTTATCATGAGCAACTTCAATCTCTCCTTTTCAAGATCTTAAGTCTCTACATGCTTGATGACTCTTCTCAAGTTCATGTTCAAGTTGTTCACTTTTAGCTTGTTCATGATTAAGTGAATCATTACAATTTTCAAAGTAAGCAAGAACATCTTGGAATCTTTGAAGAGCGTTATTTTTAGCTTTGTGAAGAATTTTACTCATCACATAGATATTTTCGGTCAAATCATCATCACCATCCTCATCGCAAATATCATCGTTATTGCACAGGGAAGATAATACCTCATTATTACCTCTTGCCATGAGGCAAATGTGAACTGGAGGAGTTGATGATGATTCTTTTGGTGAATCAGATTATTCATTAGTCAAAAGTACTTCATATTTCTTGATTTCCCCTAAATGATTAGTCATAGAGCAACTAGGGAGAAATAAGATATTTTGATCAAGAGGACACGAGGAAGCAGGCATATCACCACAGACATTTGTCGAGGGATCTTTAGGTGAAATGCATGACCTATCAACACAATAATTTACACTATGTGTGGTGCTAGATATGCTCGTGACCATAGAGGCTATGACATTTTCATCAACATATATTTCTTCACTCACCATGTCATTACCTTGTGAGATTGAAGATGCTAAGGTGTGCAAGCAATCAGATATGGAAGTAGTGGTGGACTCTTTAAGATCGAAAAGAGTGAAGAGCTCATGCACCAACTCCTTCATCATAATACCATCTTCATCAAGATTGGACCCACCATATATATCTTCAAGTTTAGTCCAAACTTCATGAGCTCACTTGCAAGTCGAGATAGACTTAAACACTTCAGGACTTATGGTTCGATGAATGGCAAGAAAAGCCTCACAATCAAGATACATCTCATTAGTAGATGAAGATGCATCATCCTTTTTGTCGGCGATCCCTACAAGAACAATTCGTAAAGTATTTGGGCCCATGGCCCGAAAGTGATGAAGCATACGAATTCTCCATAGGGTATAATTTGTGCCATCAAAGTCAAAGATGCCATTATGCACTAATCCAATAGTCGACATTGATACTCTCTAGGTCATGAAACCTAATTAAAGAGAGACCTAGCTCTGATACCAATTGAAAAGACCTCGATGATGCCTAGAGGGGGGTGAATAGGCTATTTAAAAACTTCTTCGGATTTGGCTTGAAACTAATGCGGAAATAAACTAAGAGGGTACTTGTCAAGCACAAATCCTAAATGCACTAGGCACTACAGCGTGTATCAACAACACGATCTACCAAGATGGACACAATACAGTTACTAACAAGCACAAGTAAGTTACGCAAACTTACTTGAGCTATATCACACGACAAGTAGGTGAAAAACACAAGATACTAGATCACACTATATCACACGATATATCAAAAGCTGCAAGTATGAACGTGTGGATATAGAAGGTATGCTTGAATGATTAATCTTGTACAATAAATAGCCAACACAATATAATGAGCACAAACAATATGCAATGTATGTATGCTCAAGTAACACAAGTAAACCACAAGTAAGGAGTTAGGGTTAAGGATAACCAAGGTCACTGAGACGAAGATGTATCCCGATGTTCACTTCCTTGGAGGGAAGCTAGTCACCGTTAGAGAGGTGGGTGTTACCACGAAATCACACCAACGCCACGAAGGCTCACCCTATTCTCCCTTTGAGATAACACCAGGAAGGCGTTTCTCAACCACTAGTGGTAAGCCTTTGAGGTGGCTTCCAAACCCTCACAAACTTTTCCGGGGGGTAATCACACGGATTGATTCCTCTTCGAAGAACTCCTACCGCCTAGGAGTCTCCAACCTCCAAGAGTAACAAGATCACGGGGAATGCTCAAAACTTGCTCAAATCTCAAATAGCTTGGGTTGAGAGGAGGAGAGGGAGACGATCTATCTTTTGATTGGAACAACTCTCAAAGGGGCTCACAAATGCTCTTGGGATCTAAGATTTGGTGTGAGCAAATGTGTGTGAGGTAGAAATGTGTTCTTATGAGGATAAGGCTGTGTTGGGGCACCCTCTCACGAAGTTGGAGGGGGGTATTTATAGTGGGGAGAGAAAAACAGTCGTTGGGGACACTTTAAGTCACACATGGTTCGGACGTCCGGCAGTTTACGGAAGTCCGGGCGTCCACAAGGGGTCGGACGTCCGACAGGGGTCGGACGTCCGAGGGCTGTAAATATGTCTGGAACCACTGTGGTGTTGAACAGGGACCGGACGTCCGGAGAAGGCCGGAAGTCCGAGTTATTCGACTCAAGCTTCTCTGGTGCAAGATTCCGGATTTCCGAAAGGGGACGGACGTCCAGCCCTTGGACGTCCGGAGGGAGCCGGAAGTCCGAGTTATATGGCTCAAGTTCTTCTGGTGCAAAGCTTCGGATTTCTGAAGCTGGTCGGACGTCCGACCCTCGGACGTCCGGAGGGAGCCGAAAGTCCGAGTTATATGGCTCAAGTTTCTCTGGTGCACAGTTCTGGATTTCCGAAGCTAGTCGGACGTCCGGGCCTCGGACGTCCGGAGGGAGCCGGAAGTTCGAGTTATATGGCTCTGATTTCTCTCGTATAGGATTCCGGATTTCCGAAGCAGTCGGTCGTCCGGCCCTCGGACGTCCGGAGGAAGCTGGATGTCCGAGGCACTGGTTCTGTTTTAAGATAACAGCAGAGCAGTGGAGATGTGGTGCGAGCAGAACAGTGGAGATGTAGTTTGAGCAAGTTCATAGCAAAAGTTGTGATCCCCTCTTAATAGTGCAGGATCCCTAAGGACTCAAGAATCATAAAAGGGTACTGATGATCCATACTTGAGTGTATACTTTTATTCGCTGATCATCACTCCGCACCACTAAGTCAAAGGAACTGATACCTTTGAGTTAGGCCTTTCACTTGAGCTTGATGTTGTTGTTCCTTCCTGGCTCAAGTTGAAAGAAAGACATGATGAAGTCTTCAAGTAGCTCTCCCATACACAATGCGGAAAGCCTAGCTTATATATTCATCTTCATTTGTCCACCATGTGAACATCCACAAGAATCAAGCATGTAGTGCTCAGGAATGCTTATCTTGATCTTGTCCTTGTTAGCACATGAGGTTGTCCTTATCAACACATGATCATTGACAATAGTTTCAATGATATATTTGTGCTGATCCACTTGAACTTGCACACCACAATCTTGATGACGATCACCACTTGACGTCATCCTTCATGGGTTGTATGAGATCTTCCTTTTGACGCAAGCCCAATGGAAGCACACCTAACCCCCACATAGGAGTCTCACAAAGACCATGGGTTAGTACACAAACACGTAATGGACAACGCTTACCATACCATGGGATCACTTGATCCCTCTCGGTACATCTTATACGCTTTGTGTGTTGATCATCTTGATTTACTCTTTGTCTGAGATCTTGATCAACCTAGTGTCTCTATGACCATTCTTTGGATAGTACCTTGAATAACATCTTGGTCATCATATAAACTCCTTGAACCCAACAGATGGACTTCAAGAAGTGCCTATGGACAAATCCTATAAATATAACTTAAGGCAACCATTAGTCCATAGGAATTGTCATCAATTACCAAAACCACATATGGAGATATATGCTCCAACACATGCATGGTGCCCCTGGTACGCCACCTCGAAAAAACGTTCCCCTTCCTCGCCCGGCCCGCTCCCACTAGCGTGAGATGGGGAAAAAATCCTACTCCTTCGCCAGCCCCCACCCCTCCTAGATCCCCTCCTCCCGCCGTCGCTAGAGTGCGCCACCGGGCAAAGGCAGGTCAGCGTTGGCGGCGGTGAGCCCTCCGAACCCTACGCGCAAGGGCCTGGTGCAGGGCGGCCACCTCAGGTGATGGTACTACGATGGGCAGGGCGTGGTAGCGCAGCGATGATGGCAACAGCTGGTGTAGGCACGTGGGTGATATTTCTACGTGAGCGGCTCAAGCCTAGGCGGGTGGCTCCTTCGCTCAGCTACACACGGACAGCGCGAGCCTAAGCGGCAAGGTTTGGCTGTCTCCGACGGCCCTTGGTGTGTTGGAGGGGGCTGGAGTTGGGGCGCGTCATGGTGGGGTGTTCAGCGGCGTGGCAGCTGGGTTGTACTCGTCCAGGATGTGGATTGTTGGTAATTAATAACGACATATGTATCAGTGAACTAATGGTCTTATCCTAGTATATTTCAGAAAAGTTCAAAGATGCATTAGCTAAAGGTTTGTGAGGAGAAACCCCTTGATGCAAGGAAATAAATAGGATTGGCTCAAGCTTCAAGCAAGAGGACTCTACATTTTCATTTCTGAGAAATCACTTTTGAGTCCATAGGAAAGCTAATACTATTAAAAGGTGCTGAGGTATCTTCATGATTTGGTTGCTCAAGTGATTAGATATAGCCACCAAAAATAGTTAGCATTTCTCTCACAAGAACCTATGTCCCAAGCGAAAATAGAAAAATCGGTACCACCAAGTTTTTTGACTCGGCGCTACCAATTTTCCAAGTGACAAATCCTTTGCCAAACCCCTAATCTCCCAGTACCACCAAGTTTCACATCGGTACCACCAAAACATAGTGACCAACTTTCTGTTGTCTCTATTTCAAGAATCGAAATTTCTGAGATTGAAATCAGTACCACTAAGATTTGGATAATGTCCTAGGTCATCGTGTGAGTACCACCGATATTCATATGTCGGTCTCATCGAGAATTCAAAAGCTGCCACATTTAGTGCAACTCAGTACCACTGAGATTCATTTCAGTGTCACCGAGTTGGGCATTAATGTTGTAATGGTTAGATTTTGGGGGATACCTATATATACCCCTCCACCTCCTCTCACTCGTAGAGGAAGCACTAAGAACACACACGACACACACACACACACACACACACACTTGCAAGATCCATTTTCTGAGAGAGAGACACCTACTCATGTGTTGAGATAAAGAGATTCCAATCCAACCATTTGAAACTTGATATGTAGCCTACCCAAGTCAATTTCCACAAAATCAGTCCCTCTTACCCATGCCAAATCTATGAGACGGTTATTGAGTGTTGAGGAGACTATATATCTTTTGAAGCACAAGAGCAAGGAGTTCATCGTTGTACCGCATCTATTACCTTTTGGAGGGTGGTGCCTCCTAGATTGGTTAGGTGTCGCTTCGGAGCCTCCTACTTAGTGTTGTGGAGTTGAACCTAGAAGTTTGTACGGGCATGGAGATCACCTACAAGATCTACCATGAGTGAGGCTAGTCTTGTGTGGATGTAAGCCATAGTGGAATAGATAAGGCTGCTTCTTCGTGGACCCCTTGTGCATAGAGCCCTCCATGGACTATCGCAGTCGATACCATCCGCGGGTTGAAGTCTCCACTAACATGGACGTACGGTAGTTCCACCTACCGGAACCACGCCAAAAATCATGGTGTCAACCTTTGCGTTTGATCTTCCTTACCTAACCTCTACATTACATTTGCATGTCTTTACTCTCCACTCCTATACTCTTAGATATGCATGTGTAGGGTGAACTTGACTTGCGATAATTTCGAAAACTAGCCCACAACTAAAATTGGTAAAAGGCTAAGGTTTTATTTCGTTAAGTAGTCTAATCACCCCCCCCCCTCTAGACATACTTCAGATTCTACAAGTGGTATGAGAGCTTTGGTCTCCATTGCATTGGTTTCACAACCTAGGAGAGTATGGTGTCTAGTGAGGAAAATTATCACTGTAGAGGTCCATATTTTGATGGTACAAACTTTGCTAGTTGGAAGCACAAGATGAAAATGCATATTCTTGGTCATAACCCTGCCATTTCGGTTGTTGTTCGTTTGGGTATGCAAGGTGATTTCCTCGAAGAAGGAGGAGAACCGGATCATGAGTCGACGATGGAAAAACTGTAGATGTTGCAATACAATGCTCAAGCCCGCAACATCCTGTTCAACTGCTTGTGCCCCAAAGAATTCTACAAAATTAGCCGCCTTGAGAACGCAAAGGAAATTTGGGATACTTTTGTTGATATGCACGAAGGTACTGAATCTCTCACAGAATCTAAGTTGGATGTGCTACAAAGTCAGCTTGATAAGTTCAAGATGAAGGATGATGAACGAGTCGCTGAGATGTAGTCTAGGCTAGCTCTCATCACAAATGAGATCGCCGACTTATGAAGCGAAGAGATGACCAACAAATTCATCATCAACAAGAAACTTAGAGCCTTGGATGGAAGATACGATACCGTGTGCACATTGATCCACATGATACCAAACTATAAGGATCTCAAACTAACGGAAGTCATTGGAAGGATTGTTGCTCCTGAAATGCCACTCAAGCACAAAGATGAGTTGCACAACAAGTCAAGTGGTGCTTACAAAGCTTCAAGTGATTCTCCCACTACTACAAATGACAACCTTGTTACCAATGAAGAGATAAGCCTCATGGTCAGAAAATTCAACAAGTTCTACTAGAGTAGAGGCAAAGAAAGAAGCTAAAACTCAAGATATGAAGAGAAGCATTCATCTAGTCGTGGACACAACTGCTACAATTGTGGAAAGCCTGGACACTATTCCAATGAGTGCTCGGGTCCCCACAAACAAAGAGAAAAGTCACCTAGAAGACGAAGCTCGAGGGATGAGTCACCTCACAGAGAGAGAAGGAGTAGAGAAGATCGTTATGAATGAAGACACTCCCGGAGAAGCAAGAAATCGGAGAAGAAGGACAAATACACCAAGAGCAGCTCAAGAAGAAGACATCAAGATCATGTTGGTGAATGGGTATCCGGCTCCGAGTCCGACAACCAATCTGAAACAAGCTACCACTCCAACTCCGACTATAGTCAAGATGAAGGTGTCGCCGGTCTTGCACTCGTTTCCTCCAACTTCTACGACATATTTGATTCACTAGATGAAGGGATTGGAAATGGCTTCATGGCAAAAGGCCCCAATATATCACACCCCGAGTACTTTAATTTTGATAGTGATGAGGATGACTTGTTAGGAGAAGATGACTTGCTCTTTGATAAGACTAGTGCTAACATTGAAGCTAAACTTGATAATAATCATGCTAGTCAAGAGAAGTCGAATAATGATGATAAGAAAGAGATTGAACGACTAACTAAAGAATTAAACATTCCTATGTTAGCTCATGAAACTACTCTAGAAGATCATAGAGAGCTTGCAATAACTCTTGAGAAGCTACACTTTGAGAAGCTAAATTTAGAGCAAGAGCATGAGTTTCTAATAGCAATCAATGATGATGTTCGAAAGAAGAGTTCTTCTTATCTAGGCAAACGATTAATCTTGTCTACTTTTCTTCCACAAGTTAAACCTAAGAATACTAGCAACAAAGGCAAGAAAGTTTCTTCATCTAGTAACAACAATGATAAACTAAAATCAAATGATGTTGTTGCTAGTAGCTCTCTTGATTCCACTAATGATTCTCTTAGCCAAGTTACACTTGAGCAAGAAAACAATTTATTGAAAGGAATTATAGACACAGGTGTCATCAAGAGTCTTGATGGATGTAAGCAATTCAAAGAAATTGTGCTCAAGCAATGAGGACATTGGACGAAGAAAGGTATTGGCTACTTCAATGCCAACAGAGTTGAATGGGGAGAAGGTCAGTATACCAAACCAAATTTTGTTCCTCAAATGGAGAAGTATGATTCTACTCTACCCAAGGGAACAAGTTCTCAAGATGACCCTATACTACAAGACCACAAGGGCAAGGGAAAGTCTCAAGAGGAGATTGACTCATTTGAGGAAGAACCCCAAGCCAAGGTCAAGTGGATTCCCAAGTACACTACTAGCTCTACTTCATCTAGTGCTACCACAACTCCAAGGATCCTCATCAAGTTGATGTGGGTCCCCAAGAAGAAGAACTAGAGAAGTTCTTGAGGGGTGAATCCTCCAATGAAATTCACTCTTATTCATTTTGGCAAGAACTAAATGCAATCAACTTCAACTTTATGCATTAGTTCAAGGAGTCACACATTCCCTCAAAGGTAAGCAAGGGACAAGGTAGTTAATGTATCTTTGGACATCACATCACATGCATTGCATTCCGTGTCCATAGATATGCTTACATATGTTCCTTCTGCTTTGGGACTAACCCATGTAGGTGAGAAGAGTAAGAAACAACAAGGATTGCTCCCAAGTCAAGATGATCTTCATAAATAATGAGCATCCACCACTACTACACCCATATGAAGTATTCTGTGACAAAACCCAAGGTTAGTTTATCCCTCTTAGGGGGATGTGAAATCAAGGGAGAGCTTTACTCTAAGACTTGAGTATAAGCATCTCTTAAAGATGTGAACACAATGATAGCTTTATGAAAAAGTGGAAACCACAGTTGTGCTTAAACGATAAGTATGACCTATGATCAAGTATTCTTGCTTGGCTCCTATGTCAATATACTCATATATAAATGAATTCGTCATCACCAAGTGCTTGGTAGATACTATAGTGTTTGTGCATGTTCACCATGTTTTATTTGACATCTTGTTGTGTGAACATGTTGGTATGCATATTTCGCTCATTCGGGGATGTCCAATTGTTGTTATTTGGCTTTCTATTTTATTTGGCCAATTGGATATACAAGAATGCCTCAGTATATCTCTCTAGATATCTATGATTTCTCGTCTCAAATTCTATTCATGCTACATCACAAAAATTTGAGCAAGCACTTTAGGGACACTCCATGTGAGGAGCACTCGAAGATCCATGACTTCCAAAACCTCCCAAAAGCATCTCGGTGTGACCAACCTCAGAAACTCAGTCCCACCAAAGCCTAGGGTTGATCAGGTTTTTCATTCTCGGTACCACCGATAGGATCATTTCGGCCTCACCGAGTTTCACTGTCAACTGACAGTTATGGAACTCGGTGGCAGCAAAAAACCCAACTCGATGTCACCGACATCCAGGGGGTATATATTCTGCGAACCCGATGTTTGCAATTACTTCTTCAAACTTCGCCTCCCGCACCTCCTCGCTGTCGTGCGCCCTTGCCACTGGAGTCCTCATCGTCAACGGGAATCAACACCGCCATCATCGTCGTAGTGGATCCTTCACCGCACTAGGGTATGGATCCGACCCCTCTTTGCTCTCCAAATTCAAATCTCGTGCAAATAGGTTTGCCTATCTTCAGTCCATGATTGAATTTTGTTTTCGATCTAGAAGATACTTCCAGTAGATTAGAGAATGAAGGAAGATTTAGGATTAACTGTCCGCAAAACCGAATCTCGGTGTCACCGAGTTATAAAACTCGGTCCTACCGATTTTGGTTTTGGGCTACTGAGAATAGTCTCGGTGAATTTGAGGTTCCTTTTCGGTGAAACCGAAAAGGTTGCCAAGTTTCTATTAAAGAGAATGTCAGTCTCCGTGGCTCCGAATTTTTGTCTCAGTGGAACCGATATATCTTTTTGTCGAGAGTTAGACTTAATTTTTTCAAAGTTGAAACTTGCAAAAACTTCTGAATGTTTGTGATCCTCATCTCTAGCTCTTATAATTCTTTTCACATGGTTAGCTTGTTTTATTGGTGATTGTCAGTATGTTAGGCTCAGAAGATAGTCAGAATGACTTCAGAGAGCCCAGTGCTGAGATTGATTCAGGCACTAGTCCTGTGAGGACAGCTTCTGACCCAGGTACACCCAACTCTGATGATATGCCAAAGGCAGCTACCAGGTCAAGGAAGCGCTTAATTCTGATGAGGAGGATTCCGATTCTATCCCAGATGAAAGCATTCCCCAAAGGCAAAAGGAGAAATTCATTGTTAGAAAGACTGTGAGAAAAGATCATGCCAAACCATATTCAGTGAGAGTTCAAGAGGCTACTTAGAGAGGATTGAAGCTCACCCTTGGAGCCCCTTCTTCCAGGCAAGCTAAGAAGCTAGGACAGAAAAAAGCGAGGAAGAGAGTAGTGCATGTTGTTGGAAGGCCAACTTCGATGTATGAAGATCCAGCAGAAGCTGTTGATGAAGTGGAGGAAGAAATTACAGCTGAGAACACTCCTACTAAGAAGAGGCTCATGTCTCATGCTATGCCTAAGAAGACTACACCTTCAACACCTAAGAAGCGAGTAGCTCCCAAGAGGACTACTAAGGACATACCTGCAGCGAAGAAGAACAAAGGCTCTGCATCCAGAGAGGCTCTAGCACACGAGGAAGAAGATGCATCTGTGCTATGAAAGTTGAGATCTCACTTGCCATTGCACAACCATACCCATCCTATTGCTGAGGACATGAAAAAGAGAAGGGACAATGGATTGAGGCACTGGAGGACTGTTGATCCATATGCTATTAGGATAAGAACTGTCGTCGATCCTCATTTTCACACTAAGGAGTGACGATATTTTTATGAGACAGTGTTGCTAGACAAGAGTCCTGCAGACAGTGACATGCGATATGTTAATTGGTATTACATCAAGGACAATGAGGACTACTTTCCTCATGTTAGAGAGAATTTCAGGTTGCCTGGTATTGAACATTTTTTGGCACAAAGATGATACCTTGGAATTATGAGATGATCATGCAATTTTGTTCAACTGCTCATTTCTATCCAGATGGAAGGATAGTATGGATGACGGAAGGTCACCAGTATGAGTTTAGTGTAGATGAGTGGGCCACTATCATTGGTGCGATGTGGTACAAAAGGGAGATTTGGATGTGTACTCAAAACCCAAGATGAATCACAACACAAAGGCAAACATGTACAATCCAGTGCCCCATCAGTACCGACAGACACCCAAATTTGGCTATGTCAATTTTCTGCAGGCAGGAATACCAACATCAAACACCATTATGATATTTACCCTGATGCCTAAGTGAGGAGATGATAAGATCATCGGAGGTTATTCCATTAACATGCTGCACCACTTAGACACATACACCCAGGTTAGAGTGATGGACTTGATAGTTTTGACTATGAGGAGGATCCTTCAAATCAGAAGAGATCTTGTGGGTACGCACCATACATTCAGATTCTCATCAATGCCAAGATTGGCAAGCATGCATATCAACTTGATCGTCTGCACCTGCCACGACAGCCAGACTTTGAGGACATTGGAGTCGTGATGGACTCCCAGCCATCTGAGTCCTGCTTGAGCGCATGAGGCAGCAGAAGTAGCAGAGGCAGAGGCAGCAAGAGATGCTCCAGCTCCACAGCTCGGAACTACGGAGGAGAAGATGTCTTTTCTTTTCAAAACCATCCAAGGGATGGAGGGGAGTATTTTAGAGATTTTGCTGAACCGGAAGAGCCTTGAGAGGATCGCAGAGAGCAAATTCCATGACTTGGATCTCAAAGTGACGGATTTAACAACCATTGTTGAGAAGCTCCACTATGAAGTTGATTCAGTGCATATATCCCAATCCAGCCATGATGATGAAGAGTCGCCTCTTCCTATGACTATTCAGTTCAGGACCCAGTCTAGGTCTGTAGTTGTGCGAGTCACAGAAGCAAGACCAACTTCATCACCTCAAGCATCAAGATCTTCAGCTTCAGCTCCATCTCCTGCACCTCCATCTCTAGGGAAAAATGCACAAGCCTTCGCCGACGCTCTTGTGTCCACTCCACTGACTGCTATCGGAGGAGATCGAGCCGAGAGTAACTTTTAGTTCTAGACCTTTGAACTTTTTGGTAAATTGTTGCCGAAGGGGGAGAAGTGTATAGATCAATTAGGGCTTCGAGAGAGAGAGAGACAGAGAGAGAGCTTTGCATTTTATTTGCTCACATTTGGTTTTACAAAAGTTTTGGTCTTTTGGATGACTTAAATTTCGTTGTGTTTGATCATACGCTTTGGATTTTTATGCTACTATGTTATACCTTTGAGCTATCTACATGATGATTATTCACTTATTTGCTTGGTGTTATGTGCTTTACTAATCACTCATATCATTTATCCGCACCACCAATATGTACGTGACATGGAAGAGTGACTCATGATCCTAATCGATTGTGCATTTGCATTCAAACACAAATTAATATAATGCACAAATTTATGGGGAGCTCTTGCTTTTCGCATACTTCTCAAAGAAAAAATTTTGATCATTGATTATATTATGTTTTTAAGATTTGATCTATATGTTGTCATCAATTACCAAAAAGCGAGAGATTGAAAGCATGATTGCTCCCTAAGGTGGTTTTGGTAATTAATAACACCATATGTATCATTGAACTAATGATCTTATCCTAGTATATTTCAGAAAAGGTCAAAGATGCATTGGCTAAAGGATTGTGAGGAGAAACGCCTTGATGCAAGGAAAGGAATAGGGTTGGCTCAAGCTTCAAGCAAGATGACTCTACATTTTACATTTGTGAGAAATCACTTTTGAGTCTATAGGAAAGCGAATACTATTAAAAGGGGTGAGGTATTATGATGAATTGGTTGCTCAAGTGCTTAGAGATAGACACCAAAAATACCCAGCATTTCTCTCACAAGAATCTGTGTCCCAAGCTAAAACAGCAAAATCGGTGCCACCAAGGATTTCCACTCGGCCCTACGATTTTTTGAGTGATAGATCCTTTGCCAAACCCTAATCTCTCGGTACCACCAAGTTTCACATCAGTGCCATCGAAAGACAGTGGCCAACTTTCTCTTGCCTCTATTTCAAGAATCATAGTTTTCGAGATTGAAATTGGTACTACCGAGATTTAGAAAATGCCCTAGGTCATCCTATCGGTACCACCGAGATTCATATACCGGTCTCACCAAGAATTCAAAAGTCGCCACATTTGGTGCAACTCGGTACCATCGAGATTCATTTTGGTGTCACCGAGTTGGGCAATAATGTTGTAACGGTTGGATTTTGGGGGATGCCTATATATACCCCTCCACCTCCTCTCAGTCATAGAGGAACCACCGAGAACACACACACACACACACACACACATTTGTGAGATCCATTTTTTTGAGAGAGAGCCACCTTCTCATGTGTTGAGATCAATAGATTCCAATCCAACCATTTGAAACTTGATCTCTAGCCTCCCCAAGTTTCTTTTCACAAAAATCAATCTCTCCTACCCATGCCAAATCAGTGAGAGAGTGATTGAGTGTTGAGGAGACTATCTTTTGAAGCACAAGAGCAAGAAGTTCATCGTTCTACCGCATCTATTACCTTTTGAAGGGTGGTGCCTCTTAGATTGGTTAGGTGTCACTTGGGAGCCTTGTACTTCGTGTTGTGGAGTTGAACCAAGAAGTTTGTACGGACAAGGAGATCACGTACTTCGTGAAGATCTACCGTGAGTGAGGCTAGTCCTATGTGGACGTAAGTCATGGTAGAATAGACAAGGCCGCTTCTTAATGATCCCCTTGTGGCTGGAGCCTTCCATGGACTCTTGCAGCTGTTACCCTTCGTGGGTTGAAGTCTCCACTAACGTGGATGTACGATAGCGCCACCTATCGGAACCACACCAAAAATCGTATCAACCTTTGCGTTTGATCTTCCTTCCCTACCCTCTACATTACATTTGCATGTCTTTACTTTCCGCTTTTATACTCTTAGATATGCATGTGTAGGGTGAACTTGACTTGTCATAATTGCTAAAACTGGCCCACAAGTAAAATTGGGAAAAGCCTAAGTTTTTATTTGGTCAAGTAGTCTAATCACCCTCTCTAGACATACTTTCGATCCTATAGTTGTTCAAGAGGGTACTTAGATAGGATTGCAACTCACCCTTGGAGCCCCTTCTTCCAGGCAAGCAAAGAAGCTAGGATAGAAAAGAGCAAGGAAGAGAGTAGTGCATGTTGTTGGAAGGCAAACTTCTATGTATGAAGATCCAGCAAAAGCTGCTGGTGAAGACGAGGAAGAAATTCCAGCTGAGAACCCTCCTGCTAGGAAGAAGAAGCTCATGTGCGATGCTATGCCTAAGAGGAACGCACCTTCAGCACCTAAGAATCCAGTAGCTCCCAAGAGGACTACTAAGGACATACCTGCAGTGAAGAAGAACAATGGCTTTGCATCCAAAGAGGTTGTTGTAGAGGAGGAAGAAGATGCATTTCTACTCAGAAAGTTGAGAGCTCACTTGCCATTGCACAACGATACCCATCCTGTTGCTGAGGAGATGAAGAAGAGAAGGGAAAATGGATTGAGGCAGTGGAGGACTGTTGATCCATATGCTACCAGGATAAGAACTGTCGTCGATCCTCATTTTCACACTAAGGAGCGACAAGATTTTTATGAGACAGTGTTGCTAGACAAGAGTCCTACAGACAGTGACATGCGATATGTTGATTGGTATTACAACAAGGACAATGCGGACTACATTCCTCATGTTAGAGAGAATTTCAGGCTGCTTGATATTGAAGATTTTGTTGGCACAAAGATGACTCCTTGGAATGATGAGCTGATCATGCAATTTTATTCAACTGCTCATTCCTATCCAGATGGATGGATATTATGGATGATGGAAGGTTACCGGTATGAGTCTACTGTAGATGAGTGGGATACTATCATTAGTGGCCCTATGGCACAAGAGGGAGATTTGGATGTATACTCGGAACCCAAGATGAATGACAACACAAAGGCAAACATGTACAATCCAGTGCCCCGTCAGTATCGACAGCCACCCAAATTTGGCTATGTCAATTTTCTGCAAGCAGGAATACCAACATCAAACACAATTATGATATTTACCCTGATGCCTAAGTCAAGAGATGATAAGATGATCGGAGGTTATTCCATTAACATGCTACACCACTTAGACACCCACACCTGGATTAGAGTGATGGACTTGATAGTTGTGACTGTCAGGAGGATCCTTCATATCAGAAGAGATCTTGTGGGTACGCACCATACATTCAGATGCTCATCAATGCCACCTGCCACTATAACTATACTTTGAGGACAATGAAGTCGTGATGGACCCCATCCATTCGAGCTGAGATTTAGCGCGTGAGGCTGTAGAGGCAGCAGAGGTAGAGAGAGCAAGAGATGCTCAAGCTCCACAGCTCAGAACTACACAGGGTCAGATGTCTTTTCTTGTCAGAACCATCCAAGGGATGGAGGAGAGTATTTTAGAGATTTTGCTGCACCATAAGAGCCCTGAGAGGATCGTGGAGACCAAATTCCATGACCTAGATGTCGAAGTGACAGAGTTAACAACCATTGCTGAGCAGCTGCAATATGAAGTTGATTCAGTGCATATATCCCAATCCAGTCGTGATAAGGAAGAGTCACCTCTTCCTACGACTACTTAGCTCAGGACCCAGTCTAGGTCTGCAGGTGTGCGAGTGACAGAAGCAAGACCAACTTCATCACCTCAAGCATCTGGATCTTCAGCTTCAGTTCCAGCTCCTTCACCTCCAGCTCCACGAACATTCGCACAAGCCTTCGTCGATGCTCTTCTATCCACTTCATTGACTGCTACCGAAGGAGATCGAGCCTAGAACAATGCTTAGTTCTAGACCTTTGAACTTTTTGGTAAATTGTTCCCAAAGGGGGTGTGGGGACCCCGACTTACGAGTCGAGATCGCCGAATGACCATGCTCAGTGATCCCAAATATCAATGCTCAATGAACACACAGATACTGAATATATTAAGAGTCTTACATCGTTACGTTGGATACAACAAATGACCATGATGGTCTAGTCTCACATAGGTAGGGCCTATAAGGCCAAACACACCATCACATCCACTAGTTGAAGTCTTAGTAATAAACGGGAACCCATGCCATCAGCCTTCACCAACAGTCATTCTGACTGGGAAGCGTCCTAGATCGCGTGTCCATCTCCGATGACGAATTCTTCTCCAAACTCTGGTTCCTCCATGTCTGGTCAATAAGATAACCAGTGACAAGCTAGTGAGTACTTTGAATGTACTCGCAAACAACCCATGACGTGGATAATGCAGTTGGTATGATACAAGTGATATGCAACCTTTGCGAAAAGCAAGACTTACTTAAGAATATGCATCGTCAAATACTTTTATGGATATGCATTACTAACTGGATGATAATCTTAAGAACAGGTTACACATATCAACATATCTGCTTTGGGCTGAACTCTTCGGGTTCACACGATATGCCAGTCACCAAACTTGACCATATCAACTCTTTCATATCACCTTATGAACACACACACACAAACACTTGGTTTATGCGGAAACAACTGGACGTAGTTTAAGCAGGATTACCCAACTGTCCTTATCCGTGGACACAGCTATTCGAATAGTTTTACACTCTGCAGAGGTTGTACGATGTACCCACGAGATCCTGGAAACTTCCGTGTCATCCACGACTCACGGTATATATCATACCCGATCATTTCCTTCCCCCTGATGATACTAGACAAAGAGTTCACTCGATTGGTACCCAGCCCACAGGATGTACGTCTTACGAGCATCGACTCTAGACCGTATCATCCATGCGGGGACCAACGGTGTGCCCAGAACAGGTAAAAACAGCATAGTTGACCTTCCTGGTACGAGCCCGTCACGAGAGTGACTGATACGTCATCAACGTATCTATAATTTTTGATGGTTTCATGCTATTATCTTGTCAAACTTTGGATGTTTTGCATGCCTTTTATATATTTTTTGGGACTAACTTATTAACTCAGTGCCAAGTGCCAATTCCTGTTTTTTCCATGTTTTTGACCCCTTTCAGAGGAGGATTTTGAACGGAGTCCAAACGGAATGAAACTGCCAAAAACATTTTTTTCCGAAACAGAAAAAGATCGGGAAGCCGGAGAATCAGGGCAGGGGTCCTGCAGGGACCCCACAAGCCATCATGGCGCGGCCAGGTGGGCCCGCACCTCCCTGGCTTATGGGCTCCGTGGGCCACCTCTGCCCTAGGTTTTGCGCCAATATATTCCCTAAAATCCCAGAAAAATCAGGAGATCATCGAAAGTACTTTTCCACCGCCGCAAGCTTCTGTCTCCACAAGATCCCATCTGGGGCACGTTCTGGTGCCTTGCCGGAGGGGGGATTCGGACACGGAAGGCTTCTTCATCAACAGCATGACCTCTCCGATGATGCGTGAGTAGTTCACCATAGACCTATGGGTCCATAGCTAGTAGCTAGATGGCTTCTTCTCTCTCTTGGATCTTCAATACAAAGTTCTCCATGATCTTCATGGAGATCTATCCGATGTAATCTTCTTCTGCGGTGTGTTTGTCGAGATCCGATGAATTGTGGATTTATGATCAGATTATCTATGAATCTTATTTGAGTTTCTTCTGATCTCTCTTATGCATGATTTGATATCCTTGTAATTCTCTTCGAGTTGTGGGTTTTGTTTGACCAACTAGATCTACGATTCTTGCAATGGGAGAATTGCTAGGTTTTGGGTTCATACCGTGCAGTGACCTCACCCAGTGACAGAAGGGGTAGCGAGGCACGCATCGTGTTTTTGCCATCAAGGGTAAAAGATGGGGTTTTCATCATTGGTTTGAGATTATCCCTCTACATCATCTTATCTTGCTTAAGGCATTACTCTGTTCATCATGAACTCAATACACTAGATGCTGTTGGAATTATGCCCTAGAGGCAATAATATATATATAGTTATTATTATAATTCCTGTATCAAGATAATAGTTTATTATCCATGCTATAATTGTATTGAATGAAGACTCATTTACATGTGTGGATACATAGACAAAACACCGTCCCTAGCATGCCTCTAGTTGGCTAGCCAGTTGATCGATGATAGTCAGTGTCTTCTGATTATGAACAAGGTGTTGTTGCTTGATAACTGGATCACGTCATTGGGAGAATCACGTGATGGACAAGACCCAAACTAATAGACGTAGCATGTTGATCGTGTCATTTTGTTGCTACTGTTTTCTGCGTGTCAAGTATTTATTCCTATGACCATGAGATCATATAACTCACTGATACCGGAGGAATGCTTTGTGTGTATCAAACGTCGCAACGTAACTGGGTGACTATAAAGATGCTCTACAGGTATCTCCGAAGGTGTTAGTTGAGTTAGTATGGATCAAGACTGGGATTTGTCACTCCGTGTGACGGAGAGGTATCTCGGGGCCCACTCGGTAATACAACATCACACACAAGCCTTGCAAGCAATGTAACTTAGTGTAAGTTGCGGGATCTTGTATTACGGAACGAGTAAAGAGACTTGCCGGTAAACGAGATGGAAATAGGTATGCGGATACTGACGATCGAATCTCATGCAAGTAACATACCGAAGGACAAAGGGAATGACATACGGGATTATAGGAATCCTTGGCAGTGAGGTTCAAACAATAAGATCTTCGTAGAATATGTAGGATCCAATATGGGCATCCAGGTCCCTCTATTGAATATTGACCGAGGAGTCTCTCGGGTCATGTCTACATAGTTCTCGAACCCGCAGGGTCTGCACACTTAAGGTTCGACGTTGTTTTATGCGTATTTGAGTTATATGGTTGGTTACTGAATGTTGTTCGGAGTCCCGGATGAGATCACGGACGTCACGAGGGTTTCCGGAATGGTCCGGAAACGAAGATTGATATATAGGATGACCTCATTTGATTACCGTAAGGTTTTCGGAGTTACCGGGAATGTACCGGGAATGACGAATGGGTTCCGGGAGTTCACCGGGGGGGCAACCCACCCCGGGGAAGCCCATAGGACTTGGGGGAGACACACCAGCCCTTAGTGGGCTGGTGGGACAGCCCACAAGTACTCTATGCGCCAAGAGAAGAAAAATCAAGAGGAAAAGAAAAAAAAAGGGAGGAGGTGGGAAGGGAGGAGGACTCCCTCCCACCAAACCTAGTCCAACTCGGTTAGGGGGGGAGTCCTCCCCCTTGGCTCGGCCGACCCCCTTGAGGGTCCTTGGACCCCAAGGAAAGGCCCCCTCCCTCCCACCTATATATACGGAGGTTTTAGGGCTGATTTGAGACGACTTTTCCACGGCAGCCCGACCACATACCTCCACGGTTTTTCCTCTAGATCGCGTTTCTGCGGAGCTCGGGCGGAGCCCTACTGAGACAAGGTCATCACCAACCTCCGGAGCACCGTCACGCTGCCGGAGAACTCTTCTACCTCTCCGTCTCTCTTGCTGGATCAAGAAGGCTGAGATCATCGTCGAGCTGTACGTGTGCTGAACGCGGAGGTGCCGTCCGTTCGGTACTAGATTGTGGGACTGATCGCGGGATTGTTCGCGGGGCGGATCGAGGGACGTGAGGACGTTCCACTACATCAACCGCGTTCTCTAACGCTTCTGTTGTACGGTCTACAAGGGTACGTAGATCACTCATCCTCTTTCGTAGATGGACATCACCATGATAGGTCTTCGTGCGCGTAGGAAAATTTTTGTTTCCCATGCGACGTTCCCCAACAGTGGCATCATGAGCTAGGTTCATGCGTAGATGTCTTCTCGAGTAGAACACAAAAGTTTTTGTGGGCGGTGATGTGCGTTTTGCTGCCCTCCTTAGTCTTTTCTTGATTCCGCGGTATTGTTGGATTGAAGCGGCTTGGACCGACATTACTTGTACGCTTACGAGAGACTGGTTTCATCGTTACGAGTAACCCCCTTTGCTCAAAGATGACTGGCAAGTGACGGTTTCTCCAACTTTAGTTGAATCGGATTTGACCGAGGAGGTCCTTGGATGAGGTTAAATAGCAACTCATATATCTCCGTTGTGGTGTTTGCGTAAGTAAGATGCGATCCTACTAGATACCCTTGGTCACCACGTAAAACATGCAACAACAAAATTAGAGGACGTCTAACTTGTTTTTGCAGGGTATGATTGTGATGTGATATGGCCAACGATGTGATGTGATATATTGGATGTATGAGATGATCATGTTGTAATAGAAATATCGACTTGCACGTCGATGGTACGACAACCGGCAGGAGCCATAGGGTTGTCTTTATACTAACGTTTGTGCTTGTAGATGCGTTTACTATTTTGCTAGGATGTAGCTTTAGTAGTAATAGCATAAGTAGCACGACAACCCCGATGGCAACACGTTGATGGATGATCATGGTGTGGCGCCGGTGACAAGAAGATCGTGTCGGTGCTTTGGTGATGGAGATCTAGAAGCACGTGATGATGGCCATATCATGTCACTTATGAATTGCATGTTATGTTAATCCTTTTATGCACCTTATTTTGCTTAGAACGATGCTAGCATTATGAGGTGATCTCTCACTAAAATTTCAAGACGAAATTGTGTTCTCCCCGACTGTGCACCGTTGCTACAGTTCGTCGTTTCGAGACACCACGTGATGATCGGGTGTGATAGACTCAACGTTCACATACAACGGGTGCAAAATAGTTGCGCACGCGGAACACTCGGGTTAAGCTTGACGAGCCTAGCATGTGCAGACATGGCCTCGGAACACATGAGACCGAAAGGTCGATCGTGAATCATATAGTTCATATGATTAGCATAGGGATGCTTACCACTGAAACTATACCCAACTCACGTGATGATCGGACTTGGGATAGTGTAAGTGGATCATGAACCACTCAAATGACTAGAGAGATGTACTTTTTGAGTGGGAGTTTAGCATATAATTTGATTAAGTTGAACTCTAATTATCTTGAACATAGTCTAAGTCCACTTTGAATATATTTGTGTTGTAGATCATGGCTCACGCGACAGTCATCCTGAATTTTAATACGTTCCTAGAGAAAGCTAAGTTGAAAGATGATGGAAGCAACTTTGTAGACTGGGCTCGTAATCTTAAGCTAATCTTACAAGCTAGGAAGAAGGATTATGTCCTTAATGCTGCGCTAGGAGATGAACCACCCGCTACGGCTGATCAGGATGTTAAGAACGCTTGGTTAGCACGTAAGGAGGACTACTCAATAGTTCAATGTGCAGTCTTGTATGGCTTAGAACCAGGGACTTCAACGTCGCTTTGAGCGTCATGGAGCATTTGAGATGTTCCAGGAGTTGGAGTTTATCTTTCAGAAGAACGCCCGGATCGAGAGGTATGAGACCTCCGATAAATTCTATGCTTGCAAGATGGAGGAAAACTCGTCTGTCAGTGAACATGTGCTCAAAATGTCTGGGTACTCAAACCGTCTAGCTGAACTGGGGATTGAACTCCCGCAAGAAGCTATCACTGACAGAATCCTTCAATCACTGCCGCCAAGCTACAAAGGCTTTGTGTTGAACTACAACATGCAAGGGATGAACAAGTCTCCCGGCGAGTTGTTTGCGATGTTGAAAGTCGCAGAGTCTGAACTCCGTAAAGAGCATCAAGTGTTGATGGTGAATAAAACCACTAGTTTCAAGAGAAACGGCAAAGGCAAGAAGGGCAATTCGAAGAAGAGCGGCAAGCCTGTTGCCAATCCACCGAAGAAACCCAAAGTTGGACCTAAGCCTGAAACGGAGTGTTTCTATTGCAAGGGTATGGGTCACTGGAAGCGCAATTGCCCCAAGTATCTGGCAGATAAGAAGGCGGGCAAAGAAAAATCAGGTATATTTGATATACATGTTATTGATGTGTACTTAACCGGCTCTCGTAGTAGTGCCTGGGTATTCGATACCGGTTCTGTTGCTCACATTTGCAACTCGAAGCAGGAACTGCGGAATAGACGAAGGCTGGCGAAAGACGAAGTGACGATGCGCGTAGGAAATGGTTCCAAGGTTGATGCAATCGCCGTCGGCACAGTGTCACTTCAGCTACCATCGAGATTAGTGATGAACTTAAATCATTGTTATTTAGTGCCTGCGTTGAGCATGAACATTATATCTGGATCTTGTTTATTGAGAGACGGTTACTCTTTTAAGTCTGAGAATAATGGTTGTTCTATTTCTATGAGTAACATCTTTTATGGTCATGCACCGAATGTGAGAGGATTGTTCATACTGAATCTTGATAGCGATACGCATATACATAACATTGAGACCAAAAGAGTTAGAGTAAAAAATGATAGCGCCATATTTTTGTGGCACTGCCGCTTGGGTCATATTGGTGTAAAGCGCATGAAGAAACTCCATGCTGATGGACTTTTGGAGTCACTTGACTTTGATTCACTTGACACGTGCGAACCATGCCTCATGGGCAAGATGACTAAGACTCCGTTCTCCGGAACAATGGAGCGTGCAAGTGACTTATTGGAAATCATACATACCGATGTGTGTGGTCCAATGAGCGTGGAAGCACGCGGCGGATATCGTTATTTTCTAACCTTCACTGACGATTTAAGTAGGTATGGTTATGTCTACTTGATGAAGCACAAGTCTGAAACATTTGAAAAGTTCAAGAAATTTCAGAGTGAAGTGTAAAATCATCATAACAAGAAGATCAAGTTCCTACGGTCTGATCGTGGGGGTGAATATCTGAGTTTCGAGTTTGGTGATCACTTAAGAAAATGTGGAATTGTTTCACAGTTGACACCGCCTGGAACACCACAGCGTAATGGTGTGTCCGAACGTCGTAATCGTACTTTGTTAGAGATGGTGCGATCTATGATGTCTCTTACTGATTTGCCGTTATCATTTTGGGGTTATGCATTAGAAACAGGTGCATTTACTTTAAATAGGGCACCATCAAAATCCGTTGAGACGACACCATACGAACTGTGGTATGGCAAAAGGCCAAAGTTGTCGTTTCTTAAAGTTTGGGGATGTGATGCTTATGTCAAAAAGCTTCAGCCTGAAAAGCTGGAACCCAAAGCGGAAAAATACGTCTTCATAGGTTACCCAAAGGAGACAGTTGGGTACACCTTCTATCTCAAATCCGAGGGCAAAGTGTTTGTTGCTAAGAACGGAGCTTTTCTCGAGAAGGAGTTTCTCTCGAGGGAATTGAGTGGGAGGAAGATAGAACTTGACGAGGTTGTCGAACCTCTCATCCCTCTGGATGGTGGCGCAGGGCAAGGGGAAACCTCTGTCATTGCGACGCCGGTTGAGGAGGAAGTTAATGATGATGATCGTGAAACTCCACTTCAAGTTTCTGTTGAACCACGCAGGTCGACGAGATCACGTGCTGCTCCAGAGTGGTACGGTAATCCCGTCTTATCAATCATGTTGTTAGACAACAATGAACCTGCATGTTATGAAGAAGCAATGGTGGGCCCAGATTCCAACAAATGGCTAGAAGCCATGAAATCCGAGATAGGATCCATGTATGAGAACAAAGTGTGGACTTTGGAGATACTACCTGAGGGCCGCAAGGCTATTCAGAACAAATGGATCTTGAAGAAGAAGACGGACGCTGACGGTAATGTGACCGTTTATAAAGCTCGACTTGTGGCAAAGGGTTTTTCACAAGTTCCAGGAGTTGACTACGATGAGACTTTCTCACCCGTAGCGATGCTTAAGTCCGTCAGAATAATGTTAGCAATAGCTGCAATTTTCGATTATGAAATCTGGCAGATGGATGTCAAAACGGCGTTCCTTAACGGTTTCCTTAAGGAAGAGTTGTATATGATGCAACCCAAAGGTTTTGTCGATCCTAAGAATGCTAATAAAGTGTGCAAGCTCCAGCGATCCATTTATGGACTGGTGCAAGCATCTCGGAGTTGGAACAAACGCTTTGATGAGGTGATCAAAGCATTTGGGTTTATACAAGTGGTTGGAGAATCTTGTATTTACAAGAAAGTGAGTGGGAGCTCTGTGGCGTTTCTAATATTATATGTGGATGACATATTGCTGATTGGAAACAACGTAGAGCTTTTGGAGAGCATAAAAGGTTACTTGAATAAAAGTTTCTCTATGAAGGACCTAGGAGAAGCTGCTTACATTCTAGGCATTAAGATCTATAGGGATAGATCAAAACGCCTGATAGGACTTTCACAAAGCACATACCTTGATAAAGTTTTGAAGAGGTTCAAAATGGAACAATCCAAGAAAGGGTTCTTGCCAGTTTTACAAGGTACAAGATTGAGTAAGACTTAGTGCCCAGCAACTGATGAAGATAGAGAGCATATGTGCTCCGTCCCCTATGCTTCAGCCATAGGTTCTATCATGTATGCAATGCTGTGCACTAGACCGGATGTTAGCCTGGCCATAAGTATGGCAGGTAGGTTCCAGAGTAATCCAGGAGTGGATCACCGGACAGCGGTCAAGAATATCCTGAAGTACCTGAAAAGGACTAAGGAGATGTTTCTCGTATATGGAGGTGACGAAGAGCTCGCCGTAAAAGGTTACGTCGATGCAAGCTTTGACACAGATCCGAACGACTCTAAGTCGCAGACCGGATACGTATTTATTCTTAATGGGGGTGTAGTAAGCTGGTGCAGTTCCAAGCAAAGCGTCGTAGCAGATTCTACATGTGAAGCAGAGTACATGGCTGCCTCGGAGGCGGCTAAGGAGGGTGTCTGGATGAAGCAGTTCATGACGGATCTTGGAGTGGTGCCAAGCGCACTGAATCCAATAACCTTGTTCTGTGACAACACTGGTGCCATTGCCTTAGCAAAGGAACCACGGTTTCACAAGAAGACCAGACACATCAAACGACGCTTCAACCTCATCCGCGACTACGTCGAGGAAGAGGACGTAAATATATGCAAAGTGCACACGGATCTGAATGTAGCAGACCCGCTGACTAAACCTCTTCCACGGCCAAAACATGATCGACACCAGAACTGTATGGGTGTTAGATTTATTACAATGTAATTCACATGGTGATGTGAGGGCTAGATTATTGACTCTAGTGCAAGTTGGAGACTGTTGGAATTATGCCCTAGAGGCAATAATAAATATATAGTTATTATTATAATTCCTGTATCAAGATAATAGTTTATTATCCATGCTATAATTGTATTGAATGAAGACTCATATACATGTGTGGATACATAGACAAAACACCGTCCCTAGCATGCCTCTAGTTGGCTAGCCAGTTGATCGATGATAGTCAGTGTCTTCTGATTATGAACAAGGTGTTGTTGCTTGATAACTGGATCACGTCATTGGGAGAATCACGTGATGGACAAGACCCAAACTAATAGACGTAGCATGTTGATCGTGTCATTTTGTTGCTACTGTTTTCTGCGTGTCAAGTATTTATTCCTATGACCATGAGATCATATAACTCACTGACACCGGAGGAATGCTTTGTGTGTATCAAACGTCGCAACGTAACTGGGTGACTATAAAGATGCTCTACAGGTATCTCCGAAGGTGTTAGTTGAGTTAGTATGGATCAAGACTGGCATTTGTCACTCCGTGTGACGGAGAGATATCTCGGGGCCCACTCGGTAATACAACATCACACACAAGCCTTGCAAGCAATGTAACTTAGTGTAAGTTGCGGGATCTTGTATTACGGAATGAGTAAAGAGACTTGCCGGTAAACGAGATTGAAATAGGTATGCGGATACTGACGATCGAATCTCGTGCAAGTAACATGCCGAAGGACAAAGGGAATGACATACGGGATTATACGAATCCTTGGCACTGAGGTTCAAACGATAAGATCTTCGTAGAATATGTAGGATCCAATATGGGCATACAGGTCCCGCTATTGAATATTGACCGAGGAGTCTCTCGGGTCATGTCTACATAGTTCTCGAACCCGCAGGGTCTGCACACTTAAGGTTCGACGTTGTTTTATGCATATTTGAGTTATATGGTTGGTTACCGAATGTTGTTCGGAGTCCCGGATGAGATCACGGATGTCACGAGGGTTTCCGGAATGGTCCGGAAACGAAGATTGATATATAGGATGACCTCATTTGATTACCGGAAGGTTTTCGGAGTTACCGGGAATGTACCGGGAATGACGAATGGGTTCCGGGAGTTCACCGGGGGGGCTACCCACCCCGGGGAAGACCATAGGCCTTGGGGGAAACACACCAGCCCTTAGTGGGCTGGTGGGACAGCCCACAAGTACTCTATGCGCCAAGAGAAGAAAAATCAAGAGGAAAAGAAAAAAAAAAGGGAGGAGGTGGGAAGGGAGGAGGACTCCCTCCCACCAAACCTAGTCCAACTCGGTTTGGGGGGGAGAGTCCTCCCCCTTGGCTCGGCCGACCCCCTTAAGGGTCCTTGGACCCCAAGGCAAGGCCCCCTCCCTCCCACCTATATATACGGAGGTTTTAGGGCTGATTTGAGACGACTTTTCCACGGCAGCCCGACCACATACCTCCACGGTTTTTCCTCTAGATCGCGTTTCTGCGGAGCTCGGGTGGAGCCCTGCTGAGACAAGGTCATCACCAACCTCCGGAGCACCGTCACGCTGCCGGAGAACTCTTCTACCTCTCCGTCTCTCTTGTTGGATCAAGAAGGCCAAGATCATCGTCGAGTTGTACGTATGCTGAACGCGGAGGTGCCGTCCGTTCGGTACTAGATTGTGGGACTGATCGCGGGATTGTTCGCGGGGCGGATCGAGGGACGTGAGGACGTTCCACTACATCAACCGCGTTCTCTAACGCTTCTGTTGTACGGTCTACAAGGGTACGTAGATCACTCATCCTCTCTCGTAGATGGACATCACCATGATAGATCTGCGTGCGCGTAGGAAAATTTTTGTTTCCCATGCGACGTTCCCCAACAGATGCATGATAGATAGCGGTCGATGTGTGGAGTAATAGTAGTAGATGCATAAAGTATCGGCCTACTTGTCTCGGACGTGATGCCTATATGTATGATCATTGCCTTAGATATCGTCATGACTTTGCGCGGTTCTATCAATTGCTCGACAGTAATTTGTTCACACACCGTAATATTTGCTATTTTGAGAGAAGCCTCTAGTGAACACTATGGCCCCGGGGTCTACTCCACACCATATTTTCAGCCTTACAGTTTTTCTTCGTTGCACTTTCCCCCTTCAGATCTCACTTTGCAATCAATCTTGAAGGGATTGACAACCCCTTTAAAGCATTGGGTGCAAGCTCTTTTGTGTTTGCGCTGGTACTCTGGACTTGAAGAGATTCTCCTACTGGATTGATACCTTAGTTCTAAAACTGAGGGAAATTCTTACTGCTCCTGTGCTGCATCACCCTTTCCTCTTCAAGGGAAAAAACAACGCAAGCTCAAGAGACGACAAAAGGATCTATGGCACCATTGCCAGGGAAGGACTTTTGTTGCGTAGCAGAAGGATTTCTCACGCCGTTGCCGGGGAGGATCAAGTCAAGAACTCATCCAAGTAGGTGTCGCAAACTCATCTCTTGCATTTACTTTTTTTGCTAGTTGCCTCTCGTTTTCCTTTCCCCCACTTCACAATTTGCCTTTTTCGTTTGCCTTTTCCGTTTGCCTTTTCGTTCGCCCTTTTTCTCGCTTGCTCTTTGTTCGCTTGTGTGCTTGCTTGCTTGCTGAAGTCATCATGAATGAAAACACCAAACTTTCTGACTTCTCGAATACTAATAATAATGATTTTATTAGTACTCCGATTGCTCCCTCCAATAGTGCGGAGTCATACGAAATCAATGCCGCTTTGCTGAATCTTGTTATGAAAGAGCATTTCTCTGACCTTCCTAGTGAAGATGTCGCATCCCATCTCAATACCTTCATTGAGCTTTGCGATATGCAAAAGAAGAAAGATGTGGATAATGATGTGATTAAATTGAAGCTTTTTTCCTTTCTCGTTGCGAGATCGCGCAAAAACTTGGTTTTCGTCTTTGCCCAAAAATAGTATCGATTCTTGGGATAAGTGCAAAGATGCTTATATATCCAAATATTTTCCCCCGGCTAAGATTATCCGGATTGAGTCTTTGGATGATTATACATATCTTTTAGGCTGGCTTGAATTTCGCTTCTAGAAATATCTTGGACTCCGCCTCAGGTGGAACGTTCATGGAAATCACATTAGGGGAAGCCACAAAGCTCCTAGACAATATCATGACGAACAACTATCAGTGGCACACTAAAAGGTCACCTACTAGTAAGAAGGTACACGCTATAGAAGAAATTAACTCGTTGAGTGCTAAGATGGATGAGTTAATGAATTTGGTTGCTAGTAGAAGTGCTCCTTTAGATCCTAATGATATGCCCTTGTCTTCGTTGATCGAGAGTAGCAATGCTAGCTTGGACGTTAATTTTGTTGGTAGAAACAATTTTGGCAACAACAATGCTTTTAGAGGAAACTATGTTCCTAGGCCATTTCCTAGTAACTCCTCTAATAACTTTGGCAACTCCTACAACAATACTCATGTAAATTACAATAGGTTACCCTCTGATCTAGAGAGTGATATCAAAGAGTTTAGCAACTCGCAAAAAAAATTCAATGCGTCCATAGAGGAAAAACTACTCAAAATTGACGATTTGGCTAAGAGTGTTGATAGAATGTCTAGTTATGTTGATGCTTTGAAAGTTAGATGTGCTCCTCCCAAGATCAATATGGATGAAACTTTGAAAGCTATGTGTGTTTCCATGATTGAGAGCAAAGAAAGAACCGCCCAAATTCGTGCTAGACATGAATGGCTTAAAAAGGCGTGTTCTCGTGATAAGAATCACGAAGATCTTAAAGTTCTTGGTGTGACTCCGATTGAATCTTTGTTTTCTTGTGTCAAACCTAATGATGATGGGGCTGGATATGAATCCACTTTGGTTAAAAAGTTCCCCAATGATTCGGAGTCCATCTATCTTGATGCTAAAAGCATTGAAAGTGGAGTAGAAGATATTAAAACTTTGAGTAGTAATGAAATTACTACCTTAGATTTCAAGGAATTCAATTATGATAGTTGCTCCTTGATTGAATGCATTTCCTTGATGCAATCCATGTTAAACTCTCCACACGCTTATAGCCAAAACAAGGCCTTTACCGATCATATCGTCAAAGCTATGATAAAATCTCTTGAAGAGAAACTTGAATTGGAAGTCTCTATCCCTAGAAAGCTTCATGGTGAGTGGGAACCTACTATCAAAATCAAAATCAAAAACTATGAATGCAATGCTTTGTGTGATTTGGGTGTTGGTGTTTCCGCGATTCCAAAGTCTTTATGTGATGTTCTGGGTTTTAACGAGATTGAAGAGTGTTCTCTTAATTTGCATCTTGCGTATTCTATTGTCAAGAAACCCATGGGAAGGATCGATGATGTTCTTATTTATGCAAATAGGAACTATGTACCCATGGATTTCATTGTGCTTCACATTGATTGCAATCCTACATGCCCTATTATTCTTGGTAGACCTTTCCTAAGGACCATCGGTGCTATCATCGATATGAAGGAAGGGAATATTAGATTTCAATTTCCTTTAAAGAAGGGCATGGAGCACTTTCCTAGAAAGAAAATAAGATTGCCTTATGAATCCATGATGAGGGCCACTTATGGTTTGAGCACCAAAGACGACGATACGTGATTCTATCGCTTTTATGCCTAGCTAAGGGTGTTAAACAATAGCGCTTGTTGGGAGGCAACCCAATGAATTTATCTTTTTCTTTCTGTTTTGCTGCGTCCACACCATCATAATTCTGTTGTGATTGTGTTTTTTATGTTTCTTTTTGTGTTTGAGCCAAGCAAAACCTTTATGACTAGTCTTGGTGATGGTTGTTTAATTTCGTTGGAAAAAGACAGAAACTTTTCGCTCACGAGATGATTTTTCATTTTTATTCAGAAAGAGCGTTTGAGTTGATTCTTTTTGCTGCTGGTTGATATGCCTTTTTCCCACGCAGTCGTAATTGTTCAAAAATTTTGAGGTACCAGAAGTATACGAAGTATACATATTGCTACAAACTGGTCTATTTTTGACAGATTATGTTTTTGTTGAGTTGGTTGCTTGTTTAGATGAAACTATGGTTAGTATCGGGGGGTACTAGCCATGGAAAAGTGAGAATACAGTATCCCAACACCAATATAGATAGAATTCAAGTTTCGTATATACAGTATCCCAACACCAACATGCCTTTTATATATTTTTTAGGACTAACTTATTAACTCAGTGCCAAGTGCCAATTCCTGTTTTTTCCATGTTTTTGACCCCTTTCACAGGAGGATTTTGAGCAGAGTCCAAACAGGATGAAACTGCCAAAAAGATTTTTTCCGAAACAGAAAAAGATCGGGAAGCCGGAGAATCAGGGCACGGGCCTGCAGGGACCCCACAAGCCCTCATGGCGCGACCAGGGGGCCCACACCTCCATGGCTTGTGGGCTCCCTGGGCCACCTCTGCCCTAGGTTTTGCGCCTATCTATTCCCTAAAATCCCAGAAAAAATCAGGAGATCAGTGAAAGTACTTTTCCACCGCCGCAAGCTTCTGTCTTCGCAAGATCCCATCTGGGGCACGTTCTGGTGCCCTGTCGGAGGGGGGATTCGGACATGGAGGGATTCTTCATCAACACCATCACCTCTCCGATGATGCGTGAGTAGTTCACCATTGACCTACGGGTCCATAGCTAGTAGCTAGATGGCTTCTTCTCTCTCTTGGATCTTCAATACAAAGTTCTTCGTGATCTTCATGGAGATCTATCCGATGTAATCTTCTTTTGCGATGAGTTTGTCGAGATCCGATGAATTGTGGATTTATGATCAGATTATCTATGAATCTTATTTGAGTTTCTTCTGATCTCTCTTATGCGTGATTTGATATCCTTGTAATTCTCTTTGAGTTGTGGGTTTTGTTTGGCCAACTAGATCTATGATTCTTGCAATGGGAGAACTGCTTGGTTTTGGGTTCATACCGTGCGGTGACCTCACCCAGTGACAGAAGGGGTAGCGAGGCACACATCGTGTTGTTGCCATCAAGGGTAAAAAGATGGGGTTTTCATCATTGGTTTGAGATTATCACTCTACATCATGTCATCTTGCTTAAGGCGTTACTCTGTTCGCCATGAACTCAATACACTAGATGCATGCTGGATAGCGGTCGATGTGTGGAGTAATAGTAGTAGATGCAGAAAGTATCGGTCTACTTGTCTCGGACGTCATGCCTATATGTATGATCATTTCCTTAGATATTGTCATGACTTTGCGCGGTTCTATCAATTGCTCGACAGTCATTTGTTCACCCACCGTAATATTTGCTATTTTGAGAGAAGCCTCTAGTGAACACTATGGCCCCAGGGTCTACTCCACACCATATTTTGAGCCTTACAGTTTTTCTTCGTTGCACTTTCCCCCTTCAGATCTCACTTTGCAATCAACGTTGAAGGGATTGGCAACCCCTTTAAAGTGTTGGGTGCAAGCTCTTTTGTGTTTGCGCAGGTACTTTGGACTTCATGAGATTCTCCTACTGGATTGATACCTTGGTTCTCAAACTGAGGGAAATGCTTACTGCTCTTGTGCTGCATCACCCTTTCCTCTTCAAGGGAAAAAACCAAGGCAAGCTCAAGAGACGACAGAAGGATTTCTGGCACCATTGCCAGGGAAGGAATTTTGTTGTCGTAGCAGTGACCACATATCACTCCCACCAATAGTAATATGGCTCTTTGCTAGCACCGACCAAAGTAATCAACAAAGCCCCGTTCCATAAAGGGGTATATTGGTCGTACATGTAAGGTTAGGACGGTCGACACATTATAAATCTAATCCTGTTTCTGAAACCACTCACATAAAATATACCCGGTGCACCACTTCTTCATAAGTGGTCACCTAACTCAACATCATCACCCTGAGGCATTAGTGGCACCCGACGGGGTTTTTGTAAATCCTTTGATATCAACTTTACCATCATCATGCATATGCTTCTTCTATGCGTAGCACTACTGTCTACTACTCAACCTATTATCCGTGTGGCCCTCATAGGTGGTAGGGCCATGCTCAAATGCAAGTGCTCCGGAGGAGCCATCGGTAACACCATGTTGGGGTGCATCGAATCAACTTAACTATATGCCTCGGAAATAAGTATTCAACTAGGTATGCATAAAAATGATTACTCACACATGGTCAAAGAGGTGCTTGCCTTGATCAGCTAGTTATCCGGGGTCTTCGGGTTCTTCGGGTCTAAGTCCTTCGTCGAACGTGGAATCTATCATTGTAATAATTGTAATAATACTAAGAAGCACTTTCAAAAACAAAACACAAACTCACTTTAAAAATACTAACCTATTCTGATAAATCTTATTTACAGTTTTAAAAATATTTGTCTCCCGTTTTGATGAAAGGGGGTATTTTTAAAATCCAATTAAGAGGAGCTAAAGTATTAAAAATAAGAATTTTAATTATAGCTATGCAGAAAAGCTTTTATAAAAAATAGTACAACAGTACTAATAAATTCTACATATTTTTAGAAGATTTATGGTGGAAATTTTTTTAAATTTGATTACATATTAAACTCTGCAAAAAAACTTAGAAGCATAATAAAAAGAAAAAGGAAAATGGGGCTCAGCCCTAGCCTGGCTCGGCCGGCCCAACTGGCCTACCGGCCAGTTATCCAGCGAGCTGCCCAGGTGCACGTGCGCCGTCAGGTTTAAACGTGACTTGCGGGCCCCTGCGGTCAGCGGCAAAGAGAGGAGGGGGAGAGACTGGCCACCAACAGGTGGGGCACCCCTATCGGGTTCGTCTTCCTCCTTTGGACAGAGGGGACGGGAGACACGCTGGCGACGATTCCGACGCCCTCGTGGCCAAGCAATGATAGGAATGGAACCGTGGCATTGTCGCCTACCTGCTGGTGGCCGAATGGATGACTGTGAGGCCCTGGGTCACCGGCAACGACGTGGTCTTGGCGGAGCAGATTCGGGTGTAGGAGCAGAAGGGTGCTACAGGCAGGGAAACGCTCGGGGAAGAGGTGGAGAAGCTTCCCGAGCTCACGAAGTTCACGAAAGAGGTGAGAAGAGCGCGAGAGATGGTCTGTAGCCCGAGATCGACGGACCTCTGAAGCGGCGGGGCCTTGGTCGATCTCGAGCACCGGAGCTCTTTGTGCTCGAATGGGGTGGCTAGGGGCTCGATTGAGGGTCTGGAGGAGTGATGTGAGGTGCTGGAGCGAAGGGGGAGGGCCTATTTATAGGCCAGTAACGGTGCATCGAGCGGGGAAGCACCGGTGGTGTCACTGTGGTTGCAGGATAGGGAGAGAGGGCTTGGGGTCGATACCACGGTTTCGCTGACGTGGTTTGGGATCCCACAGACACAACGAGGGAGAGTGGAGGCTGAGTGTGCGAATACTGCGGGGCCACGCACGACTGACCAAATCGGGCGCGTGCGGGCACGCGTCGCCCGAGTCAGAAGAGAGGGTGTGAAGGGGCCCTGGGGCTGACCCGAGTCGGGAGGTTTGTCGGAGAGGCGGAGAGACACTGAGGGGAGGTGAGAACCGGCCAGGGCTGGCCTCCCTTTCCTCGGGTGCACCCTCTAGCGCGCCCAGAGCGCATTTTTGGCATGCCACGGCATGGTGGTGCGCTTTGGGGTGCTTTGGCTATGTCTGGCATGTCCGGGGGTTGGGTTATATGCTCCTTAGCCGTTTGAGAGCCGAGGGTCTCACTGATAGTCAAAGGAGGTGATTAAAGAGAAGCTGTCAGCCTTGATTCTGAGAAAAAAATTGGAGATTTTGCTTACCTGCTTGGAACGAGAGAGGGGCCACTCGTCTGCAGTTGAAGAGTGGTGCTGGCATCTTGCACCAAGAGTTCCATGGGAAGGGAGTGGGTGTAAAGGGTGCTATGTGATGTTTGACCGTTCTGGCTGAAGGTGTTTGATATGGGTTGGGGAGGCTAACCTCAACCAATGATGCTGAAAGCTAACAGGTTTGGGTTTCAGGCAAAAGTAGGATGTTCTACCAAATTTCAGCTCCATTGGACAAGTTTGAGAGTGTAAACTTGAAAACACCCCCAAATGGGCAGTTCTGCCTTTTTAAAAGAGAATGTGGGTAAATTAATCCCCACAAATCCAATTCTTAGCAGGGTCTCCTCATTTGGGGTATTGACCACTCCTGCAAAATTTCAGGCAATTTGGACAAACTTTGCTATGTAGAGTTGCTTCAACTTGATTCTAGACACGAAAGGTCTTGGGAATATTTGGTGAACCAAACCACCCTGGAATGAGGTGAAACTTGGCATGATCACAAAATATAGCTTGGGAAGCATGCTAGAATTTCGTGAGAATTTATTGAGAATATTTCCTTTGGAAATATTCCAAAAGGTCAAAATAGACAGAATGGGTTTTCAAGAATTAGCTCAATTATTTTGAACATAAATAGCGGTTGAAAATCTTATTTATGGAAAATATATGTCCTGTGAGTGTCTACAAAGTTTCTCATATTTTTCTAAGGCAGGAAACTAATATTCCATTCAGAAACATCATTTCTGGCCTCAGAAAAGGACATGCAAATAAAATAGGAAAATATTTATAAAATAATTATTTTATGCTTTTGAAGAGTTATGATAGTTCTAAAACCAGAATACAATCTTTGGGTGAAGGCACTCCCTTGGAATTAGGGACTTGTAGTACCAACCCCAAAGCAAGTTTTTTGAAATGATAATAGTGAGAAAAGGATCTATTTGGAAATAACATGTTATAAAAATATTGTTTTTGGATCCACTCACTCAAGCACATATTCAAACAATGGCAATCATGGCACTCACATCACTTGCTTAAAAAGTTTTAATAAACTCAGATTTTGAAAAGACTACAGTTGAAATAAGTGAAAACAGGGTGTGACAGACCTATCCCTTTACAAGAATCTCGTCCCTGAGATCCCTAAGTTAGGTTCTAAAAAGGTACAAAAATTCGGATCGGAGATAGTCTTCACGCTCCCATGTCACTTCTGCTTCGGTGTGGTTGCTCCGTTGAACCTTGAAGTACTTGATGGTGCGGCTTCTGGTACAAAGCTCGGCTTCGTCCAGGATGCGGATCGGTTTCTCGCGATAAGTGAGGTCTGGCTGAAGATCAATGGATTAATTGTCGATGTCCTTATAAAGATCTGGAAGGTTCGGCGCTTGAAGGAACTTCCGAAGTTGTGACACGTGGAAGACGTTGTGCACACCCGAAAGTTTCGGAGGTAGCTCCAACTAGTAAGCAACTTCTCCAAGCCTTGTCGTTATCTTAAAAGGTCCAATGAACCTTGGAGCAAGTTTCCCCTTCACGTGAAAACACTTAGTTCCCTTGAGAGGTGTGACGCGGAGGTACTCCGGGTCTCCGGGGTTAGACTCCACTTCTCTGCAGTGAGAATCCGCATAGCTCTTCTGTCGCGACTTGTCTGCTTTCACGTGTTCCCTGACAAGTCGCACCTTGTCTTCAGCTTCACGAAGCATTTCTGGCCCGAAAATCAACCCTTCACCGGTTCCGGACCAGTTGAGCAGGGTGCAGCACTTCCGTCCGTATAGCACTTCAAATGGGGCCATCTGGAGAGTGGACTGATAGTTGTTGTTGTATGAGAACTCAGTGAATGGCAGACAGTCTTCCCATTTTCTCCCATGTGCTAAGACACATGCGCGGAACATATCCTCAAGTATCTGATTTACACGCTCCGTCTGCCGCTTGTCTGTGGGTGGAAGGTGGTGCTGAAGGAGAGCTTGGTTCCCAGAGCTTCTTGGAACTTCTTCCAGAATCTTGAGGTGAACTACGTGCCTTGGTTGGACACAATTTCCATGGGAACCCCATGGAGGCTTACAATATGCTTAATGTAGAGACTAGCCAGCTTGTCATCACCATAAGTCGTGCTGACTTGAATAAAGTGAGAGACCTTGGTCAAGTGGTCGACAATGACCCATATGGAGTCATGGCCCCTGCTGGACCTACGTAGGTCGGTGACGAAGTGCATGCCGACTCTATCCCACTTCCATTCGGGAACTTGGAGTGGTTGCAACAGCACAGCAGGTCGTTGGTGCTCAGCCTTGACTCGCTCGCATACGTCACACTTGGCAATATAGGAAGCTATTTCCCTCTTCATGCCATGCCACCAGAATCTTTCCTTGAGGTCTTGATACATATTGGTCCCACCGGGGTGAATTGAGTAGGGTGTGTCATTGGCTTCCTGCAAGATTAAATTCTTGAGTTCAACCTTGTTGGGTACGCATAAACGTTTCCCAAACCACACAACTCCTTGTTCATCCACTGAGAATTATGTGGCCTTGCCTTCCTTGATCTTCTTCTTGATGCCTTCAATGTTCTCGTGTCCCTTCTGGGCCTCTTTGATGTCGTCTGCCAGAGTGGGTTTGACTTTGAGGTTAGGTAGGAATCCGGGTTCAACCAGCTCTAACCCGAAGCTCTCCAGCTCGTCATATAGTGCGGGTAGCCTTTCCTTGATCATAAAATTCAAGGTGCAAGCCTTCCGGCTTAAGGCATCGACCACCATGTTATCCTTACCGGGGTGGTATTGAATGCTGAGGTCGTAGTCCTTGATCATATCCAACCATCTACGTTGCCTCATATTCAACTCCCTTTGGGTAAAAATATACTTCAGACTCTTAAGGTCCGTGTATATTTCACATCGCTTCCCCAAGAGGTAATGTCGTCACGTCTTCAAGGCATGCACTACGACTGCCAATTCGAGGTCATGAGTGGCGTAGTTTTCCTCATGCGGGCGTAGTTGCCATGACATATAGGTCACGACCCTGCCATCTTGCATTAGGATGTCACCGAGCCCGATTCTTGAGGCATCACAGTATGTCACAAACTCCTTGTTGATATCTGGAGTAGCTAGTACCGGGGTGGTGGTCAATCTCTTCTTCAGTTCCTGGAAGCTTTCTTCGCACTCCGGCGTCCATTCGAACTTTTTGCCCTTCTTCAAGAGCTCAGTCATTGGTTGGGCGATGCGGGAGAACCCTTCCACGAACTTCGGTAGTATCCCGCGATTCCGAGGAAGCTTCTGGCTTCCTTCACATCGATTGGCGATTCCCAGTTGGTTACCATGATAATCTTGGAGGGATCAACTGTCAATCTGTTTCCCGTCATGGTATGACCCAAGAATCCAACTTCGTGCAGCCAGAATTTGTATTTCTAAACTTGGCATAAATTTTGTGCTCTTGAAGCTTTTCCAACACTAGCCTCAAGTGTTGCTCATGTTCCTCTTTGTACTTGGAGAAGATTAGTTTGCCATCGATGAAGACGACAACGAACTTATCCAGGTATTCCATGATTTCGTTCATGAGGTACATGAAGTATGCTGGGGCATTGGTCAACCCAAATGGCATGACTGTGCATTCGTACAGACCATACCGGGTCACGAATGCCGTCTTAGGTATGTCCTCGGGTCGAATCTTCAGAAGGTAATATCCAGATCTGAGGTCGATCTTGGAAAATACCTTGGCACCATTTAACTAGTCAAACATGTCTTCAATCTTGGGGAGTGGGTACTTGTTCTTTATCGTGACTTCATTGAGGGAACGGTAATTTACACAGAGCCTGATAGTCCCATTCTTCTTGGACACAAATAGAACAGATGTTCCCCAAGGTGATGCACTCGGACGAGTGAATCCCTTCCTGAGTTGCTCATCCAACTGCTTGTTTTACTCTGCGAGCTCTTCGGATCCCATCCTATAGGGCTTCTTATAGATAGGCCTTGATCCGGGCATGATCTCAATGATAAACTCGATGTCTCGGTCAGGAGGCATCCCAGGCAGCTCATCGGGAAAGACATCTAGGTATTTTCAGACTACTGGTACTCGGTCCAACTCTTCTTCCGATAGTCAATTAACCTGAGGAACTTGAGTGGAGGTGGGTTCAGGGACATACTTGACTTTGACCCCTTGGTCACTTGTCATGGTAATAGCCCTCTTGGTGCAGTCCAGTATGCTTTGGTGCTTGGCCAACCAATCCATACCAAGGATCACGTCCAAGCCTTGCGACTTAAGGACGATGAGATCTGCTATGAAGCTTATCCCATTGATGTGGATCCAAACTCCTCTACATCCTATGTTGGTCCTTAGCACAGTTCCCGGGGTATGTACTTCCATTTCCCATTAAGGAGGGTAGGCTTCGAACCACACTTTCTAGCAAACTTTTGGGTGACAAAAGAATGGGAAGCACCACAGTCAAACAATATTGTTGCTGGGGTGGAGTTGACGAGGAACGTACCCAGAATATAGTCCGGGTCCTCCTGGGCTTCTTGTGTGGAGATGTGATTCACACGTCCCGTGCTGTGGTACTGCTGGTTGCAGGGAGCCTAGTTCCGGCTTGGTGCTCCATGACCTTGTCCTTGGTTAGGCGCATTGGGGCGTGGTGCATCGGGCTTCTTGTTGGGGCATTGCCTAGAGTAGTGTCCAGTCTGACCACATCCAAAGCAGGTGACCTGCCTGGAATGTTGGGCTTGACCCCACTATTGTTGGGCGGATTGACCGTTGGCTTGGGGTAGGCATGCTGTTGGGGCTTATAGTTCTGACGAAACGTAGGTGCCTTGTACTGCTGTTGCTAATAACTAGGTCTTGCCGGGGCGGATTGCCACGGACGTGCCTTCTGGTTACTAGAACCTCCATTGCCCATCAGATTATGCTTGCGGGTGTCATCCATTGCTCAACGCTTATCATCCATCATGAGGGCTTTGTTTACAAGGTCTTACAAGGTTCGGCATTCACAGACAACAAGTTGGTACTGAAGTGATTGTTGAAGTCCTTCCATGAAGCGTTCCACCTTTGCGGCTTCAGTGTTGACGTCTTCTAGTGCATATCTTGACAACAAGTTAAACTTTTGCAGGTACTCCTTGACGGTTCCACTGCCTTGCCTTAGAGCTTAGAATTCCCGCTTCTTAATGGTCATCAATCCACAGGGAATGTGAGCGGTGCGGAATCCTTCCTTGAAGACAGTCCAAGTGATAGCCTGCCCGTCCCGCATAATTTGGAACCCGTCCCACCAGGCCCTGGCCGTGCCTCCGAGACAATGAGAAGCATAAAGGACTTTCTCGCGAACGTCGGTGCATTTAACCAGCACGTGGAGGTCGTTGATGGTGCAGAACCAGTCATCGGCATCCAAGGGTTCGGTTGTCTCCGTGAATATGGGAGGCGTAGTCCTCATAAACTCAGATAGAGTGGAGCGACCGTTGCCATTTCCGCTTTGCGACGGATTGTTCACTAAGACTTGAGCCAATTGCTGGATGGCAGCATTGTTGACTTGACGTTCCTCTCGAGGAGCCTAGAGGAACTGGGTCACGGTCATGCTCGCAGGAGGAGGTGGTGGCGGGGGAATGTCACCTTATTGCTACTCGGGGTGATCTCCAGCTTGAGCAGACCCACCGGTTCCTGGCTGCTGGCTAGAAGTGCTAGTGTTGGGGTTGTCGAAGTTACTGGTGCGAGTAGAAATCACCATCCCGTTTGGAGAAGACAGGTCAATATTCTGAAGTGGTCAGGGGGGGGGTCATAAAGGGATGACGCGCCTAGATAAGGGGTTTTGGTATAGTGCAGGTGTGTGAGACAAATAAAAAGGTTTGAAGAGCCTCATGCTAATACTGAATTAAAATAGGTGATGTAGTCGCTTAAATGCTGCCTAAGGTAGAAATGCGGCTTGCATCAAAACATGAACAGGAAGCACACAACACTCATGGTTCTCATGAACCAATACACGGACTCCACTTCGCAAGGGGACTCCTAATTTGCCTAAGACGTTCCTCTAAGCCGCGGACTGATCGGTCTCGTATGCAGGTTCCACAGGGTCTTCTTCTTTGTCTTCATCGGTTCCTTCCTCCTTCAAAGCTGTGGGGGAAGGAAAAGGTCCATCTCGGCGACGTTTTGTCCGTGAGGCGGTGAGGAGCTCAGTGTATTCTTTCGCGGTCAGACAGCGACTCTGTATAGGAGTGGCCTGAAGAGGTGGTATTCCTCCTTGGAAGGCAATGGTAGACTACCCTCCAGGTGATCCTTCCTTCTTGATCTTGCGTGTCTTCATATTCTCCAAGCGAAGTAGGTCTTTGTCTTGGTGTAGTTCTTGGCGAAGCGTCACGGATTCCTTGATCAGAAGGTGAGTCAGGGTGTCGGCAGAGAGGCTGTAGTAGGTCTAAAACTTGAGGGGCGTCTCGTCCTCCGAGGATGGGTTGAGTGTCCAGCTCCCGTCAATCCCGTCCTTGACAAAAGGCAAGTGATGTGTAGCTGGTTCATTGGCCATCTCGGGAAGGATATCGCGGAGATGCACGAGCGCCTCTCGTGCTGCTGTCTCTACTGCCAACACCAGATTCTCCATCGGTGGTCCTTCAAAGAACCAACTGGTTGGGGAGTCATTTGCCTTCACTATCACAACTACGTGATATTCCTTTGTGTCGGTATTCATCTAGTGCTCGTGGTAGAGGGAACTAGGCATGCAGCTTACTTGACACTTCTCCAGGTTGTCTCCCAAAAGTAGAGGAAAGCCGGTGTCCAGAAGCGTCTCAGGTACGAGGGCCATCTACAAGGTTTTAGGAGAGGGTTAGAAATTTGTGTATGGTATGAAATGGTAGTAGGGTGTAGAAAATCTCAAGCGTAAGGGCTGAGTGTGCTACTCGTCTCGGCTATCGTCCATGCTACCTAAGGCTTCCTACAGTCAGGATGGGTCTCATACCAGCTCTGTGGGGACCCCGACTTACGAGTCGAGATCGCCGAATGATCATGCTCAGTGATCCCAGAGATCAATGCTCACAGAACACACAGATACTGAATATTAAGTCTTACATCCTTACATACCGTTGGATACAACAAATGACCATCATGGTATAGTCTCACATAGGTAGGGCCTATAAGGCCAAACACACCATCACATCTACTAGCGGAAGTCTTAGTAATAAAAAGGAACCCATGCCATCAGCCTTCAGCAATAGGCATTTTGACTCGGAAGCATCCTAGATCGCGTGTCCGTCTCCGATGACAAATTCTTCTCTGAACTCCGGTTCCTCCATGTCTAGTCAATAACATAACAAGTGGCAAGCTAGTGAGTACTTTCAATGTACTCGCAAACAACCCATGATGTGGATAATGCAGTTGGTATGATACAAGTGATATGCAACCTTTGCGAAAAGCAAGTCTTACTTAAGAATATGCATGGTCAAATACTTGTATGGATATGCATTACGAACTAGATGATAATCTTAAGAATAGGTTACAAATATCAACATATCTGTTGAGGGCTGAACTCTTCGAGTTCACCTGATATGCTAAGTAACAAAACTTCACCATATCAACTCTTCCATATCACATTATGAACACACACACACACACACACACTTGGTTTATGCGGAAACAACTAGATGTAGTTTAAGCAGGATTACCCAACTGTCCTTATCCATGGAAACGGCTATTCGAATAGTTTTACACTCTGCAGAGGTTGTACGCTGTACCCACGAGATCTGGGAAACTTCCGTGTCATCCACGACTCGCGGTATATATATCATACCCGAGGTAAGTACACGATCATTGCCTTTCCCCTGATGATACTAGACAAAGAGTTCACTCGATTGGTACCCAGCCCATAGGATGTACGTCTTACAAGCACCGACTTTAGACCGTATCATCCATGCGGGGACCAACGGTGTGCCCAGAAGACGTAAAAACGGCATAATCAACCTTCCTGGTACAACCCGTTCACGAGAGTGACCACATATCACTCCCGCCACTAGTAATGTGGCTCTTTGCTAGTACCGACCAAAGTAATCAACAAAGCCCCATCCCATAAAGCAGTACCGTGGTCGTACATGTAAGGTTGGGACGGTCGACACATCATAAATATAATCCTGTTTCCGAAACCACTCACACAAAATATACCCGGTGCACCACTTCTTAATAAGTGGTCACCTAACTCAACAGCATCACCCTCGGGCATTAGTGGCACCAGATGGGGTTTTCGTAAAACCTTCGAATCAACTTTATCATCATCATGCATATGCTTATTCTATGTGTAGCACTAATGTCTACTTGTCAACATATTATACGCGTGGCCCTCATAGGTTGTAGGGCCATGCTCAAATGCAAGTCCTCCGGAGGAGGCATCGGTAACACCATGTTGGGGTGCACAAAATCAACTTAACGGTATGCCTCGAAAATAAGTATTCAACTAGGTATGCATAAGAATGATTTCTCAAACATGGTCAAAAGGTTGCTTGCCTTGATCAACTAGGTATCCGGGGTCTTCGGGTCCAAGTCTTTCATCGAACGCGGAATCTATCATCGTATTGACTGTAATAATAATAAGAAGCACACTCAAAAATAAAGCACAAACTCACTTTAAAAATGCTAACCTATTCTTATAAATCTTAATTACAATTTTAAAAATATTTGTCTCTGGTTTTGATGAAAGAGGGAATTTTTAAAATCCAATTAACAAGAGCTAAAGTATTAAAAATAAGCATTTTAATTATAGCTATGCAGAAAAGTTTTTACAAATTTAGTACAACGGTACTAATAAACTCTACACATTTTTGGAAGAATTATGGTGGAAAAATATTTAAATTTGATTAAATATTTAACTCTGCAAAAATCTTTTAAAAACAAAATAAAAAGAAAAAGTAAAAGGTTGCTCAGCCCTGGCCTGGCTCGGCGAGTGGCTGGGTCGGCCCAACTGGCCAAGCGGCCAGTTAGCAAGCCAGCAGCCCATGTGCATGCGCGCCGTCAAGTTTAAACGTGACTTGCGGGCCCCTACGGTCAGCGACTGAGAGAGGAGAGAGGGTGAGAGACTAGCCACCAATATGTAGGGCACGCTTGTCGGGGTCATCTTCCTCCTCTAGACAAAGGGGAGGGGGCACGCAGGCAACGATTCCGACGCCCTCGTGGCCAAGCGATGACCGGAATGGAACCGTGGCATCGTTGCCTACCTGCTGGTGGTCGAATGAATGACGGGGAGGCCCTGGGTCACCGGCGACGACGTGGCCGCGGCAGAGCCGATTCGGGTGGTGGAGGAGAACGGTGCTACGGGCAGGCAAATGCTCGAGGAAGAGGTGGAGAAGCTTCCCGAGCTCACTAAAGTCACGGAGGAGATGAGAGGAGTGCGAGTGGCCTGTAGCCGAAGATCGACGGAACCCCGAAGTGGCAGGGCCTCGGTCGATCTCGATCACCGGAGCTCTTTGTGCTCGAATGGGGTGGCTAGCGTCTCGATTGAGGGTTTGGAGGAGTGGTGTGAGGTGCTGGAGCGAAGGGGGAGGGCCTATTTATAGGCGAGTAACGGTGCACCAAGTGGGGAAGCACCGGTGGTGTCACCGTGGCTGCAGGATAGCGAGAGAGGGCTTGGGGTCGATACCACGGTTTCGCAGACGTGGTTTGCGACCCCAGAGACTCAACGAGAGAGAGAGGAGGCTGAGTGTGCGAATACTGCGGGGCCATGCACGACTGACCAAATCAGGCGCATGCGGGCACGCGTCGCCTGAGTCAGAAGAGAGGTGGAGAAGGGGCCCTGGGGCTGACCCGAGTCAGGAGGTTTTTCGGAGACGCGGAGAGACACTGAGGGGAGGTGAGAACTGGCCAGGGCTGGCCTCCCTTGCCTCGGGTCCGCCCTGTAGTGCGCGCAGAGCGAATTTTGGCATGCCACGGCATGCTGGCGCGCTTTGGGGTGCTTTGGATGTGTCTGGCGTGTCCGAGGGTTGGGTTAGATGCTCCTTAGCCGTTTGAGAGCCGAGGGTCTCACTGCTGGTCAAAGGAGGTGATTAAAGAGAATCTGTCGGCCTTCATTCAGAGACTAAATTGGAGATTTTGGCTTACGAGCTTGGAACCAGAGAGGGGCCACTCGTCTGCAGTTGAAGAGTGGTGTTGTTAGCTTGCACTAAGAGTTTAATAGGAAGGGAGTGGGTGTAGAGGGTGCTATGTGATGTTTGACCATTCTGGCTGAAAGTGTTTGTTATGGGTTTGGGGTAGCTAACCTCCACCAATGATGCTGAAAATTAACAGGTTTGGGTTTTAGGCAAAAGTAGGATGTTCTACCAAATTTCAGCTCCATTGGACAAGTTTGACAGTGTAAACTTGAAAACACCCCCAAATGGGCAGTTCTGCCTTTTTAAAAGAGAATGTGGGTAAATTAATCCCCACAAATCCAATTCTTAGAAAGGTGTCCTCATTTGGGGTATTGAGCACTCCTGCAAAGTTTCACGCCATTTGGACAAACTTTGCTATGTAGAGTTGCTTCAACTTGATTCTAGATAGGGAAGGTTTTGGGAATATTTGGTGAACCAAACCACCTTGGAATGAGGTGAAACTTGCCATGATCACAAAATATAGCTTGGGAAGCATGCTAGAATTTCGTGAGAATTTATTGAGAATATGCCAAAAGGTCAAAACAGAAAGAATGGGTTTTCAAGAATTAGTTTAATTAATATCAACATAAATAGGGGTTGAAAATCTTATGTATGGAAAATACATGTCCTCTGAGTGTCTACAAATTTTCTCAGATTTTTCTAAGGCAGGAAACTAATATTCCATTCAGAAACATCATTTCTAGCCTCAGAAACGGACATGCAAATAAAATAGGAAAATATTTTATAAAATAATTATTTTATGCTTTTGAAGAGTTATGACAGTGCTAAAACCAGAATACAATCTTTGGGTGAAGGCACTCCCTTGGAATCAGGGACTTGTAGTGCAAACCCCAAAGCAAGGTTTTTGAAATGATAATAGTGAGAAAAGGATCTTTTTGGAAATACCATGTTATAAAAATATTGTTTTTGGATCCACTAAATCAAGAATATATTCATACAATGAGAATCATGGCACTCAGAGCACTTACTTATTTTTTTTAATAAACTCAGATTTTGAAAAGACTACAGTTGAAATAAGTGAAAACAGGGTGTGACAAACCTAACTCCCTTACCAGAATCTCGTCCCTAAGATTCCTAAGCTAGGTGCTAAAAAGGTGCGGAAATTCAGATTGGAGATAATCTTCACGCTCCCCTGTTGCTTATGCTACTATATGTTGTCATCAATTTCCCTAAGGTGGTTTTGGTAATTAATCACAACATATGTATCATTGAACTAATGATCTTATCCTAGTATATTTCAGAAAAGGTAAAAGATGCATTGGCTAAAGGATTGTGAGGAGAAATGCCTTGATGCAAGGAAAGGAATAGGATTGGCTCAAGCTTCAAGCAAGAGGACTCTACACTTTACATTTGTGAGAAATCACATTTGAGTTTGTAGGGAAGCCAATACTATTAAAAGGGGGTGAGGTATAATGATGAATTGGTTGCTCAAGTGCTTAGAGATAGCCACCAAAAATACTCACCATTTATCTCACAAGAATCTGTGTCCCAAGCCAAAAATAGCAAAATTGGTGCCACCAAGTTTTTCCACTCGGCCCTATGATTTTTCCAGTGATAGATCCTTTGCCAAACCGTAATATCTCAGTACAACCAAGTTTCACAGCGGTGCCACCGAAAGACAGTAACCAACTTTATGTTGCCACTATTTCAAGAATCGTAATTTTCGAGATTGAAATTGGTACCACCGAGATTTAGAAACTGCCCTAGGTCATCGTATCGGTACCACCGAGATTCACATTTCGGTCTCACCGAGAATTCAAAGGTCGCCACTTTTAGTGCAACTCGGTACCACCGAGATTCATTTTGGTGTCACCGAGTTGCGCAATAATGTTGTAACGGTTGGATTTTGGAGGATGCTTATATATATATATATATATATATATATATATATATATATATATATATATATATATATATATATATATATATACCCCTCTGACTCCTATCACTCGTAGAGGAAGCATCCAGAACACACACACACACACACACACACACACTTGCCAGATCCATTTTTCTGAGAGAGAGCCACCTACTCATGTGTTGAGATCAACATATTCCAATCCAACCATTTTAAACTTGATCTCTAGACTCCCCAAGTTTCTATTCACAAAAATCAATCTCTCCTACCCATGCCAAATCTGTGAGAGTGATTGAGCGTTGAGGAGACTATCTTTTGAAGCACGAGAGCAAGAACTTCATCGTTCTACCGCATCTATTACCTTTTGGAGGGTGGTGCCTCCTAGATTGGTTAGGTGTCGCTTGCGATCCTCCTACTTCGTGTTGTGGTTTTGAACCAAGAAGTTTGTACGGACAAGGAGATCACCTACTTCGTGTAGATGTACCATGAGTGAGGCTAGTCATGTGTGGACGTAAGCCATGGTGGAATAGACAAGGCTGCTTCTTCATGGACCCCTTGTGGGTGGATCTCTCCATGGACTCTTGGAGCCGTTACCCTCCATGGCTTGAAGTCTCCACTAACGTGGACATATGATAATGCCACCTATTGGAACCACACCAAGAATCTCCATGTCAACCTTTGCGTTTGATCTTCCTTCCCTACCCTCCACATTACATTTGCATGTCTTTATTTGCCGCTACTATACTCTTAGATATGCATCTTTAGGGTGAACTTTACTTGTCATAATTGCTAAAACTAGCCCACAACTAAAATTGGGAAAAGCCTAAGTTTTTATTTGGTCAAGTAGTCTAATCACCCACCTCTAGACATACTTTGGATCCTACAGTTGTTCGAGAGGCTACTTAGAGAGGATTGAAGCTCACCCTTGGATCCCCTTCTTCCAGGCAAGCTAAGATGGTAGGACAAAAAATAGCGAGGAATAGAGTGGTGCATGTTGTTGGAAGGCCAACTTCTATGTATGAAGATCCAGCAGAAGCTGCTGGTGAAGAGGAGGAAGAAATTCTAGCTGAGAACCCTCCTGCTAATAAGAAGAAGCTCGTGTCTAATGCTATGCCTAATAAGACTGCACCTTCAGCACCTAAGAAGCCAGTAGCTCCCAAGATGACTACTAAGGACATACCAAAAGCGAAGAATAACAAAGGTTCTGCATCTTGAGAGGCTGATGCAGAGGAGGAAGAAGACGCATTTGTGGTAAGAAATTTGAGAGCTCACTTTCCATTGCACAACGATGGCCATCCTGATGCTGAGGAAACGAAGAAGAGAAGGGAAAATGGATTGAGGCAGTGGAGGGTTGTTGATTCATATGCTATCACGATAAGAACTGTCGTCGATCCTCATTTTCCCACTAAGGAGCGCCAAGATTTTTATGAGTCCGTGTTGCTAGACAAGAGTCCTGCAGATAGTGACATGCGATATGTTGATTGGTATTACATCAAGGCAATGACGACTACTTTCCTCATGTTAGAGAGAATTTCACGCTCCTTGATATTGAAGATTTTGTTGGCACAAAGATGACACCTTGGAATGATCAGGACTACTTTCTTCATGTTACATTTGCATGTATTTACTTTCCGCTGCTATACTCTTAGATATGCATGTGTAGGGTGAACTTGACTTGTCATAATTGCTAAAAATTTCCCACAACTAAAATTGGGCAAAGGCTAAGTTTTTATTTGGTCAAGTATTCTAATCACCCCCCTCTAGACATCCTTTGGATCCTACAGTTGTTCCCCCGCCCGTGGCACTGGGTGGTGGAAGGAGGCCTCCATTCCCCTAGCTCTAGGCCGGGCGGATCTTATCGGGGCCCGAGGCCCGAATAGATCCGGGAGGTGCCTGTGATGTAGGCCAATCTTCTTGTGGGTATGGTGCAAGTTGGTGGTGGTCTGGGATGTGCTACACTATCGGGCGGATTGGTGCTATGGGCCATGGACATGGCATCGTGCGTGCACGCTCGTCGATCGTCGTTGGGAGCCACAAGGTAGTGTCTCCCTCGGTCCATTAGGACTTGCTGGAGATACACGTGTGGTTGCCTCCTGCTGTGGAGGTGTCAATCCATACTCCATGGTTGATGTCGGGCTAGGAGTGAAAGGAGATCTCTTTTACTCTTCCTACCATGGTGGATGCACCATGATGTGGGTAGTTAATGGAGCCTTGTACATGGATGCCGGGGTGGCGGCCCCGGATGGTGGTCCGGGTGATGAGCTCTACGGCGGGCATCATGGTGGCGGTGATGGCATTCTCTCTTGGTCATGTGGGTGGCGAGAAGTGGTGTAGCGGATGGCTCGGGCGTGCTCTTGTCTCCCATGATGGCATTGCCCCGATCAGGATTTGGAGTTCTTGGCCCATCACGCTTGCCCTGGAGACCTCGTTTAGGGGAGGGGAGCTGCCGAGGGAAAGCTCTGCGCTTTGTCGTCAACGACGGCGACGCCTGTGGGAGCCGTTATCTTCATGAAGGCGTCGTCGTGGTGCTTCTCTACGTGTCCGTGTTTCTGGTGAAAACCTATGTTTTTTGGAACTCGGCAACGGTGACGCTTAGCGTCGTTCTCTATCGTGAGGGCGTTGTCGTGGAACCTAGGTGCTAAAGGGCTTAGATGTTGTTGTTGTGAGTTCTTCGTGTAATCTATTTCGACAGCGTAACTGTGTGCGTGTTGCGTGATGCAGTTATCCTAGGATCGGAACCATGTGAGGGCTACCCCATCCCTTTGTATATTTCGATTGTGTGTTCTGTTTTGTTGGTGCTTTATACCTAAAGTGGGGCGGAAGCCTATTTCGAGAGATGGTAGCCCACCTTGAAACGGACGAGGAGGAGGGCGCTCTGCCCGCAGGGCCTTCGATTAGTCGGGCACTCTAGCATCCTTTATAGGAAGATTACTTACACAATTGTGTAGAAGGAATACGGGTGTGGAGATACTAAGGAAGGTGTGAACATTGATGGTTGTCGACTACATCAAGGATCACAAGAGGATGATGGTTAATTCTCGACGCGGCTACATGTGCCATGTAGCAACATGGAAGCTAGCATTGCGAGAAGGAATGCGTGAGTGGGCCTACCCAATAATAGATTTCTTAATTTCTCCACTTAGTTCTATTTTTCTCTTTTTTTTTCTTTTTTCTTTTTGTTTTCTATAAAAAATATTAAAAACACATCCGTTCCAAAAAAAATACCAAGATTTAAAAAAAATGTATATCCAAGATCAAAACAATGTTCATTCGGTGTTTAAATAATTTGATAGCATACACAAATGGTTTTAGAAAATGTTCATGTATTTTCAAAAAATTGCATGTGACATTATTAAAAAATGTCAAACATGTATTTAACAAAATGTACCTGATGTGTATAACAAACGTACAATGTACATGAAAAAATGTATGTAACAAAACATATATTTGATAAAAAATATCATGTATTTGAAAACTTATGTTTTGATGGATATTTCTAACCTATCACACATGTATAAAATATGGTTTCTCATGTATACAAAAAATATACAATGTGTACAAAAAAGTAGACATGAAAACATGTATTTTGAAAAAAAAATCTTAGTCATGCATCTAAAAATTGTTAGACATGTATAAAAAATCTTCTTCATGTATACCTAATATGTAAACAGCAAAAGCACATATTTGGAAAAATAGTAATCATGTATTTTAAATTATTAAACATGTAATAAATAATGTTCTATTTGTATACAAAAAATATATCACAAATATACAACATGAATGAAAAAATAGAGATTGGTACTAATATTGTAAAAAAAGTCAATCATGCATTCAAACTTATTGAAACATGCATAAAAATGAGTTTGACGTATATAATAAATTGTACATTGTGTGTGAAAAAAGTAGACATGCATTAAAAAAGAGAGAAAAGCTTGTATGGATAAATATTTCTATTGTATTTTAATAATATAGAATGTGTATGAGAAAAGGTAGACATATGTTGAAATAAATAAATAAAATCCCGATGAAAACCAAAAAGAAACAACGAAAACCGAAGAAAACTAGAGAAGAAAAGGAAAACGAATATAAATAAAAAAAAGGAAAACCAAAGAAACCAATGCAAAACATTGGAAGCTAGCGAAAAAGAAATAAAAATAGATGAAAACAAAAAAGCAAAGTAAAGAAAAAATGAATGAGAATAGAAAAGCGAAAAGAAAAAAAGAAAAACTGAAGAAAACAACGCAAAACATGAAATATTGTGAAACCAAAATACCTGATGAAAATAGACAAAGAAACATAAAGCAGAGAAAACAGAAAGAAAAAACTATCACGGATCAGTCCAGCAGTGTACATGATACAAGAAGAAACTATCTATAATAACGAGCAAGTGAGCGAACGAACAACGACCTAGCGAGAAAACAGATTAACGGGCCAGCTCATAACTGTGGACTACATACGCGAGCTAGAGTTACATCTCGCAGAAGGCGAGATATTGGGCTGCTAGTTATTGTCTTCAAGCCTGGTTCTGCTTGTGTGTTGTGTTTTTTTTTGTGGGCCTGCTTTTCTATTGTTTGATCTCTCATAAATCTTTCCGCATGGGCAGCGCTCTGCGCCAGGCCGGTCGAAAGACGGCCCCATGCTGGCCGTCGATCTGTCGGCCGCACGCAGTCAGCACCGTCAGATTTGTTCTGACAGCAAAATTCCTCGATGCAGTAAACTTCGACTACGATGCAGCAAATTTTGATCACGTTTGCAACAAAAATATGGTTGTAGCAAAAAAAAATATCAATGTGATTGTAGTAAAAAAAACGACGCTGATATTGCGTGGTAGCAAAATAAAATGTGGGTTGTAGCAAAAATAATCCGAAAAATTCGGGTTGCAACTCTAATGAACGTGTATGCAACTTTTTTAGTAAACGGTTGCAGCACAAAATGATACCGGTTGTAGCAAAAATTAACACGGTTGTAGCAAAGGTAAAATATACCGGTTATAACAAAAAATCCGACGAACTGGAGTTGTAACCAAACGTATATGCACCTTTTTTACTCGACAAATGTAGCAAATAGAAAACGCTTATAGAAAATTTAAACGTGGTTGTAGAAAATCTGAACGAAATAATGTTGCATGTCTGGCCAGGCAGCCGCGCGGGCAGCGTGCGACGGACCGAACGGTTCGGCCGGCGCGCCGGCTGCAACGTTTCCCTTTCCACATTCTCATGATACAAATTTTTTACAGAAGCAACTAACTGAGGAACGCTCCCTCAAGCCTCATCAAGGGACATTTGGGGTGGGCTGAGAGTGCGTCACTTGGCGCGCTTTTAGCCATGGTTATGTGTTGCATTCTAAGAGTTTTCTTTTTGGATTTTTTTCACATATGTTTTCGGCTTTTTAGATGTTTTTATGACTTCTTGATTATCCACTGATCTTCCTTAGCTTTGGAGCAAAAAAAACACAAAAAAAAAATTGTTTCTTCAGCAAAAGGCACGGTCGTGTCTCTCTGAAATGAAAAAATAACGATTTTTTTTCTTGCGCGAGAAGCACGGTGGTGGCTCTTTGAAACAGGTCTTTTTGAAACAAAAAAAATCCACCTTCTGTTTGAGGCACAGTTTTGCTTACGCGAGAGGCATGGATTTGCTTCCGCGAGGCGCGGTTGTGCCTCTCTAAACCGGAGAAAAATATGCATTTTATTTTTTTTATTCCGCAAAAGGCATGCATTCGCTTTCACGAAAGGCACGGCGTGCCTCTCTGAAACGAAAAAAAACGTGTGTTTTTATATCTTCTCACGAGACACATGGTTTTGTTTCCGCGAGAGGCACGGATTTACTTTCGCTAAAGACATGACAGTGCCTCTTGGAACGAAGAAAAAAAATCCTTTTCTGAGAGGTATGATTTTTTCATTCAATTTTTTCATGAAAAAAAAGTTTATCAAAAACTGCCAACATGGAATATAGTTTTGAAATAGTTTAGAATTTGAATGCATGATTTAGAAGATAAAATGTTTTAAATAAACTGATCTACATAAAAAAAATCCAAGTTACGATATGCGCCACTTTTCGTAACTTGAAAAAGTGGGAGTGACTTTTACAAACAGTGATGCTTAATTGGTGATTTTAATAAATTGCTACTTGTTGTCGGGTGCTTCTTTTGTTTTCGTTCTCTGTAGTAGGACAAAATGTAAAATACCCTATTCTCTTTGGTGTTGTTTAAAAAAGAATTTAATCTGTGTACTATTGTTTTTTAGGTGCTATTTGCGGTGTGTTGGTAGTCTCTCTCTATCGCAAAGAGAGCCTTGGCTCAGTGGTTGGACATGCGGTTGGGCAGTTTAATTATCCAAATTCAATTCCTAGAATTGACTCGTGATGCACAGGGGTTTTTCCCTATTTATTGAGGATCAAATTTGGTGTGTGGTGGAACTACTCATCAAGAAATATCTTGATACTCATTTAAAAAAATTGAAGACCATGTTTATCTTGATATTCATACTAATATGGTAATATACATCCCTAGTTGATGCACAGGTCGGAAGTGAAATTCCCGCATTTTTAAGGCCTCTAAGAAAAACAACATATAACCTAACCCACGTGACAGCTCCGTATCTAATCTCCTCACGCCGCCACCGGCTCACGCCACCGGGCATAGCCCAGTGGCTACTGGTGGCGGCGGGATCCTTTCTCAACAGGCACCAGAGACTATTGTGGCGGATCTCGCGGGGACACGTACGCTCTACTCTCATGCGGCGGCTGCGGCACCAAGGACGAATGCGTCCTGCTGGCTGCTGGGCAAGCTCGTTGGGATGGCTAAGGCTGCGCCTAATGGCTGTCTCGGCTGCTGCGTTTTGATTGCGGGCGGCGCGGGTGGTGGTCCCAGGCAACGATGCACCAAGACTTCGGCCGGTTACGGCGATGTTCTCGCCGGGTTGAGGCGTGGGAGGGCTGGATCTAGCCCGGAAGGTCATCGATGAGGCATGCGGTTCACGACTTGTTTGATCGCGACTCCGCAGCATGTGTTCATTGGCGGCTTTCCCATGTAGTGGTGATGTGGATGCGATCATTTTGGCGGTGGTGGTATGTAGAGTTGGGTGCAATGACCTCCTATAGCTCCGTGGTGGCGTCCTTAGCAGGCCCCGACACCATCACAAGGCTGCTAGGAGCGTTGTGGCGGTTTCGATCTGCCGCTTCAGATCTGGCCATGGCAGCATCCAAGCTGCAAATTATGAATGATTACTTGACGTAGAGGAATGGTTGTGCAACGGCGACAATTATGCATCGCATATAGCTGTTGAATCGTGGAAAAGTGGTGGCGACAACACTTAGAAAGACTTCGATGGTGGTGCCACTCGAGCACCCGGTCTTGAGCTCCGGGGTGAGATCCTAGGTCTAATCCAAGTTGGTAATACTTGGCAATGGCGATGTTTCAACATCGTTACCTTGTTGAAGGCATTGATTGGACATTCTGAGAGTAGTTCTTCAGGGTGAAATCCTAGAATCTGGCCTTGGATGGTTGGATCCGGCAACGGCGACGCTTGAGCATCGCTCCCTTCCTGAAGGCATCGATGTTGAAGAACTATGGTGTCACAAGATTGTTGGTGCGAATATTGTCATTGTTGTAGTTTGCCAATCGATGATCCGATCGCTTTGTTTTTTTTTCAACCTCCAGTAGCTTTCGTCTTATATGTCTTTGCTATTTGCCGACGTGTTTTTGTGTGTTTTGGTGTTAGCTGTCTACGTTCTAGCTATGCAAAGGCGGGATGTGTGCTCATTGTATTTGTATATTCTTGATGCTCTATTTTAAGTCAATAAAATCCATCCTTTACTAAAAAAATGGAAATCGACAGGGCGGCCACGTCTCAAAACAAAATGCAGCCATTCACATGATGGGCTTAAGATCGATGGAGACGTATAAATGTTACTCGTAGATTGGTAAAGGAGCAAACAAACGAGCTCCTATCTATCGCTCTTTGCGGTAGATTATCAACTCAACGCACAGGTTAGTGTGCAATGTGAGCGAGCGAGCGACGGTAGTACAGCGGAATACCTTAATGATCAAATAAAATGCAGATGCGATCATTTTTGAAATTTCAAAGGCCTAACATTTTTAAAAACAAAAAAGTGGCTGCGCCATGAAATGCGAACACTTCTCATATTCGTGAATGAAAATAATATTAAAATAAAACATTTTTGAAAACATGAAGATTTTTCTAAAATCAACTTTTTTTGTCAGCAGGAACATTTTTCTAAATATCAAGATTTTTCAGAAACGTGAACTTTTTGTAATCCAGAAAACAATTGAGAGCATATATATTGTTTTCAGAACAGGGACGTTTTGTGCAATTCCAAAACAAAATTTAAATTTTGAGACCGTAAATATTTTATGAATTTTGAAGTTTTTTAACCATTAATAATTGCAAATTTCTGAACAAAATTATAAAACCACGAACATTTTTCGAATCTGTGATTGTTTTGAAAACCGCCATCATTTTTCAAATTGTGATTTTTTTTGAAACATGAAAAATTACAAATTCATGAACACAATGATAAAATTGTGAACATTTTTCGAATTGTGAACAAAATTATAAATTGTGAATAGTTTTCGAATTGTGAACAAAATTATAAAATTGTGAACATTTTTGGAATTGTGAACAAACATTAAAACATGAACAAATTTCAAATTCATGAACAAAATTATAAACTTCTGAATATGTTTCGAGCATGTGAACCTAGTTTAAACCGCGAACATTTTTCAAATTGTAAACAAATTTTGAAACATGAACAAATTTCAAATTCATGAACAAATTTATAAACTGCATTTTTTTGAATTGTAAACAAATTTTAAAACATAAATAAATTTCAAATTCTCGAACAAAATTAGAAAATTGTGAACAAATTTTGAAACCAAGAAATTTTTTCGAATTGTGAAGAAATGTAGAAACATAAACACATTTCAAATTCATGAACAAAATTATAAAATTGTGAGTATTTTTCTAATTGGAACCACGAACATTTTTCAATTTGTGAACAAATTTTGAAACCGTGAACATTTTTTAAATTCATGAACTAAATTATAAAATCATGAACATTTTTCGAATCATCAACAAATTTTTAAACCATTGATATTTTTCAAATTGTGAACAAATTTTGAAACCAGGTACATATTTCGAATTGTGCACAAATTTCAAAACTGTAAACTTTTTTCGAATTTTGAACAATTTTAAAACCGTGAACATTTTTTGAATTGTGCATAAATTTTGAAACCGTGATTTTGTTTTTGATTTGTGGACAAATTTTGAATTAATAAATAAGAAATAAAATCAAAAGAAGAAAAAACAGAAATAACAAAAAAAATAAACTGAAAATAGGAAATTATGTGAAATTTGGAACAAAGTTTGGAAATGTATTTTTTTAACATACTTTGAAAAACAAAAAATACGTGAAAACAGTAAATGCAGAAAGTAAAACAAAAAAACGAAAAATAGAAAAATAACAAACGAGAAAGAAAAAAAATGAAAGAAAACTGAGAAAAGCCAACTAGAAACAGGAAAAGCCCGGCCGTTGGCCATATTATAACTGGGCAGGCCCAAATCTCGGCGCCCGTGTCCGAAACCCCGACTATTCGCCTTATAGAATGGTGAATATGATTTTCTAGCAGAAAAACTACAGCCGGTTCCATTATAGCCTCCTTGTCTTGTTTAACACGCATTTACTATGGTTTTTGCATTGCCTCCAAAACTCTCCAAGTTCATGTGTCATCACAAGATATCATCGGCGCTACAAGTGTCTTGACATGCATTCCTACCATAATAAACTATGGCTTTTCATTTGACCGACAAGGTACAACATTTTTTCAAATCTGCAGTTGAGTCTGTGTTGGAATATTAGGTAAATTCATGATTAATTTCAGTAAATAATTCATGACTCTTGCAGAAATTAGTATGCAACAATCTAGCATACTAGGAATATGCACAACGCAAACAACAGTTACAGATAGAGATATGAACATATTACGATGGATGTATTATTTGTTAGCTTGTGCTGGAGCGATGGTGCTGTTGACCATGTTGGCGACTATTTGTTATAGACGGTGATGAAGACGACGATGAGTAGCACCGCTTGTCTTATATATAAAATGACTTGTGATGACGAAGTTGAGTAGTCGCGCAGAGCGCTTTCCAAAAAGCTAATCCGTCCTCTCTCGGTGCAGGGTCACAAGGATGAACGGTTCCGGAGGCTTGCTCTCCCACGCATCGATGCACATCGACGTTCGTGATAGAGTAGACTGCGATGGTGGCACAAGTTACGGCATAAGTCAAAGCCGTAGGTGTTTTTCAATGTGTCTTTGACCGAGGCTGGTAAGTAATATATATATATATATATATATATATATATATATATATATATATATATATAATTATTATTGTGCATCCTGGGTGATAAATAGAGTTTATATATATATATATATATATATATATATATATATATATATATATATATATATATATATAAACTCTATTTATCACCCAGGGTGCACAATAGTTTATTCTTCATCCGAAATAATCTTACGATTAATTTACAAATAAATTATATTTGAAATACAAATAATTACATTTATATTGAATCACTACGTAAAATTTGATAAAAGAAAAACAATAATATAGGTCACAAGATTAGAAAAAAATGAATTTATTGTATTTTTGCACTATTTTTGCATGTTCGTAATTTTACGTGACATAAAATATTTTTATGTTGATTATATTTTTTTAGGTCTCTTTTTACATATAAAATAAAGTAAAATTTACGAAACGTATAATTACGGTGCATTCATGTTAAAATAGAGGGGGGTGAAGAATAATTATTCCTCACCCAGGATGACGAATAGCGACTTGATTTTCAAGTCAAACTTATCGAACAAGGAAACAATGAACTTGTCCATCAAGACACCAAAAAATAAAACTGCAAAATGAAGTTGCGCCCTTGCAAGGCAACACACTAGATTTTGACGGAACATCACACGTATGTCGCACGTACGTGCCACCCCAGCCTCGTCCCGAGCCCGGTGAGGCAAGCGAGCGTGTGTGTGTGTGCGCTTTTCTCTTTGTCTCCTTCACACCTCATTAAGTGTGGTGTAGATAACCCACTATATAAAAATATCCAACACTTCCTCAACTAGCAGTATGAGACTAAACTTTAGCACCACCACTTGTCATTTTTCTTATGGGCCACTTTAAGATTTCAGAAATTGTGAATGGACCAAGCCCACTTATTTCTAACAATTCCCCGCCAGATCTCAAATACCCATCTAGACATTTGTTTTTCCACGCTACTTGTTTAATTAATATACTAGTGTTTCATCAAAGAGTGTTAAGTTGAACTTTCGCCTAGAACTATAGACTACATCCATCCACAACTTAACAATGAACTATGAATTGAATTGGTTGTTTTATGTGAACAGGTTTCACTCAAAGTGTTAACCATTAAATGGCTGTGAGTAGGCTACATCGCGTTTTGGATCATATACATCATACTTCTTGGTCTCTTCGGGAGCTTACGAGAGATCATCCAAGTCTCATTGAATGCGACATTTACACGCGAAGCTCATATAGGTGCATTCTTTCATGACTGTTGTGTAGGATACCGTATTTGCTTTAATAGCCAATAGAACCACATTAAGGCATGTTCCTGAGCAACTTTATAGATTTGAGCCTTACAGCTCTGAGAGTTTTGTATCTTTACCTAGAGACGGTCATATATTACTCTGCTCACTTAACCAAAAACTTTTTTTAGGTCCTAGTACACGGGATCTTCGATCACACAGGTTCAATTGCTACTATTGCGTAACACCTATGGGTCTCACACCCATCTCCCTCCGTGCAATATATATCACATTTCATGATAGTTCCTTTGTAAAGGGATCTGTCAAATTGTTTTGTTTGAATATACGTAACAATTATTACCGTGGAGTGTCTCAACTTCCTCATATATTTCAAATGTCTCTTCACGTGTCTTGATGACTTTGCATTGTATGTAGAATTGTTCACTTTAACGACAACCGTTTTATGGTCATAATTCATAACATTAGCCTGTGTAGCTTTTTAACCATTTGCAAGTCCATCAAGAGCTCTAGCAGCCATTCTACCTCAATAGTAGATGTATCTAAAGCAGTTAGTTCTGCTTCCATAGTTGACCTTGTCAATATGGTTTGTTTCCAAGACCTCATGACACTGCGCCACCTCCATCAGTAACTACATACCCCACTCGTGGCGTAGAATACATCAACATCGGAGATCTAGTTTACCTCACCATATCCTTCTCGCACAACATGATTCTCCGAATTGTGAATTATGTAACTCATAGTACCTCTTAGATAACACAAGATCCTTTCTAGTGCATGTCGATGATCATCACCCTGCTTGGACATGAACCCACTGAGTTTTCTCACAACAAAAGAGATATATTGCCTTGTTGTGCTAGCTAAGTGTGGGTGCTAAAAGTGGTGGATCTTGGGTAGGGGGTCCCGAGCTGTGGATCTAGAATCAATGATAACAAGGAGAGTAGGGGGGGACGTTTACCAAGGTTTGGGCCCTCTTGAAGAGGTAAAGCCCTATGTCTTGCTTTGATTGTATTGATGATAGTGTATCGAGTACAAGTTGATGATCTACCTCAAGATAACTGTATGAGCTCTAAACACCAAGGGCAATAAGTTGTTGTAAAATCCCCAGACCGGTGCTCCAGATGCCTTCCATTTATTTTGAGTTTTGTCGTGTGATTAGTTTGGTTGTCACATTCATCATCACATCATATGAATCATTCACATATCATTGACACTTCATCACCATCGTTTCTAAAACTTGCATCCGATCGTAGTTGTCGGTTCTCCCCGTTCTCGTAGACGATCGTTTTGAGACCAAACACGCATGCACACGCTCGCGACATTGTTAAAATATTATTTTTAAAGCGGGAATAAAAATTTCGAAGAATGTGTTGAAAGTTGGTGTGCGGTCATATTATATTGTAGGTAGACTGTCTCTCAAATTTCATTGCATTCGGAGTCCGTTTGATAGCCCAACCGTTAAACATATAGTGACACTATAGTCGGTCAAATTCGTAGACATTTCAGTTTTAAAAGCTCTATGTCGGACTGCACTTTCTCTCTCTTCTCCCATCCCAACCCTTATAACGTAGACAACTAGCCCACTTAACCTGCCCCTCTCGATAGGAGACATCGGATCGCGATCTGAGGGCTCTGAAACCCCTAAAAATCCCTAACCCTAGCCTCCCTTGCATATTTAAGCAACCCCAACCTACCTGTTGTGGAACCCTAGTCTTCCTCCTTGATTTTCACACGCCCCAATAGCCAGCCGCTACCTCTCAGCGCTTCATCAACCGACATCCAGCGCTAGTCTCGCCGAGCCCATCACGGGCTCGCAAAGCCCATCCATCGTCGCGCTTGGGCTCGAAGATGTTTTGTTCCTTCCACGCACGGGCAAGTGCCCGAGCACCCCCACGCCCGAGCCAGGTCGCTCGACCTCGCCGGTGCTCCTCCGCCTCGCTGGATCTCGATGGAATGTGCTTCCCTACCTCTTCTATCCTTCCCTCCTTGTGCTCTCTCTCTCTCATGGTCTCTCTCTCTCGGTCTAGCAGCTACGCCCGCCATGGATGGTTGTCGTTGTCGATAAGCTAGTCGAAGAGAGTTTCGAGCTGAGAGGTGAACGAGAGAGAGACGGGAGACTTTTGTCGCAACTAACAGCGCAACGTTTTGTGCTTCATTAATTTTTCCCTTATTGCTATTACAACCGAAAATCTAGCTAACAACTCCGGCCAGCCTATCATGATCCAGATTGATTGCGCCATCCCATGATCTCCTTCTCACGAACGTGCCACGCTCACCAGGCTAAGAGGAAACTAACACAGAAGGGGAAAATGGGATCATGCCGAGGGCACGTCCCACATACGTGCATGATGCATGTGAACTTCACATCAGTGCATGCCTACACAATATTAAAAACAGAAAATGACCCTAATGGCCTGACGGAGAGCTTATTCTAACATATCTCCCCCTAAGCTTGACGTCCGGTGATCTCCACGACGACCAACCTTCAACGCATTTCGATGAACTGAACCCTTCCAAGTGATTTTGTCAAGCCATCTGCGAGCTGCTCCTGTGTACGCACATAATCAACCTCCACTTGTCGAGTTCCCATGCTGTTACGAATGAAATGGCACTTCACATCTATGTGTTTGCTTCGATCGTGATGGACCGGGTTCTTGGCTAGTGCAATGGCTGATTTGTTGTCCATCAACTTGGTCACGCCCTTCCCCTGCATCTCACCAAGCAGACGGCTCAGCCAGAGCCCTTGTGTTAGGCATATTTTGTTCTAAGTACTTTTGGTGATTGATGACAACACCTATGCGGACTAATCGTGTGCATTGAGCATTCAAGATAATATATCACAAGGCACAAGATGATTCGTCGCCCCTCGGTGTTGTTTGAGCACAGTGTTTCCTACGGTTATCTTTGGTAGTGTGGAGTAGTAGGAAAGCCGTACTATTAAGAGGGGGTCCGCGTCGGAAAGGTTTGGGTGGAATCAACTCTCACACGCGCAGATTTTCTTTCCACCACTTCCGCTTTGCGGCAATGGAGCACCCGCTCGGTCTTTCACAACATTTGCAAAAGGTTCAGCGATAGTACCGCTCATGCTGAGCGGTAGTACCGCTCGCTGGCCGTAGTACCGCTAGGGGACGGTAGTACCTCCCTCTCTGAGCGGTTGTACTCGATCGGACTTTTTGCGAATACTTTTCTAGTGGTGGTAGGCTCGATAGTAGTATTTCTACTGCCGTGGATTTGTGGCAGCGTGGCGGTAGTCCCGCTCAGTCCTGGCGGTAGTACCGTTGGGGCTTGCGGTAGTACCGCTTCCTCCTGGCGGTAGTACCGCTAGGGACAATGGTAGTACCGCTGACCCCAAGCGGTAGTACCGCCAGGGGCGTGCTGACAGTGAGGGTAACGATTGGACTTGTTCCCCCACTATATAAAGGGTTCACCTACCTCACAAACCCTACCATTGACCCTCCAAGTCTCCATTGTTGCTCCCTAAGCTCATATGTGCCAGATCTCTCTCCCTAGCCAATCAAACTTGTTGATTTCCTAGGGATATGTTGAGAAGGCCAAGATCTATACTTCCACCAAGAGAAAATGGATTCCCCCCACTAATCCCTTGCGAATCTTGTTACTCTTAGGTGTTTGAGCACCCTAGACGGTTGAGGTCACCTCGGAGCCACATTCCATTGTGGTGAAGCTCCGTGGTCTTGTTGGGAGCCTCCAAGCTTTGTGTGGAGATAGCCTCAACCTTGTTTGTAAAGGTTCAGCCGCCGCCTTCAAGGGCACCTATAGTGGAATCAAGGCACCTTGCATTGTGTGAGGGCGTGAGGAGAATACAGTGGCCCTAGTGTCTTATTGGGGAGCATTGTGCCTCCACACCACTCCAACGGAGACGTACTTCCTTCAAAGGGAAGGAACTTCGGTAACACATCCTCGTCTTCATCGGTTCCACTTGTGGTTATCTCTTACCTTTACATTGTGTATGTTATTGTTGTAGAGTATTTCTTACTTGCTTTAGCGGTTATAGTTGGTAGCATCATGTAGGTTGCTCACCTACTTATTATTTTAGAGAACCTTTATGTTGCTAACCCCGACTTGTTAAGGAAAGCCATGTCTCTTTATTAAGGGTTTCACCACTCGAAGAGTATGGATGACGATGAGGGGGAGTCCATGGACCACCGGAGGCCGTTTCCTTGACTTTGGTCACAAGGGATGACTTGAATGCGGCTATGGCCAACCTCGGGACGTCCTTGACGAACGAAGTCAAGACCATGCTCAAAGAGTTACTTGAGGGGATTAAAAGTTCTCTCGAACTGGCGTTGGTGGTTAAACCCGCCAACACGGATTCGGAGGCCCATTCCTCCAAGGAAGCGGCTAAAGGTATGCGACCTTCTTCCCCTCTCGACAATAACGGGACTGGAACCTATGCCTCAGTTCCACCTCCCTTGGTCTATGGAGGACCGGTTCCTACACCGCGTATCAATCATCTTGGTCCTCCTCCTAAGCTTGTTAAGGGTGATTTTGCTAACTGGGTGTTTTCCATTAAAGTCTCACTTGAATCACAGCTCAACAAACTTGTGGAGAATCATCGAGCAAGGCTACTATCCGCATGACCGAAGCAACCTCACTCCAAGAGAAGAAGCGGTCAATCAATATAATCACTCCACATTATTCATTCTCTAGTCCGCAGTGCCTCCTGAAGATCTTCCTCACTTGCGCCCCTTCACTCGGGCTAAGGACTGTTGTGAGCACATTATGGTGTTGTACAAGGGAAGCTCAAGCATTCAACGGTCCAACTATGAAGTGGTTCTTGATGAGGCCGACGAGTTTGTGATGAAGGAAGATGAGGGCCCTCGAGATCTCTATCGAAGGGTGTCTTCTATTGTTGTTGCCCTCAAGGATTATGGAATCAAGGATGTGGATGACACATGGATCAAGTGCAAGTTTCTCAAGGCCATCATGCCATTCAACAAAACCATGTCATTCGTCATTCGCCAACGGTTAGATTTCCACTCCTTGTCCTCCAGTGAGGTGTTGGATGAATTCATTGCAATGACTATCATGAACAAGACCGCTGATAATGCTCTTGCTCGCGTTCGGTCAAAGACAGCTTCACCCAACCTTGCCTTAAAAGCCAAGGCTTCTTCTGAAGAAGAAGAAGAGGAGGAGGAAGAGGAAGGCTGCCCTGAAGACACTAAGTATGCTTATCACGAGCACATGGCTCTTGCGTCAAGGCAATTCTCGGGCAACAAGAGAAACTCAAGGCCCAATTTCTCCAAGAATAACTCAAGTGGGTTCAAGACCAAGCAGCGTGTGAGGGCATGCTATAACTGCGGCAATGTGAGTCACTTCGTGGCAGAGTGTCCCTATGAGAAGAGGGAAGACAACGGTGGCAAGCTCATTCGCAAATACAAAGCCAAGTCTTTCCCAAACAAGAAAAACTTTGTCAAGAAACCCCATCCAAAGGGTATGGTGGCACTTGAAGAGTACCCCTCCGATGACGACGACGATGATGATATGGTGGCAACGGCTATTGTAGCCATTGCCACCCCCTCTCCCAAGGTGTCTCTCTTCGGCACCCCAACGATAACCGCATCGCCAAGTGCCTTATGGCCAAAGGTATCGATCAGGTAACACCCAGCATTAAGACCACCATCACTACTGCTCCTTCATTGTTAAACTGTGTTGATGATAGTGATGTCGTGGAACTTAATGATCATGATTTTGTCAAATTTCTGTGTAAAATGAAATGAGAATCCAAGAAGCACTTTGTTGCTCTTTTGGAACAACTGGGTGAGGCTACTGATCCCATCAAGTCTCATGAGGAGACTATCTCCGAGCCGCAAGGACATAGTCATGACTATGCCGATGAGATTGCTGAATTATCTATTGCTCTAGAAAACGAGCGCAGTCTTCGTTTGGCTCTTGAGGGGTCACACAATGAAGATTGTGCTAAATTACAAAAGGAGCTAGATCACACTATTGTCCTTACATGTGTGCTTAAGTCTGAAAAGGCTGCACTTGGGGTTGGCCATGATAGACTCAAGGAGGAGTTTGATACACTTGACAAGGCCCACAAGGTCTTGAAAGGTGCTCATTTCTCCCTGAAAGAGTCTCATGATCAACTCCAAGCAAAGCTTACCAAGGAGATCTCTACATGTCGTCCTTTTGTTATAATTGATAATGCTTCTGCAACTAACCCTTGTTGTGAGCATGTACATCTTGTGGAGGAAAATGTAAAGTTGAAGGATCAACTTGAGAAGGGCCTTGTGTCATGCATCCAAGGCAAGAAGAACCTAAACGACCTTTTGAGTAATCAAAAGGAAGTTGTAGTAAAGGAGGGACTTGGACTTACATCCAAGTCGAAAAGGAAAAGGAAGAATAGGAACAAGCAATCTCCTACCCTCATGGACATCTTTGTCAAAGAGGGCGAAAGGGCTCAGAAGGAGAACATGAACAAGGTGGAGGATGGTAGTGTCCAAAAGGGCAAAGACATTCCTACCAACACAGCCGGCAAATTTAATCCATCTTATGTTTTATGTTGTGGTGGTGATGGGCATGTTTATGCCATATTTGTTGGTTCTTACTATGAGTCCATTGAGTGGGATATTTGGGTTCCTAAGACCCTTGTTTCTAATATCAAAGGACCCATTCAAAAATGGGTACCTAAAACCAAGCCTTGATCTATTGCAGGAGTTTGCTTCTGGTGGGGTGTCATGGTTGCTCGATAGTGGAGCAACAAATCATATGACCGGAAGCAAGGACTTAGTAGTGGACGTGCATACTTCCCCATCTATGCCCACCCATGTCCAATTTGCTGATGCTTCAATGTCCAAGGTAGTGGGATTTGGTAAGGTGGTCATCTCTCAAGAGTTATCTATTGAGAAGGTCATGCTTGTTGAGTCCCTTGCTTACAATTTACCTTTTTGTTCGTCAACTTGCAATTATGGGTTTTTCCACATTCTTTAATCTTGATACCGTGGTCCTTTTGTGGAGCAAGACTCTTAAAGTAGCCTATGTTGGATATGTCGAAAATGGTCTCTATGTGGTGAACTTTTCACAGCGACCCACTAAGACTGCGACTTGTCTAATGGCTAAAGTTGATGTGGGCTGGCTTTGGCATCGCCGACTAGCTCATATAAATATGAGATCTTTGCAAAGTCTCCTCAAAGGGGACCATGTTCATGGACTAACGAATGTGAGTTTTGCCAGAGATCGTGCTTGCAGTGCCTGTATTGAAGGGAAGATTCACGAAACTGCTCATCGTCCAATGACTCTCATTTACACTAAGAAGCCTTTGGAGATCCTTCATATGGATCTCTTTGGCCCTCCATCTTTTGATAGTCTTGGGGGCAGAAAGTAGTGCTTGGTGATTGTTGATGATTACTCAAGACACAATTGGGTATATTTCTTCAAGAGGAAGAGTGAGATTCAACAAACCGTCATCAATTTTGCTAATGAAGCTCAACGTCAACATGAAGCAAAGATTTTGATGATTAGAAGTGACAAGGACACCGAGTTCAAGAACTACACATTGGATAAGTTTCTTAGTGATGAGGGAATCAAGCATCAATATTCAGCACCATACACACTCAACAAAATGGTGTGGCGGAGAGGAAGAACTGGACGTTGATGGACGCGGCAAGAACAATGATGGCGGAATTCAAATCTCCGTATAACTTTTGGGCCGAAGCCATCAACACATCATGTCATGCATCCAATCGGCTCTATATCCGCAAAGGCTTAAACAAGACCCCATATGAGATTCTCACCGGAAACAAACCCAACCTCAAGTACTTCAGGGTATTCGGGTGTAAGTGTTTCATTCTCAAGAAAGGTGCACGTTTAGCTAAATTTGATTCTAGAGCTCAAGAGGGCATTTTTGTTGGTTATGACACAAACTCTCATGCTTATCGTGTCCTCAACAAGTCCACCATGCTCATTGAGGAAACGTGAACGTAGAGTTTGATGAAAATAATGGCTCCCAAGTGGAGCAAAGTGGTCTTTGTGATGTAGGTGATGAAATTCCTCCCCAAGCCATAAGAAGAATGGGGATTGGTCAAATACTCCCCATTGAGGAACCCCTTGTGGCCGAAGGAGAAGGACAATGCTCTAGTCAAGTGGAGCTATCACCCTCGTAAGCCCCACATGCTTCCGATGAACAAAGAGAAAACCCTCAACCAACTGAACAAGATCAAGGGCAAGATCAACCACTTGAAGATGGTGATGCACCACATGATGTCCAAGTGCTTACACAAGGTTCTGAATCTGCTGAAGATCAATATCAAGTGCAGCCACAAGATCAAGATCAAGAGCAGCCACAAGATCAAGAACAAACCAGTGAGCCAGCCAAGACAAAAATCAAGTTGATCAGGATGCTGCTTCTCAATTTCCTTCTGCTGCACCTAAGAGGGGTCGCGGTGCTAATACGTCCATTTTGCATCATGCTTTCATGTTGATATTTATTGCTTTTTGGGCTGTTATATTACTTGTGGTACCATATTTATGCCTTTCTCTCTTATTTTGCAAGGTTTATTTGAAGAGGGAGAATTCAGGCAGCTGGAATTCTAGACTGGAAAAGGAGCAAATCCTAGTCCACTATTCTGCACATCTCCAAATGCCCTGAAAAGTTATGTGGATTTTTCTGGATTATATAAAAAATACTGGGCAAAAGAACTACCGGAGGGGGGACACCAGGGCTCCACAAGCTTGCCCACCGCCACCACCCCCCTGGTGGCGTAGGGCAAGCTTGTGGGCTGCCTGACGGCCCACTAGCCCCCTCTTTTGCTATATGAAGCGTCCTGGTCTGAAAAAAAATCAATAGGGAGATTTTTTGTGGTTTCTCCGCCGCCACGAGGCAGAACTTGAGCAGATCCAATCTAGAGCTCCAGCAGGACGATCCTGCCGGGGAAACTTCCCTCCCGGAGGGGGAAATCATCGCCATCGTCATCACCAACACTCCTCTCATCGAAGGGGAGGCATCTTCATCAACATCTTCATCAGCACCATCTCCTCTCTAATCCCTAGTTCATCTCTTGTAACCAATCTTCGTCTCACGACTCCGATTGGTACTTGTAAGGTTGCTAGTTGTGTTGATTACTCTTTGTAGTTGATGCTAGTTGGATTACTTGGAGGAAGAGTTTATGTTCAGGTCCTTGATGCTATTCATTACACCTCTGATCATGATTATGATTATGTTTTGTGAGTAGTTACTTTTGTTCCTGAGGACATGGGATAAGTCATGTTAATAATAGTCATGTGAATTTGATATTCTTTCGGTATTTTGATATGTTGTATGTTATCTTTTCCTCTAGTGGTGTTATGTGAACGTCGACTACATAACACTTCACCATATTTGGGCCTAGAGGAAGGCATTGGGAAGTAGTAAGTAGATGATGGGTTGCTGGAGTGACAGAAGCTTAAACCCTAGTCTATGCGTTGCTTCGTGAGGGGCTGATTTGGATCCACTAGTTTAATGCTATGGTTAGACTTTGTCTTAATTCTTGTTTTGTAGTTGCGGATGCTTGCGAGAGAGGTTAATCATAAGTGGGATGCTTGTCCAAGTAAGGGCAGTACCCAAGCGCCAGTGCACCCACATATCAAACTATCAAAGTAACTAACGCGAATCATATGAACATGATGAAACTAGCATGACAGAAATTCCCGTGTGTCCTCGGGAGCGTTTTTCCTCCTATAAGACTTTGTTCAGGCTTGTCCCTTGCTACAAAAGGGATTGGGCCACTTGCTGCACCGTTTCTACTACTTGTTACTTGTTACTCTTTGCTTGCTACGTTTCACCTCGCTACACAATCACTTGTTACCGCTACTTTCAGTGCTTGCAGTTATTACCTTGCTGAAATCCGCTTATCAGATCCTTCTGCTCCTCGTTGGGTTCGACACTCTTACTTATCAAAAGGACTACGATTGATCCCCTATACTTGTGGGTCATCAGGTGCCAAGGTAGGATCAAAACTCAAGGGCAAGCAACGTGATCAAGTTGATGCTCCCCAATTATCCAGCGCAAAACTCTTGGAGCGTCGCGCAACCAAGATTGCATCCAAGCTGAGTGTCAAATCACATGTTATGAAGAACGTGCTTGGAAGTTAAAAAGGGGAGTATCTACTGGTCAAATGTTTTTAAATTATTGTGAGCATCACGCGTTTGTTTCGTATTGTGAACCTCAATAGGTACAGAAAGCGCTCGATGATGAGGATTGGCTTATGGCCATGCATGAAGAACTCAACAACTTCGAGCGTAATCAACTCTGGAAATTAGTGCCAAGACCAAAGGAGGAGCATAATGTCATCGGGACCAAATGGATCTTAAAAAACAAGAAGGATGCCAATGGGATTATGGTTCGAAACAAGGCAAGATTGGTGGCTCAAGGCTACTCCCAAGTCGAGGGTATCGACTACGGTGAAACCTTTGCCCCTGTTGCTCGTCTAGAATCTATTCGCATGCTGCTTGCATTTGCATCGCATCATGATTTCAAATTACAACAAATGGATGTGAAAAGTGCTTTTCTTAATGGTCCTTTAAATGAGTTGGTATATGTCAAACAACCCCCGGGATTCAAACATCCCAAGCTCCCCAATCATGTATATAAACTTAATAAGGCACTCTATGGCCTTAAACAAGCCCCACGTGTGTGGTATGAGTACCTTACCGAGTTATTACAAGATCGTGGGTTTGAAATTGGGAAAATTGATCCCACTCTTTTTACCAAGAAGGTCAAAGGGGATTTGTTCGTATGCCAACTATATGTTGATGATATTATTTTTGGTTCTCGTAACAAATTATTCAATGAAGAATTTGCTGCACTAATGACCGAGAAATTTGAGATGTCAATGATGGGTGAGTTGAAGTTCTTCCTCGGGTTCGAGAATAAACGAGGTTTAGAAGGAACCTTCATCAAACAAGCCAAGTACACCCAAGACATGTTCAAGAGGTTCGAGCTAGAGGATGTCAAGCCGGTCATGTTTCCCACGACAACAAGATGCAAGCTTGATAGTGATCCCAATGGTAAAGCAGTGGATCAAAAGGTATATCACTCCATGATTGGATCCCTTCTTTACCTTTGTGCATCTAGACCGGATATAATGTTGAGTGTAGGGATTTGTGAATGGTTTCAATCTGCACCAAAGGAAAGCCATTTTATGGTTGTCAAACGAATTTTTTGATATTTGGCTCATACCCCAAAGGAGCAAGCTTCAACCTAGTGGGCCATTCTCACTCAGATTGGGCGGGAGACTGTGTGGAGAGGAAGTTAACTTCTAGAGGATGTCAATTTCTTGGTCGTTCACTAGTAAGTTAGTCTTCAAGGAAGCAGAACTGTGTCTAATTGTCTTCCATCGAAGCTGAGTATGTTGCAGCTGCGAGTTGTTGTGCACAGTTGCTATGGATGAGGCAAACTTTAAAGGATTACGGTGCCACTTGTGACAAAGTGCCTCTTCTATGTGACAATCAAAGTGCTATCAAGATTTCCCTCAATCCGGTGCAACATAGCAAGACCAAGCACATTGATATTCGCCATCACTTTATTCGTGAGCATATCAAGTGTGGTGATATTGAGGTTCACTTCATCAACACTGAAGAGCAACTTGCAGATATTTTCTCTAAGCCCCTAGATGAAGCAAGGTTTTGGGAGTTAAGGCATGAGCTAAATATCATTGATTCAAGTAATGTGGATTGAAACTAGGCACTCTGCACCTCATTCTGCATTATATCTTGTTCTAGGTGTAGGCATGGACATAGGGGGAGTGATGTTCTCTCAATGAACTTTCCCTCCTGCCATTATGCATAAAACGATCAAGTCTTTCACATCGGCCATTATTGATGGCACTTGTGCTTCAAAGATGAGCGTTGGTCATGAACCCAAGGATAATTCTTCGCGGTGTCATACCTTTTGTCTCAAACATAGGTGGCTCTGGTCACCGCCCCTCTCCCCTCCTGGTAAAGGAGGGTTATAATTTTGTCAGTTAGTATATTTTGCCTCCGTCTTTTCTCTGGTACTGACTGGTATGTGTCTATGGTCTTTTCTCGTTGTTCTGGCAAGTTCTCGAGATTTTTGCATGTTCTCGAGCGGTACTACCGCTAGGGGGAAGCGGTACTACCACCAGGGGGAGCGGTACTACCGCCAGGGGGAGCGGCACTACCGCGATGAACCGAACGGTACTACCGCAATGACCAGTGCGGTACTACCGCTAACTAGGGCTAGTGTCTAAAAATCCTCAGGGGGAGCAGTACTACAGCCTCATGCGGTACTACTGCGATGATCCCAGCGGTACTACCGCCAAGACTCGAGCAGTACTACCGCTAGGGCACGAGCGGTACTACCGTAGCAAGCGGTACTGCCGCTTTGCCCGAGCGGTACTACCACCCTGCCCGTGCCCTGGGGTATATAAAGAGAGGGGGACCGTTTTTTCCTTGCCCCATTTGCTTCTTCTTCGTGGAGCTCTCCCTCTCTGCCTCGAGTTCCCCTAGATTTGATCTTCCTCCGCGGTGCTTCTCCTCCCGTTCCAGTTGGAGGGATTGCCCCTCCTCCTCCTTCCTCCCCCGTGTGCCATGGACTCCAGTACTACCCCTATCCCCCTTGTTTTGTGTCGATGTTCTTGGTTCTAGGGTTAGGGATAGATGTATTGGCTCCATTGTTGTACCATGATTTTGTTTCGCACATGGATTGGAGGAGAGATGCTGGGAAGTGCCTCTATTTGTGTTGTTGCATAGGATATGCATAGTTTTGGGCTTAGGTCCATAGTTTTGGTCTCTTATGTTTTCAAATATGCAACTTTGTGGTTAGATTCGTTCTTGCTCCTCCAGATCTATAACCACGCGGTACTACCGCCCTACCCCGAGCGGTACTACCGCCAGCTCACGGTACCACCGCCCTGACCGAGCGGTTCTACCGCTCGTGGAGCGGTACTACCCCCCTGGTCGAGCGGTACTACCGCTAGCACTCGATTTGCTGCCTATGCTTGCTACTACTTGGATTCTTTTGTGTTTTCTCCTTGTTTTGGATAATGCCATGAATTATCTTGTCATTTTCGCGTGTTTGTGTTGTGTGTCTCAGGTGGTAGCTCTCGTCGTTCCAACCCAGTTCGCAACACCGAGTCCAAGAGGTACCGCAACCCTGAAGAACCGGAAGGTTCTTGTCCTTCGAAGCGCAGCGTCAAGAAGACTGTATCCAAGGACAAGGCGTCCACCATTGACTATGACACTATGGATCCCAAGTAGTTTGCCAGGCGCCGAAAGCACAACCCTTATGTCAATGAGAGGGAGGAGTTCAAGGGCAGAGAGATGTACTTGACCAAGCAGCAGCTCATGATCTATCAAGATGTCGTCCTGACTAAGAAGAAGAAATTTGTTCCCGTGTAGTGGATTGATCTCAATCATCTCCGGAAGGATACTGATTATTTTGGCGAGGCCTTGCGTATGATTGAGCAGCTGGGTATTGAGGATATCATCACCTTTCACTGTGACTTCGATGTAGTGGTAGTGGCTCAATTCTATACCTCTGTCATGTTCAAGAATGATGAGAATCTATCTTTGACTTGGATGACTCATGGCGAGAAGTTGACTGACTCTTGGGCTGAGTTCATGGAGCTTAGGAGGATCAATTTCACCGAGCTGCATAATTCTCTTGGCTTGCGCCCCCATCGCAACCCTGATAACACCCCCAAGGACAAGCTGATGCCCTTCTATGTCAGGAAGGATGTCCTCATTCCCTTCTTGGATATCATGCATCGGGTCTTCCGCAACACTCTGTTCCCTCGGGTTTGTAACGAAGACAAAGTTCACTCCTATCTGGTGGACATGCTCCTGATGTGTCAGGAAGGACTGGAGAATCCCAATGGGCCACTCGATGTGGCAAATGTGATGTTTTGCGAGCTTCAGATGGTCATATACAACCATAGGGTCCCCATATATGGGCGTTACTTGTACTACTATATCAAGACTAAATGGGCTCAGACCTTCCCTGACAGGGCCTTTCCTGCACCCACAGAGCTCGTCAGCCATGATCCCATCAAACTGCGCCAGAAAGAGAAGTGGGCCAACACCTCCACTTCACGTTCTACTTCTCACATGGAGGCTGAGGAGGAGACTGATGCTGCTCGGGCTGAGGGCGTCCCTGCTTCACAGACCCGTTCTCCTGCTAAGCCATCTTGGGCTAAGAAGCTGAAGGCACAGATGGGGTCCCTGCAGGACCAGATGAGGACCTTGTTTTGCATGCAGGCAAAAGGAGAGTATCAAACTCATGTGGCTCAGAAGGAGAACTGTCAGCGGAATAAGCGCGTGCTGAGGACGCTTGATGTGCACGTCTCTAGTGGTTCTGAGGATGTCATCACTCCAGAGGCTGCCTAGATGTAGGCTAGAGACTACCAGTGGGATGAAACTAATCAGGAGGTGTCTGACGAAGAAGATGCAGCAGGATGTGATCATGAGGAGTAGCAGGATGATGATGAGGACGATGAGGACGCTACAGATGTGTCTGCTGAGGATGAGGATGAATGAGCCACCACCTGTGTTCACGTTCTCTCTGCCTTTTTGGTGTACTGATGCCAAAGGGGGAGAGAGTGTTAGAGATTTGTCTTTGGTTTTTCGTTCGTGTTTGAGTCTTTCTTTTCAGAACTTAGTTGGTTTAAGTCTGTTGGATATCTTATTATGTGTGTGAAGACTCTTCGTCATATGGTTTGAGACATATGCTATCCTTATATTATCTCTAAAGTCTCTCTCTATACTTAGCATGTGAGATCATTTATCTTGTGCCTAATCTTTATGCTCACATGTCTATGTTTTCATTTTTATGTTTTTGTGCAAATCTGGTGTTGTCATCAATCCACAAAAAAGGGGAGAGATTGTTAGGGCATATTTTGTTCTAAGTAGTTTTGGTGATTGATGACAGCACCTCTGCGGACCAATCGTGTGCATTGAGCATTTCAGATAATACATCATAAGGCACAAGATGATTCGTCGCCCCTCGGTGTTGTTGGAGCACGGTGTTTCCTACGGTTATCTTTGGTAGTGTTGAGTAGTAGGAAAGCCGTACTATTAAGAGGGGGTCCGCGTCAGAAAGGTTTGGGTGGAATCAACTCTCACACGCGCACATTTTCTTTCCACCACTTCCTCTTTGCGGAAATGGAGCACCCGCTCGGTCTTTCGCAGCATTTGCAAAAGGTCCAGCGATAGTACCGCTCATGCAGAGTGGTAGTACCGCTCCAGATGAGCGGCAGTACCGCTAGTCGAGCGGTAGTACCGCTAGGGGACGGTAGTACCTCCCTCTTTGAGCGGTTGTACTTCGTCGGACTTTTTGTGAATACTTTTCCAGCGGTGGTAGGCTTGGTAGTAGTATTTCAACTACCGTGGCTTTGTGGACGCGTGGCGGTAGTACCGCTGGGGCTTGTGGTAGTATTGCTTCCTCCTGGCAATAGTACCGCTAGGGACAGCGGTAGTGCCGCCAGGGGCGTGCTGACAGCGAGGGTAATGGTTGGACTTGTTGCCCCACTATATAAAGGTTTCACCTACCTCACAAACCCTACCTTTGACCCTCCAGGACTCCATTGTTGCTCCCTAAGCTCATATGTGGCCGATATCTCTCCCTAGCCAATCAAACTTGTTGATTTCCTAGGGATTGGTTGAGAAGGCCAAGATCTACACTTCCACCAAGAGCAAATTGATTCCCCCCACTAATCCCTTGCAGATCTTGTTACTCTTGGGTGTTTGAGCATCCTAGACGGTTGAGGTCACCTCGGAGCCACATTCCATTGTGGTAAACCTCCGTGGTCTTGTTGGGAGCCTCCAAGCTTTGTGTGGAGATAGCCCCGACTCTGAGAAGACCCAAAGTCTCACTGGAATCCCAATGCGCAAGATATATCGCTAAGGTAAGAAAAATCTAGTAAGACCTCCCGACGTGTCGACAATCCCGATAGGAGCCGCGTATCTCGTTCTCAGGACACGATGGATGAGTACTATGTACAGTGCCCGGATAGACATCCCCCGGGTGGCCCCGCCAGTGGCTCTGGTTTGGACCAACACTCATGAAGAGCACTGGCCCACGGGGTTGATTAGATTCCTCAGGGCAGCTATTCCCTATGCATTTTATTATTAAGTTAAGCCAGATTTACACCAAAGTTGGGTCCTGCCAAACAAGTCTTAACACTATACGATTTATCGAGGGGGTCCCCATAACAACCCCGAACGTGTTAGGAGCGCTCAGTTATGGAATAAAACACCGGTAGCCGAAACTAAGGCGGCAACAATGGAACAAAACACCCGGCAAAAGGCTAGGCCTTCCGTTATTGACCAAGTATATATGCGCATTAATTAAATAGCAGTTAAACATAATGATATCAAATTTCCCATGTTATCACATGGACTAGGTGGCACCTGCAACTAGCAACACTAACAATTAGTGATTGAGCAAGCCAACTTAGCCAAACAATATTTGCTAGGAAGGGAGGTGTATGAGGTTTCATGGCAGTGTTTGATGGCCTATATATCATGTGGTAGGCATCGGAGATGTAACAAAAGAAACGTAATACTAAGCATAACAAAGCTAGAAACGGTGTCAAGGTCACGGTCATCTTGCATGTGATATCTTCAGAGTGGAACTGCTCTTGTTCTTCCTGCACGAACTCTCCAGAATCCTCGTACTCGCTCTCCGTTCCCGATGCTACCCAAAGAGAAAATAATAGCAAATAAACAACAGTTGCAAATGATGCAACATACAATATGAGGCATGCATGCACTGCTCCAAACAAGCACATAAAATAACCCTACATCAATAATCTATTGCCACCTCACCACAAGGAGGATTTTACAGAGATGCCCAAACCAGAAACTAACAACACCTTTGGATTCACTGGGACCTTTGCATCTTTGCATCTTTGCATCTAGAAAAACATCACAAACAGGAAACGAAATCTTACATAGAATCAACTACAACATTCAATCAAGAACAGGGTCTGTTCTTGAGACAACCCATTTTGGCAAGTCCAAATCTGGACATTTCCAGAAATGGAAATATGCCATTTTTTGCACAGAAATATTCACAACAAAATAAATAAATTACAGGGAGAAAATAATGAGGGGTTCCGCCTGACAGTGGCCCCTCTGTGAGTGACATGTGGGACCAGGGCCCACTGTCATACACACGCAGAATGCTCCCTGGTGGAGGCGTTGTGCTCGCACCACTCGGATAGTGGGGAGGAATTGAACCAAGGCTGGTTCTACTCCTCAAGTACCATGAGCGCACTGTCTTCTCCTACCTCAGGATTCGATCAGCAGAGGAGGAGGGCTCAATGCCGTCGGACGACGCGGCCACAACATCGGCTAGGAATGAGCGGTAAAGCTGTGGCAATCCTGGAGGGTTCCATTCCCAGGGGAAACACATTGAGAGGCTGGCCATGGGGGCGGCGCGATGGCGCTGCACCTGCAGCCTGCTGCCGCTCCAACAGAATGATGAACAGGTCTTGCCAGCGCCACTACTGCTGCATGCGCTGCGACGCTGCGCCAGGGCTACGTGCACGTACACCTACATGCTCGAAGACTACTGCTGTTGCATCTACTACACGTTGTTGTTGCGCCTCAACGGCACTGCCGTAACTGAAGCTGCTGCTACTGCTGCTAACGCAACAGAGCAGAGCACTTGCGGCTATGGCCTATATTCGATGCGGGAGCCGCGGCTAGAGAGGGCAGAAGATGGAGAAAAGCGAGGCGCTGCTCACCGAGGACAGATGGGAGGTGTACGCGCGACGGAGAGGCTCTACTTCGTCGATCTGCTACAGCGGAGGTCACCGGAGTTGAAGAGGACCGCTGCCGTCGTGGACGTCATGGAAGCAGGATCTACTCGCGGGTCTTGTCGAAAATGGAACCCCAGCGAGGTCCTCTTGCTCCTGGCGGGGTCGGGGAGGAGGAGAAGTCGACGCTATGCTGGCCTCGAGCTCACGTCGGAGCTCGTCATGGCGATGGAGAGGTCGTGCTAGTCTTTGGCGGCACGAGAGGGAGAAGAGGAGGGAAAACTGGAGAGGCTAGGTTTGCGAGGAGGAAAGGGCATGCTATATAACCCGGGGGAACACGCTTGGAGCTACTAGATCAAGGGGGAGAAGGGATCGGCGGTGGCTATGGCGTCGTACAGGGGTGATGTAGCTCGAGGAGGAAGATGATCGTGGGGGTGGGCTGGACCCTCTACTCTCTTGGGAAAACATGCTGGGCTTAAGTTCTACTGGCCCACTCTCTCTCTCACACAGGAAAAAACACAGGGCTGTTAAAATAGCCGAAACAGAATTGAAATAAAAATAAAAATAAAAACCAGGGAGAAAGAAAGGAGTTTTTGTTAAAGTAATAAATACTTTTTGAGACGTAAAATGAACCTCCTATTTATAAAAATAGGTGGGACATTTTTAGAGTAAAGAAACAAGCATGCTTTAATTGAATGTGGCTCTGTTTTAAAGTAAAGCAAACATGTAAATAACATCAAATAATTGTGTGTTGCCACCCACAAATCTTTGAAAAGGGTTTTAAATCACTTGAATATTTTTAATAGGCCAAAACAGAAACTTCAAAACCGACCTAAGCTATTTGAAAGGAGAGAGAGTTTTGGACATGGTGCAACTAAGGGTTTTTGAAGGCTCTTGTTGCACCCACACCACACTCCACAAAAACACTCACAAGACACATGCAATCACATGCCCATCAAGGTGACACCACCACTCCAAGATCAAACAAGGAATACCAAAGAATGAAAGCTATGCATGATGCATGAGATGCACATGAAATGATAATGCCACAAACCTCACATCCATAACATTACCTAACAGAGTTGCCAAACAAGGAAAGGATTACCAAAGGGGATACAAAAGCACTTGGACTGTTACAACTCTCCCACACTACAAAAGGATCTCGACCCGAGATCTAGGACTTTAAGAACTCTGGAAATTCGAAATGAAGGTGGTACTCGCGCTCCCAAGTGGCCTATTTGTCGGAATGATGTGACCACTGCAATTTGAGAAACTTGATTGACTCAGAATCTCGGAACTTCATCTATCACAGACCCTCGTAATCACAATGATACTAAGTGTGGCGATACATCCAAAACTATCTGCACCAGTACTGGGGAAGCCGGACTCCTCTCGTCACTACTTGTATCGAGGCAATTTCGAACGTCCTCCGTCCTGAGATACTAAGAAATCTGAATAATAGCGATGTGCTCAAAAATCCCCTGGAGCTCAACTCCCCGGAAGAAATCAAGTCAGACAGGAGGCACCAAGACAGAACTCCGTCACATCGACATCATATAGATTCCAAAAATATCCGCGTGATCCTAAATTTTTTTGAGCAAGAAGAGGAGTAGAATTAAAATTTCGTAAGTCGTGAACCTCACGAGAGCATAGAAGAGGAGGAAAAAGAAACCTACTCTCTGATATAACTAAGACTCAAAATAGTTTTTGCTAGACTCGACTCGGCCAAGTTCGATCACACAAAGGCTCCTATGGTCATAAGGCTCTGATTACCAACTTGTAACGACTGAAATGCGGCCCTTTTCTTATTTGGGGGCGAGGCCTCAAAAAGGGGAAAGTGGCGCATTTAGGCGTTTCGCAAGCGAGATAATCATAACAATACAATAATTGAAAGAGTGACAAGTAGGGCATACACTTGCCATCTGATAAAGAACATAGGCATACAGTCATACATTATTTAGAACATGGAAAGGTCCGGCTACGGACATGATAAACAATAAAAGCTATTATACCCCGCATGCTGGCCCCACGATCACGACCACGACCTCTAGTCCTCGGGATAAGTCACGTACAGCCTGCCGCTGTCCTCATCGAACTCCCACTTTAGTTGGCTGTCATCGGGAACTCCTGCATTAGGGGTACCTGTACCTGTGGGTGTTTGTAGTAAACCGTGAGCCACGAGGACTCAACAACCCTATGACCTTGGTACCAAATCTAACTGAGTTAAATGGGTGAGGAAGGTTGAGTGTATGAGTTTGCAGGAACCTAAGCTTTTATGGTGGCTATCTTACGATGAACAGAGTTGTCATATGTGGACTATGCAAGATGGTCGATATCTAGATTGATCACTAAGTGATCCTGAACACCTACCTACGTCATTCATAACCGCACCATGTTCTCGAACAGAGAAGGAACTCTGAAGGAGACAGTCATGATTACACACTCAGTTAGCAAGTTTTATTAGAATTACTTTAAGTTGTCTAGAACAGGATGTTAACAAAATATCCATGTTTGCCATATAACCGTGGGCACAGCTTTCTGAAAGATTAAACCCTGCAGGGGTGCTCCAACTAGTCCATCACAAATTACCACAGGCCGCATAGTAATCCTCTACCACGAAACTCGTGATATTGTCGGATTCCTTAGAGGAAAACCTCAACTCTGAGAAGACCCAAAGTCCCACCGAAATCCCAATGCGCAAGATATATCGCTAAGGTAAGACAAATCTGGCAAGACCTCCCAACGTGTCAACAATCCCGATGGGAGCCGCGTATCTCATTCTCAGGACACGACGGATGAGCACTACGCACAGTGGCCGGATAGGAATCCCTCGAGTTGCCCCGGGTGGCCCTGCAAGTGGCTCTGGTTTGGACCAACACTCATGAGGAGCACTGGCCCGGGGGGGGGGAGTTGATTAGATTCCTCGGGGTAGCTATTCCCTATGCATTTTATTATTAAGTTAAGCCAGATTAACACCAAAGTTGGGTCCTGCCAAACAAGTCTTAACACTATACGGTTTATCGAGGGGGTCCCCATAACAACCCCGACTGTGTTAGGAGCGCTTAGTTATGGAATAAAACACCGGTAGCCGAAACTAAGGCGGCAACAACGGAACAAATCACCCGGCAAAAGGCTAGGCCTTCGGTTATTTACCAAGTATATAAGTGCAATTAAACATAATGATATCAAATTGCCCATGTTATCACATGGACCAGCTTTCACCTGCAACTAGCAACGCTAACAATTAGTGGTTGAGCAAGCCTACTTATCCAAACAATATTTGCTAGGAAGGGAGGTGTTTGAGGTTTCATGGCGGAGTTTGATGGCCTATATATCACGTGGTAGGCAGCGGAGATGTAACGAAGGAAATGTAACACTAAGCATAACAAAGCTAGAAACGGTGTCAAGGTCACGGTCATCTTGCGTGTCATGTCTTTAGACTGGAACTGCTCTTGTTCTTCCTGCACGAACTCTCCGGAATCCACGTACTCGCTCTCCGTTTCCGATGCTACCCAGAGAGAAAATAATAGCAAATAAACAACAACTGCAAATGATGCAACAGACAATATGAGGCATGCCTGCACTCCTCCAAACAAGCACATAAAATAACCCTACACCGATAATCTATTGCCACCTCACCACAAGGGGGATTTTTAGAGATGCCCAAAACCAGAAACTAACAACACCATTGGATTCACTGGGATTTTCTACCCCAAATCCATATACCACACTGCCACCTTTGCATCTAGAAAAACATCACAAACAAGAAAACAAATCTGACATAGAATGAACTACAACATTAAATCAAGAAGAGTTGAGTATAGAAAGAAAAAAGGAACGAGTTGAGTATGAACATTTTTTGTAGCTCGATCGAGAAACGAGTCGATCGTAAGCCAATATTCGCTCGCTCGATTTTAGCTCGATAGCTCGGCTAAACATCATTATATTAAATGATCCTGTCATATATTAAATGGAAATAGAATAATTTATTACCATATATAGTGTCCACAATTTTTTTTCCATTTTATTTATTAGCAAATACGAAAGTTTAATTAAGTGTAGAGAAAGTTTAGGCCTTATTATGGTAAGTAATCGTTTGTGTGTTAATATCGTGTTGTTCTTGGCCAGAAGTCCCAAACATATGCTTTTTCGTTTTGTCTTTCTTCCACGAACACCATCATCTGCTGCAAGCTTGCAAGATGAGCTCTCCTGAGAACGACGAGATGGTTGTAATCAAAGTAAGCCCCTTTTCTAAGATCTGAGTATACATTCATGTGTAAAATACTCTTGTGTTATTCACAATACAACCAAAGTGACCATGCCTCCACAGATTCAGAGTACAATCTCATCTACTGTCCAACACACGTCCAACACAGATTCAGTGTACAACCTCATCCATCTGTCCAACACACATCCGCCTCCATCCCGTCGCCTTGTTCTCCACCATGACCATGCCTCACCATCGACCGGCGGCGTGAACTTGCGACCTCTTCTTTGCCCCATGACCGACAGTCCGTGCGCCCGCGCCCGAGGATGCTCCTCATCTTCTTGGTGGCTGGAGCAGAAGCTTGCACACCGCCACATCCATGCGGCACTTCCACACTGCCACGCTGGCAGCCCGACACGCCGCACCCGATGTTGTCGCCCTGGTCGCTGGATGGCCGGATTCCCTGCTTTTGGTTAGGTGTGTGTATGCACTTTCAGCTGCTGGTTGAATCTCTCTGATTATGCGTGGGTTTTCAAGCAGGTCTGTTGGTTGTGATGCGATTGATGTTCATCTATTGTTTGACGTACTACAAATTTTCCAATATGTCCAATAATTTAGATGTTATTCTAATCTTGTGGTAATTTAGATGTCCATCCAATCGCTTAATTTATACTTACTAGAAAATGCAATTTGATTTTAAAAGAATAGGGGATGAGGAAATTGCCGAATGTCCATTAGCTCCTGATTTTGATTCCCAGTTACGCGTCAACTTAGTATGACTATTGTGTTTGTGTTAACAATATACGCGACATATGTTATACCGATACTTTGCACCTTGATGTTTGTTCACATATGTTTAATACCTCTGAATCTTAGGTCCGACATATGTGATATGTTGTACTGATACTTTGCATTTTAATATTTGTTCACGTATGTTTAATACCTCTGAATCGTAGGTCCTCTGTGAGAATGAAGCCAAGGAGGCCAAGGAAGTTGTGATGGTTGAGGATGATGAATTGCCAAAATCATCGGGAAAAAGGAAATACTCGGATGTATGGGAGCACTTTGAGGAGGTTGAGGTGCTTTCAAAGAAGAAAAAAGGAGAAATGGAGAGAAAGGTCAAGTGCAAGTCTTGCAGCAAACTGTACATGTACCCAAAGACTGGAACTACAACAACAATGAAGAGGCATCTGGATGGCTGCTTTGCACATCAGGGTGAGAAGAACATCAAAAAAGGTCAAGGCACTCTGAATTTTGATGCAGCTGATGTGTGTGATATTGATCTTCCATTAGTCAATTTCTCTGTGGCTATGATCATGGAAAAATTCGTGAGCTTATAGCTACAATGATAATTGTCCATGAGTACCCTTTCCGCATGGTGGAGCATTTTTGGTTCAATGTGCCGATGAAGACTTTGAATCCTTCTTATCACAAGACATCAAGAGCCACCATCAGAAATGATTGTTTGCAGATTTTTAAGTCCCGAAAGGAAACACTGAAGAAGAAACTTAAGAATATTTGCAAAATTAGCCTCACGTGTGATCTGTGGACCTCGAACCAAAGTCTTTGTTATCTGAGCTTGGTGGCACACTATATTGATTCAGAATGGAATATGCAGTACCGTGTGATTAGTTTTCTTGAACTAGAGTCACCACACACAGGTATTGTGATATCTCAAGCTATATTTGAGTGCCTTTCGGATTGGAAGATTGAAGACAAAATTGCAACTATAACTCTTGATAATGCTTCTTCCAATGACGTGGCTGCTCGTCAACTCATGTCCAAGTTTAAGGCGAGAGGAAGTGTGTTTTTCCATGGTAAATTTTTTCATGTCAGATGCTCTGCTCATATACTCAACCTTTTGGTATCAGATGGCCTAAAAGCTATAGAACCACTCATTGAGAACATGAGGCAGACTCTTAAGTATTTGAAGAAGTCGCTGTCTCGGCTCTACAAATTTACTAAGATTGTCAAGTCACTTAACATGTCAACCAAGATGCGGTTGTGTCTTGATGTTCCAACTAGATGGGGATCCACATACAAGATGCTTGAGCGTGCCTTTGCTTTCAAAAATGCATTCTTACATTATGCAGATTTGGAAGCCAATTATAAGTGGGAGCCATCTAGTGAAGAGTGGAGGTTGTATGCTAGAATAAGGGATATTTTAGCAGTGTTGAGCATGGCAACCACTGTGTTTTCTGGATCAACCTATCCTACAGCTAATGAGTTCTTTCTTCTCATTGTGAATGTTAAGAAGGTCCTCGATGAGGCATTTATCTCTACCGATAAATTGTTACATGATATGGGAAATGCTATGCTTCAGAAATTTGAGAAGTATTGGAAAGAGTGTAGTACTTTGCTGGCAATAGCATCAATTTTGGATCCAAGGTACAAGATGGATCTAATTAATTTTTGTTTTCCCAAGATATATGTTGCTAGTGATATTGAACAAAATATTGACTCAGTAAGTTTGGCACTGAAGGAGTTGTATGAAATTTATGAGAGTGACCACGCAACCAATTTGGTTGCAGCAGAAAAGGAAGTGGATAATCAGGTCCTCGTTTCAGAAAATGGGACATCAAGCAATAGTCTTATGGCAATTTCAACTCAGTTTCGTACCTTCATGAAAGCTACTGCTAAAAAGGTTTCAAAGTCAGATCAAGTTGCGTACTTGGATGAGGCTGCACTTACTGATCATTCGGAAGTCTTTGATTTGCTACTTTGGTGGAAGAAAAATTCATCAAGGTATCCAATACTATCCAAGGTTGCGAAGGATATACTTACTGTGCCAGTCAGTACTGTTTCTTCGGAATCATCATTTAGTACTGGAGGTAGAGTGCTTGATAATTTTTGAAGCGCTTTACTCCCAAATATTGTTCAGGCTTTGGTGTGTTCAGCTAGTTGGATTAGAGGCTCCCAAAAGAAGAAGAAAGCTAACAATGTGAGTTCCTGAATACTCTGTTTATGCCATATATTTCAAATAGTCTAACATGTACATAAGTACATCTTACGATTTTGTTGTGCACAAATACTCTGAGGATAAAGAACACCAGGATGACTTACTTGAAGTTCCTTTTCTGGATAAAGATCCTTCAATCGTTTCTACAGACTAGTAACAAAACGAATATAATATGGTGAACATTCATTTAACTGGTTACATTGTTTGTATTATCTTGCAAACTAATAAATTGTAAGATGCACGCGAGTTGCGCTTCTTGTTATGTTGATGGAGAATTACTTCAGGTCCTACGAACTCCATGATCATCTACGGCCTACACTATACAACAACTTTTTATGATCTTCGACGAATAATTTGTTTTTCCAATTATATATTGGTCATGAATTGTCATCTTATGTTGATGCTAGACTGTTGGTTATTAGAGAATAAGTCGAACTACTTCGAATAAGCTACATTATCATTGTATTGATTGGAATAATATTTATAGTGCTTTCTTTTGTCGTGATGTGCCTGATCTAGTTGGAATCATTCTCCAAGATTTATATTTTTTACTGTCTCATTTAGCTCGAAACTAACTCGAGACCGACTCAAGATCGTTACAAGCTGAGTACGAATCATTTTTTATAGATCGACATTGAGCTTCACTCAGTTTGAGCTCGCTCGAATTTTAATATGAGCTGAACTGAGCCAAGTACAACTCGCTCGAACTCGACTCGTTTGCAGCCCTAGCTACACACATTGCTAGCTACCACTCGGCTAGCTAATCAAAAAGAGGCAACTAACCAGGTGACCTGCTACTGAATCCAATCGAAAACAGGGGAAAATAACGAAACAAAAGGTGACCTGCTACTGAATCCAATCGAAAACAAGGGGGAAATAACGAAACAAAAGGTGACCTGCTACTGAATCCAATCGAAAACAGGGGGAAAATAACGAAACAGGTCATGAATTCTCATCTTATGTTGATGCTAGACTGTTGGTTATTAGAGAATAAGTCGAACTACTTTGAATAAGCTACATTATCATTGTATTGATTGGAATAATATTTGTAGTGCTTTATTTTGTCGTGATGTGCCTGATCTAGTTGGAATCATTCTCCAAGATTTATATTTTTTACTGTCTCATTTAGCTCGAAACTAACTCGAGACCGACTCGAGATCGTTACAAGCTGAGTACGAATCATGTTTTACAGATCGACAGTGCGCTTCACCCAGTTTGAGCTTGCTCGAATTTTAATATGAGCTGAACAGAGCCAAGTACAACTCGCTCGAACTCGACTCGTTTACAGCCCTAGCTACACACATTGCTAGCTGCCACTGGGCTAGCTAATCGAAAAGAGGAAACTAACCAGGTGACCTGCTACTGAATCCAATCAAAAACAGGGGAAAAATAATGAAACAAAAGGTGACCTGCTACTGAATCCAATCGAAAACAGGGGGAAAATAACGAAACAAAAGGTGACCTGCTACTGAATCCAATCGAAAACAGGGGGAAAATAACGAAACAAAAGAGACGCCCAGGGGTGGACTCGAACCCGCAACGGCGTTGCGCTCGCACCACTGGGATAGTGGGGAGAACTTAAGCAATGCTGGTTCCGCTCCTCAAGTACCATGAACTTAGGGTCTTCTCGTACCTCAGGATACGATCTGCAGAGGAGGAGGGCTCAACGCCGGTGGACGACGCGGCCACAACGGCGGCTGGGAATGAGCAGCGAAGGTGCGGGAACCGTTGAGGGTTCCATTCCCGGGGGAAACACATCGGGAGGCTGGCCATGGAGGCGCCGCGACGGGGCTACACCTGCAGCCTGCTGCCGCTCCAACAGAATGGTGCACAGGTCCTGTCGGCGCCACTACTGCTGCCTCCGCTGCGACGCTGCACCGGGGCTACGTGCACGTACACCTACATGCTCGAAGACCGCTGCTGCTGCATCTACTACACGCTCCTGTTGCGCCTCAACGGCACTGCCGTAACTGAAGTTGCTGCTACTACTGCTAACGCAACAGAGCAGAGCACCTGCGGCTAGGGCCTATACTCGAGGCGGGAGCCGCGGCTAGAGAGGGAAGAAGATGGAGAGAAGCGAGGCGCTTCTCACCGAGAATAGAGGGAAGTTGTACGCGCGAAAGAGACGCTATGCTTTGTCGATCTGCTACAGCGGAAGTCACCGGAGGTGAAGAAGACCGGTGCCGTCGTGGACGTCGTGGAAGCAGGCTCTACTCGCGGGTCTTGTCAAAAATGGAACCCCACCGAGGTCATCTTGCTCCAGGCGGGGTCGGGGAGGAGGCGAAGTCGATGCTACACTAGCCTCGAGCTCGCGTCAGAGCTCATCATGGTGATGGAGAGGTCCTGCTAGTCTCTGGCGGCGCGAGAGGGAGAAGAGGAGGGAAAACTGGAGAGGCTAGGGTTGCGAGGAGGAAAGGGCATGCTATATAACCTAGGGGAACGCGCTTGGAGCCACTAGATCAAGGGGGAGAAGGGATCGGCGGTGGCTATCGTGTCATACACGGGTGACGTAGTTCGAGGAGGAAGACGATCGTGGGGGTGGGTGCTACGGCAACAAAAGTCTTTCCCTGAAAATGGTGCCAGAGTCGTCTCTTGAGCTTGCGTTGGTTTGTCCCTTGAAGAGGAAATGGTGATGCAGCATAGGAGCAGTAAGTATTTCCCTCAGTTTGAGGACCAAGGTATCAATCCAGTAGGAGAATCTCGTCAAGTCCAGAGTAATAAGGCATGTAGGATTGCAATCAATGTCAACCACAATGAAATCCACGGGTACATAGTTCCTATTTGCAATAATAAGAACATCCTTGATCCTTCCCATGGGTTTCTTGACAGTAGAATACACAAGATGCAAATTAAGAGAACACTCTTCAATCTCATTAAAGCCTAGAACATCACATAAAGAGTTTGGAATCGCGGAAACACTAGCACCCAAATCACACAAAGCATTGCATTCATAGTTTTTGATTTTGATTTTGATAGTAGGTTCCCACTCATCATGAAGCTTTCTAGGGATAGAGACTTCCAATTCAAGTTTCTCTTCAATAGATTTTATCATAGCTTTGACGATATGATCGGTAAAGGCCTTGTTTTGGCTATAAGCGTGTGGAGAGTTTAACATGGATTGCATCAAGGAAATGTATTCAATCAAGGAGAAACTATCATAATTGAATTCCTTGAAATCCAAGGTAGTAATTTCATTACTACTCAAAGTTTTAATATCTTCTACTCCACTTTCAATGCTTTTAGCATCAAGATAGATGGACTCCGAATCATTGGGGCACTTTTCAAAAAAAGTGGATTCATATCCAGCCCCATCATCATTAGGTTTGACACAAGAAAACAAAGATTCAATGGGAGTCACACCAAGCACTTTAATATCTTTGTGATTCTTATCACGAAAACACGCCTTTTTAAGCCATTCATGTCTAGCACGAATTTGGGAGGTTCTTTCTTTGCTCTGAATCATGGAAACACGCATATCTTTCAAAGTTTCATCCATATTGATCTTGGGAGGAGCACATCTAAATTTCAAAGCATCAACATCACTAGACATTCTATCAACGCTCTTAGCCAAATTGTCAATTTTGAGTAGTTTTTCCTCTATGGACGCATTGAATTTTTTTTGCGAGTTGATAAACTCTTTGATATTACTCTCTAGATCAGAGGGTAATTTATTGTAACTTCCATGAGTATTGTTGTAGGAGTTTCCAAAGTTATTAGAGGAGTTACTAGGAAAAGGCCTAGGAACATAGTTTCCTCTAAAAGCATTGTTGTTGCCAAAATTGTTCCTACCAAGAAAATTAACGTCCAAGCTAGCGTTGCTACTCTCAATCAAAGAAGACAAGGTCATATCATTAGGATCTAGAGGAGCACTTCTACTAGCAACCAAATTCATTAACTCATCCATCTTAGCACTCAACGAGTTAATTTCTTCTATAGCGTGTACCTTCTTACTAGTAGGTGACCTTTCAGTGTGCAACTGAGAGTAGTTCGTCATGATATTGTCTAGGAGCTTTGTGGCTTCCCCTAACGTGATTTCCATGAACGTTCCACCTGAGGTGGAGTCCAAGATATTTCTAGAAGCGAAATTCAAGCCAGCGTAAAAGATTTGTATAATCATCCAAAGACTCAAGCCATGAGCGGGACAATTTCTAATCATCAATTTCATTCTCTCCCAAGATTGTGCAACATGTTCATGATCAAGTTGCTTGAAATTCATGATATCATTATGGAGACAGATAATCTTAGCCGGCGGAAAATACTTGGATATATAAGCATCTTTGCACTTATCCCGAGAATCGATACTATTTTTGGGCAAAGACGAAAACCAAGTTTTTGTGCGATCTCGCAATGAGAAAGGAAAAAGCTTCAATTTAATCACATCACTATCCACATCTTTCTTCTTTTGCATATCACAAAGCTCAATGAAGGTATTGAGATGGGATGCGGCATCTTCACTAGGAAGGTCAGAGAATTGCTCTTCCATAACAAGATTCAGCAAAGCGGCATTGATTCGTATGACTCCACACTAGTGGCGGGAACAATCGGAGTACTAATAAAATCATTATTATTAGTTTTCGAGAAGTCACAAAGTTCGGTGTTTTCATTCATAGTGACTTCAACAAGCAAGCAAGCACACAAGCGAACAAAGAGCAAGCGAGAAAAAGGGCGAACGAAAAGGCAAACGGAAAAGGCAAACGAAAAAGGCAAATTGGTGAAGTGGGGGAGAGGAAAACGAGAGGAAACTGGCAAACAAAGTAAATGCAAGAGATGAGTTTGCGACACCTAGTGGGATGAGTTCTTGACTTGATCCTCCCCGGCAACGGCGCCGGAAATCCTTCTGCTATGGCAACAAAAGTCCTTCCCTGGCAATGGTGCGAGAGATCCTTCTGTCGTCTCTTGAGCTTGCGCTGGTTTGTCCCTTGAAGAGGAAAGGGTGATGCAGCACAGGAGCAGTAAGTATTTCCCTCAGTTTGAGAACCAAGGTATCAATCCAGTAGGAGAATCTCGTCAAGTCCAGAGTACCTGCACAAACACAAAAGAGCTTGCACCCAACGCTTTAAAGGGGTTGTCAATCCCTTGAAGATTGATTGCAAAGTGAGATCTGAAGGCGGAAAGTGCAACGAAGAAAAAGTGTAAGGCTGAAAATATGGTGTGGAGTAGACCCGGGGGCCATAGTGTTCACTAGAGGCTTCTCTCAAAATAGAAAATATTATGGTGGGTGAACAAATTACTGTCGAGCAATTGATAGAACCGCGCAAAGTCATGACGATATCTTAGGCAATGATCATACATATATGTATCACGTCCGAGAGAAGTAGACCGATACTTTCTGTATCTACTACTATTACTCCACACATCGACCGCTAACCAGCATGCATCTAGTGTATTGATCTCATGACGAACAGAGTAATGCCTTAAGCAAGATGACATGATGTAGAGGGATAATCTCAAACCAATGATGAAAACGGCATCATTTTACCCTTGATGGCAACAACACGATGCGTGCCTCGCTACCCCTTCTGTCACTGGGTGAGGTCACTGCATGGATGAACCCAAAACCAAGCACTTCTCCCAATGCAAGAATCATAGATCTAGTTGGCCAGACAAAACCCACAACTCGAAGAGAATTACAAGGATATGAAATCATGCATAAGAGAGATCAGAAGAAACTCAAATAAGGTTCATAGATAATCTGATCATAAATCCACAATTCATCGGATCTCGACAAACACACCACAAAAAGAAGATTTCATCAGATAGATCTCCATGAAGATCATTGAGAAATTTGTATTGAAGATCCAAGAGAGAGAAGAAGCCATCTAGCTACTAGCTATGGACCCATAGGTCTATGGTGAACTACTCACGCATCATCGGAGAGGTCATGGTGTTGATGAAGAAGCCCTCCGTGTCCGAATCCCCCCTCCAGCAGGGCACCAGAACGTGCCCCAGATGGGATCTTGCGGAGACAGAAGCTTGCGGCGGAGGAAAAGTAGTTTCGATGATCTCCTGATTTTTTCTGGGATTTTAGGGAATATATACGCGCAAAACCTAGGGCAGAGTTGGCCCAGGGAGCCCACAAGCCAGAGGGGCCGCGCCATGAGGGCTTGTGGGGTCCCTGCAAGCCCCCTGCCCTGATTCTCCGGCTTCCCAATCTTTTTTTGTTTCGGAAAAGATCTTTTTGGCAGTTTCATTCCGTTTGGACTCCGTTCAAAATCCTCCTCTGAAAGGTGTCAAAAACATGGAAAAAACAGGAACTGGCACTTGGCACTGAGTTAATAAGTTTGTCCCAAAAAATATATAAAAGGCATGCAAAACATCCAAAGTTTCACAAGATAATAGCATGAAACCATCAAAAATTATAGATACGTTGGAGACGTATCAGTGGGCTCGACCCTCTACTCTCTTGGGAAAACATGCAGGGCATAAGTTCTACTGGACCACTCTCTCTCACACACGAATAAACAGAGGGCTGTTAAAATGGCCAAAATAGAATTGAAATAAAAATAAATACAAAAACCAGGGAGAAAGAAAGGAGTTTTTGGTAAAGTAATAAATACTTTTTGAGACATAAAATGAACCTCCTATTTATAAAGATATGTGGGACATTTTTAGAGTAAAGAAACAAGCATGCTTTAATTGAATGTGACTCTGTTTTAAAATAAAAAAAATGTAAATAACATCAAATAAGTGTGTGTTGCCCCCCACAAATCTTTGAAAAGGGTTTTAAATCACTTGAACATTTTTAATAGGCCAAAACAGAAACTTCAAAACTGACCTAAGCTATTAGAAAGGAGAAAGGGTTTTGGACATGGTGCAACTAAGGGTTTTTAAGGCTCTTGTTGCACCCACACCAGACTCCACAAGAACACTCACATGCCCATCAAGGTGACACCACCACTCCAAGATCAAACAAGGAATACCAAAGAATTAAAGCTATGCATGATGCATGAGATGCAAATGAAATGACAATGTCACAAGCCTCACGTCCATAACATTGCCTCAACGGCGTTGCCAAACAAGGAAAGGATTACAAAAGGGGAAAGAAAAGCACTTGGGCTGTTACAGTTCGGTAACACATCCTCGTCTTCATCGGTTCCACTTGTGGTTATCTCTTACCTTTACATTGTGTATGTTATTGTTGTAGAGTATTTCTTACTTGCTTTAGCGGTTATAGTTGGTAGCATCATATAGGTTGCTCACCTAGTTATTATTTTAGAGAACCTTTATGTTGCTAACCCTAACTTGTTAAGAAAAGAAAAAAATTGTAGTTGCCTATTCACCCCCCTCTAGTCAACCATATCGATCCTTTCACCTTGTTGGGTTGCCGCTCCTGCTACATTCTCTGCTTCACATGAGCTAATCATCACAATCATCTGCTTCTGTGAGGTCCAGCTCATCGGGTTGTCTCCAAGGAAGGAGACCTGGCCCGACATGCTCTTGCGGTCATCCATGTCGCCAGCGTGATTGTTGTCACTGTACCCAAGCAGTGTTGGGGTCCCGATACTCGTGTAGCAACAAGCATAATTCTTCGTCCCTTGAATGTAGCAGACAATATGCTTGACTGCCGTACAATGATTTGTGCTCGTGTTCTCCATGAAGCGGCTCACAATCCCCACAACATGTGCAATGTCGGGGTGAGTGTGCATGAGGTACCGAAGACACCCAGTTATGCTGCGGTACAGAGTTACATCCGCGGCCTTAGCACCATCATCTTTCTTGAGCTTCAATCTACATTCCATGGGTGTATGGCAGCTGTTATAGTTGCTCATTCCCGCCTACTCAATAATCTTTCTTGCATAAGCCTGCTGACAAAGTGTGATCTCCCCCTCCTCTTGTACCACTTCAATGCCCACGTAGTAGCTAAGAGGACCAAGGTCACTCATCTTGAAAAGGTGCTGCATTTGTGCCTTGAATTCAGTGATTGCAGCCATGTCTGTCCCTGTGATGATAAGATCATCGACATAGACACCCACCAGCAGATCAGAGTGGGCATCTCCTCGCTAGTAAACAAGATGCTCCAGTGGGCGTCGAACAAACTGCAGCCTTGTAAGGGTCTCATCTAGCTTAGCGTACCAGGCCCTTGGCGCTTGTTTTAAGCCGTATAAAGCCTTACGTAACCGCAACACCTTGTTTGCTTGGCCGTCGGCGACTTAGCCCTGCGGTTGAACCACGTATACCTCCTCACTTAGATCACCATTAAGGAAAGCTGATTTCACGTCCATATGATGGACTTCCCAACCATGATGTGCAACAAGTGCAAGTAGGAGACATACTGTTTCCATGCGCGCCACCAAAGAAATCACCTCAACAAATTCAACTCCTTGGTGCTGAGAGAATCCCTTTGCAATGAGGTGGGCTTTGTGCTTGATGATGTTGCTAGCCGGATCGCGCTTGACTTTATACACCCATTTCAATCTGATCGCTTTCTGACCTCGTGGCAGGGAACTGAGCTCCCATGTGTCGCTGTGAGTGACCGATTGCATCTCGTCGTCCATGGCACTTTAACATGCCGTGTCTACGAGCGTGTCGTCGACGTCGGAGGGTTCCTCCGCGCTGAGAAGACACTGCTCCATTGCCTCACGCACGTCCTCCCCCTCAGTTTCGTCAAAAATACATGAGAGGCGGCGATAGCGAATCAGCCCGGAGTCGGTGTCACATGCTTCCTCGTGCGTCGGTGGCGTAGCACAGCGAATGATGGGCGCTTCATCAGGCGTGCGCGGCTCAGACTGTGGCATGCCATGCCCGCTAACGTCTAGTGTGGGTGCAGATGGCATGGACAAGCCATGAGTTGGTGTAGAGGCCGCTGTCTTGCTGAAACGCACACTCGACACCGTGTTAGCACCTGTGTCCACCTACTGAACTCCAAGATCCATGGTATAAACCACTGTAAAGGTTGCGGGCATGGATTTTGCAGCATTTTCAGGGTGAGTACACCAATTCTAGGGCCTATGTTCCTCAAATATCATGTCGCGCATTACGTGCACTTTCTTGGTCACCGGATCGCACACACGATAGGCCTTCGACCCGTTCTTATATCCCACAAACACCATCGGCGTTGACCGATCTGACAGTTTTGCGATCCCAGGGCCAAGCTTCTTGACATGGGCGGTGCACCTGAAAGTCCGTAGGTGATGCACACTTTGTTTCCTTCCATGCCATGCCTCATAGGGTGTGACACCCTCCAGACTCCTCGTGGGCGCGCGATTGAGGATGTAGATAGCGGTCTTGATAGCTTCTCCCCAAAAATATGCTCGCATATCCATGGTCTTGAGAAGGCACCGAGCCATGACTACCGAAGGGTGACTACTCTTTCCGTTGCTCTCCAAGATCATGGGAGCAAGGATACGGATGACACTTGGATCAAGCGCAAGTTTCTCAAGGCTATCATGTCATTCAACAAAGCCATGTCCTCTGTCATTCGTCAAAGGTTGGATTTCCACACCTTGACCTCAAGCGAAGTGTTAGATGAGTTCATTACCATGAATATCATGAACAAGACCGTCGGTAATGCTCTTACTCATGTCCGGTCGAAGAAAGCCTCACCCAACCTTGCCTTGAGATCCAAGGTCATTTTAGATGAAGAAGAGGAAGAGGAAGAAGATGGCTTTCCCGAAGACAAAAAGTATGCTTATCATGAGCACATGGCTCTTGCATTAATGCAATTTTGGGGCAACAAGAGAAACTCAAGGCCCAACTTCTCCAGAAACAACTCAAGTGGGTCCAAGAACAAGAAACGAGTAAGGACATGCTACAATTGTGGCAATGTGAGTCACTTTGTGGCGGATTGTACTTATGAGAAGAGGGAAGACAACGGGGGCAAGCTCATTCGCAAAGACAAAGCCAAGTCTTTCCCAAGCAAGAACATCTTCACCAAGAAGACTCCTCCAAAGAGTTTGGTGGCCCATGAAGAGTACTCCTCCGATGATAACGAAGATGATACATGCTGTGAGGGGATGGCAATGGCTACAGTGGCCATTGCCACTTCCTCCCCCAAGGTGTCTCTCTTCGACGCCACCAACGAGAATCGCATCGCCAAGTGCATCATGGCCAAAGGTATCAATAAGGTAAACCCCATCATCAAGACCACTATCACTACTTCTCCTTCATTGTTAGATTGTGTTGATGATAGTGAAGTAGTAGAGCTTGATGAGACTGAGTTTAACTAATTCCTGTGTAAGATCAAAGGTGAATCCAAGAAGTATTTTGTTGCTCTTTTGGAACAACTTGGTGAGGCGAATGATCTCATTAAGACTCATGAGGATACTATCTCCAAGTTGGAAGGACATAGTTGTGATTATGCCGATGGGATTGTGGAACTTTCCATTGCTCTAGAGGAAGAGCATGGTATTCATTTGTCTCTTGAGAAGTCACACAATGTTGATCATGCTAAATTGCAAAAGGATCTTGATCATGCTATTGTTCTTACCTGTGTACTTAATCCTGAGAAAGTTGCACTTGGGGTTGGCCTTGATAGACTCAAGAAAGAATTTGACACACTTGACAAGGCCCATAAGGTCTTGAAAGGTGTTCATTCCTCTCTTAAGGAGTCTCATGATCAACTCCAAGTAAAACTAACCAAGGAGATTTCTACTTGTCCTCCTTTTGTTCTAATTTATAATGCTTGTGCTACTAACCCTTGTTGTGAGCATGTGCATCTTGTGGAGGAGAATGCCAAGTAAAAAAGGACAACTTGAAAAGGGCCTTGTGTCATGCATCCAAGGCGAGAAGAATATAAATGACCTTTTGAGTAATCAAAAGGAAGTCGTACGAAAGGAGGGACTTGGGTTTTGTGGGGACCCCGACTTACGAGTCGAGATCGCCGAATGATCGTGCTCAGTGATCCCAGAGATCAATGCTCACCGAACACACAGAAACTAAATAAGAGTCTTACATCCATACATACCGTTTGATACAATAAATGACCATTGCGGTCGAGTCTTACATATGTAGGGCCTTAAAGGCCAACACACCAAATTGGACCAATAGCGGAATTGTTGGATGAAAGCGTGAACCCATGCCATCAACCTTAACCTACACGCATTCTGACTGGGAAGCGTCCTAGCTCGCAAGAACGTCACTGTCGTGGGTATAAGTCTGACAGTAGAAGTACGGGGTACGAAAGTATATGGGCAGAGCCTTAGCTACGGCGAGGATGTATGAGTTCAGGCCCCTCAACGGTGGAGGTAAAAGCCATACGTCTCAGTGCTCCGGGGAGCTTTGTGTCGAGTGTATAAGGGGATTACAGCAAGTGCCAACCCCTGTTACAGTGCTGAAGGGCGGCTTATATAGAGTGCGCTGCCCTTCATAATGGTCTGGTGGACAGGGGTGGAGTAGTGGCGAGTAAACGCTAGCGTTACTGGTAACGTAAGCCTTAAATGCTAGTTATGGTGTATGAAAACGTATGACCATTGCCCTCCTGGGAAGTTACGACGTACAGAGTGGATTCCAGTCGGTACGTTAGATATGCTCTGAGTGGATCGTCGCCGACTGGATGATGGGGGCGTCCTTAGTTCAGTCGGAACTATCTAAGGGCCTTGTCCTCTATGAAGGGTAGTCCTTGGGTAGGACCTATAGGGCAGACCTATGACCCTACCCTGGGACTATAACCCCATCATTAGTCCCGAAATGGATCGAGGTTGGAACGATGAAGTGATGTCCGGAGTTTGGAGCCGACTGGTATTGAGGTGATCATAGCGTTATCTGCCTCGATCCATTTTATCTTTGCGGCTAGTGATCCGAGTGGATATGTGAGCGAAACGAACCGTGAGGGACCGATTGCTTCTGCGGAATCTTTCGACGTGACCGGTCATACTGAAAGCTCCGGATTTTCCGGGATCCTCAAATTTCGGTTGCCGCGCGCTCGACGGGGATGACGACATCGTCATCGAGTAGATTTTGCCTCCTCAATTACCGCGCCGCAATCTTCTCCACTGATCTTGCTGCAGCCGGTGGGAGGATAAGATCTTGGGCCCACCTGTAGGTGACTCAGTCGGAGGCCTATTAAAGCCTCCCCGGCGGACCTTCCTGTTGTGCTGCTCGTCCTCCTCCCATTAATCTCGCCCTCCTCGCCGCTCCCTGCACACCTCAAGCCACCTCCTTCCCCTCCTCCTCCGCGGACCCGTCGCCCTCGCCATGACGAAGGGGCAGACCAGCAAGCTTGAGGCGAAGAAGAAGAAGAAGGGGGCGACCTCCACTCAGCGGCGGCAGCGGGCATTGCCGGCGGGCTGGATCCAGGGGGACTTCCTCCCCTCCACGGTGAGGGAGAACGACGTGCTGGAGCTGGTGGAGCACGACATGGTCGTCAACAAGTCCTGGAGGCTGCCGGAAGGCGAGATGGAGCCGGCGCCGAAGGAGGAAGAGCGCGTTCTTCTGCTCAGCCATGTGGCCAGAGGTTTCTCCGTGCCTCCCCATCCTTTCTTTCGAGGTATCATGAATTACTTCGGGGCACATCTCCATCACTTCCTGCCTAATGCAATAGCTCATCTTTCCGCATTCATCACCCTCTGCGAGTGCTTCATAGGATGTCCTCCCCACTGGGGGCTCTTCAAATATGTTTTCTCCGCTAGATCTCAAACTGTTAAGAAGCTTAGCCACTCGGATGATAAGACACACATCCTCCAGCTCTCCGGGGGTTTAGGATGTCAGAAGAAAACAAAAAGTAGTTATCCCTCCCTTCAGTTATCCGAGTCGGTTAGGAACTGGCAATCGTCCTGGTTCTATTGCCAGGACATTGCCTACCCGAATGCTTCGAGTGGGTTACCACCTTTCAGTTTAGACCGTCCGGGCCGTCCCAGGAAGCTAGCGCTCTCTAAGGGAGAAAGAACTCAGATCCAGCCTTTGGTCGACGCGCTGATAGCCGTCGTCCGGAAGGGAGTCACCGGCATGGACTTGTTGGAGACTTTTCTGGGTCGGCGCATCCAGCCGTTCCAGGCCCGAGACCACACAATGTGGCATTACACGGGGCCTTCGGATACCACTCGGTCCCATCCCAAAGACGTGAGCGAGGAGACCGTGAGTGCGTGGGTCCGCAGCATCACGGGCACATGTGATAACCCCGCGGGAGCTCTGCGGGTGAAGGCCTTCCGCGCCGAAAATCCTCCTCCGAATGAAGTGAGTACATGTTGTCGAGTGCTTTTAACCTTCTCAGTTTTATTGCTTTTCTTGTCCTGCTGACTGACGCTGCCGACTGTGTTTTGTGCAGGAGTGGACGAACTAGCATTCTGCAGTCTCAAATGGGAATCCGATCGAGGAAGAAGAAGGCAACATGGAGGGGAGCGCGGATAGTGCCGAGTACGTCTGTGACAGTAGGGAGACGGAGGAGATAACAGAAGAGGAGGAGGAGGAGAGTGAAGAGCAGAGCTCGTCACCCTCACCACCAGAACACTGAACCAAGCACCTTCATGACCCCGCTGCTCCGCCGGCTCCTCCCGTGGCCCCGAGTGCTCGGAGTGTGAAGAGAACCAGGGGTGCTTCTGCCGAGCCCGTGAATCAGCCGTCCAAGGTGGCTAAACCCAGCGGGTCTAAACCTCGGAAAGCTTTGCCCCGGATGAGGATCGCTGTTCCGGTTGCCTCAGCGTAAGTATCTTTGCTCTCCCATCTTCCTTCAGTATCCGATTGGACTCTTCTTTTTGGGAATTCATGTTTACCCGTCGAATGGATTTCACTCAACAGAGCTGCTACCTCCGCCACCTCTCTGCCGTGTCAGGGTGACGATCCAATGGACACTGATAACGCCGCCATGTCCCAGCAAAGTACGTTGTCACGACTCCGAGAGCTGTATTACCATTTCGCGAGTGCTGTCTTTGATCTTGATATATTTCTGTATTTTTATTTTGTTCAGTCGGGCTTCCTTCGGAGGTGATCCATCTGGATGACGAAGACCAAAGGAGGTCGGAACCAGCTTTGTCACATGTCCCTGGGGTTATCCAACCTGCTGCCAATCCTGCCATGAACGTGCCGCCGATTGAGACGGTGGCCCTCACTACGGAACCGACTGGAGCAGAGCTCGGGATGCCAGGGATCTCGGGATACCTACGGCGCCTTCTTCCACGTCGGGTTCGTCGGCTCTTCAATATGATCCCCGACGCCTCCCGGAAGATCAAGTAGGAGCCGCCAAGGACGCCGTGGTACAAGTGGAGCTGATGGTGGGCGACGCCAAGGGAGCATATGACTCCATTGCGTCTCTATACAAGAAGAGCTTGGAGCTTCGGGATGATATCCGAGTAAGTGCACTAGTAAGTGTTTACATTCCTCTTGGTGCCCACTGGGGGTTTCAGTGAGATACTCGGATACAATAGGTTGATTTAGCAGTGGGTTCACTCCGAGTGAACCCAGTGGGTGTAGTCCCCTAGACTTCTGCCGAGTGCTTGCGCCGGCAGTTGTATGTATATGTATTTTCCATAATCTCTACAGATCAGAGCTGATCTGCCCGAATGGTACCAGTGGGGGCACGCCGAGTGCACCCACTGGGTGTAGTCCCCGAGAGTAGTGTTACTCGGGTCGAGTAATAGTAATCTCATAGTGTTGTTGGTTTGCTATGGAGCTCAATGGGATTGACCTGTTCGAGCTTCATCAGTGACCCCACTGGGTGGAGTCCCCAAGACCGCTGTCGATTGCTTGCATCGGCAAGGGTCTGAAGAATCTTGAGTTTTGATTGTTTTTTCATATCTGTTGAGACTTTTTCCTTGTTGAATCTGGCTGATCCTCCCTTTGTGTCTCTTTGACAGAAGACTTGTGAAATGGGATCGGCCTATAATGCTCTGAAGGCTGAGAAGATTCAACTTGCTGCCGACTTGGAGGTAGCTGCGAATGACCTGGCTGGCATGAAGGAGGCTCTCGCTGAACGAGAAAAATCTTTGGATGAATCTCGGGAGGCTAACAAGGCACTGCTAGCCGAGGTAGAAAAAATGAAGAGGGAGAGATCTGAATGGATGGGCCAGCTGAAGTTAATGAACACTCGGTGCAGAGCGCAGGAGAACTACGTCAGCGACTGGGCGAGGAAGATGGTCGCACTGCTTGGTGGTAAGTTGCTTGCCGAGTCCTCTTTGCAGATTTCTGTCGGGACGTTGAAGCCGAGACCGCCGAAATTGAACGGTCGCTTGGGCAACCGAATTTTCCACTCGGTGATGAAGCTAACCGGGACATGTTCCGAGTGAATTCCCGCCTTAACAGAGTGGGTCCTTTCATTGGTCGCCTGAGAGGAGTTGTCGGCCGAATTGACAAGGAGCTGTGGCCTGAAGATGATTCCCGTAATGAGATAGAGGGTTTGATGACTCGACTGGAGGACGTTCCAAGCAGAGTGCAGGCATGGAAGAAGTCTGCCGCTCGGTGTGGCGCGGACGTGGCGCTGTCTCTAGTCCGAGTGCACTGCAAGGAAGCCCGTGAAGACAAGCTGAAGACGTTGCAGGTCGCCAACACCAAGAAGCTTCGATTTGAAGATTTCATGGAGACCTTCCTCGACACGGCCACTCGGATTGCAGACAGAATCGACCTCGACACCTTTGTGGAGCCTGCCAGCCACGGCTACGCTTGATAGACTTTATGCTGAACGCGCATTTAGCTCCGTATGCCGAGTGGAGTCTGTATTAAACTTTGGCCACTGCTGTTGGCCGGTACATTCTTGGCTCAGTGTGGATAAACTTGATTCACACCGAGCCGACTCATCGTAGAACTCAATTTGGATTCGAACCGGATCTTTTGCTCTTCTTTCGCTGAGTTTTTTTGACACGATTTTGGCTCGTGGTTTTTGTTTGGGCGTCTCTTGGTGAAGCCAATGGCAAACATGCGGAGCATGTAGTTGTCAGTTGTCTTCACATCCACATGAGACTCAGTGAGGGTCTGGTAAGCCTCCGAGTGTATCTTGAGTGCCCACTCGGAGGAAGCTTTTTACTTAGGCGACTCTGGTTCGCAGCTAAGCCTCCGAGTGTATCTTGAGTGCCCACTCGGAGGAAGCTTTTTACTTAGGCGACTCTGAGTCGCAGCTAAGTCTCCGAGTGTGACTTGAAATGCACACTCGGAGCAAGTTGTTTACTTAGGTGACTCTGGGTCGCAGCTAAGTCCCCGAGTGTGACTTTTGGTGCACACTCGGAGCGAGTTTTTACTTAGGCGACTCTGGGTCGCAGCTAAGTCTCCGAGTGTGACTTTTGGTGCACACTCGGAGCGAGTTTTTACTTAGGCGACTCTGGGTCGTAGCTAAGTCCCCGAGTGTGACTTTTGGTGCACACTCGGACCGAGTTTTTACTTAGGCGACTCTGGGTCGCAGCTAAGTCCCCGAGTGTGACTTTTAGTGCACACTTGGAGCGAGTTTTTACTTAGGCGACTCTGGGTCGCAGCTAAGTCCCCGAGTGTGACTTTCGGTGCACACTTGGAGCGAGTTTTTACTTAGGCGACTCTGGGTCGCAGCTAAGTCCCCGAGTGTGACTTTCGGTGCACACTCGTAGCGAACTTTTACTTAGGCGACTCTGGGTCGCAGCTAAGTCCCCGAGTGTGACTTTTAGTGCACACTCGTAGCGAGTTTTTACTTAGGCGACTGTGGGTCGCATCTAAGTCCCCGAGTGTGACTTTTGGCGCACACTCGGAGCAAGTTTTTACTTAGGCGACTCTGGGTCGCAACTAAGTCTCCGAGTGTGACTTTTGGCGCACACTCGGAGCAAGTTTTTACTTAGGCGACTCTGGGTCGTAGCTAAGTCTCCGAGTGTGAATTTTGGAGCACACTCGGAGTGAGTTTTTACTTAGGCGACTCTGGGTCGCAGCTAAGTCCCTGAGTGTGACTTTTGGTGCACACTCGGAGCGAGTTTTTACTTAGGCGACTCTGGGTCGCAGCTAATTTCCCGAGTGTGACTTTTAGTGCACACTCGGAGCGAGTTTTTACTTAGGCGACTCTGGATCGCAGCTAAGTCCCCGAGTGTGACTTTCGGTGCACACTCGGAGCGAGTTTTTACTTAGGCGACTCTGGGTCGCAGCTAAGTCCCCGAGTGTGACTTTCGGTGCACACTCGGAGCAAGCTTTTACTTAGGCGACTCTGGGTCGCAGCTAGGTCCTCGAGTGTGACTTTTAGTGCACACTCGGAGCGTGTTTTTTACTTAGGCGACTCTGGGTCGCAGCTAAGTCCCCGAGTGTGACTTTTGGCGCACACTCGGAGTTAGTTTTTTTAGACCGGAGTCTGCAAACGCGGAAGAATTTTGAATCGGCAAGAAATTAATCCGCTTTGTATTACTTTGATGATACTTGTTCTTTACATTGTCTCCGTCGGCAGTTATGTGTAGAAGCGCTTCAGTAGATCTCCATTCCATGCTCGCGGCTCGTCCGTTTCCCTGTCGAGGTTGTAGAGTCGATATGCTCCGTTGTTCAGCACCTTAGAAATGATGAACTGTCCTTCCCAGGCGGGAGCCAACTTGTGTGGTCTCTGTTGATCCACTCGGAGCACCAGGTCGCCTGCTTGGAACGTGCGGCTCCTGACATGCCACGCATGAAATCGCCGCAGATCTTGTTGATAAATTGTTGAACGGATCAGTGCCATCTCGCGCTCCTCTTCTAAAAGGTCCACACCGTCTTGTCTGGCTTGCTCTGCTTCGGCTTCGGTGAAGAGTTCGACTCGTGGAGAGTTGTGAAACAAGTCACTCGGAAGGACTGGGTCTGCTCCATAAACGAGGAAAACAGGGATCGCCCTGTCGATCTATTCGGAGTTGTTCGGAGGCCCCACAACACCGAAGGCAGCTCGGTGACCCATGCGCTGGCGGCATGTCCAACTCCCCGCAGGAGTCGAGGCTTCAACCCTTGAAGAATGAGTCCATTCGCCCGCTCGGCTTGCCCGTTTGTTTGGCGGTGTGCAACGGATGCAAAATCCACTCGAATACCTTGGCCTGCGCAAAAACCTTTGAACCTGTCCGAGTCAAAGTTTGTGCCATTGTCGGTGATTATGTTGTGTGGAACCCCGTATCTGGCGATGATGTCTCTGATAAGTTTGATGGCCGTAAGGGCATCAAGCTTCTTGATTGGCTTGGCTTCAATCCACTTGGTAAATTTGTCGACTGCTACCAGTAGATGGGTGAATCCTCCTTGGCCTGTTCTGAATGGTCCGACTGTATCTAATCCCCACACGGCGAATGGCCAAGAAAGGGGAATTGTCTTCAGCACGGACGTTGGCTTGTGGGACTTGGTTGAATAGAACTGACAACCCGCGCAACGGTCGACTATATCTTTTGCCATTTCATTCGCCTGCAACCAGAAGAAACCAGCTCTGAATGCTTTGGCGACGATCGCCCTTGAGGAGGCATGATGACCGCAGGTTCCCGAATAGATTTCTCCCAAACTGTCCTTCCTTAGGAGAGATACAACACTGAAGGACGCCTGAAACACTTTCTCTGTATAACTGGCCAGCAATGACGGTGAAGGATTTCGACCTGCGAACGATCTGCCTAGCTTGGACCTCGTCTTCCGGTAACTCTTGCCTCAGGATGTACGCAATGAAAGGCACAGACCATTCGGGAATGACAGCTAGAATCTCCATGACCAGGTCAACCATAGCGGGATCGTCGACTTCAGTCTGGTCTATTGAGCTCTTCGGTTGCACAAGTTCTTCTGTAAAAGGATCTTCTTTTATCGAGGGGAGGTGTAGGTGCTCGAGGCAGACATCACTCGGGACAGGACTCTGTGTGGATCCAAGTTTCGCCAATTCATCTGCTGCTTGGTTTTTCAGTCGGGGAACATGGTGAAGTTCCAGACCTTCGAACTTCTTTTCGAGCTTCCTTATTGCATTGTAGTATGCAGTCATAGTGGGGTTCCTTACATCCCACTCCTTCATTACTTGATTAACCACTAGATCTGAGTCGCCATAGACCATCAGGCGATGGACGCCGAGTGTGATGGCCATGCGCAGCCCATAATGGAGAGCTTCATACTCTGCTTCGTTGTTGGAAGAATCAAAATGGATCTGCAACACATACTTGAGTTTATCACCTTTCGGGGATACGAGCACTATGCCGGCGCCGGAGCCATTCAACTTCTTGGACCCATCGAAGAACATGGTCCAGTGAGCCGAGTAGATGTCAGTCGGTTGCTGTTGTTCTACCCATTCTGCTATGAAGTCAGCAAGATCTTGAGACTTTATAGCTTTCTTGGCTTCGAACTTGATGTCGCAGTATAGCATCTCCATTGCCCACTTTGCCACTCAGCCTGATGCGTCCCGATTGTGGAGAATTTCCGACAACGGAGCATCAGATATGACAAATACCGAGTGGTCTAGGAAATAATGAGCCACCTTCTTTGCAGTCATGTAGATCCCATAAATAAGCTTCTGATAATGGGGATACCTCTGCTTGGAAGGAGTCAAGACTTCGGAAACATAATATACTGGCCGCTGAACCTTGTACGCTTTGCCTTCTTCTTCACGTTCGACTGTCAGAACGGTGCTGACGACTTGATTTGTAGCCGCGATGTACAGAAGAAGGGGTTCTTTACTGAGCGGGGCAGTCAGAACCGGCTGGGTGGAAAGCAGGGCTTTGAGGTCGTCGAATGCGGTCTGGGCTTCGTCTGTCCACTCGAAGGTATCTGACTTCTTCATGAGTCGGTACAGAGGTAACGCCTTCTCGCCGAGTCGAGCGATAAACCTGCTCAAAGCCGCTAGGCAACCTGTGAGCTTTTGTACGTCGTGTACTCTTACCGGTCACTCCATTCGAACAATGGTCCCGATCTTTTCGGGGTTGACGTCAATCCCTCGTTCAGAAACGAAGAAACCGAGTAACTTCCCGCTAGGAACACCGAATGAACACTGGGCTGGGTTGAGCTTGATATCGTACCTTCGTAGGTTGGCGAATGTTTTTGCCAAGTCAGTCAGCAGGTCGAAACCTTTGCGTAACTTGACTACGATATCGTCCATATATGCCTCCACATTTCGACCAATCTGGTCTAGAAGGCATTTCTGGATCATTCGCATAAAAGTTGCTCCTGCATTCTTCAAACCGAATGGCATAGTGATGTAACAAAAGCACCCAAATGGGGTGATGAAAGATGTCTTTAATTCATCTAGACCATAAAGACGGATCTGATGATAGCCCGAATAGGCATCAAGGAAGGATAAGTGCTCGCACCCCACAGTCGAATCAACGATTTGATCAATGTGGGGGAGCGGGAAGTGGTCTTTCGGATAGACCTTATTAAGGTGCTTGAAATCGATGCACATACGGAGAGACTTGTCCTTCTTGGGCACCATGACCACATTAGCGAGCCACTCGGAGTGGTGTACCTCGCGAATGAAGTTGGCTGCCAGAAGTTTAGCTACCTCCTCTCCGATTGCTTTTCTCTTGTGCGCGGCGGACCAACGCAGGCATTCTCGGACGGGCCGAGCGGCAGGATCCACGTGTAGTCGGTGCTCTGCCAACTCCCTGGGTACACCTGGCATGTCAGCAGGCTTCCATGCAAAAATGTCCCAGTTCTCACGGAGGAATTGGATGAGCTCGGCTTCCTATTTTGGATCAAGGGTGGTGGAGATGTTTGTTGGGGCGGCGGTGGCATCCGTCGGGTGGACGCTTACTTTCTTCGTGTCTCCCGCCGACTAGAATGCGGACTCGGAAGCTGGCTTCTTTGAACGCATCAGGTCGGCGGGGTCGGCAATCTTCTTGTACTCATCCAACTCAAGTACAACCATCTGCTGGTCTGCAATTCTCGACCCCTGCTGCAGACACTCCTCGGCCCGCTGCCGATTGCCTGTGACAGTAATCACGCCTTTGGGACCAGGCATCTTCAGCTTCAAATATACATAACATGGACGGGCCATGAAACGTACGTATGCCGGACGGCCTAGAATGGCATGGTATGCACTCTAGAAATCTACCACCTCGAATGTTAACTTCTCTTTGCGGAAGTTCTTGTCAGAGCCGAAAACGACATCCAACGCAATCTGGCCGAGTGATTTGGCCTTTCTTCCTGGGACGACTCCATGGAACTGCATACTGCTCTCGCTAAGCCTGGACATCGGAATGCCCATCCCCTTGAGAGTATCGGCGTACATGATATTCAAGCCGCTGCCGCCGTCCATGAGGACTTTGCGCAGCCTAACTCCTTCCACGACCGGGTCGATGACCAGAGCTTGCCTCCCTGGGGTGGGTACGTGTGCTGGGTGGTCTGACTGATCAAAGGTGATTGCAGTCTGTGACCACTTGAGGAACGTGGGAGTGGATGGGTTTGCCATGTTTACCTCCCTGTTGACCAGCTTCAGTCGACTTTTGCTCTCTACGTCAGCAAAAATCATTAACGTTGCATGGACTTGAGGGAACGGATCCTCCTTGTCCTCATCATATTGCTCGGTGTCTTTCTCACTCGGTTGTCCTTCACCGAATCCTTGGATCAGGAGGCGACACTGCCGAGTGGTATGTTTCGGCAATATGACATTGCCTTCTTCATCCTTCTTCGTGTGGATTGGACACGGTTGATCTAGGATGGAATTTCCTGACTGCTTCTTCTTGGGGGTGTACTGTTGTTTCCCCTTGCCTTTGAACTTAGCGTTTGTAACGACTGCCGCCTCTGCTTGCGGAGTGGATTGGGCTTTCTGTTTCTGCTTCCGAGTGTTGCTCCCATCTCCGTCAGCGACTGACTTATGCTTGCCGCTATGTATGCGGTCCTCCTCTTCGCCATTTGCATAGCGCGCGGCTATCTCCATCATCTTGCTCATGGAGATGTCGCCTGTCCGACCAAACTTTAGGTATAGATCTCTGTACCAAACGCCTGCCTTGAAGGCGCAGACTGCTTGGTGTTCTGTAACGTTCTCCACCGTGTGGTAGAGGGTTGTCCAGCGCTGGATGAAATCGCGCAAGGGCTCGTTTTGCTTCTGGACACAGTGCTGAAGCTCTGTGAGACCAGCAGGGCGTTTGCACGTACCCTCGAAGGTCCTGATGAAGACTCGAGACACATCTGCCCAACTGTAAATGCTTGAAGGAGCTAACTGGTTCAGCCAAGCTCGAGCCGAACCGTCGAGCATCCGTGGGAGATGTTTCATGGCGACATGGTCATCTCCGCCGCCGATCTGGACCGCCACTCTATAGTCGTCTAACCAAGTTTCTGGTTTGGACTCTCTTGTGAATTTGTTGATTCCCGTCGCCAATCGGAAGTTGGGAGGGATGTCAGCCAAGCGGATGGCCCGACTGAAGCACTCGGGACCAGAAACAACGGACCTGCTTCCACTCGGACGGTCTCTATCGTGACCATCACGGTGGGCTCAACTTCTATCAACCTTCTTTTGAGTGATATACCCTCTCGCATCAGGCCTTTGATCACGCGCGCCACCACCCGAACGATGATCATCGTAATGCCGGGGTCCGTAAGGCCCGCTCCGCAGAGGAGTACGCGAACGGCGACGATCTTCGGGATGAGACCGAATGGAAAGCGGATTCTGACTCGGGTCCCTGGAACGGCTGCCCCCTCTGTGTCGCTGGTGAGAGCCGGGACTGAAAACCGACCGATGTGTGTTCGCTTGAACGGAACTGTTGTGGATCTTGTTGTGCGACTGGGAGACCGCCGAGTTTTGCTGCTGCGCCATATGTAACAAGGCACAGATCTGCTCGATTCCTCTACCGGCCTCCGAATCAGTCGGCTGGAGAGAATCGGCGATCCTGGCGGCTGCAGCCAAGTTGAGGATGGGTGTACGAAACACCTCGATGTAGCTCTGGCGAGTGCGTCGACTGGAAGAACGAAGGTGCTGACGACGAGCGCCGGATGATTCTCCGAACTCATTCTCATTCCGACCAGTCCCAAGGGGACTTTCGTGGGAATCGGCCATGAGTACTTCGGCTGTAGGCCCGTGACCCTGATACTCGGAAGGTAGATCAGTCGGAACTGACTCCAAGCACTGGGATGACGGCGGGACCACAACCGATTCAAGCACCGCCACTTGAGAGGACATGTTTTATCGTGCTACGGCGTGTCGCACCCAACGCTGGAGCCGCGAGCGACCGGATCGCTTGTTGCGGCGCGTGACGGGGACGAAGATCGACACCTGGGTCGATGGCTGGTGAAGAAGAGCGCCACAGGAATTGGCACGGAAGTGCGTAGCTCCGTGACTCGGAAGCGTCTCGATGTCGAGGGGCGCATCCTGAAGCCATGCCGAATCGTCGGCGATGAAGGAGAGTGCACCGAAGAGGATCTCATGACCCATGCGCAGATCTCCGCCGGATGACATGACGAAAAGATGAAATCGCAAACTCGCCGAAAGTCGCTTAGACGCCTGCCCCACGGTGGGCGCCAACCGTCGTGGGTATAAGTCTGACAGTAGAAGTACGGGGTACGAAAGTATACGGGCAGAGCCTTAGCTACAACGAGGATGTATGAGTTTACGCCCCTCAACGGTGGAGGTAAAAGACCTACGTCTCAGTGCTCTGGGGAGCTTTGTGTCGAGTGTATAAGGGGATTACAGCAAGTGCCAACCCCTGTTCCAGTGCTGAAGGGCGGCTTATATAGAGTGCGTTGCCCTTCATAATGGTCTGGTGGACAGGGGTGGTGTAGTGGCGAGTAAACGCTGGCGTTACTGGTAATGTAAGCCTTAAATGCTAGTTATGGTGTATGAAAACGTATGACCGTTGCCCTCCTGGGAAGTTACGGCGTACAGAGTGGATTCCAGTCGGTACGTTAGATATGCTCCGAGTTGATCGTCGCCGACTGGATGATGGGGGCATCCTTAGTTCAGTCAGAACTGTCTAAGGGCCTTGTCCTCTATGAAGGGTAGTCCTTGGGTAGGACCTATAGGGCAGACCTATGACCCTACCCTGGGACTATAACCCCATCAGTCACCGAGTTACTCTTCACCATATCTTGTTCTCTTATACCTGGTCAATGAAATAACGAGTGGCAAACCAATGAGTACTTTTGATTGTACTCGCAAACAGCCCATGACATGAACAATGAAAGTGAAGGATAACAATAACATGCTTCTTTGGTGGATGTCTTTTGGTGGTAAATAAACATGATCTCGGGTATGCATCAAGTTAAAGAATTACTTTTGAAGATAAGGTTACAAATATCAATATATCTATCGAGGGCTGAACCATCTGGGCTCACCCTATGTGCCAAGTCACCAAACTTGGTCATATCATTACTTTCATAACAACACCTTTTTAATCACCACACACACTCACAAACACTTGGTTTATGCGGAAACAACTGGACGTAGTTTAAGCATGATTACCCAACTGTCCTTGACCGTGGACACGACTATTAGAATAGTTTTACACTCTGCAGAGGTAGTATGCTGGACCCATGAGATCCGGGAAACTTCCGTGTCATCCACGACTCACGGTATAACATACCCGAGGTAAGTACCCTATCAATGCCTTTCCCCTGACGATACTAGACAAAGAGGTCCACTCGATTGGTACCCGGCCCACATGTTGTACGTCTTACAGGCACCAAATCTGGACAGTACCAACCATGCGGGGACCAACAGTTTGACTGGAACTCATAAAAATGGCATAGTCGTCCTACCTGGCATGACCCCATCACGAGAGTGACCACACATCACTCCGGCCACTAGTAATGTGGCTCTTTGCTAGGACCGACCAGAGTAATCAACAATGCCCCGTCCCATAAGGGGTAACGTGGTCGTACTGGTAAGGTTGGGATGGTCGACACATCGTAAATATAATCCCATTTCTGAAACCATACTCACACAAATACGGGGTGCATCACTTCACCAAAAGTGACCACCTAACTCATCATCACCCTCGGTCATTAGTGGCACCCGACGGGGTTTTCTTTAAACTCTTGATTTACGTCATCAACATGCTCATGATAATACTACTTCTAACTTTACTTGTCAGCATGATATTAGCATGACCCTCAAGGGGTAGGATCAAGCTCAATGCATGTGCTTCGGGGGAGCCATCGGTAAAATCATATCAAATGATTACCAACACTGATCATATGCAACGGAAATACTTGCTATTTTAATCATGCAAAATAACATATGCTCAATCATGGTCAAAGGGTTGCTTGCCTTGCTCACGAAAGTCCTCGGGGTCTTCGAGGTCTTCCGCTCCAACTCCGAGTACTCCGTCTACCCGTCAACTATCATCGGAAACAATCACAGTAAGCTACACAACAAGCATAAACAAAAGTGTCCTATAAATAAATGTTTTATTTTTCTTGGACCTCTCTTGTCATAAGAAAAATACCTGAAGCCTGGTATAGGAGATTTGAATCATCAGGGAATCTTTAATTGGATGAAAGGGAGAATAGGTGATCCTTTAGAAGTGTGTAGAAAATATTCTGTTAAAAATGAGTGGAGGCACTCATTTAACAAAGCATGATTTAAGAAATATTTAAGAAGTTGTTTCACTCGATTTGGAGTTTATATGAATATTCTAGAGATTTTCTAATACTGGATAAGTAGCAAAAGGGGGATATTTATTTATAGCAGCAGAAATATGGTAAGCAAAAATGTTGAATAAAGTTAGGAATTTAGAAAAATATTCTAGGAGTCTCTGGAATTTGGAATCACTCCATTTGGGGCTGATTTGGAACCTATAGGATTTTTGAAATGTGGGACAATTATATCCAGATTTGGATTTTAGTAATAACACTACAGAAAATCTTCTTGGAAAATTGTTCAAAGCACATATGTGGATACATCTTGAATTTAGGAACTTGTAGAAATTTGAATCATTAGAATCGGAGCTAAAATGAATTTATAATGGATATTTGAAATTTTAAGCCAAATGGAAAAAGAGAAAAGAGCACAGCCTCGGGGTTGTCTTGCGCCCGGGCGATAGATAGGCCTTCGGCCCGGCCCACTGGCTCGGCTTAGCCAGCCGCGGCGACGCAGAAGACGCCTTGCGTGAAATGCGCTTCCCGTGCGGGGAGACGGCCTCCCATCGAGGCGCGGCCACTTAAGTGGCGCGGCCCACCTAGCGGCCTCGCCAGCCAGCTGACGAGCGGGCCCGCGACCTTATTCAACCTGCTGTCGAAGCAGGCAGCACAGGAGGAGCCCTCCCCGTCGGTGGCCCATGCTACCGGCCACCGTTTTCTGCGGTCCTGCCGCCGGAGGGCACCGGGCACGAGCCGCACCCAGCTGGGTGGCTCCTACTGGCCGGAGAAGGCCAGAGCGTCGCCGGTTCCTAAGGTAGTGGAGGTGGCCGCAGCCTCCTCTAGACTCGGGTCCTTGGCACGAGGAGAAGGCGCAGAGGAAGGGGAACAGTCTCACCCCGGACAAGAGCGCCCCTAGGGGAGGTTAGGGCGAGGGGAGCCTCGGCCCTGTCCAAATAGGAACGGGCGCTACTGCCTCTTGAGCGTGCGTTGGTTTTCCCTTGAAGAGGAAAGGGTGATGCAGCAAAGGAGCAGTGAGTATTTCCCTCAGTTTGAGAACCAAGGTATCAATCCAGTAGGAGAACCAAGCCAAGTGTCCAGAGTACGTGCGCAAACACAACGAGCTTGCACCCAACGCTATAAAGGGGTTGTCAATCAATTCAAGATTGATTGCAAAGTGAGATCTGAAGGCGAAAAGTGCAACGAAGAAAAAGTGTAAGGCTGAAAATATGATGTGAAGTAGACCTGGGGGCCATAGTGTTCACTAGAGGCTTCTCTCAAAATAGCAAATATTACGGTAGGTGAACAAATTACTGTCGAGCAATTGATAGAACTGCGCAAAGTCATGACGATATCTAAGGAAATGATCATACATATATGCATCACGTCCGAGACAAGTAGACCGATACTTTCTGCATCTACTACTATTACTCCACACATCGACCGCTATCCAGCATGCATCTAGTGTATTGAGTTCATGACGAACATAGTAACGCCTTATGCAAGATGACATGATGTAGAGGGATAAACTCAAACCAATGATGTGAACCCCATCTTTTTACCCTTGATGGCAACAACACGATGCATGCCGCGCTACACCTTGTGTCACTGGGTGAGGTCACCGCACGGTATGAACCCAAAACCAAGCACTTCTCCCATTGCAAGAATCATAGATCAAGTTGGCCAAACAAAACCCACAACTCGAAGAGAAATACAAGGATATGAAATCATGCATATACGAGATCAGAAGAAACTCAAATAAGATTCATAGATAATCTGATCATAAATCTACAATTCATCGGATCTCGAAAAACACATCGCAAAAGAAGATTACATCGCATAGATCTCCGTGAAGATCATGGAGAACTTTGTATTGAAGATCCAAGAGAGAGAAGAAGCCATCTAGCTACTAGATATGGACCCGAAGGTCTATGGTGAGCTACTCACGCATCATCGGAGAGGTTATGGTGTTGATGAAGAAGCCCTCCGTATCCGAATCCCCCCTCCGGCAAGGCACCAGAACGTGCCCCAGATGGGATCTTGCGGAGACAGAAGCTTGCGGTGGCAGAAAAGTATTTTTGTGGATCTCTTGCGCAGTTTTGGATTTTTCGGGAATTTATAGGCACAAGAGGTAGGGCAGACGAGCCAGAGGGGGCCCACAAGCCTGCTAGGCGCGCCCCCTGGCCGCGCCTAGGGGGCTTGTGGCCTCCCCTGGTGGCCTCTGCCTTGGTTCTCACGTCCCCTGCGTATCTTCTGTTCTGGAAAAAAATCTTTTCGGAAGTTTTATTCCGTCTGGACACTGTTTAAAATCCTCCTCTGAAAGGGGTCAAAAACACGGAAAAAACACGAACTGGCACTTGGCACTGAGTTAATAAGTTAGTCCCAAAAAATATAGAAAAGGCATACAAAACATCCAAAGTTTGACAAGATAATAGAATGGAACCATAAAAAATTATAGATACGTTGCAGACGTATCAAGCATCCCCGAGCTTAACTGCTGCTCGTCGTCGAGTAGGGAAGTGATAAAGACTGAATTTTTGATGTGGAATGCTACCTAGCATAGTTGTCCTTTGTAACTTCTTTCATGTGACATGAATGTTCAGATCCATAAGATTCAAAACAATAGTTTGCTATTGACATGAAAACAATAATACTTCAAGCAAACTACCAAGGTAATCATGAACTTTTGAAATAACAAGGCCAAAGAAAGTTATCCCTACGAAATCATATAGTCTGGCTATGCTCCATCATCCCCACACAACTAATTTAAATCATGCACAACCCCGGTATTGGCCAAGTAATTGTTTTCACACTCTTACTTTCTCAAACCTTTTTCAACTCTCACGCAATACATGAGCGTGAGCCATGGATATAGCACTATGGTGGAATAGAGTGTGGTGAAGTTTGTGAGACAAAAAGGAGGAGACGGTCACATTGACTCGGCGTATCGGAGGACTATGGAGATGCCCATTAATAGATATCAATGGGAATGAGTAGGGATTGCCATACAAAGGATGCACTAGAGCTATAGGAGAACTAGTGGGTGTGCATCCAACTTGCTTGCTCACGAAGACCTAGGGAAATTTTGAGGAAGCCCATCGTTGGAATATACAAGACAAGTTATATAGTGATGATTCCCACTAGCATATGGTGGTGACAAATCAAGAGACTCTCAATCATGAAGAACATGGTGCTTATTATGAAGCACAAGTGTGGAAAAAGATAGTAGCATTGTCACTTCTCTCTTTTTATCTCTCTTTTTTTGTTTTGTTTGGGCTCTTTGGCCTCTTTCCATATCTGTTTTTTGTGGGCAACTTTGGCCTCTTTTTTTCCTCACATGGGACAATGTTCTAATAATGATGATCATCACACTTTTATTTACTCACAACTCAAAGCTTAGAACGATGATGACTCTATAGGAAATGCCTCCGACAGTTTACCGGGATGTGCAACGATCTAGCTTGGCGTATGACATTGAAACATCTCACTAGCTATATTACGATCATGCAATGGCAATATAAGAGTGACGGCACAAGTCATGGGACGGAACGGTGGGAGTTGCATGGCAATATATCTCGGAATGGCTATGAAAATGCCATAGTAGGTAGGTATGGTGGCTGTTTTGAGGAAGGCATATGGTGGGTTTGTGCACCGGAGAAAATTGCGCAGTACTAGAGAGGCTAGTAATGGTGGAAGGTGAAAGTGCATCTATACCATGGACTCACATTAATCATGAAGAACTCACATACTTATTGCGAAAGTTTTTATTAGTAATCGAAACAGAGTGCTAAATGCATACTCCTAGGGGAAGGGTTGGTAGGTGTAAACCATCGCGCGATCCCGACCGCAACACAAAGGATGACAATCAATAGATCAATCATGCTCCGACTTCCTAACATAGCGGTTCACCATACGTGCATGTTATGGGAATCACTAACTTCAACACAAGTATTTCAAGATTCACAACACCCTACTAACATAACTCTTACCAAATCCACGTCTCAAAACTAATTGAGAGGAATCAAACTTCTCTTTCTACTCAATGCACATGAAGACGGAAGTTTTATTGTATCCTCTTTGGGTAACTATCACCTTTGAGACTACTTTCATGGCACAAGCCAACTACCAAGTTACGCACCGCCGTGCTCTAAAAGATCTAAGTGAAGCACATAGAGCAAAATTTTCTAGCTCAAAAGATATAAGTGAAGCACAAAGAGTATTCTAGCAAATTCATGATGAGTGCATGTCACTCTCAAAAGGTGTGCAGCAAGGATGATTGCGACACAACAAAAAGAAAAGACTCCTACGATACAATACGCTCCAAGCAAAACACATACCATGTGGTGAATAAAAATATAGCTCCAAGTAATGTTACCGATGGATTGAAGACGAAAGAGGGGATGCCTTCCTGGGGCATCCCCAAGCTTAGGCTTTTTGGTGTCCTTGAATTTGGCTGGGGTTGCCTTGGGCATCCCCAATCTTGATCTCTTTCCACTCTTTATCCTTTTGTCCATGAGAACATCACCCAAAACTTGAAAACTTCACAACACAAAACTTAAACAGAATCTCGTGATATCATTAGCACAAGAAAACAAACTACCACCTCTTTAGGTACTGTAACTTTTCCAGGGCTCGTACCCCCTATACTATCCATAGTTTCATCAAAATAAGCAACCAAAACAACAAAAACAGAATCTGTCAAAAACAGACCAGTCTGTAGCAATATGTATACTTCGTATAATTCTTGTACCTAAAAAATTCTTAAGAATTACTACAGCCTGGGAAAAAGGCATATCAACTAGCAGAAAAAAGAATAAACTGAAAAGCTATTCCTGAATAAAAATGAAAAATAATTTCGTGAGCGAAAAGTTTCTGTCTTTTTCCAGCAGGATCAAACAACCATCACCAAAACTAGTCATAAAGGTTTTGCTTGACTCAAACACAAAAAACACAATAATAACAGAATTATGATGGTGTGGACGCAACAAAACAGAAAGAAAAAGATAAATTCATTGGGTTGCCTCCCAACAAGCGCTATTGTTTAACGCCCTTAGCTAGGCATAAGGCGATAGAATCACGTATCGTCGTCTTTGGTACTCAAACCATAAGTAGCCCTCATCATGGATTCATAAGGCAATCTTATTTTCTTTCTAGGAAAATGATCCATGCCCTTCTTTAAAGGAAATTGAAACCTAATATTCCCTTCCTTCATATCGATGATAGCACCAATAGTCCTTAGGAAAGGTCTACCAAGAATGATAGGGCATGTAGGATTGCAATCAATGTCAAGCACAATGAAATCCATGGGTACATAGTTCCTATTTTCAATAATAATAACATAATTGATCCTTCCCATGGGTTTCTTGACAGTAGAATCCGCAAGATGCAAATTAAGAGAACACTCCTCAATCTCTTTAATGCCTAGAACATCACATAAAGACTTTGGAATCGCGGAAACACTAGCACCCAAATCACACAAAGCATTGCATTCATAGTTTTTGATTTTGATTTTGATAGTAGGTTCCCACTCATCATGAAGCTTTCTAGGAATAGAAACTTCCAACTCAAGTTTCTCTTCAAGAGATTTTATCATAGCATCGACGATATGATTGGTAAAGGCCTTGTTTTCTCTATAAGCGTGTGGAGAGTTTAGCATGGATTGCATCAAGGAAATGCATTCAATCAAGGAGCAACTATCATAATTGAATTCCTTGAAATCGAAAGTAGTAGTTTCATTACTACTCAAAGTTTTGATATCTTCTACTCCAATTTCAATGCTTTTAGCATCAAGATAGATGGACTCCGAATCATTGGGGATTTTTTCAACCAAAGTGGATTCATATCCAGCCCCGTCATCATTAGGTTTGACACAATAAAACAAGGATTCAATGGTAGTCACACCAATCACTTTAAGATCTTCGTGATTCTTATCATGAGAACACGCCTTTTTAAGCCATTCATGTCTAGCACGAATTTGGGCGGTTCTTTCTTTGCTCTCATTCATGGAAACACGCATAGCATTCAAAGTTCCATCTATATTGATCTTGGGAGGAGCACATCTAACTTTCAAAGCATCAATATCAAGAGACATTCTATCAACGCTCCTAGCCAAATCATCAATTTTGAGTAGTTTTTCCTCTATGGACGCATTGAAAATCTTTTGCGAGTTGATAAACTCTTTGGTATTACTCTATAGATCAGAGGGTAATTTATTGTAATTTCCATGAGTATTTTTGTAGGAGTTGCCAAAGTTATTAGAGGGATTACTAGGAAAAGGCCTAGGAACATAGTTTCCTCTAAAAACATTGTTGTTGCCAAAATTATTCCTACCAACAAAATTAACATCCAAGCCCGCATTGATACTCTCAATCAAGGAAGACAAGGGCATATCATTAGGATCTAAAGGAGCACCTTTACTAGCAACAAATTTCATTAACTCATCCATATTAGCACTCAATGAGTTAATTTCTTCTATAGCGTGTACCTTCTTAGTAGTAGGTGACCTTTCAGTGTGCCATTGAGAGTAGTTTGTCATGATATTTTCTAGGAGTTTTGTGTCTTCTCCTATGTGATTTCCACGAACGTTCCACCTCAGGCGGAGTCCAAGATATTTCTAGAAGCGAAATTCAGACCAGCGTAGAAGATTTGTATAATCATCCAAAGACTCAAGCCATGAGCGGGACAATTTCTAATCATCAATTTCATTATCTCCCAAGTGTGTGCAACATGTTCATGATCAAGTTGCTTGAAATTCATGATATCATTACGGAGAGAGATAATCTTAGCCGGCGGAAAATACTTGGATATATAAGCATCTTTGCACTTGTTCCAAGAAACAATACTATTTTTGGGCAAAGATGAAAACCAAGTTTTTGCTCAATCTCGTAACGAGAACAGAAAAAGCTTCAATTTAATCACATCATTATCCACATCTTTGTTCTTTTGCACATCACAAAGATCAATGAAGGTATTAAGATGGGATGCGACATCTTCACTAGGAAGGCCGAAGAATTGCTCTTTCATAACAAGATTCAGCAAAGCAGCATTGATTTCGTATGATTCCGCACTAGTGGCGGGAGCAATCGGGGTACTAATAAAATCATTATTATTCGTATTCAAGAAGTCACAAAGTTTGGTGTTTTCAGTCATGGTGACTTCAGCAAGCAAACAAGCACACAAGCGGACAGAAAGCAAGCAAGAGAAAAGGGCGAATGAAAAAGGAAAATATTTTGTAATTTTTTGTTTTTCAGAAGTGGGGGAGAGGAAAATGAGAGGCCAAAAAGTATATTCAAGAGATGAGTTTGCGACACTTACTTGGATGAGCTTCACCTAGAATAATCCCCGGTGCCTGAGATTGACACGTTGGCAGGAGACTATTCTTTGACTAGATCCTCCCCGGCAACGGCGCCAGAAATCCTTCTGCTGCCTCTTGAGCTCGCGTTGGTTTTCCCTTGAAGAGGAAAGGGTGATGCAGCATAGGAGCAGTAAGTATTTCCCTCAGTTTGGGAAGCAAGGTATCAATCCACTAGGAGAATCTATCCAACTGTCCAGAGTACCTGCGCAAACACAACGAGCTTGCACCCAATGATATAAAGGGGTTGTCAATCCCTTCAAGATTGATTGCAAAGTGAGATCTGAAGGCGGAAAGTGCAACGAAGTAAAAGTGTAAGGTTGAAAATATGATGTGAAGTAGACCTGGGGGCCATAGTGTTCACTAGAGGCTTCTCTCAAAATAGAAAATATTACGGTGGGTAAACAAATTACTGTCGAGCAATTGATAGAACGGCGCAAAGTCATGACGATATCTAAGGCAATGATTATACATATAGGCATCACGTCCGACACAAGTAGACCGATACTTTCTGCATCTACTACTATTACTCCACACATCGACCGCTATCCAGCATGCATCTAGTGTATTGAGTTCATGACGAACAGAGTAACGCCTTAAGCAAGATGACATGATGTTGAGGGATAAACTCAAACCAATGATGTAAACCCCATTGTTTTACCCTTGATGGCAACAACACGATGTGTGCCTCGCTAACCCTTCTATCACCGGGTGAGGTCACCGCACGGTATGAACCCAAAACCAAGCACTTATCCCATTGCAAGATTCATAGGTCAAGTTGGCCAAACAAAACCCACAACTCGAAGAGAATTACAAGGATATGAAATCATGCATATAAGCGATCAGAAGAAACTCAAATAAGATTCATAGATAATCTGATCATAAATCCACAATTCATCGGATCTCGAAAAACACAACGCAAAAGAAGATTACATCGGATAGATCTCCATGAAGATCATGGAGAACTTTGTATTGAAGATCCAAGAGAGAGAAGAAGCCATCTAGCTACTAGCTATGGACCGGAAGGTCTATGGTGAACTACTCACGCATCATCGGAGAGTCATGGTGTTGATGAAGAAGCCCTCTGTATCCGAATCCCCCTCCGTCAGGGCACTAGAACGTGCCCAGATGGGATCTTGCGGAGACAGAATCTTGCGGCGGCGGAAACGTATTTTTGTGGATCTCTTGCGCAATTTTGGATTTTTTAGGAATTTATAGGCGGAAGAGGTAGGGTAGACGAGCCATAGGGGGCCCACAAGCCTGCTAGGCACTGCCCCCCTGGCCGCGCCTAGGGGTTTTGTGGCCTCCCCTGGTGGCCTATGCCTTGGTTCTCACGTCCCCTGCGTATCTTCTGTTCCGGAAAAAATCTTTTCAGAAGTTTTATTTCGTTTAGGCACCATTTAAAATTCTCCTCTGAAAGGGGTCAAAAACACAGAAAAAACAGGAACTGGCACTTCGCACTGAGTTAATAAGTTAGTCCCAAAAAATATATAAAAGGCATACAAAACATCCAAAGTTTGACAAGATAATAGCATGGAACCATAAAAAATTATAGATACGTTGGAGACGTATCAAACGCCGCCAGCGAGATTCGGCGATGGGAGGCGAAACAGAGCACGGGAGGAGAAATGGGGCGCCTGGAGGTTCAAGGGAGAGAGGGGAAACGAGAGAGAGATAGTGAGGGCTCACGGAAGAGCAGATAAGAGAGGGAGAGAGAACAAGAAGAGCTCAGGAGCTCTCCGTGCTCTCAGGGAATGAGCATACATGCGGCCCTGGGGCATTTTGGCGGCGAGATGGTGTCCGGGAGGGCTTGGACAGGTTAAGGGAAGCATCCTGGCACGTTGAGACACGCGACAACGGTCGGATGATGCCTGTAAGGAGAAAATAATGAGCAGAGCACCCGTTTTTCAGGTCAGGGTGGTGGTCACCACGGCCACCTGTGCCTACAGGGCCCAAATGACCAGTCAAAGTTGTCTCGGAGGTGGGGCATGCTATCTGGAAGATGAATGAGGAGTTTGGTCTCTAGTGGAGTTGATTTGAATGGTTGTTGACTGAGGTTAAGTTTGCAGCTGCAAACTTAGGGCTACTAAGGAGGGCACTAACAGGAGAGATAATGAGGGAAAAGCATGTCTAGCAGCTATAGGCATGGAAGGAATACATTTCTGCAAAGTGTCAGCTCAAGCAAGGAAGTGTAGCTAGCACTTGCTGTACAAAGCTACTTTTCAGCCTTAAATCAACTTGAGGATGTGCTTCTCATTTCCTCCGCATGAGCATGCCATCTCTTGGCTTGAAATACTTCCTTGGGATGCTAGGTATCCTCTGGAAAGGGATGGGGGCTTTGGCTTAAGCAGAAGTGAGGCAAGAGGAGTAAAAATGGTGATTCCAAGGGTAAAATGAGAGATAGTTACGTAGAGCCTCTCTCCAATAATTGACCAGTGGCCATGGAAATGCTACTCGAGGTAAAATGTAACTATATGAAGCTGTGGTAGAAGGTTGAGCTTAAGAGTAAAAGTGGAAGGGGTCAAAGAAGCCAATTTAGTGAGTGCACACAAGGTGTTTGATCTGTGGTTAGGCCATCCTATGAATTCCAATGGCTATGAAACTTAATAGGATCAAATTATGGATGAAAATAAGCTTGTACACCAAATTTGGGATTTGCTGGAGAAGTTTTCCAATGTAGACTTGGAAAACCCATGAAATGGGTAGAAATGGCTTTCTACTTACAAAACTATTCAAATCAATTGCCACAAATCCAATATTTCGTGTGGGGACATTACTTGAGCATTTAGGCATGCACAAAAAGTTTGGGGTCAGTTGGAGAATCTTTATAATGTAAAGTTTCCCAAAGTCAGAAATCAACACAAAGGGTTTTGAGGGGCTTGAGACAAGTTCTTCTATTCTCCTTGATGCACCACTTGGTGTGGATGCATTTTTGGAGTATTATAACATGTCAACCAAATTTGAGCACAATTGGAGACACTTCACAATGTAGAGTTGCTCAAATTTGAATCTGGACAAATAGGGTTTTAGAAAGATTAGGGGAGTCACATCAACTTGGATTGAGTTTAAACTTGGCAAGATCATCAAATGTATCATAGGTGACATGCTGCAATTTTACTAGAATTTATTAGGAATATTCCTTAGAGAAATATTCCAAAAGATTGAAATAGGCAGGAATGTTTTGGAGGGGTTTGCCCAATATTTTGAATATGACCATGTGTTGAAACTCATATATATGGAATAGATATATACACTAAGTTTCCCTAAATTTTCTTAAATATTTTGAAAGCAATAAAAATAACTTTCCTTCATAAGAGACCATTTCTGGCCTCACAAAAAGGCATTTAAATAAAATAACAAAATAACTTTTAAAATAAGAATATTGTGGTTTTTGGAAGACATTTTGATAGTAGGTTTTAAATAAAATAATTGGTGCCAAATAAAATCCCTAATTGGAGGACTTGTAGTACAAATCTCATCTCACGGGTTTGACAGTTTAATTCAAAGAAATGCTTTTTGGTAAAAATAAGATTTGGTAAAAATAGATACTGGTCCCAAACACATGGTATGTTCATTAGGCAGGAGGACATGGGCTAAGGAGGTGAGTTGGAGTGTAGCAAGGATTATTGAGGATTAACACAAGCATACCAGCAAGCAAGCAAACAATGGTCACTTCAAGCATCACAAGCATTCACAAAAAAAAAATTAGTCCTAATTTTTTAAATAAGTTAGTTTGTGAGGAAGGCCAAACACAGGGTGTTACAGGTTTGCACCTACGTCTAAGAAGAAAACGAAGAACAAGACCAAGGTTTCTCCCCCTCTCAAGGACATTTTTGTCAAAGAGGGTGAGAGTACACATAAGAAGATGAAGAACAAGGAAGGGGGTGACAATGCCAAGAAGGGCAAAACCACCTCTACAAACAAAGCCGCCGACTTTAACCTCTCTTATGTTTTATGCCATGCTACTGATGGGCATATTTATGCCAAAAAATTTGGTTCTTATTATGAGTACATTGAATGGGCTATTTGGGTTCCTAAGACTCTTGTTTCTAACATCAAAGGACCCATTCAAGAATGGGTACCTAAATCCAAGCATTGATCTCTTGTAGGAGTTTCCTTCCGGTGGGGTGTCATGGTTGCTCGAGAGTGGAGCCACAAATCATATGACCGGGAGCAAGGACTTGGTGATGGATGTGCATCCAATTTCATCTATGCCCACCCATGTCCAATTTGATGATGCCTTAGCATCTAAGTAATGGGATTTGGCAAGGTGGTCATCTCTCAAGATTTATCTATAGAGAAGGTCATGCTTGTTGAGTCCCTTGCAATCAATTTTCTTTCCTTTTGTCAACTTGCAATTATGGGCTGTGCCACATTCTTTAATCCCGATATCGTGGCCCTTTTGTGGAGTAAGACTCCTAAAGTAGCCTTTGTTGGACATGCCGAGAAAGGTCTCTATGTGGTGAACTTTTCGGAGCGACCCACTAAGATCGCAACTTCTCTAATGGCTAAAGTTGATGTGGGTTGGCTTTGCCATCGCCGTCTAGCGTGTGTCAATATGAGATCTTTGCAAAGTGTTCTCAAAGGATATCATGTTTGTGGACTAACAAATGTGAGTTTTGCAAGAGACTGTGCTTGAGTGCTTGTATTGAAGGGAGGCTTCATGAAAAGGCTCACCGTCCCATGACTATCATTTACTATAAAAGACCCTTGGAGCTTCTTCACATGGATCTCTTTGGTCCTTGATAATCCACAAGTAAAGGAGATCGCAACAGTTTAAGAGGGTAGAGTATTCAACCCAAATTTATTGATTCGACACAAGCGGAGCCAAAGAATGCTCTCGAGTATTAGCAGTTGAGTTGTCAATTCAACCACACCTGAAAGACTTAGTATCTGCAGCAAAGTTTTAGTAGCAAAGTAGTGTGATAGTAACGATAGCGGCGGTAACAGTAGCGGTAGTAATTTGTATAGCAAGTGTGACAGCAATAGCGGTAAAGTAACTTAGCAAGGACCAGTATAGGAAAAGCTCGTAGGCATTGGATCGGTGATGGATAATTATGTCGGATGCCATTCATCATGTAACAGTTATAACATAGGGTGATATGTAACTAGCTCCAGTTCATCAATGTAATGTAGGCATGTATTCCATATTTAGTCATACATGCTTATGGAAAAGAACTTGCATGACATCTTTTGTCCATCCCTCCCGTGGCAGCGGGGTCCTAATGGAAACTAAGGGATATTAAGGTCTCCTTTTAATAAAGAACCGGAACAAAGCATTAGCACATAGTGAATACATGAACTCCTCATACTATGGTCATCTCCGGGAGTGGTTCCGACTATTGTCACTCCGGGGTTGCCGGGTCATAACACATAGTAGGTGACTACAACTTGCAAGATAGGATCGAGAACACACATATATTGATCAAAACATAATAGGTTGAGATCTGAAATCATGGCACTTGGGCCCTAGTGACAAGCATTAAGCATAGCAAAGTAGTAGCAACATCAATCTTAGAACATAGTGGATATTAGGGATCAAAACTCATCAAAACTAACTCGATTACATGATAGATCTCATCCAACCCATCACCGTCCACCAAGCCTACGATGAGATTACTCATGAACGATGGAGAGCATCATGGAATTGGCAATGGAGGATGGTTGATGATGACGACGGCGTGGAATTCCCCTCTCCGGAGCCCAGAACGGACTCCAGATCTGTCCTCCCGAGGAAGAACAGGTGGTGGAGGCGGCTCCGTATCGTCAAACACGATGAACTCTTTTCTCCTAATTTTTCCTGGGCGAGAGAGACTTTATAGAGTTGGAGTTGGAGGCTGCGGAGCTACGTGGGCCCCACGAGCCTGCGAGGCGCGCCCTAGGGGGGCTCCTCCTGGGCTCGTGGGCTCCTGGCTCCATGACTTCGGGTATTTCTTGCGCCTGTATTTTTTATATATTCCACAAAAAATCCTCGTAAGTTTCCAGGTCATTCCGAGAACTTTTATTTTTGCACAAAAACAACACCATGACAATTATTCTGAAAACAGCGTCACTCCGGGTTAGTTCCATTCAAATCATGCAAATCAGAGTCCAAAACAAGGGCAAAAGAGTTTGGAAAAGTAGATACGATGGAGACGTATCAACTCCCCCAAGCTTAAAGCCTTGCTTGTCCTCGAGCAATTCAGTTGACAAACTGAAAAAGACAAAAGAAAAACTTTTACGAACTCTTTTTGATATCGTTGTTGTAATTATGTATAACTCATATTTAGATTTTCAACAAGATCGTAAGCTAACCACATAAGCAATAACATTTAGGTCTTATGGTGTACTCATATCAATGGCATAATCAACTAGCGAGCAATAATAAAATGTTTCAAACGTCAACACTTCAATCAAAACAATCATGATACAATATGAACAGATGGTATCTCGCTAGTCCTTTCTGAGACGGCAAAACATAAATGCAGAGCACCTTCAAAGACCAAGGGTTGACTGAACATTGTAATTCATGGCAAAGAAGATCCAGTCACAGTCATACTCAATATCAATTAATAGCAATGCATAAAAATGACAAAGGTGCTCTCTAATTGGTGCCTTTTATAAGAAGAGGATGACCCAACAGTAATGTAAATAGATAGGCCCTTCGCAGAGGGACGCATTATTTGCAAAGGTGCCAGAGCTCAAGCTTTTAAAGCAGAGATAAATAATTTTGGGTGGCATGCTTTCATTGTCAACGCGATGACCAAGAATTTTCACCATCTTCCATGCTACACATATTATAGGCGGTTCCCAAATAGAACAGTAAAGTTTTGACTCCCCCACCACCGATCAATCACACTCCACGACTAGCCGAATCCTCGGGTGCTGTCCATACCAACAACAATTCAGGGGGAGTTTTGTTTGCAATTATATTTTCGATTTGATTTGAGCATGGAACTAGGCTTTCCGATTACCGACCCCTTTCTCGTGAGTGATAGTGAATAAACACGTATCGAAGATAACACGCCTAGCATGGAAGATACTGACCGCCCCTTGTCACCACATGAGCGGTTCGGGCATACAAAACAGATTATTATTTGAAGATTTAGAGAGTGGCACATGCAAATTTACTTGGAACGGCAGGTAGATACCGCATATAGGTAGGTATGGTGGACTCATATGGAACAACTTTGGGTTTATGGAAGTGGATGCACAAGCAGTATTCCCGCTTAGTACAAGTGAAGGCTAGCAAAAGACAGGGAAGCGACCAACTAGAGAGCGACAACAGTCATCAATATGCATTGAAATTAACCAATGTTGAGTGCAAGCACGGGTAGGATATAAATCACCATAAACATGAATATCGTAGAGGCTATGTTGATTTTGTTTCAACTACATGCGTGAACATGTGACAAGTCAAGCCACTTGAATCATTCAAAGGAGGGTACCATCCAATCATACTACATCATAATCATCTTGAAATTCATGTTGGCATCCAAGACAAACCATTATAAGCTCCTAGCTAATTAAGCATGGCATCAGAAACTATGATCTCTAAGTTGTCATTGCAAACATGTTTCTCTCATAACAATGCTGAATTAGGAACGATGAGCTAGTCATATTTACAAAAACAAAATAGGTCGAGTCCATACCAGCTTTTCCAGGCTCAGTCACTTCATCATATATCGTCATTATTGCCTTTCACTTGCATGACCGAATGATGTGAATAATAACAAGAGTGTTCGTGCATTGTACTAAGCTGGAATCTGCAAGAAACTCAGAGGAGAAGACAAAGTAATACGATTCTTTGATGGATAAACAATGATGCATATGAGAGCCACTAATCACTTTAATCATGGTCTTCTACTGCGACCCAAAGAAAAAGAAAAGTATTTACACGGAAAAGCTCCCAACAAGCAAAAGAAAAATGGGAGATATTTTTGTGTTTTATTTTTAAATACCACTAAACAAGGTGGAAAGTAAACTTACAACTAATTTTTTTTGTTTTTCTCATTTTTAAACAAACACACGAGAAGAAAGCAAGAAAAAGAAATAAACTAGCCTAGATGATACAATGGAAAAGTGTGAACACCGACTATCAAAGTGAATGTGTGAGCATGAATATAAAGTCGGTGAGAAACACGTACTCCCCCTAGCTTAGGCTTTTGGCCTAAGTTGGTCTACTCCTAAGGCTGGTCTGGGCGATATCCAAAATCATAATGGAGGTTGTACTGGAACGCGGCAGCTACCGCCTGAATAGCTGCCTCACGGAGGCGAGCATCCTTCACCTCCCTCTCATTCTCCTCTTCCTCTCCTATGGTTATGTAATATCTCCGTTTTCCCTGAAAGTCAAAGAAGGCAGGAGCAGGAAGGGTAATATGGAAAACACGCTGTCAGTTAAATATTAACCAGTATAGGAGGGATTCATTATCCCTCTCAAGGAACTGATAACATATCATAGCGGCGCGATCGAGGAAAGCTGTATGGAGCGGGGGATCTCCTGTGCGGATGGGTATTCCAAGAAAATTTGCTATGCGAGTGGCATAGATCCCACCAAAGAAATCCCCTTCATTAGAATTATTATTTATACTCCTCGCAATTATAGCTCCCATGTTGAAACTTCTATCACCCGTTAATGCGCTCTTAAGAATACTAAGGTCAGGTGCGCAGAGGTGACTATGCTCATGCTTGCCGTTAATGCATCTACCTATGAAGAGGGCAAAATAATGTAAGGCAGGAAAATGAATGCTCCCCATGTTAGCCTGCGTAATATCTCTAGTTTCTCCAACAGTTACACTAGAAATAAAATCTCTAACCGAAGACTTAGGAGGGTCATTGATACGTCTCCAACGTATCTATAATTTTTGATGGTTCCATGCTATTATCTTGTCAAACTTTGGATGTTTTGTATGCCTTTTATATCTTTTTTGGGACTAACTTATTAACTCAGTGCCAAGTGCCAGTTTGTGTTTTTTCGTGTTTTTGACCCTTTTCAGAGGACGATTTTAAATCGTGTCCAAACGGAATAAAACTTCCGAAAATATTTTTTCCGGAACAGAAGATACGCACGGGACTTGAGAACCTCGACAAAGGCCACCAGGGGACCCCACAAGCCCCCTAGGCGCGGCCACGGGATGCGCCTAGCAGGCTTGTGGGCCCCCTGTGGCTCGTCTGCCCTACCTCTTTCGCCTATAAATTTAGGAAACATCCAAAACTGCGCGAGAGATCCACGAAAATACTTTTCCGCCACCGCAAGCTTCTGTCTCCGCAAGATCCCATTTGGGGCAGGTTCTGGTGCCCTGCCGGAGGGGGGGATTCGGATACGGAGGGCTTCTTCATCAACACCATGACCTCTTCGATGGTGCGTGAGTAGTTCACCATAGACCTAAGGGTCCATAGCTAGTAGCTAGATGGCTTCTTCTCTCTCTTGGATCTTCAATACAAAGTTCTCCATGATCTTCATGGAGATCTATCCGACGTAATCTTCTTTTGCAGTGTGTTTGTCGATATCCGATGAATTATGGATTTATGATCAGATTATCTATGAATCTTATTTGAGTTTCTTGTGATCTCTTATATGCATGATTTCATATCCTTGTAATTCTGTTCGAGTTGTGGGTTTTGTTTGGCCAACTTGATCTATGATTCTTGCAATGGGAGAGGTCTTGGTTTTGGGTTCATACCGTGCGGTGACCTCACCCAGTGATAGATGGGGTAGCGAGGCACGCATCGTGTTGTTGCCATCAAGGGTAAAAAGATGGGGTTTACGTCATTGGTTTGAGTTTATCCCTCTACATCATGTCATCTTGCTTAAGGCGTTACTCTGTTCGTCATTAGCTCAATACACTAGATGCATGATGGATAGCGGTCGATGTGTGGAGTAATACTAGTAGATGCAGAAAGTATCGGTCTACTTGTCTCGGAAGTGATGCCTATATGTATGATCATTGCCTTAGATATTGTCATGACTTTGTGCGGTTCTATCAATTGCTCGACAGTAATTTGTTCACCCACCGTAATATTTGCTATTTTGAGAGAAGCCTCTAGTGAACACTATGGCCCGGGGTCTACTTCACATCTTATTTTCAGCATTACACTTTTACTTCGTTGCACTTTCCGCCTTCAGATCTCACTTTGCAATCAATCTGGAAGGGATTGGCAACCCCTTTATAGCATTGGGTGCAAGCTCGTTTGTGTTCGCACAGGTACTCTGGACACTTGGCTTGATTCTCCTACTGGATTGATACCTTGGTTCTCAAACTGAGGGAAATACTTACTGCTCCTGTGCTGCATCACCCTTTCCTCTTCAAGGAAAAACAAACACAAGCTCAAGAGGCCACCGGGGATTCCTGGCGCCGTAGCAGAAGGATTTCTAGCGCCGTTGCCGGGAAGGATCAAGTTCTAAGTGAAGCTCATCCATGTAAGTGTCGCAAACTCATCTCTTGCATTTACTTTTTTGCCTCTCGTTTTCATCTCCCCCACTTATGAAAAACAAAAATTTACAAAAATATTTGCCTTTTTCGTTCGCCCTTTTCTTTCGCTTGCCTTTCCATTGCTTGTGTGCTATGTGCCTTCAATATGCTTGCATCTTCGCTTGCTGAAAATCTAGTGATATGGATCCTCATCCACTTTCTAATCTCTTTAAGAGATCCGATTATGTTGATCCAATTGCTAGTGAGTTGAGTGCACTTGACTATCTTTATGGAGTTTTGCTTGAGATGCGTGAATCTGAAAATCGTGATGAAGAAATTTATGAAGTGATTCACGAGTGCTCCTTGAATGAAAAGCATGATTGCAATGGTTTCACTATAAATCCTATTAGTGACAATCATGCTAAAAAAATGCAAAACCCTAAGCTTGGGGATGCTAGTTTTGCTATGTCCACTAGTTGTTGCAATGATCATGATTGGGGTAATGATTTTTCTTATGATCTTGAAATTTCTTTTAAGCCTCATGATGAATATGATGTTTGCAATAAGATTGAAAGTGGGTTTGAAGAAGTCATGACTTTAGTTGATGATAATCCCACTATTTTTGAAGAGCTTCAACTTTGCATGCCTATGGATCATGAAAAGAATATCCTTTGTGATAGCTATATTGTTGAATTTGATTATTATCCCACATGTAATTGCTATGATAGAGGAAAATATTGTGGTAGAAACTTTCATGTTACCAAATTACCTCTCGTTATGTGGAGATTGATATTGTCTCTATCTTCTTCCTTGCATATGGTAACTATCGGTTGTCTTGACAATCTGTTTTCCTATAAAATGCCTAGAAATAGGAAGTATGTTAGACTTAGATGTGATTTTCACATGCTTTATGATGCTCTCGTTGTGCTTCAATTCTTGTCTTTTGTGTGAGCATCATTGAATTATCAATGCCTAGCTAAGGGTGTTAAACAATAGCGCTTGTTGGGAGGCAACCCGATGAATTTATCTTTTTTATTTCTGTTTTGTTGCGTCCACACCATCATAATTCTGTTATGATTGTGTTTTTTGTGTTTGAGCCAAGCAAAACCTTTATGACTAGTTTGGTGTTGTTTGTTTGATCCTGCTGGAAAAAGACAGAAACTTTTCGCCCACGAAAGTATTTTTCATTTTTATTCAGAAAGAGATTTTGAGTTGATTCATTTTGCTGCTGGTTGATATGCCTTTTGCTCAAGCTGTCGTAGTTTTCAGAATTTTTTAGGTACAAGAAGTATACAAAGTATACAGATTGCTACAGACTGGTCTGTTTTTTTACAGATTCTGTTTTTGTTGTGTTGGTTGCTTGTTTTGATGAAACTATGGATTGTATCGGGGGGGGGGGGGTACTAGCCATCTAAAAGTGAGAATACAGTAACCTAACACCAATATAAATAGAAATCAAGATTGCTACAGTACCTAAACAGGTGGTAGTTTGTTTTCTTGTGCTAATGATATCACGAGTTTCTGTTTAAGTTTTGTGTTGTGAAGTTTTTAAGTTTTGGTTGATGTTCTCATGGACAAAGGGATAATGAGTGGAAAGAGCTCAAGCTTGGGGATGCCCAAGGCATCCCAAGCCAAATTCAAGGACACCAAAAAGCCTAAGCTTGGGGATGCCCTGGGAAGGCATCCCCTCTTTCGTCTTCAATCCATCGGTAACATTACTTGGAGCTATATTTTTATACCACATGATATGTGTTTTGCTTGGAGCGTCTTGTATCATAGGAGTCTTTTCTTTTTGTTGTGTCGCAATCATCCTTGCTGCACACCTTTTGAGAGAGACATGCACTCATTGTGAATTTGATAGAATACTCTTTGTGCTTCACTTATATCTTTTGAGCTAGACCATGTTGCTCTATGTGCTTCACTTAGATCTTTTAGAGCACGGCGGTACGTAACTTGGTAGTTGCCTTGTGCTATGAAATTAGTCCCAAAGGTGATAGGTATCTGAAGAGGATACAATAAAACTTCCATATTCATATGCATTGAGTAGAAGAGAAGTTTGATTCCTCTCAATTAGTTTTGAGACGTGGATTTGGTAATATTAAGAGTCATGTTAGTAGGGTGTTGTGAATCTAGAAATACTTGTGTTGAAGTTAGTGATTCCCGTAACATGCACGTATGGTGAACTGCTATGTTGGGAAGTCGGAGCATAATTTATCTATTGATTGTCATCCTTTGTGTTGCGGTCGGGATTGCGCGATGGTTTACACTTATCAACCCTTCTCCTAGGAGTATGCATTTAGCACTTTGTTTCGAAAACTAATAAAAACTTTCGCAATAAGTATGTGAGTTCTTCATGACTAATGTGAGTCCATGGTATAGATGCACTTTTACCTTCCACCATTGCTAGCCTCTCTAGTACTGCGCAATTTTCACCGGTGCACAAATCCACCATATGCCTTCCTCAAAACAGCCACCATACCTACCTACTATGGCATTTTCATAGCCATTCCGAGATATATTGCCATGCAACTCCCACCGTTCCGTCTCATGACTTGTGCCGTCACTCTCATATTGCCATTGCATGATCGTAAGATAGCTAGCGAGATGTTTCAACGGCATACGCCAAGCTAGATCGTTGCACATCCCGGTACACTGCCGGAGCCATTTCCTATAGAGTCATCATCATTCTAAGCTTTGAGCTGTGAGTAAATAAAAGTGTGATGATCATCATCATTAGAGCATTGTCCCATGTGAGTAAATAAAAAAAGAGGCCAAAGTTGCCCACATAAAAAAACGGAGAAAAAAAGAGAGGCCAAAGAGCCCAAACAAAAAAAGAGAGAAAAAGAGAGAAGGGACAATGCTACTATCTCTTTCCACACTTGTCCTTCATGATAGCACCATGTTCTTCATGATTGAGAGCTCTTGTTTTGTCACCACCATATGCTAGTGGGAATTTTCATTATATAACATGGCCTGTATATTCCAATGATGGGCTTCCTAAAAATTGCCCTAGGTCTTCGTGAGCAAGCAAGTTGGATGCACACCCACTAGTTCTCCTTTTGAGCTTTCACATACTTATAGCTCTAGTGCATCCTTTGTATGTCAATACCTACTCATTCACATTGATATCTATTAATGGGCATCTCCATAGCCCTTTAATACGCCGAGTCAATGTGACCATCTCCTCCTTTTTGTCTCACAACCTCCACCAAACTCTATTGCGCCATAGTGCTATATCCATGGCTCACGCTCATGTATTGCGTGAGAGTTGAAAAAGGTTTGAGAAAGTAAGAGTGCGAAAACAATTATTTGGCCAATACCAGGGTTGTGGATGATTTAAATTAGTTGTGCGGGGATGATGGAGCATAGCCATACTATATGATTTTGTAGGGATAACTTTCTTTGGCCTTGTTATTTCGAAAGTTCATGATTACCTTCCTAGTTTGCTTGAAGTATTATTGTTTTCATGTCAATAGCAAACTATTGTTTTGAATCTTACGAATTTGAACATTCATGTCACATGAAAGAAGTTACAGAGGACAACTACGCTAGGTAGCATTCCACATCAAAAATTCAGTCTTTATCACTTCCCTACTCAAGGACGAGGAGGAGTTAAGTTTGGGGTGCTTGATACGTCTCCAACGTATCTATAATTTTTGATGGTTCCATGCTATTATCTTGTCAAACTTTGGATGTTTTGTATGCCTTTTATATCTTTTTTGGGACTAACTTATTAACTCAGTGCCAAGTGCCAGTTCCTATTTTTTCCGTATTTTTGACCCTTTTCAGAGGAGGATTTTAAACGGTGTCCAAACGGAATAAAACTTCCGAAAAGATTTTTTCCGGAATAGAAGATATGCACGGGACTTGAGAACCAAGGCAGAGGCCACCAGGGGACCCCACAAGCCCCCTAGGCGCGACCAGGGGGCCGCGCCTAGCAGGCTTGTGGGACCTGTGTGGCTCATCTGCCCTACCTCTTCCACCTATAAATTCAGGAAAAATCCAAAACTGCGTGAGAGATCCACGCAAATACTTTTCCGCCGCCGCAAGCTTCTATCTCCGCAAGATGCCATCTGAGGCACATTCTGGTTCCCTACCGGAGGGGGGATTCGGATACGGAGGGCTTCTTCATCAACACCATGACCTCTCCGATGATGCGTGAGTAGTTCACCATAGACCTATGGGTCCATAGCTAGTAGCTAGATGGCTTCTTCTCTCTCTTGGATCTTCAATACAAAGTTCTCCATGATCTTCATGGAGATCTATCCGATGTAATCTTCTTTTTGTTGGGTAACGTAGCATAAATTCAAAAAAATTCCTACGCCATATTCAGATCTTCCTATGGAGAGACCAGCAACGAGAGAGGGGTGAGTGCATCTTCATACCTTTGAAGATTGCTAAGCGGAAGCGTTGCTAGAATGCGGTTGATGGAGTTGTACTCGCGGCGATTCAGATTGCGGTGTGATTCCAATCTAGTGCCGAACCACGACACCTCCGCGTTCAACACACGTGCAGCCCGGTGACGTGTCCTGCGCCATGATCCAGCAAGGAGGAGGGAGAGGTTGGGGAAGATCTCCGGCAACACAACGACATGGTGTCGATGGAGAGACAAGGTCTCCCGGCAGGGCTTCGCCAAGCACCGTGGGAGAGGAGGAAGAAGGGGGCAGGGCTGCACCGAGGGAGATGGCAAACTGTGTGTAAAACAGCCCCAAAACCCCCACTATATATAGGAGGAGGGGAGGGGGTGCCACCCTAGGGTTCCCACCCTAGGTGGTGCGGCAGCCGCCCAGATGGGAGGTGCGGCGGCCAGGGCAGGGGGAGGGGGGCGCACCCCTAGGTGGGCCTTAGGCCCACCAGCGCCTAGGGTTTCCCCCCCTCTCCACCTCCCGCGCCTTAGGCCTCCTTGTGGGAGGAGCACCAGCCCACTTTGGGCTGGTTGACTGTGACAGCACGATGCCGACGTTCTAGAAGATTCCCTTTCCTTTCCGTTTTCGTCGTGTGTCTTTTTATTTTGTCGCATCATCATCGCATCATTCTCATCATCTGCATTGCATCGGCATCTCCGTTGCCGCCAGTTTTCAAACGTTGCATCCGTTGTTAGTTGCCGGTTAACGTCGTTGTTCGTTCCGAGTCTGACCGCACACGCACGCGCCCACGGCACCGTCGTAACTCTGTTTTTAAAGCGTGTATAAAACTTTCTCCGATTGAGGTGGAATTTGTCGTGCGGTATTGTTTATATATAGGTAGGCCACCTGTCAAATTTCATCGCGATCGGAGTCCGTATGGTACCCGAACGGTCGACCGTAGCGACACCGTATTCGGTCTACCGTCGGACGTCTGTCGGTGTTTCAAAAATTCGTGCCGCACCGCCCGTTCTCCCTCTCGTCTCCTGATATCCCCTCTACACAGCCGCGTAACCATACCCGCGTTCGGAATCGTCCGAATCCGACCCCGCGGTTGGATCCGGAACGCGATTCCGGTTAACCGAGCCCCTCTTTTCCCTATATATACCCCCTCCTCCTAATTTTTAGACACACATCCCCCTCTGCCTCAAAAACCGTGCCAATCCCCAAAACCCTAATCCTCCCGGAGCCTCCTCCCACCTCCTCCTCACGCCGCCAGGCCCGCGAGCCCACGGCTGGCCCGCCGGGCCCGAAACCGCCGCCAGCCGCCTCCCGTGCACCGCGCGCCTCCGCCTAGCGCCGCCTCTCCTGCGCCTGTGCGCCGCCCTAGCTCCCCGTGCCGCCGCCGACATCTTGCCGGAGCCCCGCCCCTCCCTCCAGCCGCCAGGCGGAGCCTCGCGCCGTTGCCCCGCTGCATCTCGCCGCAGCCGCCTCCTCGCGCCCCGCCACCCACTGCCGGCCGGATCCGATCCGGGATGGGGCCTCCCCACCGTTCCTTGCCGGTAACCGGCGTTCCCTTGGCCGCCGCCGGTGGCTAGCACCGCCTCGAGCCGCGCCGCCTCCTGCCTAGGTCGGGGCAGAGGAGGAGGACGATGCCAACGGCCGCAGGTCCCGATCCGGCGTCGCCTCGCGTGGGCCTCAGCTTCGCCCGACCCAGTAGGAGCTGCAGCCGCATGGGCCTTCCCCCGCTGCGGCCCAGCTCGGTCGCCACGCACTGGCCCAGCTCCTCTCCAGCAGCCGGCCCAGCGCCCCACCTCCTTTCTGGGCCGAGCCCATCAGGTGACTATTCCCCGCCCCCTGCGCTAGATAGTACATTGCGCCCATGTGTCGGCCCATGTAGTCTTTCAGGTTTTTTTACTTCGTTTTAGTTAATTCTAGTAAATAACGTATATTCGAATGCCCATAGAATATTATCCGTAAGTCGGATCGCGAAGATTTAGATATGTATCTCGTGTAACTTTTCGCGTAGAATCCGATTTGATAACTTGCCCTTATGTTTGACGTCGTTTAGCGTGCTGTTTGCCTAGTTTTGCGTGATGTTTCAATAGGATACGCCCCGTATTTAATTTTCGTGCAAGTCCGGATTGCTCGAGTGCCGTATTAGAAATGCCTATGTTTTAGGAACTATTTTTCCGTGTATTTTAGAGCGGTCACTCGTATTTTTTTACGTGTAGGAATTGCCGGTAGCTTATTTTCCCGTGTATAGGTTATTATCTTGCATTTTTGTGTGGCTTTATTTTGTGTTGCAAACCCCACATATTTTATATGTTTTCGGGGTAGAAAAATCCATGTGATTTTTCTGTGCGATTAGTTTTAGCTTTTGAGGAAGTTAGTTCGCGAGATATTTTGCCGTGTTGCCCTTTTGTTTAATTCGTAGGATTTATTCCGTGCTCCGTTTGATTAAGTTGTTAACTAGAGATTTGATCTTGGATGTTTTGGCTAGCCCCTGGTATTTTTAGTTGCAATAGAAATGCATGTTTAGGTGTGGTTTGCTTGCTCTCAAGTTGCTAGAAATAGTGCTGATTTGGAGGTGCTGAATATTTCTAAGTCTGAAATCTGTTATATTTTGTTGCTGTCTTGTCTTGCTTGCATCTTGTGATTTGTAGCTCTTTTGAGGTTGGTACAATGGAGTTAGTTGTACCCCTTGTGTTCCTCTAGCATGCTGTAAATTTTCATGCCATTTGGAGTCCTGTAGCTATAGGTTTTGCTGCTGTCAATATTGCTTCAGATCGAAAACTGCACTTTCATCAGGTGGAATTTTCACAAAGTCTGAGATAGTGTGTGGGAAGCCATTTTGTGACTTCTTTCCCTAGTGTTCCTTGCTGCCATGCTAGTTGTTGTTAGTTGTTCGTAGTAGTGATTCTTTCCCTCTTCCGTGCCATGCCTTGCTTGAGCATATCAGAGTTGTGTAGCCGTAGTTGTGGGGCGTAGAAAATGCTATGTGGCTATTTTTGGCAGATTGTAGTCATTTCTTGTTTTGCTCGTAGTTGTTGAACCGTAGCTCCGATTCGATCGCGTCCTACATGAAACTTGCTTAGAATCCCGTGCAGTTTGATTTTCTCTTGCTGGTTGTATGATTTGAAGTGCTCGTAGCCGTCGTTGCATACATATTGCATTCATGCCATCATATCTTGCGGTGCTTGTAACTTTTGATCCATAGCTCTGTTGGAGATGATCTCTATGTGTAGATTGCTTGAAATGACACGTAGAATCACGTGAACCTATTTGTTTTTTCTATTTAACAACTACTTAAATGTGTTAATTCAGATCCGGACAGAATTGTAAATTAACATGTGAGGTCGTTTCGGAGATGCTATATGTCATTTCCGACCTCATTTAAAATGCCTAGATAGGTAGTTTAATTGTCCTTCACCATCAGCCATGTTTAACCACATTTAATATTGTCGTGTATCTAATAGGGATAGAACTAAATATTTAAACGTGGAGTTTTGTCAAAATGCAACTTGTTGCATATTGAACTTCACTTAACGTGTAGTGTTTGATTGTGTGGTTTGACATGCCGTGACTTGCATGTGTTCAGCTGCTCATGCATCAAATGTGTTGTGCATCATGTGGTGAATCTCGTGTGTTGATGCTTGTTCCGGTTTTCCCCGTCTCGATAGAGTTCCGCAAGCATGTCGTATTGTGAGGACCCGTTCGACTACGTCGGTTCGTCTGCTTCACGGAGGCATTCTTCTTCCAAGCGGGATCTCAGGCAAGATGATCATTTCCTCAGATACCATTACTATCATTGCCATGCTAGTTTTATCGATTCTATCGATTATGTCTCGTTGCCTACCACCTGTTAAATATCAGCCTCTCAAGAATGCCATGTTAACCTTCAACCTGTTCGACCTAGCAAACAACTGATTGGCTATGTTACCGCTTGCTTAACCATGTGTTAGCGTTGCTAGTTGCAGGTGCAGTTGCTTCCATGTGAAAGCATGGGTTCCTTGTTGTATCACCATATTAAATGCTATTTAATTTAATGCACCTATATACTTGGTAAAAGGTGGAAGGCTCGGCCTTTCTAGCCCGGTGTTTTGTTCCACCTTTGCCCCCTTAGTTTCCGGCTACCGGTGTTTTGTTCCATAAATGAGCGCTCCTAACACGATCGGGGTTGTTATGGGGACCCCCTTGATAATTCGTTTTAGATTAAGACTGATCTGGCAAGGCCCAACTTTGGTACTACATTTGCCTAATCACCTAATAAAATTGCATAGGGACTTCCCGGGCCCCGAGGATAATTTAATCAACCCCCGGGCCAGTGCTCCTCATGAGTGTTGGTCCAAATTGGCAGACTACGGGGCCACCGCGGGGCAACCCGAGGTTTGGTTCTCCTAGTGTGACCCATCCGTCGTGTCCTGAGAACGAGGTACGCGACTCCTATCGGGATCGTCGACAAGTCGGGCGGCCTTGCTGGGTTAGTTTTACCTTTGACGAAATATCTTGTTCATCGGGATTCCGGTGATGCTTTGGGTAATCTCAGAGTTGAGGTTTTCCACTAGGGAATCCGACGAGATCGCGAGCTTCGCGATTGAGGATTTCTATGCGTCTTGTGGTAATTTGTGATGGACTAGTTGGAGCACCCCTGCAGGGTTAAATCTTTCGGAAAGCCGTGCCCGCGGTTATGTGTCAACGTGGAAGCTTTGTTTAACACTGGTTCTAGATAATTTGAAGTTAACTTAAATAAAACTTGCCAACTGTGTGCGTAACCGTGACTGTCTCTTTCGTGATTTCCTTCTCCAATTGAGGACACGATGGGGTTATGTCTGACGTAGGTAGGTGTCGAGGATCATTCTTTTGATCATCAGTAGTTCACGTCCGTTATGCGTAGATCTTCCCTCTCTTACTTCTTGTACTCGTAAGTTAGTCACCATAAATATATGCTTAGCCGCTGCAGCAACCTCACCACTTAACCATGCCTCACCCATTAAGCTTTGCTAGTCTTGATACCTTTGGAAATGAGATTGCTGAGTCCCCTGTGGCTCACAGATTACTACAACACCAGTTGCAGGTACAGGTAAAGGTTACTTGACGCGAGCGCGTTGATTGTTCATTCGGAGTTGCTTCTTCTTCTTCTTCTTCATCGATCTAGGATGGGTTCCAGGCCGGCAACGTGGGATAGCAAGGATGGACGTCGTTCTTATTTTTTTTCTCGTTTATTTTCGTCCGTAGTCGGACCCTGCTCTTACTCTTGATGGTTATGTAATGTACTGTTGTGACTCTGATGTAGCTTGTGGCGAGTGTAAGCCAACTCTCTCTATATATCTCTTCTTTTCAGTACATGTACTTGTAACGATATCCATTCTTGCGACACGATGAGATGCGCTTCTATCCCTGATGAGGCCCCGTGCCAAATTGAGGATAGGGTTGCATCTTGGGCGTGACATTGACCTACCTCTTTTGGCCCATGCTACCTGTTGGGGCTGGTGGCCCCTCCTGGTGGACCCCCGGGACCATTTCCGGTGGTCCCGGTACATTACCGGTGACGCCCGAAACATTTCCGGTGTACAAAACCATCCATCCTTTACATCAATCTTTACATCCGGACCATTTCGGAGCTCCTCGTGACGTCCGGGATCTCATCCGGGATTCCGAACAACTTTCGGTGACCTCATATAACAATTCCATATAACCCTAGCGTCATCGAACCTTAAGTGTGTAGACCCTACGGGTTCGGGAGACAGGCAGACATGACCGAGACACATCTCTTGCCAATAACCATCAGCGGGGTCTGGATACCCATGGTGGCACCCACTTGCTCCACGATGATTTCATCGGATGAACCACGATGTCAAGGATTCAATCAATCCCATATACATTTCCCTTTGTCTGTCGGTATAGAACTTACCCGAGATTCGATCGTCGGTATACCTATACCTTGTTCAATCTCGTTACGGGTAAGTCTCTTTACTCGCTCCGTAGCACGTCATCGTGTGACTTACTCCTTAGTCACATTGAGCTCATGATGATGTTCTACCGAGTGGGCCCAGAGATACCTCTCCGTCACGCGGAGTGACAAATCCCGATCTCGATTCGTACCAACCCAGCAGACACTTTCAGAGGTACCCGTAGTGCACCTTTATAGTCACCCAGTTACGTTGTGACGTTTGATACACCCAAAGCACTCCTACGGTATCTGGGAGTTTCACAATCTCACCGTCGAAGGAAAAGACACTTGACATTAGAAAAGCTTTAGCATACGAACAATACGATCTAGTGCTATGCTTAGGATTGGGTCTTGTCCATCACATCAATCTCCCAATGATGTGATCCCGTTATCAATGACATCTAATGCCCATGATCAGGAAACAATGATCATCTATTGATCAACGAGCTAGCCAACTAGAGGCTTGCTAGGGACACATTGTGATCTATTTATTCACACATGTATTACCGTTTCCTGTTAATACATTTATAGCATGAACAATAGGCGATTATCATGAACAAGGAAATACGATAATAACCATTTTATTATTGCCTATAGGGCATATTTCCAACAGTCTCCCACTTGCACTAGAGTCAATAATCTAGTTATATTGTGATGTATCGAACACCCATAGCATCATGGTGTTGATCATGTTTTGCTCGTGGAAGAGGTTTAGTCAACGGGTCTGCAACATTCAGATCCGTGTATACTTTACAAATCTCTATTACTCCACTCTCGACATGGTCCTGGATGGAGTTGTAGCGGCGTTTGATGTGCTTCGTCGTCTGGTGAAACCTGGGCTCCTTGGCTATGGCAATGGCCCCAGTGTTATCACAGAAGAGTGTCATTGGGCCCGACGCGCTTGGAATCACTCCAAGGTCAGTGATGAGCTCGTTCAACCAAATTCCTTCATGAGCTGCTTCTGAAGCAGCTATGTACTCCGCTTCACATGTAGATGCTGCCACGACTTCTTGCTTGCAGCTGCACCAGCTCACTGCCCCACCATTCAAAACATATACGTATTCGGTATGTGACTTAGAGTTATCCGGATCTGTGTCGAAGCTAGCATCGACGTAACCCTTTACGACGAACTCTTCGTCACCTCCATAAATGAGAAACATCTCCTTAGTCCTCTTCAGTTACTTAAGGATATTCTTGACCGTTGTCCACTGTTCCATACCAGGATCACTTTGGTACCTCCCTACCAAACTTATGGCAAGGTTTATACCAGGTCTGGTACACAGCATGGCATACATTAGAGAGCCTACGGCTGAAGCGTAGGGGACAGTACTCATCTTCTCTCTATCTGCTGTCGTGGTCGGTGACTGAGTCTTACTCAATCTCATACCTTGCAAAACTGGCAAGAACCCTTTCTTTGAGTTTTCCATATTGAACTTCTTCAATATCTTGTCAAGCTATGTACTTTGCGAAAGACCTATGAGGCATCTCGATCCATCTCTATAGATCTTGATGCCTAATATGTATGCAGCTTCTCCAAGGTCCTTCATTGAAAAACTCTTGTTCAAATAGGCCTTTATGCTCTCCAACATCTCTATATTATTCCCCATCAATAATATGTCATCCACGTACAGTATGAGGAAAGCTATAGAACTCCCACTCACTTTCTTGTACAGACAGGCTTCTCCATAGACCTATATGAACCCAAACACTTTAATCACCTCATTAAAGCGAATGTTCCAACTCCGAGATGCTTGCACCAGCCCATAGATGGAGTGCTGGAGCTTGCATACTTTGTTAGCACCCTTAGGGTCGACAAAACCTTCTGGTTGCATCATATACAACTCTTCCTTAAGGTTCCCATTAAGGAATGTTGTTTTGACGTCCATTTGCCAAATTTCATAATAATAAAAGGCGGCAATTTCTAACATGATTTGGATTGATTTCAGCTTCGCTACGGGAGAGAAAGTCTCTTCGTAGTCAATTCCTTGAATTTGTCAAAAACCCTTTGCGACAAGTCGAGCTTTATAAACGGTTACATTACCGTTTGCATCAGTCTTCTTCTTGAAGATCCATTTGTTTTCTATGGCTCGCCGGTCATCGGGCAAGTCCACCAAAGTCCATACTTTGTTCTCATACATGGATGCCATCTCGGATTTCATAGCTTCAAGCCATTTGTTGGAATCCGGGCCCGCCATCGCTTCTTCATTGTTCGAAGGTTCACCATTGTCTAACAACATGATTTCCATCACAAGGTTGCCGTACCACTCTGGTGCGGAGCGTGCCCTTGTGGACCTTCGCGGTTCAGTAGTAACTTGATCCGAAGCTTCATGATCATTATCATTAACTTCCTCTTCAGTTGGTGCAGGCGCCATAGGAATGATTTCCTGCACTGCGCTACTTTCCTGTTCGAGAGGGGGTGTAGTTACCTCATCAAGTTCTACCTTGCTCCCACTTACTTCTTTCGAGAGAAACTCTTTCTCTAGAAAGGATCCGTTCTTGGCAACAAAGGTTTTACCTTCGGATCTAAGATAGAAGGTATACCCAATAGTTTCCTTAGGGTATCCTATGAATATGCATTTCTCTGCTTTGGGTTCGAGCTTTTCTGGTTGAAGTTTCTTCACATAAGCATCGCAGCCCCAAACTTTAAGAAACGACAACTTAGGTTTATTGCAAACCATAGTTCATACGGTGTCGTCTCAACGGATTTAGACGGTGCCCTATTTAAAGTGAATGTTGCAGTTTCTAATGCGTATCCCCAAAATGATAGCGGTAAGTCGGTAAGAGACATCATAGATCGTAGCATATCTAATAAAGTGCGATAACGACGTTCAGACACTCCGTTGCGTTGCGGTGTGCGAGACGGCGTCAGTTGTGAGACGATTCCACACATCCTTAGGTGTGTGCCAAACTCGTGACTCAAATATTCTCCTCCACGATCAGATCGTAGACACTTAATTTTTCTGTCACGTTGATTCTCGACCTCACTCTGAAATTCCTTGAACTTTTCAAACATCTCAGATTTGTGCTTCATCAAGTAGATATACCCATACCTACTCAAATCATCGGTGAGAGTGAGAACATAACGATAGCCACCGCGAGCTTCAACGTTCATTGGACCACACACATAGTATGTATTATTTCCAACAAGTCGTTTGCTCTCTCCATTATTCCTGAGAATGGAGTCTTAGTCATCTTGCCCGTGAGGCACGGTTCGCATGTGTCAAATGATTCAAAGTCAAGAGACTCTAATAGTCCATCAGTATGGACCTTCTTCATGCGCTTAACACTGATATGACCAAGGCGGCAGTGCCACAAGTATGTGGGACTATCATTATCAACTTTACATCTTTTGGTACTCGCACTATGAATATGCGTAACATCACGATCGAGATTCATCAAGAATAAACCATTCACCAGCGGAGCATGACCATAAAACATATCACTCAAATAAATAGAACAACCATTATTCTCTGACTTAAATGAGTAGCCGTCTCGCATTAAGCAAGACCCTGATACAATATTCATGCTCAAAGCTAGTACTAAATAACAATTATTAAGGCTTAAAACTAATCCCGACGGTAGATGTAGAGGTAGCGTGCCAAAGGCGATCACATCGACCTTGGAGCCATTCCCGACGCGCATCGTCACCTCGTCCTTGGCCAGTCTCCACTTATTCCGCAGTTCCTACTTTGAGTTGCAAAGGTGAGCAACAACACCGGTATAATATACCCAGGAGCTACTACGAGCGCTGGTAAGGTACACATCAATAACATGTATATCACATATACCTTTAACGTTGCCGGCCTTCTTGTCCGCTAAGTATTTGGGGCAGTTCCGCTTCCAGTGACCTTTTCCCTTGCAATAGAAGCACTCAGTCTCAGGCTTGGGTCCATTCTTTTTCTTCTTCCCGGCATCTGGCTTACCGGGCGCGGCAACGGCTTTGCCGTCTTTCTTGAAGTTCTTTTTACCCTTGCCCTTCTTGACACTAGTGGTCTTGTTGACCATCAACATTTGATGCTCTTTCTTGATTTCTACTTCTGCAGACTTGAGCATCGAGTACAACTCGGGAATTGTCTTCTCCATCCCTTGCATGTTGTAGTTCAGCACAAAACCTTTGTAGCTTGGTGGGAGAGATTGGAGGATTCTGTCAATTATAGCATCATCCAGAAGTTCGACTCTAAGTGAAGTCAGACGACCGTGTAACCCAGACATTTTGAGTATGTGCTCACCGACAGAACTGTTCTCCTCCATCTTATAGCTAAAGAACTTGTCGGAGACTTCATATCTCTCGACACGGGCATGAGCTTGAAAAACTAGTTTCAGCTCTTGGAACATCTCATATGCACCGTGTTGCTCAAAATGCCTTTGGAGCCCCATTTCCAAACTGTATAACATGCCACACCTAACCAGAGAGTAGTCATCACTCCGCGTTTGCCAGACGTTCAGAATGTCCTGGGCTGCTGCGGGAGCGGGAGGGTCACCTAGCGGCGCATCAAGGACATAAGCCTTTTTAGCTGCTTCAAGGATGAGGTTCAAGTTGCGAACCGAGTCCGCATAGTTGCTACCATCATCTTTCAGCTTGTTTTTCTCTAGGAATGCGTTGAAATTGAGGTTGACGTTGGCCATCTACAATATTTATAAAGACAACTTTTAGACTAAGTTCATGACAATTAAGTTCATTTAATCAAATTAAGTATGAACTCCCACTTAAATCGACATCCCTCTAGTCATCTAAGTGATACATGATCCATGTTGACTAACCCGTGTCCGATCATCACGTGAGACGGACTAGTCACCATGGTGAGCAACTTCATGCTGATCGTATTCACACATACGACTCATGTTCGACCTTTCGGTCTCTTGTATTCAAGGTCATGTCTATACATGCTAAGCTCGTCGAGTCAACCTAGGGTTTCGCGTGTGTAAATCTGACTTACACCCGTTGTATGCGAACATTGGAATCTATCACACCCGATCAACACGTGGTGCTTCGAGAGAACGATCCTTCGCGATGGTGCACACTTCGGGGAAAACGTTCTCGAAATTTTAAGAGGGATCATCTTATTATGCTACTGTCGTTCTAAGCAAAAAGATGAAAAACATGATAAACATCACAATGCAATCATATAGTGACATGATATGGCCATTATCATCTTTGCTCTTTCGATCTCCGTCTTCAGGCATCACATGATCCTCATTGTCACCGGCATGACACCATGATCTCCATCATCATGATCTCCATCATCGTGTCTCCGTGAAGTCTTCACGCCAACTACTACTATCACTACTACTATAGCTAACCGTTAGCAATGAAGTAAAAGTAGTAAGCACATGGCATTGCATCTCATACAATAAATTAAGACAACTCATATGGCTCCTGCCAGTTGTCATACTCATCGACATGCAAGTCGTGAAACCTATTACAATAACATGATCATCTCATACATCATACATGCAACATCACAACTTTGGCCATATCACATCACATGTCAAACCCTGCAAAAACAAGTTAGACGTCCTCTAATTGTTGTTGCAAGTTTTATGTGGCTGATTTGGGTTTCTAGCAAGAACGCTTTCCTACCTACGTGAAAGCCACAACAATGATATGCCAAAGCTATTTACCCGTCATAAGGACCCTTTTCATCAAATCCAATCCGACTAGAGTAGGAGAGATAGACACCCGCTAGCCACCTTTATGCACGGTGTGCATGTCTGTCGGTGGAACCAGTCTCACATAAGAGTACATGTAATGTCGGTCCGGGCCGGTTCATCCCACAATACCGCCGAAAAATAATAAGACTAGTAGTGGCAAGCAATTGAAAAATCATCGCCCACTACCTTTTGTGTTCTACTCGTGCATAGAATCTACGCATAGAAAACCTGGCTCGGATGCCACTGTTGGGTAATGCAGCATAAATTCCAAAACTTTCCTATGCCATATTCAGATCTTCCTATGGAGATACCAGCAACGAGAGAGGGGTGAGTGCATCTTCATACCTTTGAAGATCTCTAAGTGGAAGCGTTGCTAGAATGCGGTTGATGAAGTTGTACTAGCGGTGATTCAAATCGCGGTGTGATTCGATCTAGTGCCGAACCACGGCACCTCCGCGTTCAACACACGTGCATCCCGGTGACGTCTCCTGCACCTTGATCCAGCAAGGAGGAGGGAGAGGTTGGGGAAGATCTCCGGCAGCACGACAACGTGGTGTCGATGGAGAGACGAGGTCTCCCAGCAGGGCTTCACCAAGCACCGTGGGAGAGGAGGAAGAAGGGGGCAGGGCTGCGCCGAGGGAGATGGAAAATTGTGTGTACAACAGCCCAAAACCCCCGCTATATATAGGAGGAGGGGAGGGGGTGCCACCCCTAGGGTTCCCACCGTAGGTGGTGCGGCAGCCCCCCCAGATGGGAGGTGCGGCCGCCAGGGCAGGGGGAGGGGGTGGCGCACCCCTAGGTGGGCCTTAGGCCCACCAACGCCTAGGGTTCCCCCCACCTCTCCACCTCCTGCGCCTTGGGCCTCCGTGTGGGAGGCGCACCAGCCCACTTTGGGCTGGTTGCCCTCCCTCTTTTGGCCCATGCTACCTCTTGGGGCTGGTGGCCCCTCCCGGTGGACCCCCGGGACCATTTCCGGTGGTCTCGATGGTCCCGGTACATTACCGGTGACGCCCGAAACATTTCCGGTGTACAAAACCATCCATCCTATATATCAATCTTTACCTCCGGACCATTCTGGAGCTCCTCGTGACGTCCGGGATGTCATCCGGGACTCCGAACAACTTTCGGTGACCTCGTATAACAATTCCCTATAACACTAGCGTCATCGAACCTTAAGTGTGTAGACCCTACGACTTTGGGAGACACGCTGACATGACCGAGACACATCTTCGGCCAATAACTATTAGCGGGGTCTGGATATCCATGGTGGCTCCCACTTGCTCCACGATGATTTCATTGGATGAACCATGATGTCAAGGATTCAATCAATCCCGTATACATTTCCCTTTGTTTGTTGGTATAGAACTTGCCCGAGATTCGATCATCGGTATACCTATACCTTGTTCAATCTCGTTACCGGTAAGTCTCTTTACTCGTTCCGTAGCACATCATTGTGTGACTAACTCCTTAGTCACCTGGAGCTCATGATGATGTTCTAACGAGTGGGCCCAGAGATACCTCTCCATCACGCGGAGTGACAAATCCCGATCTCAATTCGTACCAACCCAACAGACACTTTCAGAGGTACCCATAGTGCACCTTTATAGTCACCCAGTTACGTTGTGACGTTTGATACACCCAAAGCACTCTTACGGTATCCGGGAGTTGCAAAATCTCACGGTCGAAGGAAAAGACACTTGACATTAGAAAAGCTTTAGCATACGAACAATACGATCTAGTGCTATGCTTAGGATTGGGTCTTGTCCATCACATCATTCTCCCAATGATGTGATCCCGTTATCAATGACATCTAATGCCCATGATCAGGAAACCATGATCATCTATTGATCAACGAGCTAGCCAACTAGAGGCTTGCTAGGGCACATTGTGATCTATTTATTCACACATGTATTACTGTTTCCTGTTAATACAATTATAGCATGAACAATAGACGATTATAATGAACAAGGAAATATGATAATAACCATTTTATTATTGACTCTAGGGCATATTTCCAACACTTTTGCCGTGTGTTTGTCCAGATTCGATGAATTGTGGATTTATGATCAGATTATCTATGAATCTTATTTGAGTTTCTTCTGATCTCTTATATGCCTGATTTCATATCCTTGTAATTCTCTTTGAGTTGTGGGTTTTGTTTGGCCAACTTGATCTATGATTCTTGCAATGGGAGAAGTGCTTGGTTTTGGGTTCATACCGTGCGGTGACCTCACCAAGTGACAGAAGGGGTAGCGAGGCACGCATCATGTTGTTGCCATCAAGGGTAAAAAGATGGGGTTTAGATCATTGGTTTTAGTTTATCCCTCTACATCATGTCATCTTGATTAAGGCGTTACTCTGTTCTTCATGAACTCAATACACTAGATGCATGCTGGATAGCGGTCGATGTGTGGACTAATAGTAGTAGATGAAGGAAGTATCAGTTTACTTGTCTCGGACGTGATGCCTATATGTATGATCATTGCCTTAGATATCGTTATGACCTTGCGCGGTTCTATCAATTGCTCGACAATAATTTGTTCACCCATCGTAATATTTGCTATTTTGAGAGAAGCCTCTAGTGAACACTATGGCCCCCGGGTCTACTTCACATCTTATTTTCAGCCTTACACTTTCACTTCGTTGCACTTTCCGCCTTCGGATCTCACTTTGCAATCAATCGTGAAGGGATTGAGAACCCCTTTATAGCGTTGGGTGCAAGCTCGTTTGTGTTTGCGCACATACTCTGGACACTTGGCTTGATTCTTCTACTGGATTGATACCCTGGTTCTCAAACTAAGGGAAATACTTACTGCTCCTGTGCTGCATCACCCTTTCCTCTTCAAGGGAAAAACCAACGCAAGCTCAAGAGACCGCGAGGGATTCCTGGCGCCGTAGCAGTCATTGAGACTACCCAAATCAGGTATCTTGCATATTCTATTAAAATCCTCTAAATCCATAGTATACGCTTTGTCATAAATATCAAACAGTATGGATGTGTCACGGCCAGCTGAAAATTTGAATCTACGAACAAAAGAGGAAGTGAGAGTAGTATAATGTTCACACTTATTGGAGATGGATTCTTCGAGCCCGGCATTGCGAACAAATGTATCAAACTCGTCCTTGAAAACTACATCAATCATGAATTCATCGGAAGGCCATTCACATGGTTGCACCGGTGCGTTCCTCGGCTGATACGGATCGGGCTCCCGAATCGCGAGACGGGGACCCCTTTTGCTTGAGGAACCACCATGATAGTTTTTCTTGAGCATCTTCCTTTTTCTGAAATAATTCTGAAATTTTTAGTGACTCATAAAAGTGAACAAGGCTTAACAAATCTCGTAGAAACTACTCCTACAAGTGCCTAGAGGCCATATCATGCATCAAAACTACTTGGGACCAACTAGAATTAACATGCAAAGCTCAAGAATAGGGTCACCAAGGCAGAAATAATATGCAATGAATAAAGCACTAGAACAAAAACTAATTGGACCAATGGAGGAGTCACATACCAAGGAACAATTCCCCAAAACAGTTTGGTGAATCGGGTTTGCACGAGAAGATCGAAAAATGCAGCAAAATGAGAAAGAACACAGGTTTGAGCTCTGGAATGATTTTTTCTGGAGGTAGACGAAGGAGATGGGAGCTGGAATAAGTGGAGGGGGGCCACGTGGGACCCACGAGCCTACCAGGCGCGCCCAGGGGGGTGGGCGCGCCTCCTGGGCTTGTGGCCCACTAGTGCATCCCCCTGACTAGTTATCTATGTCATAAATTTTTATATATTCCAGAAAAAAATCATACTTGAATTTCAGGGCATTCGGAGAACTTTTATTTTCAGGTCATTTTTCTATTGAACGAAAAAAATAAAAAACAAGAAAATAATGCTATAATTATCATTTTTCTTCTAAATAAACAGAAAGTAGAAGTTGGGAACAGAAGTTTGTGACTTCTAGATTCATCCATCTCATGGTCATCAAAAGAAATCCGTCAATGAGGTTGATCAAGTCTCCTTGAAAAACTTTTTCGAATCACATAAAACTGGAGAATTTTCGAATAATCACTAGGTTACCTCAACGGGGATGTGCATATCCCCAACAAGTATATCATATTTCATCTTGACAGTAGGTATAGGGCATTCAAAGCTTCCAATAATAACTGGTGAAATTTTTTCAATAGCATTAATGCAATGCACTTGATATTGTTTCTTCGGAAAGTGCACCGTGTGCTCATTACCATTAACATGGAAAGTGACATTGCCTTTGTTGCAATCAATAACAGCCCCTGCAGTGTTTAAAAAGGGTCTTCCAAGGATGACCGCCATGGCATCATCCTCGGGAATATCAAGAATCACAAAGTCGGTTAAGATAGTAACGTTCGCAACCAGAACAGGCACATCCTCGCAAATGCCGATAAGAAAAGCAGTTGATTTGTGGGCCATTTGCAAAGAAATTTCAGTAGGTGTCAACTTATCCAATTCAAGTCTACGATATAAAGAGATAGGCATAACACTAACACCGACTCCAACATCACATAAAGCAGGTCTAACATAATTTCCTTTAATGGAGCAAGGTATAGTGGGCACTCCGGGATTACCTAGTTTCTTAGGAGTCCCACCCTTAAAAGTGTAATTAGTAAGCATGGTGGAAAGCTCAACATCAGGTATCTTCCTTTTGTTAGTCACAATATCTTTCATGTACTTAGCATAAGGAGACATTTAAAGCATATCAGTCAAACACATTTGTAAAAAGACAGGTCTAATCATTTCAACAAAGCGCTCAAAATCCTCATCATCCTTTTTCTTGGATGGTTTGAGAGGAAAGGGCATGAGTTTCTGAACCCATGGTTCTCTTTCTTCACCATGCTTCCAAGCAATAAAATCATACTTATCATATCTCCTGTTCTTAGGTTGTGGGTTATCAAGATCAACAGCAGGTTCAATCTCCACATCATTATCATTACTAGGTTGAGCATCAACATGAACACCATTATCAATATTATCACCAGGCTCATGTTCATCACCAGATTGTGTTTCAGCATCAGAAATAGAGACATCATTTGGATTCTGAGGTGTAACAACAACAGGTTTCCTAGCATGCAAGTTCCTATCATCTTTATTTTTCTTCCTATTACCAGGATGACTAGGTGCATCAGTGTTAACTCCTTGAGAATCTTGTTCAATTCTCTTAGGATGGCCCTCAGGATACAAAGGTTCCTGAGTCATTCAACCACCTCTAGTAACAATTCTAACAGAATTGTCATTCAACTCATTAAGCAAGTCATTTTGAGCCTTAAGTACTTGTTCTAATTGAGTAGTGACCATAGAAGCATGTTTACCAATAAGCTTAAGATCATTAACATTTATATCCACACAAGCACTTATATGATTAATCATACGAGCATTTTTTTGCAGTTGTCTACTAACATAATCATTAAAACTTTGTTGTTTGGCAACAAAGTTATCAAATTCATCTAAGCTTAAGCTAGCAGGTTTATCATAAGGAATATCACTCTCATTGAATCTACGAAGAGAATTCACCTCTACTACCTGTGTCGGGTTATCAAGAACATGTATTTCTTCAATAGGTGGTAGATTCTTAACATCTTCAGATTTAATACCTTTCTTTTGCATAGATTTATTGACTTCTTGCATATCTTCAGGACCGAGGAATAGAATACCTCTTTTCTTCAGAGTTGGCTTCGGAGGTGGTTCGGGAATAGTCCAAGCATTATCATTGCTCAAGATATTATTCAATAGAATTTCAGCTTCTTCCATAGTTTTTCCCTAAAAACACAACCAGCACAACTATCTTAGGTGATCCCTACAAGCATTGGTTAGTCCATTAAAAGATATCAAGTATTTCATTTTTATTAATAGGGTGATCAGGCAAAGCATTAAGTAACTGGACAAGCCTCCCCCAAGCTTGTGGGAGACTCTCTTCTTCAATCTGCACAAAGTTATATATATCCTGCAAGGCAGCTTGTTTCTGATGGGCAGGAAAATATTTCTCAGAGAAGTAGTATATCATATTCTGGGGACTACGCACACAACCAGGTGCAAGAGAAGTAAACCAAGTTTTAGCATCACCCTTTAGTGAGAAAGGAAACAATTAAGGATATAGTAATAGCGATTTTTTTCCTCATTAGTAAATAAGGTGGCTATATCATTCAGTTTAATAAGATGTGCTACAACAGTTTCAAATTCATAACCATGAAAATGATTAGATTCAACCAAAGTGATTAACTCAGGATCGACAAAGAACTCATAATCCTTATGAGTAACAAAGATGGGTGAAGTAGCAAACTTAGGATCATATTTCATTCTAGCATTCAGAGATTTTTCTTTCCACTTGCGTAGCAAATTCTCAAGATCATAGCTATCCTTACAAGCAAGAAAGTCTTCAGCTACCTCCCCCTCCATAACATAACCCTCAGGTATATTAGGCAATTCATATCTAGGAGACCTAGGTTTAACAGGTGTAACAGCAAGTTCCATTTCAATAATTTCATCAGTTTCAGAAGTATCATCAGATTCAGTAGTAACTCTAGCAATTTGTGCATCAAGAAATTCACCCAGTGGCATATCATTATCAAGCAAAGCATCATCATAAGCATCATGGATATCAGAAGTAGCATCATCAAGCACATACGACATATCAGAATTACTAGTAGGTGGTGGTGTTGCAAATTTACTCATAACTGAAGGTGAATCAAATGCAGAGCTAGATGGCAGTTCCTTACCTGTCCTTGTAGTTGAGGGCAAGACTTTAGTTTTTGGATCTCTCAGATTCCTCATAGTGATCAACAGATGTAAATCCCAAGTGACTCAAAGAATAGAGCTATGCTGCCCGGCAACGGCGCCAGAAAAAGGTCTTGATAACCCACAAGTATAGCGGATCGCAACAGTTTTCGAGGGTAGAGTATTCAACACAAATTTATTGATTCGACACAAGGGGAGCCAAATAATACTCTCGAGTATTAGCAGTTGAGTTGTCAATTCTACTACAACTGAAAGACTTAGTATCTGCTGCAAAGTTTTAGTAGCAAAGTAGTATGATAGTAACGATAGCGGCGGTAACAGTAGCAGTAGTAATTTGTATAGCAAGTGCGACAACAGTAGCGGTAAAGTAACTTAGCAAGGACCAGTATAGGAAAAGATCGTAGGCATTGGATCGGTGATGGATGATTATGTCGGATGACATTCATCATGTAACGGTTATAACATAGTGTGATATGTAACTAGCTCCAGTTCGTCAATGTAATGTAGGCATGTATTCCGTATTTAGTCATACATGCTTATGGAAAAGAACTTGCATGACATCTTTTGTCCATCCCTCCCGTGGCAGCGGAGTCCTAATGGAAACTAACGGATATTAAGGTCTCCTTTTAATAGAGAACCGTAACAAAGCATTAGCACATAGTGAATACATGAACTCCTCATACTATGGTCATCTCCGGGAGTGGTTCCGGCTATTGTCACTCCGGGGTTGCCGGGTCATAACACATAGTAGGTGACTACAACTTGCAAGATAGGATCGAGAACACACATATATTGATCAAAACATAATAGGTTCAGATCTGAAATCATGGCACTCGGGCCCTAGTGACAAGCATTAAGCATAGCAAAGTAGTAGCAACATCAATCTTAGAACATAGTGGATACTAGGGATCAAACACCATCAAAACTAACTCGATTACATGATAGATCTCATCCAACCCATCACCGTCCAGCAAACCTACGATGAGATTACTCACGAACGATGGAGAGCATCATGGAATTGGCGATGGAGGATGGTTGATGATGACGATGGCGTCGATTTCCCCTCTCCGGAGCCCAGAACGGACTCCAGATATGTCCTCCCGAGGAAGAACAGGTGGTGGCGGCGGCTCCGTATCGTGAAAACCGATGAACTCTTCTCTCCTAATTTTTCCTGGGTGAGAGAGACTTTATAGAGTTGGAGTTGGAGGCTGCGGAGCTACGCGGGCCCCATGAGCCTGCCAGGCGCGCCCTAGGGGGCGCCTCCTGGGCTCGTGGGCTCCTGGTTCTGTGTATTCGGGTATTTCTTGTGCCATTATTTTTTATATATTCCACAAAAAATCATGGCAATTCTATTTCTGTACAAAAACAACACCATGGCAATTCTGCTGAAAACAGCGGCAGTCCGGGTTAGTTCCATTCAAACCATGCAAATTAGAGTCCAAAACAAGGGCAAAAGAATTTGGAAAAGTAGATACGATGGAGACGTATCAGTCCTCCATCTTTAGATAGTCTTGGGGGAAGAAAGTATTGCTTGGTGATTGTAGATGACTACTCAAGATAAACTTGGGTATACTTCTTGAAGAGGAAGAGCGAGACTCAACATACCATCATCGACTTTGCAAATGAAGCTCAACGTCAACATGAAGCACACATATTGATGATTAGAAGCGACAACAGCATGGAACTCAAGAACTACAGCTTTGCTGAATTCGTTAGTGACGAGGGGATCAAGCACCAATATTCGGTACCCTATACCCCTCAACAAAATGGTGTAGCGGAGGGGAAGAACTGGACGTTGATGGACGCGACAAGAACCATGATGGCCGAGTTCAAATCTCCGTATAACTTTTGGGCCGAAGCCACTAACACAACATGTCATGCATCCAATCAACTCTACCTCCGCAAAGTCTTGAATAAGTCTACATATGAGATTCTTACCAAGAACAAGCCCAATCTGAAGTACTTCTATGTGTTCGGTTGTAACTGTTTCATTCTCAAGAAAGGCGTTCGTTTGTCTAATTTCGAATCTAGATCTCATGAGGGCATATTTGTTGGTTATGCTACAAACTGTCATGCTTACCGTGTTCTCAACAAGTCCACCAGACTCATTGAGGAGACGTGTAACGTAGAGTTCGATGAAAATAAAGGCTCCCAAGTGGAGTAAAGTGGTGTTTGTTATGTAGGTGATGAAATTACTCCTCAAGCCATAATAAGAATGGGGATTGGTCAAATACTCCCCATTGAGGAACCCCTTGTGGCCGAAGCAGAAGGACAACTGTAATGCCCAAGATGCGACCCTATCCTTGTTTTGGCATGAGGGCCTCGACGGGGATAGAAGCGCATTTCGTCGTTTCGCAAGAATGAATATTGTTACAAGTACATGTACTGAAAAGATGAGTATATGGAATTGGCTTACACTCGCCACAAGCTACATCAGAGTCACATCAGTACAATACATGCGAACATCATGAAGAAGAGCAGGGTCCGACTACGGACGAAAACAAACGCTAAAAGAACGACGTCCATCCTTGCTATCCTAGGTTGCCGGCTTGGAATCCATCCTTGATCGATGATCATGAAGAAGAAGAAGCTCCAAATGAATAATCATCGTGCTCACGTCTTAATGGCACTTTACTTGTACCTGCAACTGGTGTTGTAGTAATCTGTGAGCCATAGAGGACTCAGCAATCTCATTTCCAAAGGTATCAAGACTAGCAAAGCTTAATGGGTGAGGTATAGTTAAGTGGTGAGGCTGAGGCAAGCGACTAAGCTTTTATATGAAGTGGCTAACTAACGAGTACAAGAATAAGAGGGGGAAGAACTACGCATAATGGACGTGAACTACTGATGATCAAATGAATGATCCTGAACACCTACTTATGTCCAACATAACCCCATCGTGTCCTCGATCGGAGAAGGAGCTCACAAAAGAGACAGTCACGGTTACACACACAGTTGGCAAGTTTTAATTAAGCTTACTTCAAGTTATCTAGAACCGGATGTTAAACAAAGTTTCCACGTTGCCACATAACTACGGGCATGACTTTCCGAAAGATTTAACCCTGTAGGGGTGCTCAACTAGTCCATCACAAACTACCACACGCTGTGACGGAATGACCTCGATGAGCGAAACCCATGATTTCCTCGGGTTCCTATTGGAAAACCTGAACCTTGAGATTACCCAAAGCATCCTCGGAATCCCTCGCACAAGACACTCGAGAAAGGTAAAACAAGTCCAACAAGGCCGCGTGGCGTGTCGACGATCCCGATAGGAGCCGCGTATCTCGTTCTCAGGACATGACGCATAAGCGAAGCGTACGGTGGCCTGATAGACATCTCCCGAGTTGCCCCAGTTGGGCCCCGCACGGTGCTCTATTTTGGACCAGCACCAGCAGCACTGCCCCCTATATTATGTGGAGTTACTCCTCGGGTTCATGACACCCTATGTTTTTTCAGTATTAGCAGAATTATTATGTTGGGCAAATATAGTACCCAAAGTTGTCAGAATCGCGACTCAAGTCTTAGAATCTTACGTTTTTACGATCTAAACTAGGCTCTCCGATTCTAGAATTTTCTCATAGAATCTAAGTTTCTACGATCCTAATAGTTATGATTCTACGATTCACGATCCTAGGAACGAAGCTCCGATCCGATTCAGAATCGTGATTGTGACAACTTTGATAGTACCAATGTTGGGCCTTGCCAGACGAGCTTTATCCCAACGAGAGAATCTAGGGGGTCCCAATAACAACCCCAAGCATGTTAGGAGCGCTCATTTATGGAACATAACACCGGTAACCGAAACTAAGGCGGCAAAGGTGGAACAAAACACCAGGCTAGAAAGGCCAAGCCTTCCACCTTTTACCAAGTATATAGGTGCATTAAATATTTAGCAATAATATGGTGATATAACAAGGAACCCATGTAATCACATGGAAGTAACTGCACCTACAACTAGCAACGCTAACACATGGTTACGCAAGAGGTAACATAGCCAATCAGTGGTTTGCTAGGTTGTGAACACGGGAAGGTTTTCATGGCAATGTTGGGAGGCTGATATTTAAGAGGTGGTAGGCAACGAGACATAGCGATAGAAACGAAACAACTAGCATGGAAATGATAGTAATGGTATCTAGGGAAATGATCATCTTGCATGAGATCCCGATTGGAAGAAGAATGAATCCGTAAAGCAGACAAACCGACGTAGTCGAATGGATCCTCACATTCCGACACGCCGTGGAACTCTATCGAGACAAAACAAACCGACACAAGATCAACACAAGATATTCACCACAGCACAGGCACGATATGATGCACTACCTAATATGATGCATGATCAGTTTTTAAATATGCAAGGCATGACATGGCAATGCACATCACGCAAACAGTACACATTAAGTGAAGTTCGATATGTAACGAGTTGCATGTCGATGAAACTCCATGTTTAATTAGTTAGTTCACTCCTATTTAGGTACACGGCAATATTAAATGTGGTTAAACATGGAAAGAGGTGAAGCGTAATTAATCTACCTACCTAGGCATTTTAAATGAGGTCGGAAACGACTTATAGCATCTCCGAACTGACCTCATATGTTAATTTATAATTCTGTCCAGCTCTGAACTAACACATTTTAATATTTTTTAAACAGAAAATTAATAGGTTCACGTGATTCTACGCGTCGTTCCAATCAATTTACACATAGAGAACATCTTCGACGGATCTACGGTTCAAAAGATATGATCACCGCAAGATATGATGGCATGAATGCAATATGTATGCAATGATAGTCACAAGGATCCCAAAACATACAAACAACAAGATAATATGAACCTACACGAGATTCTAAGCAAGTTTTATGTAGGACACGATCAAAACGGAGCAACGGTTCAACAACTACAATCTACACAAGAAATAGTCATAATGTGCCAAAAACAGCAACATGGCATTTCTTACACCCTAAAACAACAAGCTACATAAATCTAAAATACTCAAACAAGGCATGAGACAGTAGTAGTCAAGATGCACTTCAACGCCCTATTAATAACATCTAGCATGGAAGCATGGATCACTAGGAAAACAACTCACAAAATGGCATCTACCACACAGTTTCAGACTTAGTGAAAATATCAGTTTTTGATAGTGCAGTTTTCGACCAGAAGGCATATTTACATCAGAAAAGCTATATGCTACAGCACACCGAATGACATGAAAATTTACAGCATGCTAGAGAATCTTAAGGACTACAAATAACTCCATTGCACCAACCCCAAAGGAGTTGTAGATCACTAGCAAAACTCATGACAAGACAACAACAAAATATAACAGATTTCTGACTTAGAGATATTTAAGCATCTCCAAATCAGCACTATTTTCTAGCATGTTGACAATAAGCAAACAACACCTAAACATGGATTTCTATTGCAACCAAAATTACCAGGAGCTAGCATACATATACAAGAGCATATCTCTAGTTCACAACTCATGCATATCACGCACAGAATAAATCCCACAAAATAAACAAGAGGGCAACTTGGCAAAATATCATGCACGCTAACTTACTCGAAAGGCAAAACTAAATGCACACTTAAATTCTATGGATTTTGTCTACCCCGAAAACATATATAATATGTGGGGTTCGAAAAATAAAACTAGGGCCACAATATATGTGAGAATATGTCCTAAATACGACATAGCAAACTGTTGACAGCTCCTATATGCAAAAATGCAAGAAACTAGTCTAAAATACATGGCAAAGGGTCACGAACATCGTGAACATTTAATCTACTGGAGTGGAACAATCCGGACGCGCACGAAAATAGCTACGCAACTGTTAACCTATTAGGACAGCACATGAACCTAGGCGAACGACGGATAAAACCACTCCAAACATGCATGCAAGTTGCAAAATATTATTCTACGCGAAAATCTACACAAGTTCCATATTTAAATCACTCCGATCCGGTGCACGGTTAAAAAGATACGGGCATTTTAAAACATGCAATTTTCTGAAAAAGAATAAATCGCCGAAAATAATAAAAACCTAAAAGGGTCAAAAGTGATTACTATTGCGCTAGAGAGGGGGTGGGCGCGACATACTACAATGTGCACATGTCGCAAGATAGAGGGGCTCAGGGGTGGCTCACCTCGGGCCAACTGGGCCGGATCTGGGCCAGCGGCGTGGCTGGGGCACAGGCTAGCGCATTGGGCCGACGCAGGAGGAACTGGGCGGCGGCCCACGTCGCGGTGAATGGGGGCGAGCTGGGCCGGGATCTGGCGTGGGAGCTGGGCCGGAGGGAGGCCAGACCACTCGGGATCCTGCACTCAACGAGGCGCTCCACCACGATATGGATCCCAATCTAGATTGAGAGCAAGGTGGCGACGGCGGCGCCCAGCAACGCTACGGAAGGAGGTCGGCCTACCAGCGGCACCGGCACAGGAACCGAGGGCGACGGCGGGAGGCGGCGCCTGATGTCCCACAAGCGTATGGGATTGCAGCAATTTTCGAGGGTAGAGTATTCAACCAAAATTTATTGATTCGCTCACAGGGGGAAGCTAAAGGATATTCTCAAGTATTAGCAGTTGAATCGTCAATTCAACCACACCCAAAAGATTAGTGTCTGCAAGCAAAGTATCGGTAGCAAGGTAGTAAGCTAGCAACGACACCAGGAAAAGCTTTGGCAATTCCCAGCAGTGGCGCCAGAAAAGGCCCTGTTGACGGGATGTTAGCGCCAACAAAGTCTTGCAACAAGTAACAACGGGGTAGCAAGGAACAGTAGTAGCAGCAGCAGCAAAGTAACAAGTAACATCAGTAGCAACAGCAGCAAAGTGGCCCGATCCCTCTTGTAGCAAGGGACAAGCAATGCAAAGTAACGTAGCGAGGACCAGTAGTAAAATACTCGTAGGCAGTGGATCGGTGATGGATGAGTGTGACGGATGTGATTCATCATGTAGCAACTATAACACGGAGAGATATGTGGCTAGCTCCCGTTCATCAATCGAATGTAGGCATGTATTCCGTTTGTAGTCATACGTGCTTAGGGAAAAGAACTTGCATGGCATCTATTGTCCATCCCTCCCGTCGTAGCGGGGTCCTAATGGAACCTACGGGATATTAAGGTTCTCCTTTTAATAAAGAACAGGACCAACGCATTAGCACGCGGTGAATACATGAACTCCTCATACTATGGTCATCTCCGGGAGTGGTTCCGGCTATTGTCACTCCGGGGTTGCCGAGTCATAACACATAGTAGGTGACTACAACTTGCAAGATAGGATCTAAAACACACATATATTTGCACAACATAATAGGTTCAGATCTGAAATCATGGCACTCGGGCCCTAGTGGCAAGCATTAAGCATAGCCGAGTAGTAGCAACATTAATCTAGAACATAGTGGATACTAGGGATCAATCCCCATCAAGAACTAACTCGATTACGTGATAGATCTCATCCAACTCATCACCATCCAGCAAGCATACAATGATATTACTCACGAATGATGAAGAGCATCATGGAATTGTCGATGGAGAAAGGTTGATGATGACAATGGCGACGATTTCCCCTCTCCGGAGCCCGAAACGGACTCCAAATTTGCCCTCCAGATGAAGAACAGGATGTGGCGGCGCCTCCGTATCGCAAAACGCGATGAAACCTTCTCTCTGATTTTTTTTTCCAGGTGAAACGGAAGATATAGGACTGAGATTGGGGGCAGTGGTGCCACGTGGGCCCCACAGGCCTGCACGGCGCGGCCATAGGGGGTGGCCGCGACCTGTGGGCTTGTGGCCCACTCGCACGCCCCCTCACGTGGATATTTGCGCAGGTATTTTTCTTTTATTCCAAAAAAAATCTTCATAAATTTTCAGGACATCCTGAGAAATTTTATTTCTGCACAAAAACAACGCCATGGCAATTCTGCTGAAAACGTCGTCAGTCTGGGTTAGTTCCATTCAAATCATGCAAATCAGAATCCAAAACATGGGGAAAAGATTCAGAAAAGTAGATACGACGGAGACGTATCAACTCCCCCAAGCTTAAAGCCTTGCTTGTCCTCAAGCAACTCGGTTGACAAACTGAGAGAGACAAAAGAAAAACTTACACAAACTCTGTTTGATCTTGTTGTTTCAACTATGTCTAACTCATGACCAGAATTTTAGGAACATCAGAGGCAAACCACAAAAGCAAATGACATCTAGGTCTCACGGTAAACTCATATCAATGGCATAATCAACTAGCGAGCAAATAATAATAATGCCTCAAGTGTCAACACTTCAATCAAAACAACATGAAGCAGTACGAATAGATGGTATCTCGCTAGCTCTTTCTGAGACCGCAAAACATAAATGCACATCACCTTAAAAGACCAAGGGCTGACTAAACATTGTAATTCATGGCAATGAAGATCCAGTCATAGTCATACTCAACACAGTTAAAAGCAAAGCATAAAAATGACAGAGGTGCTCTCTAATTGGTGCTTTTGTAAGAGGAGGATGACTCAACAGGAACATAAATAGACACGCCCTTCGCAAAGGGAAGCATTGATTTGCAAAGGTGCCAGAGCTCAAGCTTTGAAAACAGAGATAATAATTTTGGGTGGCATGCTTTCATTGTCAACGCAATGACTAAGAGTTCTCAACATCTTCCACGCTACACATGTTGTAGGCGGTTCCCAAACAAAAAAGTAAAGTTTTGACTCCCCCACCACCAATCAATCACACTCCACGGCTAGCCGAATCCTCGGGTACCGGCCATACCAACATCAATCCTAGGGGAGTTTTGTTTGCAATTATCTTTTCGATTTGAGTATGGAACTAGGAATTCCAATTATCGGCCCCTTTCTCGTGAATGATAGTGAATAAACACATATCAAGGATAACACACCTAGCATGGCAGATATTAATAGTCCCCTGTCACCACATGAGCGGTTCGGGCATGCAAAACAGATTGTTTCTTGAAGATTTAGAGAGTGGCACATGCAAATTTACTTGGAACGGCAGGTAGATGCCGCACATACATAGATATGGTGGACTCATATGGCACAACTTTGGTTTTATGGAAGTGGATGCACAAGCAGTATTCCCGCTTAGTACAAGTAAAGGCTAGCAAAAGACTGGGAAGCGACCAACTAGAGAGCGACAACAGTCATCAAAATGCATTGAGAGTAACTAACATTGAGTGCAAGCATGAGTAGGACATAAATCACCATGAACATGAACATCATAGAGGCTATGTTACTTTTGTTTCAACTACATGCGTGAACATGCGCCAAGTTAAGCCACTTGAACCATTCAAAGGAGGATACCATCCTATCATACTACATCATAGTCATCTCAACATTCATGTTGGCAACCAAGATAGACCATTATAAGATCCTAGCTAAGTAAGCATGGCATAAGCAACTATGATCTCTAAGTTGTCATTCCAAACATGTTTCTCTCACAACAAAGCTGAATCAGGCATGATGAGCTAGTCAAATTTACAAAAACAAAATAGATCGAGTTCATACCAGCTTTTCCAGGCTCAGTCACTTCATCATATATCGTCATTATTGCCTTTCACTTGCACGACCGAATGATGTGAACAATAATAAGCGTGCTCCTGCATTGGACTAAAGCTGGAATCTGCAGGCAAACACAAAGGAGAAGACAAAGTAATATGGCTCTTGATAGCTAAACAGGTATGCATGACAAAGCCACTAAACATTGTAACCAATATCTTCTACCTTGACCCAAAGAAAAAGAAAACTATCTACACGGGAAAGCTCCCAACAAACTAGACAGACACACGAAAAGAAAACGAGAAAAAGAAAATAAACTAGCATGGATGATACAGTGGCAAAGTGTGAACACCGGCTAACAAAGTGAAAGCATAAGAAAGAATGTAAAGTCGGTGAGAACACGTACTACCCCAAGCATAGGCTTTTGGCCTAACTTGATCTACTCCCAAGGAGGGAAATAACCAGCTCCTGGGTACTCCGGAGTGGACTGAGGATGCCACTGCTGTGTGAGCTCCTCCGGCTCCCACTGATAAACTGGCGTCTGGTACTCGACTGGCGGCTCGGGCACGGGAACCTGTGGTTGGGCCAAGCCCCAATATGCGTAAATGTCCGAGGGCAAAATAGTGTACCTGCCTGCATGAAGCTTGAACAAAGAAGGAGCAGGCAAAGTAATAGTCTCACGAGTACCCTGACTAAACACCAGGTTATAAATCATCCTTCCACCTATATCTCTATCAAGAAAGTCATGGCGAACCATGCTATCGTAATCTAGATATCTCTCGGGAAGAAGCATCTCTTCTTCCTCCTCCAGTCTAATGGGTATCTCAAAATGTCTGGCGAGACGGGTAGCATAGATACCTCCATAGACAACACCTTTAGAACGGTTAAGGTTCAACCGTTGAGCTACTATAGCGCCCAAGCTATATGTTTTATCGTTATAAAGGGCTTCGCTCAAGACCGCAAGATCTGGGGAACTAAGTGACCCAGCTTTCCCACGGCCAATCAAACATTTTCCCACAAATAGTGAGAAGTACCGAAGCACGGGAAAATGAATGCTAGCAGCTCTAGCGCAAGACACTCCTCTCTCCTCTCCTACAGCAATTGTACCAATGAAAGCTTCCAAGTCTCGTGGACGAGGTTCATGAATATCCCCAACATAAGGTAATTTGCAAACATTGCAAAAATCCTGGTGTGACATGCGTTGGGGGATATCATAAAGTTTAAACTCAACCATAGGAGGATTCTTCCTCGGATAGAAGTTAAAGGTTTGTACGAAGATATTAGTGAGGAGGAGGTATTGCGAACACTTATCTTCAACGAAGGTAGTAAGGCCTACGTTCTCCACCAAGTGATAAAAGCCCTCATAAATTCCAGCAGAGCGTAAGAACACGTCGCTTGGCCACTCGCACGCTCGAACTTCCGCGACTCGAGGGACCGGATACTTGGGCTTCTTCTCACTCCCATCATCCTTGGGGTCACGGCTTGACGAGCCTCTCAAGAACCTTCTCATCTTTTCCCTTTATATCTCTGAACATTTCTGAAATTTTTAGAGATTCTAAGGGAAGGTGAATAAGGCTCAACGAAACTTGTAGCAACCACTCCAACAAGTGCCTAGAGACCATATAACGCATCAAAGCTACTTGGGACCAGCTAGAATTAGCATGCAAAGCTCAAGAACAGGGTCACCAAGGTAGCAAAAATACGCGGAGTATAAGGCACTAGAGAAAAAACTAATTGGACCAATGGAGGAGTCACTTACCAAGGAGTAATTTCCCGAAGACAGTTCGGAGAACGGTGATTTGAGCAAAGAGATCGAAAATCCGAGCAAGAGGAGCAAGAACACGGGTTTGAGCTGCGAAACAATTTTTTCTGGAGGTAGGAGAACAGGATGGGAGCAAGAATGAGTGGAGGGGGTGCCTGTGGGCCCCACAAGCCAGGGTGGTGCGGCTAGGGGGGTGCCCGCGCCCCTAGGACTTGTGGCGCACTGGTGTGCCCCCAGACGGACTCTTTGTCCCAGTATTTTTCAAATATTCCTAAAAAATCATATTAGATTTTCACAGTGTTCGGAGAACTTTTATTTTCGGGGTACTTTTCTACAGTATGCTAAAACAGAAAACAGGGAAAACTAAACTAAACCTATCATTTTTCTTCTAAGCAACCTAAAGTGAAAGCTTGGAAGATAGGTTTGTGACTCCTCGATTCATCCATCTCATGGTCATCGAAAGAAATCCATCAATGGGGTTGATCAAATCCCCTCGACAAAACTTTCTCGAATCGCAAAAGAAGACGGAGAATTTCCGAATAGTCACTAAGTCACCTCAATAGGGATGTGTATCTGCCCAACAAGCAAGTCATACTTCATCTTGACACGAGGAATAGGGCATTCAAAGCTCCCAATAAGAATCGATGAAGTTTTTTCGATAGCATTGATGCAATGTACTCGATATTGTTTCTTCGGAAAGTGCACTGTATGCTCATTACCGTTGACATGGAAAGTGACATTGCCTTTGTTGCAATCTATAACAGCCCCTGCAGTGTTTAGAAAGGGTCTTCCGAGGATGACAGCCATTGAATCATCCTCGGGAATATCCAAGATAACAAAGTCTGTTAAGATAGTGGTGTTAGCAACCACAACAGGCACATCCTCGCAAATGCCGATAGGGAGAGCAGTTGATTTGTCGGCCATTTGCAGAGAGATTTCAGTGGGTGTCAACTTATCCAGTTCAAGTCTATGATAAAGAGAGAGAGGCATAACACTAACACCAGCTCCAAGATCGCATAACGCAGTTCTAAGGTAGTTGCCTTTAATGGAGCAAGGTATAGTGGGCACACCGGGATCACCTACTTTCTTTGGAGTTCCACCCTTGAAAGTGTAGTTGGCAAGCATGGCGGAGATCTCAAGATCAGGTATCCTCCTCTTATTAGTCACGATATCTTTCACGTACTTAGCATACGGAGACGTCTTGAGCATATCAGTCAAACGCATCTGCAGAAAGACAGGTCTAGTCATTTCAAGGAATCGCTCAAAATCCTCATCATCTTTTGCTTGGATGGCTTGGGAGGAAAGGGAATGGGTTTCTGAACCCATGGTTCCCTTTCTTTACCATGCTTCCTAGGAGCAAAGTCATTCTTATCGTATCTCCTAGTCTTAGGTTGTGGGTTATCAAGATCAACACTAGGTTCAATCTCCACATCCTTTTCATTGCTAGGTTGAGCATCTTCATGAACATCACTATTGATATTATCATTGGGCTCATGTTCATCACCAGATTGTGTTTCAGCATCAGAGATAGAGGCATCGTTTCGACTCTCAGGGGTAGCAGCAACAGGGTTGCTAGCGTGCAGGTTCCTATCATCTTTCTTCTTCTTTCTAGGATGACTAGGTGCATCAGTGCTAACTCCTTGAGAATCTTGTTCAATTCTCTTCGGATGACCCTCAGGATACACAGGTTCCTGAGTCATTCTACAGCCTCTAGTGATGACTCTGACCGAATTCTCATTCAAATCGTTGAGCAAGTCATTCTGAGCTTTAAGTACTTGTTCTACCTGAGTAGTAACCATAGAAGCATGTTTACTCAGAAGCTTAAGATCATTGACATTTCTGTCCACACAAGCACTTAAATGACTAAGCATACGAGCATTCTTTTCCAATTGACTGCTAACATAATCGTTGAAACTCTATTGTTTGACAACGAAGTTATCAAATTCATCCATGCATAAGCTAGCAAGTTTATCAAAACGAATATCACTCTCATCAGACCTACACAGAGAATTTACTTCTACTACGTGTATCGGGTTATCGAAACCATGGATCTCTTAGATAGGTGTTAGATTTTTGACATCTTCAGATTTAATGCCTTTCTCTCGCATAGATTTCTTGTCTTCTTCCATATCTTCAGGACTGGGGAATAGAATACCTCTTTTATTCGGAGTTGGCTTTGTAGGTGGTTCGGGAATAGTCCAAGCATTCTCATTGCACAAGATGTTGTTCAACAGAATCACAGCTTGTTCTACGGTTTGTTCCCTAAAAACACTACCGGCACAACTATCTAATTGGTCTTTGTAAGCATCGGTAAGTCCATTATAGAAGATATCAAGTATTTCGTTCTTCTCAAGAGGGTGACCAGGGAAAGCATTCAGTAGCTGGATAAGCCTCCCCCAAGCTTGTGGGAGACTCTCTTCTTCAGCTTGAGCAAAGTTGTATATTTCCTGCAAGGCAACTGTTGGAATTATGCCCTAGAGGCAATAATAAATGTATAGTTATTATTATAATTCCTGTATCAAGATAATAGTTTATTATCCATGCTATAATTGTATTGAATGAAGACTCATTTACATGTGTGAATACATAGACAAAACACCGTCCCTAGCATGCCTCTAGTTGGCTAGCCAGTTGATCGATGATAATCAGTGTCTTCTGATTATGAACAAGGTGTTGTTGCTTGATAACTGGATCACGTCATTGGGAGAATCACGTGATGGACTAGACCCAAACTAATAGACGTAGCATGTTGATCGTGTCATTTTGTTGCTACTGTTTTCTGCGTGTCAAGTATTTATTCCTATGACCATGAGATCATATAACTCACTGACACCGGAGGAATGCTTTGTGTGTATCAAACGTCGCAACGTAACTGGGTGACTATAAAGATGCTCTACAGGTATCTCCGAAGGTGTTAGTTGAGTTAGTATGGATCAAGACTGGGATTTGTCACTCCGTGTGACGGAGAGGTATCTCGGGGCCCACTCAGTAATACAACATCACACACAAGCCTTGCAAGCAATGTAACTTAGTGTAAGTTGCGGGATCTTGTATTACGGAACGAGTAAAGACACTTGCCGGTAAACGAGATTGAAATAGGTATGCGGATACTGACGATCGAATCTCGGGCAAGTAACATACCGAAGGACAAAGGGAATGACATACGGGATTATACGAATCCTTGGCACTGAGGTTCAAACGATAAGATCTTCGTAGAATATGTAGGATCCAATATGGGCATCCAGGTCCCTCTATTGGATATTGACCGAGGAGTCTCTCGGGTCATGTCTACATAGTTCTCGAACCCGCAGGGTCTGGACACTTAAGGTTCAACGTTGTTTTATGCGTATTTGAGTTATATGGTTGGTTACCGAATGTTGTTCGGAGTCCCGGATGAGATCACGGACGTCACGAGGGTTTCCGGAATGGTCCGGAAACGAAGATTGATATATAGGATGACCTCATTTGATTACCGGAAGGTTTTCGAAGTTACCGGGAATGTACCGGGAATGACGAATGGGTTCCGGGGGTTCACCGGAAGGGGGCAACCCACTCCGGGGGAAGCCCATAGGTATTTGTGGGGGTCACACCAGCCCTTAGTGGGCTGGTGGGACAGCCCACTAAATCCTATGCGCCAAGGAATAAAAATCAAAGGAAGAAAGAAAAAAAAAAGAGGAAGTGGGAAGGGGGAAGGACTCCCTCCCACCAAACCAAGTAGGACTCGGTTTGGGGGGGGGGGGAGAGTCCTCCCCCCTGGCTCGGCCGACCCCCTTGGAGTCCCTTGGACTCCAAGGCAAGGTCCCCCTCCCTCCTCCTATATATATGGGGATTTTAGGGCAGATTTGAGACGACTTTCTCACGGCTTCCCGACCACATACCTCCATAGTTTTCCCTCTAGATCGTGTTTCTGCGGAGCTCGGGCGGAGCCCTGCTGAGACAAGATCACCACCAACCTCCGGAGCGCCGTCACGCTGCCGGAGAACTCTTCTACCTCTCCGTCTCTCTTGCTGGATCAAGAATGCCGAGATCATCGTCGAGCTGTACGTGTGCTGAACGCGGAGGTGCCGTCCGTTCGGTACTAGATCGTGGGACTGATCGCGGGATTGTTCGCGGGGCGGATCGAGAGACGTGAGGACGTTCCACTACATCAACCACGATCTCTAATCGCTTCTGCTGTACGATCTACAAGGGTACGTAGATCACTCATCCCCTCTCGTAGATGGACATCACCATGATAGGTCTTCGTGCGCGTAGGAAAATTTTTGTTTCCCATGCGACGTTCCCCAACAGTGGTATCAGAGCTAGGTTCATGCGTAGATGTCTTCTCGAGTAGAACACAAAAGGTTTTGTGGGCGGTGATGTGCGTTTTGCTGCCCTCCTTAGTCTTTTCTTGATTCCGCGGTATTGTTGGATTGAAGCGGCTTGGACCGACATTACTCGTACGCTTACGAGAGACTGGTTTCATCGTTACGAGTAACTCCCTTTGCTCAAAGATGACTGGCAAGTGACGGTTTCTCCAACTTTAGTTGAATCGGATTTGACCGAGGAGGTCCTTGGATGAGGTTAAATAGCAACTCATATATCTCCGTTGTGGTGTTTGCGTAAGTAAGATGCGATCCTACTAGATACCCTTGGTCACCACGTAAAACATGCAACAACAAAATTAGAGGACGTCTAACTTGTTTTTGCAGGGTATGATTGTGATGTGATATGGCCAATGATGTGATGTGATATATTGGATGTATGAGATGATCATGTTGTAATAGAAATATCGACTTGCACGTCGATGGTACGGCAACCGGCAGGAGCCATAGGGTTGTATTTATACTAACATATGTGCTTGCAGATGCGTTTACTATTTAGCTAGGATGTAGCTTTAGTAGTAATAGCATAAGTAGCACGACAACCCCGATGGCGACACGTTGATGGAGATCATGATGATGGAGATCATGGTGTGGCGCCGGTGACAAGAAGATCGTGCCGGTGCTTTGGTGATGGAGATCAAGAAGCACGTGATAATGGCCATATCATGTCACTTATGAATTGCATGTGATGTTAATCCTTTTATGCACCTTATTTTGCTTAGAACGACGGTAGCATTATGAGGTGATCTCTCACTAAAATTTCAAGACGAAATTGTGTTCTCCCCGACTGTGCACCGTTGCTACAGTTCGTCGTTTCGAGACACCACGTGATGATCGGGTGTGATAGACTCAACGTTCACATACAACGGGTGCAAAACAGTTGCGCACGCGGAACACTCGGGTTAAGCTTGACGAGCCTAGCATGTGCAGACATGGCCTCGGAACAGATGAGACCGAAAGGTCGATCATGAATCATATAGTTGATATGATTAGCATAGGGATGCTTACCACCGAAACTACTCTCGACTCACGTGATGATCGGACTTGGGATAGTGTAAGTGGATCATGAACCACTCAAATGACTAGAGAGATGTACTTTTTGAGTGGGAGTTTAGCATATAATTTGATTAAGTTGAACTCTAATTATCTTGAACATAGTCTAAGTCCACTTTGAATATATTTGTGTTGTAGATCATGGCTCACGCAAGTGTCATCCTCAATTTTAATACGTTCCTAGAGAAAGCTAAGTTGAAAGATGATGGAAGCAACTTTGTAGACTGGGCTCGTAATCTTAGGCTAATCTTACAAGCTGGAAAGAAGGATTATGTCCTTAATGCTGCGCTAGGAGATGAACCACCCGCTACGGCTGATCAGGATGTTAAGAACGCTTGGTTGGCGCGTAAGGAGGACTACTCAATAGTTCAATGTGCAGTCTTGTATGGCTTAGAGCCGGGACTTCAACGTCGCTTTGAGCATCATGGAGCATTTGAGATGTTCCAGGAGTTGAAGTTTATCTTTCAGAAGAACGCCCGGATCGAGAGGTATGAGACCTCCGATAAATTCTATGCTTGCAAGATGGAGGAAAACTCGTCTGTCAGTGAACATGTGCTCAAGATGTCTGGGTACTCAAACCGTCTAGCTGAACTAGGGATTGAACTCCCGCAAGAAGCTATCACTGACAGAATCCTCCAATCACTGCCGCCAAGCTATAAAGGCTTTGTGTTGAACTACAACATGCAAGGGATGAACAAGTCTCCCGGCGAGTTGTTTGCGATGCTGAAAGTCGCAGAGTCTGAACTCCGTAAAGAGCATCAAGTGTTGATGGTGAGCAAGACCACTAGTTTCAAGAGAAACGGCAAAGGCAAGAAGGGCAATTCAAAGAAGAGCGGCAAGCCTGTTGCCAATCCGCCGAAGAAACCCAAGGCTGGACCTAAGCCTGAAACAGAGTGCTTCTATTGCAAGGGTATGGGTCACTGGAAGCGCAATTGCCCCAAGTATCTGGCAGATAAGAAGGCGGGCAAAGAAAAATCAGGTATATTTGATATACATGTTATTGATGTGTACTTAACCGGCTCTCGTAGTAGTGCCTGGGTATTCGATACCGGTTCTGTTGGTCACATTTGCAACTCGAAACAGGAACTGCAGAATAGACGGAGGCTGGCGAAAGACGAAGTGACGATGCGCGTAGGAAACGGTTCAAAGGTTGATGCAATCGCCGTCGGCACCGTGTCACTTCAACTACCATCGGGATTAGTGATGAACTTAAATCATTGTTATTTAGTGCCTGCGTTGAGCATGAACATTATATCTGGATCTTGTTTATTGCGAGACGGTTACTCTTTTAAGTCTGAGAATAATGGTTGTTCTATTTCTATGAGTAACATCTTTTATGGTCATGCACCGAATGTGAGAGGATTGTTCATATTGAATCTTGATAGAGATACGCATATACATAACATTGAGACCAAAAGAGTTAGAGTAAACAATGATAGCGCCATATTTTTGTGGCACTGCCGCTTGGGTCATATTGGTGTAAAGCGCATGAAGAAGCTCCATGCTGATGGACTTTTGGAGTCACTTGACTTTGATTCACTTGACACGTGCGAACCATGCCTCATGGGCAAGATGACTAAGACTCCGTTCTCCGGAACAATGGAGCGTACAAATGACTTGTTGGAAATCATACATACCGATGTGTGTGGTCCAATGAGCGTGGAGGCACGCGGCGGATATCGTTATTTTCTCACCTTCACTGACGATCTAAGTAGATATGGTTATGTCTACTTGATGAAGCACAAGTCTGAAACATTTGAAAAGTTCAAACAATTTCAGAGTGAAGTGGAAAATCATCGTAACAAGAAGATCAAATTCCTACGGTCTGATCGTGGGGGTGAGTATCTGAGTTTCGAGTTTGGTACTCACTTAAGACAATGTGGAATTGTTTCGCAGTTAACACCGCCTGGAACACCACAGCGTAATGGTGTGTCCGAACGTCGTAATCATACTTTGTTAGAGATGGTGCGATCTATGATGTCTCTTACTGATTTGCCATTATCATTTTGGGGTTATGCATTAGAAACAGCTGCATTCACTTTAAATAGGGCACCATCAAAATCCGTTGAGACGACACCATACGAACTGTGGTATGGCAAGAGACCAAAGTTGTCGTTTCTTAAAGTTTGGGGATGTGATGCTTATGTCAAAAAGCTTCAGCCTGAAAAGCTGGAACCCAAAGCGGAAAAGTGCGTCTTCATAGGCTACCCAAAAGAGACAGTTGGGTACACCTTCTATCTCAAATCCGAGGGCAAAGTGTTTGTTGCTAAGAACGGAACTTTTCTCGAGAAGGAGTTTCTCTCGAGGGAATTGAGTGGGAGGAAGATAGAACTTGACGAGGTTGTCGAACCTCTCATCCCTCTGGATGGTGGCGCAGGACAAGGGGAAACCCCTGTGATTGCGATGCCGGTTGAGGAGGAAGTTAATGATGATGATCATGAAACTCCAGTTCAAGTTTCTGTTGAACCACGCAGGTCGACGAGATCACGCACTGCTCCAGAGTGGTACGGCAATCCCGTCTTGACAATCATGTTGTTAGACAACAATGAACCTGCAAATTATGAAGAAGCAATGGTGGGCCAGATTCCAACAAATGGCTAGAAGCCATGAAATCCGAGATAGGATCCATGTATGAGAACAAAGTATGGACTTTGGAGATACTACCTGAGGGCCGCAAGGCTATTCAGAACAAATGGATCTTTAAGAAGAAGACGGACGCTGACGGTAATGTGACCGTTTATAAAGCTCGACTTGGGGCAAAGGGTTTTTCACAAGTTCCAGGAATTGACTACGATGAGACTTTCTCTCCCGTAGCGATGCTTAAGTCCGTCAGAATCATGTTAGCAATAGCTGCATTTTTCGATTATGAAATTTGGCAGATGGATGTCAAAACGGCGTTCCTTAACGGTTTCCTTAAGGAAGAATTGTATATGATGCAACCCGAAGGTTTTTTCGATCCTAAAAATGCTGACAAAGTGTGCAAACTCCAGCGATCCATTTATGGACTGGTGCAAGCATCTCGGAGTTGGAACAAACGCTTTGATGAGGTGATCAAAGCATTTGGGTTTATACAAGTGGTTGGAGAATCTTGTATTTACAAGAAAGTGAGTGGGAGCTCTGTGGCGTTTCTAATATTATATGTGGATGACATATTACTGATTGGAAACAACGTAGAGCTTTTGGAGAGCATAAAAGGTTACTTGAATAAAAGTTTCTCTATGAAGGACCTAGGAGAAGCTGCTTACATTCTAGGCATTAAGATCTATAGGGATAGATCAAAACGCCTGATAGGACTTTCACAAAGCACATACCTTGATAAAGTTTTGAAGAGGTTCAAAATGGAACAGTCCAAGAAAGGGTTCTTGCCAGTGTTACAAGGTACGAGATTGAGTAAGACTCAGTGCCCAGCAACTGATGAAGATAGAGAGCATATGCGCTCCGTCCCCTATGCTTCAGCCATAGGTTCTATCATGTATGCGATGTTGTGCACTAGACCGGATGTTAGCCTGGCCATAAGTATGGCACGTAGGTTCCAGAGTAATCCAGGAGTGGATCACTGGACGGCGGTCAAGAATATCCTGAAGTACCTGAAAAGGACTAAGGAGATGTTTCTCATGTATGGAGGTGACGAAGAGCTCGCCGTAAAAGGTTACGTCGATGCAAGCTTTGACACAGATCCGGACGACTCTAAGTCGCAAACCGGATACGTATTTATTCTTAATGGGGGTGCAGTAAGCTGGTGCAGTTCCAAGCAAAGCGTCGTAGCAGATTCTACATGTGAAGCAGAGTACATGGCTGCCTCGGAGGCGGCTAAGGAGGGTGTCTGGATGAAGCAGTTCATGACGGATCTTGGAGTGGTGCCAAGTACACTGGATCCAATAACCTTGTTCTGTGACAACACTGGTGCCATTGCCCTGGCAAAGGAACCAAGGTTTCACAAGAAGACCAGACACATCAAACGACGCTTCAACCTCATCCGCGACTACGTCGAGGAGGAGGACGTAAATATATGCAAAGTGCACACGGATCTGAATGTAGCAGACCCGCTGACTAAACCTCTTCCACGGCCAAAACATGATCGACACCAGAACTGTATGGGTGTTAGATTTATTACAATGTAATTCACATGGTGATGTGAGGGCTAGATTATTGACTCTAGTGCAAGTGGGAGACTGTTGGAATTATGCCCTAGAGGCAATAATAAATGTATAGTTATTATTATAATTCCTGTATCAAGATAATAGTTTATTATCCATGCTATAATTGTATTGAATGAAGACTCATTTACATGTGTGGATACATAGACAAAACACCGTCCCTAGCATGCCTCTAGTTGGCTAGCCAGTTGATCGATGATAATCAGTGTCTTCTGATTATGAACAAGGTGTTGTTGCTTGATAACTGGATCACGTCATTGGGAGAATCACGTGATGGACTAGACCCAAACTAATAGACGTAGCATGTTGATCGTGTCATTTTGTTGCTACTGTTTTCTGCGTGTCAAGTATTTATTCCTATGACCATGAGATCATATAACTCACTGACACCGGAGGAATGCTTTGTGTGTATCAAACGTCGCAACGTAACTGGGTGACTATAAAGATGCTCTACAGGTATCTCCGAAGGTGTTAGTTGAGTTAGTATGGATCAAGACTGGGATTTGTCACTCCGTGTGACGGAGAGGTATCTCGGGGCCCACTCAGTAATACAACATCACACACAAGCCTTGCAAGCAATGTAACTTAGTGTAAGTTGCGGGATCTTGTATTACGGAACGAGTAAAGAGACTTGCCGGTAAACGAGATTGAAATAGGTATGCGGATACTGACGATCGAATCTCGGGCAAGTAACATACCGAAGGACAAAGGGAATGACATACGGGATTATACGAATCCTTGGCACTGAGGTTCAAACGATAAGATCTTCGTAGAATATGTAGGATCCAATATGGGCATCCAGGTCCCGCTATTGGATATTGACCGAGGAGTCTCTCGGGTCATGTCTACATAGTTCTCGAACCCGCAGGGTCTGCACACTTAAGGTTCGACGTTGTTTTATGCGTATTTGAGTTATATGGTTGGTTACCGAATGTTGTTCGGAGTCCCGGATGAGATCACGGACGTCACGAGGGTTTCCGGAATGGTCCGGAAACGAAGATTGATATATAGGATGACCTCATTTGATTACCGGAAGGTTTTCGGAGTTACCGGGAATGTACCGGGAATGACGAATGGGTTCCGGGGGTTCACCGGAAGGGGGCAACCCACTCCGGGGGAAGCCCATAGGTATTTGTGGGGGTCACACCAGCCCTTAGTGGGCTGGTGGGACAGCCCACTAAATCCTATGCGCCAAGGAATAAAAATCAAAGGAAGAAAGAAAAAAAAAAGAGGAAGTGGGAAGGGGGAAGGACTCCCTCCCACCAAACCAAGTAGGACTCGGTTTGGGGGGGAGAGTCCTCCCCCCTGGCTCGGCCGACCCCCTTGGAGTCCCTTGGACTCCAAGGCAAGGTCCCCCTCCCTCCTCCTATATATATGGGGCTTTTAGGGCAGATTTGAGACGACTTTCTCACGGCTGCCCGACCACATACCTCCATAGTTTTCCCTCTAGATCGTGTTTCTGCGGAGCTCGGGCGGGCCCTGCTGAGACAAGATCACCACCAACCTCCGGAGCGCCGTCACGCTGCCGGAGAACTCTTCTACCTCTCCGTCTCTCTTGCTGGATCAAGAAGGCCGAGATCATCGTCGAGCTGTACGTGTGCTGAACGCGGAGGTGCCGTCCGTTTGGTACTAGATCGTGGGACTGATCGCGGGATTGTTCGCGGGGCGGATCGAGGGACGTGAGGACGTTCCACTACATCAACCGCGATCTCTAATCGCTTCTGCTGTACGATCTACAAGGGTACGTAGATGACTCATCCCCTCTCGTAGATGGACATCACCATGATAGGTCTTCGTGCGCGTAGGAAATTTTTTGTTTCCCATGCAACGTTCCCCAACAGCAACTTGCTTCTTATGGGCAGGGAAATTTTTCTCACATAAGTAGTAGACCATATCCTGGGGGCTACGCACACAACCAGGAGCAAGAGAAGTGAACCAGGTCTTAGCATCATCCTTTGGCAAGAAAGGAAACAGCTTGAGCATATAGTAGTGGCGGATCTTTTCCTGACTAGTGAATAGGGTGGCTATATCGTGCAGTTTGGTAAGATGGGATAAAACCGTTTCAGACTCTTAGCCGTGAAAGGGATCAGATTTGACCAGAGTGATTAACTCAGGGTCGACAGAGAATTCATAATCCTTATTGGTCACAAAGATAGGTGAAGTGGCAAACTTCGGGTCATATTTCATCATAGCGTTCATAGATTTTTTCTTTCCACTTGCGCAGAAGTTTCTCAACATCATAGCTATCCTTACACGCAAGAAAATCCTCAGCTATCTCTCCCTCCATAACATAGCGTGTATCACGCATAACAGGCATAGTAGCAGGTTCTACTTCAATAGTATCAGCAGTTTTAGAAGTATCATCACATCTAGCAGCAACTCTAGCAATATGTGCATCAAGGGCACCAACTGGCAAAGCAGTATCAGGCATAGCATCATAAGGCATAGTATCAGGCATAGCATCATCAGGCATAGTATCAAGCATAGCATCATCAGGCATAGTATCAAGCATGGCATCATCGGGTATAGTATCAAGCATAGCATCATGGGCAGCAGAAGTAGCATCATCAAGCACGTGCGACATATCAAGATTTATAGCAGGAGGCGAAGTCGCAAACTTACTCAAAACTGAAGGTGAATCAAATGCAGAGCTAGATGGCAGTTCCATACCTCTCCTCGTAGTGGAAGGCAGGATTTTAGTTCTTGGATGTTTCAGATTCCTCATAGTGACCAGCAGACGAAAATCTCAAGTGACTCAGAAAATATAGTTGTGCTTCCCCGGCAACGGCGCCAGAAAAAGGTGCATTGACGGGAGAATATTCTTGACTTGGCTTCCCCGGCAACAGCGCCAGAAAAAGCCTTGATGTCCCACAAGCATATGGGATCGCAGCAGTTCTCGAGGGTAGAGTATTCAACCAAAATTTATAGATTCGCTCACAAGGGGAAGCTAAAGGATATTCTCAAGTATTAGCAGCTGAGTCGTCAATTCAACCACACCTGAAAGATTAGTGTCTGCAAGCAAACTATCAATAGCAAGGTTGTAAGATAGCAACGGCACCAGGAAAAGCTTTGGCAATTCCCAGCAGTGGCGCCAGAAAAGGCCTTGTTGACGGGATGTTAGAGCCAACAAAGTCTTGCAACAAGTAACAACAGAGTAGCAAGGAACAGTAGTAGCAGCAGCAACAAAGTAACAAGTAACAGCAGTAGCAGTAGCAGCAATGCGACAGCAGCAGCAAAGTGGCCCAATCCCTCTTGTAGCAAGGGACATGCCTAGGCAAAGTAATGTAGCGAGGACCAATAGTAAAAGACTCGTAGGCAGTGGATCGGTGATGGATCAGTGTGACGGATGTGATTCATCATGTAATAGGTATAACACGGAGAGATATGTGGCTAGCTCCCGTTCATCAATCTAATGTAGGCATGTATTCCGTATGTAGTCATACGTGCTTAAGGAAAAGAACTTGCATGACATCTATTGTCCATCCCTCCCATGGCAGCGGGGTCCAAATGGAAACTACGAGATATTAAGGTTCTCCTTTTAATAAAGAACCGGACCAACGCATTAACACGTGGTGAATATATGAACTCCTCATACTATGGTCATCTCCGGGAGTGGTTCCGGATATTGTCACTCCGGGGTTGCAACATAATAGGTTCAGAACTGAAATCATGGCACTTGGGCCCTAGTGACAAGCATTAAGCATAGCGAAGTAGTAGCAACATCAATCTAGAACATAGTGGATACTAGGGATCAATCCCTGTCAAGAACTAACTTGATTACATGATATATCAAATCCAACTCATCACCGTCCAGCAAGCCTACGATGAGATTACTCACGAACGATGAAGAGCATCATGGAATTGTCGATGGAGAAAGGTTGATGATGACGATGGCGAAGATTTCCCCTCTCCGGAGCTTGAAATGGACTCCAGATCTGCCCTCCAGATGAAGAACATGATGTGGCGGCGCCTCCGTATCGCAAAACGCGATGAAACCTTTGCTCTGATTTTTTTCCAGGCGAAACGGAAGATATATGACTGAGATTGGGGGCGGTGGTGCCACATGGGCCCCACAAGCCTGCACGGCGCGACCATAGGGGGTGGCCGCGGCCTGTGGTCTTGTGGCCCACTGGCACGCCCCCTCACATGGATCTTTGCGTAGGTATTTTTCTTTTATTCCAGAAAAAATCTCCGTAAATTTTCAGGACATTCCGAGAAATTTTATTTCTGCACAAAAACAACACCATGGCAATTCTGATGAAAACAACGTCAGTCCGGGTTAGTTCCATTCAAATCATGCAAATTAGAATCCAAAACAAGGGCAAAAGAGTTCGGAAAAGTAGATACGAGGGAGACGTATCAGTGCCTTACCAGCGACAGGAGGCGGCGACGACCTTCACGGTGGCTCCTGCGGGGAAAACAGGGAGGGAGAGGGAACCGATAGGGAAAGAGAGAGAGGGGTCGCGGTGGCACCGACCTTGGGGAGGTGCTCGCCAGCGGCGGCAGTCCGGTGAGAAGCACGGGGTCGCATGCTCGTGGCGGCGCCTCAGGCGACCAGCCGACGAGGGCGCGGGCAGGAGGAGGCTCTGCCTCGGGCGCCATGCGCAGGAGCTCGGGGAGTGATGACCCACATGTATAGGGGATCTATCATAGTCCTTTCGATAAGTAAGAGTGTCGAACCCAACGAGGAGCAGAAGGATCTGACAAGTGGTTTTCAGCAAGGTATTATGTGCAAGCACTAAAATTATCAGTAACAGATAGTTGTGTGATAAGATGACTCGCAACAAGTAGCAAGTAACAAAAGTAACCACGGCGCAGCAAGATGGCCCAATCCCTTTTGTAGCAAGGGACAAGCCTGGAGAAACTCTTATAGGAGGTAAAGCGTTCCCGAGGACACATGGGGAATTCTGTCAAGCTAGTTTTCATCATGTTCATATGATTCGCGTTCGCTACTTTGATAGTTAGATATGTGTGTGGACCGGCGCTTGGGTACTGCCCTTACTTGGACAAGCATCCCAATTATGATTAACCCCTCTCGCAAGCATCCGCAACTACGAAAGAAGAATTAAGACAAAGTCTAACCATAGCATTAAACTAGTGGATCCAAATCAGCCCCTTACGAAGCAACGCATAAACTAGGGTTTAAGCTTGTGTCACTCTAGCAACCCATCATCTACTTACTACTTCCCAATGCCTTCCTCTAGGCCCAAATAATGGTGAAGTGTTATGTAGTCGACGTTCACATAACACCACTAGAGGAAAAAAACATACAATACATCAAAATATCGAACGAATACCAAATTCACATGACTACTTGTACCATGACTTATCCCATGTCCTCAGGAACAAAAATAACTACTCACAAAGCATAATCATGTTCATGAACAGAGAGGTATTGAATAGCATCAAAGATCTGAACATATAATCTTCCACCGAGTAATCCAACTAGCATCAACAACAAAGAGTAATTAACACTACTAGCAACCTTACAAGTACCAATCGGAGTCGTGAGACAGAGATTGGTTACAAGAAATGAGCTAGGGTTTGGAGATGAGATGGTGCTGATGAAGATGTTGATGGTGATGAGTCCCCTCCGATGAGAGGAGTGTTGGTGATGACGATGGTGACGATTTCCCCCTCCGGGAGGGATGTTTCCCCGGCAGGACGATCCTGCCGGAGTTCTAGATTGGTTCTCCTCAAGTTCCGCCTCGTGGCGGCGGCAATTCCTCCCGAAAGCCTCCTCTTGATTTTTTCTGGAACGAAACCCTCCTCATAGCAAAAGAGGGGGGGGCAGAGGGCCAATAGGGAGCCCACAAGCCCCCTAGGCGCGACTAGGGGGAGGCCGCGCCAAGCCGGCTTGTGGCCTCATGCTGGATCCCCTCTGGTACTTCTTTGGCCCAGTATTTTTTATAAATTCCAAAATAAATCCTCGTTGATTTTCACGGCTTTTGGAGTTGCGCAGAATAGGTATCTCAAACTTGCTCCTTTTTCAGGCCAGAATTCCAGCTGCCCGCATTCTCCCTCTTCATGTAAACCTTGCAAAATAAGAGAGAAAAGTCATAAGTATTGTACCGTGAAATGTAATAACAGCCCATAAAGCGACAAATATCAACATGAAAGCATGATGCAAAATGGACGTATCAGGCAGCCGGGGCTGCAGTTGCCTCGGGCCCAGATGGGATCGGGCGGGTCGAATCCGGGCTAGAGCAGGATATGCCTGGAGGTGGAAGAGAGAAGGTGGGAAGCAGCTAGGGTTTTGGGTTGGCACGAAAAACGTGGGAGAGAGGGGATTGCGGTCCATATATAGACAAACAGGGCTAGGGTTATCGGAATCCGGCTCCGTTTTCGACCACGAGATCGCGATCGGACGGCCACGGACTCGGGAAGTGGCTAGGTGGGCTGTGTAGACTAGCTAGCCAGAGACGAGAGGGAAAACGGGCGACCTCACAACGAGTTTTTAAACCAACAAAACCGCCCGATGAATAACCGACAACGGTGCCGCTACGGTCGACCGTTCGGGTACCAGACTGACTACGATTGCGACGAAAATTGGGAGGCGGCCTACCTATATTAAAATACGACCGCGTGCCAAGTTTCAACCCAATCAGAGAATATTTCATACAAACTTTTAAAAACAAGGTTTTGATGATGTCGCGGGCGCGTGCGAGTGTGGTTGGTCTCCAACGGTCAACGACAAAACGGAGAGAACTGACAACTAATAACGGATGTGGTTTTCAAAACTGGTGGCAACGGAATGTTGATACAATGCAGATGATGCGCAAGATGCGATGATGAATGCAACAAACAAACTAATCACATGACGGCAATGGACTAAAAGGGGAATCTTTTGGAGCGTCGGTCTCAGGCTGTCACAACAATGCTCTACTCAAGTGGATCCATCACCTTTTCTAGTCTCACACGCTTCCGAAGAACAAAGTGAAGGCCCTAAACCTGTTGAACAAGAGCAAGGACAAGATCAACCCCATGAGGATGGTGTTGCACCAAATGATGTCGAAGATCATGCTCAAGACTCCGAGTTTGCTCAAGATCAAGTGCAAGCACAATATCGAGGGCAAACTAGTGAGCAAGCTCAAGACCTTGCTCAAGATGATCAAAATGACGATCGTCAATTACCAAGTGAGATAATCTTAGATCGCCGCTTGTAAAAATGGCTTCTAAGCTCCAACACCGACAACATATCTTGCAAAATGTGCTTGGAAGCTTCAATAAAGGGGTAACTACTCGTCAACAATTATCAAACTTTTGTATGCATCACACATTTGTTTAGTGTGTTGAACCCCAAAAGGTACATGAAGCGCTCGATAACGAGGATTGGCTTGAAGCCATGCATGATGAACTTAACAACTTTGAGCGCAATAAAGTTTGGGAATTAGTGCCAAGGCCAATGGAGGAACATAATGTCATTGGAACCAAATGGATCTTCAAGAACAAGCAAGATGCAAATGGTATTGTTGTTCGAAACAAGGCAAGAATGGTGGCTCAAGGCTACTCCCAAGTCGAGGGTATCGAATACAATGAAACCTTTGCCCATGTTGCTCGCCTTGAATCTATTTGCATGTTGCTTGAATTTTCTTCTCACCATGATTTCAAATTGCAACAAATCTATGTGAAGAGTGCATTGCCTGATGGTCCCTTAAGTGAATTGGTATATGTCAAACAACGCCCAAGATTCGAGGATCCCAAGTTCCCCACTGATGTATACAAACTCAAGTAGGCCTTCTACTGCCTCAAACAAGCCCACTTGCATGGTATGAGTACCTTACTGAGTTGTTGCAAGATAGTGGGTTTGAAATTGAGAAACTTGATCCCACCCATTTGACCAAAAAGGTAAAGGGGATTTGTTCATATGCCAACTATATATTGATGATATTATGTTTGGTTCTCCTGACAAATCTTTCAATAAAGAGTTCGATGCACTAACGACCGAGAAGTTTGAGATGTCTATGATGGGATAATTGAAGTTTTTTCTTGGGTTCGAAATCAAACAAGGTAGATAAGGAACGTTCATCAAACAAGCCAAGTACACTCAGGACATGCTCAAGAGGTTCGACCTAGAGGACGTCAAGACGGTCAAATTTCCCATGCCAACCAAATGCAAGCTTGACCATGATCCCAATGGTAAAGCAGTGGATCAAAAGGTACATCGCTCCATTATTGGATCCTTGCTTTACCTTTGTGTATCTAGACCAGATATCATGTTGAGTGTGGGAATTTGTGCATGGTTTCAATCCGCACCAAACGAAAGCCACTATGCGACAGTCAAACAAATATTTTGATACTTGGCTCATACCCCCAAGCTTTGGCTTATGGTACCCCAAAGGAGCAAGATTTAATCTAGTAGGTTACTCTGACTCAGATTGGGTTGAAGACTGTGTCAGAAGGAGATGCCAATTTCTTGGTCACTTTTTGGTAAGTTGGTCTTCGAAGAAGCAAAACCGTGTGTCACTTTCTCCCACCGAGGCCGAGTATGTAGCTTTCACAAGTTGTTGTGCTCAATTATTATGGATGAGGCAAACTTTAAAGGATTATGGTGTCACTTGTGACAAAGAGCCTCTTCCATGTGACAATGAAAGTGCCATCAAGATATCTCTCAATCTGGTGCAACATAGCAAGACCAAGCATATTCATATTCATCATCATTTGATTCGAGATCATATCAAGCATGGATATATTGAGGTCCTCTTCATCAACACTCAAGAGCATCTTGCGGATATTTTCACCAAGCCTCTAGATGAAGCAAGGTTTCGTGAGTTAAGGCATGAGCTAAACATCATCGATTCAAGCAACGTGGATTGAAACTAGGCACACCACACCACACTCATCATTATATTTTTCTCTAGGTGTAGGCATGGACATAGGTGGAGTGTTGTTCTCTCAATGAACTTTCCCTCCCCCCCATTATGCATAAATTGAGCACATCTTTCACATTAGCCATTGTTGATGGCACTTGTACTTCAAAGACGAGCTTTCGTCATGAACCCAAGGATAATTCTTCGCCGTGTCAAACAAATTGTCTCAAACATTAGTGGCTCCGGTCACCGCCCTCTCTTTGTCAGAAGATTCGGTTCTCCGTTCACTTTTCTTGCTTATTTCACTTTACTTACCTTCGCTTGGGTTATCCTGTGTTTTTCTCTTGTTCTTGCAAAGATCTACCTGTATTTTTTTGAAGAGGGCACGGTACTACCTCTCCAGGTACGGCAGTAAATTTTTATCGCCACTGGACGAGCGGTACTACTGCTTAGTGAGTGGTACTAACTTTTTACTACCATTGTCCAAGGGGTATTATCGTGATGACCATGGTACTACCGCGCCGTCGGGGCCGCGAGGAGTTATATAAGGGTAGGGGCAGTTTCTTCTCCCCCATACCCATTCACCCAGTCATCTCGTGGCTCTCTCTCTCTCTTCTCAAGAAATGATGCCGGAAGGACTCGCCGGATCTCCTTCTCCGGCCACTCTCCTCCCATTCCGTTTGGTGAGATTGTCGCCCTCCCCTCCCTTGTGCCATGGAACTCGGTGGTGGCTCTCATTTCAGCTCCAGGTGCTCGAACCCTTCTCGGGATACCGGTTCCAAGCGCCTTCGCAATCCAGAGGCGCCCGAAGGATCCCAGGCTCCGAAACGCAATTTCAAGAGGTCCGTGCACAAGGGCTCGGAGGACACTGTCAGTTGGGATAGTATGTCACTATATGAGTTTCAGATGCATCGAAAGAGCGACCCCTATGTCATCGACAGGGTTCATCTCAAGGGTTATGAACTTTTCTGGTCCAAACAACACGCTCTTATTTATCGAAATGTGATCAAGACCAAGAAAAACATCTATGTACCAGTTCAGTGGATTGACATGGATCATCTCAAGAAGGACCTGACATATTTTGGTGAGCCTCTAGACATGGTGGATAAGCTTGGGATCGAGGAGACCATCTCGTTTCAGCTCGACTTCGATCCTGATATTGTGGCTCAGTTCTTTGTTATCGTTCACTTCCACTCTGATGCTGAGCGCACTATGACTTGGATGACCAATGGGGAGAAGTTGTCTTCTACTTGGAAGGAGTTTATGGATCTTCTGAACATTCATGATGAGGGGCTTGAGAACCTAGTTGGTTTGCGACCACATGCAAAGCCATCTGCTACACCTAAGGAAAAGTTGCTTCCCTACTTTATTGAGAAGGTGTCCCCATCTGGTGAGATCTCTCACGTACTGAATGCATTCCTTGATGTCATGCACCGAATCTTTCGCAACACTCTTTTTCCGCGCGTTGGCAACAAGGACCAGGTGCACTCATATCTGGCGGATATGTTTTTGGTGTGTCAGAAAGGGCGGGCGCATGCTCCTGGACCGCTTGATGTGTCTCACGTCATGTGGAGTGAGCTTCAGTCAGCTGTGTTTCATCGAAAGGTTCCCTTCTATGGACCTTATATGTTTTACTTGATCCGGGAGAAGTGGTCGACGACCTTTCCAGAGATGATGTTTGATGGTCCCGGTTGGATCCGGGATAATCCTCTTAAGCTGCATCAGAAGAACAAGTGGGCCAAAACTACCATGACACCTGCTGCTGCCAACATAGATACTGATGAGGATGGGGATGAGGATGAGGATGAGGCTGAGGTTGAGGGCAGTCTAGAGACACATGTGCCTTCCTGTGGTGAGCCATCTTGGGACAAAAAGCTCAAGGACAGGATGAAGACTCTGTTTTGCTTGCAGGTAAAGGGGCGGTATATGACCCATGTTGCTCAGAAGGAGAGCCATCATCACGACAAGCTAATTCTGAGGAAGCTCGACGTGCACATCTCGAGTGGGTCTGAGAAGGACATCACTCCGGAAGCTGCTTGGATGGAGAATAAGAATCTTTAGTGGGTTGAATATTATGAGGAATCTGCTGAGGAGTCTGATGAGGAGTCCGATGGCTATTGTCTATTCATTTTGAGCTACCACATGTGTCTTAGGTGTCGTCTCTGCCTTTTTGGTGTCCCGATACCAAAGGGGGAGAGAATGTAGGATTTGCGAGTTTCTTCATTTTCCATGTCGCTTTGTTCGTTGAACTTCTGTTGCTACTTTGGTTGGTTTTGCTTTGTTCGTCAGACCAGGAGACGTCGTACTCTATCATATGGTGCAAGACATATGCTATCGCTCCTCTATCTTTATTGTCTTATTATTATCCAGTATGTTAGTAGCTTGTGAGTCTAATTATTATGTTCCCTTATCTTCATGCTCACATGCTATGCCTTGCTTCCTTGCTTAGTGTTTAATCAGTTTGTTGCAAGGAATGCCTCGTCTATAAAATCTAGGGAGAGTGTTATTCCTTGGTTGTGTGTTGTACATACCATGACCTTTCTCTAAGTATGCAGACATCCAGGGGGAACCTGTCTCTAGTTTATAGATTTTGGGTTTGCATATGTTATTTTTATATCCTTTAGTGCAAATCTTGTATTGTCATCAATCCACCAAAAAGGGGGAGATTGTTAGGGCATATTTCTCCCTAAGTGGTTTGGTTGACTCATGAATATACCTGTGCAGCTTAATCATGTGCATTGAGCATTTCAGATAATTCATGACTAGGCACAAGACGATTTGGTTCCCCTCGGAGTCTTTCAAAGACGGTTACTTTCTACGTTTCTCTTTGGTGGATTTGAGTCGTAGGAAAGCCGTACTATTAAGAGGGGGTCCGCTTCGGAAAAGTTAGGGTGGAATCAACATGTACACAATTCTATTGCACCACCTTTTGCTTGCTTCCATGGAGCTCCATCTTGTTACTCCGTGTATGTGCAAAAGGACCAGTGGTAGTATCGTTGGTGCCAGCGGTAGTACCGCAGGCATAGCGGTAGTACCGTAGGCACAGCGGTAGTACCGCTCTCTGGGCGGTAGTAGTTTTTTACTACCACTCCCTCAGACTTTTTGCACATCCGCAGCCTCAGCGGTGGTAGGCACGGTAGTAATTTTTTATTGCCGTGGTTGGTGAACCTACCGTGTGGTAGAACCGGTCCTTACAGCGGTAGTACCGCTCCTAGTAGCAGTAGTACCACTCTGCTCGGGCTATAAGTGGGGGGTAACGGTTGGATTCTTTCCCCCACTATATAAAGGGGTCTTCTTCGTCAACAAGGTTACCTCTTACCTCCTCAAGCTCCATTGTTTCTCCAAATCTCAGTTTCACCCGATCTCTCTCCCTAGCCAATCAAACTTCTTGATTTCCTAGGGATTGGTTGAGAAGGCCCTGATCTATACTTCCACCAAGAGATATTTGATTCCCCCACTAATCCCTTGCGGATCTTGTTACTCTTGGGTGTTTGAGCACCAAAGACGGTTGAGGTCACCTAGGAGCCACATTCCATTCTGGTGAAACTCCGTGGTCTTATTGGGAGCCTCCAAGCTTTGTTTGGAGATTGCCCCAACCTTGTTTGTATTGGTCCGGTCGCCGGCCTCAAGGGCACCACCAGTGCAATCACGACATCTCGCATTGTGTGAGGGCGTGAGGAGAATACGGTGGCCCTAGTGGCTTCTTGGGGAGCATTGTCCTCCACACCGCTCCAATAGAGACGTACTTCTTGTCAAAGGGAAGGAACTTCGGTTACACATCCTCATCTCCATCGGTTCTACTTGTGGTTATCTCTTACCTTTACTTTGTCCTCATTATCATTGTGGTGTATTTCTTACTTGTTTTAGTTCTTGTTGTTCTTGTTAGCATCATATAGGTTGCTCACCTAGTTTTTCATTTAGAGAATCTTTTATTACTAACTCTAATTTGTTAAGAAGAGCTAAAAATTGGTACTTGCCTACTCACCCCCCCCCCCTCTAGTCAACCATATCGATCCTTTCACCATACTTATGTAACTTCCAAAATTCGAAAGAAAAAAACAGAAAAACCTGGGTAATTTGTATAAAAATATTGTCTGAAAAATTCAGATAAAAAATACATCCATGTAAAATCAGAGAAATTCTGCATTGGACGTAAAAGTATATTTTTTGCACAAGATCACCATCATCCAAATCACCCCAAAGGTATTAGTTGGCACAAACACTATTTAAAACATAAAAACACAATCATGACAGTAGCAATAGTCATGTCGATACACCAAACTAGAAAATATTGGGTTCCTCCCAACAAGCTCTTCCTTTATATCCATTAAGATAGGCTAGGGATAATAATGATGCTCGCATAAAAGAGAAGAATAGAAGCACCATCAGAGAATCATATAGCCTATGAAAAACACATATAAGTATAACATACTTTATCTACATAGACATTTACAAGATTTTTTTTATCAACACACGTAATATCTGGCATATGCAAACAGGCAGAGTGAAGCATTAATTTCAACACAAATAGAGGTAATTTAGTGACATGAGGATTTTTACAACCATATTTACATCTCTCAAAGTAATTACATGTAGGATCATAAGAAAATTCAACAATATAGGAATAACATAAAATATTATCTCCATGATCCACATGCATGCAAGTTTTATAATCTTCCAATATTGTGGGAACATCAACTAAAGTCATGACTTATCCAAGCCCACTTTATCAAAAAATTCATAAGTTTGATCATTCTCCAAAGTAGCGGCATCATTTTTACCTAAAGTTGACCCTATTCCAAACACACTTTTAGTAGTACTGCAAATATCATAATCAATAATAGATTAATTGTGAAGCTTAGAATTCTCCAAATCACAATAAACATCATGATTATCACCCCAATCATGATCCTTAGCACAATTGATATTCATAGAATTTATACTAACAACATTCAATCATGCTTCTCATTCAATAAATGTACTCCAAAAGCGTATTCATTTATCACTTCATTATTATTTATTGGATTACAATACCTAGCAAGTTTAAAAACATTAGCAAGCGGATGAGGATCCATTTATCTTAAATTTTTTTCTTTTATTTCCTACTTTGGTGTAACAAAGATAAATAGAACACAACTAGGCAAGTAAAAAGTAGAAAAACTCGATGATAATGTGTGTGTAGGTGTCAGCTTTCTGATTATATTGATGGTGTATGAGGATTACAGAGTTGATCTACCTCGAGAAAGCTTCAAATCCCGGGTATGAACTTTTCCTCATGTGACAAACTTTCTGACGAAAGGTTGTGATAGCCAGTTATGATAAAAACTCGATTCGCGGCCCAAGGCTGCTTTCTCACGGGCACGTCTTGTCAATGAGGAGATCGTGCCCCACATTTAAGGGGATATGAATAATTGGTGTGGGTAACCCCACGTGCATTCATCGACGCGGTCATTTCAGGAAGCAGTAGGGCCTACGGCGCAATAAATGGGAACCCTTGGCATTGCGGATCCTCATAAAAGGGAAAAAGATCCTCAAAGTCACCACAGGCATTCCAGAGTCGACTCCCCTTTCATTCAAGCTCCAAGTGCCCATATCCATTTCATTTTCCGTCCTCTCCGAGCCGCCCTTCCTCATGCTCAGGCATGTACGGCTTAGGATCCAAAGGAAAGTGGGAGGTCTCATGCGTCTCCGACCAGGATATCTGGGAGTGAAGGACGCCGACTATTTCTCGTCGGACATTGCCCACCGTGCGTCGGAGGAAGGCCATGGGGTGCCTACGCCAAATCCAAACGGAAGGGTGTTGTTCATCCCCTGCTTCATCTGAGGACTAGGCTTCCGACTCCACCCCTTTTTCATGGGCCTGATGTTCTTCAACGGGTTAGATTTTTATGATCTTCCCCCGAACTCGTTTATGCACCTCTCTGCTTTGATAACCCTTTGTGAGGCCTTCGTGCGGGTTCAACCGCGGCCCATGGCTCAAGACTATCAACGTCAAGCCGAAGTCAGTCAGTGGCCAACACGCCGACTGTGGTGGATCCATGATCAGCAAACTCCCTCGGGTCGAATAGTCAGAGGGTACTTTTATTGACACCATCAAAGCATGGGCAAAGGAGTGGTTTTACATCACTGAACCTCGGGAAGCAAGCTGGTTAGCGCCTGTCGAATTCAGATCCGGACCCCTTGAGAGACTAGCCTCGCGGGTTAGAAAAGGTCTTGACTGGGGATTAGCCTTGGAGGTGAAAGCATTGTAGAAGTGCATCACGCAGATGTTGGAGGCAAATATTGAGCCGACAACTTGGTTCAGGTCATGCTCCACCACCGCATCCTTCCCTACCAGTGTCAGGACACTCCAATGTGGTCCTACAAGATTGGCGACCCCGGCACTGTGAGCCAGTTTTATGACACTACCCACGAGAAATTCTGGAGGGTGTTTTTCAAACATCAACATGAATGACCGGCCGAGAAAGAAGACGTCCTCTTGGATGACGATCATCCTCCCTTAGAGGTATGATTGATCTTTTATTCTTTTTAAAGCTTTAATCTTTAGCAAGGACATCATCCTTTCCCCCATCGTCCCTGCAGGTCTGGCTGGAAAAGACTGAGAAAATAAATGGTCCAACCCCCTTGCCTGAGGACCCCAGGTCGCCATTGCTGACCGCGATGATGGTGGTGGCGCCGTACATGGCACCGGATAAAAAAGATAAGAAGAAAAGGTAGACTCGTGGGGGTCTCCACTCGAGGGGTCCCCTGGATACCAAGTCCGGAGACACCCACGCTTACTCCGCCTATGAGGAAAAGGATGAGGAGGGCAGAGAGGACAAAGGTTACCTCCAAACAAGAAAAAGGGTGGCCCCGGAGGAGGCCAAGGAGGGCCTACCTCCTGAGGCCTGGAAGAAACCCTGCAGGAGAAGGTCATCCTGCCCGACAACAGCCTGGATTCCGATGAGGACCCCGGGCCTTTGAGAGGGTTCCCGGAAGGACCCCCAAGATCAAGCCCCCAGCCCAAAGGTACATAATCTGAACTTTATTTAATGGAATTATACTGAGCTTTTGTTAATATACATACATGCTATTTTCCCTAACACAGTACTTCAAAAAACCTTGCGACATACTAGGTCTTAGAGGGGGTTAACCACGGGCCGAGCGAGCGGAGAGCGGGAATGTGTCCCGTACTACTCTCCCTCAGGCATCGGACGAGGCTGCAGATGTGATATCCCAGCAGGCCCCTCCGAACACGGGGGATGAGGTGGTGATGTCCGAGGTTCATACATCGGCCACCAAAGAATGAGAGGTCATGGTCGAGGTTCACACCTCGGTCACTAAAACCCAGGAGGTTGATTCCCTCCCGACAACTGGAGAGGGGGTCCGTGATTTGTCCGAGCTTCCCCGGAGACAACTCTAGGGACCTCCCATCCTTCGACATCTTCAACGTTGCCTCTGGTGCCGCAAGTGATAGAACGGGTTGCGACCGAGTGGCCTGCAATGATGGAGGAGGCTTTATCCGACTCATCCATTGTCGATGAACATCGCACCCCTATGGGTGCGATTCTACGAAGCATTCGGCCCGTTGACAGTGGACTGAAGGGAGCCTTTACTGCTTTGCTAGTAGGCTTCAGGGTAAACTATGTAGTGTTAGATTTATTTAGAAGGTTTTAGATGGCTTATAGGTATGACAGCCACCGAGCCATGGGTGAGTTGAAAAACTTACCCGTGTATCAAAAGAACTTATAGACAGGAATAAAAACACTTCGGAGACCCTTGAACTTGAACACCTCAGAGGGGGTGTACTTCGGCTGAATATCCTAGTCATGTCAGCTCGGATGCTTATCAATTCATAACTGGTCTCGCATCCCTCATCCTCGGTTGTGGCCACCAGTGCCCTTGAACTTGCCGAGCTGAACCGGGAACTCAAGGTTTCCAATGAAGAACTCAACCGTCTTAATAGTCGACTCGACGAGAAGGAGGGTAAGCTTGATACGTGCCGCTGAGACTCTTGTTGTACTTAATAGTTTAGTAACATGCAGCCTTGGTATATGACATCTTGATTCCGATCATGTCAGCAGCTATGGATGTGGAGTTTGAGAAACTCAAGGCCGAATTGGAGAATGCAAAGTAGGAATCCGCCACTCATAAGATGGTGGCCAAGCACACAACCACCAAGCTAAGATTGTTGAAGGTTGAGAGCGGTGGGCACAAGGCTAGAGTGGCCGAGGTCCAGCAGGAGCTTCAAGATGTGAGTGCTAGGTTGAGAGCGGTGGGCACAAGGCTAGAGTGGCCGAGGTCCAGCAGGAGCTTCAAGATGTGAGTGCTAAGAGCGAGGCTTTGGAACAAAAATCCAAAGAACAGGCGGCAGAGCTATCCTAGCTGTCCTCCGACCTCAAATTGGAGGCCAAGATAAGAAGATTGCGGATGGTAAGCCATACTTACTGCAATATGCCTTCGGTGGAAACTTGTTAGCCTTTCTTGCACAGCTATGGAGTTCCCCAGGTGCCTTTACGGACCTCCCGCGGAGTGGAGCAGACACAAACAAGCACTACTCGGCCCAAGACGGGGACGCCGAGCAGAAGCTTTTCTAGGCACAGTTTCAGACTCCCGAGCCCAACCCCCTTCTCGTCTACCATATGAAACAGCTCATGGAGTTGCATAGGATGGCAGAGCCGGCCATGAAGGACCTTTGCATCCGGATGTGTCCTTACGAGCCTCTTTCGAGAAGTTACTTAGGCTTAGTGCGGAAGTTGTATGATGTCGTGCCTCAAATCGAGGTCCTGAAGCGCTCTGTTTGCATAGAGGGAGCTCGGATGGATTTTGTGAGCACCATGATGCACTGGCCAAGGGTGAAGCCCCTTATGATGGCAGCCCTAACTGTGCCTCCTGGAAAGGAGCACATGCATCTAGAGCTTTATTTCTCTACTGCGATGGAGTGTGCTCGGGCCATAGAAGCCCAATGTCACAAAGATGTAATTTATGAGTGAGATTATTGTTGTGTGCCTTGGAACAATTTATTATTATGAAGCTTTTCCCAGTGTAATGCACTTCCTAATATTTTGACTCCTGTTCAAGTGGTCAATCTGAAAGTTTCCCGTTGTCGGCTTCAGCCCCCCGGTCTATTAGCCGATTGCACTTGATATTTATTGAACAAAATTACCCTTCGGTGCAAATGGGCAGGAAACATATATATGTAAAGATACTGTAAAAGTGTATATGAATACTATTTGCTAGTAATTTTTAAGATTCATGGTGCCAAGGTAGCTGTTATAGGTAAGTATTGTTTTGAACAACATATTTCAAAGCAAAAAATTTCCACGGCCTTCCATGGGTGACTTGACGTTCCCCTGCTTCCAGCTATGCAATTTCTCCTATGTTTCTTAGAAGGGCGGAGTAGTATCTTTTAAACGTGGTTGTTGTCTACAGACGGGCCTTGAATAAAGGATCTTGAGAATTGTTGTGGTATGCGTGAGCTTGATGCTTGGGAGATCCTTAATAGTATGTAGTTTTTGTCCATGAAGACGTTTGGACCGTATTTTGGTCGAATCGAACATATGTCCTTGGTAGAGGATCCCCACAACTGCCCATGGTATTTTGAGAATGAGATTTTGTCTACGAGAGACATACCTTACGGGTGACCGGGCCCTGCCGTGGGGAGCTGATACGTCTCCAACGTATCTACTTTTCCAAACTCTTTTGCCCTTGTTTTGGACTATAATTTGCATGATTTGAATGGAACTAACCTGGACTGACGCTGTTTTCACCAGAATTTGCCTTGGTGTTATTTTTGTGCAGAAATCAAAGTTTTCCAAATGTCCTGAAAATTTACGGGGAGCAGTTTTGGAAAATGTCAAAAATATCTGCGCCAAGTTCAACCTGAGGAGGTGGGCCAGTGGGCCACAAGCCCCTGCTCCGCCACCACCCCCCTGGTGGCGGTGGCCAGGTTTGTGGGGCCCACAGGCACCTGCCGCCCCCAATTCCAGCTCTATAAGTTGTCTTTCGTCCCAGAAAAAATAAAAAGAGAAGTTTTCGTCGTGTTTGCGATACGGAGGCGCCGCCACCACCTGTTCTTCATCTAGAGGGCAGATCTGGAGTCCGTCTTGGGCTCCGGAGAGGGGAAATCGTCGCCATCGTCATCATCAACCTTCTTCCCTCTCCACTTCCATGAAGCTCTTTGTCGTTCGTGAGTAATCTATTCGTAGGCTCGCTGGGCAGTGATGAGTAGGATGAGATCTATCATGTAATCGAGTTAGTTTTGACGGGGATTGATCCCTAGTATCCACTATGTTCTGAGATTTGATGTTGCTACTACTTTGCCATGCTTAATGCTTGTCATTAGGGCCCGAGTGCCATGATTTCAGATCTGAAATTATTGTGTTGGCACCAATATATGTGTGTTTTAGATCCGATCTTGCAAGTTGTAGTTACCTACTATGTGTTATGATTCGGCAACCCCGGAGTGACAATAACCGGAACCACTCCCGGTGATGATCATAGTTTGAGGAGTTCATGTGTTCACCAAGTGCTAATGCGTTGTTCCGGTTCTTTATTAAAAGGAGAACCTTAATATCCCGTAGTTTCCTTTTGGACCCCGCTGCCACGGGAGGGATGGACAATAGATGTCATGCAAGTTCTTTTCCCTAAGCACGTATGACGACACACGGAATGCATGCCTACATCACATTGAGGAACGGGAGCTAGCCACATATCTCTCCGTGTTATAGCTGTTGCATGATGAATATCATCCAAACAAATCACCGACCCATTGCCTACGAGTTTGTCCTACTACTGTTGTTACTTGTCTTGCTCTGTTGCTGCTACTACTGTTGCTACTGCTATTACTTGTTTTGCTCTGTTGTTGCTACTACTGTTGCTACTGTTATTACTTGTCTTGCTCTGCTGCTCTTGCTACTACTGTTGCTACTACTGTCACTTGCTGCTGTTGTCACTACTGCTATTCCGTGCCACTCCTATTGCTCATTACACTGCTGTTACTCGCTACTTTGCTGTTACTACTGTGCTTGCAGATACTAATCTTTGAGGTGTGGTTGAATCTGACAAATTCAGCTGCTAATACTTGAGAGTATACTCTCACCTCCCGACTGGTAAACCAACAAATTGGGTCGAATACTCTACCCTCGAAAACTGATGCGAACCCACGCGCTGGTGGGCCATCAACAACATTCTTCCAGTTTCATTGCCAGGGAGTGCTATCAGCATTCTTTTGGTGCCGTTGCAGGAGAAGGTTAGTTGTTATAAGCATTCGTCTAGCTAACGCTAGAGATTGCAGGATCAGCCCTTTTCTGGAGCCATTGCCAGGGAAGCACAGCTGACGTTAGCATTTTTCTGTCACCGTTGCCGGGGAGGTATTGCTATATTCTCTGAGTCACTTGGGATTTATATCTGCTGATCACTATGAAGAATATGAAGGATCCAAAACCAAAGTCTTGCCCTCAACTACGAGGGGAGGTAAGGAATTGCCATCTAGCTCTGCACTTGATTCACCTTCAGTTATGAGTAAGTTTGCGACTTCACCTCCTGCTAGAAATCTTATATGTTGCCTATGCCTGATGATACTATGCCTGATACTGCTTTGCCTAATACTGCTAGAGATGCTATGCTTGATACTATGCCTGATGATACTATGCTTGATACTATGCTTGATACTACTGCTAGAGATGATATGCTTGATACTGTGCCTGATACTGCTAGAGATGCTATGCTTGATACTTCTTTGCCTGATGATGCTAGAGATGTTATTTTGCCTGATGATGCTATGCTTGATACTGATAGAGATGCTCCTTTGCCTGTTCCACTAGGAGTGTTCCTTGATGCTCATATTGCTAGAGTTACTGCCAATGCTCGTGATGCTTCTGAAATTGCCGATGTTATTTAGATAGAAACTGCTTTTGCTCCTACTAGATCTAGCTCTCCTAGATATGAATTGCCTGATATACCTGAGGGTTACGTTATGGAGGGAGAGATAGCTGAGGATTTTCTTGCGTGTAAGGATGCCTATGACGCTGAGAAATTAATTCTCAAGTGAAAGGAAAAATCTCGGGAAGTTAGGATGAAAAATGACCCAAAGTTTGCCACTTCGCCTATCTTTGTCACCGATAAGTATTATGAATTCTCTGTCGACCCTGAGATAATCTCTCTAGTCGAATCTATTCCTTTTCACGGTTATGACTCTGAGACGGTCATAGCCCATCTTGCCAAACTATCCAAAATAGCCAACCTTTTCACTAATGAGGAGAAGATCCGCCACTACTATATCCTTAAGTTGTTTCCTTTCTCTCTAAAGGATGATGCTCAAGCCTGGTTCACCTCTCCTGCTCCTGGATGTGTGCGTAGTCCCCAGGAGATGGTCTATTACTTCTATGAGAAATATTTCCCTGCCCATAAGAAGCAAGCTGCCTTGCAGGAAATGTACAACTTTGCTCAACTCCAAGAAGAGAGTCTTCCACAAGCTTGGGGGAGGTTCTTCCAGCTACAGAATGCTTTGCCTGATCACCCTCTTAAGAAGAATGAGAGACTTGATATCCTCTATAACGGACTTACCGATGCCTCTAGAGACCACCTAGATAGTTGTGCCGGTTGTGTGCTTAGGGAACAAACTGTAGAACAAGCTGAGACTCTACTGAATAATCTCTTGATCAACGATAATGCTTGGACTATTCCCGAACCACCTCCTAAGCCAACTCCTAAGAAAAGAGGTATTCTATTCCTCATTCCCGAAGATATGCAAGAAGCCAAGAAATCTATGCAAGAGAAAGGCATTAGAGCTGAAGCTGTCAAAAATCTACCACCTATCGAAGAGATCTATGGTCTCGATAACCCGGTACAGGTAGTAGAAGTGAATTATCTGCGTAGGTTTGATGAGAGTGATATTCCTTTTGATAAACCTGCTAGCCTATGCTTTGATGAATTTGACAACTTTGTTGCCAAACAACAGAGTTTCAATGATTATGTTAGCAGACATTTGGAACAAAGTACTCGTATGCTTAGCCATTTAAGTGCTTGTGTAGACAGAAATGTCAACGCTCTGAAGCTTCTGAGTAAACATGCCTCTATGATTACTACTCAGGTAGAACAAGTACTTAAAGCTCAGAATGACCTGCTCAATGAATTAGATAACAACTCTGTCAGAGTCATTACTAGAGGAGGCAAAATGACTCAGGAACCTTTGTATCCTGAACGTCATCCTGAGAGAATTGATCAAGATTCTCAAGGAATCAATGCTGATACACCTAGTCATCCTAAGGAGAAGAAGAAGGATGATTGAAACCTGCATGCCATTTCGCCAAATACTATCACACCTGAAGAACCTAATGATATTTCTGCGACTGATGCAGAAACACAATCTGGTGATGAACATGAACCTGGTGACAATGTGGGCAGTGATGTTCATAATAATGCTCAACCTAGCAATGATGAGGATGTGGAGATTGAACCTACGGTTAATCCTGATAATCCACAACCTAAGAGATACGACAAGAATGACTTTACTGCTAGGAAGCATGGTAAAGAAAGAGAGCCATGGGTTCGGAGACCTATGCCCTTTCCTCCTAAGCCATCCAAGAAAAAGGATGATGAGGATTTTGAGAGATTCATTGAGATGATAAGACCCGTCTTTGTGCAGATGTGGATAACTGATATGCTCAAGATGTCTCCGTATACCAAGTACATGAAAGATATCATGACTAATAAACGGAAGATACCAGATCTTGAGATCTCCACCATCCTTGCCAATTACACTTTCGAAGGTGGAACTCCTAAGAAACTTGGTGATCCCGGAGTGCCCAATATACCTTTCTCAATTAAAGGAAACTACGTAAGAACTGCCTTATGTGACCTTGGAACCGGTGTTAGTGTTATGCCGCTCTTTCTTTATCGTAGACTTGAGTTGGATAAGTTGACACCCACTGAAATTTCTCTGCAAATGGACGACAAATCAACAACTTTCCCTATCGACATTTGCGAGGATGTGCCTGTTGTGGTTGCTAACACCACTATCTTAACAAACTTTGTTATCTTGGATATTCCCGAGGACGATGCCATGGCTGTCATCCTCGGAAGACCCATTTTAAACACCGCAGCAGCTGTTATAGATTGCAACAAAGGCAATGTCACTTTCCATGTCAATGGTAACGAGCACACAGTGCACTTTCCGAAGAAATGATATCCAGTACATTGCATCAATGCTATTGAAAAGACTTCATCGATTCTCATTGGGAGCTTTGAATGCCCTATTCCTCGTGTCAAGATGAAGTATGATTTGCTTGTTGGGGAGATTCATATCCCCATTGAGGTGACTTAGTGGCTATTCGAAAATTCTCCGTTCTCTCTTGCGATTCGAGAAGGTTTTGTCATAAGGACTTGATCAATCCCATTGACGGATTTCTTTCGATGACCATGAAACGGATGAATCAAGGAGTCACATACCTCTGTTTTGAGTCTTCATTTTCTGTTGCTTAGAAGAAAAATGATAGAATTAGTTTAGTTTTTCCTGTTTTCTGTTTTAGCGTCCCGGAGAAAAATACCTCGAAAATAAAAGTTCTCCGATGGTCCTGAAAATTTAGTATGATTTTTTTCTGGAATTTTTGCAAAATTATGGGCCTGAGAGCTGGTCAGGGGGACTGACCAGTGGGCCACAAGCCCCCCCCCCCCGCCGCCACCTATCCCCCTGGGTGGCGGGGTGCAAGCTTGTGGGGCCCATAGGCACCCCCTCCACTCATTCCAGCTCCCAGCCTCTTCTTCCACCTCGAGAAAAAAATGTTTCGCAGCTCAAACCTGTGTTCTTGCTCATTTGGTTGTGATTTTCGATCTCCTTGCTCAAAGCACCATTCTCCGAACCGTTTTGGGGAAATTGCTCCATGGTAAGTGACTCCTCCATTGGTCCAATTAGTTTTTGCTCTAGTGCTTTATCCTTCGCGAATTCTTGCTACCTCGGTGACCCTGTTCTTGAGCTTGAAAGGTTGATTTTAGCTGGTCCCAAGTAGTTTTAGCGCGTGATACGGTGAGTAGTTGCTACAAGTTGGGTTAACCCTTATTCACTTTTCTTTCGAAGTCTCTAAAAATTTCAGAATTTTTTAGAGCTAGAAAAAGGAAGAGATGAGGAGGTTCTTGAGAGGCTCTTCAAGCCGTAACCACAAGGAGGATGAGAAGAACCACCCCAAGTACGTAGTCCCTCGAGTCACAGAAGTTCGAGCGTGCGAGTGGCCAAGTGATGAATTTCTGTGCACCGCCGGACTCTATGAAGACTTCTATTACTTGGTGGAGAATGCAGGTCTTACTGCGTTTGTTGAAGATAAGTGCTCACAATACCTCCTCCTCACCAATATTTTCATTCAAAGCTTCAACTTTTATCCGAGGAAGAATCCTCCCATGGTTGAGTTCATGATATACAATGTCCCCAAGTGCATGACGCTGCAGGATTTTTGCAATGTATGCAAATTACCTTATGTTGGGGATATCCGTGACCCTCGTCCACGGGACTTGGAGGATTTCATTGGTTCTATTGCTGTTGGAGAGGAGAGAGGAGTGTCTCGCGCTAGAATTGCTAGAATACATTTTCCTGTGCTTTGGTACTTCTCACTATTTGTGGGAAAATGTTTGATTGTCCGTGGGGAGGCCGGATCACTTAGTTCTCCAAACCTTGCGGTTTTGCGCGAAGGCCTTTATAACGATAAGACTTATAGCTTGGGCGGTATAGTAGCTCAACGGTTGAACCTGAACCGTTCTAAAGGTGTTGTCTATGGAGGTATCTATGCAACCCGTCTTGCCAAACACTTTGAGATACCAATTAGACTGGGAGAGGAAGGAGAGATGCTTCTCCCTGAGAGATATCTGGATTATGACAGCATGGTTCGCCATGATTTTCTAGATAGAGATGCTAGTAGACGGATGATTTATAACCTGGTGTTTAGTCAGGGTACTCGAGAGACTATTACTTTGCCTGCTCCTTCTTTGTTTGATCATCATGCAGGCAGGTACACTATTATGCCCGCGGACATCTATGCATATTGGGGCTTGGCCCAACCACAGGCGCCCGTGCCCGAGTTGCCAGTCGAGTATCAGATGCAAGTTTATCAGTGGGAGCGAGAGGAGCTCACACAGCAGTGGCATCCATAGTCTGCTCCAGAGTATCCTGGAGCTGGTTATTTCCCACCTTGGGAGTAGACCAAGCTAGGCCAAAAGCTTAAGCTTGGGGGAGTACGTGATCTCACTGACTTTACATTCATGCTTTTGCTTTCGCTTTTTTAGCCGGTGTTTACACTTTGCCACTGTATTATCCATCCTAGTTTCTTTTTGCTTTCTTGTTTTGTGTCCTTTTGAGAAAACCCAAAAAGATTTTTCTTTCTTCTTTAGCTTGTTGGGAGCTTTCCTGTGTAAATAGTTTTCTTTTTCTTTGTGTCAAGGTAGAAGATATTGGTTACAATGCTTAGTGGTTCTTACATGCTTACCTGTTTAGCTTTCAAAGAGCCATATTATTTTGTCTTCTCCTTTGTGTTTGCCTGCAGATTCAGCTTAGTCCAGTGCGCTTATTATCGTTTTCATCATTAAGGGATTTCCCCCGTGGCCTTGGAGCCTTGCGTTGGTGTTCCCTCGAAGCGAAAAGGGTGATGTAGCACAGCGGTGGTAAGCGGAAAGGTATCAATCCAGTGGAGGAGTATCACAAGATCCTGCACAAACACAAAACCTTGCTCCCAACGCTATGAAGGGGTTGTCAATACCTTATAGACTGTTCGCCAAGTGAGAACTGAAAGCAACAAAGTTACAAAGCAAAGTAAAAGCGGAGGTGTAAACGATGGATGTGAATAGACCCAGGGGCCATAGTGTTTACTAGTGGATTCTCTCATGGAAGCAAGTAGACGGTGGGTGAACAAATTATTGTCGAGCAATTGATAGAACCGCGCAAAGTCGTGACGATTTCTATGGCAATGATTATATCTATAGGCATCACGTCCAAAACAAGTAGACAGATACTTTCTGCATCTACTACTATTACTCCACACGTCGACCGCTATCCAGCATGCATATAGTGTATTAAGTCCAAAAGAACAGAGTAACGCCTTAAGCAAGATGACATGATGTAGATGGACAAGCTCATATCAACGACAGAGCCCATCTTGTTACCCTTGATGGAAACTACTTAATGTGTGCCTTGCTACCCCCACTATCACTGGGAAAGGTCACCACATGGTAGAACCCAAAACCAAGCACTTCTCCCATTGCAAGAATCATAGATCTAGTTGGCCAAACAAAACCCAAGACTCGGAGAGACTTGCAAGGATATCAAATCATGCATATAAGAAATCAGCAAAGACTCAAATACATATCATAGATAATCTGATCACAAATCCACAATTCACCGGATCTCGACAAACACACCACCAAAGAAGATTACATCGGATAGATCTCCATGAAGATCATGGAGAACTTTGTATTGAAGATCCAAGAGAGAGAAGAAGCCATCTAGCTACTAACTACGGACCCGTAAGTCTGAAGTGAACCACTCACGAGTCATTGGAGGGGCGATGATGATGATGAAGAAGCCCTCCAACTCCAAAGTCCCCTCCGACAGGGTGCCGGGAAGGGTGTCCAGAGGATATCTTGCAGAAACGGAAGCTTGCGGCGGCGGAAAAGTATTTTCGAGGCTCCCGTGATTTTTTGCTGTATTTTAGGGAATATATAGGCCAAGGATCTAGGCCAGGGGCGGCCAGGGAGGCCACAAGCCCTGCCACCGCCGCCTCCCCCCTAGTGGCGGAGTGGGAGCTTGTGGGCTCCCTGGAGCCCACCTGGCTTGGCCCAGAGGCCCCCTAATCTTCTTCCGTTCGGGAAAAAATCATTTCGGGGATTTTATTCCGTTTGGACTCCGTTCCCAAATCGGATCTGAAAAGAGCCAAAAACACAGAAAAAATAGGAACTGGCACTTGGCACTGAATTAATAAGTTAGTCCCAAAAAAAGATATAAAGGTACATAAAACATCCAAAGATGACAAGATAACAGCGTGAAACCATCAAAAATTATAGATACGTTTGAGACGTATCAAGCATCCCCAAGCTTAACTCCTGCTCGTCCTCGAGTAGGGAAGTGATAAAGAATGAATTTTTGATGCTTTCATGCTACCTAGCATAGATGTCCTTTGTAATTCCTCTTATGTGACGTTAATGTTCAGATCCATTAGATTCAAAACAATAGTTTGCTATTGACGTGGAAACAATAATAATTCAAGCAAACTAGCAAGGCAATCATGAACTTTCAAAATAACATGGCCAAAAGAAAGTTATCCCTACAAAAGCATATAGTCTGGCTATGCTCTATCATCATTGCACAACGAATTTAAATCATGCACAACCCCGGTATTGGCCAAGTAATTGTTTCACACCTTTACTTTCTCAAACCTTTTCAACTCTCACGCAATACATGAGCGTGAGCCATGGTTATAGCACTATAGATGGTGTGGAGTGTGGTGGATGTTGCAAGACAAAAAGGAGAAGATAGTCACATTAACTAGGCATATCAATGAGCTATGGAGATGCTCATCAATAGATATCAATGTGAATAAGTAGGGATTGCCATACAAATTATGCACTAGAGCTAAGAGTATGTGAAAGCTCTTAAAGAAAACTAGTGGGTGTGCATCCAACTTGCTTGCTCACGAAGACCTAAGGCAATTTTGAGGAAGCCTATCATTGGAATATACAAGCCAAATTATAATGAAAATTTCCCACTAGCTATATGGTGGTGACAAAACGAGAGACTCTCAATCATGAAGATCATGGTGCTTAATATGCACAAGTGTGGAAAAAGTGGTAGCATTGTCCCTTCTCTCTTTTCTCTCATTTTTTTTGGTGGGCTCTTTGGCCTCTCTTTTTTTTGTGGGTTTCTTTGGCCTCTTTTATTTTCTCACATGGGACAATGCTCCATTAATGATGATCATCACACTTTCAACTCAAAACTTAGAGCAACAATGACTCTATATGGAATGCCTTCGGTAGTGTACCGCGGCAATGATCTAGCATGGCATAGACATCAATGGAAACATCATGCTAGCTATCTTACGATCATGCAATGGCAATGTAGATGTGGTGGCACATGTCATGGTGGTAGTTACATGGCAATATATCTCGGAATGACTTTGAAAAATCCATAGTAGGTAGGTATGGTGGGTGTTTTGAGGGAGGCTAATGGTGGGTTTTGTGCACCGGCGAAAGTTGCACGGCACTAAGAAGATAGTGATGGTGGCAGGTGAAAGCGCATCTAAACCATGGACTCAACATTAGTCATGAAGAACTCATATACTTGGTGCAAAAGTTTTATTAGTAATCGAAACAAAGCATTCAACGCATACTCCTAGGGGAAGGGTTGGTAGGTATAAACCATCGTGCGATCCCGACCGCCACGCAAAGGATGACAACCAATATACTAATCATGCTCAGATTTCATCACTTAGCGGTTCACCATACGTGCATGCTACGGGAATCACTAACTTCAACACAAGTATTTCTAGATCCACAACACCTTACTAGCATGACTTCAATATTAGCGTAACCACAACTCAAAACTAATTGAGATGAATCAAACTTCTCTAACTATTCAACGCACATGAAGGTGGAAGTTTTCATATCCCTTTGGATAACTACCCCTTTTGAGACTACTTTCAAAGCATAGATAAGCTACCAAGCTACGCACCGCTGCGCTCTAGAAGATATAAGTGAAGCACACAGAGCAAAAGTATCTAGCTCAAAAGGTATAAGTGAAGCACACGTGAGCTGAATTGTCTAGCAAAGGATATAAGTGAAGCTCGACAAAATCACGGTGTGTGCATGTGTCTCTCTCTCTAGGTGTGAAGCAAGGATGATTGTGTCACAACAAAAATAAAAGACTCCTACGATACAAGACGCTCCAAGCAAAAACACATAACATGTGGTGAATATAATATAGCCCCAAGTAACGTTACCGATGGATTGAAGACGAGAGAGGGGATGCCTTCCCGGGGCATCCCCAAGCTTAGGCTTTTACGGCATCCTTGAATCTCTTGGGGTGCCTAGGGCATCCCCAAGCTTGAGCTCTTGCCACTCTTTATCTTTTTGTCCATAAGAACTTCACCCAAAACTTGAAAACTTCACAACACGAAACTTAAACAGAAACTCGTGATAACATTAGTATGAGAAAGCAAACCACCACTTCCTTAGGTACTGTAGCAAACTTAAATTCTACTTATGCTGATGTTGGGTTACTGTATTTTCAATCTGCCATGGCTAATACCCCCCGATACTATCCATAGTTTCATCAAAATAAGCAACCAACACAGCAAAAACAGAATCTGTTAACAGCAGACCAGTCTGTAGCAATCTATATATTTCGTATACCTCTGGTACTTCCAAAATTCTTAAAAATTACGAAAGTCTAAATAATTTGCGTAGCAGTCAGCAGAAAAAAAAATCAACTCAAAATCTCTTACAAAAAAAATTAAAATTCTTTTCGTGAGCAGAAAGTTTCTGTCTTTTCCAGCATGACCAAACGATCATCCCCAAGACTAATCATAACGGTTTTGCTTGGCACAAACGCAAAAAGAAATACAAAAAACACAATCATAACAGAATTATGAAAGTGTGGAAAACACAAAACAGAAATAAAAAGGATAGATTCGTTGGGTTGCCTCCCAACAAGCGCTTTTGTATAATGCCCTTAGCTAGGCATTCAATGATGCTCTCACAAAAGACAAGAATTGAAGCACAATGAGAGCATCCTAAAGCATGTGAAAATCACATCTAAGTCTAACATACTTCCTATGCATAGGCATTTTATAGGAAAATAGATTGTCAAGACAACCAATAGTTGCCATATGCAAGGAAGAAAAAGAGACAATATCAATCTCCACATAACGAGAGGTAATTTGGTAACATGAAAGTTTCTACCACAATATTTTCCTCTCTCATAGCAATTACATGTGGGATCATATTCGAATTCAACAATGTAACTATCACAAAGGATATTCTTTTCATGATCCACATGCATGCAAAGTTGACGCTCTTCAAAAATAGTGGGATTATCATCAACTAAAGTCATGACTTCTCCAAACCCACTTTCAATATTATTGCAAATATCATATTCATCATGAGGTTTGAACAAATTTTCAAGATCATAAGAAAGATCATCACCCCAATCATGATTATTGCAACAAGTAGTGGACAAAGCAAAACTAGCATCCCCAAGCTTAGGGTTTTGCATATTTTTAGCATGATTGTCACTAATAGAATTTATAGTGAAACCATTGCAATCATGCTTTTCATCCAAGGAGCTCTCGTGAATCACTTCATAAGTTTCTTCATCACGATTTTCAGATTCACGCATCTCAAGCAAAACTCCATAAAGATAGTCAAGTGAAATCAACTCACTAGCAATTCGTTCCACATAAGTGGGTCTCTTAAAGAGATTAGCTAGTGGATGAGGATCCATATCAATAGATTTTCACCAAGCGAAGATGCAAGCATAATGAAGGCACATGGCACACAAGCGAACAGAAAGCAAGCGAGAGAAAAGGGCGAACGAAAAGGCGAAGGAGAAAGGCAAATGAAAACGGCAAATGTCAAGTGAGGAAGAGGAAAACAAGAGGCAACTAGCAACAAAAGTAAATGCAAGAGATGATTTTGTAAGACCTACTTCGATAGATCTTGATTTATCCTCCCCGGCAACGGCGCCAGAAATACTTCTGATGTCAGCTGTGCTTCCCCGACAACAGCGACAGGAATAGTCATGTCGACGGCACCAGGAATCCTTCTGCTACGGCTATGGAGCCTTGCATTGGTGTTCCCTCGAAGCGGAAAGGGTGATGTAGCACAACGGTGGTAAGTATTTCCCTCAGTTTGAGAACCAATGTATCAATCCAGTGGAGGAGTATCACCAGATCTTGCACAAACACAAAAGCTTGCTCCCAACGCTATGAAGGGGTTGTCAATCCCTTATAGATTGTTCGCCAAGTGAGAACTGAAAGCAACAAAGTAACAAAGCAAAGTAAAAGCGGAGGTGTAAACGATGGATGTGAATAGACCCGGGGTCGTAGTGTTTACTAGTGGCTTCTCTCATGAAAGCAAGTAGATGGTGGGTGAACAAATTACTTCGAGCAATTGATAGAGCCGCGCAAAGTCGTGACGATATCTATGCCAATGATTATATCTATAGGCATCACGTCCAAAACAAGTAGACCGATACTTTCTGCATCTACTACTATTACTCCACACGTCGACCGCTATCCAGCATGCATCTAGTGTATTAAGTCCAAAAGAACAGAGTAACGCCTTAAGTAAGGTGACATGATGTAGATGGACAATCTCATATCAACGACAGAGCCCATCTTGTTACCCTTGATGGCAACTACTTAATGTGTGCCTTGCTGCCCCTACTGTCACTGGGAAACGTCACCACATGGTAGAACCCAAAGCCAAGCATTTCTCCCATTGCAAGAATCATAGATCTAGTTGTCCAAACAAAATCCAAGACTCGGAGAGACTTACAAGCATATCAAATCATGCATATAAGAAAACAGCAAAGACTCAATATATATCATAGATAATCTGATCACAAATCCACAATTCATCGGATCTCACAAACACACCGCCAAAGAAGATTACATCGAATAGATCTCCATGAAGATCATGGAGAACTTTGTATTGAAGATCCAAGAGAGAGAAGAAGTCATCTAGCTATGAACTACGGACCCGTAGGTCTGAAGTGAACTACTCACGAGTCATTGGTGGGGCGATGATGATGATGAAGAAGCCCTCCAACTCCAAAGTCCCCTCCGGCAGGGTGCCGGGAAGGGTCTCCAGATGAGATCTCGCGGAAACAGAAGCTAGCGGCGGCGGAAAAGTATTTTCGAGGCTCCCCTGATTTTTTGTTGTATTTGAGGGAATATATAGGCCAAGGATCTAGGTCAGGGTCGGCCAGGAGGCCACAAGCCCTACCACCGCCGCCTCCCCCCTGGTGGCGGAGTGGGAGCTTGTGGGCTCCCTGGAGCCCACCTGGCTTGGCCCAGAGGCCCCCTGATCTTCTTTCTTTCGGGAACAAATCATTTTGGGGATTTTATTCCGTTTGGACTTCGTTCCCAAATCAGATCTGAAAAGAGCCAAAAACACAGAAAAAACAGGAACTGGCACTTGGCACTGAATTAGTAGGTTAGTCCCAAAAAAAATATAAAAGGTACATAAAACATCCAAAGATGACAAGATAACAGCGTGAAACCATCAAAAATTATAGATACGTTTGAGACGTATCAGGGTACCGCACGGTGGAGTTGAGTTCTCAAAGGGAGCCCTTCCAGGGTTTGGGAGCTACGCGGTCGGCCTCATGACTAAGAGCCGCCGCGGGAAGTACTGCATCGACAACTCTGAGCGGGGTGTTGATGCCGATTCAATCGAGTCTGGGTAGAGGGTACCCTTCGGCAAGACCCATATCTTCATTGGCAAGTTTGGGGTTCCCGTACCTGAGCCGAGACCTTCACCGACAGCGTCGAGCCGGCTCGGCTCGCCCAACCCGCCAAACGTCAACTCAGGCCGCGCCATGCTTTCATTGGTTTTACGCAAGGGGTCGACCTGCGGGATGAGCCGATGAACCAGGAGAACACCCCCGTCAACTCGGATAACGAGTCATCCATTGGCGATACAGATTCGATCTACCCTCTCCACGAAGGGCGGCTTGGGGATTGCCCAAGGCGGTGATTTCCAAGGACCCCATCGTCAGGTCACCATCTACATGGCAGGAGCAGGGGCGGGTCAGCCGACCGCAGTGAGCAACAACGAAGCCAGCGGATCAGGGAAGACTCTAGCTCAAGCCATGGCAGATCTAGTGGCAGAGATGTCTACACTCGCGACCGTTACCGTGACCGTGGAGAACTAACAAGAGGTCAACGCCGAACTAGCAAAGCTGAGGGAGGAGATGACCAAAATCCAACGTGATATCGAAGTCGAGGCCACCCGGATGGCGAACCACCAGGCCCAGATCGCTGCGGAGACAGAACGGTTAAGGGTCCAGGGATGGAGGCTTGACCACCAACAGCGCACTTCGGATGTGGTTCACCAAAGTAGGCATCATAATCGTTTTTCGGCCGATCTGAACCCTGTCCGACTCTTCGACACCCCACATACCCCTGGGGGAACCTAACAAACAACGGCGGGACACCCAGGAGGTTGAGCCGGCTCCGCCGCCACCCAATCCACAGGCGCCTCAGCCGACGTCGGCCCAGCCGCCACGCTTCCATACACCGCGGGGTCACTTTTCTAACCCCGTCGACAATGTGTTGGCTGTGACCCGCAACCTAGAGTCTCTTCCCATTCATGGAAACTCTCTAGCTGAGGTGGAGGCAAGGAACGCCATCGAGATGTTGAAAACGACGGTGGTCCAACAAGCGCGGTACTCGTATAGTCGTGATCGGCTGCACTCTACGCCTCACGCAAGTCATACCAGGAGTCGCCATGACGACCCGCCCGCAGTGTCTAGTAGTGAACGACATCGCCCTACGCATACCAACCCGCCCGGGCTGCCAGACACGCATGCCCAGGACCTCGTGGATGTTGCACGAGCTGCCCGTCTGACGGAGGCGGCAGCCGCGATGGGTCAAGGCTATGAGGCTTATGTGACGCCTTCCCCTGCGCACGGCGAGTCAGGAGGCAGGAACATAGGGATACCCTATTTGTCATCCGCCCTGCTCAATGAGCATATGCCCAAGGACGTTAAGGGTCCGCGCAAGGTTCCCAACTACACGCCGGTCCTTGAGCCAAGAGCGTGGGTTGAGAGTTACGAGCTTGCGATGGACAAGCTCGATGTTAGCGACATGGTGTGTGCAAAGTACTTTACAATGATGCTCGAAGGGACGACACACACTTGGCTGAAGAAATTGCCGCCCAACTCCATCAACACATGGGTCGATTTGAAGGAACGTTTTGTCAAGGACTTCAGAGGAACCTGCAAGCGCCCAAGGACTATTGTCGACTTACAGCACTGTGTTCAACGTCTAGATGAGTCGGCCCATCATTGGACACGGTGGGTTGCAGGGGTAATCCATTCATTGGATGGTATCACGGCGGCTCGGGCCGTGCTGATCTTGGAGAAAAACTATCACTACCAGTCCTTGGTATTGAAGCTTGGGCGACTCAAGCGGAAGGTGCAGGATATGGGCGAGTTGATGGACACCCGAACTAGATACGCCGAGTCAGACGGTACCAAAGATCCCAGGAAGGACGATGATAAAATCGGCAATGCCAGGAGAGGAGAATCATCCAAGAGCCAATCTCAGGTCCACGGACAAAATAACTACAACCCCGCGAGCCAAGGGAAGAAAAGGCAGCAGGAAGGTGCCACTGATTCATAGCCAATACTAACACTCGGGCCAGGAATCAGCGTCGGGAAAAAAAGGGCTTCAGTGGGAAAAAGCCACGCAACTATCACGAGATGCTCAAGGGCCCCTGCCCACAACCTACCACAACGGTGGGTCCAACCACTCATTCTTGGGAAGACTGTTATGTGATGCAGGAGTTTTGTGCCGAAGCACTCAAGAACAACCAAGGGGGGAGTAGTGGTGGACACCCGGACCAATTCAGATCGGGCGGCTCACAAAGGAATCCGTTTGGCGGTTTCCCCAACCCTGGTCCAGAGGGCGGTTCGCACTCCAACGTTGGGCAGTACCCGGTCTAGAGTAGTCAGCAATATAATGCGCAGGGCGGTTTTCAGTAGCAGCTTCACCCGGGTGGCTCTTAACAGCAGAATGACAACAGCGGCTTCGAGAACAACCCCAGGCAGTTGAATAGCGGGCAGTATCACGTGTTTACCACCAATGCTTGCAAGATGGACAAGAAAGTTAAGAATAGAACCCTCAGCGTAGCTGAGCCGGCGCTTCACAAGTATCTCAACTAGTCTGAGCAGCCAGTTACCTAGAGTAGAGAGGACAACCCGCCCCGGGTTGATAATCCTGGCGACTTGGCATTGGTTGCGGCACCACAAGTGGGGGGTTATACCCTCTCCAAAGTCCTCATGGATGGTGGCACTAGTATCAACATCCTATACTATGACACTTTCGGAAGAATGAATTTCTCTGAAGGCGACTTGATGCCTTCCTCCACGGTCTTCCACGGCATCGTCCCGGGTAAGTCGGCATATCATGTTGGGCGGATTAAACTCAATGTGGCTTTTGGCACCGAGTCTAATTACAGGAGCGAGTCTCTCACGTTCGAGGTGGTCAAGATCAAGATCCCTTATCATGCGCTTTTTGGTTGGCCGGCTTACCACCGCTTCATGACCCGGCCGTGTTATGTCTACCTTAAGCTCAAGATGCCAGGACCTAAAGGAACCATCACGATAAGTGGAGATCGGTAGATAGCTCAGGAGTGCGAAGAAGGAGATGCTGCCTCTGCTGAGTCGGCATGTGCTACTGCGGAGCTCAAGTTTCATCAGGCCAATGTTGACCCGGCAAACATGACGCCGCTCAAGAAACCCACCATAGATTCAGAGCCGCCCCTCAAGTTTAAACCTAGAGATGACACCAAGCAGGTTGATTTCACGCTGGGTGACTCTTCCAAGCAATTCACTATTGGGACGGGTCTGGATCCCAAATAGGAAAGCGCGCTCATTGAATTCAGCTCTGAGAACCCGGACATCTTTGCATGGAAACCTTCTGACATGCCAGGTGTACCAAGAGAGTTCGCTGAGCACCACCTTAATATAGATCCCAAGATGAAGCCAGTTCGGCAGTACCTCTGTCATTTCAACGAGAAGAGGCGTAAAGAAATAGGGGAAGAGGTAGCCCAACTCTTGGTTGTTGGGTTCATTGTGGAGGTTTTTCACCCGGAGTGGTTAGCCAATCCAGTCTTGGTCCTCAAGAAGAATGGCACCTTTCGCATGTGCATTGACTACACTGACCTTAACTAGGCCTGCCCGAAAGACCCTTTTGCTCTCCCTTGTATTGATCAAATCATTGACTCTATGGCGGGATGCGAGCGGTTGTGTTTTTTGGATGCATACTCAGGTTATCACCAGATCAAGATGGCTCTAGCGGATCAAGAGAACACGGCCTTCATAACTCCTTTTGGTGCCTTTTGCTATATCTCCATGCCATTGGGGCTCAAAAGTGCAGGGGCGACTTATCAGCGTTGTATCCAGAATTGCCTGCACAATCAGATCGGGCGCAACGTTCACGCCTATGTTGATGACATAGTGGTGAAATCCCAGAAGAAAGAGTCACTTCTAGAGGATCTCAAGGAAACATTTGACAGTTTGCGTGTGAATCAGGTGAAGCTTAACCCGACCAAGTGTGTTTTTGGTGTCCCTGCAGGGAAGTTATTCGGCTTCTTGGTGTCAGAGCAAGGTATTGAGGCCAACCCGGACAAGATTAAGGCGATTACTTCACTTGGCACGCCGGCTAATATCAATCAGGTCCAGCGTATGGCGGGTCGTATTGCGGCTTTGAGTCGCTTCATAAGTCGCCTTGGCGAGAAGGCCATCCCCCTTTATCAGCTGCTCAATAAAACATATCGTTTTGTGTGGACAGATGCGCCAACGAAGCCTTTTGAAGCCCTGAAGAAGCAATTGGCTGAACCGCCCATTTTGGCCACCCCCACCGACAAAGAGCCTATGCTCCTGTACATTGATGCGAACTCTAAAGCAGTAAGTGCGGCAGTAGTTGTCGAACGCAAGGAAGAAGGAAAGGAGTATCCGGTCCAAAGACTTGTATACTTTGTCAGCGAAGTGTTTACCCTCTCCAAACAGCGTCATCCACACTGGCAGAAGCTGGTTTTGGGGATCTTCATGGCGAGTCAGAAACTGAAGCACTACTTCCAGGAGCATCCGATCACGGTGGTTAGTTCTATGCCACTTGGCAATATCATACAGAATTGTGAAGCGACCGGGCAGATTGGTAAGTGGGCCATCGAGCTTTGTCCACGCCACGTGAAGTATATGCCCTGCACGGCCATCAAGTCTCAGGCCTTGGTTGATTTCATCAATGACTGGACCGAGTTCCAAATTCCAGAAGACACACCTGATCACACATATTGGACAATCCACTTTGACGGGTCCAGGCAGCTGGAAGGCTCGGGGGCTGGCGTGGTACTGACTTCCCCGCAGGGTGACAAGTTTTTCTATATCCTACGGCTCATGTTTCCATGTACTAACAATATAGCGGAGTACGAGGCTTTGCTCCATGGGCTTAGGATTGCCAAAGAAATGAACCTCAGCCGAGTTAGGTGCCTGGGCGACTCGGATCTGGTGGCGCAGCAAGTTTCCGGGACGTGAGATTCCAGGGATCCATTGATGGCGGCTTACAGGCATGCTGTATCAGACGTGGCGGTTCACTTTCATGGTTATCAAGTTGATCACATTGACCGCCGGCTCAAGGAGGCAGCTGACGCTCTTTCACGACTCGGATCTCAATGTAAGCCGGTTCCTCCCAATGTATTTTTGGATATCTTGCATAACCCATCGCTGAAGTTGCCCTCTGAGGAAGATATAGCAGTCCCTGGCCCGGAATCTCAGCTAGTGGTGTCTCTCCGTGCCACTCTCGATTGGGCAGTCCCTTACATGGCCTATTTGGCACGGGGCGAGTTATCTGCCGATGAGTCGCTGGCTCGCCAAATTATCCGGCGATGCAAGTCTATGGTCATACACAACGGCGAGTTGCACAAACGAAGCACTTGTGGAATTTTTCAATGATGCGTCTCTCCCGAAGAAGGACATGTGATCCTTAATGAAATTCACGCCGGAGACTATGGTCACTCCGCCGGGTCACGCTCTTTGGTGTCAAAGGCCTTTAGACATGGATTTTATTGGTTGACGGCTCACGCAGATGTTGAGGACATAGTGCGCAGGTGTGATGGGTGTCAGAAATTTGGGCGTCAGATGCATGTGCCGGCTCAGGAGTTGCGGATGATCCCAATTACATGACCTTTTGTGGTCTGGGGGCTTGACATGGTTCGTCCTTTCAAGATGTCTTCCAACAAAAAGACTCATCTACTAGTGGAAGTTGACAAATTTACCAAGTGGATTGTAGCAGATCTGGTTAGCAGTTGCGATGCAGACACGGCTGTCAAGTTCCTCAAAAAAATTGATTTTTCGCTTCGGGTATCCTCATAGTATCATCACTGATAATGGTACTAACTTATCCAAAGGCGCCATGCAAGAATTTTGTGAAAAGGAGCACATCCGGCATGATGTCTCTGCGGTGGTGCATCCCCAATCCAATGGACAGGTGGAAAGGGTAAATCAGGAAATCTTGTGTGGCATCAAACCTCGGCTTATGGTTACTCTGGAACGCACTCCGGGTTGCTGGGTCGAAGATCTTCCTTCAGTACTTTGGAGCATAAGGACTACCCCGAACAGGTCCACTGGTTATACGCCTTTTTTCTTGGTTTACGGAGTTGAGGCGGTCTTACCAAGTGACATTAGGCATGACTCGCCACGAGTCGCCGCATATGTTGAGGAGGATAATGAGCTGGCACGTCAAGATTCCTTGGATTCTCTAGAAGAGGAGCGTGACTTAGCCGCAGCACGGTCAGCGATTTACCAGCAAGACCTACGACGCTATCATAGCCGTCGAGTCAAAAGATGAGTCTTTCAGGAAGGCGACTTAGTGCTTTGATTGATTCAAGATCATACTGGTATGCAGAAATTATCACCCCCTTGGGAAGGGCCATTTGTCGTCAGCAAAAATCTTCATAATGGTTCTTACTACCTGGTGGATCTTCATCCAGATAGGCCAACAAGAGAGGTAGAAACAACCCGGCCATGGAACATCGCCCACTTGCGGCCATATTATACTTAGAGCCATTGGCTCGTTATCATTGTACATAGTTTAGTCCTTGTACTCTTTTTATATATATAGCAATAAAGTCGACGCCCACGAAATTCAGGGTCTTTGCCGTTTCGGCTTCTTGAAAGCATGAGTCTTTATTGACGCTATCAGTATCAAAGAGCATAAGTCGCCACGCTGCACTTATTTCAAAACTGGATACTGGTAAGCCAAAGAGGACCAAAGTTGCCACGTTGCACGGTTCAAGCATGGGCGCCTTATATGATTTTGACAATTAAACCAGCTTACTTGGGGGCTACTAGTTCCCAATTTGTTTTGCGGTAAGAGCGTAAACACTTCTGCAATCCTATGTCCGACTTTTACCTAATCATAGGTCACTTGGGGGCTTCTACTCACTGAGTTTAGCTTGAATACCCTCTCGGCTAGCGAAAAATTAACGCACTACAATGGTTATACTGGACTGTATGTTTGGCGACTCACCCTATGGTCCCATGTACTCTTGGCGAGTCAATCCAGTTTTGTACTTTGAACTTGCCTTGGGTAAAACATGAAGGGTGCTTGCAGGAGTCGGCATATGGAAAATAGACAAACCATGGGTTCACTGAACCTGCTTCACTGAAGCTTGACTCGTGCCTGATCAGCCGGTCTAAACAATTAAGGTTGTTGCAAAAGCCTCTCTAGGGTAGCACTATATCCTTGCAAGCTCAATCTACCCTGTCGCGACTCATTGAGCCGACAAACATTATGACTACAAAGTATCTTTGTGGTACAGTTAGATTTTTCAAAAAAAAACTCATTATAAGCCGTCATGTCTCATTGAGCCAACTCAATATTCTTCTCTGACCACATGAAGAATAATTATTTTGATGAAGACATGGAAAAACGCCTAGTAAGGCGGCTCATATTTTCAAAAGGGTGAGACTTCAGAGTCAATACACGTACGGTGCAGAACAATATTGTTTTCATCTCTAACCTATTACATGGCTCAGAAGGCCACCAAATGTTACATGGCCCAGAATTGGATTTTCTAAATTGATCTCCATGGGCGGTCTTCAAGTGACACCTTGTTCAAGTCGCCTCCAGATTATCCTGCATCGAGCTTTCTCCGTCTTGGATCCGTAAGTTGCCCATTGTCCAATTGCAATTGTTTAAGGCATGGAACTCAGCCTCGTCGGTCAAGATGGTGGACGGGTCAGCATCAGAGTCAAAAAGATGCTTACGGTGCTGCGGAGTCAGAATTGTGAGTTCATAAGAGGGAGGAGTGACACGTTTGTTGTTCTCATCATATGTCGCCTGATACTTGGTTAAGTCAAGACTGGCTACCAGTTGAGTCGCTGCTAGGCGAGATTCCTTCACACAACCATGATAATCCTCTTCCGTAAATTCTGACCCGTCGTCTTTATATTCTAGAAACCCGCGAGTTATCTCCTCCGGCTTAAGCTCTGGAGCATAAGCCAAGCATCGACTCAGGGTGGTCAATGCTCCTTTCCGGGTGGCTGATCTTTTTAATTCTTCAATCTGTGGTGGTAGTGTGGATAAGCACCCCAGCATATACTTGCTTGTCTTCACGGGCTTCTTATCACCCATAACGGCCTTAATAGTCATTATGCCGCCAGTATAAGTTGCTTTCTTAAGGTATATATTCCCTTCAGCTTCAATACACAATCATCATGCAGATTGGCGAATCAAGGACCTGCAGCAAGGATACATAATCATAAGTCGCCGATGTGTTTTACAACACGACTTTACAAATAAGGATAGCGGTGGATACTTACCGAAGCATTAGCCATTTTGGAGATGTGAAGTTTCAGCCCAGTCAGTTCCTGCACGACGACCTTAATTTTTTCTTCGGCTTGTTCGGCCCTTTTCAGCAAGGCGGCTCGCTCAGCCTTGGCTTTTTCTTCAAACTCTTTTTGATCGGCATTCATCTTGTCAATATCAACCAATGCAAGGCAAATCTTTTCTTCAAACTTAGCCCGGGCATCTTGTTGCTCCGCTAAGCTTTGCTTCAAGCCGGACACGGTTGAGTCGGCCTGGATCAGCGATTCCTGCAAAAATCCAGACGGTTATGACAAGTTTCATGCAGATTGCGAGCAATATCCCTGACACTTGGGGTCTAATGTATAATTCAATTTTTCCATGGTAATACATTAAAGCAAGACCCGGCTCATCTGCAAGAAGATGACCCGACGCTTGGGGACTATGATACGTCTCCAACGTACCTATAATTTTTGATGGTTTCATGCTATTATCTTGTCAAACTTTCGATGTTTTGCATGCCTTTTATTTATTTTCTCGGACTAACTTATTAATCCAGTGCCAAGTGCCAGTTCCTATTTTTTCCATGTTTTTGACCCCTTTCAGAGGAGATTTTGAAACGGAGACCAAACGGAAGAAAATCCCCGAAAAGATTTTTTCTGGAACGGAAGAAGATCGGAGAGCTTGGGGGCCAAGCCAGAAGAGCCCTAGGGGCCCCACAAGCCCCCACCCCGCGGCCAGGGGGGCTGCGCCATGCAGGCTTGTGGGCCCCCTGGAGGTCCCCTGACCTAGGTCTTGCTCCTATAAATTCTCAAATATTCCCAAAAAAATCAGGGGAGCATCATAATCACTTTTCCGCCGCCGCAAGCTTCTGTCTCCGCAAGATCCCATCTGGGGCACGTCCTGGTGTCCTACCGGAGGGGGGATTCACACACGGAAGGCTTCTCCATCAACACCATGACCTCTCCGATGATGCGTGAGTAGTTCACCATAGACCTATGGGTCCATAGTTAGTAACTAGATGGCTTCTTCTCTCTCTTGGATCTTCAATACAAGGTTCTCCATGATCTGCACAGAGATCTATCCGATGTAATCTTCTTTTGCAGTGTGTTTGTCGAGATCCGATGAATTGTGGATTTATGATCAGATTATCTATGAATCTTATTTGAGTTTCTTCTGATCTCTCTTATGCATGATTTCATATCCTTGTAATTCTCTTCGAGTTGTGGGTTTTGTTTGGCCTACTAGATCTATGATTCTTGCAATGGGAGAAGTGCTTGGTTTTCAGTTCATACCGTGCGATGACCTCATCCAGTGACAGAAGGGGTAGCGAGCCACGTATCGTGTTGTTGCCATCAAGGGTAAAAAGATGGGGTTTTCATCATTGGTTTAAGATTATCCCTCTACATCATGTCATCTTGCTTAAAGCGTTACTCTGTTCGTCATGAACTCAATACACTAGATGCATGCTGGATAGCGGTCGATGTGTGGAGTGATAGTAGTAGATGCAAAAAGTATGGGTCTACTTGTCTCGGACATGATGCCTATATGCTAGATCATTGCCTTAGATATCGTCATGACTTTGCGCGGTTCTATCAATTGCTCGACAGTAATTTGTTCACTCACCGTGATATTTTCTATTATGAGAGAAGCCTCTAGTGAACACTATGGCCCCCAGGGTCTACTCCACACCATATTTTCAGCCTTACACTTTTCACTTCGTTGCACTTTCCGCCTTCAGATCTCACTTTGCAAACAATCTTGAAGGGATTGACAACCCCTTTGAAGCATGGGGTGCAAGCTTGTTTGTGTTTGCGCGGGTACTTTGGACTTGACGAGGCCCTCCTTCTGGATTGATACCTTGGTTCTCAAACTGAGGGAAATACATACTGCTCCTGTGCTGCATCACCCTTTCCTCTTCAAGGGAAAAATCCAACGCAAATCAGAGAAGTAACAAGAAGAATTCCTAAGCGCCAGGGAAGGACTTTTGTTGCCGCAGCAGACTACAGGTTGAAGCTTTCTTCCAATTTAAACTAAAGACCCGGCTCATCTCCAAGAAGATGACCCGGCCCTTGGGGGCTACAGGTTGAAGTTTTCTTGAAATTTAAACTAAAGACCTGGCTCATCTTCACGAAGATGACCCGGCCCTTGGGGGCTACAGGTTGAAGTTTTCTTGCAGTTTACACTCAAGACCCGGCTCAACTCCAAGAAGATGACCCGACCCTTGGGGGCTACAGTTTGAAGTTTTCTTGAAATTTACACTCAAGACCCCGCTCATCTCCAAGAATATCACCCGGCTCTTGAGGGCTATAGGTTGAAGTTGTCTACAAAGCTTGCCAGAAAATTCCGACTCATAATTACAAAGATAACTCGCCTTTAGGAGGGCTAATGGGAGTACATGTGAAGGAGGGTAACATGTATCATACCTCATGTTTTCTCTTCATCATATTAACCAGGATTTTTTCCATTTTGTGACTCGTCTCCAGGTGACTCAAATAACCAGAATGTAATTCATCAAACTCTAGCTTCTCAATATTGGGAAGCTTATACTTGGTCATGCCCTTCTCTATAAAGACTGGGGCATCCTTGGGCGCATGCTTGGTCAATATTGCGTATGCACGTTCAGAATAGCATGTTCTGATAATGAAGACAGGCTCTGGATCAGGTGTCACGTCATCAGCCGCCTTTTGAGGGCTTGGCAGATTGAGATTCTCAGTTGTTTCCTTCTGCGGGCTAGGTAGCTTATCCTGAATATCAGGGAGATCGTTGGGAGCTTCAGCGTTAGACTCAGCCGGCTCATCTTGAGCTTCTGGGATGAAAGTGCTTATTCCCGTTTTCTCGGTCGCCTTGGGGTTAGACGATGACTCGCCGATTTTCCTCTTTTTGGCTTAAGCCCTCTAAGAGTAGCAGTTATGTTCAAATTTAAAGATTGGTGTCCAAAGAACATATTGGCAAGTGGACTTACCCCTAGAGGCGGATTAAAGGGGGAAGAGCCGAAGCAGCTGAGTCGCGAGATGAAGAAGGTGAAGCCTGTTGGACATAAGATTCAAAAGATTGTGTAAGTCATGAGAATTGGCCGCACAGGAAAGAAGGACATTTAGTATAACACATACCTCACTCTTTCACTTGCGACCGGCCGTTTTCTCGGGCAAGCCGGACAAGAGATCCCCAGAGTGGCTTTGAGTGTGACGTTTTGGTGTAAAACTCGCCTTCTTCAAAAGGAAATCGGGATCCAGATGAGTATCTGGGTGAGACAGGGGAAATTTTCTACAAACTCGACTTGCCGGCTTGGGAGGACAAGAATTTGAGTGAGAAGAAATGGAAATTACCTCGATGTATTCATCTTGGCTCTCCATGTCATCACCCTATAAAAGGAAACGACAACGCTTGAGTACGGGTTGTGTTAGAATAAGAAGGACAAAAGAATTTACCACTGAGTGTTCTTCTACCGCCCGAGACTCGCCCACAACGGACGACTCTAATGTGGCGGCTTTGCCATTGGTTTTCTTCTTTGGGGAAGTTTACGTCGGCACCTTTTTTACGGCAGTTTTCAATCTTCATTTCCAAAAAGGCGAGTTCTTATGATTAACATAATTGGAACCCGGGTGAGAAACAAGCTCAAAGTTATAAAAAAGCAAGACAAGCGAGTTGAGTTATTTCACCTCTCGAGCAGGGTTGGAGAGGCAAAACGGTTTTAAACCAATCTTGGAGCAATTCTCAAGTGGTTCGCCACACAGTTTCTTCACAGTATTGACAATATCTTCCTCTTCAAGCATGACGTTGTAGAAGCATTGCGGATGGTTTAAGCCCCATCGTATTCGCACATAAAGCCAACCCGGTGGCTCAAAGGCATTATCCGCCATTCCACCCAGCAGCGGATCAAATCAACGCCAGTAAGGCCGTTGGCGGTCAAGGCCCTGAGCTTTGCAAAGACAGGGGCAAGTGAAGCTTCTTCCTCATCAGTCAGTTTCTCGGGAGCTTAAAATCCATAGGCAGAAGTTCCAGCCTAAAACCATGTAAGGGGTTCTCAGCGGTTGGAGCAGTGTCGCGGCAGTAAAACCAAGTCTTCCCCAACCTTTGGGGTGACTAGGTAGAGCACAGTCGGGAACCCGCATTCTCGTCTTCTCTGAATGTTGACCCCACCAAGTTCTAGGCAGGGGCCGTCGGCGAATTCAGTTTGGCGATTCAAGTAGAAGAATTTTCTGAACAGAAGGACGGTAGGCTCTATTTGCAAGTAAGCTTCACAGAATACTTGGAATTGACAAAGGTTGGTAATGGAGTTTGGGCTTAAGTCTTGGGGATGGAGGTTAAAAAAGTGCAGGGCGTCTCTGAAGAATTTTGAGCCAGGCAGTGTGAAGGCCTGCTCAATATGATCAGTAAAGACCACCACCTCCCCATCGGCAGGTTGTGGAGGCCGCTCTCCCAAGGCGGCTCACCAACCGATTGTTTCCTACGGGGCTAGAGTTCCCACCTTTACAAAATCTTCAAGGACGGTGTTGCTGACCTGTGATGGCAAGCAATTACTTTTGGAGATGGTACCCATGGCCGCAAAACTCAAGAGTCGGGAACAGAAATCTGCAGAAAAGCGTTTGGCGGGTCGTAAGGATCTATAGAAGTATTAACTCGCCAACAAGTGGTTGGGGAGACATCTAAACAGAAATTATGACTCGCCGCAGCCTAAAGGGCGGGTTGCACTTTAAAGTTTTCCTTAGAGGGTTTCCTGGATCTGAGACAAGCACGTTTTCAACAGGGTGCCAGAAATTATGGATCTACGGGTGGCCCTAAAAAGCAAAATAATTCGCAAATTCAAGAACACTGAGGATACAACTGCACTATAAAATCCATGAGGTGATCTTGCGAAGCAATAAAAGGAGCAACAGATCTACTGCAGACTATTAACGGATCTACCGCGGTCTTTTACCAAACTACGGGATTCAAATAATGCCTATGAGGTAATAGCGTGATGAATGGATGCTTAGAGAACTCCAGCGTCGCCCTAAGAACAAGGGTAGCTTGTGAACCAGATCTACAAGGGAGAAGAGACTTGTCTGTTAAATGAAGACGTTGGCGGAGGTGGTCCGCTGAGATCTGCGCCGAGTACCATGCCCGACCGATCTAGGGACTGACAGATCCGGAGTGGAATCTCTGTGATGGCAGAGCGTTCATACCACGAGCTCGGGGAGGAAGAAGAAGGGGAGCAACGGTGCAGACGAAGGTGAGGGACCCCTTGCGACTATTTAAAGACCCGAGGCCGAAACTCAAAGGGCAAGCGCGGGAGTCAAGGGGGCACATTAAAAATCGGAAATGATGGTGCTTGGATTTTCGAGGTGATATGATAAAGTCAGAAAGATCCGTTGAGATGACGTCACTGAGATCCCTGAAATGATGGGGAAGATAACGTCATCCATAAGTAATTTGGTGATTTGGACGAAGCATGAAGATTGGCGGCTTGCCATTTTTTAAGAAGCCAAGTCAGAAAATCCATGTGAGTCACCATGGTCAGGAATAAAAGTTTATTGGCATGAATACATTCAAGTCAATATGGGGCCTAATGCTGGGGATATTACCCATTGTATGACCCGCCCTATTGGGTCGGGTCAGGTTCAGGGTGACTCAATGTGCGTAATTCAAGATGGGCTTAGACCCAAGACACAGAAGGCGTGAGGTGATCTCCATCATAGAGCCGGCTCAGCCCAAGAGCCTGGATGGCGACACAAGGCCCATGAAGAGGAAGACCCGTCAGATAGTTTCCTTGCTTGGGAGACACGATGGCTTAGAGATATGTCAGGTCACGGTTTGTAATGTGGCCTGGAATCTTGTAAACCTAGGACCTCGACCTGTATATAAAGGCGAGTCTCTATGGTAGAAAGATTAAGTTACAATCCATCGAAAGGTAGGTTAGGCGAGTTATGCACCCTTGTAATCGATTCCACCATCAATATACACAAAGCAGGACGTAGGCTTTTACCTCCATCGGAGGGGCTGAACCTAGGTAAATCCGAGTCTCACTTCCGCTTAACCCCTTTGAGTCGCCACCAAGGTGTGATGGCTCCATCTCTAAGTCCTTTCACGAGGACATCTGTTGTGACAAAACCACGACACTTCCCACCGTCTTATTACTCTAACTCGGCCTTGTTTAACTTCTTATTCTGGAAGGTAGTAGTCTTCATAGGCTTGTTGAAAATAGGTTTGTTCTTCCTTTTGTTCTTGTTCTGTTGGTACCTCTGCACCATGTGGGTAGGCTGAACCTCACCTCTTTTTTCTATAGTGTCTTTAACCCGATATTTCTCTTCAACATCAGGAGATGCATGATACATCTCCATCGTATCTAGTTTTCCAAACTCTTTTCCCTTGTTTTGGACTCTAATTTGCATGATTTGAATGGAACTAACCTGGACTGACGCAGTTTTCAGCAGAATTGCCTTGGTGTTATTTTTGTGCCGAAATCAAAGTTCTCCAAACGTCCTGAAAATCTACGGGGAGAAGTTTTGGAAAATAAGAAAAATATCTGCGCCAAGTTCCACCTAAGGGGTTGGGCCAGTGAGCCACAAGCCCTGGCTCCGCCACCACCACCCCTGGTGGCGGTGGGCAGGCTTGTGGGGCCCACACGGCTCTGCCGCCCCCAACCTCAGGTCTATAAGTTCACTTTTGTCCCAGAAAAAATAAAAAAAGAGAAGTTTTCGTCGCGATTGCAATACGGAGGCGCCGCCACCACCTATTCTTCATTTGGAGGGCAGATCTGGAGTCCGTCTTGGGCTCCGGAGAGGGGAAATCGTCGCCATCGTCATCATCAACCTTCTTCCCTCTCCACTTCCATGAAGCTCTTTGCCGTTCGTGAGTAATCTATTCGTAGGCTCGCTGGGCGGTGATGAGTAGGATGAGATCTATCATGTAATCGAGTTAGTTTTGATGGGGATTGATCCCTAGTTTCCACTATGTTTTGAGATTGATGTTGCTACTACTTTGCGATGCTTAATGCTTGTCACTAGGGCCCGAGTGCCATGATTTCAGATCTCAAATTATTATGTTGTCACCAATATATGTGTGTTTTAGATCCGATCTTGCAAGTTGTAGTTACCTACTATGTGTTATGATCCGGCAACCCCGGAGTGACAATAACCGGAACCACTCCCGGTGATGACCATAGTTTGAGGAGTTCATGTGTTCACCAAGTGCTAATGCGTTGGTCCGTTCTTCATTAAAAGGAGAATCTTAATATCCCGTAGTTTCCTTTTGGACCCCGCTGCCACGGGAGGGATGGACAATAGATGTCATGCAAGTTCTTTTCCCTAAGCACATATGACGACACACGGAATGCATGCCTACATCACATTGACGAACGGGAGCTAGCCACATATCTCTCTGTGTTAACTGTTGCATGATGAATATCATCCAAACGAATCACCGACCCATTGCCTACGAGCTTGTCTTGCTCTGCTGCTGTTACTACTGTTGCTACTACTGTTACTTGTCTTGCTCTGCTTCTACTGTTGCTACTACTGTTGCTACTTGCTATTGTTGTCACTACTGCTTTTCCTTGCCGCTGCTATTGCTCGTTACACTGCTGCTACCTGCTACAATCTTGATCGCTGGTCGTTGACGGGAACTAACAACTTCCGTTAACGAGGCAACTTGGCGCCATTGATACGACAGTTAGGAATAGTCTGTCGTCAACAGATCGTTTCTGACACCGTTGTTATCATACTACTTTGTTGTTACTACTTTGCTTGCAGATACTAATCTTTCATGTGTGGTTGAATCTGACATATTCAGCTGCTAATACTTGAGAGTATCCTCTCACCTCCTATAGGCGTACCAACAAATTTGGGTTGAATACTCTACCCTCGAAAACTGCTACAATCCCATGCTCTTGTGGGCCGTCAACAACATTCTTCTAGTTTTGATTGCCGGAGAGTGCTAGCAGCATTCTTTTGGTGCCGTTGCAAAGGGGAAGAACAGTTGGCATCAAGCATTTTTCTGGCGCCGTTGCCGGGGAGGTATTGCTATATTCTCTGAGTTACTTGGGATTTATATCTGCTGATCACTATGAAGAATCTGAAGGATCCAAAGACCAAAGTCTTGCCCTCAACTACGAGGGGAGGTAAGGAATTGCCATCTAGCTATGCACTTGATTCACCTTCAGTTATGAGTAAGTTTGCGACATCACCTCCTGCTAGAAATCTTGATATGTCGCATGTGCTTGATGATCCTTATGATGCTACTGCTAGAGATGCTATTCTTGATACTATGCCTGATGATACTATGCTTGATGCTATGTCTGATACTGCTAGAGATGCTATGCCTGATACTGTTATGCTTGATACTTCTAGAGATGCTATGCTTGATACTGCTTTGCCTCATGATGCTAGAGATGTTATTTTGCCTCATGATGCTATGCTTGATACTGCTAGAGATACCACTTTGTCTGATGTTCCACTAGGGGTATTACTTGATGCTCATATTGCTAGAGTTACTGCCAATGCTCGTGATGCTTCGGATACTACCGATACTATTGAGATAGAACCTGCTTTTGCTCCTACTAGATCTAGCTCTCCTAGATATGAATTGCCTGATATACCTGAGGGTTATGTTATGGAGGGAGAGATAGCTGAGGATTTTCTTGCATGTAAGGATGCCTATGACGCTGAGAAATTACTTCTCAAGTGGAAGGAAAAATATTGGGAAGCTAAGATGAAATATGACCCGAAGTTTGCCACTTCACCTATCTTTATCACCGATAAGGATAATGAATTCTTTGTCGATCCTGAGATAATCTCTCTAGTCGAATCTGATCATTTTCACGGTTATGAGTCTGAGACGGTCGTAGCCCATCTTGCCAAACTACACGATATAGCCTCCCTTTTCACTAAAAAGGAGAAGATCCGTCACTACTATATCCTTAAGTTGTTTCCTTTCTCTCTAAAGGATGACGCTAAAGCCTGGTTCACCTCTCTTGCTCCTGGATGTGTGAGTAGTCCCCAGGAGATGGTCTATTCCTTCTGTGAGAAATATTTCCCTGCCCATAAGAAGCAAGCTGCCCTGCAGGAAATATACAACTTTGCTCAACTCCAAGAAGAGAGTCTTCCACAAGCTTGGGGGAGGCTCGTCCAGCTACAAAATGCTTTGTCTGATCACCCTCTTAAGAAGAACGAGATACTTGATATCCTCTATAACGGATTTACCGATGCCTCTAGAGACCACCTAGATAGTTGTGCCGGTTGTGTTTTTAAGGAACGAACTATAGGACAAGCTGAGACCCTTCTGAATAACATCTTGATCAACGATAATGCTTGGACTATTCCCGAACCACCTCCTAAGCCAACTCCGAAGAAAAGAGGTATTCTATTCCTCAGTCCCGAAGATATGCAAGAAGCCAAGAAATCTATGCAAGAGAAAGGAATTAGATCTAAAGATGTGAAAAATCTACCACCTATCGAAGAGATCCATGGTCTCGATAACCCGATACAGGTAGTGGAAGTGAATTCTCAATGTAGGTTTGATGAGAGTGATATTCCTTTTGATAAACCTGCTAGCCTATGCTTTAATGAATTTGACAACTTCGTTGCCAAACAACAGAGTTTCAATGATTATGTTAGCAGACATTTGGAACAAAGTACTCGTATGCTTAGCCATTTAAGTGCTTGTGTAGACACAAATGTCAATTATTTGAAGCTTCTGAGTAAACATGCATCTATGATTACTACTCAGGTAGAACAAGTACTTAAAGCTCAGAATGACCTGCTCAATGAATTAAATGACAACTCTGTCAGAGTCATTACTAGAGGAGGCAAAATGACTCAGGAACCTTTGTATCCTGAAGGTCATCCTAAGAGAATTGATCAAGATTCTCAAGGAATCAATGCTGATACACCCAGTCATCCTAAGGAGAAGAAGAAGGATGATAGAAGCCTGCATGCCAGTTCACCAAATATTGTCACACCGGAAGATCCTAATGATATTTCTGCGTCTGATGCAGAAACACAATCTGGTGATGAACATGAACCTGGTGACAATATGGATAGTGATGTTCATAATAATGCTCAACCTAGCAATGATGAGGATGTGGAGATTGAACCTACGGTTAATCCTGATAACCCACAACCTAAGAAATATGACAAGAATGAGTTCACTGCTAGGAAGCATTGTAAAGAAAGGGAGCCATGGGTTCGGAGACCTATGCCCTTTCCTCCTAAGCCATCCAAGAAAAAGGATGATGAGGATTTTGAGCGCTTCGTTGAGATGATAAGACCCATCTTTCTGCAGATGCGGTTAACTGATATGCTCAAGATGTCTTCGTATGCCGAGTACATGAAAGATATCGTGACTAATAAACGGAAGATACCAGATCTTGAGATCTCCACCATGCTTGCCAATTACACTTTTAAAGGTGGAACTCCTAAGAAACTTGGTGATCCCGGAGTGCCCACTATACCTTGCTCCATTAAAGGAAACTACGTAAGAACTGCCTTATGTGACCTTGGAGCCGGTGTTAGTGTTATGCCGCTCTCTCTTTATCGTAGACTTGAATTGGATAAGTTGACACCCACTAAAATTTCTCTGCAGATGGCCGACAAATCAACTGCTTTCCCTATCGGCATTTGCGAGGATGTGCCTGTTGTGGTTGCTAACACCACAATCTTAACACACTTTGTTATCTTGGATATTCCCAAGGATGATGCCATGGCTGTCATCCTCGGAAGACCCATTTTAAACACTGCAGGGGCTGTTATAGATTGCAACAAAGGCAATGTCACTTTCCATGTCAACGGTAATGAGCACACCGTGCACTTTCCGAAGAAACGATATCAAGTACATTGCATCAATGCTATCGAAAAGACTTCATCAATTATTATTGGGAGCTTTGAATGCCCTATTCCTCGTGTCAAGATGAAGTATGATTTGCTTGTTGGGCAGATACATATCCCCATTGAGGTGACTTAGTGGCTATTCGAAAATTCTCCGTTCTCTCTTGTGATTCGAGAAGGTTTTGTCAGAAGGACTTGATCAATCCCATTGACGGATTTCTTTCGATGACCATGAAACGGATGAATCAAAGAGTCAGATACCTCCGTTTTAAGCTTTCATTTTCTGTTGCTTAGAAGAAAAATGATAGAATTAGTTTAGCTCTTCCTGTTCTCTGTTTTAGCGTCCCGGAGAAAAATACCTCGAAAATAAAAGTTCTCCAATGGTCCTGAAAATTTAGTATGATTTTTTCTGGAATTTTTGAAAATTTCTGGGCCTGAGAGCTGGCTTGGGGGCAAAACCAGTGGGCCACAAGCCCTGCCATCGCCACCTACCCCCTGGTGGCGGAGTGCAATCTTGTGGGGCCCACAGGCACCCCCTCCTCTCATTCCAGCTCCCAGCCTCTACTTCCGCCTCCAGAAAAAATTGTTTCGCAGCTCAAACCCGTGTTCTTGCTCATTTGGCTGTGATTTTCGATCTCCTTGCTCAAAGCACCATTCTCCTAACCGTTTTGGGGAAATTACTCCTTGGTAAGTGACTCCTCCGTTGGTCCAATTAGTTTTTGCTCTAGTGCTTTATCCTTCGCGTATTCTTGCTACCTTGGTGACCCTGTTCTTGAGCTAGAAATGTTGATTTTAGCAGGTCCCAAGTAGTTTTAGCGCGTGATACGGTCTCTAGGCACTAGTAGGAGTAGTTGCTACAAGTTGGGTTAATCCTTATTCACTTTTCTTTCGAAGTCTCTAAAAATTTCAGAATTTTTCAGAGCTAGAAAAGGAAAAGATGAGGAGGTCTTGAGAGGCTCTTCAAGCCGTAACCCCAAGGAGGATGAGAAGAACCACCCCAAGTACGTAGTCCCTCGAGTCACAGAAGTTCGAGCATGCGAGTGGCCAAGTGATGAATTTTTGCGCGCCGCCGGACTTTATGAAGACTTTTATTACTTGGTCGAGAACGCAGGTCTTACTGCATTCGTTGAAGATAAGTGCTCACAATACCTCCTCCTCACCAATATTTTCGTTCAAAGCTTCAACTTTTATCCGATGAAGAATCCTCCCATGGTTGAGTTCATGATATACGATGTCCCCCAGTGCATGACGCTGCAGGATTTTTGCAATGTATGCAAACTACCTTATGTTGGATATCCGTGACCCTCGTCCACGAGACTTGGAGGATTTCATTGGTTCTATTGCTGTTGGGGAGGAGAGCGGAGTGTCTCATGCTAGAATTGCTAGCATACATTTTCCTGTGCTTCGGTACTTCTCATTATTTGTGGGAAAATGTTTGATTGGTTGTGGGGAGGTTGGATCACTTAGTTCTCCAGACCTTGCGGTTCTGCGCGAAGGCCTTTATAACGATAAGACTTATAGCTTGGGCGCTATAGTAGCTCAACGGTTGAACCTGAACCGTTCTAAAGGTGTTGTCTATGGAGGTATCTATGCTACCAGTCTTGCCAGACACTTTGAGATACCCATTAGACTGGGAGAGGAAGGAGAGATGCTTCTCCGCGAGAAATATCTGGATTATGACAGCATTGTTCGCCATGATTTTCTGGATAGAGATGCTAGTAGACGGATGATTTATAACCTGGTATTTAGTCAGGGTACACGAGAGACTATTACTTTGCCTGCTCCTTCTTTGTTCGATCTTCATGCAGGCAGGTACACTATTATGCCCGTGGACATCTACGCATATTGGGGCTTGGCCCAACCACGGGCGCCGGTGCCTGAGCCGCCAGTCGAGTACCAGACGCCAGTTTATCAGTGAGAGCCAAAAGAGGTCACTCAGCAGTGGCATCCACAGTCTGCTCCGGAGTATCCTGGAGCAGGTTATTTCCCACCTTGGGAGTAGACCAAGCTAGGCCAAACGCCTAAGCTTGGGGTAGTACGTGTTCTCACCGACTTTACATTCATGCTTATGCTTTCACTTTGTTAGCCGGTGTTCACACTTTGCCACTGTATTATCCATGCTAGTTTATTTTTGTTTTCTTGTTTTCTTGTTTTGTGTCCTTTTGAGAAAACCCAAAAAGATTTTTCTTTCTTGTTTTGCTTCTTGGGAGCTTTCCCGTGTAAATAGTTTTCTTTTTCCTTGTGTCTAGGTAGAAGATATTGGTTACAATGTTTATTGGTTCTTACATGCTTACCTGTTTAGCTTTCAAAGAGCCATATTACTTTGTCTTCTCCTTTGTGTTTGCCTGCCGATTCAGCTTAGTCCAATGCGCTTATTATTGTTCACATCGTTCGATCGTGCAAATGAAAGGCAACAATGATGATATATGATGAAGTGTCTGAGACTGAAAAGCTGGTATGAACTCTATCTATTTTGTTTTTGTAAATATGACTAGCTTGTCGACCCAGATTTAGCTTTGTTGTGAGAGAACCATGTTTGCAATGACAACTTAGATATCATAGTTTCTGATGCCATGCTTATTTAGCTGAGAGCTTATAATGGTTTGTCTTGAATGTCAACATAGATTTTGAGATAACTATGATGTAGTATGATAGGATGGTATTCTCCTTTGAATGTTTCAAGTGGCTTGACTTGGTGCATGTTCATGCATGTAGTTGAAACAAAGTCAACATAGCCTCTATGATGTTCGTGTTCATGGTGATTTATATCCTGTTCATGCTTGCATTTAATGTTAGTCAAACTTATTGCATCTTGATGATTGTTGTCGCTCTATAGTTGGTCGCTTCCCAGTCTTTTGCTAGCCTTCACTTGTACTAAGCGGAATACTACTTGTGCATCCAGTTCCATAAACCCAAAAGTTTCTCCATGAGAGTCCACCATACCTGCCTATTTGCGGTATCTACCTGTCGTTCCAAGTAAACTTGCATGTGCCATTCTCTAGACCATCAAGAAATAATCTGTTTTGCATGCCCGAACCGCTCATGTGGTGACAGGGGGCTATTGGTATCTTCCATGCTAGGAGTGTTATCCTCGACATGTGTTTATTCACTGTCATTCACGAGAAAGGGGCCGGTGATTGGAATGCCCAGTTCCACGCTTAAATCAAAAACATAACTGTAAAACAAGACTCCCCCCGGATTGATGTTAGTATGGACAGTACCCGAGGATTCGGCTAGCCATGGAGTGTGATTGATTGGTGGTGGGGGAGTTAAAACTTTACTTTTCTGTTTGGGAACCGCCTATAGCATGAGTAGCATGGAAGATATTGAGAACTCTTGGTCATTGCGTTGACAATGAAAGCATGCCACCCAAAATTATTATCTCTGTTTTCAAAGCTTGAGCTTTGGCACCTCTGCAAATCAATGTTTCCCTTTGCGAAGGGCCTGTCTATTTATTTTCCTGTTGAGTCATCCTCCTCTTATATAAGCACCAATTAGAGAGCACCTCTGTCATTTTATGCTTTGCTTTTCATTGATATTGAGTATGGCTATGACTGGATCTTCGTTGCTATGAATTACAATGTTTAGTGAGCCCTTGATCTTTGAAAGTGCTCTGCATTTATGTTTTCCGGTCTCAGAAAGAGCTAGCGAGATACCACCTATTAATATTGCTTCATGCTTGTTTTGATTGAAGTGTTGGTATTTGAAACTCATTATTATTTGCTCGTTAGCTGATTATGCCATTGATATTAGTTTACCGTGAGACCTTTGTGTCACTTGCTTATGTGGTTAACTTGTGACCTTGCTGAAATTATGGTTATGAGTTAGACATAGTTGCAAAAACAAGATCAAACAGAGTTTGTCAAAGTTTTTCTTTCTCTCTCACTTTGTCAACTGAGTTGCTTGAGGACAAGCAAGGTTTTAAGCTTGGGGGAGTTGATACGTCACCATCGTATCTACTTTTCCAAACTCTTTTGCCCTTGTTTTGGACTCTAATTTGCATGATTTGAATGGAACTAACCTGGACTGACGCTGTTTTCAGCAGAATTGTCTTGGTGTTATTTTTGTGCAGAAATCAAAGTTCTCCAAACGTCCTGAAAATCTACGGGGAGCAGTTTTGGAAAAAAAGAAAAATATCTACGCCAAGTTCCACCTGAGGGGGTGGTCTAGTGGGCCATAAGCCCTGGCTCCGCCACCACCCCCCTGCTGGCGGTGGGCAGGCTTGTGGGGCCCACACGGCTCTGCCGCCCCCAACCTCAGGTCTATAAGTTCACTTTCGTCCTAGAAAAAAATAAAAAAAGAGAAGTTTTCGTCGCGTTTGCGATACGGAGGCGCCGCCACCACCTATTCTTCATTTGGAGGGCAGATCTGGAGTCCGTCTTGGGCTCCGGAGAGGGGAAATCGTCGCCATCGTCGTCATCAACCTTTTTCCATCTCCAATTCCATGAAGCTCTTCGTCGTTCGTAGGCTCGCTGGGCGGTAATGAGTAGGATGAGATCTATCATGTAATCGAGTTAGTTTTGATGGGGATTGATCCCTAGTATCCACTATGTTCTGAGATTGATGTGGCTACTACTTTGCCATGCTTAATACTTGTCACTAGGGCCCGAGTGCCATGATTTCAGATCTGAAATTATTATGTTGTCACCAATATATGTGTGTTTTAGATCCGATCTTGCAAGTTGTAGTTACCTACTATGTGTTATGATCCGGCAACCCCGGAGTGACAATAACCGGAACCACTCCCGGTGATGACCATAGTTTGAGGAGTTCATGTGTTCACCAAGTGCTAATGCGTTGGTCCGGTTCTTTATTAAAAGGAGAACCTTAATATCCCGTAGTTTCCTTTTGGACCCCGCTGCCACGGGAGGGATGGACAATAGATGTCATGCAAGTTCTTTTCCCTAAGCACGTATGACGACACACGGAATGCATGCCTACATCACATTGACGAACGGGAGCTAGCCACATATCTCTCCGTGTTATAACTGTTGCATGATGAATATCATCCAAACGAATCACCGACCCATTGCCTACGAGCTTGTCTTGCTCTGCTGCTGTTACTACTATTGCTACTGATGTTACTTGTCTTGCTCTGCTACTGTTACTTGTCTTGCTCTACTGCTTCTGTTGCTACTACTGTCGCTTGCTAGTGTTGCTACTTGCTACTGTTGTCACTACTGCTTTTCCTTGTCGCTTCTATTGTTCGTTACACTGTTGCTACCTGCTACAATCTTGATTGCTGGTCGTTAACGGGAACTGACAACTTCCGTTAATGAGGCAACTTGGCGCCATTGATACGACAGTTAGGAATAGTCTGCCGTCAACAGATCGTTTCTGACACCGTTGTTATCATACTACTTTGTTGTTACTACTTTGCTTGCACATACTAATCTTTCAGGTGTGGTTGAATCTGACATATTCAGCTGCTAATACTTGAGAGTATCCTCTCACCTCCTATAGGCGTACCAACAAATTTGGGTTGAATACTCTACCCTCGAAAACTGCTACGATCCCATGCGCTTGTGGGCCGTCAACAACATTCTTCTAGTTTCGATTGCCACAGAGTGCTAGCAGCATTCTTCTGGTGCCGTTGCAAAGGGGAAGAACAGTTGGCATCAATGCACTCATATTTTCAAATGATATCTACTGTCTCTTATGTTTAGTTGTGGCGAAATTCTTCAACGAAGGAGGTAACTTGTCAATCATGCACCCTAACCATGAATTTATCGGGTAGAACACACTTAGGGCTTGTTCTGTTAATCCCAACAAGGAGGGGATTGGAGAGGATTGGAGGGGATTGAAGTGGAATTTGACTTATAGGGGATTTAATCCCTCCCAATCCCCTCCAAACCCCTTCAATTCTCAAACAACCGAACAAGGCCTTAAGGAGTTTCAGTTGCTTCACAATGCAATGTATCTCATGAGCTTGTTCAACCACAGAATGGTTATTCACTATCTTTTAGTCGTGGGAATTCTCCATGGTGTACAATTCAGTGTCTGCATCCGTTGCACCAAATTTAGCATTTAGTGCATCCAGCAGTGTCTTCCCATCTTGTATGTGCATGTACACATCACAAAGATGGTCAACAAGAACACTCAGAACACATCCTACAAAGATAGTGTTGACTTCCTAAAATTTTCTCTCATTTTCATCTCAAGCTCCCTCTAACATGCCGACACTAACTTGGACTATCACAACAGTAAGCCAAATAGTGGTCCTCGCTTGCCACCTATTAAAGTGCACATCGATAAACTTATTCGGCCTCAGTGCATCAATGAATCCAGTCATTGATAACTTGGGAAAGTGCATACAGTTAGGTTTTTGGGTTGTTGAAATATTAGGTAAATTCAAGATTAATTCCAATAAAAAATTCATGACTATAGCAAAAATTAGCATGCAACAATCTAACATATTAGGTGAACGGGTAAACATGCACAACACGACCGTAGATGAAACAACAACTATAGATAGAGACATGAAGATATCACGATGGACGTATTGTTCGTTAGCTCTTGCAGGAGCGATGTTGTTGATGATGATGCTCGCGATGATCTGTTATAGAGGACGATGAGTAGCACTGTCCGACTTGGTAGGAAGATCACCCGTGATGACGAACTTAAGCAGTCGCACAGAGCACTTCCCAAAAACCTAAATTGTCCCCTCCTTGTGTAGGAACACAAGGACAAATAGTTCCAAAGACCTACTCTCTCGCACATCGATGCATGTCAGCGTTCGGGATAGAGTATAGTATGATAGAGGTGAAAGTTGTGATATGAGGCAAATCCCTAGGTGTTTTTTGGTGTGTCTTTGGTCAAGGTCCATAAGCAGTATATAAAGGAGAACCAGAGGTGGTATCGTGTCGCGATCATGATCTGAAATTGACTTGGTTTCCAAGTCAAACTTACCGGACAAGGAAACAATGAACCTGTCCATCAAGACACCAAAAAAATAAATGGCAAACGGAAGTTGCGCTCGTGCAAGGCAACCGACCGAATTTCGGTGGACCATTCACACGTATGTCGCGCGTACGTGTCACACCAGCCCCGGCCAGAGCCCGCGTCCAAACATTTCCCGGTGAGGAGAGGCGAGCGAGCGCGCGTGTGGTATTCTCTTTCTCTCCTTCACACCTCACTAAGTGTGGTATAGAGAACAGACTATATATAGAGATCCAACATTGCAGCACGACAGCGGGAGCTTCACGGGCATTTCAGGGCTGCTCAGGCATGTGGGCCCACGGGCTTGGTATACTCCTGTTGTTATGTCCGGTCAGATCCTGTCGGTGACGGGGAGGTTGAGCCCTTCCGTGTGTTGACAGTGCGGCTGCTCTCAGTCCCGGCTCCTTTTCTTCGTTGTGCAGGTCCTACTGCGGTGTCGTGGTTAGGCAACGACGGAAGCTTCAAGACCGTGTTGGTGCAAGGCGGTGGTCGGTTTGGTGGCGAGCTCTGGAGCGCCCGAGGTGAAGGTTTGCATCAGGAGAAATACCTATCGACCTGGCCGACACCGACGCAGTGACGAATGAGGGTGCCGCTGGACCTTGCTGGAGGGCGTTGGGGGTTACCCTCCCTCTCTCCTCGCTGCGTACCAGGGGAAACCCTTGGCAATAGCGTCGACATCGTGGCGTCCCTTCTTGAAGATGTTGATTGGTACCAGTGCTTCGCAGTCTTGGAGCTTGGTGGGAGATCTGTGGTGGGCGCAGTGGTCGCGAGGCTTCTTCGTTTTTGTCCATCTGTCATTATTGGCATTTGTTCCTTTTGTATTTTCTCTTTCATTTCTTTTGCGCATGACTGTGCTGCTTCTCTCCCACCATATCTATCGTTGGTTGTATCGGTTGGTTGATTTGTACTACAAAAAGGGGAAACCTTTTTTCATGAGAGATCCAACACTTTTTCAACTAGCAGTTTCAGGCTAAACTTTAGCATCATTACTTGTCATTATTTTATGAACCACTTTAAAATTTAAGAAATTGTTAATGACCAAGTCTATTTATTTCTAACAGACTCGAGGCGCCACTAGGCACTAGATCATACTCCCTTCGTTTTTTTTTTGCTCCGCGTATAAGATTTGGTCAAAGTCAAACAACATAAAGTTTGAACAAATTTATATAAAAATATATAAATATATACTATATTAAAATTATATAGTATGAAAATACATCTCGTAGTGCATCTTATAATATTGATTTCATGTTGTGAGTGTTGATATTTTTAATATAAAATTAGTCAAACTTTACAAAGCTTGACTTTGACCAAACCTTATATGCAGATTAAAAAACGAAGAGGATATATGTGTACGACCTCTTGCTTGTAGAGAATTTCACGCGCGGACAAACACACGTACATCAATTGCCTTGCTTTCATGTGTGTCGTTGTTTGGTGACTCCGATTTTGCTAATGGTGACCGAGCCATGGGCAAATATCACATTAGTTTATATTTCAATCGCTAGTGTAGGACGATGTATATGACGTATCAACCACACGAAAACGGATGAGATCTAGAGAGAAAGTGTAGGTTTACGCATGCACCAATAGAGCGGTGACTCGTCAAGGTCAGAAAGGCGTCCTGCTTAATTAGGCGAGGCAAATATGCCATGTGAAACATACCTTGTGTATGCTAGAAAAGATGCGTGGCACGGCAGCGAAGCTAAGCTGTGGAGGTATGGACTCTCTGGTCATTCAAAGTCAGCTCTAAGATATGTACAACTCTTCTACTCCAATTAATACGGTATGGATCTTTTGCCCATCAAGATTAGGCAAAGTTTGACAGATGTGCAGATCGTCGTGCGATGTCTCTTCTCGTTAAAATTAAGTCAAAGGCATGCAGTTCAATTAAAGCATTAATCATGATTCGTTCAATTGCTGGGAAAGAAAGTACTACCAAGAAATGCTTTCAGTAGCAGAAACTGTGTTATTACATTTTGAAGCTCAACACGAGGGCGGTACAGTTAACTCTTGTACCAAAGAAAAAAAAATCCATCTAGAGAACACACAGAGAGAGAAAGAGAGATGTTGAGAGTTTCTTGGATAGAAAGATTAAAAAAATGCGCGTGAAAGGTATTGAGCGAGAGCGCGACGCGGATGAAACGAACCCGTCCTGATGTGGACCGACACCACCTCCAGAAACCACCCAAACCAAAAACGTAGTTGCCGTTAAATATGAGTATACAGAGAAACTGCGCGTGAAATACATTGTTTACAGCATTTTTCTACAGATACAGAGAACGATGCTACGAAAACCTGTAGCCAGAAATGCAAGCGACTCCTTTGCAAAACTGTTACCTCCCACTAGTCCACTACACATACTTTTTTTCTGCGATGTTGTGAAGAATGTGTTTTCCAGCTATGAACCCGGAACTATGCTACCCCGCAAATAAAATTAAAAAAAAAATCGCAACTGTGCTGCATTATAGTTATTTTTTATGTCTAAAAGTAGAATTTCTTTCTGGGGACAAAAGTAGCACAGCACATATCTATCTCTCACAAGCCAAACAAGTCAAGCGTAGAATCATAGAGACCGTGTGGGCAACACAACATTCCTGTCAAGGAGGATTGCAAACTTTATGAAAAAGGCACCTCATCTCACTCGAAAAGTATGTGGAGAGTCCATATCAGCCATTACTCCAGGATCCCATTTTGTTATGGCAAATCTTTCTCTTGCTAAAAGTGCAACCTAACCTGGCTGTAGATGTTAAGCTGTGACCATGTCCAATAATCTAGAGGCAGATGTGATGTAGCGGTCTCAGATTAGCGTATGTCCACTTCTTGAAGTGCTCCTGTGTCGCGCGCGTCCTGGTTCACTAGACAGAGAAAACAGACGAGAACCCACCACAAAGTTTCTACTCCGTCTGTAAACTAATACTAGACAGTGATCTAAACGCTTTTATATTACTTTACCGAGGGAGTAGTTCGTTGTGCAGCATTGTCTCACCGTCTGTGCCAAAATGGAACTTGGTGCAGATAACGCATGATATACGAGCTACCCAGAACGCCGTTGGATTTGTCCAGCACTCGTGCTCCGAGCCGATCATGCACCCATCCATGATCCATCCATCTGCCCCAGCGACGGATTGGATGGGGAGTAGTCTTGGTGGCCTATGGTTCTTGGTAGTTAGTGGTCACGTCCCGAAACGATCCCTGATATCTAATCTGATGCAGAAACAAATGCTTATTATGGATGCTTCCGTGATAAGAAAACATGGAAACGAAGAGGCCCCACGTCAACCGCCACTGGCTGGGTCTTGTCTAATCACCGGATAAAATGGGCTACAAAACCCGTGCCCTAATCAACAGACTGAAAGCAACCTGCATCTGGACATCCACATCGGATTAATTAACCAAATCCCTGGGGAAACGAAATAATAAGATAATTGAGAATCCTTAGGGGCAACATGGGTGATGCACCCTACCCTTCCTGACCATCTCCCTGTGATCATTGACGGGGAGTTAAACAAGTGTTGGCTAAGCTGTCCATGGCCAATAGCTAGGGGGCACGCACAAGGAGATACAAGGAGAAAAGGTGTAGGTGACTGCCACTGCTGGTGGAGCCTAAAGTTCTGACGTCACTGCGCCTCAGCGATTTGGACAGCTAATGATCCAATCCGACTTCCCAGAGCCCGAGGACCCACCCAGGATATGCGACTAGTTTTCATGTGTCTTGCTTGGCCTTTCCCTTTTTTTTAAGGAGCAACCGAGAATTTGAATATTTCCATGTGTCGCAGCAGTACAACTAATGAATTGACGGATGATTCTTTCGCAAAAGAAAGAAAAAAAAATGGATGGAAGATTCCTGCTGATCCTTTTCGTTGCCGCGCCGTCTCGGCCGGGTTTTGATGCACGAAGCGAGCGCGTGCCAACAGCGAATGGATCGCCGCGAAACTCGCCACGGCTTGCGTCCCGGCGCGCCTTACCTGCGTCTGTGTGTGCTGTGCGCGCACGCAAAATCGGGCCCGTCCCGCTCGTCGCCGTCGGCCGCCGTGCGTGTGTGTGAGCGACAAGCTTTCGCCCTCACCCTCACCCTCACCCCCGCGTCGAGCTACGGTTGGTTCGTAGGTTGGTTGTTAGGATCAACGGATGTGCTCGTTTCCTTCCCTTTTTTTTTTGTCCCTTCCTCGGCCGTTGCTCGCCCGCGAGTGTTTTCCGAAACAAGATAAGGCTGGAGCTTGTACGACGCCTATAGTACGTACGTATATGTGTCGAGTTCACCAACTAACTGGACGACGTGGTCCGGGAATAATTGGACGATCGAAACAAGAGCGAACCCATCGCCCGCGGCCGCGGTGGCCCCCTCCGTCGGCCCAAAACCATGATCCATCTCATCTCTCCTCTCCTCTTGCTAGATTTCGGAAGGCGTCCATGAGCAGTAGCAGCACAGCTGGTAGTGCCTCTCGCCACGTCGAGTTACGCCCACAAAGGCGTAACCGAGCGATCAATTAGCAAGTGTAAAGCGGTAGCACAAAGAGAAGACAAGCATCGATTCACATAGTGACATGTCAAACTCAAGCAACAGCAATTAATGGCGGTACATGTACATACAAAGCTAGCGCTAGCTGTCTGGCCGGCTCATCCACAGCGCCCAAATTAATCAATTCATAAATGGATCTCAAGTCCTCCCCCTAATCTACACCCATTAATTGTATAACCATCATGATTGTTACTGCTACTCCCCATAATCACAATCAGAGTAGTAGTGATATGTACACACAGATCAAGATATGAACCTAGGACTAGTTAATTTAATTTAATTAATCAACATAATTAAGGAGGCCTAGCTAATCCCTGGAGGTCCGTCTGGATGGATAATCACCTGATCCAACCCGAGATTGAGAATCCTCCGGAAAGAAGATGATGCATCAGCAAACCACTAACACGAGCATCACACACCAAGTCAAGTAATCCAATCGAGTAATTAATCAAGGAGAGCCAGAGCCAGAGCCAATCGTGTGGCACGCAGCTCCGATCGATCCGGGCGTCATCAGTACTTCCAAATGTCGGCGAGGTTGAGGGCGGGGTACTCGTCAAGGTGGTCAAGGAAGTCTTGATTGTGGGACGACGGTGTGGGCGCCGACGAGATCTCGGCGCAACCGGCGGCGTTGGGGTCGGTGCTGAGCCCGGTGTCGCGGGACGGGCTGAGCGCAGACGTCTGCCCCGAGACCTGCTCCGCCTTGCAGTACCTCCGGATCGCCGGCGACAGGTCGCCGGAATTAGCGGCCGGCAGGGAGAAGTACGGGCTCGAGTACATCATGTGCGGCGGCATGTGCTGTTCCATCTTAACCTCGAGTCCGGATCCGGAACGGCCACCGGTGGCGTAGGCAGAGTTGGAGTTGAAATCGATGACTTGGTCGACGTCGCCGCCCAAGGGAGGGTCCATGAGGGGCGGCAGCTCCCCGGCGTCAAGGAAGTGGTCACTGATGAAGCCGAACGAGCTGACTCGCTCGATCCCGGCGTCCGGCGCCGCTGCCATTGCCGTTGCCATAGCCCCGTTGGTGGCCGTGAGCTCTTTGTTGAACACCTTGGACACGGCCCACTCGTCCTGCACGCCAATTAGTCAAGTATTTAGCAAATCAAGCAGAGAAATTAAAGGAGGGATGAAATAGGATCGAGAGCTAAACCAACCAACCTTGGCGGAGCGCGGGAGCGGGTGGGGGAGCCTGCCCTCGAGGCGGAACTCGTGCATGACCCAGCCGGTCTTCTCGCCGCGGGGTGCACGGCCTAGGTAGAAGACGAGCGTCTTCTTCATTCCGACGAGGATGCCCCTCCCCCGGAAGATCTCCTTGTCCTTGCCGGTGGCCTTCCAGTAGCCGCTCATGGTGGCGCGGTTGGTCCTCGTCCCCGTCGGGTACTTGCGGTCTTTATGGCAAAAGAAGTACCACTCCTTCTCGCCCATCTTGGCCTTGCCTGTCCGGCCGGTGGAAACACGCAAACTAAGTAAGCTTAAGGCACGGCCCGTCGGGCTCGGATGATCAGATCAGAGGAGCAGCTTAATTTGGACGTGTACCTGGGAGATGCCATGGCTCGCACTTGTTGAGGTCGACCTCGCCGATGACGCCGGAGCAGAAGCGGTGGTCGAGAGCCTTGGGGGTGAGGTAGTGCGAGATGATCTCCTCGTCCGTGGGGTGGAACCGGAACCCCGGCGGCAGGTCCAGCCCCGCCGCCGCGTCCTCCACCTCCGTCGCCTGGTTTATCACCGAAACCTCAGACATCTCCAAGCCGGGCGCCGAAGCAAGCTAGCTAGCTAGAGCTAGAAGAAGAGGAAATGGAGGCCGAGAGAAAGAGAGAGAGGCGTGTGTGAAAGAGAGAGGGAGAGGCGGGTTTAGGAACAAGGGAGAGAGACTGGGGGGAGGAACCGAGGGCCGGCTTATATAAGGCTCCACGCGGTCACGCGCAGCGAGAGAGAGAGAGAGAGCCGTGCGGCTTGCGGGCCAAGACCCCTCCCGTCCTTCACTTCTTACCGCGCGCACCGCAGCTGTGGCCCTTATCTTAAGCAACTCTAGTAATTACTTGTCCTCATCTTAATGGCTCTTGATTCATCCTCTCTTCTTTCCTAGGCCCCAACACCAACTCTCTCACATTCAGAGTATCTTCTCCTCCTCCACCACCACCGGCCGGTGTCCTGTCCTGTGGAATGAATATTCACGTTAGATCACGGCTAACGCGGCAACAATGCGTTGGAACGAACCTGACTCCTTCTTATTTACTTACTGTATATGTTTTCTCTAATATGCCTCATGCACCGAGATGGTGGGAGTACCTTACTTTAAATATAAACCCACACTAGTAGTAGTACTCATGGCAGTTCATACATAAACCTGACTTCTTATTTACTCATGGACTGTCATTAAGATGGAGTACTAGTAATGACAGTTCATACATATACACATTGGATTTAATGTTAGTTTGATTAACTCTGACTTTGCAAACCGGCACATCCCCACCGCACATGCAACCAGAAGAATTCAACCCATCCGCACTGGCCGGAACGCAAGAAACATAGAGAAGTACTAGTGAGTAACATCCAGTTTCTTTTCCATAAATAAAAAGGATGACTAGAAGTTGATATGGCAGCTATTTGTAACCCCCGCGGAATCCACACATGGAGTTCATGTCAGATTGATATCCATCCGTGGTTGTCCCGTTCCCTTCTGCTTTCTCATCCGCATCTTTTTAGTTGCAGACTTTCTTGGGTTGTTTGTTTACGGGAGCGACGTGCCATCGAGACAGCCCGCGACCACCACAATTTTCTGCAGCGCCTTTCCCTTTCCCAAGTGGAGAGGACACGCTCGGTGCCATCATCGAGGAGCGCTCCCAAAGTTTTCAACCTTTCACTCATCGAGTATACATCCCCCGCTTTAAAAGGAAGGCGAAATGGTGACGCGCTCCGCTCCTGTTATGGCCTTGTTTCTTCCACATCCTGATACAGAGACGTGGTGTTTTTTTATTTCGCTGCACCACCAAACTGGCCTGCAGGGCAGTGATACCCAGTGCGGCCACGGTGGTTTCTTTCTTTCTTTTTCATTATTGAATCGAAAACCGTAGAACTGTTGATGAGGAGTGTATTGTTGATAAGGAGTGTACTGTTGATAAGCTGGAGAGTATGAATCATTTAACTTCTTTTAGGAGAAGGTTATCTCCAGTTATGCTCCAGAAATGGAATGAAATGAAGCAATATGTGTTGGATAAAATTTGTGCAGATAAAGATGATGAGGTTTACTGGAAGTTAGATAATTTCAGGAAATATTCCACTAAATCTATGTATAGATGGTTAGAGAGAAACCTTGCGGGGACCCATTATAAGTGAATTTGGGGGACTAAGATTCCTTTGAAGATCCAAATCTTCCTCTGGCACTCATTTCAAAGCTCCATTCTTACTAGAGATAATATGAGAAAACGCCAGTGGCAGGGGGGCCCTAAATGTTCTTTCTGTGATGAACTTGAATCGGCGCAGCATCTGTTCTTTGGGTGCTCGGTGGCCAAGATTGTTTGGAGAACGATTGGTGTTGTTTTTGGTACCAATTATATTCCGAAAACGATTTGGCAGGTTTACTCTTGGTTATATGCTTTTTTGCCGGGCTTATGCGAGATTTATATTGTTGGCTTAGCTGCATTTTGCTGGTCTATTTGGTTGGCTCGGAATCGGGCTACTTTTGAAAAAAAGTGGATTAAAACTCCTTTTGAAATTGCTTTCACAACGTGTGCGTTTATTGAATACTGGGCAGGTACGCAAAAGCCGGCGATGGCGGAGACTGTCAAGAAGGGGGCTTAGTTGTTGAAAGAGAGCGCATCCCAAATGCTGCTGCTATGTGGACCACCAAGGCCAGAATCGAACGAACAGGCTGATAAGGAAGAAGCGTGGGAGGAGTGGTAAGTGCAGGAAGAAGGTGTTCGATCCCCTTGGCGATGAACCTTGCTAGTTGCAGTGCAGATAGCTTGGTACCACGGTGGTGATTAGATCTCTGTCAGTTTTGTGAAACTTTCGTTTTATCTTGTGCTCTTTTGTGAGCCTGGTCCGGTTATGGTTGTTGGGACTCCTCGTAGCGGTGCTCATCCATGGTAGTGTAACTTTTGATCTTTTTGCGTAGTTTCGGATGATATCAGGTTTTCGCCCCGCAGTTTGTGTTCCTGATGACAGGCATGAACGGTGGGTTTCCTGATATTGTCCCGAACTCGCTTTTTTCCCTTTCCCTCTCTTTCTGGTTCTGGTTTCAAAAACATTGTATTTCCGTTATGAAAGTAATGGAAAGGGGAGAAAGCCCGGTTCGAAAAAAAACACGTAGAACAGTTGCTCTAGGATAAATTTCATTAATAAAAGAAACTATCCATAGACACCCAAACAGTAAAATAGCAAAAACCATCCAACTCCACTTATAGAAAAATCCACGGGAAAAAATTAAATTAGATATGAGTCAATCCACTCTATATAGCGTTGCTGATGCTTAAACTTGAACCCGGACTTGATCATCTGAAGATCATTTTCGAGCAAAAAAAAAACAAGCCTCGTAAGGAATGGTTATGAGCCTTACATACTTTGGAGTTCCCCTGTATCCAAATGTGCCAACCATCCGTGATGATGATATTCATAAAGACACAAGGTTGATCAAGATTAAGACAAAGAGTAAATCAAGTTGATCAACGAACAAAGCGTACATGATGTATCGAGAGGGATCAAGTGATCCCATGGTGTGTTTCCATGGGCTTGCGTCAAGAGGAAGACCTCATACAACCCATGGAGGATGACGTCAAGTGGTGATCGTTATCAAGATTGCGCTGTGCAAGTTCAAGTGGGGCATCACAAAGATATCATGCTTGGAGCTTGCTGTCCATTATGGTGGCAATGGACTTGTGAAAATGTGCTGGAGAGTGGCTCACCCATAGTGGAGTATGGGGGAGAAATTTACTAGTCTTCATCAAGCCAACGCAATCAAGAAAGGTGGTCTGTCTTGAGGAAGTCAAGATCATCATCATCTAGCTCAAGTGGACTAGGTGCAAGGTATAAGTTTGCCCTTGATAGATTTTTTTTATTTTTGGATAGATTGTCGTCCTGACAATGGGCTCTCTCAAGTGAGTAGCTTGATCGTGTCGCTCGTTGAGAGCTCAAACTATTTGCAACCTTGCATCATATTTCTTGGTTCTTGTTTGGTGTTTCTTTTTGTGAGTTTTAGAGCTTATGGTCATCTTTATGACAAGCTTGAGTTGATAAAAAATGGAGTTCATGTGCATCTTCTATGATGTTTTCGATGTTGGAGTTTTTGTCAGTTCTTCATTCATAGAGCTTTCACATCTCTATATCATTGGCATTTTTCATAACTACCTCTTCTTCCAACTGTTGGATAGCTCTTGTCATCCTAAATCCGAAAAGATTGAGTTTTCTCAATTCAGAGCTCATTTATAGAAGTTATGGCAGTTCTAGTATTTCCTGTTTTCTTCCAGCGGTTGTACCGCTGCCTAGGGAGGTTGTACCGCTCAACCCCTGGGCGGTTGTACTAGCCCAGCGCCGGTCCACAACTGGACACATATCTGTTTAGCTGCGGTAGTTGGACGGTGGTGGCCCGGTTGTACCTCTATATTAAGTATAGCCGATACTACCGGTGTTCCAAGCGGTTGTACCGCTTGGGACTTAGGCACGCCCAGTGGCCATGGCAGGTGGAACCTCGGGCCAAGTCTCTGTTTTGGAACGGTTGTTGCGCGGTGGTTGGCGAGTTGTTCCGCTAAATTAGGCTGAGTGGTTGTACCGCCCTCACAACCGGTTGTACAGTTGCCGTGTAAAAATGGTTGTAATGGTCAGATTCGTGGGGACCTATTTAAGGGGGTCTTCTTCTCTAATGGTTCCCCATCCTTCCAGCTCGTGTTTTCCCCATTGTTGACCTTTTTAGAGCTTGCTAACTCTCAATCCCACCAATGATTCTTGCTAGTTCTTGAGGGAAAAGAGAGAGGAGATCTAGATCCACATCTCCACCAATCACTTTCTCCTCTTTGTGAGGGGAACCCCTTGGATCTTGATCATGGAGTTCTTTGTGAGCTCCTTGTTCTTCCTCTCATATTCCTCCATAGATTTTGTTGTTGTGGGGGGATTTGAGTGTCAGGGACTTGACCACTTCGTGTTTTTCCATTGCATTAGTTGCATCAGTTTGAGTTCTCCACGGTGATACGTGGAAGTGAAGTTTGAGAAGTTTGTTACCCTTGGATACTTGGTACCCTAGAAATTGTCATTCGTGGATACATTGGCGTCCTAGAAGCTTGGTGGTGCTTGGGAGCTCAATCATTGTGGTGTGAACCTCCGCGCAAGCGTCGGGGTCTCCAATTAAGTTGTGGAGATTGCCCCGAGCATTTGAGGTCATCACGGAGCCATAGTCCATTGTGGTGAAGCTTCGTGGTGTCGTTGGGAGCCTCCAATTAAGTTGTGGAGATTTACCCAACCTTGTTTGTATGGGTTCGGTGACCGTCCTCAAGGGTCCCTTAGTGGAATCATGGCATCTTGCATTGTGTGAGGCCATGCGGAGATTACGGTGGCCTTACTGGCATCTTGAGGAGCATTATGCCTCCACACCGATGCAAATGGAGATTGTCATCCACAAGGGTGTGAACTTCGGGATACATTATCGTCTCTGCGTGCCTTGGTTATCTCTTTCCCGAGCCCTTTACTTATGCATTTTACTTTGTGATAGCCATATCGTTTCTTGTTATATATCTTGCTATCACTTAGTTGTTCATACTGCTTAGCATAAGGTGTTGGTGCACATAGGTGAGCCAAGTTATTTTAGGTTTTGTTCTTGATAAATTAAACGTTAGCTTTATTCCGCATTTGTTCATGCCATACCGTAATTATTTTAAATCGCCTTTTCACCCCCCTCTAGGCAACATCCACGTCCTTTCAATAGGGTTTGAGATAGTCTTCACAAATGTCGACCATCTCGGATAGATACCATCTGCTAGATAGTATCCCTTATTGTAGTGGATTTCATTGGCCTCGAAGTTCACGAGAGGAGCATGACCTTCAACAAGCTTTGAAAAAACATTCGAGCACTACAGTACGTTGATGTCATTGTGAGTCCCTACAACACCAAATAAGGAGTGCCAAATCCATAGGTCATGTGTGGCCACTTGATGACCCACAAGTGTAGAGGATCGCAACAGTCTTCGCGAGTAAGTTAACCCAATCTATTGATTCGACACAAGGGGAACCAAAGAATATTTATAAGCTTTAACAGTTGAGTTGTCAATTCAACCGCACCTGATAGACATTGCTTGGCAACGAAATATAAGTAGCAACGGTGATATGGAATTGATGGTGGCAACGAAGATAATGGTGGCAAAGCAACGAAAGTAAAACAGTGAAAGTAAAGTAACTTTTAACTAGCAGGATTAAAACACTGTAGGCTAGGGAGATGGATGGTTGGTCATGGATAAGAGGTATCATGTATTTTACTTGGGGCAAGGCACATAGAAAAGTAATGATGATCTAGGCAAATATCAAACATTAGGCATGTATCCCGAGGTAGTCGTGCGTGCTTGCAATAAGAACTTGCACAACATCTTTTGTCCTACCATCCCGCTATCAACGGGGCCAAAAGGAACTTATGGAGATTAAGGTGCTCCTGTCAAAGAGCACCTGAACAAAGCATTAACAATCAATGGATACATGGAATCTTCAAACTATAGTCTATCCCCTTTGGTGTCCCAAGCTGTCACCATTGGGATCACCGGTTCCGGACTATAATAGGTGCATACTAATCATAGATAAGATCTAGAACACAAATATATTCCTGAAAACATAATGAATTCAGCTCTGAAATCATGGCACTCGGGCCCAAAGTGACAAGCATTAAGAGTAACAAGTAGTAGCAAAGATGATAAACACCATAGTAGATGATAGACAACATGCCCCCAACAATCCGACGAACTATTACATGATCTAACTCATCCAATATCTACCATCCCCTTTCCCTACAGCAGGGAATTACTCACACATGATGGGGTAAGCCATAGGAGGATGATGGAGTGGTGATGGTGATGACGGTGGCGATGATTTCCCCTCTCCGGAGGCCAAGGCAGCCTCCAGATTAGCTCTCCCGGAGAAGAACTGAGGGTGGCGGCGGCTCCGCGTCGAGAACTTGCAAAACGACCTATCTTCTGGGATTTCTCCGTCACGGGTAAAAATAGGAGCCAAGGTAGGGCACCAGAGGAGGTAGATTCTACCCAGGCGGCCTCCCGACATGGCCAGGGGGCACGCCGTGCCCACAGGTCGCCTGGAGGCCCTGTGGCCCTCCTGTGGCCCATCTTATGGCCCAAGGTTTCTCCCGGTGTGTGGATTTTCTCTATTTTTATTGGAATTTTCCGGGACGTCTAAATATCCATTTTCTTGCACACAAGAAAACCATACAAGCAGCTCTGTTGAAAACAGCGTCAGTCCGGGTTAGTTTCATTCAAATCATGCAAGAATGAGGCCAAAACAATAGCAAAAGTGTTTGGAAAAGTCGATACGTCTGAGACGTATCAACTCCCTCAAGCTTAGCATATTGCTTGTCCTCAAGCAATTGAGTTCAACGTACTGAATGCGACAAAGAAAACTTTGACAAACTCTTTTGCTTCATCAGATGTATATAATCATGCATTACGAGCAAGTCCAACAAGTATTGAAGCAATGCTACAAGGACAATGCACGAAGCAATCCTTCGATCATGTGAAGAATTTCAAACAACTAAGAATGAATAATATGCAACTGAAAATCATAACGAGATCACAATGCACATGACTTGGACATACTAGAGTGGTATCTCACTAGCCCCCATGAGTGAAGCCAAAGATAAATCCAGACGCTCCTTTGGAGTCTTAAAGGAGACTAGAAATAAATATTTCAGAATAAGTAATATCACAATCATATAGAAGACAATGCAGTGCTTTGGGACAATGCACATTACACTCAGAATGAAAATTATGCTCTCTATAGTTGGTGCTTTTTATAAGAAGAGGATGACTAAACAGTAAAGTAAAATAGATAGGCCCTTCGTAGAGGGAAGCATTGATTTGCAGAGGTGCCGGAATTTGAGCTTTTAAAAGAGAGATGAATCAAAATTTTGGATGGTATGCTTTCATTGTCAACATGACAACTAAGATATCTCAATATCTTCCACGCTAAATACATTATAGGTGGTTCCCAAACAGAATAGTACAATTTTTACTCCCCCTCCCCCAATCAATCACACTCCACGGCGGGCCGAATCCACGGGTACCGTCGATACAAACAACAATCCTAGGGGGGGGTTGTTGCATTAAATTTGATTTGTTTTTTGGACATGGAACTGCGCATCCCGGTTACCAGCCACTTTCTCGTGAGTGATAGTGAATTTCTACGGCAACAAAAGAGCTTCCAACGGCGCCAGAAATAGGCGTGTTGATGGGAGACTATTCTTGTCTTCATATTCCTCGGCAAGCGATACTCCCCGGCAACGGCGCCAGGAATCCTTCTGCTACAGGCTACGCCTTTAGGGACTTCCTTGGCAAATATGCAAAGGATTACCCCGTTGCCTTGGAGCCTTGCGTTGGTGTTCCCTCGAAGTGGAAAGGGTGATGTAGCACAGCGGCGGTAAGTATTTCCCTCAGTTTTGAGAACCAAGGTATCGATCCAGTGGGAGGATCGCGTCAAGTCACAAGTACCTGCACAAACACAAAGAGCTTGCACCCAACGCTATGAAGGGGTTGTCAATCCCTTATAGATTGCTTGCAAAGTGAGAACTGAAAGCAAAAAAGTAAACAAAGCAAAGTAAAAGTGAAGTGGAGACGATAGTTGTGAATAGACCCGGGGGCCGTAGTGTTCACTAGTGGCTTCTCTCATGAAAGCAAGTAAACGGTGGATGAACGAATTACTGTCGAGCAATTGATAGAACCGCGCAAAGTTGTGATGTTATCTATGGCAATGATTATATCTATAGGCATCACATCCAAAACAAGTAGACCGATACTTTCTGCATCTACTACTATTACTCTACACGTCGACCGCTATCCAGCATGCATCTAGTGTATTAAGTTCAAAAGAACAGAGTAACGCCTTAAGCAAGATGACATGATGTAGATAGACAATCTCATATCTATGATAAAAGCCAATCTTGTTACCCTTGATGGCAACAACACGATGCGTGCCTTGCTGCCCCTTCTGTCACTAGGAAAGGTCACCACACGGTATGAACCCAAAACCAAGCACTTCTCCCGTTGCAAGAATCAAAGATCTAGTTGGCCAAACAAAACCCAAGACTCGGAGAGACTTACAAGGATATCAAATCATGCATATAAGAAATCAGCAAAGACTCAAATATAATTCATAGATAATCTGATCACAAATCCACAATTCATCGGATCTCGACAAACACACCGCCAAAGAGGATTACATCGGATAGATCTCCATGAAGATCATGGAGAACTTTGTATTGAAGATCCAAGAGAGAGAAGAAGCCATCTAGCTACTAACTACGGACCCGTAGGTCTGAAGTGGACTACTCACGAGTCATTGGAGAGGCGATGATGTTGATGTAGAAGCCCTCCAACTCCAAAGTCCCCTCCGGCAGGGCACCGGGAAGGGTCTCCAAATGAGATATCGCGGAAACGGAAGCTTGCGGCGGCGGAAAAGTGTTTTCGTGGATGCCCTGATTTTTTCTGGGATTTTAGGCAATTTATAGGCGAAAGAGCTAGGGAAGGGGAGCGCCAGGGAGGCCACAAGCCTGGTAGCCGCCGGCCCCCCTAGTGGCGGCTACAGGGCTTGTGGGCCCCCTGTGGCTCTCCTGCCTTGGCCCTCAAGTCCCCCAATCTGCTTCTGTTCTGGAAAATTTTATTTCGGGGATTTTATTCCGTTTGGACTCCGTTCCAAAATCAGATCTGAAAAGAGTCAAAAACACAGAAAAAACAGGAACTGGCACTTGGCACTGAATTAATAAGTTAGTCCCAAAAAAGATATAAAAGGTACATAAAACATCCAAAGTTGACAAGATAACAGCTTGAAACCATAAAAAATTATAGATACGTTTGAGATGTATCATGAATCAACACATATCTTGAGAATTACCCACTTAGCATGGGAGATACTGATAGCCCCTAGTCGCTACATGAGCGATTCGGGCATACAACACAAAATATTTATTTGAAAATTAAGAATACGACACATGCAAATTTACTTAGGACGACACATAAATACTGCATATAGGTAGGTATGGTGGATCATATGGCGCAACTGGTTTCAATGGTTTTGGATGCACAAGCAGTCAGTCCTCTTAGTATAGGTGAAGGCTAGCAAAAGACGAGGAAGCGACCAACTTGAGAGCAATAACGGTTATAATCATGCAGAGCGACGAAGCAACATTGAATCGGGCATGAAAGTGATATAACTATTCCGAAATAAAAAGATCATCAAGGCTTGATAGACTTTTAGTCATAAACATGTGTAAGCATGTGCCAAGTCAATCCAAAAACTCTCCGAAGGGAAATACCACTCTAATATGCCAAACCATGAACAATGCAATGCACACAAATCATTTTAATAACACATTATGCACTCTAGCTATTTGAGACAAGTCACAAAGAAAGCACAAACTACTGGGAAAGCATTGTAAACATAGCACTATGTCGCTACAAGCTGGCTTCTAGATCATAAGTACATGCATATGTACAAAAGTAGAAACAAATAGAGTTCATACCGCTTTCTTTGTTGCATCCCTTTCATCGATCTTCGTCATTATTGCATCGTCGCTTGCACGATCGAACGTAGATATATATAATCAAGTGCAATTGCAACCATGGATGTGAGCTGAACTGTGCAAACAAAGAAAAATAAAGAGAGAAAAGAAATATTTTTGGGTTTTCCAAAGGTTAAATGAAAGAAAAAGAAAAGATAAATCTTTTTGTTGTTTTTGCAAAGAAAGAGCAAAGAAGAACGGGCAAAAACTCTGAAAAGATTAGAAAGGAAACCACGGATGATACAATGAAAGGGGAGAAGGGTACGTACTCCCCTAAGCTTAGGCTTTTGGCCTAAGTTGAGCTTGGCTACTGTGGGCTCTAGGAGCTTCCTCCCGCTTCACAGTGGTACGGGTGGCTCCAAGAGTCATATGAGGCCTCGGGTGCGTACACTGATGCCCGACTGGCCTCCCAAGAAGAAGGATCTTCTTCCTCGGGATCAACCCCCTCCATAGGGTTGTGGAAATGCTGCTGGATCACGAACTCGTCCAGCTCAACCGAGGTGAAGGACCATCCGTTCCTGCTAGTGTAATCAAACAAAAGTGGTGCAGGTAGACGGATCTCGCGAGTAGTAAGCTCGCCAAACCTCATAATATAAACAAGGTTACCAAACTCAGAAGTCCTAGTAACAAACTCATGCCTCTTCATAGCGGTAAGATCAAAGCTTATGAATGAAAAAGGCGTATCATCCGTGCGTACAGTGCGCCCAAGGTGCTCGAGGATAAGCGTGGCATAAATGCCACCAAAGTGTGGCCCTTTGTCGATGTTAGCGACGAGGCGACGAGCAATCAAAGCACCAATATTATGCGTGTTATCTCCTAAGAGGGCGGTGATGACCCACAATTATAGGGGATCAATCGTAGTCCTTTCGATAAGTAAGAGTGTCTAACCCAACGAGGAGCACAAGGCTCTGATAAATGGATTTCAGCAAGGTAATAAGTGCAAGCACTGAAAGTAGCGGTGACAAGTGATTGTGTAGCGAGGTGAAACGTAACAAGTAACAAGTAGTAGCAATGGTGCAGCAAGTGGCCCAATCCCTTTTGTAGCAAGGGACAAGCCTAAACAAAGTCTTATTGGAGGAAAAACGCTCCCGAGGACACACGGGAATTTCTGTCATGCTAGTTTCATCATGTTCATATGATTCGCGTTCGTTACTTTGATAGTTTGATATGTGGGTGGACCGGCTCTTGGGTACTGCCCTTACTTGGACAAGCATCCCACTTATGATTAACCTCTCTCGCAAGCATCCGCAACTACAAAAGAAGAATTAAGACAAAGTCTAACCATAGCATTAAACTAGTGGATCCAAATCAGCCCCTCACGAAGCAACGCATAGACTGGGGTTTAAGCTTCTGTCACTCCAGCAACCCATCATCTACTTACTACTTCCCAATGCCTTCCTCTAGGCCCAAATATGATGAAGTGTTATGTAGTCGATGTTCACATAACATCACTAGAGGAAAAGACAACATACATCATATCAAAATACCGAACGAATATCAAATTCACATGACTATTATTAACATGACTTATCCCATGTCCTTAGGAACAAAAGTAACTACTCACAAGACATAATCATAATCATGATCAGAGGTGTAATGAATAGCATGATCAGAGGTGTAATGAATAGCATCAAGGATCTGAACATAAACTCTTCCACCAAGTAATCCAACTAGCATCAACTACAAAGAGTAATCAACACTACTAGCGACCTTACAAGTACCAATCGGAGTTGCGAGACGAAGATTGGTTACAAGAGATGAATTAGGGATTGGAGAGGAGATGGTGCTGATGAAGATGTTGATGAAGATGCCTCCCCTCCGAGGAGAGGAGTGTTGGTGATGACGATGGCGACGATTTCCCCCTCCGGGAGGGAAGTTTCCCCGACAGGATCGTCCTGCCGGAGCTCTAGATTGGATCTGCTCAAGTTCCGCCTCGTGGCGGCGACGAAAGCATGAAAAAGCTCCCTCATGATTTTTTATATAAACCAGCCTCAAGAGTAGAATAGTTTGCTCCCTAGGGGGGTGGTGGCGGTGGAAGGGATTGTGGAGCCCTGGTGGCCCCCCTCCGGTAGTTCTTTCACCCAGTATTTTTTATATAATCCAGAAAAAATCCACGTAACTTTTCAGGGCATTTGGAGATGTGTAGAATAGTGGACTAGGATTTGCTCCTTTTCGAGTCCAGAATTCCAGCTGCCTGAATTCTCCCTCTTCAAATAAAACTTGCAAAATAAGAGAGAAAAGGCATAAATATGGTACCACAAGTAATATAACAGCCCAAAAAGCAATAAGTATCAACATGAAAGCATGATGCAAAATGGACGTATCAGGCGGCTGTCAAGATAGCGAGATCCGGAGCCAAAATGTTGCTCGTGTTGTCACGAGCTAACACCCCTAGAGCAATATCGTATGCGATATACCTGATGTGGGGAAACAAGATGCTGGAGATCTTCCCCCGATGAATGTCTCGTGGATCCTTGCTACAAAGGGAAGCGAATAGGGATTTCAGCTCGTAGGGCTGAACTTTCATTTTGGTCATCTTCCCGATATTCTGCACACCTATAACATCACAAAATTCTGCCAAAGACATTGTGAAGACATCCTCATATAATCTGAATTCAATCATGGAAGTTTATCATTATATCTAAACCATTTGACAAAATAATAGGTGAGTTCTGGATATTGTTGCACACGTCGTGTTACGAGACGTGTCAAACCTGCAGCTGCACAGAGGTTATCAAATTTATCCTTAATACGTGCCGCCATAAGGAAATCTGAACACGGGTATGCCATGGCACGTGTCGTATTCGTCTCGTCGAGCAACTCTCGTGGCACGATATCATCATTGTAAGTTTTCCTCATAGTAGAGGATGAAGCTGCAACTCTAGTTAGTCTATCGGTAGGCTCGGGTCTCTTCTGCCCAAGCCATCCTTTAGCTTTTCCAAACAAACTCATTTTTGAAATTTTTGGTTCATAAAAAAATGAAGGTTTAAGCAAAATGAATTGGAGCAAACTATTCTACTCACTTCCTTGATGCATAAGCTTGCGTCAAAACTTCATAAATAAATTCGTAAACATGCATGCAAGCTCATATGAACAGCACCAAGAACTCCTAAATACTCCAAAATAAGACCACCAATCAAAATTTTAATTTTAGGAGTGGAGGAGTCACATACCAAGGAGAAAATGCTCAAATTCTCAATGCAAATGATGGGCTGTAGAGAGAGATCGAAATTTGCCACCAAAAACAGCAAGAACTCGAGCTCCAGGAGAAAAAATCAGGATTTTTGGAGTGAGAGAGAGAGAGAAGGGAAGAAGAAGTACCTAGAAAGGAGACCAGGTGGGCCCAGGTGACCCGTGGACGCGGCCAGGGCCCAGGCCGCGCCAGCTGACCGCCTGGACCAAAGGTGCCCCCGTGGCTCGCTCCACGTGCCTCTACGTCTCTTATTTGATGGAAATTTTTATTATAATTTTTCTGGAATTTTCTCACAACTTCACTTTTGAATTTTTTTCGAAATACCGAAAGTTGCAAAACTTCTCGAAAGCTTGAAACAATGGTTAAACATATGAAGCTTCAAAAGCATAAAACTTTGGTACGGCAAGGAGGATGGAGGATAAAGGAAATGAAAATATAACAAGCTTCTCTTTTTACTCATATAAAACATATTTGTTAGCAAGGTTGATCAAGTCTTACTACCAAATAGGTGTTATATCGAGCAAAAAGTTTCACTTCTTATAAAGCAATCATGGTACCTTTATTTCAATGGATATTGTCCCCACCATAATGGTTTTGTATTTGTGGTGCACATGTAGAGGACAATCCCACTCTCCAACCTTCACGGTCTCAATATTCTCAGTAGAATTAAGGACATGCCTGCTACGGTAACAAAAGTCCTTCCTTGGCGCTAGGAATTCTTCTTGCTACTTCTCTTGTTTTGCGTTGGTTTTCCCTTGAAGAGGAAAGGGTGATGCAGCATAGGAGCAGTAAGTATTTCCCTCACTTTGAGAACCAAGGTATCGATCCAGAAGGAGGGTCTCGTCAAGTCGAGAGTACCTGCGCAAACACAAACAAGCTTGCACCCAACGCTTCAAAGGGGTTGTCAATCCCTTCAAGATTGTTTGCAAAGTGAGATCTGAAGGCGAAAAGTGCAACAAAGTAAAAAGTGTAAGGCTAAAAATATGGTGTGGAGTAGACCCGGGGGGCATAGTGTTCACTAGAGGCTTCTCTCAAAATAGCAAATATCACGGTGGGTGAACAAATTACTGTTGAGCAATTGGTAGAACCACGCAAAGTCACGACGCTATCTAAGGAAATGATCATACATATAGGCATTACGTCTGAGGCAAGTAGACCGATACTTTCTGCATCTACTACTATTACTCCACACATCGACCGCTATCCAGCATGCATCTAGTGTATTGAGTTCAATGCGAACAGAGTAACGCCTTAAGCAAGATGACATGATGTAGAGGGATAATCTCAAACCAATGATGAAAACCCCATCTTTTTACCCTTGATGGCAACAACACGATGCGTGCCTCACTACCCCTTCTGTCACTCGGTGATGTCACCGCACGGTATGAACCCAAAACCAAGCAATTCTCCCATTGCAAGAATCATAGATCTAGTTGGCCAAACAAAACCCACAACTCGAGGAGAATTACAAGGATATGAAATCATGCATAAGAGAGATCAGAAGAAACTCAAATAAGATTCATAGATAATCTGATCATAAATCCACAATTCATCGGATCTCGACAAACACACTGCAAAAGAAGATTACATCGGATAGATCTCCATCAAGATCATGGAGAACTTTGTATTGAAGATCCAAGAGAGAGAAGAATCCATCTAGTTACTAGCTATGGACCCGTAGGTCTATCGAGAACTACTCACACATCATCGGAGAGGTCATGGTGTAGATGAAGAAGCCCTCCGTGTCCAAATCCCCCTCCGACAGGGCACCACAACGTGCCCCAAATGTGATCTTGCGGAGACAGAAGCTTGCGGCGGCGGAAAATTACTTTCGATGATCTCCTGATTTTTTTGGGATTTTTAGGGAATATATAGGCGCAACCCTTAGGGCAGAGGGCGCCCAGGGGGCCCACAAGCCTGTGGGCCGCAGCCTCCCCCTGGACACGGGGTGGGGGCTTGTGGGGCCCCTGAGGCTCCCCTGCCTTGGCTCTCAAGCTTCCCGATCTTTTTCCGTTACTGAAAAAATCTTTTCGGGGATTTTCTTCCGTTTGGACTCTCTTTCAAAATCTCCTTTGAAAGGGGTCAAAAACATGGAAAACCAGGAACTGGCACTTGGCACTGAGTTAATAAGTTAGTCCCAGAAAATATATAAAAGGCATGCAAAACATCCAAAGTTTGACAAGATAATAGCATGAAACCATCAAAAATTATAGATACGTTGGAGACGTATCAAGCATCCCCAAGCTTAACTCCTGCTCGTCCTCGAGTAGGGAAGTGATAAAGAATGAATTTTGATGTGGAATGCTACCTAGCATAGTTGTCCTTTGCAACTTCTTTCACGTGGCATGAATGTTCAGATCCATAAGATTCGAAATAATAGTTTGCTATTGACATGAAAACAATAATACTCCAAGCAAACTAGCAAGGTAATCATGAACTTTCAAAATAACAAGGCCAATGAAAGTTATCCCTACAAAATCATATAGTCTGGCTATGCTCCATCATCCTCACACAACTAATGTAAATCATGCACAACCCCGGAATTTGCCAAGTAATTGTTTTCGCACTCTTACTTTCTCAAACTTTTTATAACTATCATGCAATACATGAGCTTGAGCCATGGATATAGCACTATAGATGGAATAGAGTGTGGTGGTGGTTGTGAGACAAAAAGGGAGGAGATAGTCACATTGACTTGGCGTATCAAAGGGTTATGGAGATGCCCATTAATAGATATCAATGTGAATGAGTAGGGATCGCCATACAAGAGATGCACTAGAGCTATAAGTATATGAAAGCTCAAAAGAAGGACTAGTGGGTGTGCATCCAACTTGCTTGCTCACGAAGACCTAGGGCAATTTTGAGGAAGCCCATCATTGGAATATACAAGCCAAGTTATATAATGAAGATTCCCACTAGCATATGATAGTGACAAAGCAAGAAGCTCTCAATCATGAAGAACATGGTGCTATTATGAAGCACAAGTGTGGAAAAAATATAGTAGCATTGTCCCTTCTCTCTTTTTCTCTCTCTTTTTTATTTGGGCTCTTAGGCCTCTTTTTTTCTTTTCTTTTTTTTCTCTTTTTTTGTTTTTGGTCTCTTTGGCCTCTTTTTTTATTTCCTCACATGGGACAATGCTCTAATAATGATGATCATCACACTTTTATTTACTCATAGCTCAAAACTCACAAGGATGACTCCATAGGAAATGCCTCCGACAGTGTACCGGAATGTGCAACAATCTAGCATGGCGTATGACGGTGAAACATCTCGCTAGCTATCTTACGATCATGCAAAGGAAATATGAGAGTGACGGCACAAGTCATGATACGGAACGGTGGGAGTTGCATGGCAATATATCTCGGAATGGCTATGAAAATGCCATAGTAGGTAGGTATGGTGGCTGTTTAGGAAGGAATATGGTGGGTTTCTGCACCGGCGAGAATTGCGCGGCACTAGAGAGGTGAAAGTGCATCTATACCATGGACTCACATTAGTCATGAAGAACTCACATACTTGTTGCGAAACTTTTTATGAGTAATCGAAACAAAGTGCTAAGCGCATACTCCGAGGGGAAGGGTTGGTAGGTGTTAACCATCGCACGATCCCGACCTCAACACAAAGGATGACAATCAATAGATCAATTATGCTCCGACTTCCTAACATAGCGGTTCACCATACGTGCATGCTACAGGAATCACTAACTTCAACACAAGTATTTCTAGATTCACAACACCCTACTAACATAACTCTTAATATTACCGAATCCACGTCTCAAAACTAATTGAGAGGAATCAAGACTTCTCTTTCTACTCAATGCACATGAAGATGGAGGTTTTTGCATCCTCTTTGGGTACCTATCACATTTGGGACTACTTTCATAGCATAAGCCAACTACCAAATCACGCACCGCCATGCTCTAAAAGATATAAGTGAAGCACCAGAGCAAAAGTATCTAACTCAAAAGATATAAGTGAAGCACTAGAGCAAAAGTACCTAGCTCAAAAGATATAAGTGAAGCACTATGAGCATTCTAGCAAAATCACGATGAGTGCATGTCTCTCTCTCTCAAAAAGGGGTGCAGCAAGGATGATTGTGACACAACAAAAAGAAAAGAATCCTAAGATACAAGACGCTCCAAGCAAAACACATATCATGTGGTGAATAAAAATATAGCTCCAAGTAATGTTACCGATGGATTGAAGACGAAAGAGGGGATGCCTTCCCGGGGTATCCCCAAGCTTAGGCTTGTTGGTATCCTTTAATTTGGCTTGGGATGCCTTGGGAATCCCCAAGCTTGAGCTCTTTCCACTCCTTATCTCTTTTTCCATGAGAACATCACCCAAAACTTGAAAAATTCACAACACAAAACTTAAACAAAAACTCGTGATATCATTAGCACAAGAAAACAAACTACCACTTCTTTTGTTGCTGTAGCAAACTTGAATTCTATCTATATTGGTGTTGGGCTACTGTATTCTCACTTTCCATGGCTAGTACCCCCCCCCTATACTAACCATAGTTTCATCAAAACAAGCAACCAACTCAACAAAAATAGAATCTGTCAAAAACAGACCAGTCTGTAGCAATCTATATACTTGTTATACTTCTGGTACATCAAAAAATCTGAAACATTACGATGGCCTGGGAAAAAGGCATGTCAACCAGCATAAAAAAGAATCAACTCAAAAGCTCTTTCTGAATAAAAATAAAAAATCATCTCGTGAGCGAAAAGTTTCTGTCTTTTTCCAGCAGGATCAAACAACCATTACCAAGACTAGTCATAAAGGTTTTGCTTGGCTCAAACACAAAAAGAAACACAAAAAACACAATCACAACAGAATTGTGATGGTGTGGACGCAACAAAACAGAAAGAAAAATATAAATTCATTGGGTTTCCTCCCAACAAGCAATGTTGTTTAACGCCCTTAGCTAGGCAGAAAAGTGATAGAATCACGTATCGTCGTCTTTGGTGCTCAAACCATAAGTGGCCCTCATCATGGATTCATAAGGCAATCTTATTTTCTTTCTAGGAAAGTGTTACATGCCCTTCCTTAAAGGAAATTGAAATCTAATATTCCCTTCCTTCATACCGATGATAGCACCGATAGTCCTTAGGAAAGGTCTACCAAGAATAATAGGGCATGTAGGATTGCAGTCAAGGTCAAACACAATGAAATCCACGGGTACATAGTTCCTATTTGCAATAATAAGAACATCATTGATCCTTCCCATGGGTTTCTTTATAGTAGAATCAGCAAGATGCAAATTAAGAGAACACTCTTCAATCTCATTAAAACCCAGAACATCACATAAGACTTTGGAATCGCAGAAACACTAGCACCCAAATAACACAAAGCATTGCACTCATAGTTTTTTATGTTGATTTTGATGGTAGGTTCCCACTCATCATGAAGCTTTCTAGGGATAGAGACTTCCAATTCAAGTTTCTCTTCAAGAGATTTTATCATATCTTCGACGATATGATCGGTAAAGACCTTGTTTTGGCTATAAGCGTGTGGAGAGTTTAACATGGATTGCATCAAGGAAATGCATTCAATCAAGGAGCAACTATCATAATTGAATTCCTTGAAATCCACAGTAGTAATTTCATTACTACTCAAAGTTTGAACATCTTCTACTCCACTTTCAATGCTTTTAGCATCAAGATAGATGGACTCCGAATCATTGGGGCACTTTTCAACCAAAGTGGATTCATATCCAGCCCCATAATCATTAGGTTTGACACAAGAAAACAAAGATTCAATGGGAGTCACACCAAGCACTTTAAGATCTTCGTGATTCTCATCACGAGAACACGCCTTTTTAAACCATTCATGCCTAGCACGAATTTGGGCGGTTCTTTCTTGGCTCTCAATCATGGAAACATGCATAGCTTTTAAAGTTTAATCCATGTTGATTTTGGGAGGAGCACATCTAACTTTCAAAGCATCAACATCACTAGACATTCTATCAACGCTCTTACCCAAATCGTCAATTTTGAGTAGTTTTCCCCTATGGACGCATTGAAAATCTTTTGTGAATTGATAAACTCTTTGACATTACTCTCTAGATCAGAGGGTAATCTATTGTAATTTCCATGGGTAAATTTGTAGGAGTTGCCAAAGTTATTAGAGGAGTTACTAGGAAAAGGCCTAGGAACATAGTTTCCTCTAAAAGAATTGTTGTTGCCAAATTTATTCCTACCAACAAAATTAACGTCCAAGCTAGCGTTACTACTCTCAATCAAAGAAGATAAGGGCATATCATTAGGATCCAAAGGAGCACTTCTACTAGCATCCAAATTCATTAACTCGTCCGTCTTCGCACTCAACGAATTAATTTCCTCTATAACGTCTACCTTGTTACTAGTAGGTGACCTTTCAGTGTGTCACTGAGAGTAGTTTGTCATGATGTTGTCTAGGATTTTGTGGCTTCCCCTAACGTGATTTTCATGAATGTTCCACCTGAGGCGGAGTCCAAGATATTTCTAGAAGTGAAATTCAAGCCAGCGTAAAAGATTTGAATAATCATCCAAAGACTCAAGCCATGAGCGGGACAATTTCTAATCATTAATTTCATTCTCTCCCAAGATTGTGCAACATGTTCATGATCAAGTTGCTTGAAATTCATGATATCATTACGGAGAGAGATAATCTTAGCCGATGGAAAATACTTGGATATATAAGCATCTTTGCACTTATCCCAAGAATTGATACTATTTTTGGGCAAAGAATAAAACCAAGTTTACGCATGATCTCGCAACGAGAAAGGAAAAAGCTTCAATTTAATCATGTCATTATCCACATCTTTCTTCTTTTGCATGTCGCAAAGTTCAATGAAGGTATTGAGATGGGATGCGGCATCTTCACTAGAAAGGCCAGAGAATTTCTCTTTCATAACAAGATTCAGCAAAGCGGGATTGATTTCGTATGACTCCGCACTAGTGGCGGGAGCAATCGGAGTACTAATAAAATCATTATTATTGGTATTCGAGAAGTCACAAAGTTTGGTGTTTTCATTCATGGTGACTTCAACAAGCAAGCAAGCACACAAGCAAACAAAGAGCAGGAGAGAAAAAGGGCGAACACAAAGGGCGAACGAAAAAGGCAAACGAAAAAGGCAAATTGGAGAACTGGGGAGAGGAAAACGAGAGGCAACTAGAAAACAAAGTAAATGCAAGAGATGAGTTTGCGACACCTACTTGGATGAGTTCTTGACTTGATCTTCCTCCCCGGCAACGGTGCTAGAAATTCTTCTACTACGGTAACAAAAGTCCTTCCTTGGCGCTAGGAATTCTTCTTGCTACTTCTCTTGTTTTGCGTCGGTTTTTCCCTTGAAGAGGAAAGGGTGAAGCAGCACAGGAGCAGTAAGTATTTCCCTCACTTTGAGAACCAAGGTATCGATCTAGAAGGAGGGTCTCGTCAAGTCCAGAGTACTTGTGCAAACACAAACAAGCTTGCACCCAACGCTTCAAAGGGGTTGTCAATCCCTCCAAGATTGTTTGCAAAGTGAGATTTGAAGGCAAAAAGTGCAACGAAGTAAAAAGTGTAAGGCTGAAAATATGGTGTGGAGTAGACCCGGGGGCCATAGTGTTCACTAGAAGCTTCTCTCAAAATAGCAAATATCACGGTGGGTGAACAAATTACTGTCGAGCAATTGAAAGAACCGCGCAAAGTCATGACGATATCTAAGGCAATGATCATACATATAGGCATCACATCCGAGACAAGTAGACCGATACTTTCTGCATCTACTACTATTACTCCACACATCGACCGCTATCCAGCATGCATCTAGTGTATTGTGTTCATGACGAACAGAGTAACGCCTTAAGCAAGATGACATGATGTAGAGGGATAATCTCAAACCAATGATGAAAACCCCATCTTTTTACCCTTGATGGCAACAACACGATGTGTGCCTCGCTACCCCTTCTGTCACTGGGTGAGGTCACCGCACGGTATGAACCCAAAACCAAGCACTTCCCCCATTGCAAGAATCATAGATCTAGTTGGCCAAACAAAACCCACAACTCGAAGAGAATTACAAGGATATGAAATCATGCATAAGAGAGATCAGAAGAAACTCAAATAAGATTCATAGATAATCTGATCATAAATCCACAATTCATCGGATCTCGACAAACACACCGCAAAAGAAGATTACATCGGATAGATCTCCATGAAGATCATGGAGAACTTTGTATTGAAGATCCAAGAGAGAGAAGAAGCCATCTAGTTACTAGCTATGGACCCGTAGGTCTACGTGAACTACTCACGCATCATTTGAGAGGTCATGGTGTTGATGAAGAAGCCCTCCGTGTTCGAATCCCCCCTCTGACATGGCACGAGAACGTGCCCCATATGGGATCTGGCGGAGACAAAAGCTTGCGGCGGTGGAAAAGTACTTTCGATGATCTCGTGATTTTTTGGGATTTTGAGGGAATATATAGGCGCAACCCCTAGGGCAGAGGGTGCCCAGGGGGCCCACAAGCCTATGGGCCGCCGCCTCCCCCTGGCCGCGGAGTGGGGGCTTGTGAGGCCCATGAGGCTCCCCTGCATTGGCTCTCAAGCTTCCCGATCTTCTTCCGTTATGAAAAAAATCTTTTCGGGGATTTTCTTCCGTTTGGACTCTGCTTCAAAATCTCCTCTGAAAGGGGTCAAAACATGTAAAAAAACAGGAACTGGCACTTGGCACTGAGTTAATAAGTTAGTCCCAGAAAATATATAAAAGGCATGCAAAACATCCAAAGTTTGACAAGATAATAGCATGAAACCATCAAAAATTATAGATACGTTGGAGACGTATCAATGCCTTTTATCAATCTTCTTCGGAAAATATACCGTGTGCTCCTTCTCATTAACATTGAAGGCCACCTTCCCTTTATTGCAATCAATAATAGCACCTGCGGTGTTAAGAAAAGGTCTACCAAGAATAATAGACATGTACCATCCTTGGGCATGTCAAGCACAACAAAGTCAGTAAGGATCAAGCAATTAGCAACTTCAACAGGAACATCCTCACAAATACCAACTGGAACAACTATTAACTTATCAACCATTTGAAGAGAGATATCTGTAGGGATTAGTTTATCTAGACAAAGCCTTTTGTAAAGAGAACAAGGCATAACACTCACTCCTGCACCAAGATCACATAAAGCAGTTCTGACATAATTATTTTTTATGGAGCAAGGAATGGTGGGTATACGTGGATCACCAAGCTTATCAGGAATCTTACCACTAAAAGAGTAATTAGAAAGCATAGTAGATATTACCTCATTAGGAACTTCTATTTTATTAGTAAAAATATATTTCATATACCTCAAGTACAGAGGCAACTTAATAGCATCGGTCAAAGGAATTTGAAGAAAAAGAGGTTTCATCCATTCACAAAATTTATTGTAATGCTCTTCTTCTTTGGTTTCGAAAGACTTACCTGGGAAGGGCATTGATTTCTGTACCCATGGTTCTCTTTCCTTCCCATGTCTTCTTGCAAAAAATTCTTCTCTATTATACCTCTTGCACTTGTCGGGTGCTTCTTATTCTTGTACCTGAGGAGGATCATTCTTCTCATTATCTTTATTAGGATCAGCACCGTCTTCAGTTTCAACATCGAAAATAGATATACTGTTAGGATCAACAATAGGTTCTTCATCAATTATGGGATCATTGGAGTTGTGAGCTTCCTTGTGTTTCTTCTTCTTCTTTGCGGAGCTGACAACATCTTCTTCCTGCAATTGAGAATCTTGCTCGATCCTCTTTAGATGCCCGTCCGGATAGAGAGGGTCCTGGGTGTGTACACCAGCTCGGGTCTTTATACCATATGCCTGTGTATCAACTTGTTTGGCATTGTTATCAAGCAAATCTTTTTGCACATAAGAAATTTGTTCAAGCTGAGTTTGAACCATATGAAAATGCTTTACAATACCTTTAACATCATTAATAGTTCTACTTAAAACATCAAGCAAACTTTTGATAGCAAGGGAATTATCATGCAATTGGTTTTGAATCCTCTCATTATAATGATTTTGCTTGATAATGAAATTATCAAGCTCATCTAAGCATTGATCAGGGGGCTTACCATGAGGGATGTCACTTGCATCAAATTCTAAAAGAGAGTGTACCTCTACCATAGGTGGGTGAGTGGTAGGCTCACATAATTGCTCAATAGTAGGTAGATTCTTCACATCTTCAACTTTAATACCTTTCTCTTTAATAGACTTCTTTGCTTCTTGCATAACTTAGGGGCTCAAAAAAAGCATGCCCCTCTTCTTAGGTGGTGGAGGTGGTTCATGAACGGAACAATCATCATGATTTTTAGCTATCTTGCCCATTAGTTCTTCAGCATCGTCCGGTGTTCTTTTCGTGAAAACATAACCAGCACAACTATCCAGCTATAGGTTCTAGATTCATCGGTTAGACCAACACAAAATATATCAAGCAATTCATTCTTAGGGATTCCATGTACCGATCTAGCCTTGGGTAAGGTGCAATACCTCCCACAAGCTTTAGGGAGGTGCTCATCCTGCAACTGTTTAAAGTTATATATTCTTTGTAAAGCAGCATGTTGCTTATGAGTAGGAAAATACATAGCAACAAAATATTGAGCTAAATCTTGAGGACTCTTAATGGAACCACATGGTAGTGCATCATACCATGCTTTAGCATCTCCCTTCGAATAGAAAGGGAGTAGCTTAGTCACATAATAATTTCTCTTCTTGTCCTCTGTAGTGAATAAGCTACCCAACTCAGTGAGTTCGGTAAGGTGTGCAATAGCGTCGTCATTTTCTCTGCCATAAAAGGGGCCAGCTTTAACTGTGGATATAAGTGAAAGATCGACAGGGAAATCAAAATCAGCATCCTCAATGCAAATAGGAGATGAAGCGAATTTAGGATCAGGAGTAAATTTGTTCTTCATAGAATGCTTTTCAAGCAGCTTCCTATCAGAAGAAGGGTCAGAGTCAGCACACTCTGTAAATTCCCTGCATAAATCATCATCAAGTTCAATATAATCATCATCAAGAATTCTTTCCTTGAGACCACTCAAGTCTGGGTAACCAAAAGATCTACCAATGGGGTAGCGTGTAACAGGAAGTTCAATTCCAGACTGCTTAGCAACCTTAGCAATCTGAGACTCAATAAAATAACCAAGTAAACCAGGCTCATCAAGAGTAGTAGAAGCATCATCAAAAGTATCAGACATAGTGACAGACTCGGTAGAAGCAGCATGTGGTGGTGCTGAAGCAAACTTACTCATAACGGAAGGTGAATCGAGCGTAGCGCTAGTGCTAAGAACAATACCTTTTCGTGTAGTGGATGGTAAAATTGGAACCTTAGGGTCTCCTTTCTTACCCATAGTGAATAAATCGCATCAAGAAAAATAACTCCAAGTAGACTTGTAAATAAAGCTATGCTCCCCAGCAACGGCACCAGAAAATAGTCTTGATGACCCACAAGTGTAGGGGATCGCAAAAGTCTTCGCGAGTAAGTTAACCCAATTTATTGATTCGACACAAGGGGAGCCAAAGAATATTTATAAGCTTTAATAGCTGAGTTTTCAATTCAACCGCACCTTGAAGATACTTGCTTGGAAACGAAACATTAGTAGCAACGGTGATATGGAAGTGATGGTGGCAACGGAGATAATGGTGGCAAAGCAACGAAAGTAAAACAGTGAAAGTAAAGTAACTTGTAACTAGTAGGATTAAAACACTGTAGGCTAGGGAGATGGATGGTTGGTCATGGATGAGAGATATCATGTATTTAACTTGGGGCAAGTGATACGTCCCAAACGTATATATAAATTCTACTTGTTCCATGATCTTTTGGGTGACAATATTATATGTTTTCTACACTTTTATATCATTTTACACATATTTGGACTAACCTACTAACTCAGTGCACCCAGTACCAGTTTCTGTGTGCTGATGTCTATTTTGTAGGGGATTTTACCCAATTTTCCGAACCCTGAAAAATTCCAGGAAATATATATAAAAAATCAGCGAAACAGAAGCTTGTGGATCACCGAAGATGGGCCATAGGGGGGCAAGGGGCTGCCCAGGCGACCTGTTGGTGCGGCCAGGCCCTAGGTCGCGCCAGGAGACCGCCTGGGTGGGCCCCACCTCCTCCGGTGCACTCCTTTGGCCTATATTTAGAGTCCCGAGAGGAAACCCTTCCACAACTTCCAGAATCGTGAATTTCTCCGTTGTTCCGCCGCCGCAGTGCTTCTGAGACCTCTTATCACCACCCTGTCGGAGGGAGGATTGACCTCCGGGAGCTTCTCCACCGCCATGGACGCTTCCCGTACGTGTCGTGAGTAGTCCTCCTTGTACCATTGTCCATGACCAGTAGCTATGTGATGTCTTCTCTCCAATATTGTGCTTCAATTGTTAGTCCTTGTGAGCTCCCTACATGATCAAGGCATCTATGTACTTCTGTTGCTATTGCTATGCTCGGTTTGTTGGGATCCGATGGATTATGAGATTATGTTCAGATTGTTATGAGTTATATATTTGATTATTATTTTATATTATGTTCCTTAGTGATTTATGCATGTTCTCTGTTGCTATTTATTGCTTTGGCCGAGTAGTAGATTGTAACTTCAAGAGGGAGCGTTATGCATGATAGTGGGTTCATGCCCCTCGATGTCTAGCTTGAGTGATAGAAACATGAGACTAGAGGATGTGTTGTTGCCACTAGGGAGAAAACAACGATGCTTGTGACCACGGTTGCAAGGATTGTTTACCTTACGCATAGTTCATTAATGCAGTTGTCCGTTGCTTTGAGTTTACACTTTGGGTGGGGCTCGCAACTTAATACCAACGAGATGTTCTGGATAGATATCTCAAGGTGGATGATTAGTAAGTAGATGCTGATGAATAAACAGTCTAATTGTCTTGGCGTACTGCCCATTACTATTGAACCTCTAACTATCAAGTAGCATAATTAGCATTGCGGTGCGTTCATAATTCTGTCAATTGCCCAACTGTGATTTTTTACACAAGCATAGTTATTTATCGACTTTTGGGAGAGAGACATCACTAGTGAACATCATGTGACTCCAGTCCATATCACCATCTGTCGGAAATATGCCCCAGAGGCAATAATAAATTAGTTATTATTATATTTCCTTGTTGATAATAATCATTTATTATCCATGCTAGAATTGTATTGATTGGAAACTCAAATACATGTGTGGATACATAGACAACACATTGTCCCTAGTGAGCCTCTAGTTGACTAGTTCGTTGATCAGAGATGGTCAAGGTTTCCTGGCCATAGGCAAGTGTTGTCACTTGATAACGAGATCACATCATTAGGAGAATCATGTGATGGACAAGACCCAAATTATAAACGTAGCATGTGATCATGTTATTTTGTTGCTATTGTTTTCCGCGTGTCAAGTATTCATTCCTATGACCACGAGATCATGTAACTTACTCGCACCGGAGGAATACCTTGTAGCGACCCGACTCAAAACGAGTCAAGCCTCTGTGTTTCTGTGCCATCCCTGGATCAGTATGCTGGCACACACAGTACATCAATGTATATATCAAAGTGCAATCACATGTAAATAGCGTAAAACTGATATATACCTTAAATATCTCAGCGGAAGCAGTCAAGGGAGTGGAGTCCCAATAAACACCAACGGCAAGTTGAGTGTAGACCGTAACCCTGAATCGTACTCTTACTCGTCGAAGAAAAATATCTGCAACATAAGACGTTGCAGCCGTGTAGGTCAGCATATTGAATATGCCGGCAAGTCACATAAGAGAGGGGGTAAAATGTCATCTATACTATATGCATATATGGCAGGTGGGGCTATAAGTTTTTAGCGAAAAGCAAGTTTTCTCCTACATCAGGAGAGGCTAAAAGCAAAATATTACTACGCTGTTGGTTGTTAATGAGATGGTTCCGCCAACCAGTTCTCATACCCGAGTTATCAATATTACCCTCATCAAGTATTTATAATGGTGTTGAGAATTTAGAATAACTTCAGTTCCTTTGGCTCAAGTTGTCCATGACCGTGGACACGGCTAATCGATTAGGTTTGAGTACTCTGCAGAGTTTTGCACACGTTCCCCACAAGATTTGATCGCCTCCATGTATGTCCTCGCACTTCAGGGTGTTTGAAGACCGGATGATCAAAACATGGTCTTTCAACGGGTCCCTCTGAATCCCTGTCGGTGCCCATCCAATCCTACCGTTCTTCTACATCGGCTAGCACCGATTGTCCAGAGTCGCCGCGTTGTCCAACCAAGCCAGAGCCCATAATGACTTGTGGCTGTGCAGGTAAGCATTGGGTCTTGAAAATATCCGTCTGTCTCTTTGAGCCTGGGTGAAGCTTTCCGCAAGATGTCATGGCCGTCTCCAGCATCCCGGGTCATCCACTAGTTTCTCCAGGGAGCCGATCAACCGTCCTTCACCCAGAGTTGCATTGCATCACGAGGTCTTGAAAAGTCTTGACTTAACCGGACTTGGTTATTAAAGTATCCTCGCATCACTCGTGATAAACTCTCAACCAGAATCCCGTCTACTCAAGCATAGCAATATGAAATTTGTCGTCCCGGGCCTAGTAACGGGGTTGTTGGGTGCCTAGCACATGATACTACAATATGTAACCATAATTTCCAAGTACCTAGTGAGCATGCAATTGGGCATGGGATGGTAGAACTACGATGCATAAAACATAGGTGATACATGATCAAATGACTTGCCTGGGGATGTTGACGAAGAAGAATTTCTCGAGAAATAACTTGATAGACTACTCGTCACTCTCCGATGAAATCTATATAACAAACATATCATTTACATAAGCACTCATACTAGCAATCATAACAAAAGAGAGAGTGAATAAGAATCCGAAAGAAACTTCAAATAAGACTAGGGAGTCTTCTACTACATCAAACACTAAGTAGTTTTTGTCTAACGGAAAATAAAATACTTAAATAAGAGGGAACTAAGATAAAATAAAGTATTTTTCACAAAACTATTTGAAGGTATTTCCAAACGGGATTTGAAACAGTAGAGAAATCAATTGCAAGTTATTAGGGAACTAGAATTGATTTCATGATAACATATAAAAATAAAAATCAAAACTTGTTGCAAACCTACTGGTAACTAACAGAAACAAAACATAATCTTTCTGAAATATAAAAGAAAATAATTTAAAAACAATTATAGAAAAGGAAATAGCCATAATCCTAAAAGAGGTGAAACAGAAATTGTTTCACAAGAAACAATGAGTTAAAATGCTCAAATAATTCCGAAATTTTTACCACTGATAACTAAGATCACTAGTGATCAATAGGAATAAGAATCAAATTAAAAGCTATTTTTAAACTTCTGGAATAAGCAAAACAAGCTTTAAATCAAATCTGATCTAATTCAAATTTTATAAATCCAAACATAGACAAGTTATATATCTACATAAACTACATAAATTTTTTGATCCAACGCAAAACGAATCACCTAATTCGGAGTTATAGAATAATAGATATGAATTTTCTAAGATTGCAATTTTCAGAAAAAACGGCAATACGGGATTTCGTGAATCTCACCATGGGTGACAGAGAGGAAGAACTCCGGCGAGGTAGCTGCTCCGGCGAGGTGGGGAGGTCGCTGGCGGTGAGGGGGAACGGCGGAGGGGGTCCTGGAGGCGAGGAAGGGGGCGTCAGGGGCTCCTGGGTGTTCTTCTGTTCGGCTCCTTGCAGGAACAACAATGGTGGGGGCGTCGTGGCTACGGACAGGGAGAGGGCGAGCTGATGGGGAAAATGGAACGAGGAGAGGAGGGTCGTTCTTATAGGGGTGGTGGGAGGCTCGGAAAGGAAGTTTAGCCCGCGAATCGGGGGAGGGAAGCTTCGTGGGAAGCTTCTGCCATGGCCACAGAAGGAAGCTCGTGAGGAGGAAGAAGAAGGTGGGATTGGGCCAGATTGGTTTCCTAACGTGGCCCAAGTACATTCTTAAAATAAGAAATCTCTTTCCCTTTTTATTAAAACAGGAATTAATACGATTAAAAGGAAATAGAATATCCTTGGAATATAGGGGTATAATATATTAAAAAATTTAGAAAAATAAATTCAAAAAGATGGACATTTTTCCACGGCCAAAATACTTCAAAAAATGGTTTTTCGGAAAATCCCCTAAATGCTTTATTTATTTTTGCAAATAATTACTCAAATAAATCTTGGGTGTCATGGCTCAAATATTTCAAAGAATATCCCCGGGTTTGGAGGGTCATGTTCCTCCTCTCTTTTTCTCTTGTTTGACAAAGTATTGTTCCCGGCATTCCATGAGTGAAGAAGAAAATAAAATGCAAATGAAAAATCGAAAGGAAATTCAAGTGCCACCTTGGTTCAAATTCTTTGTAGTTGAAGAAGTCATGCTATCTCCTCTCGCTGGTTTTGAAAATATGAATTTGAACTCACAAGAAACGGGGAACTCATTTTATTCCCTCTCATTCAAAAGTTTTTGAAAAGTTTCAAATTTCACTCAAGTTTCAATCACTCAAACAAACAAACAATCAATCTAATAATTTTATTAACATTCCAAAGTTTGGGATGTTACAAACCTACCACACTGAAAATGAATCTCGTCCTCAAGATTCGAAGAGGCTAGAAAGAAAGGTTAGGGTTTGGGGGTCTTCTAACAAATCCAATCTCCTGCAAAGTGGGATGCTACCACACTTAAATTGAGAGCTACTGGTCCCTCAGAATTTTAGAAATCCTCTCGGGTTTTGGCATCTGACTCCTCACAGTCTTCATACTAACTCCTGAGGTGATGCTCTTCCATTATACTCATAACGTTCTTATCAAAATCGAGGGTTCTTCTGTTGATACAAGCTTCTTCCGTTACTGGGTCTTCTTAACTTACAGACTCGTGATTAATACTAAATAACCTATCGATGATCCTCATGGTGGTCTACCATTTGTGGTTATCCTGCAGAGAGAGGGGTCTTGTCTTCATCCTAACTGTAATATTTCCTACGCGTGACAACAAATTCCATGTACATGGGGCTTTCCTCATACCATTCTAAGGCTTAAACAAAAGCTTCAAAGAACGTCGTCTCTCTCTATGGGTAAGTCTCTCAGATTTACCATTCCGAATAGCAAGAGAATGATAATAATAAGTCATCATGGTGGCCAGGCCATGTTGCACTGAAATCATTACCTTGTATAAGGCTTAGTGAATCTCGTATTCTAACACTTGGGCATCCTCACAAGCATTGCAGAATTTCTCTTGCCCACGAACGAAGTTCGGATAATCCATTGGTTCTACAAGCTGAACAAAACATCTATCGTATCTTCACAACTCTCTGGCTTTCGTATGCTCCTAAGAAAACGCTCGTTGATCCATCATAGCTTCTTCCAAGTTTTTCCTCCAAAAAGGTAGTACTTGATCCTTATTAGTCCCGGGGTCTGTGGGTTTCAGGCATACTTGGAATTACTCCGCCTTTAAATTTCCATAGTGTTTCAATCCATCATATTCTTGGGGTAACCATCATATAATAATAATCCTTGGACTTATTTTTGGTACACACTCCATTCTGTGGGATACTTTCCATTGGTGTGTTTACCATAAAAGGTATTGCTTCATCCATAAACCATATTCATTTCATAATCAATCCTTTATTACATCCTTACTTTCTTCAAAATTCTAACTCAAAAATAATTTATTACAAATGTTGCCGTCCACATTGTTCGGTATGGTTAAGCATTTCTGCCAACTTTATTCATCTATCTCTCTTGGAGGTACTTTAGTTCCACTGGAACTTTCTGAGGTGTTCCTTGAAATCATCCATCTTTTGCTTCATCACGGTGGCCATGAGCTTCATCTCCATCATCTCCGCATGCACTTCACTCAGGTATTCCTGGGTATGACGGAGTCTTGCTTCAAGTATTTCTCCAATCAGACGTATGGCTTCCATGGCAGCTTCACGAACAACATCAAAGAAGGTTGCTCGTGGTACACGTGAAATGAAAAAGTATTGCCCCATAGTCTTTGGACAAACTCCTTTCACATGGTGGAGGTGTACTTCCACATACCAAAGTTCTACTCCACTTTCCATGAATGCGTAGCCTTTGTAGACTGCATCTCCTTCAAGATGAATGTGCTTCATCATGTCCTTCAGGATTTTCGGGTAATCATGGTCACTGGTTAGGGTCATGATCGTTTTTGGGCCCTTGAGGAATGACTCGTAGAGAGTTGTCATCTGCAGGTGTCAGTAAATAGGCACTGAGAGGAATGTATATGTCTCCTTGGTAGTTATGGTACATTCCTACTCAGTGGCTCATGTGGGTTTACCGATTACTACCACACATAAATTGAATTATACTCATGCCTGCATAGACCATATTTTCTCATATCCTCACAAATGTTCAGAGATCTTTGTTCGTAGAGAGAACAACGCATACAGTTTCAACATAGGCAATCATGAGACAATAAATTCCATTGATTCATGAAGTTATTACAATCTCAGGGACTTCTGTTACAAAAATTTCAACTCCATGATCTCATGAAAAACAAGAGTGCTTCAGATTACACTTATTTCCATGGTCAAAACTTAACTACTCCATTCTAGCTTTCTTCCCATGTGGACAATCATTAGCATAATGTCCTGCTTCCTTGCAACGAAAGCAAATGAGTTCTGACAAGTCTCGAGGCTTCTTAGTGTTTGCTTTTGCTCCTTGGGTTTCCGGCTTCCTTCCTGAGCACATGTATTTGTGGTGGCCAAATTCCATACACTTGTAACATCTGACATGACTCAGGTCTATATCTGCAGAGATTTGGCTCTTCCGAGGGTACCTTTTTTCTTTTCTTTCTGGACTCCTTTATTTTGGACAGTTCTTCTATTTCAAGTGGATCAAACTCCAGTTTTTTCCGTCAGAAAGTTTCCCAGATACTCTTGGCTTCCCTTCGTGCAATCCTGTGAATAATGTCCTTCTTCTCCACATGAGTAGCATGCATTGGAGAAAAATCTGGTCAGACCTTGTCCATCACGGTCTTCAATATTTTCGTTCATCATCGACTCTTCTAGAATCTTTTTCTTGAGTGTTTCCTTCATTGCTTCTTTCTGCTGCTGGACAACTTGTTGTACCATGGGGTAAATGTGACATTGAGCTGGGTAGTGGGTGGCACAAAGGAAACAAGTCACCTGACTACTTGGGCACTCCTCAGCAGGGTGATTTTCTTCACAATGAGTGCATCCATCCTTGTGTTCTTCCTGGGTGTGTCCTATTTCTCCACAGATCTTGCATGCACAAGTCTTCTCCTTCGGATTATCATAGCACTTCCGAATGAGATGGGATCTTAACAGGGTGTTCTTGAATTCGTCCCAAGTTTCTAGTCCACTAAATCCTTGTATGGCATGGTGCATTTTCCACCAGATAGCAACACCTTGGGTAAAGTACTTAAGAGTGTGTGCCACTTCATTTTTCCTTGAAATCAAATTGTTCCCGAAGTGGTTCTCCATGTTCTGAATCCATATTTCAGCCTCCAGCTGGGTCATTGGTCCAGAGACTATAGGTCCAGCTTCATACTCCATCTGGTAGGGTTGAGGTATTGGGGATGAGACGGGTAAGAGAGGGAGGGAGAGACACACAATACAAACAATATTTTTGAGAATAGGTTTTAGTTGTGGCCGTAGGAAAACACACACAATTGACGGCTCACAAATCATCGTAACTAACGTGGGTATATAATTGGGGTTTGGACTTCTAATAAACATTGGAACATTTCGGGGTCTTCGAGTTCTTCGGGTCTTGAGAGTCTTCAATTGGTGTAGCTTCAACTGCATGATGAAATCCTCTTTACTTTGAAGAGGGAGTCGGTTGGTCCTTCACGTGGTCAAAGGGGAAAGGGCATTGTCTAACTATTTGAGGTGAGAGAGAACATTTGATGAAATCAGAAGATATGAGAAGTGAAAGGTGTTTTCGAAAATAATATTTTTGAGAGATCATATACTAAGAAGTTTCTAGGGTCACGTCCTACAGTCAACATGTGCTCTGATACCCTTTGTGTAGCGACCCGACTCAAAACGAGTCAAGCCTCTGTGTTTCTGTGCCATCCCTGGATCAGTATGCTGGCACACACAGTACATCAATGGATATATCAAAGTGCAATCACATGTAAATAGCATAAAACTGATATATACCTTAAATATCTCAGCGGAAGCAGTCAAGGGAGTCGAGTCCCAATAAACACCAACGACAAGTTGAGTGTAGACCGTAACCCTGAATCGTACTCTTATTCATCGAAGAAAAATATCTGCAACATAAGACGTTGCAGCCGTGTAGGTCAGCATATTGAATAAGCCGGCAAGTCACATAAGAGAGGGGATAAAATGTCATCTATACTATATGCATATATGGCAGGTGGGGCTATAAGTTTTTAGCGAAAAGCAAGTTTTCTCCTACATCAGGAGAGGCTAAAAGCAAAATATTACTACGCTGTTGGTTGTTAATGAGATGGTTCCGCCAACCAGTTCTCATACCCGAGTTATCAATATTACCCTCATCAAGTATTTATAATGGTATTGAGAATTTCAGATAACTTCAGTTCCTTTGGCTCAAGTTGTCCATGACCGTGGACACGGCTAATCGATTAGGTTTGAGTACTCTGCAGAGTTTTGCACACGTTCCCCACAAGATTTGATCGCCTCCGAGTATGTCCTCGCACTTCAGGGTGTTTGAAGACCGGATGATCAAAACATGGTCTTTCAACGGGTCCCTCTGAATCCCTGTCGGTGCCCATCCAATCCTACCGTTCTTCTACATCTGCTAGCACCGATTGTCCAGAGTCGCCGCGTTGTCCAACCAAGCCAGAGCCCATAATGACTTGTGGCTGTGCAAGTAAGCCTTGGGTCTTGAAAATATCCGTCTGTCTCTTTGAGCCTGGGTGAACCTTTCCGCAAGATGTCATGGCCGTCTCCAGCATCCCGGGTCATCCACTGGTTTCTCCAGGGAGCCGATCAACCGTCCTGCACCCAGAGTTGCATTGCATCACGAGGTCTTGAAAAGTCTTGACTTAACCGGACTTGGTTATTAAAGTAACCTCGCATCACTCGTGATAAACTCTCAACCAGAATTCCGTCTACTCAAGCATAGCAATATGAAATTTGTCGTCCAGGGCCTAGTAACGGGGTTGTTGGGTGCCTACCACATGATACTACAATATGCAACCATAATTTCCAAGTACCTAGCGAGCATGCAATTGGGCATAGGATGGTAGAACTACGATGCATAAAACATAGGTGATACATGATCAAATGACTTGCCTGGGGATGTTGACGAAGAAGAATTTCTCGAGAAATAACTTGATAGACTACTCGTCACTCTCCGATGAAATCTATATAACAAACATATCATTCACATAAGCACTCATACTAGCAATCTTTCTAGCAATCATAACAAAAGAGAGAGTGAATAAGAATCCAAAAGAAACTTCAAATAAGACTAGGGAGTCTTCTACTACATCAAACACTAAGTAGTTTTTGTCTAACAGAAAATAAAATACTTAAATAACAGGGAACTAAGATAAAATAAAGTATTTTTCACAAAACTATTTGAAGGTATTTCCAAACGGGATTTGAAACAGTAGAGAAATCAATTGCAAGTTATTAGGGAACTAGAATTGATTTCATGATAACATATAAAAATAAAAATCAAAACTTGTTGCAAACCTACTGGTAACTAACAGAAACAAAACATAATCTTTCTGAAATATAAAAGAAAATAATTTAAAAACAATTATAGAAAAGGAAATAGCCATAATCCTAAAAGAGGTGAAACAGAAATTGTTTCACAAGAAACAATGAGTTAAAATGCTCAAATAATTCCGAAATTTTTACCACTGATAACTAAGATCACTAGTGATCAGTAGCAAAAAGAATCAAATTAAAAGCTATTTTTAAACTTCTGCAATAAGCAAAACAAGCTTTAAATCAAATCTGATCTAATTCAAATTTCATAAATCCAAACATAGACAAATTATATATCTTCATAAACTACATAAAATTTGTGATCCAAAGTAAAAAGAATCACCTAATTCGGAGTTATAGAATAATAGATATGAATTTTCTAAGATTGCAATTTTCTGAAAAAACTGGAATACGGGATTTCGTGAATCTCACCATAGGTGACAGAGAGGAAGAACTCCGGCGAGGTAGCTGCTCCGGCGAGGTGGGGAGGTCGCTGGCGGGGAGGGGGAACGGAGGAGCGGGTCCTGGAGGCGAGGAAGGGGGCGTCAGGGGCTCCTGGGCATTCTTCTGTTCGGCTCCTTGCAGGAACAACAATGGTGGGGGCGTCATGGCTACGGGCAGGGAGAGGGCGAGCTGATGGGGAAAATGGAACGAGGAGAGGAGGGGCGTTCTTATAGGGGTGGTGGGAGGCTCGGGAAGGAAGTGTAGCCCGCGAATCGGGGGAGGGAAGCTTCTTGGGAAGCTTCTGCCATGGCCACAGAAGGAAGCTTGTGAGGAGGAAGAAGAAGGTGGGATTGGGCCAGATTGGTTTCCTAATGTGGCCCAAGTACATTCCTAAAATAAGAGATCTCTTTCCCTTTTTATTAAAACAGGAATTAATACGATTAAAAGGAAATAGAATATCCTTGGAATATAGGGGTATAATATATTAAAATTTTCAGAAAAATAAATTCAAAAAGATGGACATTTTTCCATGGCCAAAATACTTCAAAAAATGTTTTTTCGGAAAATCCCCTAAATGCTTTATTTCTTTTTGCAAATAACTACTCAAATAAATCTTGGGTGTCATGGCTCAAATATTTCAAAGAATATCCCCGGGTTTGGAGGGTCATGTTGCTCCTCTCTTTTCCTCTTGTTTGAAAAAGTATTGTTCCCGGCATTCCGTGAGTGAAGAAGAAAACAAAATGCAAATGAAAAATCGAAAGGAAATTCAAGTGCCACCTTGGTTCAAATTCTTTGTAGTTGAAGAAGTCATGCTATCTCCTCTCGCTGGTTTTGAAAAGATGAATTTGAACTCACAGGAAACGGGGAACTCATTTTATTCCCTCTCATTCAAAAGTTTTTAAAAAGTTTCAAATTTCACTCAAGTTTCAATCACTCAAACAAACAAACAATCAATCTAATAATTTTATTAACATTCCAAAATTTGGGATGTTACATACCTTGTGTGTATCAAACGTCGCAACGTAACTGGGTGACTATAAAGGTGTTCTACAGGTATCTCCGAAGGTGTCCGTTGAGTTAGGATGGATGACTGGGATTTGTCACTCCATGTGACGGAGAGATATCTCGGGGCCCACTCGGTAATACAACATTACATATAAGCCTTGCAAGCAATGTGACTCAAGTGTGAGTCACGGGGTTTTGTATTACAGAACGAGTAAAGATACTTGCCGGTAACGAGATTGAAATAGGTATAGGGATACCGACGATCAAATCTCGGGCAAGTAACATACCAAAGGACAATTAGAATGTCATACGTGATTATATGAATCCTTGGCACATAGGTTCAACCGATAAGATGTTGGTAGAATATGTAGGATCCAATATGGGCATCCAGGTCCCGCTATTGGATATTGACCGAGGAGTGTCTCGTGTCATGTCTACATAGTTCTCGAACCCGCACAGTCTGCACACTTACAGTTCGATGGTGTTTTAGTATAGTTGAGTTATATTTGTTGGTGAACGAAGGTTGTTCGGAGTCCCGGATGAGATCACGGACGCCACGAGGGTTTCCGGAATGGTCTAGAAACGAAGATTGATATATAGGAAGTTGGTGTTTGGATTCCGGAAAGTTTTCGGGCATTGCCGACAGTGTACCGGGAGTGATGAATGGGTTCCGTGGGCCCACTGGGTGGGCCCGCCATGCCCCAAGGGGTCCAAGTGGGTTTATTGTATGTACAATAAGGTATAATGGGCTGACAAAGTCATCCAATGAAACCCATGAGGAAAAAGTGGAAAATCCAAAAGAGGTGGGAAAATAAGGAAGGAGTCCTAATCCAAGTGGGATTGGAGAAGGACTCCTCCCTCTCTCTCACTTCGGCCGACCCAAGGAGGACTCCTTGGTGCGCCACGGCTACCCATGGCTGCCTCTCCCCTCCTCCTATATATACTAGAATTTTAGGGATTTTGAGACACAACTTTGCCATGTGCAACTCAAACCTACACCTCGTAGTTCTTCCTCTAGATTAGATTTTTGCGGAGCTCGGGCAGAGCTCTGTAGGAATAGTTCATCACCAACACCGGCGCTCCGTCACGCTGCCGGAAAACTCATCTACTTCTCCATCTCTCTTGCTGGATCAAGAAGGCCGAGATCGTCATCGAGATGTACGTGTGCTGAACGCGGAGGTGCCGTCTGTTCGGCGCTAGATCGGAACGGATCGTGGGACGGATCGCAGGACGGTTCGTGGGACGGATCGCGGGACGGTTCGTGGGACGGTTCGAGGGACATGAAGAAGTTCCACTGCATCAACCGCATTTCTTAAATGATTCCCGCTGAGCGATCTACAAGGGTACGTAGATCTAATCTCCACTCGTAGATGAACATCACCAGATAGGTCTTCGTGTGCGTAGGAAATTTTTTGTTTCCCATGCAACGTTCCCCAACACCATCATTGTTTACACCTCCATCATTTACCGCTTTATTTACTTTTCTGTTGCAATCACTCTTACCTTCCCGCTTGTGTTTTGATCCTTTGCAAACTACAAAGCCGGAGAGATTGACAACCTCTATGTACTCGTTGGGAGCAAAGTTATTTGTTGTGTGTGCAGGTCCACGTCTTCTGCTAGCACGAGGGTGGAAGACACCTACTTGTTGGTCCTAGGAGTGCTCCTGGTTCGATAAACCTTACAGTTCCCGTGTGAGGGAAAACTTGCTGCTGACTACATCTCAACCTTCCACTTGGGATAACCAACGAGGTGCGAGAAGTATATACATCATTTTTTCATCAAGCAAAGTATCCCGACGCCATTGCCGGAGACTCCAGTCTTCAAGATAAGTGAGTTGCACGCTATCCTTTACCTTTGCTTTTTAGTTTTTTAGTTTGCTTTCTAGTTTTTGCTTTAGAGTATTATACCAAAAACCAAAAAAAATAGTTACTTTGCCTTTTGTTGTCAAGCATGTTAAGGTTTGATGCTTGGAAGGAATCTGAGGTCCTAGATTTCCATCAAAGGAATGGAGAAAATATGAAGGAAGCATGGGATAGAATTTCTGAACCACACAAAAGAATTATGCCTCGGATACTTATCAAAATTGTGCTTAGAAATTTTTATCATGGTCTCTTTATATGGTGAAAACACTCTCTTGATATTATAGCTAAAGGAGATTTTTTTAGAGTATGATGAGGCAAGAGATCTTGATATTATACATGTTCTATCTAATAATCTTGTTTATAATCATGGTTATGACACTATTATATATAGAATTTCTACCATTGAAGACAAAATAGATGCTCTAGACTTAAGAGAAAGAGAGAAACCCATGGTTGATAAGGAACATATTTTGAAAATAGATGATGATTGGGAACCTTTTGTTAGAATTAGCATCTCTAACCAAGACTTCCTAGCTTATTGTGATATTTGATCCATGGTTTCTACGATGCCAAAAGTTGTTTATTATTCTCTCTGGTTGGACATGGGAATTTTTTCATCTTATCATGAACATGCTAATGGTGATATTTTTGAAATCCAGGGAAATGTAAAAGATGTCCAGGTTACATTCTCTAAAAGGAATGCAATGGTTGATTTCTTCATCATGGAGCCCAACAAAGGGAATATTGCTTGGATGGGACTTCCTCCAATCCATAAGAGGCTTCATTGATATAGATAAAGGACACATACGCTTACGTGGGAAAGCAAAAGGTACATACACGTTCCCTAGGAAAAATAAGCATGAACTTGTTGAGGATCCGTTTGAAGATTTTATAATTCCGATGACCTCACAGAACCTTGATCCTTCTTCTTGCATTGTGCCTAGCTCAAAGGCATAAAAGAAAGCGCTTGTTGGGAGGCAACCCAATTTTTCTTACTTTCAGTTTTAGTGGTCTTGATGTTTGTTACTACTGTAGCAACATCATTGTATCTTTATTTTTAAGCTTTGTGCCAAGTTATAGCCCCCGATTGCAAGAAAGTTCAAAAATTATGACATGTTGTCCAAAAACAGATTTTGTCTGCCTCATGGAAAAATTCGCCATAAATCACAAGGTCAACTTGTTGATCTGAATGTTTTTGACATCATGCTCTATATAATTGCCTTTATGGCATCTGTTCTGAGTTTTTTTATTTGAGTTGCGTAAGTGCCCCAAATAAATTATTTACTACCTGCTATTCTGTTTTTCACATATTTTGCCATGTTTTGTGTTTTCATTGTTTTGCAAATCCTAAGCTTACTTTTATTTGCAAAAACCTTTTGGAAATCATGAGAAGCAATAGATTTTCATGAAAATCTTTATTTCGAGCAGGTAATGAATTATTTTATTAAGGGTACTAACCACTCTAATCAACTTATGATGAGTTTCGTATGAAAGGAGTTTTCAAGTATGTGTTTGGTGATGATGAAAGAAGATACATGAGTGTTAAGCGCTCAAGCTTGGGGATGCCCCCATGCACCCTAGGAAATATTCAAGGAGACTCAAGCGTCTAAGCTTGTGGATGCCCCCGTGCATCCCCTTCTCTATCAACAATCATCAGTTCGTCCATCTCCATGCTTTATTTTTATCACTTCATATGTTATGTGCTATGCTTGGAGCGTCCCACTATTTGTTTTAGTTTTGCTAGCTGTTAATAACAAGTCGGAACCTAGCCTACCTTGTTTGGAAGAGATACACGCTCCATTCCACTCTAGAACACAACATAGGTTTTCATGTTTATCATTTTTGTGTGTTCTTCATATTTCCATAGCTACTGTCATGCTTAGCTCTTAGTCTTCATATATTTTTAAGAGATTTTATTTAGGTTGATTTTGGAACTCTCTTGAGTTATCATGCTTATTTTTTTAGAGAGTTCGCTTGTTGCATTGAGTTGTGTGTCTTGCATGAGTAGGTAATTAAGATTGCTATTTAAGTATAGTAGTAACCCACAATAGTTTTAAGGTATTGATTTGAGTAATGTTTGGACTATTGGTGCCAAGAGCTTGAGCCTATTAGTGATAGGTTTCGTATTTTGGGAAATCCGTGTGTTTTTCAAAAACTAAAAATTAGTTGAGAACTCTAGCTACAAAATTGATCGCTAACCTCTGGAGGGGTTGGAATATATAGTGTACCCTCACGTTACCATGAGTCGAGGATGCGCAAGGATAACCAAACCCCCAAACACTCCTCCTCGGGGTACTTGTCTATTTGTGAATTTCCTAACTCGATAGAGAGTTACCGGTAATAAGTGTATGAGTTCTCCGGACTAATGTGAGTATTCGATTGTTGGCACTTCCACCATCCATATTTTGCAAGACTCTTCGGTACCGTGCATTGCCCTTTCTCACATTGAGAGTTGGTGCAAACTCCACCGGTGCATCCAAACCCATGACATGATACGCTCTGTCATACATAAGCCTCATTATATGTTTCCTCAAAACAGCCACCATACCTACCTATTAAGGCATTTCCATAGCCTTTCCGAGATACATTGTCGTGTAACATCCATCATCTGTTGACTTGATCTTCATGTCATACATGCTTTGGCTTGATCGTAGAGCCGCATGATAGTTGGGCCTTGCCCCAGTTATTGCTACATGACGCGCTAGTATCATTGCATGTCCTGCTACACTCGCAGAGGCATACATTTGCATACATCATGATAGTTTTCACTTGTCTTTATGTTGAGTACTTCTTATAAAGTGTGATGATATTTTTTTATTCATGTAAAACATAGAGTGTTGCCCTTAAGTAAGGAAAAAATCCCAAAGAGGACAAACAAAAGATCCCAAAGAGGACAAATGAGAGATAAAAAGAAAGAGACAAAGAGGCCACAAAAAATAAAATAAAAGAAAAAAAGAAAAAAAGAGAAGGGGGAAACACTACTATTCCTTTTGAAGATCCACACTCGTACTCCATTGCTATATTTGTACTATATAGAGATTATCATTCATGCATAACTATGTGGGGACCCTTACACTATGGAACTTGGTTTGCATATTCCAATGATGAGCCTCCTCAAATTAGCTCTAGGTCTTCATGATCAAACAAGTTGAATGCACCCCCACTAGTTCCATTGGAGAGCTTATCTTAGCTCATATGTGCATCCGTTACATAACAATCCCAACTCCTCACATCATATCTATCATTTGGCTTTCTCTCGCCTATGGTTGTCCTCATTGATGTGAGCCTTTCACACGCTTTTTGTCTTCCTTCTCCATCATTATTCTATTTGCCATCCTAAGTGCAAACATATCTTGCTTACGCTCATCCATTGCATGAGTGCTCAAAGTCGAAAAGGAGAGGATCATTTTGACTTGTGCGTGACTAGTGGTCTGGGGATGAGTCAAAATAAGATTCCGAAGGATACCAAGTGTGAAATTTTAGTATATTGAGTTCACAATTAAAAAATATTTTATTATCTCAACCCATCTCCCACTTCTTGCACGCAAACACCATTTGGAGACATTCGAGTCACGGACAACAAGAGCTCTTGCACCTTTATATTCTTACTTTGCGAAACTCAATACTAGATATAAACTCTTGCTTGTTATTGTCTTGACTTGAATTGCATATCTTACTTGCTTTACTTTGAAGTTCTTATAGGTGTGTTAGCATGTCACCACATAAATTATTGTGTTATCATTTATCTACTCGAGGATGAGCAGAAATTATGCTTGGGCATGTTGATACGTCCCAAACGTATCTATAATTTCTGCTTGTTCCATGATCTTTTGGGTGACATTGTTATATGTTTTGCTACACTTTTATATCATTTTACACATATTTGGACTAACTTACTAACTCAGTGCACCCAGTGCCAACTTCTGTCTGCTCATGTCTATTTTGCAGGGGCTTTTACCCAATTTTCCGAAGCCCGAAAAATTCTAGGAAAAAAAAATCAGCGAAACAGAAGCATCCGGATCACCGAAGATGGGCCAGAGGGGGCCAGGGGCTGCCCAGGAGACCTGCTGGCGTGGCCAGGCCCTAGGCTGCACCAGGAGGCCGCCTGGGTGGCCCCCACCTCCTCCGGTTCCCTCCTTTGGCCTATATTTAGAGTCCCAAGAGGAAACCCTTCAACAACTTCCAGAATCGCGAATTTCTCCATCGTTCCGCCGCCACAGCACTTCCGAGATGAGGAGCGTCAGGAGACCTCTTCCCGGCACCCTGCCAGAGGGAAGATTGACCTCCGGGAGCTTCTCCACCGCCAAGGACGCTTCCCGTACGTGACGTGAGTAGTCCTCCTTGGACCATGGTCCATGACCAGTAGCTATGTGATGTCTTCTCTCCAATCTTGTGCTTCAATGGTTAGTCCTTGTGAGCTCGCCTACATGATCAAGGCATCTATGTAATTCTCTTGCTATTGCTATGCTCGGTTTGTTGGGATCCGATGGATTATGAGATTATGTTCAGATTGTTATGAGTTATATATTTGATTATCCTTTTTATATTATGTTCCTTAGTGATTCATGCATGTTCTCCGTTGCTATTTATTGCTTTGGCCAAGTAGTAGATTGTAACTCCAAGAGGGAGCGTTATGCATGATAGTGGGTTCATGCCCCTCGATGTCTAGCTTGAGTGAGAGAAACATGAGACTAGGGGATGTGTTGTTGCCACCAGGGAGAAAACAATGGTGCTTGTGACCACGGTTGAAAGGAGTTTTTACCTTCAGCATAATTTGTTAATGCAGTTGTCCGTTGCTTTGAGTTTACGCTTTGAGTGGGGCTCAAAACTTAATACCGACGAGATGATGTGGATAGATATCTCAAGGTGGATGATTAGTAAGTAGATGTCGATGAATAAACGGTCTACTTGTTTTGGCGTACTGCGCATTACTATTGAACCTCTAACTATCAAGTAGCATAATTAGCATTGCGGTGCACTCATAATTCTGTCGATTGCCCAAATGTGATTTTTTACAGAAGCATAGCTATTTATTGTCTTTTGGGAGAGAGACATCACTAGTGAACAACATGTGACTCCAGTCCATATCACCATCATTGTTTACACCTTCATCATTTACCGCTTTATTTACTTTTCCATTGCAATCACTATTACCTTCCCGCTTGTGTTTTGATCCTTTGAAAACTACAAGGCCGGAGAGATTGACAACCTCTCTGTACTCGTTGGGAGCAAATTTATTTGTTGTGTGTGCAGGTCCACGTCTTCTGCTAGCCAGGGTGAAAGACACCAACTTGTTGGTCCTAGGAGTCCTCCTTGTTCGATAAACCTTACAGTTCCCGTGTGAGGGTAAACTTGCTGTTTACTACATCTCAACCTTCCACTTGGGGTAACCCACGAGGTGCGAGAAGTATATACATCACCTCATCATCAACAAGGCACATAGAAAAGTAATGATCATCTAGGCAAATATCAAACATTAGGCATGTATCCCGAGGTAGTCATGTGTGCTTGCAATAAGAACTTGCACAACATCTTTTGTCCTACCATCCCGCTATCAACGGGGCCAAAAGGAACTTATGGATATTTAGGTGCTCCTGTCAAAGAGCACCGTAACAAAGCATTAACAATCAATGGATACATGAAATCCTCAAACTATAGTCTATCCCCTTTGGTGTCCCAAGCTGTCACCATTGGGATCGCCGGTTCCGGACTATAATAGGTGCATACTAATCATAGATAGGATCTAGAACACAAATATATTCATGAAAACATAATGAATTCAGATCTGAAATCATGTCACTCGGGCCCAAAGTGACAAGCATTAAGAGTAACAAGTAGTAGCAAAGATGATAAACAACATAATAGATGATAGGCAACATGCCCCCAACAATCGGACGAACTATTACATGATCTAACTCATCCAATCTCTACCGTCCCCTCCTACAGCAGAGAATTACTCACACGTGATGGAGGAAGCCATAGGAGGATGATGGAGTGGTGATGGTGATGACGATGGCGACGATTTCCCCTCTCCGGAGGCCAAGGCAGCCTCCAGATTAGCCCTCCCGGAGAAGAACCGAGGGTGGCGGCGGCTCCGCGTCGAGAACTTGCAAAACGACTTCTCTTGTGGGATTTATCCATCACGGGTAAAAATAGGAGCCAAGGTAGGGCACCAGAGGAGGTGGACTCCACCGAGGCGGCCTCCCGGCGCGGCCAAGGGGCAGGTCGTGCCCACAAGTCACCTGGAGGCCTTGTGGCCCCCCTCTGGCCCATCTTCTGGCCCAAGATTCCTCCCGGTGCATGGATTTTCTCTTTTTTTATGAAAAGTTTCCTGCACACAAGAAAACCATACAGACAGCTCTGCTGAAAACAACATTAGTCCGGGTTAGTTTCATTCAAATCATGCAAGAATGAGGCCAAAACAATAGCAAAAGTGTTTGGAAAAGTCGATACGTTTGAGACGTATCACCATTGCCTCAAGTACCACACTGCAACCTCCTTTGGCGCCTTTGTACATCCCCTACCAAGCAAATGGATATTTTTTCATGCCCAATGCATGCACTCGATGCTTCCACGCATCCCACGAAATCCTCTTTCTGCATTTTGTGTTAGGATCCGAATAGTGTCTTCAGCATTGGGTGATCGCAAATATTGTAGTCCAAACACTGCCACCACTGCCCTGCAGAACTTGTACAAAACACTCAATGATGGTGGACTCGGCCATGCGTCCATAGTATTTTGTATATCACCGGGAGCTCCGTACGCAAGAATCCTCATAGTTGTGGTGCACTTCTAGAGCATGGAGAATTCAACCATACCGGTGCAATCCTTCTTGCAAATGAAATAGTTGTCGGACTCCCGGATGTCATTCACAATCCCGAGGAAGAGCTTCCGGCCTATGCGATAACAACGCCGAAATAACTTTTCTCTGTGCAGAGGAGTGTCGGTGAAGTAGTCGGCATAGAGTATGCAATAGCCCTCCATGCGATGTATTTGTTTGCTCTTGCGGTGGCCCGACGACGAGCCACCTTGCCGCATCTTGGCATCGTTCGCGAACAGGCCGGCTAGCGCGGCGAGGATCATTAGGTGCTCTTTGTCGGTGGTGTCATCCTCGGTTTCCTCCTCCATCAGAGCCACAAACGCATCCTCGTCGTCTGAGTTCATGGCCGAGCACGCAAATTACCGAACACCTGGCGGGCATGGTGAATGGGCAGCCGCCAGTATCCCCTCATATGTGGCCTCAAAAAGCTTGCCCAGAAGAGAAGGATGGAGGCTGCAGCGAAACCGATAGGAAAATGGCCTTTTCTACCGACGGGGCAGCGACTGTGGGCTGGTGGGCGGCGCCGGGGTCGGTATGGCTGTGAGGCTTCATGTGGCGCGCGAGGGCGAATCTCGCAAGGGAAAGGCATTTCTTGCGTGAAAGTGGTGTCCCACATGACACATTTCCTTCCACCACACCACCTAACTCCCCCCTAGCACGCAGGGTCCCGGCTGGGATCGTCGACGCAAAAAATGGGCCGAACCAGCGAAAAAATACGTTCTAAGCGCACGACTGGTTTTTTAGCGCATGCGTCTAAAAAGGGACCTGGGGGCTGTTGGGGGCGTGATTGGAGATGCCCTAAATAAAATAGAATTTCATCTAGAACGGAGATTCCTCTTCTTCTAGTGTTGGCTATGTAGTCCCGACAATCAAGTGTAAAACAACAATCTGAGAACATGTGCAAGGCAGTTTCATCTCTGTGCGGGCTATAGAACTCCAATAGATAGGATTTAAGGTAAATGTTTTTCCTTAAGCAAATTCCTTGCGTTCACTCTATCATGGAGTAAAAGCCAAAAAAGATCTTGTATCTCAGCATGACTACACTTTTCAAGATTTTGTTGAAAATGTGACAAACATTGTCCTATCTATGTGTCCAGTTGTATAACCGTATGGAAGATAATTCAGTTTGTTTTTGTGGATAGATCCATCTGTCAGCAGCAGTTGAATGTTGTTATTGCTGAATGGTAAAAAATAATTCTGGTATTGCTGGTATGCTTCTTTTCTTAGTGGTGTATTAAAAAACTCAATGAAATTAGATGCAGCTAAAGCATCTTTCATGGAGATGATGTCATGCAAGCAAAAAGATAAAAGCTTTGTCTATTTGTTTTTCAAAATCTCATTTGACCTTTTATCTAGCCATAGCAGAACAATGTCACCTCTACGAGTCTTCACCTTAGCAAATTGTTTATATTCAGTTATGAGCCTTGAGATGCTTTTCCACCAGAAGGAACCTCTTGCTTTATGAAAATACCATATGTTTGAGTAGTAAGATTCCCAAATGATCTTTGTCGTGGTTTTCTCATGATAGATGTCCTCATGAGAGAACTTAGGTCTGAGCCCATCGCAACTAGGTAGTAGCTTGAATAGGGTTTGTCGAAATCGAGAGACGCGAGTTTTACCCAGGTTCGGCCCCTCGCGATGGAGGAAAGAGCCTGTATCCTACATGATTGCTATTGATGATGATCGTTATTACAAGGATGCTATTTCGCTACCTCTCGCCTCGATGGTTAATCTTTCTATCTCTAATTACCTCTCGCTCTTGGGGGGCCTTGCCCCTTCTTATATAAGTTGAGGGGGCATGCTTACATGTAGAGTCCTTGTAGGACTACAACTACTCTTTTTTCTATTACAAGTTGAATCCTAGTCCGGGTCTTTCTTCCCTTGTCATGTAACTTTTCCACTTATTGGAACTTCTCTGTGAGACATCCCTCCAGGCCTCTCAATGAGACGGCTTGTGCCGGGTTACACACTGGGCCTTAGGCCTTGTCGTCCAAGTTGATCTCGTAAGCGAGGTGACCCATGAGACGCCAAGTGATGGGTCGGGTCATACCTCCTAGCTGGGTCAAACCATGGGGAATATCCCCAACATTAGCCCCCCAGTTTAGCTTGAATTTATTCATGACAAGCTCCTTAAATAAGAAGGATAAATATGCTAAGGGAGCGGCTTTCTCCACTGGCCCCCTTCTTTCAATGAAGTGGCTCCTCGGAAATCGGGTTCTCTCTTTGTCATATCATCAGGCTGGCCTGACAATCCACTTGGTGTTGTGGTTTCCTCCGAGGAAAAAATACTCGAAATAACAATGCATCTAACATCAAGCCCACTCCTCATGCTTTGGTTTTGTTGAAAATATTGGGACTAGTAACCCATCCATTATTGAGCCAGTTTTCAAATGCTTCAACATATCGATGCCATCTTCCCCGGACATGGAACTCTCATCGGGTCATTTGACATAGTAAATGACGAATTACAGATGAAATAATTGCCAACTTGTGGATATAAAACTTGTCGAGTTACGAGCGCCAAGCTTGCTGTGCCATGGATTTTAATGCCGCCAAGTGATGAAATTGGACTCTTAGAAATTTTGGTCCTCTTTGCCATCGACAAGACCGCTTCACAATCAACTTGCTCACGTTGGTTCCTTGCAGAATAAATATTAGGAAATAAAATACCCATCTACTGTTGAGTCGGCCTCCAATTCTTTGGCTTGATGATTTTTTTTGGGAATAAGAAAACCATATGATGTCAACCCGGCTTTCCGGGCGTTTCAATGAATAGCTTAGAGGAGTTAAACTTTGCAAATTTCTACATCAAGAATATGAGATCTGAATCACTAAAAATTGATAGCTTGAAGATGGTCGTCCTCTTTTTTATCTCCATATTCATGTTGTCCCCAAGCTCCGAGTTTATCAATTCATGATGACTTGGTGCTTCGCTTAGAAAAATATCTTGACAGTGTAGCCCCCAAGTGTCGGGTTGTCTTGCGTGCAACAGCCTGGAACTTATAATTGTCTTACACTTATAGATCTTCAGCCACTGTAGCCCCCAAGGGTCGGGTTGTTTGGTGATAACCCACAAGTGTAGGGGATCGCAACAGTTTTCGAGCGTAGAGTGTTCAACCCAAATTTATTGATTCGACACAAGGGGAAGCGAAAGCATATTCTCAAGTATTAGTAGTTGAGTTTGTCAATTTCAACCACACCTGAAAGATTAGTGTCTGGAAGCAAAGTATCAGTAGCAAAGTATTATGATAGCAACGGTGCCAGAAAAGGGTTTGTTGACGGCAGACTATTCCTAACTTGTTGTATCAATGGCGCCAGAAAATAGCATGTTTGACAGGGGACTATTCTAGAGAATAATGCTTTCCAGGCAACGACTCCAGAAAAGTCTTGCAACAGGTAACAACAAAGTAACAAGTAAAAGCAGTAGTGACAGCAGTAGCAAGTAACAACAGTAGTGACAGCAGTAGCAAGGAACAACAGTAACCAGTAGCAGCAGAGTAACAACAGTAGCAACAGAGTAATAGTAACAAGGACCAGTAGTAAAAGACTCGTAGGTAGTGGATCGGTGATGGATGAGTATGACGGATGTGATTCATCATGTAACAGCTATAACACGGAGAGATAAGTGACTAGCTCCCGTTCATCAATCTAATGTAGGCATGTATTATGTATGTAGTCATACGTGCTTAGGGAAAAGAACTTGCATGACATCTATTGTCCATCCCTCCCGTGGCAATGGGGTCCTAATGGAAACTACGGGATCTTAAGGTTCTCCTTTTAATAAAGAACCGGACCAATGCATTAACACTTGGTGAATACATGAACTCCTCATACTATGGTCATCTCCGGGAGTGGTTCCGGCTATTGTCACTCCGGGGTTGCCGGGTCATAACACACAGTAGGTGACTACAACTTGCAAGATAGGATCTAAAACACACATATATTGGCGACAACATAATAGGTTCAGATATGAAATCATGGCACTCGGGCGCTAGTGACAAGCATTAAGCATGGCAAAGTAGTAGCAACATCAATCTCAGAACATAGTGGATACTAGGGATCAATCCCCATCAAAACTAACTCAATTACATGATAGATCTCATCCAACTCATCACCGTCCAGCAAGCCTACGATGAGATTACTCACGAACGGTGAAGAGCATCATGGAATTGGCGATGGAGGAAGGTTGATGATGACGATGGCGACGATTTCCCCTCTCCGGAGCCCAGAACGGACTCCAGATCTGCCCTCCACATGAAGAATAGGGGGTGGCGGCGCCTCCATATCGTAAAACGCGATGAATACTTCTCTCTGATTTTTTTCCGGGCGAGACGGAATATATAGAGCTGAGTTTGGAGGCGGTGGCGCCACGTGGGCCCCACAAGCCCTCACGGCGTGGCCTGGGGGGTGGCGGCGATCCCTGGGCTTGTGGCCCACTTGCACACCTCCTCCGGTGGATCTTTGCGCAGGTATTTTTCATTAATTCCAGAAAAATTCTCCGTAAATTTTCAGGAGATTCCGAGAACTTTTATTTCTGCACAAAAACAACACCATGGCAATTCTGCTGAAAACAGCGTCAGTCCGGGTTAGATTCAAATCATGCAAATTAGAGTCCAAACCAAGGGAAAAAGAGTTCGGAAAAGTAGGTACGACGGAGACGTATCAACTCCCCCAAGCTTAAAGCCTTGCTTGTCCTCAAGCAATTCAGTTGACAAACTGAAAGAGACAAAAGAAAAACTTTGACGAACTCTGTTTGATCTTGTTGTTGCAACTATGTCTAACACATATCCAGAGTTTTAGCAAGATCACAAGCAAACCACATAAGCAAATGACATCTAGGTCTCACGGTAAACTCATATCAATGGCATAATCAGCTAGCGAGCAAATAATAATAAGCCTCAAATGTCAACACTACAATCAAAACAACATGAAGCAGTACGAATAGATGGTATCTCGCTAGCACTTTCTGAGACCGCAAAACATAAATGCACATCACCTTGAAAGACCAAGGGTTGACTAAACATTTAATTCATGGCAAAGAAGATCCAATCACAGTCATACTCAGCACAGTTAAAAGCAAAGCATAAAAATGACAGAGGTGCTCTCTAATTGGTGCTTTTATAAGAGGAGGATGACTCAACAAGAACATAAATAGACAGACCCTTCGCAGAGGGAAGCATTGATTTGCAGAGGTGCCAGAGCTCAAGCTTTGAAAACAGAGATAATAATTTTGGGTGGCATGCTTTCATTGTCAACACAATGACTAAGAGTTCTCAACATCTTCCATGCTACCCAAGCTATAGGCAGTTCCCAAGCAGAAAAGTAAAGTTTTGACTCCCCCACCACCAATCAATCACACTCCACGGCTAGCCGAATCCTCGGGTACCGTCCATACCAACATCAATCCTGCGGGAGTTTTGTTTGCAATTATCTTTTCAATGTGAGCATGGAACTGGGAATTCCAATTACCGGCCCCTTTCTCGTGAATGATAGTGAATAAACACATATTGAGGATAACACGCCTAGCATGGAAGATACTGATAGCCCCCTGTCACCACATGAGCGGTTCAGGAATGGAAAACAGATTATTTCTTGAAGGTTTAGAGAGTGGCACATGCAAATTTACTTGGAACGGCAGGTAGATACCGCACATAGGTAGGTATGGTGGACTCATATGGAACAACTTTGGGTTTATGGAAGTGGATGCACAAGCAGTATTTCCGGTTAGTACAAGTGAAGGCTAACAAAAGACTGGGAAGCGACAAACTAGAGAGCGACAACGGTCATCAAAATGCATTGAGATTAACTAACATTGAGTGCAAGCATGAGTAGGACACAAATCACCATGAACATGAATATCATAGAGACTATGTTGATTTTGTTTCAACTACATGCGTGAACATGCGCCAAGTCAAGCCACTTGCATCATTCAAAGGAGGATACCATCCTATCATAATACATCATAGTCATCTCAACATTCATGTGGGCATCCAAGACAAACCATTATAAGCTCCTAGCTAAGTAAGCATGGCATAAGCAACTATGATCTCTAAGTTGTTATTGCAAACATGTTTCTCTCACAACAAAGCTGAACTAGGCATGTTGAGCTAGTCATATTTACATAAACAAAATAGATCGAGTTCATACCAGGTTTTCCAGGCTCAGTCACTTCATCATATATCGTCATTATTGCCTTTCACTTGCACGACCGAATGATATGAACAATTATAAGCGTGCTCGTGCATTGGACTAAAGCTGGAATCTGCAGGCAAACACAAAGGAGAAGACAAAGTAATATGGCTCTTTGAAAGCTAAACATGTATGCATGCAAGAGCCACTAAACATTGTAACTATGGTCTTCTACCTTGACCCAACGAAAAATAAAACTATTTACACGGGAAAGCTCCCAACAAGCAAAAGAAGAAAAGGAAAATCTTTTTGGTTTTTCTCAAACTAGACAGACACACGAAAGTAAAACGAGAAAAACAAAATAAACTAGCATGGATGATACTATGGCAAAGTGTGAACATCAACGAACAAAGTGAAAGAATAAGCAAGAATGTAAAGTCGGTGAGAAACACGTACTCCCCCAAGCTTACGCTTTTGGCCTAAGTTGGTCTACTCGCATGGATGGTCCTCGCAACACCCAAAATCATAATGGGGGTTATACGGGAGCGCTGCAGCCACTGCCTGAATAGCTGCCTCACGAAGACGAGCAGCCTTTGCCTCCCTCTCATACTCCTCTGCCTCTCCTCTGGTTATGTAATATCTCCGTTTTACCTGAAAGTCAAAGAAGGCAGGAGCAGGAATGGTAATATGGAAAAAACGCTGCCGGTTAAATATCAAACGGTATAGGAGGGATTCATCATCCCTCTCAAGGAACTGGTAGCGTGTCAAAGCGACGCGGTCAAGGAAAGCTGTATGGAGAGGAGGACCTCCTTCGCGGATGGGTACTCCAAGAAAATTTGCTATGCGAGTGGCATAGATCCCACCAAAGAAATCCCCTTCATTAGCATTCTTATTCAGCCTCCTTGCTATTATAGCTCCCATGTTGAAACTCTTGTCACCCGTCACTGCGCTCTTAAGGATACTAAGGTCAGATGCGTAGAGGTGACAATGCTCAATCTTGCCATTAATGCATCTGCCTATGAAGAGGGCAAAGTAATGCAAGGCAGGAAAATGAATATTCCCGATGGTAGCTTGCGTAATGTCTCTAGTTTCTCCAACAGTAATACCAGAGACCAAATCTCTAACCAAGGATTTAGGAGGATCATTGAGGCTACCCCAAGTAGGTATTTTGCAAATTCTATTAAAATCCTCTAAATCCATGGTATACGATTTGTCATAGAGATCAAACAGTACAGATGTGTCACGGCCAACTGAAAATTTGAATCTACGAACAAAAGAGGTAGTGAGAGCAACATACTGTTCACATTTATCGGAGATGAATTCTTCGAGTCCGACGTTGCGAACAAGTGCATCAAACTCATCTTTGAAACCTGCCTCAATCATAAATTCATCAGAAGGCCATTCACATGGTTGTACCTGCGCGTCCCTTGGTTGGTAAGGATAGGTCTCCTGAATCGCAAGACGGGGACCTCTCTTGCTTGAGGAACCACCATGACAGTTTCTCCTGAACATCTTCCTTTTTTGAAATTTTCAGTGACCCAAAGAAAAAGTGAACAAGGTTCAACTAAACTAGCAGCAACTACTCCCACAAGTGCCTAGAGGCCATATTACGCATCAAAACTACTTGGGACCAGCTAAAATCAGCATGCAAAGCTCAAGAACATGGTCACCAAGGCAGCAAAAATATGCAGAGTATAAGGCACTAGAGCAAAAACTAATTGGAACAATAGAGGAGTCACTTACCAAGGAGTAATTTCCCCAAAATAGTTCGAAGAACGGTGCTTTGAGCAAAGAGATCGAAAATCCCAGCAAGAGGAGGAAGAACACGGGTTTGAGCTGCGAAACGATTTTTTCTGGAGGTAGGAGAACCAGATGAGAGCAAGAATGAGTGGAGGGGGTGCCTGTGGGACCCACAAGTCTGGGTGGCGCAGCCAGGGGGTGCCCACACCGTCAAGGCTTGTGGCCCGCTCGTACAGCCCCCAGTCAAGCTCTTCGTCTCAGTATTTTTCAAAAAATCCAGAAAAAATCATACTTGATTTCAGGACGTTCGGAGAACTTTTATTTTCGGGGTACTTTTCTACCGGACGCTAAAACATAAAATAGGGAAAACTAAACTAAATCTATCATTTTTCTTCTAAGCAACGGAAAGTGAAAGCTTAAAACAGAGGTTTGTGACTTCTTGATTCGTCCATCTCATGGTCATCGAAAGAAATCCGTCAATGGGGTTGATCAAATACTCTCGACAAAACTTCTCGAATCGCAAAAGAAGACAGAGAATTTTCGAATAGTCACTAGGTCACCTCAATGGGGATGTGTATCTCCCCAACAAGCAAATCATACTTCATCTTGACACGAGGAATAGGGCATTCAAAGCTCCCAATAATAATCAATGAAGTCTTTTCGATAGCATTGATGCAATGTACTCGATATTGTTTCTTCGGAAAGTGCACCGTATGCTCATTACCGTTGACATGGAAAGTGACATTGCCTTTGCTGCAAGCTATAACAGCCCCTGCAGTGTTTAAAAAGGGTCTTCCGAGGATAACAGCCATGTCATCGTCCTCGGGAATATCCAAGATAACAAAGTCTGTTAAGATAGTGACGTTAGCAACCACAATAGGCACATCCTCGCAAATGCCGATAGAGAAAGCAGTTGATTTGTCAGCCATTTGCAGAGAGATTTTGGTGGGTGTGAACTTATCCAGTTCAAGTCTACGATAAAGAGCGAGGGGCATAACACTAATACCGGCTCCAAGGTCGCATAACGCAGTTCTAACGTAGTTGCCTTTAATGGAGCAAGGTATAGTGGGCACACCGGGATCACCTAGTTTCTGAGGAGTACCACCCTTGAAGGTATAATTAGAGACCAAGGTGGAAATCTCAACCTCAGGTATCCTCCTCTTATTAGTCACAATATCTTTCATGTACTTAGCATACAGAGACATCTTGAGCATATCCATCAAACGCATTTGCAGAAAAACAGGTCTAATCATTTCAATGAAGCGCTCAAAATCCTCATCATCCTTTTTCTTGGATGGTTTGGGTGGAAAGGGCATGGGTTTCTGAACCCATGGTTCCCTTTCTTTACCATGCTTCCTAGCAGCAAAGTCATTCTTATCGTATCTTTTAGTCTTAGGCTGTGGGTTATCAAGATCAACATGTTCAATCTCCACATCCTTATCATTGCTAGGTTGAGCATCATCATGAACATCAGTATTGATATTATCATTAGGCTCATGTTCATCACCAGATTGCGTTTCAGCATCAGAGACAGAGACATCGTTTGGACTCTCAGGTGTAGCAGCAACAGGGTTGCTAGCGTGCAGGTTCCTATCATCGTTCTTCTTCTTTCTAGGATGACTAGGTGCATCAGTGCTAACTCCTTGAGAATCTTGTTCAACCCTCAGGATACAAAGGTTCCTGGGTCATTCTACCGCCTCTAGTGACGACTCTGACAGAATTGTCATTCAACTCATTGAGAAAATCATTTTGAGCTTTCAGTACTTGTTCTACCTGAGTAGTGACCATAGAGGCATGTTTACTCACAAGCTTAAGATCATTGACGTTTCTGTCCACACAAGCACTTAAATGACTAAGCATACGAGCATTCTATTTCAATTGTCTGCTAACATAATCATTGAAACTCTGTTGTTTGGCAACAAAGTTATCAAATTCATCCATGCATAGGCTAGCAGGTTTATCAAAAGGAATATCACTCCCATCAAACCTACGCAGAGAATTTACTTCTACTACCTGTATTGGGTTATCGAGACCATGGATCTCTTTGATAGGTAGTAGATTTTTGACATCTTTAGATTTAATGCCTTTCTCTCGCATAGATTTCTTAGCTTCTTGCATATCTTCAGGACCGAGGAATATAATACCTCTTTTCTTTGGAGTTGGCTTAGGAGGTGGTTCGGAAATAGTCCAAGCATTCTCATTGCACAAGATGTTATTCAGTAGAATCTCAACTTGTTCTATGGTTCGTTCCCTAAAAACACAACCAACACAACTATCTAGGTGGTCTTTGGAAGCATCAGTAAGTCCATTATAGAAGATATCAAGTATTTCGTTCTTCTCAAGAGGGTGATCAGGCAAAGCATTCAATAGTTGGATAAGCCTCCCCCAAGCTTGTGGGAGACTCTCTTCTTCAGCTTCAGCAAAGTTGTATATTTACTGCAAGGCAGCTTGCTTCTTATGGGCAGGGAAATATTTTTCAGAGAAGTAGTAGACCATATCCTGGGGGCTACGCACACAACCAGGAGCAAGAGAAGTGAACCAGGTATTAGCATCATCCTTTAGCGAGAAAGGAAACAGCTTGAGGATATAGTAGTGGCGGATCTTTTGCTCACTGGTGAATAGGGTGGCTATATCGTGTAGTTTGGTAAGATGGGCTACAACCGTTTCAGACTCATAACCGTGAAAAGGATCAGATTCGACTAGAGTGATTATTTTAGGGTCGACAGAGAATGCATAATCCTTATCGGTCACAAAGATAGGCGAAGTAGCAAACTTTGGGTTGTATTTCATCCTAGCGTTCAGAGATTTTTCTTTCCACTTGCGCAGTAATTTCTCAACATCATAGCTATCCTTACACACAGGAAAATCCTCAGCTATCTCTCCCTCCATAACATAACGAGTATGAGGCATATCACGCAATTCGGGCATAAGAGAGCTAGTTCTACCAGGCAAAATAGCAGGTTCTACTTCAATAGCATCAGCAGTTTCAGAAGTATCATCACATCTAGCAGCAACTCTAGCAATATGTGCATCAAGGAATGCACCTAGTGGCAAAGCAGTATCAAGCATAGCATCATCAGGCATAGTATCAAGCATAGCATCATCAGGCATAGTATCAAGCATAGCATCATCAGGCATAGTATCAAGCATAGCATCATCAGGCATAGTATCAAGCATAGCATCATCATAAGCATCGTGGGCAACAGAAGTAGCATCATCAAGTACAGGCGACATATCAAGATCTCTAGCAGGAGGTGGTGCCGCAAATTTACTCATAACTGAAGGTGAATCAAGTGTAGAGCTATATGGCAGTTCCTTACCTGTCCTCGTAGTGGAAGGCAAGACTTTAGTTCTTGGATCTATCGGATTCCTCATAGTGATCAACAGAAGTAAATCCCAAGTGACTCAGAGAATATAGCTGTGCCTCCCTGGCAACGGCGCCAGAAAATAGTCTTGATAACCCACAAGTGTAGGGGATCGCAACCGTTTTTTAGGGTAGAGTATTCAACCCAAATTTATTGATTCGACACAAGGGGAAGCGAAAGAATATTCTCAAGTATTAGCAGCTGAGTTTGTAAATTTCAACCACACCTGAAAGATTAAAGTCTGCAAGCAAAGTATCAGTAGCAAAGTAGTATGATAGCAACGGTGTCAGAAAAGGGTCTGTTGACGACAGACTATTCCTAACTTGTTGTATCAATGGCGCCAGAAAATAGCACGTTTGACGGGGGTCTATTCTTGAGAATAATGCTTCCCCGGCAACGGCTCCAGAAAAGCCTTGCAACAGGTAATAGAAAAGTAACAAGTAACAGTAGTAGTGACAGCAGTAGCAAGTAACAGCAGTAGTGACAGCAGTAGCAAGGAACAACAGTAACCAGTAGCAGCAGAGTAACATCAGTAGTAACAAAGTAATAGTAGCAAGGACCAGTAGTAAAAGACTCGTAGGCAGTGGCTCGGTGAAGGATGAGTATGACGGACGTGATTCATCATGTAACAGCTATAACACGGAGAGATAAGTGACTAGCTCCCGTTCATCAATCTAATGTAGGCATGTATTATGTATGTAGTCATACGTGCTTAGGGAAAAGAACTTGCATGACATCTATTGTCCATCCCTCCCGTGGCAACGGGGTCCTAATGGAAACTACGGGATCTTAAGGTTCTCCTTTTAATAAAGAACCGGACCAATGCATTAACACTTGGTGAATACATGAACTCCTCATACTATGGTCATCTCCGGGAGTGGTTCCGGCTATTGTCACTCCGGGGTTGCCGGGTCATAACACATAGTAGCTGACTACAACTTGCAAGATAGGATCTAAAACACACATATATTGGAGACAACATAATAGGTTCAGATCTGAAATCATGGCACTCGGGCCCTAGTAACAAGCATTAAGCATGGCAAAGTAGTAGCAACATCAATCCTAGAACATAGTGGATACTAGGGATCAATCCCCGTCAAAACTAACTCGATTACAAGAGAGATCTCATCCAACTCATCACTGTCCAGCAAGCCTACGATGAGATTACTCACAAACGGTGAAGAGCATCATGGAATTGGCGATGGAGGAAGGTTGATGATGACGATGGCGACGATTTCCCCTCTCCGGAGCCCAGAACGGACTCCAGATCTGCCCTCTAGATGAAGAACAGGGGGTGGCGGTGCCTCCGTATCGTAAAATGTTATGAATCCTTCTCTCTGATTTTTTTCCGGGCGAGACGAAATAAATAGAGCTGAGTTTGGAGGCGGTGGCTCCACGTGGGCCCCACAAGCTCTCACGGCGCGGCCTCGGGGGTGGCCGCGGCCCATGGGCTTGTGGCCCACTGGCACACTATAGTGCCCCAGATGTAACCTTGCCTTATTTGGAACCTATTGCATGTGGGTCCACCTTGTCAGTGTTTTGATGATAGCAATTGTGCCATGACCTCATGTGGTGTCCCTTGATTCTTTTTCCCTTCCTTTCCTTGCATGCATGCATAGCATATCATTGCATGCCCTTGTCTTATGTTGTTTCCATATGATCTTAGCATTTCTTGTGATGTGGTGGTCTTGGGTATAGTTCCTTGGTGATGTTGAGGTGTTCTATGATGCCATGTGATGATGTTCCCAAATGTAGTGAGCATGTCTTGTTGCAACCTCTCTCTCTCTTTAAATCCCCAATTCAAAATTCACTTGTGCCAACCTTGCTTCAAAAATGCCCAGGATTTAGTGTGTTTTGTGGAGGATGCCAATGTGTGTATTTGCTGATTTGTATATTGGTTTAAGGGGTGCACATAAATCCAAAACAGTAAATTAATTACTATTTTGCATTTATTCCAAATTGCTCCAAATATTGTTTTTCTATTTTATTCAAATAGGCCATAATTCCTTATGGCCAGGGGCATTTTTGCTTTGATTTTTACCCCAACAGAACTACCAGTGGATTTAAATCCTAGCTGTGTTTATTTTAAAAGTTCAAACCCCTCTCAGCCCCTCTCCTCTATCTGACGCCAGTGGCAAGCAACCAGCGCGGCCCAGCCCACTCCTTCCCAGCTCACGCGCGCGGGCGTCGTCCTCCTCCCTTTCCAGCGAGGCAGGCGGCTCCACATGTCGGCCTCTCACCTCGCTCCTCTCTGCTTTCCACCGAAGCTCCCCGCACGCACATGGCCGCGCCGCGTTCCTCACCTCTCCTTCCCTCTATTTAACCCCCTTGGCGTCCGTGCAGCCGTGTTAGGGTTCCTCCCCGCCGCCGCAACGCCCAGATCCCGATCCACCTCTCTCTCTCTCTCGCCACAGCAAGTGAGGACCGCACGGGATCGCCATGGCCGACGGGTAGCAGCTCGTCGTCGCTATCGATCTACTTCCCCTGCTTCCTCTACGATGACTCCAGCAGCTCGAGGGCGCCTCCAGGAGCCCGTTCCCGGTGGAAGACCGACCTCCCCCGCGCTACGTCCACTGCTTCCCGTAGGCGCATCCCCTCCGACGAGAAGCCTCCTCGACGGCCTTCCTCCTCTACTTCCTCTACGAGCCGATCCTGTTCTCGACTCATACACGAGGTAGCGCTTCTCCTCCCTCCTCCGTGTCCCAGATCGGGTGCGGTAGCCGCAGGTTTGTCGCGCGCTTGCTCTCTGTCGTCGGCGCCGCCGCTCGCCGTCGCTGCGCCGTAGTAGAGCCCCTCGGTAGCAGCTAGCACTTGAAATGTACCCGTGCTTGTGTGGGCTTACTCTCCCCCACGAGCCGTTGCTCGATTTGCACCACGTCGCCGGCAAGGGCCTTCCCCTATTTCGGTCGACCGCCGGCAATAGTTCAGCAGAGGAAGATCCTTCAGTTGTTTTGTTGCGTGTGTTAGTTCAGACACCATAGCCTAGCCCAGTGGTTTGTTCCCTGTTGTGCCTGATGCAGGTGCTGGGTTCGATCCCCCCCGCGGAACCTTTTTGTTTCTTTGTTTCTCGGCACGGTAACTGCAGGGGATGCCTTACCTAGCCCGAACTCTCTATCCTGTCGACTAGTTGATAGTAGCAGAGTGGTAAGGGGCAGGATTGTTGCACCAGTAGATCTGGGTTCGAACCCGAGGGCGCCTCCTTTTTGTTTTTCCCTTTGCAGCAATTTTATGTCATCTTTGCTATATTTGTTCCTGTTACAATCATAGGTGGTCATGGCATCTTGTTTCTATTTTATTTTCTTGCTGTTATAACTATGTTAGGTGAGGTAGTGTGTGTGGATGGCTTGTGAGAATTGCATGTATGTGTGAGGCCCTACAAATATGGAGTTAGCTTTACATGTTGTGTGTGCATGGTGGTGTTTCCTAGTAGCTTATCCTAGGTGAAGCTAGCAAGGAAGTGGTAGGTTGTGTAGCTCCTCCTTTGTGTAGGTACTATCATTTGTTGATGCACTAGGTTGTGTGTTTATATATGGAGTGGACATTGTTCTAGTTGTTTGCTAAGATAATATGTGTAAGTGTGTGGTGATGATCTTGAGCATGTTGTGCTTGTGGGTGATGTGGACTAGGAGTGTGTGTGAGTAGCATCCCACCTTCGCAAGCAAGCCTTGCACCTCCACATGTCCATATGTGAGAGGGCATGGCATGATAGTTGTGTGAGAAGCTTAGTAGTAAGGTTTGGGAAGTTGATGTGCATGACACAAACATGGGGTTCAAACCCCCATGTCACTTTCTTATTGTGCACATGTGCTCAACCTTTGTAGTTGTTGTTCTAGTAGGAACTACATGAAATGATGCCCATTCCTTAGGCATGATTTGAAGTAGTTCTCTCTCCCTTAATTTGTGGTCACTTGTCCCAAGTAGGTGCCCACATTTTATATATGACCTTAGGGTAGAAACTCCCAAGGAATCCAGTGGTGAAGTTACTTTTGCCATTGGGAAACTTTATGGAGTGGACATATTTTGATTTGTTGCAAGTTTGATCTTGGTTTCCATGGAATAGGTGGAGCCCAAGGGCATGTGTTTTTGTGTGATAGAAGTAGGGGTTTTGCTCTACACCATAGTGGTGTCATTTATCACTTGGTGTTATTTGCATGGAAACTATGCCTAGACAAAGTAGGCACGTGGCTGAAAACGTCCAGCTTAGTGAAATCTGGAATTTCACTAAGTCTGCGAATTCTGGAAAACATTTTCTTCTCCTATAGATGAGGATGTGCTGGTCATTGTGTTAAGAACTAGCCTTAGTTCAGTGCTAGGATTTTGGACCTGATATGTTTGTGAAGCTCCCTGTCAAATGTCATCTCATTGGGAGTCCAGTAGGTTGTGTTTTGAGTGCTGTTCAAAAAGCTTCAGAACAAAGACAGAAATTCAGGTGCAGGAATTTTCACTAAGTCCCTGAGATCTGATGGTTTGGGGAATGTTTGTGGCCTTGTATCTTCTAGAGTTTAATTCCTTTTTCTGTGATTATTTCTGGTGTTGGTAGTGTTTTTGGTTGGCTACAGCCACATATATTATTTGTCATGTTTGGAGGTCTGTAGCTATGTTGCATGTAGCTCCCAAAGAGCTAAGATGCAGATTATGGCAGATTATGTAGTATAGTCATTTTGATCAATGTGTGTGCTTAGTTGATGTTGTCGTGTTCTTCCTTGCTCCAATCCATTCATGTTGGGTTGTTATATGTCTTGGCAACCTGGGAATACCAGATTTGTGCCAATTGTGGGTGTGGTGTTGATTCTTCCACGTAGAGCTTCATATCTTGCTTCGTTGATTCCCGTTGATCCGTAGCTCCGTTTGCAAAGTTCCTTATATGGTTTTGCATCGTTTTCACGAGCCGCGTCTGTTCAGCCATCCTCATGCATGTCAAAATAGCTTAGTGTACAGTTCTGTCCAGAAACTTGCAGTAGTTTATTTTGCTTGTGCTAGAGATAGAAATAGTGGTGCATGCTCACTTTTCATCTCATGCATCATGCGATTGTTGCATCTTGTGGTGCTGCTCTTCATTGGCTGTCATTCTTATGTTGGATAGCACCGGGATCGGAGAACGAATACGTGGAGTCAGGAGAGTGCGTGCAGGACGATCCAGAACCATTCCAAGTTGAGGATATCACAGGCAAGATGATATGACCTTGATTCCATCTCTAGACTTGTTATGCTAGTTTCGTTTCAATGTCATATTGCTCGCTGCCTACCACTGAATTAAATTGCCTCTTGATATGCCATGAGCCCAAACACTGTTCCCCTTCCTAGCAAAACTTGACTGGCTAAGCAGGCTTTGCTCAGCTACTGATGTTAGCATTGCTAATTGCAGGTGCTTTGACTCATGTGATCACATGAGCTTGATATCATTATATTAAATTCTGTTATTTAATTAATGCACCTATATACTTGGTAAACGACAGGAGGCCTAGCATTTTGCCGGGTGCTTTGTTCCGTTATTGCCGCCATAGTTACCGGTTCCCGGTGTTTGATTCCATAATGATCGCTCCTAACACGTTCGGGGTTGTTATGGGGACCCCCTTGATAAATGGCGTAGTGCTAAGGCTTGTCCGGCAGGACCCAACATTGGTTTTAATCTGCTAATCACATAATAATCTGCATAGGGAATAGCTACCCCGAGGAATTTAATCAACAACCCAGGCCAGTGCTCCCCATGAGTGTTGGTCCCACCTGAGCGATGTTCGGGGCCCCACTGGTCACCCGAAGATTTAGCCATCCCGACGTCTAGCTCATCCGTCGTGTCCTGAGACTGAGATACGCGGCTCTTATTAGGGTCGTCGACACGACGGGAGGTCCTATTAGCCTTGTCTTACCTTAGCGGTATATCTTGCGTATAGGAATCCCGGTGAAGCTTTGGTTTCCCCCAGAGTTGAGGTTTTCCTCTAAGGAATCCGACGAGATCACGAGATTCGTGATAGAGGATTCCTTTGCGGCCTGTGTACGTTTGTGATGGACTAGTTGGAGCACCCCTGCAGGGTTTAATCTTTCGGAAATCCATGCCCGCGGTTATGTGGCAACTTGGAATATTTTATTTACATCCGGTATTAGATAACTCAAACAAAAGGTAATAAAATTGCCAACTGTGTGCGTAACCGTGACTGTCCCCTCGAAGATCTCTCTTAGATCGGGAACACGGTGGGGTTATGAATGCCGTAGGTAGGTGTTCAGGATCACTTAGTGATCAAGTAATCCCGACCGCTAGTGTAGACCACCTTCACAATTACGTTGCGTAAGTTAGCCACTAAAACAAGCTTAGGTTGCTGCAGCCTATACACTTCACCCTTACCCTACCTAATAACATGACTAGTTCTGGCACCCAGGTCTTAGATTGCTGAGTCGCCGTGGCTGAAGGATTCCTCCAAAACTCCCAGCAGGTACAGGTACCCCAGAGACAGATGATCCCACGGTACCCAGCTAGCGTGGCAGTACGACGAGGAGAAAAACCACCTCTACGTGAACTATCCAGAGGACTGAGGCGTGGTCGAGATCGTGGGCCTGCAGGCAGGGTAGCATAGCATTTTCATGTTTTGTAGTCCGTAATGGAACTACCTTGATTGTATCTGTGATGTACTCTGAGTTATTAATGAGAAGACAGTTGAATCCCGAATTGTCTACTTTCATTATTATTTGTGCTATGTTACTCGCTTGCGAAACGATTAGATGCGCTTCTTTCCTATTCAGGGGCCTCGACCCCCAGATCGGAAAGGACCGCATCTTGGTCGTTACAAGTTGGTATCAGAGCCTTACGACCTTAGGAGCCTTTGTGTGATCGTATTTGGCTGAGTCGAGTCTAGAAAATGTTTTGAGTCTTAGTTATATTGGAGAGTAGGATTCTTTTTTCTCCTCTTCTATGCTCTGGTGAGGTTCCCGTCTTAGGAAATCTTTAACTCTACTCCTTTTCTCGCTCAAATTTTTTTTAGGATCACGCGGGTATTTGTGAAATGTATATGATTTCGATGTGATGGAATCCTGTCCTAGTGCCTCCTATCTGCTCTAAGTATCAGGGGAGTTGAGCTCCAAGGATTATCGCGCACATCGCCATCATTCAGATTTCTGAGTATCTAAGAACGGAGGGTGTTCATTATTGCTTCAATACGGGTAGTGGTGAGATAACCCCGATGTCCCCAGTACTGTTGTAGATTGTCCGGGGATATTGCCACACTTGGTATCGTTGTGATCACGAGGATCTGTGGTAGATGAAGGTCCGAGATGTTGGTTGTGTGTTGAAGGATGTGATACAGGTGACGGGTTAGTTTAGGAGTTGTGTGAAATACTCCTTGTATCCGTGTACCTGATTGCATGACCAGTTATTTCGGGAATTCATAGGTGGGATATCTAGTAGTATCTTATAGGACTATCTTCCTACAGACGCTTGATTGAGGTTTGGGAAATCTCGGTCATATGTTTGTTCCGAGCAGTTCTAGCTCACACTTGTTTGCAGTGGTCCTTATCGGAATTTTTCCGTCTGTTACTTTGAGGATGCACTCTTGCTATGTTGTTCGAGTGTAATGCTGAATTTTGTTCACATATTCTGTCTTTTGATTCAGCAATATCTTCAATTATTATGTGGACTAATATGTTGTCTGTCTTCAGGATGGCTCCACCGACTCGTCAGACCCCAGCGCGTGACGATATGCCTCCACCACCTCCTCCTCCTCCGCCGCCGCCGCCTCCTCCTGCAGAGGCCTGGCAGGTGATGACGGCATCTACTAATGAAAACACTCAGATGCTGTTGCAGTTGATCCAGGAGAGAGCCAATCATCAGCAGGGCAATTTTCAGCAGGGTGGCAATCACTTCGCCAATCTGAGTCAGTTCCTGTCAAACCAGCCTAAGACGTTCACTTCTTCCGACCAGCCGTTTGATGCGGAAGATTGGATCCGTGATATGAACAAGCATTTCGAGTGTAGCAATATGCGTCCGGAGGACTATGTCAATTTTGCTACGTTTCAGTTGAAGGGACAAGCTTCTATTTGGTGGCAGCAGCTTAAGGACTCCAGAGGTGATATGGTGATGTCTTGGGACGAGTTTTGTCGTGACTTCAGGTCCCACTACATCCCTTCCAGTTTTGTTGAGGAGATGCGTGAGAAGTTCAGGCGTTTGAAGCAGGGCAACAATTCTGTGTACAAGTACAATGTCGAGTTCCACGAGCTGGCCCGTTACGCGCTGCAGGATGTCCCGGATGAGAAGAGCAAGATCTACCAGTTCAGGGGTGGCTTAAAGGAGGATTTGCAGTTAGCGCTTGCTATGCACGATCCTGAGGAGTTTGACAAGTTTTACAACTTAGCTCTCCGAGCACAGGCAGCCTTGCTCAGGGTGGAAAACTCCAAGAAGCGCTTCAGAGATTCCAGCTCTTCCTCGACTCAGGTGGTTCAAAAGCAATAGAGGTTTTGGGTTTCTCCTCCTCCTCCTCGGCACTCACAGCAGCTGACGCACTCAGTTGGACATGGTTCTTCCCACCCACCCAACCCTGGCTTCCAGCAGAGATACCAGCATCAGAAGCAAGGGCCTCCTCAGACTCAGTTCCGGCAGCCAGCAGAGGTCACTTGTCACAAATGTGGGCAGAAGGGTCACTATGCCAACAAATGCACTTCTCAGCTCCGTCTACCGCCTCCTCCTCCAGGCAAACCTCCAAGCAACGCTCTTGTCAAATTCAACCCCAGATCAGCTCGAGTCAACATGGTGAATGCAGCTGAAGCAGACAACTCCTCTGATGTGATCATGGGTAACCTCCTCGTCAATGATATTCCTGCTAAAGTGTTATTTGATTCTGGTGCTTCGCATTCGTTCCTCTCCATTCCATTTGCATCCAAGCATAATGTTCCTGTTGAAGAGCTTCCTAGTCCATTGTCAGTAGTTTCACCAGGCAAGTTCATGCATGCTAGTACTCGTGCTCCCGATGTTTCTATCGAGATGGGCAATTATTCTTTCCTCGCCTCTCCGTATGTCTTGGGCAAGTCCGACACCGAATTGATTCTTGGTATGGACTGGTTGGCCATGAACAAGGCATCAATTGATTGTGAAGCTAAAGAAGTCAAGCTTACCCACTCTTCGGAGGATGTGATTATATTCGCGGCGTGCGATGATACAATCCGTTTGTTCTCCTTGAATGAAAAGGGTGAGATCAATCCTATTGAGCAAGTCCCGGTGGTATGCGAATATCAAGATGTGTTTCCTGAAGAGCTGTCAGGCATGCCTCCACACCGTGAAGTTGAGTTTGTCATTGAGCTTGAGCCAGGCACAGAGCCAGTGTGCAAACGGCCGTACAAGCTGGGTCAAGAAGAATTGAAGGAACTTAAGAGGAAACTCGATGAGCAGGAGCGTTTGGGTTTGATCAGACCAAGCTCGTCTCCGTGGGGATGTGGTGTTCTATTTGTCAAGAAGAAGGATGGTTTGGACCGGCTGTGTGTCGATTATCGCCCATTGAACAAGAAGACAATCAAGAACAAATATCCACTTCCGAACATAACTGAGTTGTTCGAGCAGTTGAAAGGTGCTAAAGTATTCTCCAAGCTTGATCTCAGAATGGGCTATCATCAGATTCGCATTCGTGAGGAAGACATTCCGAAGACGGCATTCAGGACTAGTTTTGGCTCGTATGAGTATACGGTCATGTCTTTTGGTCTGGCTAATGCTCCTCCGACATTTTGTTGATTGATGAACTATATTTTCTCACCATACAAGAATGAATTTGTCTTGCTCTATCTCGACGACATTCTGGTCTTTTCTGAGAATGAGGAAGAACATGAAAGACATCTTAGGTTGGTGCTTGATAAACTGAGAGAGTACAAGCTGTATGCCAAGTTTTCCATGTGCGAGTTCTAGATGAAAGAAGTGGTTTATCTTGGGCATATTATGTCTGTCGAGGGCATTAAGGTTGACCCGTCCAAGGTTCAAGCCATTGTGGAATGGGAACCTCCGCAGAATGTGAAGCAGCTTCGAAGCTTTCTCGAGCTTGCCGGATATTGAAGAAGATTCGTTGAGAACTTCTCCAAAATCGCCAAGACGCTCTCTAGTCTTCTTCAAAAGGGTGTCAAGTATGTTTGGTCTCCAGAGTGTCAACTGGCTTTCGATACACTCAAAGAGAAGCTTATCTCCACTCCGGTCTTGGCCCCTCCGGATGATTCCAAGCCGTACCAGGTCTTTTGTGACGCTTCTCTCCAGGGTCTCGGTGCAGTCTTGATGCAAGATAGGAAGGTGGTTTCTTATACCTCCAGGCAGCTGAAGCCTATGGAGATGAACTATCATGTGCACGATCTCGAGCTAGCAGCTGTTGTGCATGCCTTGATGACTTGGAGACATGTCTTGTTGGAACGAAAGGTTGAAGTTTTCACCGATCACAAGAGTCTCAAGTATATCCTCACTCAGCCTAACTTGAATCTTCGGCAAACACGTTGGGTGGAAATGCTCCAGGATTTTAATCCGAGTGTTGAGTATACGCCAGGCAAGGAAAATGTTGTGGCAGATGCATTGAGTAGGAAGGCATATTGCAACAGTCTGATTCTGCAACCTCTCCAGCCGGGTCTTTCTGAGTCTTTCAGGAAGCTTAATCTTCAGCTAGTTCCTCAGGGTTTTCTTGCGAACCTTCAGATCTCTCCTACCTTGGAAGATCAGGTCAGAACAGCTCAGCTACTTGACGCTATGGTGAAGAAGGTCAAGATTCGCGTGGGAAAGAGTCTCCCCAAGTATAAGTGTTTCACTGTTGATGCCAGGGACACATTGTTTTTCGAGGATCGCCTTGTCGTCCCAAAAGGTGATCTCAGGAAGGTAATCATGGAAGAAGCTCATAACTCGCTGCTCTCTATTCATCCTGGAAGTTCCAAAATGTACCATGACTTGAAGCAGACTTTCTGGTGGACTCGTATGAAACGTGAAATTGCACAGTTCGTAAACGAGTGTGATGTATGTCGAAGGGTGAAAGCAGAACATCAAAGACCAGCAGGCCTCTTGCAGCCTTTGCCGATTTCCGACTCGAAGTTTGATCACATTGAGATGGACTTCGTCACCGGGTTTCCGAAGTCCAAGAAGGGCAATGATGCTATCTTCGTCGTCATCGACAAATTGAGTAAAGTGGCTCATTTCCTTCCAGTCAAGGAGTCCATTTCAGCAGCTCAACTGGCAGAGTTGTACACCTCCAGGATTGTCTCTTTGCACGGCGTGCCGATGATGATCTCTTCAGATTGCGGAAGTATCTTCACTTCCAAGTTCTGGGACTCCTTTCAGTCTGCTATGGGCACGAAGATCCGCTTCACCACAGCGTTCCACGCTCAGACTAGTGGTCAAGTGGAGAGAGTGAATCAAGTTCTTGAGGATATGCTGAGAGCCTGTGTTATCTCTTTTGGCATGAAGTGGGAAGATTGGCTGCCTTTCGCGGAGTTCTCGTATAACAACAGTTATCAAGCTAGTTTTGGCAAGGCTCCATTTGAAATTCTCTATGGCAGGAAGTGCCGTACTCCGCTCAACTAGTCCGAGACAGGCGAGCGTCAGATCCTTGGCAATGATATGATCGAAGAAGCTCACGAGATGTGTCGGATCATTCGCGACAACCTCAGAGCAGCTCAGTCCCATCAGAAGAGCTATTACGATAGCAAGCACCGTGACATGTCGTATGAGCTTGATGACTTTCTCTATCTCAAGGTGTCACCTATGAAGGGTATGCAACGCTTTGGCATCAAAGGCAAGCTTGCGCCTCGTTTTGTTGGTTCGTTCAGAGTGGTTGGCAAGAGGGGCGACCTTGCGTACCAGCTCGAGCTTCCGTCAACCTTTTCAAATGTCCATGATGTGTTCCATGTTTCTCAGCTTCGGAGGTGTTTCAAGACCCCCGAGCGCACTGTGCATCTTCAAGATATCGACCTTCAGCCTGACCTTTCTTATCGTGAGTATCCAGTTGCGGTTCTCGAAGCGACTGAGCGCAAGACCCGTAACAAGACTGTCAAATTTCTCAAAGTGCGGTGGTCTCACCATTCTGATAAAGAGGCTACGTGGGAACGCGAGGATCACCTCCGTTCCGAATTTCCCGATTTCTTTCAGTCTTAGATCTCGAGGGCGAGATCTTCTTTGTAGTGTGGGAGAGTTTGTAGTGCTCCAGATGTAACCTTGCCTTATTTGGAACCTATTGCATGTGGGTCCACCTTGTCAGTGTTTTTATGATAGCAATTGTGCCATGACCTCATGTGGTGTCCCTTGATTCTTTTTCCCTTCCTTTCCTTGCATGCATGCATAGCATATCATTGCATGCCCTTGTCTTATGTTGCTGCCATATGATCTTAGCATTTCTTGTGATGTGGTGGTCTTGGGTATAGTTCCTTTGTGATGTTGAGGTGTTCTATGATGTCATGTGATGATGTTCCCAAATGTGGTGAGCATGTCTTGTTGCAACCTCTCTCTCTCTTTAATTCCCCTATTCAAAATTCACTTGTCCCAACCTTGTTTCAAAAATGCCCAGGATTTAGTGTGTTTTGTGGAGGATGCCAATGTGTGTATTTGTTGATTTGTATCTTGGTTTAAGGGGTGCAAATAAATCCAAAACAGTAAATTAATTACTGTTTTGCATTTATTCCAAATTGCTCCAAATATTGTTTTTCTATTTTATTCAAATAGGCCATAATTGGCCAGGGGCATTTTTGCTTTGATTTTTACCCCAACAGAACCGCCCGTGGATTTAAATCCTAGCTGTGTTTATTTTAAAAGTTCAAACACCTCTCAGCCCCTCTCCTCTATCTGACGCCAGTGGCAAGCAACCAGCGCGGCCCAGCTCACTCCTTCCCAGCTCATGCGCGCGGGCGTCGTCCTCCTCCCTTTCAAGCGAGGCAGGCGGCCCCACATGTCGGCCTCTCACCTCACTCCTCTCTCCTTTCCACCGAAGCTCCCCGCACGCACATGGCCGCGCCGCGTTCCTCACCTCTCCTTCCCTCTATTTAACCCCCTTGGCGTCCGTGCAGCCGTGTTAGGGTTCCTCCGCGCCGCCGCAATGTTCAGATCCTGATCCACCTCTCTCTCTCTCTCGACGCAGCAAGTGAGGACCGCACGGGATCGCCATGGCCGACGGGTAGCAGCTCATCGTCGCCGTCGATCTACTTCCCCTGCTTCCTCTACGACGACTCCAGCAGCTCGAGGGCGCCTCCAAGAGCCCGTTCCCGGCGCAAGACCGACCTCCCCTGCGCTACGTCCACTGCTTCCCGGCGGCGCATCCTCTCCGACGAGAAGCCTCCCCGACGGCCTTCCTCCTCTACTTCCTGTACGAGCCGATCCTCTCCTCGACTCGTACACGAGGTAGCGCTTCTCCTCCCTCCTCCCTGTCCCAGATCGGGTGCGGTAGCCGTCGGTTTGTCGCGCGCTTGCTCTCTGTCGCCGGCGCCGCCGCTCGCCGTCGCTGCGCCGTAGTAGCGCCACTCGGTAGCAGCTAGCACTTGAAATCGACCCGTGCGTATGTGGGCTTACTCCCCCCCACGAGCCGTTGCTCGATTTGCACCACGTCGCCGGCAAGGGCCTTCCCCTGTTTCGGTCGACCGCCGGCAGTAGTTGAGCAGAGGAAGATCCCTCAGTTGTTTTGTTGCGTGTGTTAGTTCAGACATCGTAGCCTAGCCCAGTGGTTTGTTCCCTATTGTGCCTGACGCAGGTGCTGGGTTCGATCCCCCCCGCGGTACCTTTTTGTTTCTTTGTTTCTCGGCACAGTGGTGAATTACTTTTTCCATTGGGAAACTTTATGGAGTGGACATATTCAGATTTGTTGCAAGTTTGATCTTGGTTTCCATGGAATAGGTGGAGCCCAAGGGCATGTGTTTTTGTGTGATAGAAGTAGGGGTTTTGCTCTACACCATAGTGGTGTCATTTATCACTTGGTGTTATTTGCATGCAAACTATGCCTAGACAAAGTGGGCATGTGGCTGAAAAAGTCCAACTTAGTGAAATCTGGAATTTCACAAAGTCTGGGAATTCTGGAAAACGTTTTCTTCTCCTATAGATGAGGATGTGTTGGTCATTGTGTTGAGAACTAGCCTTAGTTCAGTGCTAGGATTTTGGACCTGATATGTTTGTGAAGCTCCCTGTCAAATTTTATCTCATTTGGAGTCCAGTAGGTTGTGTTTTAAGTGCTGCCAAAACGCTTCAGAACAAAGACAGAAATTCAGGTGCAGGAATTTTCACAAAGTCCGTGAGATCTGATGGTTTTGGGAAAGTTTGTGGCCTTGTATCTTCTAGAGTTTAATTCCTTTTGCTGTGATTCTTGCTGGTGTTGGTAGTGTTCTTGGTTGGCTACAGCCACATATATTATTTGTCATGTTTGGAGGTCTGTAGCTATGTTGCATGTAGCTCCCAAAGAGCTAAGATGCAGATTATGGCAGATTATGTAGTATAGTCATTTTGATCAATGTGTGTTCTTAGTTGATGTTGTGGTGTTCTTCCTTGCTCCAATCCATTCATGTTGGGTTGTTATATGTCTTGGCAACCTGGGAATACCAGATTTGTGCCAATTGTGGGTGTGGTGTTGATTCTTCCATGTAGAGCTTCATATCTTGTTTCGTTGATTCCCGTTGATCTGTAGCTCCGTTTGCAAAGTTCCTTATATAGTTTTGCATCGTTTTCACGAGCCGCATCTTTTCATGCCATCCTCATGCATGTCAAAATAGCTTAGTGTACAGTTCTGTCCAGAAACTTGCAGTAGTTTATTTTGCTTGTGCTAGAGATAGAAATAGTGGTGCATGCTCACTTTTCATCTCATGCATCATGCGATTGTTGCATCTTGTGGTGCTTCTGTTAATTGGTTGTTATTCTTATGTTCGGTAGCACCGGGATCGGAGAACGAATACGTGGAGTCAGGAGAGTGCGTGCAGGACGATCCAGAACCATTCCAAGCTGAGGATATCACAGGCAAGATGATATGACCTTGATTCCATCTCTAGACTTGTTATGCTAGTTTCGTTTCCATGTCATATTGCTCGCTTCCTACCACTGAATTAAATTGCCTCTTGATATGCCATGATCCCAAACACTGTTCCCCTTCCTAGCAAAACTTGACTGGCTAAGTAGGCTTTGCTCAACTACTGATGTTAGCATTGCTAGTTGCAGGTGCTTTGACTCATGTGATAACATGAGCCTGATATCATTATCTTAAATTATGTTATTTAATTAATGCACCTATATACTTGGTAAACGACAGGAGGCCTAGCCTTTTGCCGGGTACTTTGTTCCGTTATTGCCGCCATAGTTACCGGCTACCGGTGTTTGATTCCATAATGATCGCTCCTAACATGTTCAGGGTTGTTATGGGGACCCCCTTGATAAATCGCGTAGTGCTAAGGCTTGTCCGGCAGGACCCAACATTGGTTTTAATCTGCTAATCACATAATAATCTGCATAGGGAATAGCTACCCCGAGGAATTTAATCAACAACCTAGGCCAGTGCTCCCCATGAGTGTTGGTACCACCTGAGCGATGTCCGGGGCCCCACTGGTCACCCAGAGGTTTAGCCATCCCGATGTGTAGCTCATCCGTCGTGTCCTGAGACTGAGATACGCGGCTCTTATCAGGGTCGTCGACACGACGGGAGGTCATGCTAGCCTTGTCTTACCTTAGCGGTATATCTTGCGTATAAGAATCCCAGTGAAGCTTTGGTTTCCCCCAGAGTTGAGGTTTTCCTCTAAGGAATCCGACGAGATCACGAGATTTGTGATAGAGGATGCCTTTGCGGACTGTGTACGTTTGTGATGGACTAGTTGGAGCACCCCTGCAGGGTTTAATCTTTTTGAAAGCCGTGCCCGTGGTTATGTGGCAACTTGGAATATTTTATTTACATCCGGTATTAGATAACTCAAACAAAAGCTAATAAAATTGCCAACTGTGTGCGTAACCGTGACTGTCCCCTCGAAGATCTCTCTTCGATCGGGAACACGGTGGGGTTATGAATGCCGTAGGTAGGTGTTCAGGATCACTTAGTGATCAAGTAATCCCGACCGCTAGTGTATACCACCTTCACAATTACGTTGCCTAAGTTAGCCACTAAAACAAGCTTAGGTTGATGCAGCCTATACACTTCACCCTTACCCTACCTAATAACATGACTAGTTCTGGCACCGAGGTCTTAGATTGCTGAGTCCCCGTGGCTCACGGATTCCTCCGAAACTCCCAGCAGGTACAGGTACCCCAGAGACAGTTGATCCCAACAGCACCCAGCTGGCATGGCAGTACGACGCGGAGACAGACCGCCTCTACGCGAACTATCCAGAGGACTGAGGCGTGGTCGAGATCGTGCGCCTGCAGGCAGGGTAGCATAGCATTTTCATGTTTTGTAGTCCGTAACGGAACTACCTTGATTGTATCTGTGATGTACTCTGAGTTATTAATGAGAAGACAGTTGAATCCCGAATTGTCTACTTTTATTATTATTTGTGCTATGTTACTCGCTTGCGAAATGCTTAGATGCGCTTCTTTCCTATTCACGGGCCTCGACCCCCAGATCGGAAAGGACCGCATCTTGGTCTTTACACACACCTCCTCCGGTGGATCTTTGCGCAGGTATTTTTCATTAATTCCAGAAAAATTCTCCATAAATTTTCAGGACATTCCAAGAACTTTTATTTCTGCACAAAAATAACACCATGGCAATTCTGCTGAAAACAACGTCAGTCCGGGTTAGTTCCATTCAAATCATGCAAATTAGAGTCCAAAACAAGGGCAAAAGAGTTCGGAAAAGTAGATACGACGGAGACGTATCATTTTGCTTGCAATCAACGAGGGATTTGAAATTAGTTTTGAATGTTGTAGATAGTTATCTTTGGATAAATTCGGGTTGTCCATCTGAGTCGCCAATTATAAACTGAATGTTTTGCATTTGACATGTGTAGCCACCAAGGGTCGACACATCAATTTATGATGGACCGTGTCGTCAATTAGGACCTTATGATCTATTTGAACAACTAAATGATATAGGCCCAAGTGTAGGGTCACATGCGTGCAGCGACTTGGGACTTTTTTTTAAATGTAGATCTTGAACTATGTAGCATAGCTCCCAAGTGTCATGTCGTAAGTCTGAAGCGAATCGAGACTTGCATGTACTTCTTCTTTGAAAATAATAACATCATATGAATATGATGTAGCCCTCAAGTGTCGAGTCGCATGCTTGCAATGACTTGGGAGTATGTAATAACCCATCTGTATTTTTATAAACGATGTTAAATTGGGTGAGAATTGACTGATGTAACCCCCAAGCTCCGGGTCACTATTGATATAGTGGATTGGGGATTGTGTTCTTGAACTTCTGAATTTTGACAAGAGCAATTTGTAGCCCCCAAGGGTTGGCTCAGCAATATATGATAGGCCGGCTCAATAATATGCAATAGGTTAGCTCAATAATATGTAATATTCCAGCTCTGCAATATGTAATATGCCAGCTCAACAATATGTGATATGCTAGCTCAAACATATGTGATAGGACGGCCCTTCAAGAATAGCCATTTCTTCTGAGTTGGATTGGAAACCCTAATCATTTATTACTAGTTATGATAAAACATGATGAAGATCTGACTATTTTGGCTATCAAAGACTTATTTGTTCCTGCAAAAGTTACAATGTAACCTGCTTTGAAGACGGGCATTCTGCAACATAAACCAATGTAGATATGTGTATATGATGCATTGTGCAATGATGCAATGAAAGATGATGTATGAATATAACAACAGAATATAAAAATGCCAGTTTTCAAGGCATGACATAAGACCGGCTTCAAGTCTTTGCTTCAATGAAGCGGGCGTGATAGCCCATGGTTTATCCTCACTCTTTGTAAGTCGTCTCTCGCGTGACTTAAGCCAGTGTTTTAACCTAGATAAGTTCAGGGTCCATATGGATTAACTTATCAAGAGTACACCGGGTCACCTCTTTGGAGTAACATTCTGCAAACATGCAGGTTTAACCAAGATTTATAATGGCATTGAGTCGGGTCAAGAGGGATATTGACGGCTAACAAGTTGAGTGAGGAGCCACCAAGTGATCAATGATAACGGAAAAGCTCAGCATAGGATATACAGGAGACAATGCTACTACTGCAAAATATCTGGGGTCCAGATAAGACGACTTTATTCCATTGATCATTATATGATGCGTCAATCTATGTTTAAAATGTGCATTGTGGCAGCTAGTCCTCTTTGGCAACCTTTTAATTTTTCGCCAATAAGGCAGGATACCCATGTTTGAATTGCGCATCGTGACGGCTAGTCCTCTTTGGCAACCTTTAATTTTCTGCCAATGAGGAAGGATAACTATGTTTGAACTGCGCATCATGGCAGCTTGTCCTCTTTAGTAAATTTTGCTTTTGACAACGTAGTATAAATCCAACGAAGACTTGATGATCAGTGACTTTTGAGGTTGTAGACGGCCGTGTAAGAGCCACAAGCCGGTAACCTAACTGGTTGTTTGAGCCACAACCTTTGTCATAAGCCGGAATTTTTTTGAAGAATCGGAACTTTTATCATAAGCCAAAAAAATTCTGAATAACGAGAAACCTTTATCATAAGCCACATTTTTTTGAATAACCAAAACTTTTATCGTAAGACAGATTTTTTCTGAATAACCGGAACTATAAAGCGGTATTTTCCGATGTTCAAAAAAGTGGTAAGTGTAAACGGAGCGGAAGGCCACAACTTAGAGCAATGCCCACTTAAGCGTAGTTTAACTGAGATTAAGCGGGTTTTTAGATTGACTAAAATTTCTCTGTTTTGAATAATATGCCCAAGAAAATAGGAAATATAGCACATATTGATAACTGAAAGTATAAAATAGCATATGAAGATAAGGATTACTGGTTCACACAGTAAGCATAGATTGATTGTAATGTCTTAATATCATATAAGATAAATGGCAACATCCCAAGGATAATTGCCACTTAATCTTTATCATCCTCATCCTCGTACACTATATCCTCCTCTGAATCTGTCTCCTCAAGTTCTTGTTCGTTGGTCTCGAACTCTTCATCATGGAGATCTATGGATAATGGATCAATGGATCACAAGAGGAGGAGAGGAGAGGACGAGATCCTCACCTAAATCTATAGGTGTGGATATCCAAGAGGAGGAGGAGGAGCTGCTGTGACGCCCTCGATTTAATCGTACACTAAACATACACGCAAATGCGTACGATCAAACCCAAGGACTCACGGGAAGATATCACAACACAACTCTAGACCCAAATAAAATAACATCAGCTTCATATTACAAGCCAGGGCCCTCGAGGGCTAGAATACGAAAGCTCGATAAACACACGAGTCAGCGGAAGCAACAAATATCTGAGTACAGACATAAAACATGGGGTGCCTTAGAGAAGGCTAGCAGAAAAGATACAACGATCGAACGAGGCGAGGCCTCCTGCCTGGGAACCTCCTAACTACTCCTGATCATCAGCGGCCTCCACGTAGTAGTAGGCACCGTCGAGGTAGCAGTCGTCGGTGGCGGGGACCTCCATCTCTTGGGCTCCATCATCAGGTCGCAGCAAACGGATCAAGGGGACAAGGGGGGAGCAAAGCAGCGGTGAGTACTCATCCAAAGTACTCGCATGTCTTACATCAGAACTATTCTAATTATGCATCAGTATCAAAGAAGGGGGTATATGTGGACTGACTGCAGCAATGCGAGAATAGAGAGAGAAGGCCTAGTCCTATCGAAGGCTAGCATCTTCAGGGTCTTGCAGCAATAGACGAGAGTAGAACACGGGTAAAACACTAATAGTCATATTGTTGCAGCAATATTAAAGTGAGGTCACGCCTAAAGATCCTCCCTCGACTCCCTGCGAGGAAGCAATCCCGAGGCAAACTAATTCCAGTTAAGTAACAATTGTAGTTGTAAAAGATCGGGGCACAACTCCAAGTCGTCCTGTAACCGTGGACACGGCTATCCGAATAGTTAATTTTCATCCCTGCAGGGGTGCACCACATGTCCCGTCACGCTCGATAACACTCTGGCCGGACATACTTTTCTGGGTCCTGCCCGGCCTCGGAATATCGACACGTCGCAGCCCCACCTAAGACTAATCAGAGAGGCCAGCCCGCCGGTCTAACTCCTAAGCACAAAGGGTTCGTGGGCCCAGTTCCCCTTCGCGCTCCTGCATGTGGCGTGGGCGGCCGACGTCAGTCCTAGCATCCCTTAATCACAAGAGCGATGCATCTCGGGACCACTCGGGCGCGCGTCGCTACATTGCTGGCATCTGAAAAGCTTCGGCTGATACCGCGACGCCGAGTACCCATAATTCTTCCCGCGTAGCCGGGTAGTGCGAAAAGGTCTCCGACCAACCCAGATCAAATACCCAAATCCATTAGCATTTTAATTAGGCCAACAACACAATCTCACGGGAATCCACCCGTCTTACAACTAAACACCAATGATCCCAGTAACATGGTCGAGTAACTGTGTGGTTGTAACATCGAGGGGGATCCGAGGTATCACCCTCGTTGGATTCCGAACGATGTATCCGTCAAGGGGGGGGGCTTAGAGGAATCACCCTCGTGGGTCCCACCCCTAAGGGGTTGTACGACAGAGGCATCGTCGGGAATGGTGAAAGAGGAATCACCCTCGATAACCACAACCGACTAGCTATACTACAGAGATATCATCAGGAGTACTTAGCGAGGTGTCACCCTCGGTACCCGATAGTATCCCTGTAGCGTCGTACAACGAAGGGGTGTATGTGTTGTGTCGGGTCTGGCTCGTCGATCAGAGATCGAGATTTGAAAACAAGCGGGGCAACTGAACTACGGGATCAGAGGGGATGACTGTTCCACCTATACTAAACAGGTTAAAGGTACAGGACTGAAAGTAGCAGTTAAACAAAAATAGGCTATGCGTCAGATATAGGAGCTAAGTACAACAGAAGCAAAAATACTAATGCAAGCAGTAGGTAGAAAGATATAGGCGATATAGGAATGATCAAGGGGGGGTTTGCTTGCCTTGCTGCTCTGCGGCAAAGGACTGATCGGCAGGGTCTTAGATGTACCCGGCAGCAGCGTCAGTCTCGGGGTCTACCGGTAAGAAGAGTGGGAAGAAACAATAAATAATAGCACCGATGCAACACAAAGCATGACATGGCAAGATGCAGGCTAGACATGAGCTAACGCAGCAACATTCGTCATAGACGGGTCGGAAGAATATCTGATGATATTTTCCGGGTCTCGGGCTACTACCGGTTATACTGGAAACGATGGAAACGTTCCATGTTTGCTATGTTAGGGATGCGTGACAGACGAATGGACCGTGTATCCGGGTTCGTCTCGTTTTGGTGATCAACTTTCATGTTGAAATTATTTCGATCTGACTTACGGATTATTTAATTTTAATTTTTAATGTTTTATTTAATAATTAGCGATTAAAAACAGATTTAATTATTTTAATAAAATCCTATTATGACATCATCGCGATGTCATGCTGACATCAGCAGTTGACTGGTCAACTGACGAGCGGGTCCCGAACGGCATAGGCACAAGTTTTAATTAAGACTAAATATTAATTAATCAGATTAATGTAGTGGGGGACCCACGTGTCATACTCTAATTATTCTTATTAATTAATTTAACTAATATATCTATTTATTTATTTAATAAAAATATTATTTTTATTTTTATTTTAACTATCGCGTGGGGCCTCCGTGTCATAGACAGCGGGTGCGTTGGCCCCACCGGTAAGTGACCTAAGGCTATTTACTCATTTTTTTACAGATACATAACCGTGCAAATATCGTATTCCTCCAAATATCCAGATACGCAAATACATACATCGCATCTCATACATACATACATTCATCCGCATCTAATACATCATTTATTTTATTTTCTTTTAACTCAACAACACTCTCATTTCTCTGTTAACAGAGAGACAAAGAACACAACTCTCTGCTAACTCAACATAGGAGAACACGTTCTTCAAATCCTCCTACCGGTCACTACCGTCGACGGATCGGGGTCCCGTTTGCCGGAACGGAACCGGGACGGTGAGATGAACGCGACGGTGGGAGGAGTCCGAGGAGGGGCTCACCAACGGTGATGGGACGGCCCGATGAAGCCGGAGTTCGCGGAAGCGGAGGTGACGGCGGTGATGGCGCGGTGGTGGTGATGCCGGTGAGGACGGTCGCTGGAGAAGCCTCCCGGAGGTGGCCAACCGGCGCAACGAGGAGGAGGAGTCTCCCTGCCCGGTCCCTCTTGGACCGAGCGGGAGGAAGGACCGACGGGGGGTTGGGGCCGGCCGGCGGGGTGGGGGCGCCGGAGCTTGGCCGGCCGGGGAAGGTGGGGTGGCTCGGTGGGGGTGGTGGTGAGGCTAGGAGGAGTGGGGCCGCGGGGTGGTGGCCGGCCGCGGTGGGGATGGGAGGCCGGCGAGGAGGGAGACCGGTGGAGTGGGGAGGGTCTTCGGGTGGAGGAGCCGGTGGAGGGAGGCCGTGGGGGGGCTCGCCGGCGGGAGGAGGAGGCCGAGGTGGGGAGGTGCTGTCCGGTGGGAGGAGGGAGAGGGGATCTGGGGGGGCTCGGTCTCGGTTGGGACCGAGAGCGAGGGGAGGGAGAGGGATACAAGAGAGAGAGAGAGATTCGGTGGGGGGTGGGGGTTACGAGAGAGGTGGGAGGTGAGGCCAGCGGGAGGGGTGCTGGCGGCGGCGTGGGAGGCGAGCGGGAGGGAGGCGAGCGAAGCAGGGGGGTCGCTAGGGTTTCCCTCGGGGGGGGGGGGGTTGTGGCCTGGCCGGCTGGGCCTCTAGGCCCAGTTGGGCTAGGTGGGTGGGGATGGTTTCTTTTCCTTCTTTTTGTTGTTGTTGTTGTTGTTGTTTTGTTTTGTTTTGCCTTTTCCTTTTCTATTATTTCTTTCTTTCTAATTTCTTTTCTTTCTTTTATAATTTACTATATATACTTTTAATTCTTTCTTTTATATATTTATTTTCATTTACTATCTTTCTTTTATTTATTTGATTTAAAGCTCCACTTTCAAATATATTGGGATTATCAATAATTCTAAAAGTGCCCGATTCGATATTATAACCTGTTAGGGAATTTTTCATAACTCCCCGACGTTTTCATTTCAACAACACAAAATCTTTTCTCGTCTGACTTTATTTTAAAGCTTCGAATTTGATTCGGTTTCAACCAACACGAGATCATTGATATTACTTGCGATGACGTGGCATCATTAGCGCGGGATCAGTGTCGCTTAATCACAATCATTACTGTAGCAAAGTCGAGGATGTCACAATTCTCCCCTACTAACAAGAATTCTCGTCCCGAGAATTAAGAGGTAGAGGGAAAGAGCCCGGGGTATTCATCACGAAGATGATCCTCGCGTTCCCAAGTGGCTTCATCTTCAGAGTGATTTGACCACTGCACCTTAAGGAACTTGGTGACCTTGCGACGAGTCTTACGTTCAGCTTGGTCGAGAATGCGGACCGGATGCTCTTTATAAGAGAGGTCTTGTTGTAGTTCAAGCATATCGTGATCCACTGCTCGAATAGGGTCCTTGAAGCAGCGACGGAGGTGAGAAACATGGAAGACATCGTGAACCTGAGAAAGGTTCGCCGGCAGTTCCAATTGATAAGCCACTCTTCCACGCCTTTCGTGAACAGTGAAAGGACCAATATAACGAGGAGCTAACTTGACCTTGACTCCGAAATGGTGTGCACCTCTCATTGGTGTGACACGAAGATAAGCCTTTTCGCCAGGGATAGACCATATCTTGATGATGACGGTCATACTGACTCTTCTGACGAGACTGAGCAGCCTTCAGATTCTCATGAATAATGCGGACTTGATCTTCGGCATGTTGAATAATATCCGGACCGAAGAGTGATCGTTCCCCAGTTTCTGACCAATTCAGAGGAGTTCGACACCTTCGCCCATACAATACTTCGAAAGGGGCCATCTTCAGACTAGCTTGATAGCTATTGTTGTAAGAGAACTCGGCATACGGGAGAGATTCCTCCCATTTCTTACCGAAAGAAATGACACAAGCTCGAAGCATGTCCTCGAGAATTTGGTTGACTCGTTCAACTTGTCCCTGGGATTGAGGATGAAATGCAGTGCTGAAGGACACATGAGTCCCCATAGCCTTCTGAAAACTTTCCCAGAATTTTGAAGTGAACAAGCTGCCACGGTCCGAACTGATTACCAACGGAATACCGTGAAGTGAAACAACTCTTGACATATAAAGATCTGCCAGCTGACTAGCATTAATCGTTTCCTTGACGGCCAGGAAATGTGCAACTTTGGACAGTCGATCAATGACGACAAGAATAGCATCATTACCTCTCTGAGATCTGGGAAAACCAGTGACGAAGTCCATTTCAACATGGTCCCATTTCCACTCGGGAATAGAGATAGGTTGCAGAGTTCCAGCAGGCTTTTGGTGTTCTGCTTTGATACGCCGGCATATATCACATTCTGCCACATAGCGTGCAATGTCTTGTTTCATATTGGGCCACCAGAATCTTTGCCGGATGTCTTGGTACATCTTGGTACTGCCCGGGTGAATAGACAATGGTGTGTCATGAGCTTCTTCCATCACCTTTCCAGTCATCCTGAGATTTTCCTTCTTATTTGGGATGAATAGGCGACCCTTGAAATACAAGGCGCCACCTTCATCAATAGTGAAAAAGGAGGGTTGACCCTTCGCAATATAGCTCTTAATCATGTCGACATCATCGTCAAAGTCTTGCAGATTCTTTATGGAGCTCACAAGATCTGGTTCAACCACTAGGTTACTGAGGGAACCCTGATTAACAACACGAAGGTTCATCTTTTGACACTCTTCAGGAGGGGGGACAAGGTAACCCTGAGGAACAATGTGGAGGTTCAGCTTACGGAATTCCTCTTGCAGACGATCGTGAACCTGATGAACCTGGAGGTGGTTGCAGTATGACTTGCGACTTAAGGCATCAGCCATTACATTAGCCTTGCCAGGGGTATATGATATACTACAGTCAAAATCTGCTATACGCTCCATCCATCTTTGTTGACGAAGGTTCAGCTCCGGTTGAGTGAACAAGTACTTCAGACTTTGATGGTCGGTGTAGATTTCACAGCGATTACCGACAAGGTATTGTCGCCATTCCTTCAATGAATGAATGACTGCGGCAAGCTCGAGATGATGAACTGGGTAGTTCTCTTCATGGGCACGCAGTTGACGTAAAGCATAAGCGATCACCTTGCGATCCTGCATTAGGACACAACCTATTCCTTGACGAGAAGCATCACAGTATATGACGAAATCCCTTTTCGTATCTGGAGGAGCAAGTACTGGAGCGGACGTCAGTTTGTCCTTGAGGGCCTGGAAACTTTCCTGGCATTTATCAGTCCATTCATACTTAACACCTTTGTGAAGCAGGTTGGTTAAGGGCTTCGCAATCTTGGAGAAGTTCTCGACGAATCGACGACAATAGCTGGCGAGTCCGAGAAAACTTCTGACTTGCTTGACATTCTTCGAGGGAGTCCAGTCAAGAATAGCTTGAATTCGTTCGGGGTTGACCGCTATACCATCCTTGGAAATCACATGACCAAGGTAAGTCACTTCATCTAGCCAGAACTCACATTTGGAATACTTCGCATAGAGTTTATGCTCCCGAAGCTTATCCAGTACACGACGAAGATGCTCAGCATGCTCTTCTTTGTTCTTCGAAAATACCAGAATATCATCGAGATATACCACGACAAATTTGTCAAGGTAGTCCATGAATATATAATTCATCATTCGAGAGAAGGTTGCCGGTGCATTGGTTAAGCCGAAGGACATGACGGTGTACTCGTATGATCCATATCGAGTAACAAAGGCGGTCTTTGGAATATCCTCCTCGCAAACACGGATCTGGTGGTATCCCAATCTCTAGTCGAGCTTAGAGAAAACGGTGGAACCAGCAAGTTAATCATACAAATCATTTATCCGAGGGAGAGGATATTTGTTTTGAATAGTGGCCTGGTTGATAGGACGATAGTCTTGAACCAATCGATTTGTCCCATCCTTCTTCTTAACAAAGAGGGAAGGTGCTCCCCAAGCAGAGGAACTCGGACGGATGAAACCCAGACGGAGCGAGTTGTCAATTTCTTGCTTAAGTTCAAGGAGTTCATGTGGTGGCATTTTATAAGGACGCTTGGCAATAGGAGTGGTACCGGGTATCAAGTCAATGAAAAACTCGACAGCTCGAGCAGGGGGGATCCCCGGAAGTTCTTCTGGAAAGACATCTTGAAATTCTCGGACCACTGGTATGTTTTCAATCCCTTCCAGAGGCGACGCATTTAATGCATTCAAAGCATACAGTCGTGCCTCAGCATTACGGACGAGATGCGCATGGTAGCTTATTACTTCATCTGAAGGGTGTAGGAGGTGGACGGTCTTGGTGGCACAAACGATCGATGCCGTATGAGCTTTCAACCAGTCCATCCCCAATATGAGATCAATGTTGGATGACTTTAGTAGGATGGGGTTGGCAAGGAATTCTAATCCTTCAATTTCAATTGGAACATGGGGGCAAACCACAGAGGTTCGGCATTCGCCCCCAGGGGTGTTTACCACTATCGGGATGTTCATCTCTTCGCTCCTAATGTCATGCATGTATGCAAAATTTTCCGACATAAAGGAATGCGATGCTCCTGTATCAAACAATACAGAAGCAGGTACTGAGTTAATGAGAAGTGTACCCATCACGGTAGCAGGCTGGTCTTGAGCTTGACCCATATCAATGTTGTTGGCCTGACCACGAACATAAGCAGGCTTAGCGTTGAAGTTGCGGTTCTGGTTGTTGCCACTGCCAGTTGCGGGAAGTGTCAGCTGATTCGGATTCTGCCTGCAGTCTCTAGCACGGTGACCTGGACGGCCAAACTTGAAGCACAGCCCGTCCTCAGGACGGGAAGGAGGAACTCGAGGCGGTGGAGGTGGAAGCCTCGGCTGCCTAGGTGGTGGAGAAGGCAGGCGAGGTGCAGCATAGGACGGCCGCGGAGTAGGAGCAGGTGCATGGTACATGTTGTTGGGAATCGAGATCTTCCGCTTCTGTGCAGATGAGCCTGAAGATGAGCCCATGTCACGGTTGCGCTTGCTGCTATCTTTGTATTCCTGCAGACCAGTCTCAACTTGAATAGCCTTGTTCACCAGGGTGGCGAAATCAGCATAGTCCTAAACGAGGAGTGTCAGCTTGATATCAGGGTGGAGGCCTTCAGTGAACTTCTCCTGCCTGCGTGCATCAGTCGCAATGTCTTCTTCAGCATAGCGAGATAATTCCAGAAATTCCCGCTGATAAGCATCCACAGGCTTGTTGCCCTGGACCAAGTTGCGGAACTCACGCTTCTTCCGGTCCATGATTCCCTGGGGAATGTATCGAGCATGGAAAGCAGCCTTGAACTCTGCCCAAGTGATGACAGTTCCATCGGGCTGAGAGCGCCTGTGGTTGTCCCACCATTGAGCAGTGGGACCCTTCAGAAAGTAGGCGGCAAAGTTGACATAGCTCGCCAGGGGCACATTGGCAGACTCCAGCTCATAAGAAATGTCACGGAGCCAGTCATCAGCATCTAGAGGCTGAGTTGAGCTGCGGTACATCGCAGGGTTGAGACGGCAGAAGTATTGCAGTGTCACGCCTTGTGGTTGGTTCATGTTCGGCCTTTGGAACTGATCCATGAGCCCTTGCATAAACTGGCGGTTCAGCTCAAACTGTGGGATCATCCCCTCCATATACTCAGGAGGCGGTGGTGGTGCATCGTTGGTAGGGGCACGCGGGCGGCCAGCTGGTCTAACCATCCTGTTAAATATTTAGCGGGGTAGTTTAGCTTAAGGTAATTGCAAAGGCATCGTGCGCATTCATGAAGTAATTAAGAAAAATGGAAGGTAAATGCGATAGATACTCCATAGTAGTTGAGTTCGACATACAGACCCATACATAAGTTCGATTACAGACTAACGATTACAAATTCGAAATTTGGCGATAGCCCGGACGCATTAGACGATACCCTGGACTCACTAGGCGACGCGCAGGCACGCGGTGGAAGAGTACCACAACGAGATGTAGCGATAAGGCTACATCAACGTCGGAGAGGACGAACGAATCCTGGTAGCTGGCGGTGATAGAAGGTAGGGACAGGACAGTGTGTCCCGTTGTGACTCTGGTGACGGTACCACATCCAGTCGAGGAGCTGAGGTCCAAGTGCATGGGTTCTACCCCCAACATCTGTCCACTCGAGAGCTGATGGTAGCTCTGTCCTGCTCGGCTCGCGGATGCGCATAGGGGGAACCCTCGGGCAGTGTGATGGCTGCAGCTCTGTCAATGCGTCGTAAAGACGAGCGCGCGTAGCATACAACTCCACAGTCAGAGCTCGGAGAGCACGATCCATTGCCTCAGTGTACTGCACTAGAACCCGCGCGTCGTAGCGACGCGTCACGTAGGGGGCGCAGACAGCGACGTAGGAACGGTCGCTGCGCTCCCGAACGTCAGAAGCGTAGGCAGTGAGATCAGATCCAGTCTCATCCCCAGCAGGAGCATGTGGGATGTATCTGAAAGGGCTCTCCTCCAGGTGAGGGTACGCTCCACGGAGACGGGTGATGGCGATGTAGGCCGCATCATGGACGGCCATCTCGACGGACACTCCAATACCACAGAACACGTCGCGCTCGAGGGTCTCGCCGCCCCTCTCGTCGAAGATGCGAACCTCAGCCTGGTACTGGTACTGGTTGTACTCGCGGAAATCCTCGAACACAGTGTACTCGGGATACCAGCGATATCCCAGCCTGGCCAGGAGATCGACCAAAATGGCCGGGAACCCAGTCGTCTCAGTGGCCTGTATCAGGCGCACGTGCTGTCTTGCGGGACGCATCTGAAAATAAGATTGACGGATGTCAAATGACAGTGTGTGTAATATATATTCAGGAGAAAGAGTAGATAGTCCAGCGCGCCGGATCGATGTGATTCGAGAACCTAATGTTAGAGTTAGTAAAATCTTTGACCCGAAAGAGAAGAGAAAGTAGAGCCCAGAGTATAGGAAAGGAGTAAAACATACTAATACCACACAATTGAGATGTGGGCCCGTAACCCACAACATCAGTGTTAGTAAAGTTTTTCAAACACTAGACTCAACTTCAGCCAAGGAGTTGGAAAGGGGGCTACCTACAAGCAGTTGGCTCTGATACCAACTTGTGACGCCCTCGATTTAATCGTACGCTAAACATACACCCAACTGCGTACGATCAAACCCAAGGACTCACGGGAAGATATCACAACACAACTCTAGACCCAAATAAAATAACATCAGCTTCATATTACAAGCCAGGGGCCTCGAGGGCTAGAATACGAAAGCTCGATAAACACACGAGTGAGCGGAAGCAACAAATATCTGAGTTTAGACATAAAACATGGGGTCCCTTAGAGAAGGCTAGCACAAAAGATACAACGATCGAACGAGGCGAGGCCTCCTGCCTGGGAACCTCCTAACTACTCCTGATCATCAGCGGCCTCCACGTAGTAGTAGGCACCGTCGGGGTAGCAGTCGTCGGTGGCGGGGACCTCCATCTCTTGGGCTCCATCATCTGTTCGCAGCAAACGGATCAAGGGGACAAGGGGGGGAGCAAAGCAGCGGTGAGTACTCATCCAAAGTACTCGCATGTCTTACATCAGAACTATTCTAATTATGCATCAGTATCAAAGAAGGGGGTATATGTGGACTGACTGCAGCAATGCGAGAATAGAGAGAGAAGGCCTAGTCCTATCGAAGGCTAGCATCTTCAGGGTCTTGCAGCAATAGACGAGAGTAGAACACGGGTAAAACACTAATAGTCATATTGTTGCAGCAATATTAAAGTGAGGTCACGCCTAAAGATCCTCCCTCGACTCCCTGCGAGGAAGCAATCCCGAGGCATACTAATTCCAGTTAAGTAACAATTGTAGTTGTAAAAGATCGGGGCACAACTCCAAGTCGTCCTGTAACCGTGGACACGGCTATCCGAATAGTTAATTTTCATCCCTGCAGGGGTGCACCACATGTCCCGTCACGCTCGATAACACTCTGGCCGGACATACTTTTCTGGGTCCTGCCCGACCTCGGAATATCGACACGTCGCAGCCCCACCTAAGACTAATCAGAGAGGCCAGCCCGCCGGTCTAACTCTTAAGCACAAAGGGTTCGTGGGCCCAGTTCCCCTTCGCGCTCCTGCACGTGGCATGGGCGACCGACGTCATTCCTAGCATCCCTTAATCACAAGAGCGATGCATCTAGGGACCACTCGGGCGCGCGCCGCTACATTGCTGGCATCTGAAAAGCTTCGGCTGATACCGCGACGCCGAGTACCCATAATTCTTCCCGCGTAGCCGGTTAGTGCGAAAAGGTCTCCGACCAACCCAGATCAAATACCCAAATCCATTAGCATTTTAATTAGGCCAACAACACAATCTCACGGGAATCCACCCGTCTTACTACTAAACTCCAATGATCCCAGTAACATGGTCGAGTAACTGTGTGGTTGTAACATCGAGGGGGATCCGAGGTATCACCCTCGTTGGATTCCGAACGATGTATCCGTCAAGGGGGGAGGGTTTAGAGGAATCACCCTCGTGGGTCCCACCCCTGAGGGGTTGTACGACAGAGGCATCGTCGGGAATGGTGAAAGAGGAATCACCCTCGATAACCATGACCGACTAGCTATACTACAGAGATATCATCAGGAGTACTTAGCGAGGTGTCACCCTCGGTACCCGATAGTATCCCTGTAGCGTCGTACAACGAAGGGGAGTATGTGTTGTGTCGGGTCTGGCTCGTCGATCAGAGATCGAGATTTGAAAACAAGCGGGGCAACTGAACTACAGGATCACAGGGGATGACTGTTCCACCTATACTAAACAGGTTAAAGGTACATGACTGAAAGTAGCAGTTCAACAAAAATAGGCTATGCATCAGATATAGGAGCTAACTACAATAGAAGTAAAAATACTAATGCAAGCAGTAGGAAGAAAGACATAGGCGATATAGGAATGATCAAGGGGGGGTTTGCTTGCCTTGCTGCTCTGCGGCAAAGGACTGATCGGCAGGGTCGTAGATGTACCCGGCAGCAGCGTCAGTCTCAGGGTCTACCGGTAAGAAGAGGGGGAAGAAACAATAAATAATAGCACCGATGCAACACAAAGCATGACATGGCAAGATGCAGGCTAGACATCAGCTAACGCAGCAACATCCGTCATAGACGGGTCGGAAGAATATCTGATGATATTTTCCGGGTCTCGGGCTACTACCGGTTATACTGGAAATGATGGAAACGTTCCATGTTTGCTATGTTAGGGACGCGTGACAAACGAATGGACCGTGTATCCGGGTTCGTCTCGTTTTGTTGATCAACTTTCATGTTGAAATTATTTCGATCTGACTTACGGATTATTTAATATTAATTTTTAAAGTTTTATTTAATAATTAGATTTAAAAACAGATTTAATTATTTTAATAAAATCCTATTATGACATCATCGCGATGTCATGCTGACATCAGCAGTTGACTGGTCAACTAACCAGCGGGTCCCGAACGTCATAGGCACAAGTTTTAATTAAGACTAAATATTAATTAATCAGACTAATTTAGTGGGGACCCACGTGTCATACTCTAATTATTCTAATTAATTAATTTAACTAATATATCTATTTATTTATTTAATAAAAAAATTATTTTTATTTTTATTTTAACTATCGCGTGGGGCCTCCCTATCATAGACAGCGGGTGCGTTGGCCCCACCGGTAAGTGACGTAAGGCTTTTTACTCATTTTTTTTACAGATACATAACCGTGCAAATATCGTATTCCTCCAAATATCCATATACGCAAATACATACATCGCATCTCATACATACATACATTCATACGCATCTAATACATCATTTAGTTTATTTTCTTTTAACTCAACAACACTCTCATCTCTCTGTTAACACAGAGAGAGAGAACACAACTCTCTCCTAACTCAACATAGGAGAACACGTGCTTCAAATCCTCCTACCGGTCACTACCGTCGACGGATCGGGGTCCCGTTTGCCGGAACGGAACCGGGACGGTGAGGGGAATGCGTCGGTGGGAGGAGCCCGAGGAGGGGCTCACCAACGGTGATGGGACGGCCCGATGAAGCCGGAGTTCGCGGGAAGCGGAGGTGACGGCGGTGATGGCGCGGTGGTGGTGATGCCGGTGAGGACGGTCGCTGGAGAAGCCTCCCGGAGGTGGCCAACCGGCGCGACGAGGAGGAGGAGTCTCCCTGCCCGGTCCCTCTTGGACCGAGCGGGAGGAAGGACCGACGGGGGGTTGGGGCCGGCCGGCGGGGTGGGGGCGCCGGAGCTTGGCCGGCCGAGGAAGGTGGGGTGGCTCGGATGGGGGTGGTGGTGAGGCTAGGAGGAGCGGGGCCGCGGGGTGGTGACCGGCCGGGGTGGGGATGGGAGGCCGGCGAGGAGGGAGACCGGTGGAGTGGGGAGGGGCTTCGGGTGGAGGAGCCGGTGGAGGGAGGCCGTGGGGGGCTTGCCGGCGGGAGGAGGAGGCCGGGGTGGGGAGGTGCTGGCCAATGGGAGGAGGGAGAGGGGATCTGGGGGGGCTCGGTCTCGGTTGGGACCGAGAGCGAGGGGAGGGAGAGGGATACGAGAGAGAGAGATTCGGTGGGGGGTGGGGGTTACGAGAGAGGTGGGAGGTGGGGCCAGCGGGAGGGGTGCTCGCAGCGGCGTGGGAGGCGAGCGGGAGGGAGGCGAGCGAGGCAGGGGGTCGCTAGGGTTTCCCTGCGCGGGGGGGGGGGGGGGGGTTGTGGCCTGGCCGGCTGGGCCTCTAGGCCTAGTTGGGCCAGGTGGGTGGGGATGGTTTGTTTTCCTTTTTTTTGTTGTTGTTGTTGTTTTGTTTTACTTTGCCTTTTCCTTTTCTATTATTTCTTTCTTTCTAATTTCTTTTCTTTCTTTTATAATTTACTATATATACTTTTAATTCTTTCTTTTATATATTTATTTTCATTTACTATCTTTCTTTTATTTATTTGATTTAAAGCTCCACTTTCAAATATATTGGGATTATCAATAATTCTAAAAGTGCCCGATTCGATATTATAACCCGTTAGGGAATTTTTCATAACTCCCCGACGTTTTTATTTCAACAACACAAAACCTTTTCTCGTCTGACTTTATTTTAAAGCTTCGAATTTGATTCGGTTTCAACCAACACGAGATCATTGATATTACTTGCGATGACGTGGCATCATTAGCACGGGATCAGTGTCGCTTAATTACAATCATTACTGTAGCAAAGTCGAGGATGTCACAGCTGCCGGCGTTTAAATGTAGTAGGGATGGATCTCCAAGAGGAGGAGGAGCTTTCGTCGCTGGATGGAGAGCAGGAGCCACCACCATTGGAGCTCTCTTCTCTCCACTTCTAACTTACTAACCCTAGCCAAACATGTCAGTTTTGGGCCAGGCCTTTATACCTCCCTCTTCCCTCCTCCATGTGGCCCAGGCTTTGCTTTTTTACCGCTTAAGCGCGCCTAGCGCTGGCTTAACCAACACTTAGCGCTAAAGGGGCTGTTAAATATCGTTTTTTCTCTCAACACTAAAGGTTGCGCCTAGGGTAAAGCGAAGCGTTTAGCCGTCGCTCACCGCTTTTTGGAACACTGGTATTTTTCCAAAGGTGCTCACACCCTTTTGCCGACTCGGAATTTTTCGTCAAGTTTGTATTTTCGGCTACTTGAATTTTTTTCGCCCAATCAGAACTTTCGACGACTCAGAAATTTTTGTGGAGTGAGAATTTTCGATGACTCGAATTTTTTTGTCGACTCGAGATTTTTCAATGACTCGGAATTTTTCTTTGAGTCGGAATTTTCGACGACTCGGAATTTTTCGTCGAGTCAGAATTTTTCAGAATAATCGTCGCTTTTATAAACCAAAATTTTGAAGACGACTGAGACCACCAAACCGGGGGTAGCACGGAATAATCTAGCTTTATGTTCTAAAGAATTAGACGTTGCTTCCCCTTTGGTCTCTTCGTTACTCTCATCTACACCTTCAATTCTAGGTAGAAAAGCACACATATCTAGCAAATTTCATGAGATCAATAAATTGATGTATTCTTCTTCCCTATATCAGAAGTTGCATCCGGCCTACAAACAAAATGAAGCAAGTAGGCTACCAAAATTTCATGGACTCTAATAGAAAAAGGCCATGATAAATTCAAACCCCATCATGTATGCACTTGACGAACACCCAACCGGGATGTTCCCGCATGCAAGAAACGCATCGGACGACCTGTAGCGGATAGTCATCGCATTTTATGAACCGTAATGGTGAGCCGATAAGCGTGTGGGCCAGCGTCGAGCGAGGGTGAAGTCCGAACGTGGTTTTGCCGGCGGACTGACGACGATACAGATTCGAGCGGCTATAGTCAGATTGAGCGCCTACATGTGGCACCGAGCCATTGCGTAGACTGGGCGGACCCGCCCAATCCATGGCAAGTGTAGTGTGCCGCAAGCCGGATTTGCCAAATCCCACCAGCAGGATGCGCCAAATCTCGCCGCTGTCGCCGCAGATCCATCGCTCGGCCTTTCATACCCGCACGAAGGAGGCACCCCGCCGGTGGATGTGCTGCTGGGTGGAGGAGGAAGGGCGCTCGAGAACAAGGTGGTCAGGAAAATCGGCGTCGGCCTAGGGTTTGCGCACTTGCCGGCGAAGGATGGAGAAGTGGATAAAAAGGAAGAGGATGTGCCGCCGACGGGCGTGTCCGGGGAAGGAGCACGCGGAAGAGATACGTGTCCGCTTTGTGTCCGTGCCGATGCAAATGCGATTCAAATATAGACGAAATGAGTCACGGCAAGACAAAAAAGGGATGCATTTTCGTTTGGATCGACGCGTTGAATCATGTTTTCTGTCCATGACGATCCAAATGCACGCGCATGGGCGAAATGGTTGACACGGTTAGAGTTGCTCTTACACATTATTATTTTAATTTCATAGAATTCACTATTTATCGAAAAGATGATACTGTTGACTTTCGTTGCACCTAAAGACTATAGTCCTAACAACAAAAGGTGCCTCCGTAGAAAGTTTCAGTGAATCGGAGCCTAAAGACTTGCAGCGATTGCTGGAAAGTAGAGATCGAATCGAAGAAACGGTCACGAATTGGTCTTCTTTTCCATGCGGCGACAGATGGCAAAGCAAGAACTCGAGCACATCTGTAGAAGTCAACAGTGACGTGATTCTTTGGATGAGCGCGTGCTATTTCAGCTTCGTTTCCGACAGCTAATTAGTGATTCCCGATTGAATAGCCGTGCTTGCCTTATTTAGCCGATTGAGTAGCACTCTGGTAATTTAACATGAACAGTTCAACTTCAAACTCTTCTAACCGCAGTGTGGCCTCATGTATCACGTGTCGCAATACGGTCAGTTGATAAGCTCTAGCGGCACAATGCCAGTACCGGTTCGGAGCTTCTTTCCTTCACTTTAATTCACCGGAGATAAGTGTGCCAATACGTCTCCTACATTTGATTTTGACCGAACCCCTGCTAATATGTCCCAGATTCGTATATTCTAGAATTGTGCTACTAGTACTAATATTTTTGAGCCTAATATAGTACAGTACTACTATATTGGATTCACATCTGGAAGTGACAATTAAAGATGTACGTACTGTGTATGGTTTCGTAGTTGATTTTTTCTACGGATACGGATGCATGGCCGTACTACTCTTTAATCGCAAGCTAGCGACTAGTTATAGTGAGTTTCCAGACAAAGGAGTGCGCTATCTAGTGCGTAGAGTAACATTGTTGGGACAGGCTGTCTTGGCACCAAGTGGTGTAACCTTGCGGTTCCGTTCCGTTTTGTTCCAAGTGGTTCCAAGGACGCCGTTTTTCCTTTGCGGAAAAGGGGCAAGATGGCGGTGCGGCGTTCTTGTAAAGCCAAGCGTCGGTCACGGCATCACGCTGAAACCACCGAGACCCCACCCCGTATGCCGGAGCGGAACCGGCCTAGCTACACCTACACCTCCACCTACACTTGTTTTATTTTTTTCTTTCTGAACACACCTACACCTACACTTGTGGGACTGAGTAGCCGGTGCCGATATACACGCGCTCGCGTCATGTGACGGCACTGGGCGGGCCCAAACCCCTTCCTTTTCGACTGCGGCGCGCGTGCTGTGGGTCCCCCGTCCGTCCGTTGGTCATGCGTGTGCACACGTTGCGCACGCACGACACAACCGTCCCCGACCCGTCCAACCACACGGTGACAGGGAGCAGCGCGCGGCCGGTGCGACGTCAAATCACCGCAGCTTGTTTGGGCTTGACTGCAACGCGACGGCGGCCGTGCAAGCTGCAGCTGCGCTCTCTTTCGTGGGCGCCGTTCGGTTTTGCCGCGGGTTGCGACGTCCAATGTTGGGCGTTCTGTATAATTCGTTCATGTAACCCTACTCCTTGTATCTCATTCGGTGGTAATATATTCAGGTGGGGAAACTCAACCTCCGTTGATCGTTAAAAGAAAATTGTTGGGTGTTTAGGGCATCTTCAACATCGAGTCTCAAATCGTCCGTAAACATTTGAAATGAACCGTTTCGAACACAATTTGACATCCACTGTGGTATCATATACACTAAAAGGGTCGGCACGTTTCATAATTTTTATATTTCATTTATCTTTTTTTATCATTTGTAAGTTTTTGTTGATAGCTTACCAAGCTAGCTGCTTGGTTATACTCAAGCTGTCTTATTTAATAAGGGGTATTAGTTAAAAAAAAACAATACTCAAAATAAGGTGTATTAATTTTTTTAAAATTCAAACCTCTTTAAATTTGATCAGATCTTGATGAAAATATATCAATATCCATAATAACAAATCGGATGCTTAGATTCATGATCAAATGATTTTTTATATTTTAATATTTAATATTATGGATGTTGATATTTTGCTCTCAAATTGGTCAAAGTTTTAAAAAAATAACTGTTTAATAAACTAATACATCTTAGATTTCAGAATGGAGTGAGTATGGGTGGGGAAGGTGATGAAGTGTTTTTTTTATCCATATAATATGATGTTTGGTGGGATTCGTGGTGTGATTTTGTGATGTGTTAATGAACTCATACTTATGCGAGAAAAATTTATGCGTAGGTGACTCCATGTACCATATTGATTATCATATTTTGTGATGTACTAATTAACTCATATTTATGCGATTTTTTTATAAAAAAAATTGAAAAGGAGGAAACGAGCCCCCGGCCTCTACATCGATAGATGCATGCAGCCATATTATTAAAAATTCAAAGTAATAACATAGTCCCGAGATAAGTCTGTAAATCTGAAATAAAATGAATCTGAAAATAAAGCAACTCTTAAGAACTTGCCACATCCGGCGTAACTAATATCAGACTACGATGTCTATATACCTAGTCTATTACTAGCACTCCATCCAAACCGGTTGAAGATAACCCATGCGGCCATCTCCCATCAGTTGCACCGAGTAACCATAAGCTCCCTGTTGTCCGCATGACTGATTAATGACCACGTACCGAACCAGGACGTTGCTCGGAATATGACCTATAAAAAATTGTTGAAATTCTTACCATTAAAGATTATGTCATTCCTGGTATTCCATATAGCCCACAATAGAGCACATATCCCAAATCTAATAAGTTTAGATACTCTAACGTCCACTCCATTGAGCCACGTTGTAAATAATGAATTGATGCATGTAGGTGGGATTACATTAAAAGCTATATGGACAGTACGCCAAAGTAGTTTTGCGAGAGGGCAGTCCAAGAACAAGTGTCTAATTGTTTCATGTTGATCACAATAACAACAATTAGATCTACCTCTCCAACTACGCCTAATTAAGTTATCTTTGGTTAATACCACACCTTTGTGTAAAAACCACATAAATTTTTTGATCTTTAACGACACTTTGATATTCCAAATATGCAGCGATCTTGATAAAGGTCCTGAATTAATCAGATATGTGTACATGGACTTTACTGAGAATACTCCATTCACAGTTAAAATCCATCGAACGCTGTCACGATGATCAGATAATTGTACATGCATAAGTCTTCTTACCAGATGCATCAATGCCTCCCAACGTGCTCCTACTAGAGCTCGCCTGAAGTGCATATTAATAGATATCGATTGTAAGACTGTGGACACATAGTCCTGCTTATGTTGCGCAATATTGTATAGCATGGGATATTGTATAGCAAGTGGTGTGTCCCCAAGCCAAGTATCTTCACAAAATCTTGTTGAAGTACCATCCCCTACTATAAATTTCACCCTTTGGAAGAAATTAATCTTTGTCCTCATTAACCCTTTCCACAAAGGTGAGTCATCCGGTCTAATTGTAGCTTGAGCTAAAGTTCTTGAGTTTAGATACTTATTTCTTAATATTTGAATCCACATACCCTCTGCCTGTGTGGATAATCTATACAACCATTTACTAAGCAAGCATTTGTTCTTTACTTCTAAATTTTCAATTCCCAAACCCCCCTGGTCTTTGGGTCTACAAATCATATCCCAACGTGCTAATCTGTATTTTTTCTTATTCTCATCAGTTCACCAAAAGAAATGAGATCTATAAAAATCTAGTCTTTTCCGTACCCTTATGGGTATTTTGAAAAAAGACAGAAGGAACATGGATAGGCTTGTTAACACATAATTTATTAAAACCAGCGTGCCTCCATACGACATAAGCTTGCCCTTCCAGCAACTTAGTTTCTTTTCAAATCTTTCTTCAATACACTTCCATTCTTTTATTGTTAAACGTCTGTGGTGTACTGGAATGCCCAAATAGCTAAAAGGTAGAGAACCCATTTCACAACCAAATAGCTGTCGATAAGCATCTTGCTCTTCTCTTACCTTCCCAAAGCATAAGAGTTCGCTTTTGTTAAAATTTATTTTCAATCCCGATAGTTGCTCAAATAAACATAATATTAATTTCGTATTCCTCGCTTTCTCGATATCATGTTCCATGAAGATAATTGTATCATCCGCATATTGTAAAATGGACACACCTCCATTGCAGGTACTATATTGATTATAATATTTTGACGCTATTTTTTTCTAGGTGATGAGAGGATGTCTAGGATTGTTAAGTTTTTATAGACCGGTTGTTTTTAATTGATTTGAAAGATTGTTGACTCAATCAAAATCACAAACGAAATATAATATTTAATTTCCAAAATGTAGTAAAAGAGCATAGTGAATTAAAATTGAGTAAGGAATTGTTGACCCGGTCAAAATCGATGACCCAATTCTAAAGTGATGAGCTCAGTTGAATGAGAAGCCTCCAGTTCTAGGGAAGTTAGTGATATAGTATACTGATAGTCGTTTAGTCACAAGAGCCCGTATTGAAGTGGTGCGTTGGTCGAAAGCTTCGCCCGCATCGCATCGCGGTGCTCGTGCTTGTCTAATGTCACACACACATGGCTGGATGACTATTAAGAGTAACTCCAACCGGGCGACCCATTTCGTTGACACGCGTTCATTTGTGTCGCCGCGGATAGGAAACACGACCCAACACGCCGATCCAGACGGACACGCATCCTCTTTTTGTCCGTCCGTGACCCATTCTAGGCCTAAATTTTGGCCCCATTTGCGTCGTCGCGGACACGAAGAGGACACGCGCCTCGTCCGCATGATCCTTGTTGGAAATATGCCCTAGAGGCAATAATAAAGTAGTTATTGTTATATTTCTTAGTTTATGATATTTGTCTATTATTCATGCTATAATTGTATTAAACAGAAACCGTAATACATGTGTGAATATATAGATCACAATGTGTCTCTAGTGAGCCTCTAGTTGGCTAACTCGTTGATCAATAGATGATCATGGTTTTCTGATCATGGACATTGGAAGTCATTGATAACAAGATCACATCATTGGGGAATGATGTGATGGACAAGACCCAATCCTAAGCATAGCACTAGATCGCGTTGTTCGTCTGCTAAAGCTTTTCTAATGTCAAGTATAATTTCCTTAGACCATGAGATTGTGCAACTCCCGGATGCCACAGGAGTACTTTGGATGTATAAAACGTCACGACGTAACTGGGTGATTATAAAGGTGCACTACGGGTATCTCCGAAAGTGTTTGTTGTGTTGTATGAATCGAGACTGGGATTTGTCACTCTGTGTGACGGAGGGGTATCTCTGGGCCCATTCGGTAATTCGTCATCATATTGAGCTCAGTGTGACTAAGGAGTTAGCCACGGGATGATGTGTTACGGAACGAGTAAAGAGACTTGACGGTAACGAGATTGAACAAGGTATGGGGATACCGATGATCGAATCTCGGGCAAGTATCATACCGGTAGACAAAGGGAACTTCATACGAGATTGATTGAATCCTTGACATCGTGGTTCATCTGATGAGAGCATCTGGAACATGTGGGAACCAACATGAATATCCAGACCCCGTTGTTGGTTATTGAACAGAGACGTGTCTCTCTCATGTCTACATGTCTCCCGAACCCATAGGGTCTACACACTTAAGGTTCGATGACGCTAGGGTTATAGGGAAATAGTGTACATCGTTACCGAAGGTTGTTCGGAGTCCCGGATGAGATCCCGGACGTCACGAGAAGCTTCGGAATTGTCCGGAATTAAAGATTCATATATAGGAAGTGAGGATTTGGACGCAGAAAGTGTTACTCCCAAAAGTGGAAGGGAACCAGCCCAAAGTGGGCTCGTGCGACTCCCTCTCTCAGCCTAAGGCGCACAAGAGTCGGGGGGGGGACCCTAGGCGTTGGAGGGACCCTTGGGCCCTAAGGCCCACCCTAGGGCGCCTCCACCCCTTGGCCGGTGCCCCTTTGCCCTAGAGGGGGCTGCCACACCCCTTAGGGTGGGAAACCCTAAGGGTGGGCACCTCCTCCCCCTCCTCGTCCTACGTAGTGCTTAGCGAAGCCCTGCCGGAATACGACGTAGCTCCACCATCATCACGCCGTCATGTTGCCGGAGCTCTTCCCCAACCTCTCCCTCCTCCTTGCTGGATCAAGGCATGGGAGAGGTCACCGGGCTGCATGTGAGTTGAACGCGTAGGCACCGTCTTTTGGTGCATAGATCAGAATCCACCACGATCTGAATCGCTGCGAGTACGATGATAGGTATCAAACGTATCTATAAATTTTGATGGTTTCACGCTGTTATCTTGTCTTCTTTGGATATTTTATGTACCTTTTATATCTTTTCATCAAAACTTATTAATTCAGTGCAAAGTGTCAGTTCCTGTTTTATCTGTGTTTTTAACTCTTTTCAGATCTGATTTTGGAACGGAGTCCAAACGGAATAAAAACCCTGAAATGATTTTTTTCCTGAACGGAAGAAGATCAGGCGGCCTGTGGGCCAAGCCAGGTGGGCTCCAGGGAGCCCACAAGCTCCCACGCCGCCACCAGGGGAGGCGGCGGTGTCAGGGCTTGTGGCCTCCCTGGCCGTCCCTGACCTAGATCCTTGGCCTATATATTCCCAAATATTCAGCAAAAAATCAGGGGAGCCTCGAAAATACTTTTCCGCCGCCGCAAGCTTCCGTTTCCGCGAGATCTCATCTGGAGACCCTTCCCGGCGCCCTGCTGGAGGGGACTTTGGAGTTGGAGGGCTTCTTCATCATCACCATCGCCCCTCCAATGACTCGTGAGTAGTTCACTTCAGACCTACGGGTCCGTAGTTAGTAGCTAGATGGCTTCTTCTCTCTCTTGGATCTTAAATACAAAGTTCTCCATGATCTTCATGGAGATCTATCCGATGTAATCTTCTTTGGCGGTTTGTTTGTCGAGATCCGATGAATTGTGGATTTGTGATCAGATTATCTATGATATATATTTGAGTCTTTGCTGATTTCTTATATGCATGATTTGATATCCTTGTAAGTCTCTCTGAATCTTGGGTTTTGTTTGGCCAACTAGATCTATGATTCTTGCAATGTGAGAAGTTCTTGGTTTTGGGTTCTACCATGTGGTGACCTTTCCCAGTGACAGTAGGGGCAGCAAGGCACACATCAAGTAGTTGCCATCAAGGGTAAAAAGATGGGGTTTTTATCATTGGTTTGAGATTATCCCTCTACATCATGTCATCTTGCTTAAGGCGTTACTCTGTTCTTATGGACTTAATACACTAGATGCATGCTGGATGGCTGTCGACGTGTGGAGTAATAGTAGTAGATGTAGAAAGTATCGGTCTACTTGTTTTGGACGTGATGCCTATAGATATAATCATTACATGGATATCATCACGACTTTGCGCGGTTCTATCAGTTGCTCAACAGTAATTTGTTCACGCACCGTCTACTTGCTTTCATGAGAGAAGCCACTAGTAAACACTACGTCCCCCGGGTCTATTCACATCCATCGTTTACACCTACGCTTTTACTTTGCTTTGTTACTTTGTTGCTTTCAGTTCTCACTTGGCAAACAATCTATAAGGGATTGACAACCCCTTCATAGCGTTGGGAGCAAGCTTTTGTGTTTGTGCAGGATCTTGAGTTACTCCTCCACTGGATTGATACCTTGGTTCTCAAACTGAGGGAAATACTTACCACCGCTACGCTACATCACCCTTTCCGCTTCGAGGGAACACCAACGCAAGGCTCCAAGGCCACGGGGGAAATCCTTTGCATACTAGCCTAGGAAGTCCCTTAAGGCGTAGCCGCAGCAGAAGGATCAAGCCAAGTATTCTCCCGTCGACGTGCCTATTTCTAGCGCCATTGGAAGGTCTTTTGTTGCAGTAGTAGAAGTATTTCTGGCGCCGTTGCCGGGGAGGAGAGATCAAGATCTATCCAAGTAGGTCTCACAAACTCATCTCTTGCATTTACTTTTGTTGCCAGTTGCCTCTCGTTTTCCTCTCCCCCACTCCACATTTGCCGTTTCCATTTGCCTTTCTCCTTTGCCGTTTTCTTTTGCCTTTTGCCTTTTTCATTCGCCCTTTTCTCTCGCTTGCTTTCTGTTCGCTTGTGTGCCATGTGCCTTCAATATGCTTGCATCTTTGTTTGTTAATCTCTTTAAGAGACCCAATTATGTGGAACGAATTGCTAGTGAGTTGAGGGCACTTGACTATCTTTATGGAGTTTTGCGTGAGATGCGTGAATCTGAAAATTGTGAGGAAGAAATTTATGAAGTGATTCACGAGGTCTCCTTGGATGAAAAGCATGATTGCAATGGTTTCACTATAAATTCTATTAGTGACAATCATGCTAAAATTATGCAAAACCCTAAGCTTGGGGATGCTAGTTTTGCTATGTCCCCTAGTTGTTGCAATAATCATGATTGGGGTGATGATCTTTCTTATGATCTTGAGCATTTGTTCAAACCTCATGATGAATATGATATTAGCAACAATACTGAAAGTGGGATTGGAGAAGTCATTACTTTATTTGATGATAATCCCACTATTTTTGAAGAGCGTCAACTTTGCATGCATATGGGTCATGAAAAGAATATCCTATGGGATAGCTATATTGTTGAATTTGATTATGATCCCACATGTAATTGCTATGAGGGAGTAAAATATTTTGGTAGAAACTTTCATGTTACCAAATCACCTCTCGTGATGTTGAGATTGCTCTTGTCTCTTTCTTCTTCCTTGCATATGGAAACTATTGGTTGTCTTGACAATATTTTTTCCTATAAAATGCCTATGCATAGGAAGTATGTTAGACTTAGATGTGGTTTTCACATGATTTAGGATGCTCTTGTTATGCTGCAATTCTTGTCTTTTGTGAGAGCATCATTGAATGCCTAGCTAAGGGCGTTAAACAAAAGCGCTTGTTGGGAGGCAACCCAACGAATTTATCCTTTTCTCCTTCTGTTTTGTGTTTTTCACACTTTCATAATTCTGTTATGATTGTGTTTTTGTGTTTCTTATTGCGTTTGTGCCAAGCAAAACCGTTATGATTAGTCTTGGGGATGATCGTTTTGTCATGCTGGAAAAGACAGAAACTTTCTGCTCACGAAAAGAATTTTTATTTTGTTTCTGTAAGAGCTTTTGATTTGATTCGTTTTTCTGCTGCTTGCTACACAAATTCTTCATACTGTCGTAATTTTTCAGAAATTTTGAAGTACCAGAGGTATACGAAATATACAGATTGCTACAGACTGGTCTGGTGTTAACATATTCTGTTTTTGTTGTGTTGGTTGCTTATTTTGATGAAACTATGGATAGTATCGGGGGGGGGGGGGGTATTAGCCATGGAAGATTGAAAATAAAGTAACCCAACATCAGCACAAATAGAATTTAAGTTTGCTACAGTACCTAAGGAAGTGGTGGTTTGCTTTCTCATACTAATGTTATCACGAGTTTCTGTTTAAGTTTCGTGTTGTGAAGTTTTCAAGTTTTGGGTGAAGTTCTTATGGACAAAAAGATAAAGAGTGGCAAGAGCTCAAGCTTGGGGATGCCCAAGGAACCCCAAGAGATTCAAGGATGCCATAAAAGCCTATGCTTGGGGATGCCCCGGGAAGGCATCCCCTCTCTCGTCTTCAATCCATCGGTAACGTTACTTGGGGCTATATTTTCATTCACCACATGTTATGTGTTTTTGCTTGGAGCGTCTTGTATCGTAGGAGTCTTCTATTTTTTTTGTGTCACAATCATCCTTGCTGCACACCTAGAGAGAGAGACATGCACACACCGTGATTTTGTCGAGATTCACTTATATCTTTTGGTAGACAATTCAGCTCACATGTGCTTCACTTATATCTTTTGAGCTAGATACTTTTGCTCTATGCGCTTCACTTATATCTTTTAGAGCACAGCGGTGTGTGGCTTGGTAGTTGATCTATGCTTTGAAAGTAGTCTCAAACGAGGTAGTTATCCAAACGGATACGAAAACTTCCACCTTCATGTGCATTGAATAGTTAGAGAAGTTTGATTCATCTCAATTAGTTTTGAGTTGTGGTTATGGTAATATTGAAGTCATGCTAGTAAGGTGTTGTGGATCTAGAAATACTTGTGTTGAAGTTAGTGATTCCCATAGCATGCGCGTATGGTGAACCGCTATGTGATGAAATCTGAGCATGATTAGTATATTGATTGTCATCCTTTGCGTGGCGGTCGGGATCGCGCATTGGTTTATACCTACCAACCCTTCCCCTAGGAGTATGCGTTGAATGCTTTGTTTCGATTACTAATGAAACTTTTGCAACAAGTATATGAGTTCTTCATGACTAATGTTGAGTCCATGGTTTAGATGCACTTTCACCTTACACCATCACCATCTTCTTAGTGCCGTGCAACTTTCGCCGGTGCACAAAACCCACCATTAGCCTCCCTCAAAACAGCCACCATACCTACCTACTATGGCTTTTTCAAAGTCATTCCGAGATATATTGCCATGCAACTACCACAATGACATGTGCCACCACGTCTACATTGCTATTGCATGATCGTAAGATAGCTAGCATGATGTTTCCATTGATGTCTATGCCATGCTAGATCATTGCCACGGTACACTACCGAAGACATTCCATATAGAGTCACAGTTGCTCTATGTTTTGAGTTGAAATTGTGATGATCATCATTAATGGAACATTGTCCCATGTGAGGAAATAAAAGAGGCCAAAGAAGCCCACAAAAAAAGGCCAAAGAGCCCACCAAATAAAAAAATGAGAGAAAAAGAGAGAAGGGACAATGCTACCACTTTTTCCACACTTGTGCATATTAAGCACCATGATCTTCATGATTGAGAGTCTCTCATTTTGTCACCACCATATAGCTAGTGGGAAATTTTCATTATATAACTTGGCTTGTATATTCCAATGATAGGCTTCCTCAAAATTGCCTTAGGTCTTCATGAGGAAGCAAGTTGGATGCACACCCACTAGTTTTCTTTAAGAGCTTTCACATACTCTTAGCTCTAGTGCATCATTTGTATGGCAATCCCTACTCATTCACATTGATATCTATTGATGAGCATCTCCACAGCTCATTGATATGCCTAGTTAATGTGACTATCTTCTACTTTTTTTGTCTTGCAACCTCCACCACACTCCACACCATCTATAGTGCTATAACCATGGCTCACGCTCATGTATTGCGTGAGAGTTGAAAAGGTTTGAGAAAGTAAAGGTGTGAAACAATTACTTGGCCAATACCGGGGTTGTGCATGATTTAAATTCGTTGTGCAATGATGATAGAGCATAGCCAGACTATATGCTTTTGTAGGGATAACTTTCTTTTGGCCTTGTTATTTTGAAAGTTCATGATTACCTTGCTAGTTTGCTTGAATTATTATTGTTTCCACGTCAATAGCAAACTATTGTTTTGAATCTAATGGATCTGAACATTCACGTCACATAAGAGGAATTACAAAGGACACCTATGCTAGGTAGCATGAAAGCATCAAAAATTCATTCTTTATGACTTCCCTACTCGAGGACGTCTCAAACGTATCTATAATTTTTGATGGTTTCACGCTGTTATCCTGTCTTAATTGGATGTTTTATGTACCTTTTATATCTTTTTTGGACTAACTTATTAATTCAATGCCAAGTGCCAGTTCCTGTTTTTTCTGTGTTTTTGACTCTTTTCAGATCTGATTTTGCAACGGAGTCCAAACAAAATAAAAACCCTGAAATGATTTTTTCCCGAACGGAAGAAGATCAAGGGGCCTCTAGGCCGAGCCAGGTGGGCTCCATGGAGCCCACAAGCTCCCACTCCGCCACCAGGGGGGAGGCGGCGGTGGCAGGGCTTGTGGCCTCCCTGGCCGCCCCCTGACCTAGATCCTTGGCCTATATATTCCCAAATATTCAGCAAAAAAACAGGGGAGCCTCGAAAATACTTTTCCGCCGCCGCAAGCTTCCGTTTCCGCGAGATCTCATCTGGAGACCCTTCCCGGCGCCCTACCGGAGGGGACTTTGGAGTTGGAGGGCTTCTTCATCATCATCATCGCCCCTCCAATGACTCGTGAGTAGTTCACTTCAGACCTACGGGTCCGTAGTTAGTAGCTAGATGGCTTCTTTTCTCTCTTGGACCTTCAATACAAAGTTCTCCATGATCTTCATGGAGATCTATCCGATGTAATCTTCTTTGGCGGTTTGTTTGTCGAGATCAGATGAATTGTGGATTAATGATCAGATTATCTATGATATATATTTGAGTCTTTGCTGATTTCTTATATGCATGATTTGATATCCTTGTAAGTCTCTCCGAGTCTTGGGTTTTGTTTGGCCAACTAGATCTATGATTCTTGCAATGTGAGAAGTTCTTGGTTTTGGGTTCTACCTTGTGGTGACCTTTCCCAGTGACAGTAGGGGCAGCAAGGCACACATCAAGTAGTTGCCATCAAGGGTAAAAAGATGGGTTTTTTATCATTGGTTTGAGATTATCCCTCTACATCATGTCATCTTGCTTAAGGCGTTACTCTGTTCTTATGGACTTAATACACTAGATGCATGCTGGACAGCGGTCGACGTGTGGAGTAATAGTAGTAGATGCAGAAAGTATCGTTCTACTTGTTTTGGACGTGATGCCTATAGAGATAATCATTGCATGGATATCGTCACGAATTTGCGCGGTTCTATCAATTGCTCGATAGTAATTTGTTCACGCACCGTCTACTTGCTTTCATGAGAGAAGCCACTAGTAAACACTACGGCCCCCGGGTCTATTCACATCCATCGTTTACACCTCCGCTTTTACTTTGCTTTGTTACTTTGTTGCTTTCAGTTCTCACTTGGCAAACAATCTATAAGGGATTGACAACCACTTCATAGCGTTGGAGCAAGCTTTTGTGTTTGTGCTGGATCATGAGATACTCCTCCACTGGATTGATACCTTGGTTCTCAAACTGAGGGAAATACTTACCACCGCTACGCTACATCACCCTTTCCGCTTCGAGGGAACACCAACGCAAGGCTCCAAGGCCACGGAGGAAATCCTTTGCATACTTGCCTAGGAAGTCCCTTAAGGCGTAGCCGCAGTAGAAGGATCAAGCCAAGTATTCTCCTGTCGACGTGCCTATTTCTGGCGCCATTGGAAGGTCTTTTGTTGCAGTAGCATACGACTCCATCAACCGTGTTTATAGTAAAGCTTCCCCTTAGCGATCTTCAAAGGTATGAAGATGCTCTACCCCTTTTCGCTTTGCTGGTTTCTCCATAGATAGATCCTTGCATGGCGTTGGATTTTGTTTGAAATTACTACGATCCCCACGAGTGGCATCTGAGCCAAGGTTCTATGCGTAGATTCTATGTAGGAGTAGAACAAAAAAGTTATGGGCGTTGATTTTTCAATTAGCTTGCTGTTACTATTATTATCTTGATTCGGCGGCATCGTGGGATGAAGCGGTGTGGACCGAATTTACACGTACTCTTACGTGAGACTGGTTCCACGGACTGACATGCACTTGTTGCATAAGGTGGCTAGCGGGTGTCTGTCTCTCCCACTTTAGTCGGATCGGATTCGATGAAGAGGGTCCTTACGAAGGGTAAAGAGCATTGGCATATCAACATTGTGGCTGTCATGTAGGTATGAAACGTTCTTGCTAGAAACCCTAACCAGCCACGTAAAACATGCAACAACAATTAGAGGACGTCTAACTTGTTTTTGCAGGGTATGCTATGTGACGTGATATGGCCAAAAGGATGTGATGTATGAGATTGATCATGTTCTTGTAATAGGATTCACGACTTGCATGTCGATGAGTATGACAACCGGCAGGAGCCATAGGAGTTGTTTTAATTTATTGTATGAGATGCAACGCCATGTTGATTACTTTACTTTATCACTAACAGTTAGCTATAGTAGTAGAAGTAATAGTTGGCATGATGACTCCACGGAGACACAATGATGGAGATCATTATGATGTAGATCATGGTGTCATGCCGGTGACGATGATGATCCTGGTGCCCCGAAGATGGTGATCAAAGGAGCACGATGATATTGGCCATATCATGTCACTATATGATTGCATGTGATGTTTATCATGTTTTACATCTTATTGCTTAGAACGACGGTAGCAAAGATAAGATGATCCCTCATTAAAATCTTGAGATATGTATTCCCCTAAGTGTGCACCGTTGTGAAGGTTCGTTGTTTCGAAGCACCGCGTGTTGATCGGGTGTGATAGATTCTAACGTTCGCATACAACGGGTGTTAGCCAATTTACACACGCAAAACACTTTGGTTGACTCGAAGAGCCTAGCATGTACAAACATGGCCTCAAATACGGGAGACCGAAAAGTCGAACATGAGTCGTACGGTTGATACGATCAGCATAGAGATGCTCATCGTTGATGACTAGTCCGTCTCACGTGATGATCAAACACGGGCTAGTCGGCGTGTATCATGTGTCACTTGGATGACTAGAGGGATGTCGATCTAAGTGGGAGTTCATTAGTAATTTGATTAAATGAACTTAATTATCATGAACTTAGTCCAGAAGTGTTTTTACAAATATTGTAGATCCAATGGCCAATGCAAATGTCTTGTTCAACTTCAACGCGTTCCTAGAGAAAACCAAGCTAAAGGACGATGGAAGCAACTATGCGGATTGGGCTCGTAGCTTAAAGCTCATCCTCAATGCTGCCAAGAAGGCATATGTACTTGCTGCACCGCTAGGTGATACTCCCGTTCCCGCGGCAGACCAGGATGCTAGGAACGCCTGGTAGTCACGGAGTGATGACTACTCTCTCAATCAGTGTGGCATGCTTTACAGTTTATGAACCGAGGCTCCAAAGGCGTTTTGAGCAACACAAAGGATGAGATGTTCGAGGAGCTAAAACTTGTTTTTCAAGATCATGCCCGGGTCGAGAGATATGAAGTCTCCGAGAAGTTCTTTAGCTGTAAGATGGAGGAGACCAGTTCTGTCAGTGAGCACATACTTAGAATGTGTGGGTTGCACAACTGCTTGACTCAGCTGGGAGTTGAACTTCTGGATGATGCGGTCATTGAGAGAATCCTCCATTCGCTTCCGCCTAGATATAAAGCTTTGTGATGAATTACAACAAGCAAGGGATGGAAAAGACTATTCCCGAGTTGTATTCAATGCTGAAATCTGCAGAGGTAGAAATCAAGAAAGTGCATCAAGTGTTGATGGTCAATAAGACCACCAGTTGCAAGAAGGGCAAGGGTAAGAAAATCTTCAAGAAAGATGGCAAAGCAGTTGCTGCGCCCGGTAAGCTAGTTGCCGGGAAGAAGCCAAAGAAAGGACCTAAGCCTGAGACTGAGTGCTATTACTACAAGGGAACCGGTCACTAGAAGCGGAATTGCCCCAAGTACTCAGGGGACAAGAAGGCATGCAACATCAAAGGTATATGTGATATACTTCTTATTGATGTGTACCTTACCATCGCTCGTAGTAGCTCCTGGGTATTTGATACCGGTGTTGTTTCTCACATTTGCAACTCTAAGCAGGAACTGCGGAACAAGCGTAGGCTGGCTAAGGACGAGGTGACGATGCGCACCGGGAATGGTTCCAAGGTCGATGTGATCACCGTCGGCACACTACCTCTACATCTACCTTCCGGATTAGTTATAAACCTTAATAATTGTTATTTAGTACCAGTTTTAAGAATGAACATTGTATCGGGATCTTGCTTGATGCAAGATGGATGCTCATTTAAATCTGAGAATAATGGTTGTTCTATTTATATGAGTGGTATGTTTTATGGTCGTGCCCCGCTGGTAAATGGTTTATTCCTGATGAATGTCGATCGTGATAATACACATATTCATAGTGTGAGTAACAAAATATGTAAGGTTGATAATGCTAGTCCCACATACTTGTGGCACTGCCGCCTTGGTCATATCGGCGTAAAGCGCATGAAGACACTCCATACTAATGGACTTTTGGAGTCTCTCGATTTTGAATCATTTGACACATGCGAGCCATGCCTGATGGGCAAGATGGCCAAGACACCATTCTCCGAAATAATGGAGCGAGCAACCAACTTGGAAATAATACATACCGATGTATGCGGTCCAATGAGCGTTGAAGCTCACGGACGCTATCGTTATATTCTCTCCCTCACTGATGATTTGAGTAGATATGGCTATGTCTACTTAATGAAGCACAAGTCTGAAACCTTTGAAAAGTTCAAGGAATTTTAGAATGAGGTGGAGAATCAAGGTGACAAGAAAATAAAGTTTCTACAATCTGATCGTGGAGGAGAATATTTGAGTCACGAGTTTGGCACACACCTAAGGAAATATGGAATTGTTCCACAACTCACGCCGCTTGGCACACTGCAGCGTAACGGTGTGTGTGAACGTTGTAATCGCACTCTATTGGATATGGTACGATCTATGATGTCTCTTACCGATTTACCGCTATCATTTTGGGGCTATGCATTGGAAACTGCCGCATTCACTTTAAATAGAGTACCGTCTAAATCCATTGAGACGACACTGCATGAATTATGGTTTGGCAAGAAACCTAAGCTATCGTTTCTGAAAGTTTGGGGCTGCGATCCTTATGTGAAGAAGCTTCAACCAGATAAGATCGAACCCAAAGTCGAAAAATGTGTCTTCATAGGATACCCTATGGAAACTATTGGGTATACCTTCTATCTTAGATCAAAAGACAAGATCTTTGTTGCTAGGAATGGATACTTTCTAGAGAAAGAGTTTCTCTCGAAAGAAGTAAGTGGGAGGAAAATATAACTTGATGAGGTAATTGTACGTTCTCTCGAACCGGAGAGTAGCACAGTGCAAGAAAATGTTTCTGAGGCGCGTGTACGAGCAAGAGAAGAAGTTAATGATGATGATCATGACACTTCGGATCAAGTTGTTTTGAACCTCGAAGGTCGACAAGGGTACGTTCCGCACCATAGTGCTATGACGACCCTGTCATGGAAATCATGTTGCTGGATAATAGTGAACCTTCGAACTATGAAGAAGCGATGGCAGGGCCGGATTCCAACAAATGGCTTGAGGCCATGAAATCCGAGATAGGATCCATGTATGAGAACAAAGTATGGACTTTGGTGGACTTGCCCGGTGATCGGCGAGCCATAGAAAATAAATTGATCTTCAAGAAGAATACTGAGGCAGATGGTAATGTGACCATCTATAAGGCTCGACTTGTCGCTAAGGGTTATCGATAAGTTCAAGGGATTGCCTATGATGAGACCTTCTCACCCGTAGCGATGCTGAAGTCGGTCCGAATCATGTTAGCAATTGCCGCAATATATGATTATGAAATTTGGCAAATGGACGTCAAAACAACATTCCCGAATGGCTTTCTTAATGAAGAATTGTATATGATACAACCGGAAGGTTTTGTCGATCCTAGCAATCCTAACAAGGTATGCAAGCTCCAACGCTCCATCTATGGATTGGTGCAAGCATCCTGGAGTTGGAACATTTGCTTTGACGAGTTGACCAATGTGTTTAGGTTTATACAGACTTATGGAGAAGCCTATATTTACAAGAAAGTGAGTGGGAGCTGTGTAGCATTTCTCATATTATATGTGAATGACATATTGTTGATGGGAAATGATATAGAACTATTGTTAAGCATGAAGGCCTATTTGAATAAGGGTTGTTCAATGAAGGACCTTGGAAAAGCTGCTTACATATTAGGCATCAAGATCTATAGAGATAGGTCGAGACGCCTCATAGGTCTTTCACAAAGCACATTCCTTGACAAGATATTGAAGAAGTTCAATATGGATAAGGCTAAGAAGGGGTTCTTGCCTGTATTACAAGGTGTGAGGTTGAGTGCGACTCAACGACCGACCACGGCAGAAGATATAGAGAAGATGAGTACCATCCCATATGCTTCAGCCATAGGCTCTATTATGTATGCCATGTTGTATACCAGACGTGATGTGAACCTTGCCATAAGTTTGGTAGGGAAGTACCAGAGTATCCAGAAGTGGATCACTGGACAACGATCAAGAATATCCTAAAGTACCTAAAAAGGACTAAAGATATGTTTCTCGTATGTGGAGGTGCTGAAGAGCTCGTCGTAAAGGGTTATGTCGATGCTAGCTTCGACACAGTTCCGGATGACTCCAAGTCACAAACCGGATACGTGTATATTTTGAATAATGGGGCAGTTAGCTGGTGTAGTTGCAAGCAAACCGTCGTAGCGACATCTACATGTGAAGCGGAGTACATCACTTCTACGGAAGAAGCACATGAAGGAGTCTACATGAAGGAGTTCATCACCGACCTAGGAGTGATTCCAAGTGCGTCGGGCCCGATGACTCTGTTCTTTGACAACACTGGAGTTATTGCCATTGGAAAGGAGCCCAGGTTTCACAAGAAGACCAAGCACATCAAGCGCCACTTCAACTCCATTTGTGGATACATCCAGGATGGAGATATAGATATTTGTAAAGTACATACAGATCTGAATGTCGTAGACCCATTGACTAAACCTCTTCCATGGGCAAAACATGATCAACACAAGAACTCTATGGGTGTTCGATTCATCACAATTTATCTAGATTATTGACTCTAGTGCAAGTGGGAGACTGTTGGAAATATGCCCTAGAGGCAATAATAAAGTGGTTATTATTATATTTCCTAGTTCATGATAATTGTCTATTATTCATGCTATAATTGTATTAACCGAAAACCGTAATACATGTGTGAATATATAGATCACAATGTGTCCCTATTGATCCTGTAGTTGGCTAGCTCGTTGATCAATAGGTGATCATGGTTTCCTGATCATGGACATTGGATGTCATTTATAACGGGATCACATCATTGGGGAATGATGTGATGGACAAGACCCAATCCTAAGGATAGCACTAGATCGTGTTGTTCGTATGCTAAAGCTTTTCTAATGTCAAGTATCATTTCCTTAGACCATGAGATTGTGCAACTCCTAGATACCATAGGAGTACTTTGGGTGTAGCAAACATCACAACGTAACTGGGTGATTATAAAGGTGCACTACGGGTATCTCCGAAAGTGTATATTGGGTTGTACGAATCGAGACTAGGATTTGTCACTCCGTGTGACGGAGAGGTATCTCTCGGCTCACTCGGTAATTCATCATCATATTGAGCTTAGTGTGACTAAGGAGTTAGCCACGTGATGATGTGTTTCAGAACGAGTAAAGAGACTTGCCGGTAACGAGATTGAACAAGGTATTGGGATACCGACGATCGAATCTCGGGCAAGTATCATACCGGTAGACAAAGGGAATTGCATACGGGATTGATTGAATCCTTGACATCGTGGTTCATCCGATGAGATCATCGTGGAACATGTGGGAACCAACATGGATATCCAAACCCCGCTGTTGGTTATTGACCGGAGAGGTGTCTCAGTCATGTCCACATGTCTCCCAAACCCGTAGGGTCTCCACACTTAAGGTTAGATGACGCTAGGGTTATAGGGAAATAGTGTACGTGGTTACCCAAGGTTGTTCAGAGTCCTGGATGAGATCCCGGACGTCACGAGGAGCTCTGAAATTTTCCGGAGGTAAAGATTCATATATAGGAATTATTTCGGACGTCACCGGCAATGTACCGGGAGCATCGGAAGGGTTCCGGGGGTCCACCGGGAGGGGCCACCATCCCCAAAAGGTTACATGGCCCAGAAGGTGGAAGGAAACCAACCCAAAGTGGGCTGGTGCGACTTCCTCTCTCAGCCCAAGGCGCACAAGGGTGGGGAGAGGCAAACCCTAGGCGTGGGAGGGCACCTTTGGGCCCAAAGGCCCACCCTAGGGTGCCTCCACCCCTTGGCCGCCGCCCCTTTGCCCTAGGTGGGGCTTCCGCACCCCTTAGGTTGGGAAACCCTAAGGGTGGGCACCTCCTCCCTCTCCTCCTATATATAGTGGAGGGTTTTGCCCTTTTGGATACACACAATTCATCTCTCCACGGCGCAGCCCTACTCCTCCTCCTCATCCTCCGTAGTGCTTAGCGAAGCCGTGCCGGAGTACCACGTAGCTCCACCGTTGTGACGTCCTCATCTTTTGCTACACTATTGTATGGAATTAAAGCTACAGTGATCCCACGCTAATGATGCCATGTCACCGTGAGTATTATCGGTAATCCCGTGTTAGTTCAAAACTCTGTCAAACTGAAAATTTAAAAATAAGTCAAACGAGGAAATTTTTCGAATGCAAAAATAAAAATGTTGGATGAGTTACAAATATTCCCTAATAATTTATAAAGTTGAATCAGGAATTTTTGGGATTTTTTTAACGCCTCTAAATGATTAAAACAAAAACTATAAAAAAAGATAATAAAACTAAAACACACAAAAAAGGCAAAACCCACTCACCCTTGCTGGGTCGGCCCCAGCCAGCCCAGCCGCTGCCCTCACCCATGTGGGCTAACCAACCCGAGCCGGCCTCAGCCCAACCCAACAGCCCACCTCCACGGGGGGGGGGGGGTATAAAACCCCCGTGATAACCTAGCCAACGCTCACCCTCCCACCATTTCCCACTCCCCGCCGCTAGACCCACGCGAGGGAGCCTTGCTCCCTCGTCTCTTCCTGTCGCTCGCTCCCTCACCGAGCCCCCGTGCTCCCTCGATCGTCTCCCCTGCGGGCCTCATCCTTGCATTTTCATCTGACCAATAGAAGCTAGAGACCCGGGAAATATCACCTGATATTTTCCCGACCCGTCTATGACGGATAGCACCGCGTTAGCTCATGCCTAGCCCTGCTTTGACATGTCATGTATAGTGTTTCATGTGTGTTCATATTTATTGTTTCTCCCCTCTCTTCTTACGGTAGACACCAAGACTAACGCTGCTGCCGGGAACATCTACCTTCGAGACGACCAACCCTTTGCCGCACAGCAACAAGGCAAGTAAACCCCCCTTGGTCATTCCTATATCACCCATTTGTTTCTCCCTCATCCTTGCATTAGAATTTTGGTACTGTTGTAGTTAGCTCCTATATCTGATGCATAGCCTGTTTTTGATGAACCACTACTTTCAGTACCGCACCTTAAAACTATTTAGTATAGGTGGAGCAGTCATCCCCTCTGACCCCTTAGTCCAGTTGCCCCGCTTTGTCATCAAGTACCGATCCCCGATCGACGAGCCAAAACCGACACATCACTGACACCCCCCTTAATTCTGCGGCGCTGCAGAGCTACTATCGGGTACCGAGGGTGACACCTGCGAAGTACTCAGGATGATATCTCTGTAGTACATCTAGTCGGTCGTGGTTATCGAGGGTGATTCCTCCTTCACCACTCCCGACGATGTCTTTGTCGTGCAACCTATCAAGTGTGGGACCCTCGAGGGTGATTCCTTTAAGTCCACCTTGTCGGATACATCGTTCGGAATCCAACAAGGGTGATACCTCGGATTCCCCCTGATGTTACAACCACACAGTTACTCAACCATGTTACTGGGATCTTTGATGAATAGATGTTAGGTGAGTGGATTCCCTTGTGGATGTGTCGATGACTTAATTAAAATGATAATGGTTTGGGTATTTGATCTCGGTTGGTCGGAAGGCCTTATTACGCACTAACCGTGTGCATGGGAAGAATTATGGGTACTCGACGTCGTGGTATCACCCGAAGCTCTTCAGACGTCAACAATGGAGCGACGCGCGCCCATGTGGTCCCGAGATGCATGGCGCTTGTATTAAGGGGTGCTAGGACTGACAGCGGCCGCCCACGCATCCTGCATGAGCGCAAAGGGCAAGTGGGCCCATGAACCCTTTGTGCTTAGGATTTAGACCAGCGGGCTGGCTTCTCTGTTGAGTCTAGGTGGGGCTGCGATGCGTCGATATTCCAAGGCCTGGTATGACCCACAAAAGTGTGTCCGACCAGAGTGTTATCGAGCGTGACGGGGAATATGTTGGGCACCCCTGCAGGGAAGAAATTAACTATTCGGATAGCCGTGTGCACGGTTACAGGACGACTTAGAGTTGTGCCCTGATCTTATACAACTACAACTGCTACTTAATTGGAATTGTTGCTCCGTGATTGCTTCCTCGCAGGGAGTCGAGGGAGGATCTCTGGGCGTGACCTCATTTTAATTATTGCTGCAACAGTATGACTATTAATTGTGTTACCTGTTCTACTCTCGTCTATTGCTGCAAGACCCCTGAAGATGCTAGTCTTCGATAGGACTAGGCCTTCTCTCTCTATTCTTGAATAAATGCAGTCAGTCCACATATAAAACCCCCTTCTTTGATACTGATGCATACTTATATAGTTCTGATATAAGTCTTGCGAGTATTTTGGATGAGTAGTCACCGTTGCTTTGCTCCCCATTTGCCCCCTTGATCCGTTGCTGCGACCAGATGATGGAGCCCCGGAGATGGAGTATCCTGTCGACGACGATTGTTACCCCGACGGTGCCTACTACTACGTGGAGTCCACTTAAGACCAGGAGTAGTTAGGAGGTTCCCAGGAAGGAGGCCTCGCCTCGTTCGATCGTGTATCTTTTGAGCTAGCCTTCTCTAAGGCACCCCATATTTAATGTCTGTACTCATATATTTGTTGCTTTCGCTGACTCGTGTGTTTATCGAGCTTCTGTATTCTAGCCCTCGAGGCCTCTCGCTTGTAATATGAAGCTTGTATGTTTTATTTGTGTCTAGAGTTGTGTTGTGATATCTTCCCGTGAGTCCTTGAGTTTGATCATACGCATTTGCGTGTATGATTAGCGTCTGATGTAATCAAGGGCGTCACAAGTTAGTATCATAGCCGACTGCGTGTATGTAGCCCCCTTTACAATTCGTTGGCCGAAGTTGAGTCTAGATTGTGAAAGAATTTAGTAACACTGATGCTGTGGCTTACGGGGCCACATCTCAATCGGGTGGTATTAGTATCTTTTACTCCTTTCCTATACTCTGGAATCTACTCTCTCTTCTCTTTAGGGTTAAAGATTTTACTAACTCTAACATTAGGTTCTCGTAATGACATCGACCCGGATGGCTAGACTATCTGCTCTTGTTCTTTTGATAATATATTACACACACTATCATTTGACGTCCATGAATCTTTCTTTTTAGACGCGTCCCGCAAGACAGCGCATGCGCCTGGCACTGGCCACTGAGATGACTGGATTCCCGACCATTTTGGTCGACCTCTTGACCAGGCTAGGATATCGCTGGTACCCCGAGTACACTATGTATGAGGACTTTCACGAGTTCAACCAGTATCCGTACCAGGCCGAGGTTCGCATCTTAGATCAGATGGGCAACTCCACCCGCGAGCGCCACGTCTTCTACGGTATTGGATTGTCGATCGAGATGGTCGTCCATGATGCGACCTATATCGCTATCACCCATCTCCGTGGAGCGTACCCTCACTTGGAGGAGAGTGCTTTCAGATACATCCTGTATGTTCTTGCTGGGGATGAGACTGGGTCTGATCTCACTTCCTACACTGCTCGCGTTCGGGAGCGCAACGAATGGTCCTACGTCGTTGTCTGCGCCCCCTACATGAGCGTCTCTATGACGCACGGGTTCTGGTGCAGTACACTGAGGTGCTGGATCGCACTTTTCGAGCTCTAACTATGGATATGTACGCTACGCGTGCTCGTCTTTACAACGCGTTGTTAGAGCTGGAGCCAACAGTCCACCCGAGGGTCCACCCTGCGCACATCCTCGAGCCGAGCAGGACAGAGCTACCACCAGGTCTTGAGTGGACTAATGTTGGGGGCAGTACCCCTGCACTTGGACCTCTGCTACCCGATTGGATGCGGTACCCTCACGAGAGTCACCACGGAACGCAGGGTCCTGTTCCTACCTTCTATCACCGCCAGCTACCCGGATTTGATCATTTTCTCCGACGTTGATGTAGCCTTATCGCTATGTCTCATTGTGGTACCCTTCCACCGCGTGCCTGCGTGCCGCCTAGTGAATCCAGGTTATCGTCTAATGTGTCTTGCCGCCAAATTTCGAATTTGTAATCGATGGTCTGTAATTGAACTTATGTATGGGTCTGTATGTCGAATTCAACTACTATGAAGTATCTATCGCATTTCCCTTTCATAATGCTTGATTACTTCATTAATGCGTATGATGCCTTTGCAATTATATTAAGCTAAACTACCCCTGTTAAATATTTAGCAGGATGGTTAGACCAGCTGGCCGCCCGCGTGGCCCCGCCAACGATGCACCACCCCGCCTCCTGAATATGTGGCGGGAATGATCGAACGGTTTGAACTGAACCACGAGTTTATGCAAGGGCTCATGGATCAGTTCCAAAGGCCGAATATGAACAGGCAGCAAGGCGTGACACTGCAAGACTTCTGTCGCCTCAACCCTGCGATCTACTGCAGCTCAACTCAGCCTCTTAATGCTGATGACTGGCTTCGTGAGATTGCTTATGAGCTGGAGTCTGCTAATGTGCCCCTCGCGAGCTATGTAAACTTTGCTGCCTACTTCCCGAAGGGTCCCGCTGCTCAATGGTGGGACACTCATAGGCGCTCTCAGCCCATTGGAACCGTCATCTCTTGGACGGAGTTCAAGGCTGCCTTTCGTGCTCGCTACATTCCTCAGGGGATCATGGACTGGAAGAAGCATGAGTTCCGCAACCTTGTCCAGGGCAAAAAGACTGTGGATGCTTATCAACGGGATTTCTGCACTTATCTCGCTATGCTGAAGAAGACATTGCAACTGATGCACACAGACAGGAGAAATTCCTTGAGGGCCTTCACCCTGATATCAAGCTGGCGCTCCTTGTTCACGACTATGCTGATTTCGCCACCCTCGTGAACAAGGCTATTCAGGTTGAGACTGGTCTGCAGGAATACAAGGATAGCAGCAAGCGCAACCTTGACATGGGCTCATCTTCGGGCTCATGCGTACAGAAGCGGAAGATCTAGATTCCCAACGACATGTACCATGCACCTGCTCCAGCTCCGAGGCCATCCTATGCTGCACCTCGTCTGCCTCCTCCACCACCGAGGCAGCCGAGGCTTCCAGCTCCACTGCCTCGAGTTCCTCCTTCCCGTCTTGAGGATGGGCTGTGCTTCAAGTGTGGCCGTCCATGTCACCGTGCTCGAGACTATATGAAGAATCCGAGTTAGCTGGCACTTCCTTCAACTGGCAGTGGCAACAACCAGAACCGCAACAACAATGGTAAGCCTTCTTATGTTCGTGGTCAGGCCAACAACATTGAGATGGGTCAAGCTCAGGACCAGCCTGCTACCGTGATGGGTACACTTCTCATTAACTCAGTACCTGCTTTTGTCTTTTTTGATACAGAAGCATCGCATTCCTTTATGTTGGAAATTTTTGCATACATGCATGACATTAGGAGCGAACAGATGAACATCCCAATAGTGGTGAACACCCCCGGGGGCGAATGCCGAACCTCTATGGTTTGCCCCCATGTTTCGGTTGGAATTGAAGGATTAGAATTCCATTCCAACCCCATACTACTAAAGTCGTCCAACATTGATCTCATACTAGGAATTGACTTGTTGAAATCCCATACGGCTTCAATTGTTTGTGCCACCAACACCGTCCATCTCCTACACCCTTCAAATGAATTAATAAGATACCATGCTCATCTCGTCCGAGATGCTGAGGCACGGCTATATGCCTGAATGCATTAAATGCGTCGCCTCTTGAAGGGATAAAAAACATTCCAGTGGTCCGGGAATTCCAAGATGTCTTTCGAGAAGAACTTCCGGGGATTCTCCCTGCTCGAGCTATCGAGTTTGTCATTGACTTGGTACCCGGTACCACTCCTATCGCCAATCGTCCTTATAAAATTCCACCACATGAACTTCTTGAATTTAAGCAAGAAATTGACAACTCGCTTCATGTGGGTTTCATTCGTCCGAGATCCTCTGCTTGGGGAACACCTTCTCTCTTTGTTAAGAAGAAGGATGGGCCAAATCGATTGGTTCAAGACTATCGTCCTATCAACCAGGCCACTATTCAAAACAAATATCCCCTCCCCCAGATGAATGATGTGTATGATCAACTTGCTGGTTGCACAATCTTCGCTAAACTCGACTTGAGGTTGGAATACCACCAGATCCATGTTTGCAAAGAGGAGATTCCAAAGACCGCCTTTGTTACTCGTTATCGATCATACGAGTACACCGTCATGTCCTTCGGCTTAACGAATGCCCTGACAACCTTCTCGCGATTGATGAATTATATATTCATGGACTTCCTCCACAAATTCAACGTGGTATATCTGGATGATATTCTGGTATTTTTGAAGAATAAAGAAGAGCATGCTGAACATCTTCGTCTTGTGTTGGATAAGCTTCGGGAGCATAAACTCTATGCGAAGTATTCCAAATGTGAATTCTGGCTGGACGAAGTGACATACCTTGGTCATGTGATTTCCAAGGATGGTATTGCAGTCACCCCGAACAAATTCAAGCTATTCTTGACTGGACTCCCCCGAAGAATGTCAAGCAAGTTCGAAGTTTTCTCGGACTCGCCAGCTATTGCCGTCGATTCGTCGAGAACTTCTCCAAGATTGCAAAGTCCTTAATGAATATGCTTCACAAAGGTGTTAAGTATGAGTGGACGGATAAATATGAGGAATGTTTCTTGGCACTCAAGGAGAAACTGACATCCGTTCTGGTACTTGCTCCTCCGGATACGAAAAGGGATTTCGTCATATATTGCGACGCTTATCGTCAAGGAATAGGCTGTATCCTTATGCAGGATTGCATGGTGATTGCTTATGCCTCACGTCAGCTGCGTGCTCATGAAGAGAACTATCACTACTGGAATCAGAGAATTTGCCATCTGCTGCTTCTTTGTCGTCTGCTGGCTGATGGCAAAGACACTCTTTGCCATCAGCTACCCAAAACTTGACGGCAAAGAGCAGGTTGATGGCAAACATCATCTTTGCCATCTGCTGCTTCTTTGCCGTCTGCCAGCTGACGGCAAAGCACATGCACGCACACGGCAAAGAACCCACCCCACACCACCCTCTAACCCATAACGGTCCACCTCTTTGCCGTCAGCCTGTTACCACTTTGCCGTCGGGGGCAGACGACAAAGAGGCAACTAGACCTAACATCGTCAACCCCCACCCCACCCCTCTCTCTCCCCCATAACGGCTCACCACAGCCCCCAACTCTCTTCCTTCGTCGCCGCCGGAGCTCGTCCTCCCTCCTCCCTCCTCCCCGCGACCCGCCGCCGGAGCTCGCCCCTCCTCCACCATCGTGCCCCTACTCCACCACCGCCCCCTCCTCTCCGTGCCCTGCTCCACCATCGCCCCTCTTCCCTGCGACCCCCTGGTCCACCACTGCCCCCTCCTCTCCGTGCCCCTGGTCCACCTTGCCGCCGGCATTTCCCCCGAGCTCCACCTCGTCGCTGACGTCTCACCTAGCCCCTTGTAAGTCCTCGACCCTCCTTTCCTCTCTTTGCCTCTTTGCTAAGGGTAATTTAGTTAAGTTAAGTTACTTAGGTTAATTTATTTAGGTTATTGTTATTAGGTTCTTGTTGCTATTAGGTTCTTATTTTAAGTTGTTTAGGTTAATTTAGTTAAGTTACTTAGGTTAATTTTTATTAGGTTCTTAGGTTAATTCTTATTAGGTTGCAAATTTTTCTTCAAGTTTCATATAGGCTATTTAAAGAAAAAAAAACAGAATTGATTACCACTAGTTCCAAATATTGCGAAGAAAAAAGACTCTTGCATTTTGCTTCAAGTTCTATATTGTTCTTCCTATTATATGAAAATTTGAAGTGGACATGTCATATGTGGACATCTGATTTGGAGACGTGATAATTGGAATTGGGACATGTCATGCCGAAATTTCCCATGAAAGGAGAAGAAGAGGAGAGGAGGAGGAGAAAAGGAGAGGAGGAGGAGGAGGAGGAGAAGAAGAAGAAGAAGAAGAAGAAAAATACCTTCTCCTTCTTCTCCTCCTTCTCCTCCTCCTCCTTCTCCTTCTTCTTGATTTCTTCTTCTTCTTCTCCTCCTCCTCTTTCTTCTCCTCTTTCTTCTCCTCTTTATTATTCTCCTTACCTTATTTTCCGCAACACTGAGATAATTATCCCAGTTAGCTATAAAATGACATAATTAGCATATTTGTGTTGATCGGGTGGATTTACATGTGAAAGTTGTCTCTTCGCTATGAGGTCTGCTGTGCGAAGACCTCCCCGTGCGTTGTACTAGCTCCGCCCCTCCATTCGTGGGTCAGTACATATGTCATCTCCTCCTCGCCCCTTCATTTACTGTGGGTCGGTTTCCGGATGAAACTTCCTAGATTTAGGTAATTAAATTAATTTATCAGTATGCGTGACCAGTATGCGTCTCCCGTTCGAAAGGGCGACATCTATAAATATGCATGTCTTTGCATATTTATAACCGCCATCCTTTCGAATTGTCCAACATTATCCATGGACAGCCCGAGTATGTGTAGATTGGGTTCGTTTTCCCGTATGCTGTGCTCTGGATCCGGTGCGGAATTTCGTCACTGCCTCCTTGTTGTTCTCCGGATGCACATCCTCTGTGTTTATTGCGGAGACGTGTATCAGGCGAACAGCTGGGAGGTGCTGCCGAAATTTTGCGTTGGATCCGGAGCAGACCATGGGAAAACGAACCCAATCTACACATACTCGGGTGGGATTAGGACCTATCTTTACCTATTAGCGTGTAGGTTGCTTGGACGTAATAAAAATGGCGAACCTGATTAACCGATGGATATAAATGCTAAATTACATATAAATATATTTCTTCTGTTTTTAGTAGTTACGCAAGATGAGTGATCGTGCGTGGATGTATACCGGTCACCCTAGTCAGAAAGAGATGACGAAAGAATGGTTTGTAAAAACAAAGGAATTTGTGAAAGCTGCATTCGCAAATGGCTAGGAAAGAAACTATTGCCCCTGTCCTAGATGCGACAACTATAAAAAGACGACAGATGCTGTAATGATTAAACACCTGCAGAGGAGGGGTTTTAAGCCTAATTATACGGTGTGGACATTTCATGGTGAGTCTATACAACACACAAGAGCTGAGGTGGTCCGTCGTCGCACGGACGAGCATGGTACCGGGATCGAAGACATGGTGCAAGACTTTGATGATGCTCGGGATTCGAAATATGAGATGGAGGAATCTGCAAAGGCCTTTTATGAAATGTTGGAGTCTTCAAAACGTCCTCTCCATGAGCACACTGAGCTCTGTTAGCTGGATGCAATTGCACAAGTAATGGCTCTGAAGGCTCAGTTCAACTTGGGAAGAGAATGCTATGACGCGATGATGACACTATTTGGACGTTTCCTACCCAAAGGCCATGTCATGCCTGCAAACCTGTACCAGTCGGAAAAAATACTTCGTGTACTTAAGATGCCCTATGAGAAGATAGATGCATGTGAGAAAGGATGTGTCTTATTTAGGAAGGAGTATGCACACTTGGACTATTGTCCCAATTGCGAGTCTTGCAGGTATCTTGTGGTAGACAACGGTATGGGTGAGAAGAGGCAGACCAAAATCGCAGTTAGTGTTCTTCGGTATATGCCAATCGTACCAAGACTTCAATGTATTTTCATGGTCGAAGAGACAGCCAGACAGATGACATGGCACAAATTGGGCAAAAGAACCGAACTAGATGCGGATGGGAATAAGATGATGGTACACACATCGGATGGGGAAGCGTGGAAACATTTCGATGGATTGCATCAGGATAAAGCGACAGATCCAAGGAATCCTCGAGTCTGCGCCGCCATGGATGGTTTTAATCCCTTCGGCATGACGGCAACCCAATATAGTTGTTGGCCTGTATTTTTCATTCCACTCAATCTCCCCCCGGGCAGATTATGCAAAGAAAGAACATATTCTGACGTTGATAATTCCAGGGCCCAATTATCCGGGGAAGAATATGAATGTGTACCTACAACCGCTTAAGGATGAAGTGGAAGAAGCTTGGGATAATGGGGTCAAGACATACGATGCCGCTAGAAAAGAAAACTTCAAAATGCATGTGTGGTACATGTACTCTATGCATGACTTGCTAGCGTATGCGCTATTCTCTGGATGGTGTGTGCATGGAAGGTTCCCGTGCCCCCAATGCAAGGCAGCTCTTCAGTTTCATTGGTTGCAGGAGGGTCGAAAGTATTCTTGCTTTGACTTGCATAGACAGTTCCTGGATCCTGACCATCAGTTCAGAAAAGACAAGAAGAACTTTACCAAAGGTAAAGTTGTCAAAAACTTGGCACCACCTGCGTTCATAGGCCAACAGATCCTGGATCAGTTAAACGCCCTCGAGCCTGATCCACAGCATCCAGGGTATTTCAAGGGGTATAATTCAAAACACACCTGGACTCACAAGCCATGCTTTCGGGATCTGCCTTACTTCAAAGACCTCCTTCTTCCACACAATATCGACATGATGCACACTGAAAAGAATATCGGAGAGGCTATTTTTGGTACATTGTTCGACATAGATGGGAAAACAAAGGATAATATTAAGGCTAGAGTCTATCAAGAGACACTATGTCATATACCGTTACAAAACATGCGAGAAGGCAAAGGAAAGCAGAAGTGGTCGAAGCCAAAGGCCTGGTTCAATCTTCGAAGGCCAGCTATGAGGGAACTTATCTTGTGGGTCAAAATGCACTTGATGTTCCCCGATGGGTATGCAGCGAATCTAAAGAGGGGAGCGAGTCTTGAAAAATTAAAAATCTTTGGTCTCAATAGTCATGATTGGCACATATGGCTAGAGCGGGTAATGCCGGTGTTGTTACGTGGCTTTATTACTGAGGATAAATGGCTAGTACTGGCGGAGCTGAGCTATTTCTTTTGTGTTCTTTGTGCGAAAGAATTGTCGCCTAGCATGGTAGAAGACATGGAGGAGTTTGCACCGGAGTTGTTGTGCAAGTTAGAGAAGATCATTCCACCGGGCTTCTTTAATCCAATGCAACATTTGATTTTACATCTACCGACCGAGGCAAGATTGGGTGGGCCCGTGCAAGATCGTTGGTGTTATGCATCTGAGAGGATGCAGAAGACCCTTCGAGCTAAATGTAAAAATAAGCGTAGAATTGAAGCATCGATGGCTGATGCATTCATTACTGAGGAGGTGGCAAACTTTGTGACAGCACACTATGAAGCCAAAAATAATCATTTGCATAATCCGAAGCCTCGGCACAATGATGCAGACCCTAAAAAAGGTGGGTCCAACCTCAGCCTATTCAAAGGGAAGCCCGCACCAGCCGGGGCTTCGAAACCAATAACGTTGGATGTCGAAGAATGGCGGAACATTTTGTTGTATATCTTCAAAAACCTAACAGAAGTGCGGCCGTACATCAAGTGAGTTCTCGGCACATATTCCCGTAACTTCTAATTCATTTGAACTGCTCTTATTCCCGGATATTTCAAACAGCCGTTACGTCGCCAAATTCTCGGATGGAGCGGTGATCGAAAATGATTCCGTCGAAGAGTATGAGCTTCTGTCAAAGACAGGAGGCGGCTATCCCGGTTTCAATTCTTGGTTCAAACAAACGGTAATTATCAATAAAGGATCATTTCGTTCTTGGTCTAACTTGCGGTTAATGCAACAACCGTTTCATATTAAACTTGTAGGCTAATTCAGAGTCTATGGACGCCGAATTGAGACAAGTCGCTAATGGTTTTGACTATAAGGTTTGTTCATTTGAGAAATACAACATCAACGGGTATCTCTTTCGTACCTTTGGCAAAGAGCTATCTATGCCCGACCGGAAATCTACAAATTGTGGTGTCTCTGCTATCGGCGAAGGTGTTATCGAGTATTATGGAAGAGTTGAAGCAATTTATGAACTTCAATTCTATGGTGAAAACCGACCGAACGTCGTAGTCTTCAAATGTTATTGGTTCCACCCGAAAAAGACTAGAAGGACTCATGAACATATAGGACTAGTCGAAATCAATCAAAACACCCATTTAGATGTTCCCGATGTCTATATTACGGCTCAACAGGCGACCCAAGTTTTCTATTTACCGTGGGCATGCCAAACGGATAAGAATCTGGTAGGTTCGTATGTTGTTTATGAAGTGCCGCCACATGTCAGACCACCTCTCCCAAATGAACAGGATTATGAACTTCACATTAACCCACACACATATGATGGAGAATTCTTCCAATAAACACGTCTTTCCGAGAAACGTTTCAAGAACCGCCGTGCTTCACCCAAGAACATGGAAGTAGACAGCGACAATGAATCTGACTCCAGCCGTGAGCCGGAACCAGAAGACCTGGAACTCGTAGAGGTTACTGAGGGGGATGACCTGTCAATGCTTCAACGATTAAAGGAAGGCCTTTCACAACTTCACGCCGTTGAACCCGACGAGCACGTCATTCATCAAGACATGCGTGATAGTGATGATGATGATGCATTTATTGATGATGATTAGTAGTTTGTAAGATTCACAACTTAAATTATATATATTTTAATCTTTATTATTCATGTACATATTATTATTCATGTCAGTTATTCAAATTTTTTTTAGTTGTACTAATTTCTTTTAATCTTTATCATGGCAGGTCACCAGGTGTGGAAAGATGGTGGGCGCTGGTCCAGATCGCTCGACGGGTTCTTCCCTGGTGCCCCGCACGAGGGGTGGTACTTCCCTTCCACCCCTATCTCTACGTAGAGCCTTGGCAGATAGTCTGTCGACACACCCGTGGGTTCTTCTTCGTCGGCGGCATTACCCACTTGGAGAGGTGCTGGTTGGGTAGGGAAGAAGGGGAAGGGTACAGGGAGAGTTGGTGGCCGCGGAAGATCCAGGAGGACTATTGAGCCGTCCTCGCCACCACCACCAGCTCATTCACCTGACCATAGGACTACTATGGTCGACCCGTTTGTGGAGGAGGCTACGGGGACTCCGTTCCAGGAGCCTGTTGTTGACGGGCATTCGTCCCATGTGATTCCGGTCCAGGAGCAGCCTCGGGTCGAGGTGCATTCGGCCCAGGAGCAGCCGGAGGAGACTACGGTTCCGGAGGCTTCACCCGACATGGAGAGGCCCGGATGGGAGACCTGGCCGGATCGTACCGAGTTGCCGGATTGGACCTAGGGTCCGGCTGGCTCAGGGGGCGGGGATGGCGGGGATGAGCTTACGGATAGTGAGGGCGATGTGCAAGTGGACGTGGCCACTGTGTACAAGCGTGGTAGTACACGTCTCCCGGTCGCGCCGGCTACCCGCGAGCAGAGGCCGGTGATTAAACCTGAAGGAGATAGGGAAGTACATTTACTCTTTTTTTAGCTTTTTCCTTCAAGTTTGTTCAAATATCTAATGTGTTGACCTGATCATACTGCAGGGGATGGGTACACCCTCTTGGAGTCCGCAGGACGAACTCCGTCCTTGGTGTGCTTTGCCGGACAAATTTCCCGGGGTTTGTCACGTTGCCTGGTGAGGTTAGGTTCCTACAATAGGATTTTCCTGGGAGCACTACCAGGCTACACAGGCCCCGCCGGAGGATATTATAGATGGTGTCTTGTGCCACACGATGGCCGAGATGGTGATCAAGAGCTTTTGGGTAAATTATCCTTTTACAGAATCTAAAATTAACAATATAGCTAATTATTGTACTAATCGATGTATTCACGTTTGATTGCAGACCTTCTATAGGTGTGAGGATGGATATGAGGAGGAGGCGTCCAGGGTTTTCGAGGCCGAGTGTAGGCGGTTACTACAAAACTTGCGCCACGAGGCTCGGCCGCAGGCTATTCGAGATTACTACGCCACACAGGGTATTATGAAGCAGAAGAAGGATTGCCGCGGAAAGTTTCTGAAGAAGGAGCAATACATGAAGGTAATTACCTATTCTTAAGTCCTTCTACGTAGTTTTCTTGATTTCATTCATAGGCGTAGCACTGAAAATTCTTTCTAATAACTTGCAGGTGCCCCGGAGATGGTGTGCGGATAAGATGGAGTGTTGGGAGGCGTTGGTTGATGAGTGGTGCACAGGCAGCTGGCGAGCCGTCCACGAGAATGCGAAGGATCGGCGTAGCCAAATGGTTGGTGTGCCACACCATCAAGGCAGCGCCAACTTACTTCAGTTTGGACGAAACTGGGTATGTGATTTGGTTCATGATTCATGCAATTCATTCTTGATGCTAATATTTTGTTCCTCTCTTTTAGGCGCATCACAATAAGACGGAGATGCCACACTTGTACGACCTTTATGGCATGGCCCATACTGCCTCGTACAAGAAGGAGAAGGCATTCTCTGAGTCTGACCTGGATGATCCTAATAACTTGACCAACATATCATCCCACCAGAAGCTCGTGGCATACAGGGACGCGGGGAAGGCTACGAAACGGGATGACTTTAACCCTAGCCAGGAACCTTTGGATCCAGAGCTGGTGATGATATCTGGTGGCAGGAGGCCCCATGGCTCGATAGCCATTGGAGATGGGATAATACGTTGTCCACTCACTCTTCCGGAGATCAAGGCGCGCCAGTCGAGGAGCTGTCCTGAGATAATGCGTCGTCCACGACCAGTCGAACTTGCCATCGAGGTTAGTTGTACGGATTAAGAACACTTTCATCCATTTCATTATGTGTGTCACCATAGATCATTACTGTGGTAACAAGGAATGTTGTTTCAGGCTGCTCTTTAGAAAGAGAGATTGCCAAACCAGGCTGCTCTTGAGAAAGAGGGATTGGCAAGCCAGGCTACGCTTGAGGTTGCTCTTGAGAAAGAGATATTGGCAAGTCAGGCTGCTCTTGATGAGAGGGACCAGACCACGGCACGATTGATTGAGGAGGAGAGGTCCCAGAATGAGGCGGGTCAACGGGCCTTGTACAGGCTTTTTGTGGTAAGTTTTTTTTCACATTAGCCAAATCATGTGTGTAATGTCTGTTTCATTACTTACTAATACGACCCACTCTTGAGGGTCTGTGCGAGAAGAGCGGTCAAGTCCCTCCGTCGATGCCCGTCTTCTCTTTGACTGGAACGGTGAGTTTCATTATAAACTAGTATTAATAATTGAGTCTCATCATGCTAACTGATACATTGCAAAATATCTATTCTGCAGAATAACTCCCGAGCGGCATCGCACGACCCTTCTCCAGGTGTTTCTCCTCCTTGATGACAACTACGGTAAGTTTCTCTTCTCCTCTTTCATATTCTCCTTGCCTTAATTTCCCCAACAATGAAATAGTTATCCCATTCATCTCCAAAAATACATAATTAGCCCATTTAGCTCCAAAATGCCATCATAACCTCAAAATGGCATAATAACCTTGGTTAGATCATTAATATTATATACTTAGCTTGTTTTCTTCTAAAATGAGATAATTAGCCCATTTAGCTCCAAAAAGACATAATTAGGTAATTTAGCTCCAAGAAGAGGAGAAGAAATAGAAAAAACGAAAAGAAAGAAGAAGAAGAAGAAGACAAAAAGGAGAAGGAGGAGGAGGAGGACGAGGAGGAGAAGGAGGAGAAGGCCAAGGACCTTCTAGTCCTTCTTCTCCTTCTCCTCCTCCTTGATTTCATCTTCTTCTCCTCCTCCTCCTCTTTCTTCTCCTCTTTCATATTATCCTTGCTTTAATTTCCCCAACAATGACATAATTAGCCCATTTAGCTCCAAAATGCCATAATAAGCTCAAAATGGCATAAGAAGCTTGGTTAGCTCATGAATATTATATACCTAGCTTGTTTTCCTCTAAAATGGGATAATTAGCCCATTTAGCTCCAAAAAGACATAATTAGGTAATTTAGCTCCAACAAGAGGAGAAGAAATAGGAAAAATGAAAAGAAAGAAGAAGAAGAAGAAGAGAAGAAGGAGAAGGAGGAGGAGGAGGAGGAGAAGGAGGAGAAGGCCAAGGACCTTCTAGTCCTTCTCCTCCTGCTCCTTCTCCTCCTTCTCCTCCTTCTTCTTGATTTCTTCTTATTCTCCTCCTCCTCCTCTTTCTTCTCCTCTTTCATATTATCCTTGCTTTAATTTCCCCAACAATTAGCCCATTTAGCTCCAAAATGCTATAATAACCTCAAAATGGCATAAAAACCTTGGTTAGCTCATGAATATTATATACTTAGCTTGTTTTCCTCTAAAATGGGATAATTAGCCCATTTAGCTCTAAAAAGACATAATTAGGTAATTTAGCTCCAACAAGAGGAGAAGAAATAGAAAAAATGAAAAGAAAGAAGAAGAAGAAGAAGAAGAAGAGAAGAAGGAGAAGGAGGAGGAGGAGGAGGAGGAGAAGGCCAAGGACCTTCTAGTCCTTCTCCTCCTCCTCCTTCTTCTTGATTTCTTCTTCTTCTCCCCCTCCTCCTGTTTCTTCTCCTCTTTCATATTATCCTTGCTTTAATTTCCCCAACAATGACATAACTAGCCCATTTAGCTCCAAAATGCCATAATAACCTCAAAATGGCATAAGAACCTTCGTTAGCTCATGAATATTATATACTTAGCTTGTTTTCCTCTAAAATTGGATAATTAGCCCATTTAGCTCCAAAAAGACATAATTAGGTAATTTAGCTCCAACAAAAGGAGAAGAGGAGAAGAAATAGGAAAAATGAAAAGAAAGCAGAAGAAGAAGAAGAAGAAGAAGAAGAAGAAGAAGAGAAGGCGAAGGAGGAGGAGGAGGATGACAAGGCCAACGACCTTCTAGTCCTTCTCCTCCTCCTCCTTCTCCTCCTTCTCCTCCTTCTTCTTGATTTATTCTTCTTCTCCTCCTCCTCCTCTTTCTTCTCCTCTTTCATATTATCCTTGATATAATTTCCCCAACAATGACATAATTAGCCCATTTAGCTCCAAAATGCCATAATAAGCTCAAAATGGCATAAGAACCTTGGTTAGCTCATGAATATTATATACTTTGCTTGTTTTCCTCTAAAATGGGATAATTAGCCCATTTAGCTCCAAAAAGACATAATTAGGTAATTTAGCTCCAACAAGAGGAGAAGAGGAGAAGAAATAGGAAAAATGAAAAGAAAGAAGAAGAAGAAGAAGAAGAAGAAGAGAAGAAGGAGAAGGAGGAGGAGGAGGAGGAGGAGAAGGCCAAGGACCTTCTAGTCCTTCTCCTCCTCCTCTTTCTCCTCCTTCTCCTCCATATTCTTGATTTCTTGTTCTTCTCCTCCCCCTCCTCTTTCTTCTCCTCTTTCATATTATCCTTGCTTTAATTTCCCCAACAATGACATAATTAGCCCATTTAGCTCCAAAATACCATAATAAGCTCAAAATAGCATAAGAACCTTGGTTAGCTCATGAATATTATATACTTAGCTTGTTTTCCTCTAAAATGGGATAATTAGCCCATTTAGCTCCAAAAAGACATAGTTAGGTAATTTAGCTCCAACAGGAGGAGAAGAGGAGAATAAATAGGAAAAATGAAAAGAAAGAAGAAGAAGAAGATGAAGAAGAAGAAGAAGAGAAGAAGGAGAAGGAGGAGGAGGAGGAGGAGAAGGAGAAGGCCAAGGACCTTCTAGTCCTTCTCCTCCTCCTCCTTCTCCTCCTTCTTTATTTCTTCTTCTTCTCCTCCTCCTCCTCTTTCTTCTCCTCTTTCATATTATCCTTGCTTTAATTTCCCCAACAATGACATAATTAGCCCATTTAGCTCCAAAATACCATAATAAGCTCAAAATGGCATAAGAACCTTGGTTAGCTCATGAATATTATATACTTAGCTTGTTTTCCTTTAAAATGGGATAATTAACCCATTTAGCTCCAAAAAGACATAATTCGGTAATTTAGCTCCAACAAGAGGAGAAGAGGAGAAGAAATGGGCAAAATGAAAAGAAAGAAGAAGAAGAAGAAGATGAAGAAGAGAAGAAGGAGAAGGAGAAGGAGGAGGAGGAGGAGAAGGCCAAGGACCTTCTAGTCCTTCTCCTCCTCCTCCTTCTCCTCCTTCTCCTCTTTCTTATTGATTTCTTCTTCTTCTCCTCCTCCTCCTCTTTATTCTACTCTTTCATATTATCCTTGCTTTAATTTCCCCAACAATGACACAATTAGCCCATAAGAACCTTGGTTAGCTCATGAAATGGGATAATTAGCTTGTTTTCCTCTAAAATGGGATAATTAGCCCATATAGCTCCAAAAAGACATAATTAGGTAATTTAGCTCCAACAATAGGAGAAGAGGAGAATAAATAGGAAAATTGAAAAGAAAGAAAGAAAGAAGAAGAAGAAGAGAAGAAGGAGAAGGAGGAGGAGGAGGAGGAGGAGAAGGCCAAGGACCTTCTAGTCCCCGAAAAAGGCCAAGGATTTTCCAGGAGCCTGTTGTTGACGGGCATTCATCCCATGAGACTCCGGTACAGGAGCAGCCTCGGGTTGAGGTGCATTCGGCCCAGGAGGGGCCGGAGGAGACTACGGTTCCGGAGGCTTCACCCGACGTGGAGAGGCCCGGATGGGAGACCTGGCCGGATCGTACCGAGTTGCCAGATTGGACCGAGGGTCCGGGTGGCTCAGGGGGCGGGGATGGGGGGGATTGGCTTACGGATAGTGAGGGCGATGTGCAAGTGGACGGGGCCACTGTGTACAAGCGTGGTAGTACACGTCTCCCGGTCGCGCCGGCTACCCGCGAGCAGAGGCCGGTGATTAAACCTGAAGGAGATAGGTGATGGGGAACGTCGCATGGGAAACAAAAATTTTCCTACGCGCACGAAGACCTATCATGGTGATGTCCATCTACGAGAGGGGATGAGTGATCTACGTACCCTTGTAAATCGTACAGCAGAAGCGTTAGAGAACGCGGTTGATGTTGTGGAACGTCCTCACGTCCCTCGATCCGCCCCGCGAACAATCCCGCGATCAGTCCCACGATCTAGTACCGAACGGACGGCACCTCCGCGTTCAGCACACGTACAGCTCGACGATGATCTCGGCCTTCTTGAACCAGCAAGAGAGACGGAGAGGTAGAAGAGTTCTCCAGCAGCGTGACGGCGCTCCGGAGGTTGGTGATGACCTTGTCTCAGCAGGGCTCCGCCCGAGCTCCGCCCGAGCTCCGCAGAAACGCGATCTAGAGGAAAAACCGTGGAGGTATGTGGTCGGGCAGCCGTGAGAAAGTCGTCTCAAATCAGCCCTAAAACCTCCATATATATAGGTGGGAGGGAGGGGGGCCTTGCCTTGGGGTCCAAGGACCCCCAAGGAGTCGGCCGAGCCAAGGGGGGGAGGACTCCCCCCCAAACCGAGTTGGACTTGGTTTGGTGGGAGGAGTCCCCCTCCCTTCCCACCTCCTTCCTTTTTTTTTCTTTCCTCTTGATTTTTCTTCTCTTGGAGCATTGGGCACTTGTGGGCTGTCCCACCAGCCCACTAAGGGCTGGTGTGGCTCCCCAATGCCTATGGGCTTCCCCGGGGAGGGTTGCCCCCCCGGTGAACTCCCGGAACCCATTCGTCATTCCCGGTACATTCCCGGTAACTCCGAAAACCTTCCGGTAATCAAATGAGGTCATCCTATATATCAATCTTCGTTTCCGGACCATTCCGGAAACCCTCGTGACGTCCGTGATCTCATCCGGGACTCCGAACAACATTCGGTATCCAACCATACAACTCAAATACGCATAAAACAACGTCGAACCTTAAGTGTGCAGACCTTGCGGGTTCGAGAACTATGTAGACATGACCCGAGAGACTCCTCGGTCAATATCCAATAGCGGGACCTGGATGCCCATATTGGATCCTACATATTCTACGAAGATCTTATCGTTTGAACCTCAGTGCCAAGGATTCGTATAATCCCGTATGTCATTCCCTTTGTCCTTCGGTATGTTACTTGACCGAGATTCGATCGTCAGTATCCGCATACCTATTTCAATCTCGTTTTACCGGCAAGTCTCTTTACTCGTTCCGTAATACAAGATCCCGCAACTTACACTAAGTTACATTGCTTGCAAGGCTTGTGTGTGATGTTGTATTACTGAGTGGGCCCCGAGATACCTCTCCGTCACACGGAGTGACAAATCCCAGTCTTGATCCATACTAACTCAACTAACACCTTCGGAGATACCTGTAGAGCATCTTTATAGTCACCCAGTTATGTTGCGACGTTTGATACACACAAAGCATTCCTCCGGTGTCAGTGAGTTATATGATCTCATGGTCATAGGAATAAATACTTGACACGCAGAAAACAGTAGCAACAAAATGACACGATCAACATGCTACGTCTATTAGTTTGGGTCTAGTCCATCACATGATTCTCCCAATGACGTGATCTAGTTATCAAGCAACAACACCTTGTTCATAATCAGAAGACACTGACTATCATTGATCAACTGGCTAGCCAACTAGAGGCATGGTAGGGACGGTGTTTTGTGTATGTATCCACACATGTAAATGAGTCTTCATTCAATACAATTATAGCATGGATAATAAACTATTATCTTGATACAGGAATTATAATAACAACTATACATTTATTATTGCCTCTAGGGCATAATTCCAACAGTCTCCCTCTTGCACTAGAGTCAATAATCTAGCCCTCACATCACCATGTGAATTACATTGTAATAAATCTAAAACCCATACAGTTCTGGTGTCGATCATGTTTTGGCCGTGGAAGAGGTTTAGTCAGCGGGTCTGCTACATTCAGATCCGTGTGCACTTTGCATATATTTACGTCCTCTTCCTCGACGTAGTCGCGGATGAGGTTGAAGCGTCGTTTGATGTGTCTGGTCTTCTTGTGAAACCTTGGTTCCTTTGCTAAGGCAATGGCACCAGTGTTGTCACAGAACAAGGTTATTGGATCCAGTGCACTTGGCACCACTCCAAGATCCGTCATGAACTGCTTCATCCAGACACCCTCCTTAGCCGCCTCCGAGGCAGCCATGTACTCCGCTTCACATGTAGAATCTGCTACGACGCTTTGCTTGGAACTGCACCAGCTTACTGCACCCCCATTAAGAATAAATACGTATCCGGTTTGCGACTTGGAGTCGTCCGGATCTGTCTCAAAGCTTGCATCGACGTAACCTTTTACGGAGTAATCTTCGTCACCTCCATACACGAGAAACATCTCCTTAGTCCTTTTCAGGTACTTCAGGATATTCTTGACCGCTGTCCAGTGATCCACTCCTGGATTACTCTGGAACCTACCTGCCATACTTACGGCCAGGCTAACATCCGGTCTAGTGCACAGCATCGCATACATGATAGAACCTATGGCGGAAGCATAGGGGACGGAGCGCATATGCTCTCTATCTTCATCAGTTGCTGGGCACTGAGTCTTACACAATCTCGTACCTTGTAAAACTGGCAAGAACCCTTTCTTGGACTGTTCCATTTTGAACCTCTTCAAAACTTTATCAAGGTATGTGCTTTGTGAAAGTCCTATCAGGCGTTTTGGTCTATCCCTATAGATCTTAATGCCTAGAATGTAAGCAGCTTCTCCTAGGTCCTTCATAGAGAAACTTTTATTCAAGTAACCTTTTATGCTCTCCAAAAGCTCTATGTTGTTTCCAATCAGTAATATGTCATCCACATATAATATTAGAAACGCCACAGAGCTCCCACTCACTTTCTTGTAAATACAAGATTCTCCAACCAGTTGTATAAACCCAAATGCTTTGATCACCTCATCAAAGCGTTTGTTCCAACTCAGAGATGCTTGCACCAGTCCATAAATGGATCGCTGGAGCTTGCACACCTTGTTAGCATTTTTAGGATCGACAAAACCTTCGGGTTGCATCATATACAACTCTTCCTTAAGGAAACCGTTAAGGAACGCCGTTTTGACATCCATCTGCCAGATTTCATAATCGAAAAATGCAGCTATTGCTAACATGATTCTGACGGACTTAAGCATCGCTACGGGTGAGAAAGTCTCATCGTAGTCAACTCCTGGAACTTGTGAAAAACCCTTTGCCACAAGTCGAGCTTTATAAACGGTCACATTACCATCAGCGTCCGTCTTCTTCTTAAAGATCCATTTGTTCTGAATAGCCTTGCGGCCCTCAGGTAGTATCTCCAAAGTCCACACTTTGTTCTCATACATGGATCCTATCTCGGATTTCATGGCTTCTAGCCATTTGTTGGAATCTGGGCCCACCATTGCTTCTTCATAATTTGCAGGTTCATTGTTGTCTAACAACAGGATTGACAAGACGGGATTACCGTACCACCCTGGAGCAGCGCGTGATCTCGTCGACCTACGTGGTTCAACAGAAACTTGAACTGGAGTTTCATGATCATCATCATTAACTTCCTCCTCAACCGGCGTCGCAACGACAGAGGTTTCCCCTTGCCCTGCGCCACCATCCAGAGGGATGAGAGGTTCGACAACCTCGTCAAGTTCTATCTTCCTCCCACTCAATTCTTTCGAGAGAAACTCCTTCTCGAGAAAAGCTCCGTTTTTAGCAACAAACACTTTGCCCTCGGATTTGAGATAGAAGGTGTACCCAACTGTCTCTTTTGGGTAACCTATGAAGACGCACCTTTCCGCTTTGGGTTCCAGCTTTTCAGGCTGAAGCTTTTTGACATAAGCATCACATCCCCAAACTTTAAGAAACGACAACTTTGGCCTCTTGCCATACCACAGTTCGTATGGTGTCGTCTCAACGGATTTTGATGGTGCCCTATTTAAAGTGAAAGCAGCTGTTTCTAATGCATAACCCCGAAATGATAACGGCAAATCAGTAAGAGACATCATAGATCGCACCATCTCTAACAAAGTACGATTACGACGTTCGGACACACCATTACGCTGTGGTGTTCCAGGCGGTGTTAACTGCGAAACAATTCCACATTGTCTTAAGTGAGCACCAAACTCGAAACTCAGATATTCACCCCCACGATCAAACCGTAGGAACTTGATCTTCTTGTTACGATGATTTTCCACTTCACTCTGAAATTGCTTGAACTTTTCAAATGTTTCAGACTTGTGCTTCATCAAGTAGACATAACCATATCTACTTAAATCATCAGTGAAGGTGAGAAAATAACGATATCCGCCGCGTGCCTCTACGCTCATTGGACCACACACATCGGTATGTATGATTTCCAGCAAGTCACTTGCACGCTCCATTGTTCCGGAGAACGGAGTCTTAGTCATCTTGCCCATGAGGCATGGTTCGCACGTGTCAAGTGAATCAAAGTCAAGTGTCTCCAAAAGTCCATCAGCATGGAGTTTCTTCATGCGCTTTACACCAATATGACCCAAGCGACAGTGCCACAAAAATATGGCGCTATCATTGTTTACTCTAACTCTTTTGGTCTCAATGTTATGTATATGCGTATCGCTATCAAGATTCAATATGAACAATCCTCTCACATTCGGTGCATGACCATAAAAGATGTTACTCATAGAAATAGAACAACCATTATTCTCAGACTTAAAAGAGTAACCGTCTCGCAATAAACAAGATCCAGATATAATGTTCATGCTCAATGCAGGCACTAAATAACAATTATTTAAGTTCATCACTAATACCGATGGTAGCTGAAGTGACACTGTGCCGACGGCGATTGCATCAACCTTGGAACCATTTCCTACGCGCATCGTCACTTCGTCTTTCGCCAGCCTTCGTCTATTCTGCAGTTCCTGTTTCGAGTTGCAAATGTGACCAACAGAACCGGTATCGAATACCCAGGCACTACTACGAGAGCCAGTTAAGTACACATCAATAACATGTATATCAAATATACCTGATTTTTCTTTGCCCGCCTTCTTATCTGCCAGATACTTGGGGCAATTGCGCTTCCAGTGACCCATACCCTTGCAATAGAAGCACTCTGTTTCAGGCTTAGGTCCAGCCTTGGGTTTCTTCGGCGGATTGGCAACAGGATTGCCGCTCTTCTTTGAATTCCCCTTCTTGCCTTTGCCGTTTCTCTTGAAACTAGTGGTCTTGGTCACCATCAACACTTGATGCTCTTTACGGAGTTCAGACTCTGCGACTTTCAGCATCGCAAACAACTCGCCGGGAGACTTGTTCATCCCTTGCATGTTGTAGTTCAACACAAAGCTTTTATAGCTTGGCGGCAGTGATTGAAGGATTCTGTCAGTGATAGCCTCTTGCGGGAGTTCAATCCCCAGCTCAGCTAGACGGTTTGAGTACCCAGACATTTTGAGCACATGTTCACTGAGAGACGAGTTTTCCTCCATCTTGCAAGCATAGAATTTATCGGAGGTCTCATACCTCTCGATCCGGGCGTTCTTCTGAAAGATAAACTTCAACTCCTGGAACATCTCAAATGCTCCATGACGCTCAAAGCGACGTTGAAGTCCCGGTTCTAAGCCATACAAGACTGCACATTGAACTATTGAGTAGTCCTCCTTACGTGCCAACCAAGCATTCTTAACATCCTGATCAGTCATAGCGGGTGGTTCATCTCCTAGCGCAGCATTAAGGACATAATCCTTCTTCCCAGCTTGTAAGATTAGCTTAAGATTACGAGCCCAGTCTACAAAGTTGCTTCCATCATCTTTCAACTTTGATTTCTCTAGGAACGTATTAAAATTCAGGATGACACTCGCGTGAGCCATGATCTACAACACAAATATATTCAAAGTGGACTTAGACTATGTTCAAGATAATTAGAGTTCAACTTAACCAAATTATATGCTAAACTCCCACTCAAAAAATACATCTCTCTAGTCATTTGAGTGGTTCATGATCCACTTACATTATCCCAAGTCCGATCATCACGTGAGTTGAGTATAGTTTCAGTGGTAAGCATCCCTATGCTAATCATATCAACTATATGATTCATGATCGACCTTTCGGTCTCATGTGTTCCGAGGCCATGTCTGCACATGCTAGGCTCGTCAAGCTTAACCCGAGTGTTCCGCGTGCGCAACTGTTTTTCACCCGTTGTATGTGAACGTTGAGTCTATCACACCCGATCATCACGTGGTGTCTCGAAATGACGAACTGTAGCAACGGTGCACAGTCGGGGAGAACACAATTTCGTCTTGAAATTTTAGTGAGAGATCACCTCATAATGCTACCGTCGTTCTAAGCAAAATAAGGTGCATAAAAGGATTAACATCACATGCAATTCATAAGTGACATGATATGGCCATCATCACGTGCTTCTTGATCTCCATCACCAAAGCACCGGCACGATCCTCTTGTCACCGGCGCCACACCATGATCATCCATCAACGTGTTGCCATCGGGGTTGTCATGCTACTTATGCTATTACTACTAAAGCTACATCCTTGCAAAATAGTAAACGCATCTGCAAGCACAAACGTTAGTATAAAGACAACCCTATGGCTCCTGCCGGTTGCCGTACCATCAACGTGCAAGTCGATATTTCTATTACAACATGATCATCTCATACATCCAATATATCACATCACATCATTGGCCATATCACATCACAATCATACCCTGCAAAAACAAGTTAGACGTCCTCTAATTTTGTTGTTGCATGTTTTACGTGGTGACCAAGGGTATCTAGTAGGATCGCATCTTACTTACGCAAACACCACAACGGAGATATATGAGTTGCTATTTAACCTCATCCAAGGACCTCCTCGGTCAAATCCGATTCAACTAAAGTTGGAGAAACCGTCACTTGCCAGTCATCTTTGAGCAAAGGGGGTTACTCGTAACGATGAAACCAGTCTCTCGTAAGCGTACGAGTAATGTCGGTCCAAGCCGCTTCAATCCAACAATACGGCGGAATCAAGAAAAGACTAAGGAGGGCAGAAAAACGCACATCACCGCCCACAAAAACTTTTGTGTTCTACTCGAGAAGACATCTACGCATGAACCTAGCTCATGATGCCACTGATGGGGAACATCGCATGGGAAACAAAAATTTTCGTACGCGCACGAAGACCTATCATGGTGATGTCCATCTACGAGAGGGGATGAGTGATCTACGTACCCTTGTAGATCGTACAGGAGAAGCGTTAGAGAACGTGGTTGATGTAGTGGAACGTGCTCACGTCCCTCGATCCGCCCCGCGAACAATCCCGCGATCAGTCCCACGATCTAGTACCGAACGGACGGCACCTCCGCGTTCAGCACACGTACAGCTCGACGATGATCTCGGCTTTCTTGATCCAGCAAGAGAGACAGAGAGGTAGAAGAGTTCTCCGGCAGCGTGACGGCACTCCGGAGGTTGGTGATGACCTTGTCTCAGCAGGGCTCCGCCCGAGCTCCGCAGAAACGCGATCTAGAGGAAAAACCGTGGAGGTATGTGGTCGGGCAGCCGTGAGAAAGTCGTCTCAAATCAGCCCTAAAACCTCCGTATATATAGGTGGGAGGGAGGGGGCCTTGCCTTGGGGTCCAAGGACCCCCAAGGAGTCGGCCGAGCCAAGGGGGGGAGGACTCCCCCCCCAAACCGAGTTGGACTTGGTTTGGTGGGAGGAGTCCCTCTCCCTTCCCACCTCCTTCCTTTTTTTTTTCTTTCCTCTTGATTTTTCTTCTCTTGGCGCATTGGGCACTTGTGAGCTGTCCCACCAGCCCACTAAGGGCAGGTGTGGCTCCCCAATGCCTACGGGCTTCCCCGGGGTGGGTTGCCCCCCCGGTGAACTCCCGGAACCCATTCGTCATTCCCGGTACATTCCCGGTAACTCCGAAAACCTTCCGGTAATCAAATGAGGTCATCCTATATATCAATCTTCGTTTCCGGACCATTCCGGAAACCCTCGTGACGTCCGTGATCTCATCCGGGACTCCGAACAACATTCGGTAACCAACCATACAACTCAAATACGCATAAAACAACGTCGAACCTTAAGTGTGCAGACCCTGCGGGTTCGAGAACTATGTAGACATGACCCGAGAGACTCCTCGGTCAATATCCAATAGCGGGACCTGGATGCCCATATTGGATCCTACATATTCTACGAAGATCTTATCGTTTGAACCTCAGTGCCAAGGATTCGTATAATCCCGTATGTCATTCCCTTTGTCCTTCGGTATGTTACTTGCCCGAGATTCGATCGTCAGTATCCGCATACCTATTTCAATCTCGTTTTACCGGCAAGTCTCTTTACTCGTTCCGTAATACAAGATCCCGCAACTTACACTAAGTTACATTGCTTGCAAGGCTTGTGTGTGATGTTGTATTACTGAGTGGGCCCCGAGATACCTCTCCGTCACACGGAGTGACAAATCCCAGTCTTGATCCATACTAACTCAACTAACACCTTCGGAGATACCTGTAGACCATCTTTATAGTCACCCAGTTACATTGGGACGTTTGATACACACAAAGCATTCCTCCGGTGTCAGTGAGTTATATGATCTCATGGTCATAGGAATAAATACTTGACACGCAGAAAATAGTAGCAACAAAATGACACGATCAACATGCTACGTCTATTAGTTTGGGTCTAGTCCATCACGTGATTCTCCCAATGACGTGATCCAGTTATCAAGCAACAACACCTTGTTCATAATCAGAAGACACTGACTATCATTGATCAACTGGCTAGCCAACTAGAGGCATGCTAGGGACGGTGTTTTGTCTATGTGTCCACACATGTAAATGAGTCTTCATTCAATACAATTATAGCATGGATAATAAACTATTATCTTGATACAAGAATTATAATAACAACTATACATTTATTATTGCCTCTAGGGCATAATTCCAACAATAGGTAAGTACATTTACTCTTTTTTTAGCTTTTTCCTTCAAGTTTGTTAAAATATCTAATGCGTTGACCTTATCATACTGCAGGGGATGGGTACACCCTATTGGAGTCTGCAGGCCGAACTCCGTCCTAGGTGTGCTTTGACGGACAAATTTCCCGGGGTTTGTCACGTTGCCTGGTGAGGGTTAGGTTCCTACACTAGGATTTTCCTGGGAGCACTACCAGGCTACGCAGGCCCCGCCGGAGGATATTATAGATGGTGGCTTGTGCCACACGAGGGCCGAGATGGTGATCAAGAGCTTTTGGGTAAGTTATCCTTTTACAGAATCTAAAATTAACAATATAGCTAATTATTGTACTAATCGATGTATTCACGTTTGATTGCAGACCTTCTATAGGTGTGAGGATGGATATGAGGAGGAGGCGTCCAAGGTTCTCGAGGCCGAGTGTAGGCGGTTACTACAAAACTTGCGCCACGAGGCTCGGCCGCAGACTATTCGAGATTACTACGCCACACGTGGTATTAAGAAGCAGAACAAGGATTGCCGCGGAAAGTTTCTGAAGAGGGAGCAATTCATGAAGGTAATTACCTATTCTTAAGTCCTTCTACGTAGTTTCTTGATTTCATTCATAGGCGTAGCACTGAAAAATCTTTCTAATAACTTACAGGTGCCCCCGAGATGGTGTGCGGATAAGATGGAGTGTTGGGAGGCGTTGGATGATGACTGGTGCACAGGCAGCTGGCGAGCCGTCAACGAGAATGCGAAGGATCGGCGTAGCCAAATGGTTGGTGTGACACACCATCAAGGCAGCGCCAACTTACTTCAGTTTGGACGAAACTGGGTATGTGATTTGCTTCATGATTCATGCAATTCATTCTTGATGCTAATATTTTGTTCCTCTCTTTTAGGCGCATCACAATAAGACGGAGATGCCACACTTGTACGACCTTTATGGCATGGCCCATACTGCCTCGTACAAGAAGGAGAAGGCATTCTCTGAGTCTGACCTGGATGATCCCAATAACTTCACCAACATATCATCCCACCAGAAGCTCGTGGCATACAGGGACGCGGGGAAGGCTACGAAACGGGATGACTTTAACCCTAGCCAGGAACCTTTGGATCCAGAGCTGGTGATGATATCTGGTGGCGGGAGGCCCCATGGCTCGATAGCCATTGGAGATGGGATAATACGTTGTCCACTCACTCTTCCGGAGATCAAGGCGCGCCAGTCGAGGAGCTGTCCTGAGATAATGCGTCGTCCACGACCAGTCGAACTTGCCATCGAGGTTAGTTGTACGGACTAAGAACACTTTCATCCATTTCATTATGTGTGTCACCATAGATCATTACTGTGGTAACGAGGAATGTTGTTTCAGGCTGCTCTTTAGAAAGAGAGATTGCCAAACCAGGCTCTTCTTGAGAAAGAGAGATTGGCAAGCCAGGCTGCGCTTGAGGCTGCTCTTGAGAAAGAGAGATTGGCAAGTCAGGCTGCTCTTGATGAGAGGGACCAGACCACGGCACGATTGATTGAGGAGGAGAGGTCCCGGAATGAGGCGGGTCAACGGGCCTTGTACGAGCTTTTTGTGGTAAGTTTTTTTCACATTAGCCAAATCATGTGTGTAATGTCTGTTTCATTACTTACTAATACGACCCACTCTTGAGGGTCTGTGTGAGAAGAGCGGTCAAGTCCCTCCGCCGATGCGCGTCTTCTCTTCGATTGGAACGGTGAGTTTCATTATAAACTAGTATTAATAATTGAGTGCCATCATGCTAACTGATACATTGCAAAATATCTATTCTGCAGAATAACTCCCGAGCGGCATCGCACGACCCTTCTCCAAGTGAAATAGTTATCCCATTTAGCTCCAAAAAGACATAATTAGCCCATTTAGCTCCAAAATGCCATAATAACCTCAAAATGGCATAATAACCTTGGTTAGCTCATTAATATTATATACTTAGCTTGTTTTCCTCTAAAATGAGATAATTAGCCCATTTAGCTCCAAAAAGACATAATTAGGTAATTTAGCTCCAAGAATAGGAGAAGAAATAGAAAAAATGAAAAGAAAGAAGAAGTAGAAGAAGAGAAGAAGGAGAAGGAGGAGGAGGAGGAGGAGAAGGAGGAGAAGGCCAAGGACCTTCTAGTCCTTCTCCCCCTCCTCCTTCTCCTCCTCCTTCTTGATTTCATCTTCTTCTCCTCCTCCTCCTCTTTCTTCTCCTCTTTCATATTATCCTTGCTTTAATTTCCCCAACAATGACATAATTAGCCCATTTAGCTCCAAAATGCCATAATAAGCTCAAAATGGCATAAGAAGCTTGGTTAGCTCCTGAATGTTATATACTTAGCTTGTTTTCCTCTAAAATGGGTAATTAGCCCATTTAGCTCCAAAGACACATAATTAGGTAATTTAGCTCCAACAAGAGGAGAAGAAATAGGAAAAATGAAAAGAAAGAAGAAGAAGAAGAAGAGAAGAAGAGAAGGAGGAGGAGGAGGAGGAGGAGAAGGCCAAGGACCTTCTAGTCCTTCTCCTCCTCCTCCTTCTCCTCCTTCTCCTCCTTCTGCTTGATTTCTTATTCTTGTCCTCCTCCTCCTCTTTCTTATCCTCTTTCATATTATCCTTGCTTTAATTTCCCCAACAATTAGCCCATTTAGCTCCAAAATGCTATAATAACCTCAAAATGGCATAAAAACCTTGGTTAGCTCATGAATATTATATACTTAGCTTGTTTTCCTCTAAAATGGGATAATTAGCCCCTTTAGCTCCAAAAAGACATAATTAGGTAATTTAGCTCCAACAAGAGGAGAAGAAATAGGAAAAATGAAAAGAAAGAAGAAGAAGAATAATAGAAGAAGGAGGAGGAGGAGGAGGAGGAGGAGGAGGAGGAGGAGAAGGCCAAGGACCTTCTAGTCCTTCTCCTCCTCCTCCTTCTACTCCTTCTCCTCCTTCTTCTTGATTTCTTCTTCTTCTCCCCCTCCTCCTGTTTCTTCTCCTCTTTCATATTATGCTTGCTTTAATTTCCCCAACAATGACATAATTAGCCCATTTAGCTCCAAAATGCCATAATAACCTCAAAATGGCAAACGAACCTTGGTTAGCTCATGAATATTATATACTTAGCTTGTTTTCCTCTCAAATTGGATAATTAGCCCATTTAGCTCCAAAAAGACATAATTAGGTAATTTAGCTCCAACAAAAGAAGAAGAGGAGAAGAAATAGGAAAAATGAAAAGAAAGAAGAAGAAGAAGAAAAAGAAGAAGAAGAAGAGAAGAAGGAGAAGGAGGAGGAGGAGGATGAGAAGGCCAAGGACCTTCTAGTCCTTCTCCTCCTCCTCCTTCTCCTCCTTCTCCCCCTTCTTGTTGATTTCTTCTTCTTCTTATCCTCCTCCTCTTTATTCTCCTCTTTCATACTATCCTTGATCTAATTTCCCCAACAATGACATAATTAGCCCATTTAGAAATGCCATAATAAGCTCAAAATGGCATAAGAACCTTGGTTAGCTCATGAATATTATATACTTTGCTTGTTTTCCTCTAAAATGGGATAATTAGCCCATTTAGCTCCAAAAAGACATAATTAGGTAATTTAGCTCCAACAAGAGGAGAAGAGGAGAAGAAATAGGAAAAATGAAAAGAAAGAAGAAGAAGAAGAAGAAGAAGAAGAAGAAGAGAAGAAGGAGAAGGAGGAGGAGGAGGAGGAGAAGGCCCAGGACCTTCTAGTCCTTCTCCTCCTCCTCCTTCTCCTCCTTCTCCTCCTTCTTCTTGATTTCTTCTTCTTCTCCTCCCCCTCCTCTTTCTTCTCCTATTTCATATTATCCTTGCTTTAATTTCCCCAACAATGACATAATTAGCCCATTTAGCTCCAAAATACCATAATAAGCTCAAAATAGCATAAGAACCTTGGTTGGCTCATGAATATTATATACTTAGCTTGTTTTCCTCTAAAATGGGATAATTAGCCCATTTAGCTCCAAAAAGACATAATTAGGTAATTTAGCTCCAACAGGAGGAGAAGAGGAGAATAAATAGGAAAAATGAAAAGAAAGAAGAAGAAGAAGAAGAAGAAGAAGAGAAGAAGAAGGAGAAGGAGGAGGAGGAGGAGGAGAAGGAGAAGGCCAAGGACCTTCTAGTCCTTCTCCTCCTTCTTCTTGATTTCTTCTTCTTCTCCTCCTCCTCCTCTTTCTTCTGCTCTTTCACATTATCCTTGCTTTAATTTCCCCAACAATGACATAATTAGCCCATTTAGCTCCAAAATACCATAATAAGCTCAATATGGCATAAGAACCTTGGTTAGCTCATGAATATTATATACTTAGCTTGTTTTCCTCTAAAATGGGATAATTAACCCATTTAGCTCCAGAAAGATATAATTAGGTAATTTAGCTCCAACAAGAGGAGAAGAGGAGAAGAAATAGTCAAAATGAAAAGAAAGAAGAAGAAGAAGAAGAAGAAGAAGAGAAGAAGGAGAAGGAGAAGGAGGAGGAGGAGGAGGAGGAGAAGGCCAAGGACCTTCTAGTCCTTCTCCTCCTCCTCCTTCTCCTCCTTCGCCTCCTTCTTCTTGATTTCTTCTTATTCACCTCCTCCTCCTCTTTCTTCTCCTCTTTCATATTATCCTTGCTTTAATTTCCCCAACAATGACATAATTAGCCCATTTAGCTCCAAAATGCCATAATAAGCTCAAAATGGCATAAGAACCTTGGTTAGCTCATGCATATTATATTCTTAGCTTGTTTTCCTCTAAAATGGGATAATTAGCCCATATAGCTCCAAAAAGACATAATTAGGTAATTTAGCTCCAGCAAGAGGAGAAGAGGAGAATAAATAGGAAAATTGAAAAGAAAGAAAGAAGAAGAAGAAGAAGAGAAGAAGGAGAAGGAGGAGGAGGAGAAGGCCAAGGACCTTCTAGTCCTTCTCCTCCTCCTCCTCCTTCTCCTCCTTCTTGATTTCTTCTTCTTCTCCTCCTCCTCCTCTTTCTTCTCCTCTTTCATATTGTACTTGCTTTAATTTCCCCAACAATGAAATAATTAACCCATTTAGCTCCAAAATGCCATAATAAGCTAAAAATGGCATAAGAACCTTGGTTAGCTCATGAATATTATAGTCTTAGCTTATTTTCCGCTAAAAATGACATAATTAGCTTAAAAACATCATATTTTGTTCTTCTTCTGACTTTCTTATTCACATTTTTGCAGATTGGATATACTACATGCATGGAAGCTGGCATTCATGGAGTTCAACAATGTCGATGGCTGAACTTTATATGTATATCTTCTAGTTTTCATTTGAGTTGATGAACAATGTCGAACTATATGTATATGTATATATGGATAAACAGTGCAATACTTTGTATGTTGGTTCTTTCGATATATGGGGATGTACATTGATTTATATGTATATCATATATGTGTGGTGAATTATATATATGTGTTGGCAAGTATATGTGTGGTGAACTATATATCATATATGTGTGGTGAATTATATAAATGTGCTGTCAAATATATATATATATATATATGCTGTGAAATGATATAAAACAAAAAAAAACAGGTACTATATGGGCTCTTTGCCATCTGCCAGCTGATGGCAAAGACGTGTGCCATCAGCTCGCAGATGGCAAAGGTGCCACATGGCACCCAACTGTGCATCCTGGGGCGTGTGTATAGGCTCTTTGCCGTCTGCCTCCACGGTGGGCAGATGGCGAAGAAGAGGGCACAGAGGAGGGGGGAGGAGGAGGCAGACGGCAAAGAGTGGAGGGGGGGGAGGAGGCAGACGGCAAAGAATAAGGGGGAGGCAGACGACAAAGAATAAGGGGGAGGCAGACGACAAAGAATAAGGGGGAGGCAGACGGCAAAGCCTCCGTTAACCCCTAACGGAGGCAACGCCTGTCGGCTGCCTTCTCAAGAACTTTGCCAACTGCTCCTAAGGAAAGCTGACGGCAAATAGCTTTGTCGTCCGCTTTGTGGGGACACACGGCAAAGAAGGTACGATGCCGTCGTAGCCTGACGCGGAAATTTTGCCGGCCGTGAGATTCTTTGCCGTCTGTGGTAATGTCTTTGCCGTCCGGGATTTAGTCTTTGCCGTCTGTGATGGCAGACGGCAAAGAAGCTGATTCCTGTAGTGTATCAAGTTTATGATCTCGAACTTGCCGCAGTTATTCATGCACGGAAAGAATGGCGACAATAACTTGTCGGTAATCGGTGTGAAATCTACACCGACCATCAAAGTCTGAAGTATTTGTCCACTCAGCCGGAGCTGAATCTACGTCAACAAAGATGGATGGAGCGTATAGCAGATTTTAACTGTAGTATATCATATACCGCCGGCAAGGCTAACGTAATGGCTGATGCCTTGAGTCACAAGTAATACTGCAACCACCTTCAGGTTCATAAGGTTCACGATCGTCTGCAAGAGGAATTCCGTGAGCTGAACCTCCATACTGTTCCTCAGGGTTACCTTGTTCCCCCTCCTGAAGTGTATCAAAAGATGAACCTCCGTGTTGTTAATCAGGGTTCCCTCAGTAACCTGGTTGTTGAACCAGATCTTCTGGGCACCATCAAGACTCTACAAGGCTTTGACGACGATGTCGACAAGATTAAAAGCAATCTTGCGAATGGTAAACCCTCCTTTTTCACTGTTGTTGAAGATGGCGCCTTGTACTTGAAGGGTCGCCTATTCGTCCCAAATAAAAAGGAGAATCTCAGAATGACCGGAAAGGTGACGAAAGAAGCTCACAACACACCATTGTCTATTCACCCGGGTAGTACCAAGATGTACCAAGACACCCGTCAAAAGATTCTGGTGGCCCAACATGAAGCAAGACATTGCACGCTATGTGGCAGAATGTGATATTTGCTGGTGTATCAAAGCAGAACATCAAAATCCTGCTGGTACTTTGCAACCTATCTCTATTCCTGAGTGGAAATGGGACCATGTTGAAATGGACTTTGTCACTAGTTTTCAAAATCTCAGAAAGGTAATGATGCTATTCTTGTCGTCAATGACCGACTGTCCAAGGTTACACATTTCTTGGCCGTCAAAGAAACAATTAATGCTAGTCAGCTGGTAGATCTTTATATGTCAAGAATTGTTTCACTTCACGGTATTCTGTTGGTAATCAACTTGGACCGTGGCAGCTTGTTCACTTCAAAATTCTGGGAAAGTTTTCAGAAGGCTATGGGGACTCAGCTGTCTTTCAACACCGCGTTTCATCCTCAATGACAGGGACAAGTTGAACGAGTCAACCAAATTCTCGAGGACATGCTTTGACTTGTGTCATTTCTTTCGGTAAGAGATGGGAGGAATCTCTCCCGTATGCCGAGTTCTCTTACAACAATATCTATCAAGCTAGTCGGAAGAGGGCCCCTTTCGAAGTATTGTATAGACGAAGGTGTCGAACTCCTCTAAATTGGTCAGAAACTGGGGAACGATCACTCTTCGGTCCGGATATTATCCAACATGCCGAATATCAAGTACGCATTATTCATGAGAATCTGAAGGCTGTTCAGTCTCGCCAGAAGAGTCAGTATGACCGTCATCATCAAGATATGGTCTATCAACCTGGCGAAAAGGCTTATGTTCGTGTCACACCAATGAGAGGTGCACACCGTTTTGGGATCAAGGGCAAGTTAGCTCCTCGCTATCTTGGTCCTTTCACTATTCTCGAAAGGCGTGGAAAAGTGGCTTATCAATTGGAACTGCGAGCGAACCTTTCTCAGGTTCACGATGTCTTCGATGTTTCTCTGCTCCTTTGCTGCTTCAAGGATCCTATTCGAGCAGTGGATCATGATATGCTTGCGCTGCAACAAGACCTCTCCTACAAAGAGCATCCGGTCCGCATTCTCGACCAGGCTTAATGTCGGACTCGTCGCAAAATCACCAAGTTCTTTAAAGTGCAGTGGTCAAATCATTCTGAAGATGAAGCCACTTGGGAACGCGAGGATCATCTTCGTGATGAATACCCCGAGCTCTTTCCTTCTACCCCTTAATTCTCAGGACGAGAATTCTTGTTAGTAGGGGAGAGTTGTGGCATCCTCAGCATTTGCTACAGTGTTGTATGTAATTAAGCTATAGTGATCCCGCGCTAATGATGCCATGCATGTCACCGTGATTACTATCGTTAATCCCGTGTTAGTTCAAAACTGAGTCAAATTTAAAATTTAAAAATAAGTCAAACGAGAAAGGTTTTCGAATGCAAAAATAAAAATGTCGGATGAGTTACAAATATTCCCTAATAATTTATAAAGTTGAATCGGGCATTTTTGGAATCATTTTAAAGCCTCTAAATAATTAAAACAGAAACTATAAAAAAAGATAATAAAACTAAAACAGAAAATAGGAAAAACCCACTCACCCTTGCTGGGCCGGCCCCAGCCAGCCCAGCCGTTGCCCTCACCCATCTGGGCCAACCAACCCCAGCCGGCCTCAGCCCAACCCAACAGCCCACCTCCACCGGGGGGGAGGGGGTATAAAATCCCACGTGGAAACCTAGCCAGCGCTCAGCCCTCCCACCATTTCCCACTCCCCGCTGCCACACCCAAGCAAGGGAGCGTCGCTCCCTCGGCTCTCCTGTCCCTTGCTCCCTCACCGAGCCCCTGCTCCCTTGATCCTCTCCCCTGCGGGCCTTCCCTCACTGGCGCTCCCCTCGTCGGCCACCACTGGACGGCCCGAGCCCCTCCACCGAGCGCCTCCTCCTCGCCGACTCCCTCCGCCACACCATCTCCACCCCCGAAGCCCCTGCATCACTGGCGCCGGCCGCCATCTCCCCGACCGTGCCGGATCCGCCCCTACACCGACCCCGCCAGTCACCACCACCTCAACCGGAGCTCCCCGCCGGCCCCTCCGTCATCGGCTGTCGCCCCTCCCCACGCACACTGCCTCTCCCCTACGGCTCAATGAGAGCCCTCATTTCTGTCATCTCCCGTCGCCGTTCCGGCGACCAAACGGTCGTCGCACTGCCCTGCTTGCCCCCCGCGGCTTCGCTCCTCCCTTGGACCGAGCCCCTGGCTCGTATGCTCGTGGCCTCGTTGGCCCTCCCCTCACCATGTCGCCCCTAGTGCCCCCAGCCAATCTGGTTAGTGGGGGCAATTAACCTCCCCCCACACCCCCTCTAAACTGTTAATATATATATAATAATGTATTTAATAAATAGTTTTTTAATTAAATGTTTAATTAGTGAATTTATTAGTTATATATGATTAAGAGTGAATAGATAAATTAGTAATCTATAATATAGATAATTAAATTATCCTAACAGCGTATGACAATTGGGTCCCATCCCCTTTAATTAACATGATTAATTAACAATTAACCCTAATTAAAATTGTGCCTATGACACATGGGACCCATCGGTCAGTTTGACCAGTCAACTCTGTTGACTGCTGATGTCAGCATGACATCATGCTCATGTCATAATTGCATTTACTTGAATTAATGAAATCTGTTTTAATTCATAAATCTTGGATAAAACTTAAAAAATTAATCTAAAATAAACCATAACTCAGATGAAAATACTTTTAACATGAAAGTTGATAAGTAGAACGAGACGAACCCGGATATGCTATCCGTTCGTGTGTCACGCGTCACTAGCATAACAAACGTGGAGCTTTTCCATCGTTTTTCATGTGACCGGTAGAAGCCACAGACCCGGGAAATATCACCTCATATTTTCCCGACCCGTCTATGACGGATAGCACTGCGTTAGCTCATGCCTAGCCCTTCTTTGACATGTCATGCATAGTGTTTCAGCTTTGTTTATATTTATTGTTTCTTCCCCCTCTTCTTACTGGTAGACTTCGAGACTGACACTGCTGCCGGGTACATCTACCCTCCCGACGACCAACCCTTTGCTGCAGAGCAACAAGGCAAGCAAAACCCCCTTGATCATTCCTATATCGCCCATTTCTCTCTCCCTCATGCTTGCATTAGAATTTTGCTACTTTTGTAGTTAGCTCCTATATCTGATGCATAGCCAGTTTTTGCTGAACTGCTACTTTCGGTACTGCATCTTAAAACTGTTTAGTATACGTGGAGCAGTCATCCCCTCTGAGCCCTTAGTCCAGTTGCCCCGCTTCGTCATCAAGTCTCGATCCCTGATCGACGAGCCAGAAATGACACAACACTTACACTCCCCTTAGTTGTGCGGCGCTACAGAGCTACTATCGGGTGTCGAGGGTGACACCTCGTGAAGTACTCAAGATGATATCTCTGTAGTACAGCAAGTCGGTCGTGGTTATCGAGGGTGATTCCTCCTTCACCACTCCCGACAATGTCTATGTCGTGCAACCCCTCAAGTGTGGGACCCTCGAGGGTGATTCCTCTAAGTCCACCCTGACGGATAAATCATTCAGAATCCAACGAGGGTGATACCTCGGCTCCCCCCTGATGTTACAACCACACAGTTACTAGACCATGTTACTGGGATCTTTGATGAATAGATGTTAGGCGGGTGGATTCCTGAGTGGATGTGTCGATGACTTAATTAAAATGATAATGGATTTGGGTTTTTGATCTCGGTTGGTCGGAAGGCCTTATTACGCACTAACCGTCTGCGTGGGAAGAATTATGGGTACTTGACCTCGTGGTATCAGCTGAAGCTCTTCAGACATCAGCAATGGAGCGGCGCGCGCCCGAGTGGTCCCGAGATGCGTCGCGCTTGTATTAAGGGGTACTAGGACTGACATCGGCCGCCCACGCATCATGCAGGAGCGCAGAGGGCAAGTGTGCCAATGAATCCTTTGTGCTTAGGATTTAGATCGGCGAGCTGGCTTCTCTGTAGAGTCTAGGTAGGGCTGCGACATGTCGATATTCCAAGGCCGTGCATGACCCAGAAAAGTGTGTCCGGCCAAAGTGTTATTGAGCGTGATGGGGAATATGTTGTGCACCACTGCAGGGAAGATATTAACTATTCGGATAGCCGTGTCCACGGTTACAGGACGACTTAGAGTTGTGCCCTGATCTTATACAACTACAAGTGTTACTTAACTGGAATTGTTGCTCTGGGATGGCTTCCTCGCCGGGAGTCGAGGGAGGATCTCTGAGCGTGACCACATTTTAATTATTGCTGCAACAATATGACTATATATTGTGTTACCTTTTCTACTCTCGTGTATTACTGCAAGACCCCTAAAGGTGCTAGTCTTCGATAGGACTAGGCCTTCTCTCTCTATTCTTGTATTGCTGCAGTCAGTCCACATATAAAACCCCCTTCTTTGATACTGATGCATACTTAGTATAGTTTTGATATAAGTCTTGCAAGTATTTTGGGTGAGTACTCACCGTTGCTTTGCTCCCCCTTTGCCCCCTTGATCCGTTGCTGGGACCAGATGATGGAGCCCCGGAGATGGAGTATCCTGTCGACGACGACTACTACCCCGACAGTGCCTAGTAATACGTGGAGGCCACTGAAGACCAGGAGTAGTTAGGAGGTTCCCAGGCAAGAGGCCTCGCCTTGTTTGATCATGTATATTTTGTGCTAGCCTTGTCTAAGGCACCCCATGTTTAATGTCTGTACTCAGATATTTGTTGCTTCCGCTGACTTGTGTGTTTATCGAGCTTTTGTATTCTAGCCCTCGAGGCCCCTGACTTGTAATATGATGCTTGTATGTTTTATTTGTGTCTAGAGTTGTGTTGTGATATCTTACCTTGAGTCCTTGAGTTTGATCATTCTCATTTGCATGTATGATTAGCGTACAATGTAATCGAGGGCGTCACAACCGTCACCATGCCATCATGCTGCCGGAGCTCTTCCCCAACCTCTCCCTCCTCCTTGCTGGATCAAGGCATGGGAGACGTCACCGTGCTACACATGTGTTGAACGCGGAGGCACCGTCACTCGATGCATAGATCGGAATCCACCGCGATCTGAATCGCTGCGAGTACGACTCCATCAACCACGTTGATAATAATGCTTCCGCTTAGCGATCTTCAAAGGTATGAAGATGCTCTACCCCTTTGCTCGTTGCTGGTTTCCCCATGGATAGATCCTTGCATGGCGTAGGAAATTTGTTGACATTACTACGATCCCCAACACTCCTTCCCGGGCCGCCCTTCGATGGCACAACCTTCCCCTTTCCTCACCCGTCGCCAACGAGTGCACAAACTCTAGACCGGCACCCATTTTTCACCGGGCACCTTGCTCTCCTGCCCCCTCCCTCCTCCACCCAGCAGCACATCCACCGACGGGGTGCCTCCTTCGTGCCAGTGCGTAAGGCCGATAGATTTTCGACGGTGATGTCGAGATTTGGTGCATCCTGCCGGCCGGATTTGGCAAATCCGGTCGAAGGTGGACCACGCTTGCCATGGATTAGCTGGGTACCGATCCAACCAGTCTGAGCAATGCCTCGGTGCCACATGTAGGCGCTCAATCCACCTGTAGTTGCTCGGATCTGTACCATCGTCGGTCCATTGGCAAAGCCATGGTCGGCCGTCGCCCTTGCTTGGCGTTGACCCAGAGGCTTTCCTACTAACCATTGCCCGCTGCAGCTCATCCGACGCGTTTCTAGGACGCCGGAACATCTTGGTTGGGTGTTCGTCAAGTGCAAAAATGACGGGGTATGACTTTCATGCAACATTTTGCTTGTAGATTCGATGCAATTTCGGTAGCTTACTTGCTCAGTTTTGTGTGTAGGCCAAATAAAAATAATGTGCAAATACCAAATAAAAATAACATGTGCTAAAAAATGGATGTCGGTCGACCGCGAGGACAAGATTTGGGTCCACCTGTTGGGCGCACGACCGACCCATTTGCAAAAGGGGGCTGATACACCGACCCAAACGGATAAAAGGAGGACAAAGCACGCATCCGTTTGGGTCGTGCGGTTGTAGTTGCTCTAACCGCATTCAAACTGGCTAACCGTCCGTCCGCTCGTAGACATTAAACATATGCGCCGGCTGATGGGGTTATCTACTAAGCGTAGGGTCATGAACCGGCCATCCAAGGCCCACCTAGGCCCCCACAAAGTCATTGAAGTTCCAAATCTACCGATGCAACTCAGGTTTCACTCGGACGTATGGAGTTATCCGACCATCCTTAAGTCACTCGGACACACACCAACACTCGGACTAGGGGAAGCATGGATGAAAATGGGTTGCAACGACTAAGGGACTTAACATCTCACATAAAGCACATTGAAGACTAACGTAACCAGTAATGCTATAGTTAGAGCTGTTGCTACTAGTAACTTCCATAGTTAGAGTCATTTAATGACCTTGTAATGGCACGTCTTGGGTTTAGCAAACTCTATATAAGCTCCTCTGGTGCTCGTGGATAAGGGTTAAGCACCTTGTTGATAAGTCCCCATCGTATCTACTTTTCCAAACTCTTTTGCCCTTGTTTTGGACTATAATTTGCATGATTTGAATGGAACTAACCTGGACTGACGCTGTTTTCAGCAGAATTGCCTTGGTGTTATTTTTGTGGAGAAATCAAAGTTCTCCAAACGTCTTGAAAACTTACGGGGAGCAGTTTTGGAAAATAAGAAAAATATCTGCACCAAGTTCCACCTTGATACGTCTCAAACGTATATCTAATTTTTGATGGTTTCACGCTATTATCTTGTCTTCTTTGGTTGTTTTATGTACCTTTTATATTTTTTTGGGACTAACTTATTAATTCAGTGCCAAGAGCTAGTTCCTGTTTTTTCCGTGTTTTTGACTCTTTTCAGATCTGATTTTGGAACGGAGTCCAAACGGAAGAAAAACCCCCGAAATGATTTTTTCCTGAACGGAAGAAGACCAGGGGGCTTTTGGGCCAAGCCAGGTGGGCTCCAGGGAGCCCACAAGCCCCCACTCCGCCACCAGGGGGGAGGCGGCGGTGGGCAGTCTTGTGGCCTCCCTGGTTGCCCCCTGACCTAGGTCTTGGCCTATAAATTCCCAAATATTCCACAAAAAATCAAGGGAGCCTCGAAAATACTTTTCTGCCGCCGCAAGCTTCCGTTTCCGCGAGATCTCATATGGAGACCCTCCCCGCCACCCTGCCGGAGGGGACTTTGGAGTTGGAGGGCTTCTTCATCATCATCATCGCCCCTCCAATGACTCGTGAGTAGTTCACTTCAGACCTATGGGTCCGTAGTTAGTAGCTAGATGGCTTCTTCTCTCTCTTGGATCTTCAATACAAAGTTCTCCATGATCTTCTTGGAGATCTATCCAATGTAATCTTCTTTGGTGGTGTGTTTGTCGAGATTCGATGAATTGTGGATTTTTGATCAGATTATCTATGATATATATTTGAGTCTTTGCTGATTTCTTATATGCATGATTTGATATCCTTGTAAGTCTCTCTGAGTCTTGGGTTTTGTTTGGCCAACTAGATCTATGATTCTTGCAATGGGAGAAGTGCTTGGTTTTGGGTTCTACCAAGTGGTGACCTTTCCCAGTGACAGTAGGGGCAGCAAGGCACACATCAAGTAGTTGCCATCAAGGGTAAAAAGATGGGGTTTTTATCATTGGTTTGAGATTATCCCTCTACATCATGTCATCTTGCTTAAGGGGTTACTCTGTTATATTGGACTTAATACACTAGATGCATGCTGGATAGCGGTCGACGTGTGGAGTAATAGTAGTAGATGCAGAAAGTATCGGTGTACTTGTTTCGGACGTGATGCCTAAAGAAACAATCATTGCAAAGATATCGTCATGAATTTGCGCGGTTCTATCAATTGCTCGACAGTAATTTGTTCACCCACCGTCTACTTGCTTTCATGAGAAAAGCCACTAGTAAACACTACGGCCCCCGGGTCTATTCACATCCATCGTTTACACCTCCGCTTTTACTTTGCTTTGTTACTTTGTTGCTTTCATGTCTCACTTGGCAAACAATCTATAAGGGATTGACAACCCCTTCATAGCGTTGGGAGCAAGTTTTTGTGTTTGTGCAGGATCTTGAGCTGCTCTTCCACTGGATTGATACCTTGGTTCTCAAACTGAGGGAAGTACTTACCACCACTACGTTACATCACCCTTTCCGATTCGAGGAACACCAACACAAGGCTCCAAGGCCACGGGGGAAATCCTTTGCATACTTGCCTAGGAAGTCCCTTAAGGCGTAGCCGCAGCTGAAGGATTCTTGGTGCCGTCGACACAACTATTTCTAGCGCCGGTGGAAGGTCTTTTGTTGTAGTAGCAGAAGTATTTCTGGCGCCGTTGCCGGGGAGGAGAAATCAAGCTCTATCCAAGTAGGTCTCACAAACTCTTCTGTTGCATTTACTTTTGTTGCCAGTCGCCTCTCGTTTTCTTCTCCCCCACTTCACATTTGCCGTTTTCAATTTCCTTTCTCCTTCGCCGTTTTCTTTTGCTTTTTTCGTTCGCCCTTTTCTCTCCCTTGCTTTCTGTTCGCTTATGTGCCATGTGCCCTCAATATGCTTGCATCTTCGCTTGCTGAAAATCTAGTGATATGGATCCTCATACACTTGCTAGTATCTTTAAGAGACCCACTCGTGTGGAACAAATTGCTAGTGAGTTGAGGGCAATTGACTATTTCTTTGGAGTTTTGAGTAAGATGCGTGAATCTGAAAATTGTGAGGAAGTAATTCATGAAGTGATTCATGAGGGCTCCTTGGATGAAAAGCATGATTGCAATGGTTGCACTATAAATTCAATTAGTGATAATCATGCTAAAATTATGCAAAACCCTAAGCTTGGGGATGCTAGTTTTGCTTTGTCCACTACTTGTTGACATAATCATGATTGGGGTGATGATCTTTCTTATGATCTTGAAAATTTGTTCAAACCTCATGATGAATATGATATTTGCAACAATATTGAAAGTGGGATTGGAGAAGTCATGACTTTATTTGATGATAATCCCACTATTTTTGAAGAGCGTCAACTTTGCATGCATGTGGATCATGAAAAGAATATCCTATGTGATAGTTACATTGTTGAATTAGAATATGACCCCACATATAATTTCTATGAGAGAGGAAAATATTGTGGTAGAAACTCTCATGTTACCAAATTACCTCTCGTTATGTGGAGATTACTATTGTCTCTTTCTTCTTCCTTGCATATGGAAACTATTGGTTATCTTGACAAATTTTTTCCCTGTAAAATGCCTATGCATAGGAAGTATGTTAGAATTAGATGTGATTTTCACATGCTTTAGGATGCTCTCGGTGTGCTTCAATTCTTGTCTTTTGTGGGAGCATCATTGAATGCCTAGCTAAGGGCGTTAAACAAAAGCGCTGGTTGGGAGGCAACCCAACGAATTTATCCTTTTCTTTCTGTTTTGAGTTTTCCACACTTTTATAATTCTTGTTTGATTGTGTTTTTTGTGTTTCTTTTTGTGTTTGTTCCAAGCAAAACCGTTATGATTAGTTTTGGGGATGATCGTTTGGTCATGCTGGAAAAGACAGAAACTTTATGCTCACGAAAAGAATTTTCATTTTGTTTCTGTAAGAGATTTTGGGTTGATTCTTTTTGCTGCTGATTGCTACGCACATTATGCAGACTGTCGTAATTGTTCAGAATTTTTTAAGTAACAGAGCTATACTAAATATACAGATTGCTACAGAATGGTCTGCTGTTAACAGATTCTGTTTTTGTTGTGTTGGTTGCTTATTTTGATGAAACTATGGATAGTATCGGGGGGTATTAGCCATGGAAGATTGAGAGTACAGTAACCCAACATCAGTACAAGTAGAATTTAAGTTTGCTACAGTACCTAAGGAAGTGGTGGTTTGCTTTCTTGTACTAATGTTATCACGAGTTTCTGTTTAAGTTTCGTGTTGTGAAGTTTTCAAGTTTCGGGTGAAGTTCTTATGGACAAAGAGATAAAGAGTGGTAAGATCTCAAGCTTGGGGATTCCCAAGGCACCCCAAGAGATTCAAGGATGCCATAAAAGCCTAAGCTTGGGGATGCCCCGGGAAGGCATCCCCTCTCTCGTCTTCAATCCATCGGTAACATTACTTGGAGCTATATTTTTATTCACCACATGTTATGTGTTTTTGCTTGGGGCATCTTGTATCGTAGGAGTCTTTTATTTTTTTTGTGTCACAATCATCCTTGCTGCACACATAGAGAGAGAGACATGCACACCCTGTGATTTTGTCGAGCTTCACTTATATCTTTTGGTAGACAATTCAGCTCACATGTGCTTCACTTATATCTTTTGAGCTAGATACTTTTGCTCGTGCTTCACTTATATATTTTAGAGCACAACGGTGCGTGGCTTGGTAGTTGATCTATGCTTTGAAAGTAGTCTCAAAAGAGGTAGTTATCCAAAGGGATACGAAAACTTCCACCTTCATGTGCATTGAATAGTTAGAGAAGTTTGATTCATCTCACTTAGTTTTGAGTTGTGGTTATGGTAATATTGAAGTCATGCTAGTAAGGTGTTGTGGATCTAGAAATACTTGTGTTGAAGTTAGTGAGTCCCGTATCATGCACGTATGGTGAACCGCTATGTGATGAAATCAGAGCATGATTAGTATATTGATTGTCATCCTTTGCGTGGCGGTCGGGATCGCGCGATGGTTTATACCTACCAACCCTTCCCCTAGGAGTATGCGCTGAATGCTTTGTTTCGATTACTAATAAAACCTTTGCAACGAGTATATGAGTTCTTCATGACTAATGTTGAGTCCATGGTTTGGATGCACTTTCACCTACCACCATCACTATCTTCTTAGTGCCGTGCAACTTTCGCCGGTGCACAAAACCCACCACTAGCCTCCCTCAAAACAGCCACCATACCTACCAACTATGGCTTTTTCAAAGTCATTCCGAGATATATTGCCATGCAACTACCACCATGACATGTGCCACCATGTCGACATTGCCATTGCATGATCGTAAGATAGCTAGCATGACGTTTCCATTGGTGTCTATGCCATGCTAGATCATTGCCACGGTACACTACCGAAGGCATTCCATATAGAGTCATCGTTACTCTAAGTTTTGAGTTGAAAGTGTGATGATCATCATTAATGGAGCATTGTCCCATGTGAGGAAATAAAAGAGGCCAAAGAAGCCCACCAAAAAAAGGAGGCCAAAGAAGCCCACCAAAAAAATGAGAGAAAAAGAGAGAAGGGACAATGCTACCACTTTTTCCACACTTGTGCATATTAAAGCACCATGATCTTCATGATTGAGAGTCTCTCGTTTTTTCACCACCATATAGCTAGTGGGAATTTTTCATTATATAACTTGGCTTGTATATGCCAATGATAGGCTTCCTCAAAATTGGCTTAGGTCTTCGTGAGCAAGCAAGTTGGATGCACACCCACTAGTTTTCTTTAAGAGCTTTCACATACTCGTAGCTCTAGTGCATCATTTGTATGGCAATCCCTACTCATTCACATTGAGATCTATTGATGAGCATCTCCATAGCTCATTGATATGCCTAGTTAATGTGACTATCTTCTCCTTTTTTGTCTTGCAACCTCCACTACATTCCACACCATCTATAGTGCTATAACCATGGCTCACGCTCATGTATTGCGTGAGAGTTGAAAATGTTTGAGAAAGTAAAGGTGGTGCATGATTTAAATTCGTTGGGCAATGATGATATAGCATAGCCAGACTATATGCTTTTGAAGGGATAACTTTCTTTTGGCCTTGTTATTTTGAAAGTTCATGATTACCTTGCTAGTTTTCTTGAATTATTATTGTTTCCACGTCAATAGGAAACTATTGTTTTGAATCTAATGGATCTGAACATTCACGTCACATAAGAGGAATTACAAAGGACACCTATGCTAGGTAGCATGAAAGCATCAAAAATTCATTCTTATCACTTCCCTACTCGAGGACGAGCAGGAGTTAAGCTTGGGGATGCTTGATACGTCTCCAACGTATCTATAATTTTTGATGGTTTCACACTGTTATGTTGTCTTATTGGGTTCTTTTATGTACCTTTTATATATTTTTTGGGACTAACTTATTAATTTGTGCCAGTTCCTGTTTTTTTCCGTGTTTTTGACTCTTTTCAGATCTGATTTTGGAACGGAGTCCAAACGGAAGAAAAACCCCAAAATGATTTTTTGCCGAACGGAAGAAGACCAGGGGGAGGCGGCGGTGGGCAGGCTTGTGGCCTCCCTGGCCGCCCCCTCACCTGGGTCTTTGGCCTATAATTCCCAAATATTCCGCAAAAAATCAAGGGAGCCTCGAAAATACTTTTCCGCCGCCGCAAGTTTCCATTTCCGCGAGATCTCATCTGGAGACCCTCCCCGGCACCCTGCCGGATGGGACTTTGGAGATGGAGGGCTTCTTCATCATAATCATCGCCCCTCCAATGACTCGTGAGTAGTTCACTTCAGACCTACGGGTCCGTAGTTAGTAGCTAGATGGCTTCTTCTCTCTCTTGGATCTTCAGTACAAAGTTCTCCATGATCTTCATGGAGATCTATCCAATGTAATCTTCTTTGGCAGTGTGTTTGTCGAGATCCGATGAATTGTGGATTTGTGATCAGATTATCTATGATATATATTTGAGTCTTTGCTGATTTCTTATATGCATGATTTGATATCCTTGTAAGTCTCTCCGAGTCTTGGGTTTTGTTTGGCCAACTAGATCTATGATTCTTGCAATGGGAGAAGTGCTTGGTTTTGGGTTCTACCATGTGGTGACCTTTCCCAGTGACAGTAGGGGCTGCAAGGCACACATCAAGTAGTTGCCATCAAGGGTAAAAAGATGGGGTTTTTATCATTGGTTTGAGATTATCCCTCTACATCATGTCATCTTGCTTAAGGTGTTACTCTGTTCTTATGGACTTAATACACTAGATGCATGCTCGATAGCGGTCGACATGTGGAGTAATAGTAGTAGATGCAGAAAGTGTCTGTCTACTTGTTTCGGACGTGATGCCTATAGAAACAATCATTGCATAGATATCATCACGACTTTGCGCGGTTCTATCAATTGCTCGACAGTAATTTGTTCACCCACCGTCTACTTGCTTTCATGAGAGAAGACACTAGTAAACACTACGGCCCTCGGGCCTATTCACATCCATCGTTTGCACCTCCGCTTTTACTTTGCTTTGTTATTTTGTTGCTTTCAGTTCTCACTTGGCAAACAATCTATAAGGGATTGACAACCCCTTCATAGCGTTGGGAGCAAGTTTTTGTGTTTGTGCAGGATCTTGAGATACTCCTCCACTGGATTGATACCTTGGTTCTCAAACTGAGGGAAGTACTTACCACCGCTACGCTACATCACCCTTTCCGCTTCGAGGGAAGACCAACGCAAGGCTCCAAGGCCACGGGGGAAATCCTTTGCATACTTGCCTAGGAAGTCCCTTAAGGTGTAGCTGCAGCTGAAGGATTCTTGGTGCCGTCGACACAACTATTTCTGGTACCGGTGAAGGTCTTTTGTTGCAGTAGCACACCTCAGGGGGTGGGACAGTGGGCCACAAGCCCTGGCTCCGCCACCACCCCGTGGTGGCGGTGGGCAGGCTTGTGGGGCCCACATGGCTCTGCCGCCCCCAATCTCAGGTCTATAAGATCCCTTTCGTCCCAGAAAAAATGAAAAGAGAAGTTTTCGTCACGTTTACGATACGGAGGCGCCGCCACCACCTGTTCTTCATCTGGAGGACAAATCTGGAGTCCGTCTTGGGCCTCAGAGAGGGGAAATCATCGCCATCGTCATCATCAACCTTCTTCCCCCTCCAATTCCATGAAGCTCTTCGTCGTTCGTGAGTAATCTATTCGTAGGCTCACTGGGCGGTGATGAGTAGGATGAGATCTATCATGTAATTGAGTTAGTTTTGATGGCGATTGATCCCTAGTATCCTCTATGTTCTGAGATTGATGTTGCTACAACTTTGCCATGCTTAATGCTTGTCACTAGGGCCCGAGTGCCATGATTTCAGATCTGAAATTATTATGTTGTCACCAATATATGTGTGTTTTAGATCCGATCTTGTAAGTTGTAGTTACCTACTATGTGTTACGATCCGGCAACCCCGGAGTGACAATAACCGGAACCACTCCAGATGATGACCATGGTTTTAGGAGTTGATGTGTTCACCAAGTGCTAATGCGTTGGTCCGGTTCTTTATTAAAAGGAGAACCTTAATATCCCGTAGTTTCCTTTTGGACCCCGCTACCACGGGAGGGATGGACAATAGATGTCATGCAAGTTCTTTTCCCTAAGCACGTATGACGACACACGGAATGCATGCCTACATCACATTGACGAACGGGAGCTAGCCACATATATCTCCGTGTTATAGTTGTTGCATGATGAATATCATCCAAACAAATCACCGACCCATTGCCTACGAGTTTGTCCTACTACTGCTATTACTACTGTTGCTACTACTGCTCTTACTTGTCTTGCTCTGCTGCTGCTGCTACTACTATTGCTACTGCTGTTACTTGTCTTGCTCTGCTGCTACTGTTTCTACTACTATCGCTTGCTACTGTTGCTACTTGGTACTGCTATCACTACTGATGTTCCTTGCCGCTGCTATTGCTCGTTACACTGCTGCTACTTGCTACAATTTTGGTTCGCTGGTCGTTGACGGGAACTGACAACTTCCGTCAACGAGGCAACTTGGCGCCATTGATACAATCGTTAGGAACAGTCTGCCGTCAACAGATCGTTTCTGACACCGTAGTTATCATACTACTTTGCTACTGATACTTTGCTTGCAGACACTAATCTTTTAGGTGTGGTTGAATCTGACAAATTCAGCTGCTAATACTCGAGAGTATTCTCTCACCTCCTATCTGGTAAACCAACAAATTGGGTCGAATACTCTACCCTCAAAAACTGCTGTGAACCCACGCGCTGGTGGGCCATCAACGACATTCTTCTAGTTCCGTTGTCGAGGAGTGCTAGCAGCATTCTTCTGGTGCCGTTGCAGGGGTAGGATTGTTGTCATCACCATTCATCTAGCCATCGCCAGAGATTGCAATCACTTGTGTATTCACACCTCCATAAGCAACACTAAGCCTGTGGGCGCGAGACGTAGGGTCTTCACTACTCCTGAGTGGGGCCTGAACTCGTATATCCGAATGTTACACTTGCATTGTAGCTAGGATCGACCCCTCATTCGTACGCCTAGTACTAGTGTCAGACTCATTCCCTTGAGAATTGGTGCCTACCGTGGGGCTGCGCATCTAGCAAGTTCTGGGGCACGTGGAGATTCATGAGGGATATAGAACTTAACGCAAGGTATTACAATCTGGTTTTTATTGGCCTACTCTTTTCAACGATGCTCGTGAGTTTATTTTATCTTGTGATGAATGTCAAAGAATTGGTAATATTGGTAGACATCAGGAAATTCCCATGAATTATTCATCTGTTATTGAACCATTTGATGTTTGGGGTTTTGATATATGGGACCTTTCCCTTCCTCTAATGGGTACTAATAATCGTGCATGTGCAATGCACGTCTTGTTAGAATTCAACCACATATACATGCAATGATTTGGATATATTCCATAAACTCCGCGTGTCTAAATCTTGATGGGATATCCCACAATGTATCGAGCTTAAATACATCTATCTCTATTTCCACTCACATATAATAGCTATACAATTCTAAACACACTTGTGAGGTATTACCTAATCAACATCAAAGGCATCCTACCTCCTACCGGTGTCATGCGCATATGAATTCTCGAATTTCCAAATTTGAATTGTGTTATCAAACATATCACAACCCCTTCATTCAACTAAAACAGTCTAAACCCCACAATGTAAGTGTGAAGAGACACATGGTATAAACACTTTCTTATATATTATTTAATATAAAGATGGCAAGGTCTCAAATGAATTTAGAATTTAATATTTGTTCTTCATGAAAAGCTAGGAAGCAACCCCCAAAGTAATGAGAGTAAATAATAACACTCACAATAAGGGCTAATAAATATGAATATAAAGGATCGTATGTGTGAGAATATATCTACAATAATAAAATTATCAACACAAATAAGATTAACTTAAAAATGAGAACTCAGATATGCAAGAAACTACCAAATTTTGAATCCACCATCCTCCTTGCTCGCTCATCCACGCATCAATGGCTTTGCATTCATGTTTCCACGCAGATAGAAAACAATTATGAAATTTACATGGCCTATCCTCATCACTTGCTCAGTCATGCATCAAGGTCTCAAGGTTGCAAGTTTTGAATCCATCCTCACAATGTTCCCCGTAATTATTAGCAGTTAGCTAGATAAGTAATCGTGTAGAGTATAATGCACGCATGACTTAATGCATGAATGTTCAAATTATATACTAAAAACATTATTAAATTTCAAGCTAAGTTTAACATACAAAAATAATTTGAAGTATGTTATTATAACTAATAAATATCTTTTGTCCGCATACGTTGCTTCACACCAAGCAAAAGCAAAACTCAGTAATCATGCATGTGTAAACCATCTGGCAACCATAAAAATAGTACAAACACATATTAGAAGGACACTAAAATGTGTGAACAGTATACACAATTTTTGTCAAATTGTACAAAATTATTGTGGTCTTTACCTGACAATAGTAATAGTTAACGGAAAATAATTCATTTCCTTACAAAAGCATGTCGTCAAAAATTATGTAGATCCTATTCTTTTGTGAAGCCTTAATGCAAGAGAAGCACCTCATGAGAGTATTCAGCGTGAAAATGAAGCATTTGCACAATCCAGATAATAATTAGGCACAAGTTACTAACATTACCGTGGGTTAAAAAATACAAGTAATTTTTATTTTAGTCTTCAAATGCTACACCTAAAAAATGATAGACCACACGATCGTGACAATAGTAGTACCAGGTGAGACATTACTTCTTTTACCATTTGGATAGTAGTACATATTCGTAAGTAGATAAATGAAACAAGAGTCATCTTTTACCATTAAGAATTGATAGATTCTCCTTTTACCAATAATAACTTTGATGCGATAATGTAGCAATCCTAAAGTGGCATGTACAGGAAGCAATAGTCAACAGGGAAAGATAATAAATATTTGTACTAACATGGATATCAATATAGCTCAAGAAAATAGAGACATTGGGAGAAGACAAAAACAATTTACTCTTTGTAGGCAACATATTAAACATACTCTATATTCAATTGCATTGTTGCTTCCCCATTTTTCCCAATGAATTTTGTGTAGTTTTGGTCCATATGAGCTCAGAATGAGGAAAATATATATGAAGGGCGGAAATATATTAAGGAAAGTTAATATGCATGAATATGAAACTGTAGAAGCTAACCTTTAGTGTGCTTACAGAAATAGAAAAAATCACATCAGAAATCACATAAAAATCAGCTCGAAACATATGTTCACGATTGCAGATTCACAACATACCTCTTCCATGCTTACTTGAAAATTGACTTAGCTCGGTCCTTTATGTTCCCAAACACCATTACCACTTTACCATGGTAATTGCTTCACCTCCCACTATGCTCACTAGGTGTTTTAACAAGATATGATTGCCCCATGGAAATGAAAATGCCTGAGTTATCCCAAATTATGAAATGACACACCCATAAAGTAATCATTAGTTAAGAAGCAGAATTGAGAGCACATGGATTTAACGTAACCAAAACAGCTCAAGTAGGTGAAGAGGGACAAGAAAGGTACCTTCAATAAAGGAGGCCGTCACTCACTGACCCATCATACTTTTCACCACCATGTCCATATTGTGTTGATCATTAGTTCATCACTGGATCTCCTCAAAGTGGTAACCCTCCTCAGTCAACTTGATAGACCTTAGAATCCTGCGACTATCCCAAATCAGGAGCATCCTCTCGTCTCCCTGTGGCTAGATGCTACATCAGCCAGCGACGACACCCCCCTGCGCTCGCTCTTTACGTGAAGTCTTACCTTTGTGTCTTGGTTACTGCTCCATGAGACAAAATCGGGGCATTTCTATATGTTAGGAAACTCAAATAAGACAACAGGCAGTTATCTATAGTAAGTAACCACACATTGTTTTCGTGGTACTTAAAATCTAAAATAAAATGATTATTGACTCACTCGTTTGTACATCCTCATGGTATCTGCAGCACCTAGAACTAAGCACGTGCAACCGCCCTGCACCTCTCCGCAACATAAACCTTATAACCAGAACCAAATGAGAATACTAAGTACAATCCAGTTTTATCGTGCTAGGGTGTGGACCTTCTAAAGCTTAGAGTGTTGCTGCAGTCCTAAGTCTTTTATGAGCATGTTATCAGCCTTCATGACCATGCAATGTTCAGGAGTTCGTATATGTATATGGTTGCCTCGTGATGGAGGCATTTCATGAGTAGTCTCGTGTTGACCTTACTGCCAAATTACATTTTGCACTATCACACATTTTCTCTTCTTTCCTCTGTTGTCTTAGAGGCCTTTATAGATTCTTGTTGAAATCTTAATAGTGAAGCAAAACTGCTACTTTTAGTCAGAAAAATAAACAGAAGAGCACAATTAATTTTAAATTTCTAAACATGTCGTGTTAGCAGTTTACCAACCTACTATAAATTGCCTTGGTGATGTTCCTGGGGTTGAGATCCACCAACTAACCACTAACCCAGGTCATCTGACCAGATGCCTTGCCATTCCGCCACCAAACACTGCCTATTCTACAAAAAACATTAATTGATATTGAATCAAAATGAACAGGCATATTTTACCTACATGCATGTGTGTGATAGTTGAAGATGTTATATAGCGATATTAAATACAATCAGATAGAACTTAATCATGTTTAGATAAGTGAGAGCATGAAACATGAGACCTAATTACAATCATACGTGGTGAAGTTGTATCCATTTATTCAGCTAAAAAGGATGTGATGTGTAGGACTGAGGATCTAACTTCAGTTATAGGATCTTCATTTTAATATCATTTTGAATGAATAAAAACATTTAACACTGCACATGAAAAACAAAACCATCATTAATGTACGATTTTTATGAGCAAACAAGGTGCAAGATAGGGTCATTGCACACTTGTATTTGCACGCACTTCATATCCATATCTTTCAACTCAACACTATGGGGCATGTGAAAGAAAATGGCATGTGAGTTAATGGCACATGTTTAGTGACATGATAAAATGGAAGTAAGTTACATGTGTATCAACCAAGTAAGTTACTTAAGATAACTTGACAAAACAGAATGTTCTATGCACCAGCCCTAGATATAGTTTACCAGAAAAATATATGTGAAAATCATTGAGATGAGCTGGAAGATAAACTGAAGAAAATAGAAAGAGAAAATCATAATAGTGTCGCTGCAAGCAGGAGTAATTGAAGTTTCAATTGATATGATTTTATACATATATTATAGAGCCAATATACCAGTATCACACATAATATACCATCACACATTAGGTGTGTTGCCTTGTTAGTCCAATTCAAATACTGTCAACAAACGAAGGATCCATCAAGTCCATTCAGGTAGTACGGGTCCATCAAATTCAAAATTATATGCTTGATGTAATTGCATGGATGTGATCTCAAAACACAAAGAATAAATGATTTATGTAGCTAACAGTACGAAAATCACTCCGCGCAAGTTCAGGTATCCCTGACTACAACGACGTCACATCTGCAAGGTGACGACCTTCACATCACAGCTGCCTCATTTTCATGTCACAACTCACAAGATGACGGCCCACACACCATGACTATCCCAATTTTCACGACACAAAAAGGAGTAAGCGGAGCTACTGTATCGAGACAAATCTAAAATATGGGAGACGGGGGGTGGCTACGAAATCCCACCAGACCGGGGCTCGAGTGCTAGGAGGAGTGAGTAGATCACGGGTGGACGAACTCGACGTCGAGTAGTTCTCTCAAGCGTCGTGACAAATGATTCAAACGATAGTGGCGGCCTTACCCAGTCTCCAGGACGAGGAGACTGGGTAAGGCCGCCACTGTCTTCTGTCTTGGCTTCTTGCCTCCATGACGAGGAGCGGACCTTCAAAGGGTCAAGTAACCCATGGAGTTGCGCAAGAATGTAGCTATCATGTTCTCCCTCCTCCAAGCCAACCATGGTTCCATTAGGGATTTGCATTGTTTTAGGAGTACAATAGCTTTGAAGCTTTCTCGAGCGGACCATGTTACCAATTTAAAACTTATCCTTAATGTGTGACCAATTAATGCGACTTGGTTGAGTTCGCCTTGGATTTTCAGAACTGTCCCATCCAGTGTTTTCACAATCCACATCTTCAGCAGTAAAGAATAGAAAGAACAAAAAAATTTAGACATGCAAATAAAACCATTACATGACATATTAAATGTAAACTCTCGAGGAAACTAAACATGCATTAACCATATATATGACTATAAATGACACAACTAAGAAAGTAGTTGCAAGCTTTCATCTGGCAAACTTCAATAATGCTTAGCTATATCTACATTGTAATCTAAGCAAATATTAAAATGAAATATGGTAAAATCACCCATCCATGGCAGTTTTAACAAATTATGTACGTTGACTCGGCAGGAGCAGGAAGATAATTTTAGAATGTTACCATTCAAATGATTGTGAGACATCTGACATCAAGGAGTGATTCCAAAAGTCATACTCAAAGCAGCCAAAGAGGACATTCTCAAGACCTCCGTAGGTAAATTGTTCGGGAGTAACAATTTCTCTTTCTTCAGGAAAAATAAGTGATATCTCGTCTGGTAGTTTGGCACGCCAAGGTTGAACGCCACTAAACATCTCAAGAATGTTGCAGGCAAAACTCCAAGGAGTCTGTCTCGTAAGTTATTTGGCCTCTGATGTGTTGTTGCCCATGTTTTGTGGTATGTAATTGAAGTCCCAAGTCTTTGGATAAGATCTAGATTTCCCAGCGGAAGTCCAAACACCAAGGATAGAATCCCAAATCCCCCAACACGGCATGGTCATTGTCATCAAGGAGATAATTACTAGACTGGAGATCGTGAAGAGATATTCCCCTACAGCGTTGTTCTAGTACACCATGCAGCAAATCAGCACCATATGTGCAAGTTACAAGAAATCGACTTCTAAACAAAAATTAAACACAATAATGTGCATGCGCTAAGTTGATAAAGGATACATACAAGTTAATCAAACAACACGATCAACAGATAACTGGTAGAAAGTTGCAAACTGCATGCTTAGGTGACTCTTCATCTAAAAAGGGTATATTTGTCTCTGCAGAAAAATGCATTCTTATGGTAATATGACCAACATTCAGTATTCAAAACAACAAATATGTACAAAAATATGGACACTTCCACCATACCTTAAAACATGCGACAAAGGGAGACTTGAAAGTGCGTTATATTGACTAGAGGGGGGTGAATAGGATATTTTTACAATTTCATCACTGAGGAAATTCCTAGTGAGGAAAGTCCTCAGTCATGAACTGAGTGCAGCGGAAGTGGAACCAAATCAGGGGCGCGAAAACGTCTACAACAAAGTACTCAGCGAGATTTCAGAGATTCGGTTTGCATAGGTCAGAAGTACAGGATAAGCAGGTGAAGATTAACTCAGGTGAAGAATTTGAGGTTGAGGAAATTTAGAGAAAGTCTTCAGACAAATTCTTCAAATAGTTCATATGAAAGTCTTCAGCATACAATTGAGGAAATGAAGGAGTTTAAGAAATAGAACCCATAGCTTGATGAAGACAGTTATTGATGACCCAGTTCCAACTGCTGTGAGAGTTGTACGTCTAGTTCGGAGCGGCTTTGTATTGAAACCAAAGGACACACAGTCCGAGGAAACACAGTTCCTACCGTATTCTCCTTGAGCTAAGGACACACAGTCCTCGCCCAACACTCGTGATAAGTCTTCAGGGCAGACTTCCAAACCCTCACAAACTTGGTCACCCGGCGATCCACAATTGACTACTGAATGCTCTAGACCATGACGCCTAGTCGTCTGGGGGATACACAGTCCTCAAAGGTAACAAGAGTCGGTTCCACACGGGAATAACTTCTTCTGTGATGCTCAATCATTTGGGTTTTGGTTTTGATTTGGTGTCTCGGGTATTTCCTCACTTGATGATTTTCTCTCGAAGAGTGAGGAATTTGGGTTGATCTAAATGACTAGTGTCAGTTTCTCTCGGAGCAGCCAACTAGCTAGTGGTTGTGGGGGGGCGGCTATTTATAGCCTGGGAGCATCCCGACATGATTTGACATAAATGCCCTTTAATAATATGACCGTTGGGTGGATAAGATCCGTGATAGGTGGCGCGTGGCGCGACAACAATCGGAACTTTCAACTGTGAAAGTGCTCATGTCTCTCATATTCCTCACTGTGCGGCTTTGGTAGATTTAGGCTTGGGTTGAGCATCATGAGGAAATTTGTTTCATAGTTTTACCTGGACCCCCTTTAATAGTACGATGTTCCTATGACTCAAGAGTAAAGAGAATGAAACAGAAAGAGTAAATCTTCACGCTTCAAAGTCTTCAGAGTGTTTTCTTCAGGACACACCAAATTCCTCATCTTCAATATCTTCATGAGGAATATCAATTACTTTGCAATTTCTTCGCGACCAAAGCCTTCAAGGAATGACCAAAGTCTTCACCCGAAGACATTCCTTTTTAGGGGTCGATATTCATCGAATAACTCAAACTCCTCAGTGACTTATAGAGCCTGTGTACACTCACAAACATATCAGTCTCTTAACCTATAAGTCTTCAAACCACCAAAATCACTAAGGGGCACTAGATGCACTTACAATCTCCCCCTTTTTTGTGGTTGATGACAAATAGGTTAAGTTTTCAACAGGGATAATAATATGACATATAAGTACTGAGTTTGAGGAATTTGAAGTCAAGATACAGAGAAACTGCCCCTGAAGATGTGCATATTTTGAGGAATTTGCTTTGCACAACAGATGCACATTGATGATTTATATCATGGAGTTCTCCCCCTGTATCTTGAAATTCATGCATGATTTGACATATAGTATGAGGAATTAGAGATGCATGATGAAAAATTGTGCGTGGCGAATTTCAGCATGCGTGCATTAATTAACTTTGAGAATAAAGCATGATTGGAAAAGCGTTCAAAAGTACCAGAACACCATTGGGCTTAAGATACAAGTCATTACGTCAAAAACTTAAGAAGAACCAAGAGTTGGTAACTTAATAAAGTTTATAAGCCCATAAATAAATCCCGCTTGAAGGCTAACTCTCATATTTCCCCCCCTTTGTTATCAAATGACGAAAAGGGAGGAAATTGAGGACTAACGCTCATGAAGAATTTCACTTGTGTGTTGAGGAATAGGCGCGAGCAGTCTTCGAGTCAGACTTCCTTGTTGGGCGTGTTGCAGTATCCTTAGGCTCTTCATGAGACTCGGCATTGCAGAATGAAGAAAATGAACTGTCCACCAAGTCAGGGACTGGAATAGGCTTGAATTTCTTCTTACGTGGCCTTGACCAGTCAAAATCGCGAGAGAATTCCAATTATTCAAGTTCATGTGGAGTCTTCAGGTGAGACAGAATGGCCCAAGTGCGATCAAATACCTCATGAAGATAGTAGTGATTTTTCTTCACAACATTCTTAGTCTCGCTGAGGGTTTTCACATTGGAGCCAAACTGGCGTTTTACCCACTTGTGATTGCGATAGACTTTTTGGTGAAGACTAAGGAGAAGCTCTTAGTCATCACCCTTGGGGAAGTTGGGCTTGAAGGTTGTTGAGCGGTAGTGTCATCATATGAGGAATAAGAGTCAGCCTTGCGAAATTGACCATCCATGGGCCGATTTCCTTCATGAATCACTGACTTGCCTTTGCCTTCAACTGGTTCAAAAGATTTCTTGATGACTTTGATAAGTGGCAGATAGACTAGGTGATTCTGAAAGTCAGCTTGGTAGTTGATGGCAGATCTGTTCCTCATGAATCTTATGATCCAAGGCGCATAATCTTTAGCTCAAATGGTGACAAAGCATTATTGGCCAAAGTCCTCAAGAAGAAATCATGAAGGTTCATAGGGATGCTATGAATGATGTTGAACAGGATATTCTTCATGATTCCTACAACATCTTCTTCATTGTCATGCCCTTTGATAGGTGCGAAGGAATATGACAAGATTCTGTAGACAGTTCTGGGTTCATACTTCAAGTCCTTCACCAGGAATCTAGTCCTTGGATGTTGGCCCTGAGCCAAAGGTTTCATGAGGACTTCCATGAGCTTATTTGGTAGTTCCCTTTCATCATACATTACGACTTCATATTCTGAAGGAATTGATATTGGAAGAGCTTGAAGCAATTCTGTGGCTGGAGATTTGTAGTGAGTGTGCTGAGTCATCCAGTCCATGACCCACATGCTGACTTCTTTGGGGTCACCTGAGACATGTAGTGTGGCATATAATTGAAGAATTATGTCAGTATTCCAATCATCGATATCTGTACAGAATGACAGTAGCCCTGCTTCGTGAAGAACATTCAGTACTGGGGTGAAGCAAGGAATTTCCTCCATGTCAGAGTGAGGAATGTGGGTGTGAAGAAATATCTTCTTTCATCCACAGAGCACCGATGCATAGTAGTTGAGTTGAGTTCTGGCCCATAACTTTCTGTGCCTCATGCGAAGCCTATCATAGGGATTTTCTCCTGTGTATCATAGGGATTTTCTCCTGTGAAGTAGTGACGTTCATCATAGAATGCTTTCTTCTGAAACTTTGGCCTCTTTGAGAAGGGTTGATGAGGCTTTGGATGAAGATTATGTTGCTGTTCATCTCGAGGAGTTGTGGCCGCCACAATTGCAGTTTTAGGATTTACCACTACAATTGCAGTTTCATCATTTTGAGCAGGAGCTTGTTCTTCAGATTGAGGAATTTGCTGATCCGAGGGAGCAGATGCAGTTTTTGGTGCTTCAGTTTCTTCAGTTGATGCAGCTAATTCTCGATCTTGTGTTGATTCCTCATGTGAGCTCTTTTCATCAGAGCCAGTTAGAATCTCAGTGGCTACAGGAGTTTGAGGAATTGGAGATTTTATCGGCGAGTTTGGGTGAGCCTTTTCGCACACCTCATCATGGATAATAGGTGTGGCGCATCCAATGTCTTCATCACCCTCCATTTCATCAACAGTCATTGGAGGTGTTGTGACTTGAGGAATTTCATCTGCTTGAATTTCCTCATCCATTGGCGTGGACGTAGCAGAGAAATTATCATCCATTTTCTGATCCCATTCTGGAATAATGTATTCTTCACCAAATGGAAAAATCATATATGATGGTGCTACATTGAGGGGAGTAGCATCCACTGGAGCTGATGATGAGGTAGGCATAGTCTTTAGGCGTTTCGCCTCTCAAGACTCTGAAGTAGTTGAAGCCTTTCTCTTCTTGGCTTCTTTTTTAGCAGCTTTTGTTTTCTTCATGTCCACTGCAGATGGAAGAGTCACTTTCTTCACCTTTGAAGACTTAGGTGAAGCGGCAATTTCATCAGGCATTGCTTTGGCAGTGTCTGGCCTGGCAGATTCTTCAGTTGAAATATTCTGAGTAATTTCGTTAGCAGCTGGTTCTTCATGTTCATCATCGTCAGCCATTTGCACAGTATAGCTTGGCTGAGGTTTTGTTGGCTGCTTTGGAGCAGCAACCCTACTGTTGTATTCATCAATTGCAGCAGTTGCGACTTTGACAAATTGCACTTTAAAACCCTTTTGATCAGCATGAAGACTTGTATATCTGTCAGTGAGGGTCTTCAGCTCTGCCTAAGTAGAAACAAGTTTCTCACGCGACAGGTTTAGGATGTTTTCCTTCAGAAATTTCTCCTTTTTAACCTTTGCAAGCCTAGCTTGTTTGGCGTGCTGATCCTTCCATTTTGCTTCATTGATGAATGAAGCAACCATATGACAGACTCCAGGAGGTAGCTTCGAATCATCAATTGGAGTGTTTGGATCCTCATGCCAAAGAGCGATGAAGTTCAACAGTTCTTTCGGATCCAATGCGAGGGGAATGGTGCTAACAGTAGCTTGTGCAACTCTTTCTTGCTTGTTTCTGATGATGGCTTGAAGAGTTTCATCATCATATTCTTCATTTCCTTCTAATGCAGAAGGAATGTTGACAACTTTGCCTGGGCTTGGCCTTGTACCTCTACCATCGTCGATCTTTGTCTTTTGCACACCAGGTGAAGATTTTGGAGTTGATCGTGAGGCAAATGGCACAAAGGAACTTGGGTTTTCTGATTGAGGCTTACTGTGCTATTTCCGCGGACGAGGTGAAAACTTCGGTGCAGTTGAGGAATGATACGTCTAAAACATATCGACTTTTCCAAACAGTTTTGCTATTGTTTTGGCCTCATTCTTGCATGATTTGAATGAAACTAACCCGGACTGACACTGTTTTCAGCAGAGCTACCTCTATGGTTTTCTTGTGTGCATAAAAATGGATTTTTAGGTGTCCCGGAAAATTCCAAGAAAAAATAGAGAAAATCTACTCATCAGGAGGAACCCTTGTCCAGAAGATGGGCCATAGGGGGGGTCACCAGGCCTCCAAGTGACCTGGTGGCGTGGCCTGCCCCCTGGCCATGCAGGGAGGCCGCCTGGGTGGGCCCCACCTCCTCTGGTGCCCTATGAGCTTTGATTGCTCATTGCCTTGTCGCAAACAGCGGCAAGGGGCCTCACTTTCGCGGCATTTATGCCACACTTATCCTCGAGCACCTCGAGCACACTGTACACGCGGATGATATGCCTTTTTCATTCATAAGCTTTGACCTTACCACTATGAAGAGGCATGAGTTTGTTACTAGGACTTCTGAGTTTGGTAACCTTGTTTATATTATGAGGTTTGGCGAGTTGACTACTCACGAGATCCGTCTTCCTGCACCACTTTTGTTTGATTATACTAGCAGGAACGGATGGTCCTTCACCGCGATTGAGCTGGAGAGTTCGTGATCCATGAGGAGTTCCACAACCCCATGGAGGGGATTGTTCCCGAGGAAGAGGAGCCTTCTTCTTGGGAGGACAGCCGGGCATCAGTCTAGACGCCCGAGGCCCCGTATGATTCTTGGAGCTACCAGTACCACTCCGGAGCCAGAGGGAGCTCCAGGAGCCCGCAGTAACCAATCCCAACTTAGGTCAAAAGCCTAATCTTGGCGGAGTACGTACCCTTCTCCCCTTTCATTGTATCATCCGTGGTTTCCTTTTTAATCTTTTCGAAGTCTTTGCTTGTTCTTCTGTGTTCTTTCTTTGCGAAAACAACTAAAAGATTTTGATTTTCTTTTGTTTTCATTTAACCTTTGGAAAACCCTAAAAGATTTCTTTTCTCTCTTTAGTTTGCTTTGTTTGCAGAGTTCAGCTCACGTCCATGGTTGTAATTGCACTTGATTATATCTTTCTACGTTCAATCGTGCAAGTGACGATGCAATGATGACAAAGATCGACAAAAGGGATGCAACAAGGAAAGCCAGTATTAACTCTATTTGTTTCTACTTTTGTACATATGCCTATACTTATGATCTAGAGACCAACTTGTAGCGACATAGTGCTATGTTTTACAATGTTTTCCCAGTAGTTCATGCTTTCTTTGTGACTAGTCTCAAATAGCTAGAGTGCATAATGTGTTATTGAAATGATTTTCATGCATTGTATTGTTCACGGTTTGGCATATTGGAGTGGTATTTCCCTTCGAAGAGTTATTGGATTCACTTGGCACATGCTTACACATGTTTATGACTAGAAGCCTATCAAGCCTTGATGATCTTTTTTATTTCAGAATAGTTATATCATTTTCATGCCCGATTCAATGTTGCTTTTTCACTCTGCATGATTATGACCGTTAATTGCTCTCTAGTTGGTCGCTTCCCCGTCTTTTGCTAGCCTTTGCGTGTACTAAGCGGACTGACTGCTTGTGCAATCAAAATCCTTGAAACCAGTTGCGTCATATGAGTCCACCATACCTACCTATATGCGGTAATTATATGTCGTCCTAAGTAAATTTGCATGTGCCATACTCTAAGTCTTCAAATAAATATTTTGTTTTGTATGCCCGAATCGCTCATGTAGCAACTACGAGCTATCAGTATCGTCCATGCTAAGTTGGATATTCTCAAGATATGTGTTGATTCACTATCATTCACGAGAAAGTGGCTGGTAACCGGGATGCCCAGTTCCTTGCTCAAAAGTCAAATCAAATTTAATGAAAGAAAACTCCCCCAGGATTGTTGTTTGTATGGACGATACACGTGGACTCGGCCCGCCATGGAGTGTGATCGATTGGTGGAGGGGGAGTAAAAACTTTACTATTCTGTTTGGGAACCGCCTATAATGTATTTAGCATGGAAGATATTGAGATCTCTTAGTTGTTACATTGATAAATGAAAGCATACCACCCAAAAATTTGATTCATCTCTGTTTTAAAAGCTCAAGTTCTGGCACCTCTTTAAATCAATGCTTCCCTCTGCGAAGGGCCTATCTATTTTATTTACTGTTGAGTCATCCTCTTCTTATAAAAAAGTACCAACTATTGAGAGCGTAATTGTCATTCTGAGTGTAACGTGCATTGTCCGAAAGTACCACATTGTCTTCTGCATGATTGTCATATTACTTATTTTGAAATATTTAATTCTAGTCTCCTTTACGACTCCGAAGGAGCGTCTGCATTTATGTTTTGCTTCGCTCATGGGGGCTATCGAGATACCACTCTAGTATGTCCAAGTCACGTGCATTGTGATCTCGTCATGATTTTCAGTTGCATATTATTCATTTTTAGTTGTTTGAAACTCTTCACATGATCGAAGGATTGCTTCGTGCATTGTCTTTGTAGCATTGCTTCAATACTTGTTGGACTTGTTCGTAGTGCATGCTTATATACATCTAATGAAGCAAAAGAGTTTGTCCAAGTTTCCTTTGTCGCATCCAGTTCGTTGAACTGAATTGCTTGAGGACAAGAATTATGCTAAGCTTGAGGGAGTTGATACGTCTCAAACGTATCGACTTTTCTAACAACTTTTGCTATTCTTTTGGCCTCATTCTTGTATGATTTTAATGAAACTAACCCGAACTGACGCTGTTTTCAGCAGAGCTGCCTGTATGTTTTTCTTGTGTGCAGAAAAATGGATTTTCAGGTGTCCTGGAAAATTCCAATAAAAAATAGAGAAAATCCATTCGTCAGGAGGAACCCTTGTCCAGAAGATGGGCCAGAGGGGGGTCACCAGGCCTCCAAGCGACCTAGTGGCGCAGCCTGCCCCCTGGCCACGCAGGGAGTCCGCCTAGGTGGGCCCCACCTCCTCTGGTGCCCTACCTTGGCTCCTATTTTTACCCGTGATGGAGAAAACCCAGAACAGAAGTCGTTTTGCAAGTTCTCGACACGGAGCCGCCGCCACCCTTGGGTCTTCTCCGCGAGAGCGAATTTGGAGGATGCCTTGGCCTCCGGAGAGGGGAAATCATCGCCATCGTCATCACCATAACCACTCCATCACCCTTCCATGGCTTCCCCTTTCATGTGTGAGTAATTCCCTGCTATAGGCGAAGGGGATGGTAGGGATTGGATGAGTTAGATCATGTAATAGTTCGTCGGATTGTTGGGGGCATGTTGCCTATCATCTACTATGGTGTTTATCATCTTTGCTAGTACTTGTTACTTTTAATGCTTGTCACTTTGGGCCCGAGTGCCATGATTTCAGATCTGAATACCTTATGTTGTCATGAATATATTTGTGTTCATGATCCTATCTATGAGTAGTATGCACCTATTATAGTCAGGAACCGGCGATCCCAATGGTGACAGCATGGGACACCAAAGGGGTTAGACTATAGTCTGAGGATTTCATGTAATCATTGATTGTTAATGCTTTGTTTCGGTGCTCTTTGATAGGAGCACCTTAATCTACATAAGTTCCTTTTGGCCCCCTTGGTAGCGGAATGGTTGGACAAAAGATGTTGTGCAAGTTCTTATTGCAAGCACGCATGACTACCTTGGGATACATGCCTAATGTTTGATATTGTCCTAGATGGTCATTACTTTTCTGTGTGCCTTGCCCCAATTTAAATACATGATATCTCTCATCCATCTCCCTTGCCTACAGTATTTTAATCCTCTTGGTCACAAGTTGCTTCACTTTTGTTGTTTTACTTTCTTTGCATTGCCACTATTATTTTTATTTCCACCATCACTTCCATATCACCGTTGCTACTAATATTTTGTTGCCAAGCAAGTATCTTTCAGGTGCGATTGAATTGACAACTCAACTATTAAAGCTTATAAATATTCTTTGTCTCCCCTTGTGTCGAATCAATAAATTGGCTTATCTTACCCGCGAAGATTGTTGCGATCCCCTACACTAGTGGGTTACCAAGGACTTGGCAGTTGTTGCTACTTTCCAAGGAAGTTCATCTTTTGATACTGCTGATGAGGCGTTTGGTTTGTGACTTGGTTTCTTCAACAGAACCTTCTTCTGAGATTTTTCTATAGCAGAAGCCTCAGCAGCAGAAGAAGTGACTGCTGCAGCAGCAACAACATCAAAGTCCTTATTAAACTTTGTAACAACATCTTTAGACTTTTTCTGCAGCTTAGACAAATACTTGTATTTTTCGTCAGGGTAATCCTCAATTGTGGCTATGCTTGAGGGATGTGCTGCTTGTTGATCTCCCTGTGGCCACCTTTTGCAAGGAGGTTTGAGGGCAAACTTCTTGGCATATTTTGGAGTGACATACCTATATTCCTTCCACTCCTTTGCCCATCTATGTTCAATCTTTTGAAGCCTTATCTTGCGTTTTGCCATGGTCTCTTTACCATGAATTTCCTCATCAGGCGTGGAGTACTCAGCATATATCTCCTCAGGGATCTCAAAGGTAGTGTTATGTTCCAGCTACTTGCCACCCTTCTATTTTCTCTCTTCCTCCATTTTCTTCAGCTGAGGTTTTTGTTGAGGAATCTGTATTCTCGAGGAATGTGAGGACACAGGTAATGATTCATCAGATGACATTTTGTACGTGTGAACAGAGTATAGGTGCGATGAATTAGGAGAGGTCATATGTGTTCTCAGATTTGAGGAAATTGAAGAATTTCTTTAACTTGAGGAATTTGACGAGTGAGTTGAGAAATTTGACTAAGCATTCTGATTTTGGGTTCCAGAGTTGTGCAGATTCAAATATTTACACAATAGAGGAATCTCGGGAAGAATTTAGTGGCTTACTGCAATTCATCAAGTGTTCTACACATGGGTGTGCACAGCCGAGAGATTTTCTGAGGAAAACTAATTTCACAAATCTTAACAGAATAAAGAGATCAACATAAGCAGTAAAACTGCATTTAATTACCCTGTGCGAAGAACACGATGAACTGGGGCAGTAAAAGTTGAAGTTCTTCGGTCCAGATCTTTAGTGCCCTAATTTGGCGACTGAAGACAGCTACGGCGGTGGCGGGGAAAGATGTTCCGCAGTCGGCGTGATTCCGGCGACGACGAGGGCGAGGCAGTGAAGCTTTTCCTCACCGGCAACGAAGATGTTAGCGGCGGTGCTAGGTTTTGAGCTCGAGTGGAGAAGACGAGATGGAGGAGGACTGAGGGGGTAAGGGGCTATTTATAGCTAACGTGAAAACGGTCTAAAGCAAAAACTTTGGGCAGAACTGCCCTTGCCCCTTCGTCTCCTCATGACACGTGCTACCCACGATCGAAGAGGTAGAGATCGTGGTTATCCGTTCGTGAGTAGTGGGTGCGGTTACTGTGGTAACGTTTAAAATAAAATTTTGAACTTCGAGGATTTTGTTTCAAAGTACTCAGCTGACAAGGACTCAATGAGGATTTTCAACAAGTGTCAAACATAACATATATGAAGAACGGAGAATAGACTGGATTGAGCTTAGCATAGAGGGGAGTCAGGTCCGATCACATTCACTTAGAAGAAATACCAAATTGAAGACTCAGCTATAAGTTAATGATGATGAGGACAATGAAAGCTCATTATAATACATACATACATACATACACACACACACACACACACACATATATATATAGTCAAATGAAGATCATCACAGAAAGTTTTGAAGATTTTAAAGATTTTGAAGACTTTGAAAATTTTGAGGAATTTGTGTAAAAGTCTCAGATTGAAGTATTTCAACTTTGAAGAAATTACAACTTGAAGAATTTTAAAGTTGGGTGGTGGCCTGACCCACCATATAAGAATGATGATTTCACGCGCCGCGTACAATTGTCGTAGGACCCTGAGAACCAAATTCTTCATTGATTTCTTCACACTTAGATTGATTTCTTCATTGATTGAAGAAAATCGTTACATTGTGTGTTGCACATCTATGTCATCAATTTTGCTTAAATGTCAGGATGTCTGCATGTTTACGAGACATTTGAAGATTGTAGGATATTTAGCTCACACCGCAACTTGCAAAACCTTCTCTCATCCAAGGGCTTTGTGAAGATATCCGCTAGTTGGTCATCAGTCTTCACATGGTCGATGATGATACTGCTCTTGAGTACATGGTCACGAAGAAAATGATGATGAATCTGGATGTGCTTAGTCTTCAAGTGTTGTACCGTGTTGTGGGTGATCTTGATTGCACTCTCATTATCGGAGTAGCAGGGCACATTCTTCATGTTGATGTCGTAGTCTCTTAGGGTTTGCTTCATCCATAGTAGTTGAGCACAACAAGATCCAACATCAGTGTATTCAGCTTCGGTAGTGGAGAGTGATACACAGTTTTGCTTCTTTGAGGGCCAGCAGACTAATGATATTCCAAGGAAATGATATGTTCCTGACGTTGACTTGGGATCCACACGGTCACCAGCATAATCAGAATCAGAATATCCCACGAGATGAAGATTTGAGCCCTTGGGGTACCATAATCCTAGTGTTGGTGTGTGAGCTAGATATCGAACAATATGTTTCACAACCTTATGGTGTGGTTCCTTCGGTTTTGCTTGAAAACGTGCACACATGCAAACACTAAGCATAATATCTAGCTAGATGCACGTAGGTACAATAAAGAGCCAATCATAGAATGATATACCTGCTGATCGACATCTTTACCATCTTTGTCAGTGAGAGGTGGCCGTCGGTAGGCATAGGAATCTTGACACATTTGCATTCACGCGTGCCGAATTTCCTCAGAACATCCTTGAGGTATCTCTCCTGAGATATGAAGGTGCCATTGCGTTGTTGATGAACTTGCAGACCTAAGAAGAATTTCAGCTTCCCCATCATGGACATTTGATATTCTTCACCCACCTTGTAGGCAAATTCATCACTGTAACGTTTGTCAGTACAACCAAAAATAATGTCGTCGACATATATTTGGCACACAAATAGTTCATTATCATATGATTTTGTGAAAAGAGTAGGGTCAAGTGAACCGGGTTTGAAGCCTTCTATGATTGGGTTCCTTGAGGCCATAGAGTGCCCTTTTGAGTCTGATGACTTTGTGAGGATGCTTCGGGTCTGCAAAACCTGGGGGCTGAGCAACATATACTACTTCCTCAAGTTTACCATTGAGGAATGCACTTTTCACATCCATTTGATATAGAGTAATATTGTGATGGTTAGCATAAGCAAGTAATATTCGAATAGCTTCAAGTCTAGCAACAGGTGCAAAAGTTTCATCAAAGTCAATTCCTTCAACCTTCGTGTAGCCTAGGGATACAAGCTGTGCCTTGTTCCTCACAAGTTGACCATCCTCATCTTGCTTGTTTCGGTAGATCCACTTGGTGCCGATGATATTGTGCTTGCGAGGATCTATCTTTTTACGAGTTCCCATACGTCATTTAGCTTGAACTGAAGAAGTTCATCTTGCATGGCTTGAATCCACTCAGGTTCCATGAAGGCTTCAACAACTTTTGAGGGTTTTGTGATAGCCACAAAAGAGGAATTCCCACAAAAGTTAACTAAATGTGAAGCTTTTGAGAGAGTGAGAGGACCTAGCACATTGATGTCATCGAGGATTTTGTCAAGTTATACTTCATTTGCAATGCTTGGGTGAGCTGGTTGAAGACGTTGGTTGGGCTGAGGAATTTGATCTCTAGCATTTTCCTCAGATGCACCTGCTTGAATTTCATCAGTGTTGGGGACGACTTCTTCAACAAGGGGTTGTTATTCAGTAGGAATGATATCTTCAGTAGTTCGAGCTTGATGGCTTCCTCAGGAGTCAATTTATCTGGCACACAAGGCAGTTGCTCTCTTTGCGAGCCGTTAGTTTCACCGAACCACAGATCTATAGTTCCAACAACCTTGTTGTGATAGGTGTTGAAGACTCTGTAGGTGTGCGAGTTCTTCTCGTAAAAGCATAAAACCCTCATGTGCTTTAGGATCAAACTTTGAGCTATGGTGAGGATCTCTAATCCAGCATCTTGCACCGAAGACTTTGGAATAACTAACATTGGGTTTCTTATCAGTGAGGAGTTCATATGAGGTTATCTTGAGGAATTTGTGAAGATACACACTCTTGATGATGTGGCAAGCAGTGTTGATTGCTTCAGGCCAGAAGTGACGACGAGTCTGATAGTCTTCAAGCATTGTCTGAGCCATTTCAACCAGAGTCTTGTTCTTGCGTTCAACAACGCCATTCTCTTGAGGGGTATAAGGACCAGACAATTCGTGAGTAATACCAAGTTCATCAAGATAATCATCAAGACCAGTATTCTTGAACTCTCTCCCATTGTCACTCCTGATGTGTTTGATCTTGACGCCGAAGTTCGTCGAGGCCCTTGAGGAAAATGGTTTGAAGACTTCCTGCACTTCAGTTTTATACAGAATGATGTGTACCCAAGTATAGCGAGAATAGTCATCAACAATGACAAAGCCATATAAAGATGTTGCATTGGTTAGAGTAGCATAATGAGTAGGTCCAAACAGATCCATGTGAAGCAATTCAAACGGATGGGTGGTAGTCATGATAGTCTTCGAGGGGTGTTTGGATCTGCTTATTTTTCAGACTCACAAGCACCATAGAGATGGTCCTTCAGGAATTTGAAGTATTCGATGCCAATGACATGCTTCTTCTTCGCCAGTTGGCAAATTCCTCATGCCTACATGACCAAGTCGTCGATGCCATAGCCAACCGTCTGAGGTCTTTGCTAGTAAGCATGTGGCTGGTTGAGGACCTGTGGAGAAATCAACAATATAGAAATCTCCTCTCCTAAATCCTTCAAAGACTTTGGATTTGTCTGATTCCATGATGACTACACATCTATATTATCCAAAGATGACAATCATATCAAGATAACAAAGCATTGAGACTAACATGAGGTTAAACCCAAGGGATTCGACAATCATGACTTTTTCCATGTGCGGGTCCTTGGATATAGCCACTTTACCAAGTCCCAACACCTTGTTATTAACTTTATCAGCGTAAGTGATTTGATTCAGTGGTGATGGAGTCAGTGGCATATTCATCAATATGATTTTATCACCAGTCTTGTGATTTGTGCAACCACTGTCAAGAACCCACTCTGTATTCTTGGGTTTGTCATCCTACAGATGAATTAGTACATCTTACCATCTCATATGCTTCAGAATTTGGAAGTGTGTTATATCAACTAGAGGGGGGTAAATAGGAGATTTTTAGAATTTCATCACTGAGGAAATTCCTTTTGAGGAAATTCCTCACTGATGACTAACTTACAGCGGAAACAGTAAAGGATCAGAAGTGCAAAGTTTCACAACATCAATTTTTCAGAGTGAAGAATGTGAAAACAGATTGCACTGTGAGCAGGCACGCAGAATACAGATGAGGATTAACTGACGTGAAGAATTTGGGGTTGAGGAAATTCAGAGAAAGTCTTCAGCAAATTCTTCAAACAGTCGCAGTGAAAGTCATCAACACATAATACGAGGAAAGTAAGGAGTTGAGGAATTAGAACCTGTTTCTGAGTGAAGATAGTCATTGATGACCCAGTTCCAACTGCTGTGACAGTCGTACATATGGTTTGGAGCGGCTTGGTATTGAAACCAAAGGACACACAGTCCCGGGACACATAGTCCCTACCGTATTCTCCTTGAGCTAAGGACACACAGTCCTCGCCCAACACCAGTGGTAAGTCTTTAGGGGAGACTTCCAAACTCTCACTAACTTGGTCACCCGGCGATCCACAATTGATTGCTGGAAAGCTCTAGACCATGACGCCTAACCGTCTGGAGGATGCACATTCCTCAAAGGTAAAAGGCTTCAGTCCCACACAGGAACAACTTCTTTAGTGATGCTCAATCACTAGGTTTGGTTTGTGGTTTCGGTGTATGGGGTATTTCCTCACTGATGAATTACTCTCGAAGACTCTGAGGAATTGGGTTGCTCTTATGACAAGTGTCAGTTTCTAACGGAGCAGCCAACCAGCTAGTGGTTGTAGGCGGTGGCTATTTATAGCCTGGGAGCATCCTGACATGATTTGACACTAATGCCCTTAAATAAAATGACCGTTGGAGTGGATAAGACCAATGACTTGGCGTACCTATCAAAACGGTCGGAACCCTCAACTGTGAGAGTCCTCAGGTCACTCGTATTCCTCACTTGAGGCTTTTGGTAGGATTAGGCTTGGGTTGAGCATCATGAGGAAATTCATTCCAAATTGTAACTTCGACCCCCTTTAACAGTACGGTGTTCCTATTACTCAAATGCGAAGAAAATAAAACAGAAAGTGTAAATCTTCATGCTTCAAATTCTTCTGAGTGATTTTCTTCAGGACACACCAGACTTCTCAATATCAGTATCTTCATGAGGAATATCAATTTCATCGCAGATTCCTCGCGATTCATTTCTTCAGCTTCAGACCAATTTCTTCAACTGAAGACATATATTTTTAGGGGTCGATATTCTTCAAATATCTCAAACTTTCTCAATGACTTATAAATCCCGTGTACACTCACAAACACATTAGATACTTAACCTATAAGTCTTCAAACCACCAAAATCACTAAGGGGCACTAGATGCACTTACAATCTCCCCATTTTTGGTGGTTGATGACAATTAGGTTAAGTCTTCAACAGGGATCAAAAATATGAAGTGTAAATACTCATTTGAGGAATTTGAAATCAACATTCAGAGAGACTCCCCCTGAAGATGTGCATATCTTGAGGATTTTGCTTTTCACAGCAAATGCACATTGATGATTTATATCATGGAGATCTCCCCCTGAGTCTTGTAAATCATGCATATATATAACATATCATATGAAGAAAATGAAAATGCATGATGAAAAATGGTATCTGACAAATTCCAGCATGCATGCATTAAAACTTGAGGAATAAGGATGCGAAGAAAAATGTTCAAAAGCGTCAGAGTACCATCGGGCTTAAGTTACAACTCATTACATAAAAACTTCAGAAGAGCCAAGAGTTTGTAACTTAAATATAGTTCATAAGCCCCAAAAATATCCCGCTTGAAGACTAACTCTCAAGTTTCTCCCCCTTTGTCATCAAGTGACAAAAAGGGACAAACGGAGGACTAACGTCCGTGAAGATTTCACTTCGTGGCAGTTGAGGAAGAGCCGTGATGCTTCTTGGGAGTAGTCTTCTTCCTTGGACCGGTAGCAGTGTCGAGATGTTCTTCATCAGTTTCAGCAGTGCAGAATGAAGAAAAGGAGCTGTCTTCAAGGTCTGGCACTGGAATAGGTCTGAACTTCGTCTTGGGAGGCCACGACCATTCAAAGTCTCGCTCAAAGTCCATTTCTTCAAGCTCAGTCTGACTCTTCAGATGTGCAAGTGTAGCCCAGGTGCGATCAAAAACCTCATGCAGATAGTGATGGTTGAGCTTCACAGAGTTCTGCGTTTCAGGGAGGGTTTTCACAATGGCGCCAAACTCGCGTTTGACCCGATTGTGATTGCGATCCACCTTCTGGTGAAGACTGAGGAGGAGCTCTCTTGTATTCATCACGCGAGGAGGAACGGGGCTTGCCGGACGAGTCTCATTATCATCCCATGAAGAATAAGCTTCTGGCTCTCTGAATTGGCCATCAAGGGGTCTAGTGCCTTCTTCAATCACAGATTTGCCTTTTCCTTCAATGGACTCGAAAGTCTTCTTGTTGACCCGGATAGGAGGCATATAACAAACATGGTTTTGGAAATCAGCGTGGAAGTTGATGCATGTCCTTGTCCTGATGAATCTCATGATCCATGGGGCATATATCTTGTGATCAAAAGGACACATAGCATTGTCGGCCAAAGTCCTCAAGAAGAAATCATGGATGTTGATAGGAATACCATGAATGATGTTGAAAAGGATATTCTTCATGAGGCCTACAACATCTTCTACATCATCATGGCCTTTGATCGGCGCGAGCACACTGCAGAGGATTCTGTAAACAGATCTGGGTGTGTATTTGAGCTCGTGGATGAGGAAGGTTGTTCTCGGAGGTTTTCCTTCAGCCAAAGGCTTCATGAGGACTTCCATCATCCCATTTGGCAGCTCACGCTCACCATAAATCTTCACAACCTCATCTGAGGGAATTGGTACATGCAGTTCACGGAGCAGTTCAGTAGCAGGAGCCTTGTAGTGAGTGTTTTGTGTCATCCAATCAAACACCCAAGTGTTAATGTCTTTAGGGTTGCCAGATATGTGAAGAGTGGCATAGAACTGAAGTATTAGCTCGCTGTTCCAGTCAGAGATGTCGGAGCACATTGGGAGTAAACCAGCATCATGGAGTACACTGAGGACTGGCTCCAGGCACGGTATTGCTTCAAGTTCAACATGAGGAATATGCCTGTGCTGGAATATCTTGTTTCGTCCACATAGCACAGAGGCATAGTAATTCATCTGAGTCCTAGTCCAAAACTTCAGATGCCTCATTTGAGGCTTGTCATAGGGGTTCTCTCCAATGAAGTACATGCGTTCTTCAAAGAAGTTTTCCTTTTGAAACTTAGGACGCTTGGAGAATGGTTGAGGCTGAACTGGCTTAAGATTTTGCCGAGGAATAGGAGGGGAGACAACAATGGCAGTCTCTGGGTTGAGCACGATGAATGCATTGTCTTAGTCCGGTGCATTTTCTTCAGCATTTTCCTCAGGGTGAGGAATTTCAGCAGCTGGTACTTCAGGCTGAGGAGATGGTGCTCGCTGGGCGTCAGGCTGAGGGGCTTGCTCTGGCTGTGCATCAGGCTGAGGAATAGCTTCTTCTTGCTTAGTTAGAGGAGTTGGGTCAGCCTGTTCCTCATCTAGAGGATTCTGCTCAGAGCGTTGAATTTCATCAGCTTGAGGATTTTCAGTTTGTTCTTCCTCAGCTGGCTTGGTGGCAGATGCAGTTTCATCAGCTGGTGCAGCTGAAGCTTGAACAGTGTCTTTCTGAGGAATGAAAGGCTGAGGACTGTCGTCTATATGAATCTCCTTGTCAGTGTTTTCCTCAGAGGCGGCATCCTTCATTTCCTCATCTGCCTTTTTTGCTGGATCATCAATGATGACCATTTCATAGGAAGGAGCGACATTCAGGGGCACAGAGTCCAGAGGAGCAATTTCTTCAATTTCTTTGAGGCGCTTGGCCTCTGTTTCTTGTTCTGCTGAGGAGGCCTTTCTCTGTTTGGCTTCCTTCTCAGCAGCCCTGGTTTTCTTCACGTCTGATGCGGACGGAGTCATCTTCTTCACCGTTGTAGTTTTTTGTGAAGGGGTTCTCTTGATAGATTCTTCAGCTCGTATTGAGGAACCAGCTGGAACAGACTCATCAACTTGCTTTGGCGAAGTAGCTGGGTCAGGGGCAGTCTCATCAGCTGCAGCAAATTCATCAGCAGGAGTTTCCATGATGATTTCTTCAATAGCCGGTTCATCCACACGGTGTTCTTGGTGTACTTCCTCTACTTGAGTAGTTTCCTCATCATGAGGAGATTCATCTGCTGGCTCCTTAATCAGGGGCTAAGAAGTTGGTGCTGGGGGTGCAGCCTTCTTATTGTAATCATCAACAGCACTAGTGGCTAGATTGATGAAATTGCTTTTGAGACTCTTACGATCTGACAGCTTGGAGTACTTGTCAGTCAATTTCTTCAGCTCTGCCTGTGTTGATACCAGTGCATCAGGAGTCAATTTGAGGAGATTCTGCTTGAGGAATTTCTCCTTTTTAAGCTTTGCAACTTTGTCCTACTTGGCCTGCTGTTCTTTCCACTTGGCTTCATTGATGAAAGTGGTCACCATGTGGCTGATGCCAGGGGGAAGTTTCATATCTGTAGCGACCCGACTCAAGACGAGTCAAGCCTCTGGTGTTTCCGTACCATCCCAAGATCATGCTGGTACACACTCAGTACATCAATATATATATCAAGAGTTCAATCACACAGCTTTATTAATCGAAATCTCATATCAAGTACTTTATTACAATAATGGATTACAATAAAGTGGCTGAAGGCCATCTCATGAGATATCTAACGAAGACTAGCGGAAGCATCAGGTAGACGAGTTAATCCGACTCTAGGGCATGTCGCTGAGCGTAGATCGTAGCCTCGCTCCTGGTCGGAAAAGTACTCTGCAACATGATACGTTGCAGTCGTGTAGGTCAGCATATGGAATATGCCGGCAAGTCATCAAAGAGAGGGGTAAAAATAATAATCAACTATCTCTACATGCATATTTGGCAGGTGGGGCTATAAGTTTTGCATAAAGCCAATTTTCTCCTACAACAAGAGGGGCTGGAAACAAAATATTACTACATTGTTTGTTGTTAACGAGATGGTTCCGCCAACCAATTCTCGTACCCGAGTTGTTGTTAACACCCACATCATTATTAAGTTGTGTCGAGAGTTCATGGGAATTTCAATGCCTTCGGCTCAAGTTGTCCATGACCGTGGACACGGCTAATCGATTAGGTTTGGGCACTCTGCAGAGTTTTGCACACGTTCCCCACAAGATTTGATCGCCTCCGAGTATGTCCTCGCACTTCAGGGTGTTTGAAGACCGGATGATCAAAACATGGTCTTTCAACGTGTCCCTCTGAATCCCTGTCGGTGCCCATCCATTCCTACCGTTCTTCTACATTTTCTAGCACCGCCTGTCCAGAGTCGCCGCGTTGTCCAACCAAGCCAGAGCCCATAATGAGTTGTGGCTGTGCAGGTAAGCCTTGGGTCTTGAAGCCTCCGTCCGTCTCTTCGAGCCTGGCTGAAGCTTTCCGCAAGATGTCATGGCCGTCTCCAGCATCCTGGGTCATCCACTGGTTTCTCCAGGGAGTCGATCAACCGTCCTTCACCCAGAGTTGCATTGCATCGCGAGGTCTTCAAAATCTTGTCTTAACCAGTCTTGGTTATTTAATCAGCCTCGCATCACTCGTGTTATGCACTCAACCGAAATCCCGTCTACTCAAGCATAGCAATATGAAATTTGTCGTCCCGGGGCCAAGTATCGGGGTTGTTGTGTGCCTACCACATGATACTACAACCTATACTAAAATTTCCAAGTACCTAAGCAGCATGCAATTGGGCAAAGAAAGGTGAAACTACCATGCATTGAAAAACATAGGAGATAGTATGATCAAAATGACTTGCCTTGATGATAGTTGTCTTGATCGAGCGCTTCTAAGTAACAAGCTTCGCACTCCGGGTGATCTACCGATACAAACAAATACACACCATAAGCACTACAATCAATCAACAAGTAAAAATAACATCACAAGTAATAAGTAGCTATGGCCTTAGTGAAAGAATTCACTACACGTCACTAAGGCAGAAACTTGTTTCTGTTAAATCCCCAAGTAAATATATTTAAAAAAATTTGAAACTTATACCACAGTAAGATATAATCACTAGCAAGCAGTAGCAAAAAGAATCAAATAAAAATCATTTTTTAAACTCCTGCAATAAGCAAAATAAGGTTTAAACTAAATCTGATCTAATTCAAATTTGAAAATTTCAAACATAGACAAATTATATGTTTTAAAAACTACAGAAAATTTGTTATCTACTGGAAAAAGAATCAACCTCATTGCATCTCTAGATCAAAAGTTATGATCAGAACAAAATTGAAACTCCCTCTGTTTTCGAATTAAAACAGAAAAATAAAACAAACAGGAAATCCATGTGGCGGCTTCTGATTGGCTGATTGGTGTGCGTTGCAGGGGCTAAACAGCGGACGACCGTTATCTAAAGAAAACTACTCGGCTCAGTTTAAGTGACAGAAAAACCAATCCGGTTTTTTTGTAAGACCCAAAGGGGTATGCACATCTAATCTAACCCATTGATCTAAGATCCTACGGCGGAAAAACAACAAAAAGAAAAACTAGAGGAGGGAGAGGATCTCACCGTGGCTGGGAGGAGCTGGGCAGCTCCGGTGGCTATCCCGGCGAGGGGGGGCTGGTCACCGGCAGGGTGGGGCGGCGGAGGACGGGGCGGTCGGCTCCGGGGCGTCGGGGAGGCAGCAGGGGAGGCGTCAGGGGCGACGGGGAGGCAGCAGGAGCTTCTGCTGGTTCGAGCAGGGCGAAGCTCCGGCGACGTCGAGGGGGCGGCGTGGGGCTCGGGCAGGGCGGCGTGGGGGTGGAACGGGGCGAGGGCGGCTCGGGGCATCGGTTTTTATAGGGGGAGGGGGTAGCCGAGGAGGGTAGGGAATCGGGCCAGCCATGGAAGGTGCGCTGCTTGCTGGAGAAAGGAAAGTCACGGGAGAAGAAAGAAGGAAGGAAGAAGAAGAGGGAAGGAAAAAGAGAGAAGAAAAAAAGAAAGAAAAGAAAAGAAAAGGGGAAAAGGAAAAAAGAAGGAAGGGGTGGCGCTGCGGTTTGCGAGGGATTGGCTTCCTGGCGATGGGGATCTCACCCCAGAATATCTCCCATGTCTCTTTCTTTTAGCAGAAACTAAAACCAAAAAAAGGAAACAAATAAAATAAATAATATAGGATATTATATACCAAAATGATCAGAAAAATATCCTCTACTCGATTAGCATTTTTCCAAGGCAAAAATAAAAACTAAAAAAAAGTGTTTTTTTTCCAGAAAAAATCCCTTATGCTATATTTTCTTTTTGCAATTATTTTCACGATAAAACTTTGGCTTTCTTGGCTCAAAATATTTCAAAAATGCCTCACACTTTGGAGGGTCATTTTCCTCCGCTCTCTCTTGCGTGCAAGAGATTATTTCCCGGCACTTCTCGTGTGAAGAAAAAAAATAGAAATGCAAAAGCAAAAGTCGAAAGAATTCAAATGCAAACTTTATTTAAATCAATATGCATGGATGCTTAGCTACAATGTAAAACATTCCCACTTAGGAAAATTGGGATGTTACAAACCTACCCACCTTAAGATGAATCTCGCCCTCGAGATTCGGGTTGGCTAGAAAATAGGTGCGGGTGGTCTCGACGAAGATCTTCTTCTCGTTCCTAGGTGGCTTCTTCCTCGGTGTGGTGGCTCCACAACACCTTGCAGAACTTGATGATCTTGTTGCGGGTAACTCTGTTGGCAGTCTCGAGAATCTTGACGGGTTTCTCCTCATACGTCAGATAACTGTCAAGCTGTATGGCCTCTAGGGGCACTGTATCTCTCAACGGAACATCAGCCATCCCAGCGTGGCATTTCTTCAACTTGGAAACATGGAAGACATCATGAACTCCGGACAATCCTTCCGGCAGTTCCAGTTTATATGCAACTTCGCCTCTACGTTCAAGAATTTTGTAGGGGCCAATGAATCGGGGTGCTAACTTTCCTTTCACACCAAATCTCTTGATTCCTCGAAGTGGAGACACCCGAAGATATGCTCGATCTCCCACTTCGTATGTTACTTCCTCGCGTTTGCTGTCAGCATAACTTTTTTGCCTGGACTGAGCTATCTTGAGTCGGTCACGAATCAGCTTGACCTTCTCTTCAGAATCTCGGTTGAGGTCGGGACCAAAAAGTTGTCGGTCTCCAACTCCATCCCACATCAACGGTGTTCTGCACCTCCTTCCGTATAGAGCTTCGAAAGGGGCCATCTTCAGACTGGTCCGGTAGCTGTTGTTGTATGAGAACTCAGCATAAGGCAAATTGTCATCCCAACTGGACCCATAGTCTAGTGCACAAGCTCTCAACATGTCCTCCATAATCTGATTGACCCTCTCGGTCTGTCCATCTGTCTGTAGGTGAAAAGCTGTACAGAACTCCAATCTCGTTCCCAAGGTTTCATGCAGTTGGTGCCAAAATTTTGATGTGAACTGAGTCCCTCTATCTGACACAATGCTCTTCGATACTCCGTACAGACATACGATCCTGGTCATATATATCTTGGCCAGCTTGGCACTCGTGTAAGTAGTCTTCACAGGAATGAATTGAGCTACCTTGGTCAAACGATCGACCACAACCCAAATAGAATCATAGCCAGAACGGGTCCTGGGTAATCCTGTGATGAAGTCCATACCAAGCTTTTCCCATTTGCACTCGGGTATCGGCAGGTTATAGCAAACCTGCTGGCTTCTGATGCTTGGCTTTTAGTCACTGACAAACATCACATATTGCTACGAACTCCGCAATGTCTTTCTTCATTCCTGTCCACCAGAAACTTTCTTTCAGATCCAGATACATCTTGGTGTTGCCGGGGTGTATCGAGTACGGGGAATCATGGGCCTCCTGAAGTATGAAATTCCTGAGTTCGGGATCATTGGGCACATAAATGCGATCCTCAAACCATAAAGTTCCGTGTTCATCCTCACGAAAACTTTTAGCCTTCCCGTCTTTCATTTTCTGCTTAATCTCAGCTATCTCCTTGTCTGATTTTTGCGCCTCGTGGATCTTTTCTGTCAAAGTGGACTGAATTTCTAGTGTGGCAACAAATCCTCTTGGAACTATTTCCAATTTGAGCTCTCGGAGGTCATCGGCTAACTCCTGGGGTAATCCTCCTGCCATGAGTGTGTTCACATAACTCTTGCGGCTCAACGCATCGGCTACAACATTTTCCTTGCCTGCGTGATAATGCAATCTCATGTCATAGTCCTTGATCAATTCTAGCCATCGCCTCTGTCTGAGTTTCAACTCCTTCTGTGTGAAGATATATTTCAGGCTCTTGTGATCAGTGTAAACATCACAACTATTTCCGATCAGGAAATGTCTCCAGGTCTTGAGAGCGTGCACTATGGCTGCTAGTTCCAAGTCATGCGTGGCATAATTCAACTCATGGGGTATGAGCTGCCTGGATGCATAGGCTACAACTTTACCTTCTTGCATGAGCACTCCTCCGAGTCCTTGACGAGAAGCGTCACAGTAAACCTGGAAATCCTTCCGAATGTTCGGCAATATCGGCACTAGGGATGTAACCAGACGTTTCTTCAACTCTTGAAAACTGGTGTCATGTTCCTCAGTCCAAACATACTTGGACTCCTTCTTCAACAACTCTGTCATGGGCTTGGCGATCTTTGAGAAATTCTCAATGAACCTCCGGTAATATCCGGCAAGTCCGACGAAACTGCGGATCTCCTTGACTGAAGTGGGTGCTACCCATTCGGTGACTGCTGCGACCTTGGCAGGGTCCACTGTTATTCCTTCTCCTGAGATGACGTCTCCGAGGAATCCGACTTCCTTCAACCAAAACTCACATTTGCTAAACTTTGCATACAGCTTATGCTCTCGAAGTTTCTCCAGAACTAGACGCAGATGTTCCTTGTGTTCCTCCTCGTCCTTGGAGAATATCAGTATGTCATCGATGAACACCACGACAAACTTGTCCAAGTATTCCATAAATACCTTGTTCATCAGATTCATAAAATATGCCGGAGCATTAGTCAGTCCAAATGACATGACCGTGTACTCATACAAGCCGTACCGAGTGGTGAAGGTTGTCTTGGGTATATCCTGTTCACGAATCTTCAACTGATGATACCCGGATCGAAGATCGATCTTGGAGAATATTCGGGCTCCAACTAACTGGTCAAACAGATCATTGATCATCGGCAAAGGGTACTTGTTCTTGATGGTCACCTCGTTCAATGCACGATAATCGACAACCATTCTCAAGGACTTATCCTTCTTTTCAACCAAGAGCACTGGGGCTCCCCAAGGTGAAGAACTTGTGCGAATATACCCTTTGTCCAACAACTCCTTAATTTGCTTCTTGATTTCTACCAAGTCATTTGCGGGCATCCGATAGGGTCTCTTGGATATCGGGGCTGTTCCGGGTAATAGCTCAATCAGGAACTCAATCTCTCTATCAGGTGGCATGCCCGGCAATTCCTCCGGAAATACATCTGGGTATTCCTGTACAATCGGTACTTCCTACTGGACTACTCCCGTGAGAGAGTTTACTCGTTTACTCCGTGTCGGGCGCTGAGACACGTACTTAATCCGCTTTTGCTCGGGGGTGGTGAGCAAAATAGACTTAAGGGCACAATCAATATTCCTTTCATACTTGGCCAACCAATCCATGCCTAGGATAACATCCAATCCCTAGGACTCTAATACGATGAGGTCGGTGGGAAAATTATGATTCCCGATGTTGAGACTCAAAGCATGGGACCCTATCCCGGGTGTCATCATGCCTCCTGGGGAACTGACCTTAATAGGCTCGCTGAGGGTTCTAGTTGGCAAACTATACTTTTCCACAACTACCCTTGATATGAATGAATGCGTTGCACTAGAATCAAAAAGTACCAATACTGGACGTGAATTTAGCAAAAACTTACCAACCACACTATCGGGGTGATCATAGACCTCTTCAACATCAATTTGATTCACCTGAGCTCGAGGAAAAGGATTGGGCTTCTTTGCTGCAGAGTTGCCGTTGCCGTTTCCATTTCCCTGCGTGTTCTAGGGACATTCAGTGGCATAGTGTCCCGTCTTCTGACACTTGAAGCAGGTAATGTGATTCAGATCCTTCTGAGCTGGAGCTGAATGATGCTGAGTGCCAGTACCGCCATTCTTGAAGTTGCTGTTGTTGCGGTGGTTCCCATTTCCTCCATGGTTGTGGCCTCCATGGTTGTGCACTGGGTGGTTATGCTGGACGTGTCCTCCAAAATTACCGGATCTAGTCCCGGTATTCCCTGAATAGGGGGTGTAGCGAGGCTTCTGCTGAGTGCCGGAATTGAACTTTCCATTGCCATACTTCCACTTGCGGTTCTCCATCTGCTGGTGTTTCCCCTCCAAGAAGAGGGCCTTATCTACCAGCTCCTGGTAGTTGTTGAAGTTGGCTATGATCAGCTGAATGCTCAACTCATCATTGAGTCCCTCCAAGAACTTTTCCTGCTTGGCCGCATCATCGACCACATCCCCAGGTGCATAACGGGCGAGCATGCTGAATTCATCGACATACTGAGCCATAGAGCGATTTCCCTGGCGTAAGTTACGAAACTCACGCTTCTTCAGACTCATTGCACCAGCTGAGACATGTGCGGTACGGAAGGCTTGCTTGAACTACTCCCAAGTGACTCCAACAATGGGGTATGTGGTGGTGTAGTTCTCCCACCATGCAGCTGCAGGGCCTTCAAGTTGATGCGCGGCAAAGCGCACATTCTCAGCTTCAGTACAACCAGCAGTGATAAGTTCCCGCTCCATCTTGCGGAGCCAATCATCTACCACAATATGCTCAATGCTGCTGGAGAAAGTCGGAGGGTTCAACCTACGGAAACGGGTGAGATTGTCGGCCTGGGCTGGATGATGGTTGTTGTTATTGTTCTGGTTCTGGATGATCAGCTGCATCATGGTATTCTGTTGCTGAATCAACTGGGTGAGTTTCGGCGGAAAGTTGGAAGCAGGGGCACGTCTCGGAGGCATATGATGTTTGTAGGAGTAATGACACTACCCATATGAAATGCAACAAACAAGTATCACACCACACATTTTATTCAATACCATCACAAAGGTTCACACGGGGATACAAAATTCGATAACCTAAACATCGGCCTAAGCGTTTAACGATAAAATAAATTTGGTGGTCTAGTCTAAGTGTCCTCCTCAGAAAATCATGGTGGTGGGTCCTTCGATGGAGCTTTCTTCATAGTCCTCGTCATTGCTGATCAAGGGGGCTACGTCACCTTTGGGATGAAGGTTCTCGCCCATGTCCAGTTCCTCCTCCAATTCGTGCTCATAGTGGGCTTCCCGGGCTGCTTCTTCGAGTTCGAGTTCGCGGACCGACAGTTGCTTGATCTTCCTGGCGTCCTTGATCACACGATGCTCCAGAGTCCCGCTGTGCTTCTCCAAGGTCTGGGCATAGGACAGGAGAGCGTCCTTGGTCTTGCTTGAGATGATTTCTCCATCTTCTCTTCTCCGGGATACCGTGAATAGGTCCGGTGAAATAGGGCAGCCTCTGTACACTTCCTTGATACGTCCGAGTGCACAATGGACCGCCATGTCCCTTCCGAGAATCCAGTTGGGTGCGATGAACTTGAAGTCCACACGCTCAGTGCGCGGCTCGAATGTCCTTCCGGGAACGTGCACCTCAATCCTGTAGCGTGAATCCTCCGGGTAAGACGAAGTCGGCTTCCCTGTGATAGTCGGCAGAGCAATCCTCAAGTCCTTGGTGATCTGTATCAGCTCCTTTCCGAAAGGCATAGTGGCGTCGGGCTGGCAAAACTCCGTGAACTTAACGGGGATGAAGGTGGCCATCTAAAACATTGTAAAATCGGAGAGAAGTCAGAAATGATCAGAAGAGGAAATAGAGGATTTATAGACATAGGAAAATAGTATTCTTCCTAAGGCTTTTCCATTCCTAGAGGTTACATCCTACGGTCAGCGTGTGCTCTGAATACCATTTCTGTAGCGACCCGACTCAAGACGAGTCAATCCTCTGGTGTTTCCGTACCATCCCAAGATCATGTTGGTACACACTTAGTACATCAATGTATATATCAAGAGTTCAATCACACAACTTTATTAATCGAAATCTCATATCGAGTACTTTATTACAATAATGGATTACAATAAAGTGGCTGAAGGCCATCTCATGAGATATCTAACGAAGACTAGCGGAAGCATCAGGTAGACGAGTCCATCCGACTCCAGGGCATGTCGCTGAGCGTAGATCGTAGCCTCACTCCTGGTCGGAAAAGTACTCTGCAACATGATACGTTGCAGCCGTGTAGGTCAGCATATGGAATATGCCGGCATGTCATCAAAGAGAGGGGTAAAAATAATAATCAACTATCTCTACATGCATATTTGGCAGGTGCGGCTATAAGTTTTGCATAAAGCCTATTTTCTCCTACAACAAGAGGGGCTGGAAACAAAATATTACTACATTGTTTGTTGTTAACGAGATGGTTCCGCCAACCAATTCTCGTACCTGAGTTGTTGTTAACACCCACATCATTATTAAGTTGTGTCGAGAGTTCAGGGGAATTTCAATGCCTTCGGCTCAAGTTGTCCATGAACGTGGACACGGCTAGTCGATTAGGTTTGGGCACTCTGCAGAGTTTTGCACACGTTCCCCACAAGATTTGATAGCCTCCGAGTATGTCCTCGCACTTCAGGGTGTTTGAAGACCGGATGATCAAAACATGGTCTTTCAACGGGTCCCTCTGAATCCCTGTCGGTGCCCATCCATTCCTACCGTTCTTCTACATCTGCTAGCACCGCCTGTCCAGAGTCACCGCGTTGTCCAACCAAGCCAGAGCCCGTAATGACTTGTGGCTGTGCAGGTAAGCCTTGGGTCTTGAAGCCTCCGTCCATCTCTTTGAGCCTGGCTGAAGCTTTCCGCAAGATGTCATGGCCGTCTCCAGCATCCCGGGTCATCCACTGGTTTCTCCAGGGACCCGATCAACCGTCCTTCACCCAGGGTTGCATTGCATCACGAGGTCTTGAAAATCTTGTCTTAACCGATCTTGGTTATTTAATCAACCTCGCATCACTCGTGTTATGCACTCAACCGAAATCCCTTCTACTCAAGCATAGCAATATGAAATTTGTCGTCCCGGGGCCAAGTATCGGGGTTGTTGTTGCCTACCACATGATACTACAACCTATACTAAAATTTCCAAGTACCTAAGCAGCATGCAATTGGGCAAAGAAAGGTGAAACTACCATGCATCGAAAAACATACGAGATAGTATGATCAAAATGACTTGCCGTGATGATAGTTGTCTTGATCGAGCGCTTCTAAATAACATGCTTCGCACTCCGGGTGATCTACCGATACAAAAAATACACACCATAAGCACTACAATCAATCAACAAGTAAAAATAACATCACAAGTAATAAGTAGTTATGGCCTAAGTGAAAGAATTCACTACACGTCACTAAGGAAGAAACTTGTTTCTGTTAAAACCCCAAGTAAAGATATTTAAAAAAAATTGAAACTTATACCATAGTAAGATATATTCACTAGGAAGCAGTAGCCAAAAGAAGCAAATAAAAATCATTTTTTAAACTCCTGGAATAAGCAAGACAAGGTTTAAACTAAATCAGATCTAATTCAAATTTGAAAATTTCAAACATAGACAAATTATATGTTTTTAAAAACTACAGAAAATTTGTGATCTACTAAAAAACGAATCAACCTCATTGGATCTCTATATCCAAATTTATGATCAGAACAAAATTGAAACTCTCTCTGTTTTCGAATTAAAACAGAAAAATAAAACAAACAGGGAATCCACGTGGCGGCTTCTGATTGGCTGATTGGTGTGCGTTGCACGGGCTAAACAGCGGACGGCCGCTATTTAAAGAAAATTACTCGGCTCAGTTTAAGTGATAGAAAAACCGATCCGGTTTTTTTGTAAGACCCGAAGCGGCATGCACATCTAATCTAACCCTTTGATCTAAGATCCTACGGTGGAAAAACAACAAAAAGAAAAACTAGAGGAGGGAGAGGATCTCACCGTCGCTGGGAGGAGCTGGGCAGCTCCGGTGGCTATTCCGGCAAGGGGGGGCTGGTCGCCGGCAGGGTGGGGCGGCGGAGGACGGGACGGTCGGCTCCGGGGCGTCGGGGAGGCAGCAGGGGAGGCGTCCGGGGCGACGGGGAGGCAGCAGGAGCTTCTGCTGGCTCGAGCAGGGCGGAGCTCCGGCGACGTCGAGGGGGCGGCGTGGGGCTCGGACAGGGCGGCGTGGGGGTGGAACGGGGCGAGGGCGGCTCGGGGCGTCGGTTTTTATAGGGGGAGGGGGTGGCCGAGGAGGGTAGGGAATCGGACCAGCCATGGAAGGTGCGCTGCTTGCTGGAGAAAGGAAAGTCACGGGAGAAGAAAGAAGGAACGAAGAAGAAGAGGGAAGGAAAGAGAGAGAAGAAAAAAGAAAGAAAAGAAAAGAAAAGGGAAAAGAAAAAAACAAGAAGGAAGGGGTGGCGGTGCGGTTTGCGAGGGATTGGCTTCCTGGCGATGGGGATCTCACCCTAGAATATCTCCCGTGTCTCTTTTTTTTAACACAAACTAAAACGGAAAAAAGGAAACAAATAAAATAAATAATATAGGATATTATATACCAAAATGATCAGAAAAATATCTTCTACTCGATTAGCATTTTTCCAAGGCAAAAATAAAAACTAAAAAAAAATGTTTTTTTTAGAAAAAATCCCTTATGCTATATTTTCTTTTTGCAATTATTTTCACGATAAAACTTTGGCTTTCTTGGCTCAAAATATTTCAAAAATGCCTCACACTTTGGAGGGTCATTTTCCTTCGCTCTCTCTTGCGTGCAAGAGATTATTTCCCGACACTTCTCGTGTGAAGAAAAAAAATAGAAATGCAAAAGCAAAAGTCGAAGGAATTCAAATGCAAACTTTATTTAAATCAATATGCATAGATGCTTAGCTACAATGTAAAATATTCCCAATTAGGAAAATTGGGATGTTACAAAATCATCAAGCGGAGTGTTTGTGTCCTCATATCACATGTTGATGTAGTCAAGGAGGACCTTGGGGTCCATTGCCAGAGGAATAGTACTGCCTGATGCTTGAGCTACTCTTTCCTGCTTGTTTCTGATGATTGCTTGCAGGGTTTGATCATCAAATTCATCACTGCCCTCTGATGCAGACGGGACGGTGATGATTTTGCTGGGGCTTGGCAGAGTTGCACGTTCAACAGATACCTGAGTCTTCGCAGGAGGTGTTGAAGACTTTGTCCCCGAGCTGGTTGCAGCTGGGAGTGAGGAGCTGGAGCTGGCGGTCATAGGCTTCATGACTTGCTTCTGTACTGGTTTCTCTTGAGGCTTTGGTGGTGGTGCTGAGGATTTTGAAGCTGAGGAGATTGGTACTGAGGGCTTTGGCGCTGATGGTTTTGGTGTTGAAGGTTTTGGTGCTGAGGGTTTTGTGACAGAAGCCTGAGCAGACTTCTCTTGAGGCTTTGGAGCCCTTGGCTTTGACGGCACAGACTGCATTTGAGGAATCTCGGAGCCAGAAGTTTCTGCGGCAGAGGAAGTAGCAGCAGCTGAGGATTCATTGAATTTCCTCACTGCAGTTTCTGCCTTCTTCTTGAGCTTAGCAAGATGCTTTTCCTTCTCATCTGGATAGTCATCAATTGTCATGAGGCTTGTGGGATGTGCTAGTTGATGATCCTCAAGTGGGGCCCGTCTGCCAGGGGGCTTCAGAGCGAATTTCTTCGCATACTTGGGAGTCACAAACCTGTATTCCTTCCATTCCTTCGCCCATCGGCATTCTATCTTCTGCAGCTTTATCTTTCTCTTGGCCATTGTCTCATTTTCATCAAGCGTGCAATAGTCCAAGTAAATATCCTCAGGGATATCCACAACTGTGTTTTGCTCAAGTTTCTTTCCTCCCTTCTGTTTTCTGTCATCCTCCATTTTCTTCAGCTGAGGATTTTGCTGATGAGATTGAACTCTTGAGGATTCTGATGAGACTTGAAGATTTTCTACCAGAAATGCTGCAAATGAGTTAATGTGATGAGAACCGAGAGATTCATCAGCTGACATGTGTGTACCTATGAACAGAGTATAGTTGCGAGGAATTTGGAGAGGTCATATGCGTTCTCAGATTTGAAGAAAATGAAAAAGTTTGATAGTTGAGGAATATAACAAGTGGTTGAGGAATTTGCCTAAGCATACTGTTCTTGGGTTCCAGAGTTGTACAGATCCGAAAATTCGCACAATTGAGGAATCTCATGAAAATCTTAGATGCTTAGCATAGTTCATCAATGATGTGGTGATAGGCAGTGTTTGAGGAATTAAGTGCTTATCGATTCTTGAGGAAAAACAGATTTTACATAGAAGATGTAAGTTTTAGATCTAAGTTGCTGTAAAAATGGGATTTATTTACCCTGGAAGGTGCGCACAAAGAACACAGAAAGGTGTGTAGAGAAGCTCTTCGTTCAGGTGTCCAATGCACCCTAACCCGGCGACAGAGGACGTCTACGGCGGCAGCGGACGAAGATGGTCCGACTCCGGCGTGATTCGGGCGACGGAGAAGTCGAGGCAGTGAAGCTCTTCCTCACCGGCGTCGAGACTACCAGCGATGGCGCTAGGGTTTGGTGGTTTTTGCTGTGGCAGGAGAGTGATGGAGCGAAGAAGAGTATGCCGAGGGGGATAAGGACATATTTATAGAGAAAAGTTACTGTTGGCGCAAAAATTTCGGACCAAATAGCCCCTCCCTCTACGTCTCCGCAGGACACGTGTAGCTCCCGAACAGTGCGGTGGAGATAGTGGAGATCGTGGTTATCCGATCGTGGGAAGTGGGGTTCAGTTACTGTGTATTAAAGAAACAATTTTTGAAGATTTGAGGATTTTCGTTACAAAATCATCAGCTGACAAGGACGCAGTGAGGATTTTGAACAAAGTTTCAAGTAGAACGCATATGAAGAATTGAATAGACTGGATGAGTATAGCATAGAGGGAAAGTAGGGTCCGATCACATTCACTTAGCAGAAATGTTAACTTGAAGAAATAGCTATAAGTGAATGCCGTTGAGGATTTGAAATCTCAGTCTATATAGTCAAATGAAAGTCATCAAGTGTTTTTGAAGATTTTGTGATAAATCATCACAATGAAGAACAACTGTTTTGAAGAAAAACACATTTTGAGGAAATAGAACATTTGAAGAAAATCAACTTGAGGAATTTCACATTGGGCGGTGGCGTGGCCCACCATATAAGAATGTTGATTACAGACGCCGCGTACAATTGTCGTAGGGCCGTGAGAATCAATTTCTTCGTTGATTTCTTCACACTGAGAGTGACATTCTTCATCAGTTGAAGAAAATCGATTCATCATGTGTTGCACATCTAAGTCCTCAATTTTGCATAAGTGTTAGGATGTGTGCATGTTTTTACAAAACATTTGAAGATTCTAAGATATTTAGCTCACACCGCAACTTGCAAAACCTTTTCTCGTCCAAGGGCTTAGTGAAGATATCTGCCAATTGATCATCAGTTTTCACATGGTCGATGAGGATATTGCCCTTGAGGACATGGTCCCGAAGAAAATGATGACGAATCTGGATGTGCTTGGTCTTCGAGTGCTGTACTGGGTTGTATGCAATCTTGATAGCACTCTCATTGTCACAGTATAGAGGCACATTCTTCATGTTGATGCTGTAGTCCTTGAGGGTTTGCTTCATCCATAGTAATTGAGCACAGCAAGAACCAGCAGCAATGTACTCAGCTTCGATAGTGGAGAGTGATACGCAGTTCTGCTTCTTTGAGGACCAGCAAACTAGTGATCTTTCGAGGAAATGGCATGTGCCAGAAGTTGACTTGCGATCCACATGGTCACCAACATAGTCAGAATCAGAATACCCTACCAGATGAAGATTTGAGCCCTTGGGATACCATAATCCTAGTGTTGGTGTGTGAGGTAAGTATCGAAGAATATGTTTCACAGCCTTATGGTGTGATTCCTTCGGTTTTGCTTGAAAACGTGCACACATGCAAACACTAAGCATTATATCTGGCATAGATGCACATAGATACAATAAAGAACCAATTATAGAACGATATACCTGCTGATCGAAATCTTTACCATTTTCATCAGTGCCGAGGTGGCCGTTGGTAGGCATTGGAGTCTTGGCTCCTTTGCATTCATGCATGTCGAATTTCCTCAGAACATCTTTGAGGTATTTCTCCTGTGATATGAAGATTCCATTGCATTGTAGACGAATTTGAAGACCTAAGAAGAATTTCAGCTCCCCCATCATGGACATCTGATATTCTTCACTCATCATGTAAGCAAATTTGTCACTGTATCGTTTGTCAGTACAGCCAAATATGATATTATCGACATATATTTGGCACACAAATAGCTCATTATCATAGGATTTAGTGAAAAGAGTTGAATCGAGTGAACCAGGTTTGAAGCCTTTCTTCATGAGGAATTCCTTCAATGTATCGTACCATGCCCGAGGGGCTTGCTTGAGACCATAAAGACCCTTTTTGGGTCTGAAGACTTTGTCTGGATTCTTTGGATCCTCAAAACCTGAGGGCTGAGAAACATATACTTCTTCCTCAATCTTACCATTGACGAATGCACTTTTCACATCCATTTGACATAAGATGATGTTATGATGATTAGCATAAGCAAGTGGTATTCGAATAGCTTCAAGTCTAGCAACAGGTGCAAAAGTTTCATCGAAATCTATTCCTTCAACCTAGGTGTAGCCTTGGGCTACAAGTCGTGCCTTGTTCGTCGCCACTTGACCGTCCTCATCTTTCTTGTTTCGGAAAATCCACTTGGTGCCGATGATGTCGTGCTTGCGAGGATCTGGTCGTTTGATGAGCTCCCATACGTCATTCAGCTTGAATTGAAGAAGTTCGTGTTGCATAGCTTGGATCCACTCCGGTTCCAAAAAAGCCTCAGCAACTTTTGAGGGTTCTGTGATGGATACAAAGGATAAATGCCCACAAAAGTTAACTAAGTGTGAAGCTTTTGAGCGAGTGAGAAGACCTAGCGCGTTTATGTCGTTGAGGATTTTGTCAAGTTCTATTTCATTTGCAATCCTCGGATGAGCTGGTTGAGGATTTTGTCTTGGCTGAGGAAGTGGTTCTGGTGCAATTTCCTCAGGAGCATCTTCTTGATTTTCATCAGTGATGGGGATCGTTTCTTCACCAATTTCCTTAGTGGGGACAATGTCTTCAGTAGGCTTGAGCTTTATTGCTTCCTCAGGAGACAGCTTATCTGGATCAGAAGGCAATTGCTCTCTTTGCGAGCCATTAGTTTCATCGAACCACACATCTACAGTCTCAACAACTTTGTTGTGATAGTTGTTGAAAACTCTGTAAGTGTGCATGTCCTTTCCATAACCGAGCATAAAACCTTCATGTGCCTTAGGTGCAAATTTTGAGCTATGGTGAGGATCTCTAATCTAGTATTTTGCACCGAAGACTTTGAAATAACTTACATTGGGTTTCTTGTTAGTGAGGAGTTCATATGAGGTTTTCTTGAGGAATTTGTGAAGATATACCCTGTTGATGATATGGAATGCTGTGTTGATTGCTTCAGGCCAAAAGCGACGAGGAGTCTGATATTCTTCAAGCATAGTTCTTGCCATTTCAATCAGAGTCCTGTTCTTCCTTTCGACGACACCATTCTGCTAAGGAGTATAAGGAGCAGATAATTCATGAGTAATACCAAGTTCATCAAGATAATCATCAAGACCAGTGTTTTTGAACTCAGTTCCATTATCACTCCTGATATGTTTGATCTTGATGCCAAAGTTCGTCGAGGCCCTTGAAGAAAATCGTTTGAAGATTTCCTGCACTTCAGTTTTATACACTATGATATGCACCCAAGTATATCTGGAATAATCATCAACTATGACGAAGCCATATAAAGATGCTGCATTGGTTAGTGTGGCATAATGAGTAGGTCCAAATAAATCCATATGAAGCAATTCGAATGGACGTGTAGTGGTCATGATAGTCTTCAAGAGATGCTTGGATCTGGTCATTTTCCCAGATTCACAAGCACCGCAGAGATGATTCTTGAGGAATTTGACTGATTCAATTCCGATGACATGCTTCTTCTTCGTGAGCGTGTGCAAATTCCTCATGCCTGCATGACCTAGTCTTCGGTGCTACAACCATCCTTCTGAGGTTTTTGCTAATAAGCAAGTGGCTGGTTGAGGACCTGTAGAGAAATCAACAATGTATAAATCCCCTCTTCTTACACCTTCGAAGACTTTGGATCTGTCAGATTCCATGATGGCTACACATCTATATCTACCAAAGATAACAATCATATCAAGATCACAAAGCATCGAGACTGACATGAGGTTAAAACCAAGGGATTCAACAAGCATCACTTTGTCCATATGCCTATCCTTGGAAATAGCCAGTTTGCCAAGTCCCAATACCTTGCTTTTACGTTTGTCAGCATATGTGATTTGCTTCAGAGGTGATGGAGTTAGTGGCATATTCATCAGTAAGCTTTTATCACCAGTCATGTGATGTGTGCAGCCAGTATCAAGAACCCACTCACTATTCTTGGGTTTGTCATCCTGCAGAGGAATTAGTACAGCTTACCATCTCATATGCTTCAGATTTGAAGAATATGATACTAATTTCATCAGATCAATAATTTCATCATAACAGAAATGTAAGGACGTGTGAAATATTTCTATTTCATCAATCATTAGCTTGTATCCTAACAAGCATTTCTTCAGGTCTCCTCAAATTCTTCAAATGATAATTTTCATCTGGAGACCTGACCTGCAGAAGTGATTAGTTCGATTTCTTCACCACCCACATCTGAAGGGGTGGCAAAGCATTCATCATCCTTCGAGCACCATATGAGAAAGGTGGCATTGAGGCCAATGCACTTCTCTTAACAGTAGGGGGATTAAAGTACTCATATGAATATGCAGAGAACTGGTTAGAGGATTTATGAACATAATGATTTGAGGAGTAACGCTCATATTCATATTCCTTGTAGTTTCCCTGCATGTTAGACGCATTAGCACGGGTACGAGCATGGTTTTGACTAGTTGAGGATTTTGATCCTCTAGAAGACTTTGGTCCTCCTGAGGAATTTGATCTGGGGTTCAGATTCTTCAGTGGTGGTGTCATGAGGACATTCACCTGAAGATTTTCAAGACAGCTTTTGGGAACCCAGATTTTCCTCGGGGGAGGGCCATTCCTGCAGTTAGTTCCAACATACCGAGCAAATACTTCACCAGGTTGATTTTTGAACAGTTTACAGTTGGAGTCAAATGACTCATCTGAGGAATAGGATAATTCACATGAAAAGCCAGTTAGATTAGATGGATCAAAAGGAGGCCCAGTAGCAGCAACCCATGAGGTTTTGGGATACTGCTCAGTTTCCAATAAGATCCATCAGCATTTAATTTCCTCTCAAAGGCAATTCCTTCTTTCCTCGGGTTCCTGTTCAAGATCTGCTTTTTGAGCACATCACAAAGGGTTTGATGTCCTTTGAGGCTTTTGTATATGCCTGTCACGTACAATTCCTTCAACCATGCATTTTCATCAGTAACATTTGTGTTTTCCTCAATTGAGGAAATAGACACGAAAAGTGCAGTTGAAGAATTTGTAGCAATAGTAGCATTTGATGATTCTGGTGAGGAATTAGCAGTTTCGCGTTCAATGCATTTAAGACATGGAGGAATGAATTCAACTTGACCAGCGCTGATCTGTGAGCTAGTAATGAATCATTTTCCATACGAAGATCATCATGAGACATCCTCAGCTTCTCAAGATCAAGCTTCCTTTGAAGAAATTCATAGGAAAGCTTCTCATGATCAGTGAGGAGTGTATCATAACGATCCTGAAGATTATCAAATCTAGACTGAAGACTTTTCACATCTTCAGTGAGGATTTGGGTAAGGTTCATTTCATCATTCAACAGATCATCACTTTTATCTAGAAGTTTCTGAAGCTTTTCCAGGGCAGTTTGTTGTTTAGTGGCAATGATAGCAAGTTTACTGTAACTGGGTTTCTTATAATCATCAGGTTCATAGTCACTTGAATCAGAGGAGGAGGCATTATTTGGTACCTTTGAACCCTTTGCCATGAAGCAATAGGTTGGAGCGAAGTCATCAGTATGGATGGTGCAATCATTTTCTTCAAGATTGAAGATTGACTTGCTGACGAAAGTGGTTGCCAGTGCAAGCCTAGCCTGTCCAGATTCTGAGTCTTCATCAGAACTCTCTTCTTCATCACATTCCTCTAATTCTGCCTCGAAGTCCATTTCCTTGCCAATAAGTGCCCGAGCCTTTCTGAAACTAGTCTTCTTGTGTGATGAGGGCTTTGAAGATGAGGATTTTGAAGATTTCTTCTTCTTCTTCGAGTCATCAGAACTGTCATCCTTGTATTTCTTATTCTTTGATTCCTTTCCCCAACGGGGACAATCAGCAATGTAATGACCTGATTTCTTGCACTTGTGGCAGGTTCGTTTCTTGTAGTCCTCAGATGAAGATTCTGATTTCCTCATGTCTCTTCTTGAGAGTTTGCCGAACTGGCCACGTCGTGTAAATATCTGGAATTTCCTCACGAGCATTGCAAGCTCCTGTCCAAATTCTTCAGGGTCACCAATGCTGTCATCTGTGTCTTCTTCTTTAGATGAGGAAATTGCTCTAGCCTTCAGTGCACGTGGTCTGGAATAGCTTGGTCCATATAGATCTCTCTTTTCTTCTAGCTGGAATTCATGAGTATTTAGCCTTTCAACTATATCAGCTGGATCAAGCATCTTGTAGTCTGGTCTTTCTTGTATCATCAGAACTAAAGTATCAATGAAGAATCCAAAGATCTCAGCAGTTTCTTCACAACTTCGTGATCAGTGATGTCTCGAGCTCCTAGTGCTTGCAGTTCATTTGATATGCCAGTGAGGCGATCAAAGGTGTCTTGGCAGCTTTCATTGTCATGTCTCTTGAAGCGATTGAAGAGATTGCGAAGAACATCAACACGAGAGTCACGCTGGGTTGATACTCCTTCATTTACCTTGCACAATCTCTCCGAGATCAGTGTTGTAGAGCCCAAAGCACTTACTCTTCCAAACGGGCTTGGACTTAGATGGCCACAGATGATATCCTTTGCTTGAGAATCGAGTTGCTTGAATTTCTTCACATCAGCAGTAGAGACACTAGCAGAGATGATGGGGACGCCATGTTCCACAATATACCAGAGATCATTATCAATAACTTGTAGATGCATTTGCATTTTGTTCTTCCAGAAGGGAAAGTTCTTTCCTTCATAGGTAGGACATGCTACAGTCACCTTAAACATGCATGCAGTCGACATAACTAAAACTCCAGGTGGTTAAACCAAAATCACACAGAACAAGGGAGTACCTTGCTCTGATACCAATTGAAAGTGCGTTATATCGACTAGAGGGGGGTGAATAGGAGATTTTTAGAATTTCATCACTAAGGAAATTCCTTTTGAGGAAATTCCTCACTGATGACTAACTTACAGCGGAAACAATAAAGGATCAGAAGTGCAAAGTTTCCCAACAGTAGTTTTTTAGAGTGAAGAATGTGAAAACAGATTGCACTGTGAGCAGGCACGTAGAATACAGATGAGGATTAACTGACGTGAAGAATTTGGGGTTGAGGAAATTCAGAGAAAGTCTTCAGGAAATTCTTCAAACAGTCGCAGTGAAAGTCATCAACACATAATATGAGGAAAATAAGGAGTTGAGGAATTAGAACCCGTTTCTTAGTGAAGACAGTCGTTGATGACCCAGTTCCAACTGCTGTGAAAGTCGTACATCTGGTTTGGAGTGGCTTGGTATTGAAACCAAAGGACACACAGTCTCGGGACACACGGTCCCTACCGTATTCTCCTTGAGGTAAGGACACACAGTCCTCGCCCAACACTCGTGGTAAGTCTTCACGGGAGACTTCCAAACCCTCACAAACTTGGTCACCCGGCGATCCACAATTGACTGCTGGAAAGCTCTAGACCATGACGCCTAACCGTCTGGAGGATGCACAGTCCTCAAAGGTAAAAGTCTTCAGTCCCACACAGGAACAACTTCTTGAGTGATGCTCAATCACTAGGTTTGGTTTGTGGTTTCGGTGTATGGGGTATTTCCTCACTGATGAATTACTCTCGAAGACTCTGAGGAATTGGGTTGCTCTTATGACAAGTGTCAGTTTCTAATGGAGAAGCCAACCAGCTAGTGGTTGTGGGTGTGGCTATTTATAGCATGGGAGCATCCCGACATGATTTGACACTAATGCCCTTAAATAATATGAATGTTGGAGTGGATAAGACCAATGACTTGGCGTAGCTATCGAAACGGTCGGAACCCTCAACTGTGAGAGTCCTCATGTCACTTGTATTCCTCACTTCAGGATTTTGGTAGGATTAGGCTTGGGTTGAGCATCATGAGGAAATTCATTCCAAAGTGTAACTTCGACCCCCTTTAACAGTACGGTGTTCCTATTACTCAAATAAGAAGAAAATAAAACAGAAAGTGTAAATATTCATGCTTAAAATTCTTCAGAGTGATTTTCTTCAAGACACATCGGACTTCTCAATATCAGTATCTTCATGAGGAATATCAATTTCATCGCAGATTCCTCGCGATTCATTTCTTCAGCTTCAGACCAATTTCTTCAACTGAAGACATATATTTTTAGGGGTCGATATTCTTCAAATATCTCAAAATTCCTCAATGACTTATAGATCCTGTGTACACTCACAAACACATTAGATACTTAACCCATAAGTCTTCAAACCACCAAAATCACTAAGGGGCACTAGATGCACCTAAAGATTTTCCTGGGGTTCTGGTTCTTCACTCGCGGTGTCATGAGAACATCGACACGAGAGCCACACTGTGTTGAGACTCCCTCGTTGACTTTGGACACCCTATCCCAGATAAGCTTAGCTGTGCCCAAAGCACTCACTCTGCCATACTGACCTTTGCTGAGATGACCACATATGATATTCTTCGCTTGCGAGTCAAGTTGCTTGAACTTCTTCACATCAGCGACATAGATAGTAGCAGTGAGGGAATGCCATTTTCCGCAATATACCATAGATCATTTTCAATTTCCTGAAGATGCATTTGCATCTTGGTCTTCTAGTTGTGGAAGTCCTTTCCTTTGAAGATAGGACATCCTCCAGTAACCTTGATCATACCTGCAGTCGACATAACTAATACTCCAGGCGGTTAAACCAAAATCACACAGAACAAGGGAGTACCTCGCTCTGAGACCAATTGAAAGTGTCTTATATCGACTAGAGGGCAGGGTGTTGAACAGGAGATTTTTACTATTTCTTCACTGAGGAAATTCCTAGTGAGGAAAGTCCTTCGTCATGAACTGAGTGCAGCGGAAGTGGAAGCAAATTAGGGGCGCGAAAACATCTACAACAAAGTACTCAACGAGATTTCAGATATTCGGTTTGCACGGGTCACAAGTACATGATAAGCAGGTGAAGATTAACTCAGGTGAAGAATTTGAGGTTGAGGAAATTCAGAGAAAGTATTGAAACAAATTCTTCAAATAGTTCAGATGAAAGTCTTCGGCATACAATTGAGGAAATGAAAGAGTTGAAGAAATAGAACCCGTAGCTTAATGAAGACAGTTGTTGATGACCCAGTTCCAACTGCTGTGATAGTTGTACGTCTGGTTCGGAACGGTTGGTATTGAAACCAAAGGACACACAGTCCCGGGACACACAGTCCCTACCATATTCTCCTTGAGCTAAGGACACACAATCCTCGCCTAACACTCGTGGTAAGTCTTGCGGGCATACTTCCAAACCCTCACAAACTCGGTCATCCGACGGTCCACAATTGACTGCTGGATGCTCTAGACCATGACGCCTAGACGCATAGAGGATGCACATTCCTCAAAGGTAACAAGTGGCGGTTTCACACAGGAATAACTTCTTCAGTGATGCTCAATCACTTGGGTTTTGGTTCGGGTTTGGTGTTTGGGGTATTTCCTCACTTGATGACTTCCGCTCGACGACTTTGAGGAATTTGGGTTGCTCTAAATAACTGGTGTCAGTTTCTCTCGGAGCAGCCAACCAGCTAGTGGTTGTGGGGGCGGCTATTTATAGCCTGGGAGCATCCCGACATGATTTGACATAAATCCCTTTAATAATATGACCATTGGGTGGAAAAGATCTGTGTCAGGTGGCGCGTGACGCGGCAACGGTCGGAACTTTCAACTGTGAAAGTCCTCATGTCTCTCATATTCCTAACTTTGAGGATTTGGTAGATTTAGGCTTGGGTTGAGTATCATGAGGAAATTCGTTCTGTAGTTTTACCTCGACCCCCTTTAACAGTACGGTGTTCCTATGACTCAAGAGTGAAGAGAATGAAACAGAAAGAGTAAATCTTTATGCTTCAAAGTCTTTAGAGTGTTTTCTTCAGGACACACTGAATTCCTCATCTTCAATATCTTCATGAGGAGTATCAACTTCTTCACGATTTCTTTGGGATCAAAGCCCTCGAGGAATGACTAAAGTCTTCACCCAAACACATTTATTTTTAGGGGTCGATATTCATCGAATAACTCAAACTCCTCAGCGACTTATAGAGCCTGTGTACACTCACAAACATATCAGTCTCTTAACCTATAAGTCTTCAAACCACGAAAATCACTAAGGGGCACTAGATGCACTTACAAGACTTCCATCTTTAAGCCGAGCCATCCTATCCCCGATGGATCCCTCGAAAAACTTCTTCACTACACAAAGCTGAAATACACGAAACAAAACTAAGGCACGATGCCATGTTAATTAATTCATTCACACACAAGCCAACATCAAGTCTTCATCAGAAAATATCATACCCTCCCATTCTGCGTCTAGATGCCATGTAGGAAGCACACATTGCCTAGGCCGTTAAATTTGCCGAAGGCCACGTTGAACCTTGTCGAGAACACCTACAACTAGTCATCCCTGACCTGGTGCAACATCTTCATGTCAAACTCGTGGTACAGGTTATAATACTTTGTCTCTTGTGGTGCATCGCTATCCAAGCATTCACGAAGAGGCGTCTCCCTATCCGGTGCATCGGATTCGGCACCACCAGGTTGATCCACATGCTTATATGAGAGTAACCAATACGAACCTTGGAAGAAACGGATGTCAACATCGAGGAACTGCTAGGACCAGGAGGAGGAATCATGTAGGTCTAGGGAGCGGACCACCAGGGCACCGCGACTTCTATGCTCTCAGATCAGGTTGTCGGCGTCCGATGTCAGCATAGGAGGACGCCGTTGGCACGCACTCACGTCTTTCCGTGTGGCAACAGAGGTAGACCAGCGGGCAGAGGCGCTGCCTCGTGCACACATCCTTCTATGGGGCAGTGGATCGGCGGGCAGTGGCGGCAGGGGCTCTCCTATATTTTTGGGGTAGCAAAGGAGGACCGATGGAGGGCTGCTAACGCTTGCACTTGTTCGCGGGGAGGCGACGGAGGATGGACGACTGATACGTCCCAAACGTATCTATAATTTCTCCTTGTTCCATGATCTTTTGGATGACATTGTTATATGTTTTTCTACACTTTTATATCATTTTACACATATTTGGACTAACCTACTAACTCAGTGCACCCAGTGCGAGTTTCTGTCTGCTGATGTCTATTTTGCAGGGGCTTTTACCCAATTTTCCGATGCCCGAAAAAATCCAGAAAAAATATATAAAAAATCAGCGAAACAGAAGCTTCAGATCACCGAAGGATGGCCACGTGCCTCCCAGGTGGCCTGCTGGCGCGGCCAGGATCTAGGCCGCACCAGGAGGTCGCCTCGGTGGGTCCCACCTCCTCCGGTGCCCTCCTTTGGCCTATATTTAGAGTCTTGAAAGAAACCCTCACAGACTTTCTGGAATCACGAATTTCTGCATCGTTCCGCCACCGCAACGCTTCCAAGATCGGGAGCGTTAGGAGACCTCTTCCCGGCACCCTGTCGGAGGGAGGATTGACCTCCGGGAGCTTCTCCACCGCCATGGATGCTTTCCGGACGTGCCGTGAGTAGTCCTCCTTGGACATGAGTCCATGACCAGTAGCTATGTGATGTCTTCTCTCCAATCTTGTGCTTCAATTGTTAGTCCTTGTGAGCTCCCTACATGATCAAGGCATCTATGTACTTCTGTTGCTTTTGCTATGCTCGGTTTGTTGGGATCCGATGGATAATGAGATTATGTTCGGATTGTTATGAGTTATATATTTGATTATTCTTCTATATTATGTTCCTTAGTTACTCATGCATGTTCTCCGTTGCTTTTTATTGCTTTGTGTTAGGGCATATTTATGCCTAAGTAATTGTGGTGATTGATGACAATACCTTAATGGACTAATCGTGTGCATTGAGCATTTCACATAATACATGACAAAGGCACAAGATGATTCGGCACCCTCCGTGGAATAGAAGCACGATGTCTTCTATGATTCTCTTTGGTGGTTTTTGAGTCGTAGGAACGTCGTACTATTAAGAGGGGACCCGTATTGAGAAGGTTTGGGTGGAATCAATCTTGCACGCACACACTTTTGCTCCATCCCCTTTCCCCTGCCACTTTGGAGCTTTTCCCCTCTCCGATCTTTCTCCTCTTGCAAAAGGTCCCCTAGCGGTAGTACCGCTGGACCTAGCGGTAGTACCGCTGGCCCTAGCGGTAGTACTGCTAGAGCTGGTGGTAGTACCGCTAGCCCTAGCGGTAGTACCGCTAGAGCTGGCGGTAGTACCGCTGGCCCAACGGTAGGACCACCCCTGGTCAGCGGTAGTATCGCTCATGGACTTTAGTACCGTCATCCTTGTGAGTGGGAAAACAGTTGGATTCCCCCCCCACTATATAAAGGGTTCTTCTTGCTCAAGAACCCTACCTTTGACCCTCCCAAGCTCCATTGTTGCTCCCTAAGCTCAAAAGTGCCCGATCTCTCTCCCTAGCCAATCAAACTTGTTGATTTCCTAGCGATTGGTTGAGAAGGCCTAGATCTACACTTCCACCAAGAGAAAATTGATTCCGGCCTCTAATCCCTTGCGGATCTTGTTACTCCTGGGTGTCTAGGCACCCTAGACAGTTGAGGTCACCTCGGAGCCACATTCCATTGTGGTGAAGCTCCATGGTCTTGTTGGGAGCCTCCAAACTGTGTGTGGAGTTTGCCCCATCCTTGTTTGTAAAGGTTCGGTTGCCGCCTTCAAGAGCACCTATATTGGAATCACGGCACCTTGCATTGTGTGAGGGTGTGAGGAGAATACGGTGGCCCTAGTGGCTTATTGGGGAGCGTTGTGCCTCCACACCGCTCCAATGGGGACATACTTCCTGTCAAAGGGAATGAACTTCGGTAACACATCCTCATCTTCATTGGTTCCACTTGCGGTTATCTCTAATCTTTACATTGTGTATGTTTTTGTTGTAGACTATTTCTTACTTGCCTTAGCGTTTATAGTTGGTAGCATCATATAGGTTCATCACCTAGTTGTCATTTTAGAGAACCTCTATGTTGCTAACCCTAACTTGTTAAGAATTATTAAAAAGTGGTTGTTGCCTATTCACCCCCCTCTAGTCAACCATATCGATCCTTTCAATTGGTATTAGAGCGACGTCTCTTTTTTAAGGGTTTCACCACCCGAAGAGTATGGAGGATGATGAGGGAGGACCCCATGGGCAACCCGAGGCCATGGCCTTGACTTCGGTCACAAGGGACGACTTGAATGCGGCTATGGCCCACCTCAAGACGTCCTTGACGAACGAAGTCAAGACCATGCTTAAAGAGTTAATTGAGGGAATTAAAAGTTCTCCCAAACCGGCGTTAGTGGTTAAATCCGCCAACACTGATTCGGAGGCCAATTCGTCTGGGTAAGCCGCTAAAGGTATGCGACCTTCTTCCCCTTTCGAAAATAATGGGACTGGAACCTACGTCTCAGTTCCACCTCCCATGGTCAATGGAGGACCAGTTCCTACACCGCGCCTTAACCTTGTTGGTCCTCCTCCTAAGCTTGTTAAGGGTGATTTTGCTAACTCGGTGTTTTCTATTAAGTCTCATTTGAATCATAGCTCAAAAAATTTATGGAGAATCATCGAGCAAGGCTACTATCCTTATGACCCAAGCAACCTCACTCCAAGTGAAGAAGCGGACAATCAATATAATCACTCTGCATTGTCTATTCTCCAGAACGCAATACCTCGTGAAGATCATCCTCACTTGCGCCCCTTCACTCTGGCTAAGGACTGTTGGGAGCACATTATGGTACTGTACAAGGGAAGCTCAAGCATTCAACGGTCCAACAATGAAGTGGTGCTTGATAAGGCCAATGAGTTTGTGATGAAGGAAGATGAGGACTCTCGTGATCTCTATCGAAGGGTGACTGCTATTTCTGTTGCTCTCAAGGATCATGGGAGCAAGGATGTCGATGAGACATGGATCAAGCGCAAGTTTCTCAAGGCCATCATGCCATTCAACAAAGCCATGTCATCAGTCATTTGCCAACGACCAGATTTCCAATCCTTGTCTTCCAGTGAGGTGTTGGATGAATTCATTGCTATGTCAATCATGAACGAGACCGCTGACAATGCACTTCCTCGCGTTCGGTCAAAGACAGCTTCACCCAACGTTGATTTAAAGGCAAAGGCTGCTTCTGAAGAAGAAGAAGAGGATGAGGAAGAGGAGAGCTGCCCTGAAGACACTAAGTATGCTTATCACGAGCACATGGCTCTTGCGTCAAGGCAATTCTGGGGCAACAAGAGGTACTCAAGACCCAACTTCTCCAAGAACAACTCAAGTGGGTTTAAATCCAAGCAACGTGTGAGGGCATGCTAAAACTGCGGTAATGTGAGTCACTTCGTGGAAGAGTGTCCCTATGAGAAGAGGGAAGACAATGGGAGCAAGCTCATTCGCAAAGACAAAACCAAGTCATTCCCAAACAAGAACAACTTTGTCAAGAAACCCCACCCAAAGGGTATGGTGGCACTTGAAGAGTACCCCTCCGATGATGATGACAACGACAATATGGTGGCAACTGCGACTGTCGCCATTGCCACCTCTTCTTGCAAGAATATGTCTCTCTTCAACGCCCCCAACAATAAACACATCGCCAAGTGCCTCATGGCCAAAGGTATCGATCAGGTAACACCCAACATTAAGACCAACATCACTATTGCTCCTTCATTGTTGAATTGTGTTGAGGATAGTGATGTTGTGGAAATTAATGAGCATGGTCTTGACAAATTTCTCTGTACAATCAAAGGAGAACCCAAGAAGCACATTGTTGCTCTTTTGGAACAACTGGGTGAGGCTAATGACCTTATCGAGTCTCATGAGGAGACTATCTCCGAGCTGCAAGGACATAGTCGTGACTATGCCGATAAGATTGCTGAATTATCTATTGCACTAGAAAAGGAGCGTACTCTTCGTTAGGCTCTTGAGGAGTCATACAACGATGACTGCCTAAATTGCAAAAGGAACTAGATCAAACTATTGTTCTTACTCATCTGCTTAAGTCTGAAAAGGCTACACTTGGGGTTGGCCATGACAGACTCAAAGTGGAGTTTGACACACTTGACAAGGCTCACAAGGTCTTGAAAGGTGCTCATTTCTCCGAGAAAGAGTCTCATGATTAACTCCAAGCAAAGCTTACCAAGGAGATCTCTACTTGTCCTTCTTTCGTTATAATTGATAATGCTTCTACAACTAACCCTTGTTGTGAGCATGCACATCTTGTGGAGGAAAATGCCAAGTTGAAGGATCAACTTGAGAAGGGACTTGTGTCATGCATCCTAGGCGAGAAGAACCTGAATGGCCTCTTGAGCAATCAAAAGGGTGTTGTAGGAAAGGAGGGACTTGGACTTACATCCAAGTCGAAAAGAAAAAGGAAGAACAGGAACAAACGATCCCCTACCCTCATGGACATCTTTGTCAAATAGGGCGAAGGGACTCAGGAGGAGCACAGGAACAAGGTGGAGAATGGTAGCGTCAAGAAGGGCCAAACCACTCCTACCAACACAGCCGACAAACTCAATCCATCCTATGTTTTATGTCGGGCGGGTGATGGGCATGTTTATGCAGGATTTGTTGGTTCTTACTATGAGTCCATTGAATGGGCTATTTGGGTTCCTAAGACCCTTGTCTCTAACATTAAAGGACCCATTCAAAAATGGGTACCTAAAACCAAGCCTTGATCTATTGCAGGAGTTTGCTTCCGGTGGGGTGTCATGGTTGCTCGATAATGGAGCAACAAATCATATGACCAGAAGCAAGGACTTAGTGGTGGATGTGCATCCTTCCCCATCTATGCCCACCCATGTCCAATTCACCGATGCATCATTGTCAAAGGTATTGGGATTTGGTAAGGTGGTCATCTCTCAAGAGTTATCTATTGAGAAGGTCATGCTTGTTGAGTCCCTTGCTTACAATTTACTTTCGGTTCGTCAACTTGCAATTATGGGCTTTTCCACATTCTTTAATCTTGATAGCATGGTCATTTTGTGGAGCAAGACTCTTAAAGTAGCCTATGTTGGATATGTCAAAAATGGTCTCTATGTGGTGAACTTTTCAAAGCGACCCACCAAGACTCCGACTTGTCTAATGGCTAAAGTTGATGTGGGCTGGCTTTGGCATCGCCGACTAGATCATGTCAATATGAGATCTTTGCAAAGTCTCCTCAAAGGGGACCATATTTGTGGACTAACAAATGTGAGTTTTGCCAGAGATCGTACTTGCAGTGCCTACATTGAAGGGAAGATTCATGAAACTGCTCATCGTCCAACGACTCTCATTTACACTAAGAGCCGTTGGAGCTCCTTCATATGGATCTCTTTGGTCCTCCATCATTTGATAGTCTTGGGGGCAGAAAGTACTGCTTGGTGATTGTTGATGACTACTCAAGATACACCTGGGTATATTTCTTCAAGAGGAAGAGTGAGACTCAACAAACTGTCATCAACTTTGCTAATGAAGCTCAACGTCAACATGAATCAAAGATTTTGATGATTAGAAGTGACAACGACACCGATTTCAAGAACTACACCTTGGATGAGTTTCTAGGTGATGAGGGAATAAAACATCAATATTCAGCACCATACACCCCTCAACAAAATGGTGTGGCAGAAAGGAAGAACCGGACGTTGATGGACGCGGCAAGAACAATGATGGCGGAAGTGTTTCATTCTCCATATAACTTTTGGGACGAAGCCATCAACACAGCATGTCATGCATGTAATCGGCTCTATATCCTCGTAGGCTTGAACAATACCCCATATGAGATTCTCACCGGAAACAAACCCAATCTCAAGTACTTCCGGGTATTTGGGTGTAAGTGTTTCATTCTCAAGAAAGGTGCACGCTTAGCTAAATTTGAGTCTAGAGCTCAAGAGGGCATCTTTGTTGGTTATGCTACAAACTCTCATGCTTACCGTGTCCTCAACAAGTCCATGGGGCTCATTGAGGAAATGTGTAACGTGGAGTTCAATGAAAATAATGGCTCCCAAGTGGAGCAAAGTGGTCTCTGTGATGTAGGTGATGAAATTCCTCCCCAAGCCATAAGAAGAATGGGGATTGGTCAAATACTCTCATTGAGGAACCCCTTGTGGCTGAAGGAGAAGGGCAATGCTCTAATCAAGTGGAGCCATCATCCTCACAAGCCCCACACGCTTCCGATGAACAAAGAAAAAACCCTCAACCAGTTGAAAAAGTTCAAGGACAAGATCAATTGCTCAAAGATGGTAATATGCCCCATGATGTCCAAGTGCTTACACAAGGTTCCGAATCTTCTCAAGATCAAGATCAAGTGCAACTACAAGATCCAGACCAAATAGAGGCACAAGATCAAGATCAAGAGCAACCACAAGATCAAGGACAGACCAGTGAGCCTCCTCAAGTCGAAAATCAAGTTGATTAGCATGCTGTATCTCAATTTCCTTCTGCAACACCTAAGAGGGCTACTGGTGCCAAGGGAGGATCAAAACATAAGGCCAAGAAAAGTAATCAAGTCGCTGCTCCCCAGTTATCAAATGCAGAACTCTTGGAGCGTCGCACAGCCAAGATTGCAAACAAGCTGAGAGTCAAGTCACATCTTATGAAGAATGTGCTTGGTAGTTTGAAAAGGGGAGTATCCACTCGTCAACAAATTTGGAATTATTGTGAGCATCACGCGTTTGTTTCGTATTGTGAACCTCAGCAGGTACAGGAAGCGCTCGATGATGAGGATTGGCTTAAGGCCATTCATGAAGAGCTCAACAACTTCGAGTGTAATCAAGTCTGGAATTTAGTGCCAAGACCAAAGGAGGAACATAATGTCATCGGGACCAAATGGATCTTCAAAAAAAAGCAAGATGCCAATGGGATTGTGGTTTGAAACAAGGCAAGATTGGTGGCTCAAGGCTACTCCCAAGTCGAGCGTATCGACTACGGTGAATCCTTTGCCACTGTTGCTCGTCTAGAATCTATTCGCATGCTGCTTGCATTTTCTTCTCATCATATTTTGAAATTACAACAAATGGATGTAAAAAGTGCTTTTCTTAATGGTCCTTTAAATGAGTTGGTCTATGTCATACAACCCCCGGGGTTCGAACATCCCAAGCTCCCCAATCATGTGTACAAACTTAATAAGGCACTCTATGGCCTTCAACAAGCCCCACGTGCATGGTATGAGTACCTTAGTGAGTTGTTACAAGATCGTGGGTTTGAAATTGGGAAGATAGATCCCACTCTTTTTACCAAGAAGGTCAAAGGGGATTTGTTCATATGCGAACTATATGTTGATGATATCATTTTTGGTTCCCCTAACGAATCATTCAATGAAGAATTTGCTGCACTAATGACCGAGAAATTTGAGATGTCTATGATGAGTTAGTTGAACTTCTTCCTCGGGTTCGAGATTAAACAAGGCTTAGAAGGGACCTTCATCAAACAAGCCAAGTACACTCAAGACATGCTCAAGAGGTTTGAGCTAGAGGATGTCAAGACGGTCATGTTTACCGTGCCAACAAGATGCAAGCTTGACAGTGATCCGAATGGTAAAGCAGTGGATCAAAAGGTTTATCGCTCCATGATTTGATCCCTTCTTTACCTTTGTGCATCTAGACCAAATATCATGTTAAGTGTAGGGATTCGTGCACAGTTTCAATCTGCACCAAAAGAAAGCCATTATATGGCTATTAAGCGAATCTTTCGATATTTGGCTCACACCCCAAACTTTGGTCTATGGTATCCCAAAGGAGCAAACTTCAACCTAGTGCGCTACTCTGAACCAGATTGGGCGGGAGACTGTGTGGAGAGGAAGTCAACTTCTGGAGGATGTCAATTCCTTGGTCGTTCACTGGTAAGTCTGTCTTCAAAGAAGCAGAATTGTGTCTCACTATCTTCCACCGAAGCTGAGTATGTGGCAGCTGCAAGTAGTTGTGCGCAATTGCTATGGATGAGGCAAACTTTAAAGGATTACGGTGTCACGTGTGACAAAGTGCCTCCTCTATGTGACAATCAAAGTGCTATCAAGATTTCCCTCAATCCGGTGCAACATAGCAAGACCAAGCACATTGATATTCGCCATCACTTCATTGATGAACATATCAAGCGAGGTGATATTGAGGTTCACTTCATCAACACTGAAGAGCAACTTGCAGATATTTTCACTAAGTCCCTAGATGAAGCAAGGTTTCGGGAGTTAAGGCATGAGCTAAATATCATTGATTCAAGTAATGTGGATTGAAACTAGGCACTTTGCACCTCACTCTGCATTATATCTTGTTCTAGGTGTAGGCATGGACATAGGGGGAGTGTTGTGCTCTCAATGAACTTTCCCTCCCCCCATTATGCATAAATCGATCAAGTCTTTCACTTTGGCCATTATTAAATGGCACTTGTGCTTCAAAGAAGAGCGTTTGTCATGAACCCAAGGATAATTCTTCGCGGTGTCATACCTTTGTCTCAAACATAGGTGGCTTCGGCCACCGCCCCCACCTTTCTCTCATGTCGAAGAAAGGATACAAAATGACTAGTCAGAAGATCTTGCTGGTGTTATCTTTTTCTTTTTTACACTGACTAGTCGTTGCCCACATCATAAGTCCTAAGTCTCTTTGTGCTTTCTCGAGCGGTACTACCGCCACGGGTAGCGATACTACCGCCAGGACCCCCCAGCCGTACTACCGCCAGGGGGAGTGGTACTACCGCCAGGACCCCAGCTGTACTACCGCTAGGGGAGCGGTACTACCTCCAGGACCCCAGCCTATCGTGGCTTGACTAGGGATTTCTAGGGTTGTCACAAGGGGGAGCGGTACTACCGCCAGGATGGCGGTACTACCGCTATGACCCCAATGGTACTACCGCCAGGGTAGCGGTACTACCGCTATGACCCAGCGGTACTACCGCCGCGCCCGTACCCCTTGGACTATATAAAGGGAGGGGAGCCATTTTTCTTGCCTCATTTCTTCTTCTTCGTGGCTCTCTCTCCCTCTACACCGAATCCCCAAGTTTAGATCTCTCTCTGCGGGGCCTCTCCTCTCTTTTCAGTTGGAGGATTTGCTCCCCTCCTCCTTCCTCCGTCAAGTGCCATGGACCCCGATAAAGCCCCTCCCCTTCCTCTCGTTGCTTGGTGTGTTTGTTTCTAGGGTTAGGAGCTTGTTGATGTGGATCCATGGATATGCTTTGTGCTTAGTTTTTGGATGGAACGAGCGATAAATCTTAGGGGATTTTAGGTCTAATGTTCTTCATTGCAAGTATTTTGACATGCCCTAGTTCTCCATGGTTTATATCTAGTAGCTATTATCATACATCTCACTGATTTGATCTAAACTTGGATCCCATTGACTAGGCTTGTCTCCATCTAGATGATCTAGAGTTCCACATGTTTTCGGGCTATGGTGATTCTTGTGATAAGTTTATTTGTTAGCCGTGGATCTCTTGAAATGATTCTAGTAATTTTAGTTGGTTCAAATATGTCCAGATCTGAAAGTCAACCCCTAGCGGTACTACCGCTCCACTCGGGCGGTACTACAGCTAAGGAGGTAGCGGTACTACCGCTGAGGGCCAGCGGTACTACCGCTAGCCTTGAGGTACTACCGCTATGACCCCGATGGTACTACCGCCAGGGCGAGCGGTACTACCGCCAGGAGGGCATTTTTTATTTTTATTTTTATTTTTTGATTTCCCTTGGCAATGTGTTTCTTCTTTTGATTTTTGAACATTGCCATGTCTCCTTTTGTCTCTCTTTGTGTGTGTGTGTCTTGTGTGTCACAGGTGGTTCTCGTCGCTCGAATCCTGCACATAACACCCAATCCAAGCAGTACCGCACTCAAGAGGCTCCAGAAGGTTCCGCAACTTCAAGTCTTAACCATAAAAAGAAGTCTTTCAAGAAGGTTGCCACCAAGTCCAAAGGGCTGAACGTCCGCACTATGCCTCCTAAGGACTTTGTGGAACTCCGTACCCGTGATCCCTATGGTGATGACAAGGTTCGGCTCAGGGGCATGGATCCGCACTATGCAATGATCTTTCGGGACATCATCGTGCCCTTCAAGAAGATCTATGTCCCAGTGCAGTGGATCGACCTCGGTCACCTTCGGCGGCATCAGGACTACTTTGGCGAGGCTCTCTCCTTGGTTGACAAGCTTGGCATTACGGATATCATCACCTTCAGAAAGGACTTCGATCCAGATGTTGTGGCCCAATTTTATGTCATCGTTCACTTTCAACCTGATGACGAGCGCATCATGACCTGGATGACAGGTAGTCAGAAGCTGACTGGTACCTAGGCAGAGTTCATGCAGCTCCTACACATCGACTTACAGGGACAAGAAAATGTTCTTGGGATGCGTCCTCATGCTCCAGCTACGACTACTTCCACCCCCAAGGACAGGCTGCAGTATATTTACATCAAAAAAGGTGTGCTCCCCACGCATCTGGATATCATGCATCATATCTTCCGCAACACCCTGTTCCCTCGTATTGGCAACAAGGACGAGGTGCAGGGACATTTGGCTGAGATGCTTCTGCTTTGTTTAGACGCAAGGACTAAGGACACTGCGCCTCTTGACATATCTGATGTGATGTTCCATGAGCTCTAGAATTGCATCATGACCAATAAGGTTCCCATCTACGGGCCTTACATGTTCGCCTTCATTCAGAAGAAGTGGAAATATACCTATCTGATAGAGCCCCTCCGTGTTGAAGCTCACTATTTTGTGCATGATCCTATCAAGCTGCGTGTAAAGGACAAATGGGCCAACCCCTCAACTTCTTCTCAGCCCATGGATACGAACATAGAGACTGCTGCTGGAGGAGGACCTGCTTCACATACCCGCTCTTCTGCTATGCCATCTTGGGCTGTGAAGCTGGAGGATCAGATGAAGACTCTCTTTTGTATGCAGGCCAAGGGGTAGTATCAGTCTCATGTAGCCCAGAAGGAGAACCGTCAGAGGCACAAGCGTGTCTTACGGACACTTGATGTGGCAATCTCAAGCGGCTCACATGACGACATCACTCTAGAGACTGACTGGATGAGGGCTCAAGGTTACTAGTGGAATGGGTCTGATGCTGAGGAGGAGGTTTCTGAGGAGGACATTAAGGAGGAGCAGGACGAGAAGGATCCGGATGCCACGGATGAGTCTGATGATGAGGAGTGACCACCTGTGTCTTAGGTGTGCCCCTTTTTAGTGTCTTGGCACCAAAGGGGGAGAGAGTCTAGGAGTTGGATTTGCTTGCGTTATCTTTATCGTGTTTGCTTTTTCACTTGGTTTGATCGTATTTGCCGTCTTTACTAGGTGTGATGTGAGACTTGTTTTTATTGTGAGACCTATTTTAATCATATGCTATGAGTCATATGATCTTCAATTATCGCTATTAAATTATCTTTATGATCACATGCTTTCTACTGTGCAAATCCGGTATTGTCATCAATCCACCAAAAAGGGGGAGATTGTTAGGGCATATTTATGCCTAAGTAATTTTGGTGATTGATGACAGTACCTTAATGGACTAATCGTGTGCACTGAGCATTTCAGATAATACATGACAAAGGCACAAGATGATTCGGCACCCTCCATGGAATAGAAGCACAGTGTCTTCTACGATTCTCTTTGGTGGTTTTTGAGTCGTAGGAACGCCGTACTATTAAGAGGGGACCCGTATTGGGAAGGTTTGGGTGGAATCAATCTTGCACGCACACACATTTTCTCCGTCCCCTTTCCCTTGCTACTTTGGAGCTTTTCCCCTCTCTGATCTTTATCCTCTTGCAAAAAGGTCCCCTAGCGGTAGTACCGCTAGAGCTGGCGGTAGTACCGCTGGCCCAGCGGTAGTACCACCCCTGGTCAGCGGTAGTACCGCTCCAGGACTTTAGTACCGTCATCCTTGCGGCTATACTACGTCGGAGTTTTTGCGAAGACTTTCTTGGCGGTGGTTGGCCCGGTAGTATCTTTGCGCTACCATGGGCTCAGTGGTAGTACCACTTCAGCCAGTGGTAGTACCGCTGATGTGCCAGCGGTAGTACCGCTGGAGTGCCAGCGGTTGTAACATTGGGCTCGTGCTGTGAGTGGGAAAACGGTTGGATTCCCCCCACTATATAAAGGGTTCTTCTTGCTCAAGAACCCTCCCTTTGACCCTCCCAAGATCCATTGTTGCTCCCTAAGCTCAAAAGTGCCCGATCTCTCTCCCTAGCCAATCAAACTTGTTGATTTCCTAGGGATTGGTTGAGAAGGCCTAGATCTACACTTCCACCAAGAGAAAATTGATTTCCCCCACTAATCCCTTGCGGATCTTGTTACTCTTGGGTGTTTGAGCACCCTAGACAGTTGAGGTCACCTCGGAGCCACATTCCATTGTGGTGAAGCACGGTGGTCTTGTTGGGAGCCTCCAAGCTTTGTGTGGAGTTTGCCCCAACATTGTTTGTAAAGGTTCGGTCGCCGCCATCAAGAGCACCTATAGTGGAATCATGGAACCTTGCATTGTGTGAGGGCGTGAGGAGAATACGATGGCCCTAGTGGCTTATTGGGGAGCATTGTGCCTCCACACCGCTCCAACAAAGACGTACTTCCTGTCAAAGTGAAGGAACTTCGGTAACACATCCTCGTCTTCATTGGTTCCACTTGCGGTTATCTCTAATCTTTACATTGTGTATGTTTTTGTTGTAGACTATTTCTTACTTGCCTTAGCGTTTATAGTTGGTAGCATCATATAGGTTCATCACCTAGTTGTCATTTTAGATAACCTGTATGTTGCTAACCCTAACTTGTTAAGAATTTTTAAAAAGTGGCCGTTGCCTATTCACCCCCCCTCTAGTCAACCATATCGATCCTTTCACTTTGGAAAAGGAGTAGATCGTAACTCCAAGAGGGAGCGTTATGCATGATTGTGGGTTCAAGCCCCTCGATGTCTAGCTTGAGTGACAGAAACATGAGAATTTGGGACGTGCTTCTTGCCACCAGGGAGAAAACAACAGTGCTTGTGACAACGGTTGCAAGGATTGTTTGGCTTACGCATAGTTCTTTAATGCAGTTGTTCGTTGGTTTGAGTTTACACTTTGGGTGGGGCTCACAACTTAATACCGGAGAGATGTTCTGGATAGATATGTCAAGGTGGGTGATTAGTAAGTAGATGTTGATGAATAAACGGTCTACTTATCTTGGCGTACTACCATTACTATTGAACCTCTAACTATCAAGGAGCATGATTAGCATTGCGGTGTGATCATAATTATGTCAATTGCCCAACTATGATTTGTTTACCCAAGCATAGTTGTTTATTGCCTTTTGGGAGAGAGACATCACGAGTGAACATCATGTGACTCCGGTCCATATCACCATCATTGTTTACACCTCCACCATTTACCGCTTTCATTTACTTTTCCGTTGCAATCACTATTACCTTCCCGCTTGTGTTTTGATCCTTTGCAAACTACAAGGACGGAGAGATTGACAACCTCTCTGTACTCGTTGGGAGCAAAGTTATTTGTTGTGTGTGCAGGTCCACGTCTTCTGCTAGCGCTAGGGTGGAAGACACCAACTTGTTGATCCTAGGAGTCCTCCTGGTTCGATAAACCTTACAGTCTCCGTGTAAGGGAAATTTGCTGCTGACTACATCTCCACCTTCCACTTGAGGTAACCAACGAGGGGCGAGAAGTATATCCATCAACTCGTCATCAAGAGAATTTCTAGCGCCGTTGCGGGGGACTCAAGTCTTCGAGATAGGGGAGTTACACACTATATTCTACCTTTGCTTTTTAGTCTTGTTAGTTTGCTTTTTAATTTTTTCTTTAGAGTCTTATACCAAAAACCACAAAAAAATTAGTTGCTTTGTTCTTGCTTGTTGCCGCTGCTATGGGTTCCACTGAGAACACCAAACTGTGTGACTTCACTAGTCACAACAACAATGACTTTATCACACTCCTATTGTTGCTCCCTCCACTAGAGCCACATCCTATGAGATTAAACCTACTTTACTGAACCTAGTTATGAAAGATCAATTCTCCGGTGCTGGAGATGATGCTGCTTTGGACTTGAACAATTTTGTTGAGCTGTGTGATATGCAAAAATATAAAGAAGTAGATGGTGATATTGTTAAACTTAAGATTTTTCGTTTCTCCGTGAGAGGAGGAGCTAAAGTGTGGCTTCAATCTTTGTCTAGGAATAGCATAGATTCTTGGGATAAGTGCAAAGATGCTTTTATTGGGATGTATTACCCGCCTGCTAAGATTTTCCAGTTGAGGAGTAACATTATGAATTTTAGGCAATTGGATAATGAACATGTTGCCCAAGCTTGGGAACGTGTGAAATCTCTCGTTAGGAAGGTAAACTCTGTTGAGGAGATCTCCTCCCTTAATGATAAGGTTGACATGATCATGACTCTACTTACTAAGAAAGCTCCTATTGATCCTCATGATCTTCCTTTAAATTCTTTGGTTGCTCAATAAAGAAAGCAAGTGGATCTTAATTTTATTTCTAGGAACAACTGCAATAACAATGCTTATAGGAGTAATTTGGGAGGCAATTCTAGACCGTTCTCATCTAACAACTATGGGAACAACAACAATTATCCTAGCACCAAAAACTCCACTTCTGAATTAGAGACCATGCTTAAGGATTTTATCACTTCTCAAAAAGCACTACAGGAATTACCTTCTTTGATGTCTGCCATCACAGACGGCAAAGATTATATCACAGACGGCAAAGAGTATATCATAGACGGTAAAGAATCTCACTGTCAGCAACATTTCCGTGTCAGCCTACGACGGCATTGTAGCTTCGTTGCCGTCTGCCTCAACGAAGCAGACGGCAAAGAGCTTTGTCGTCAGCTTTCCATGAGAGCAGTCGGCAAATATGTCGAGACGGCAGCCGGCAAAGGAGGAGGAGGACGAGGACGAGGACGAGGGGAAGGAGAAGGAGAAGGAGGAGGAGAAGAAGAAAAAAGAAGAAGAGAAGAAGAAGGAGAAGAAGGAGAAGAAGAAGGAGGAGAGAAGAAGAAGGAGAAGACGGAGGGCTCCTTCTCCTTCTTCTCCTCCTTCTCCTTCTTCTTCTCTTCTTCTCCTCCTTCTTCTTCTTCTTCTCCTTCTCCTTCTCCTTCTCCTTCTCTTCTTCTTCTCTTCTTCTTCTTCTTCTTCCTTCTTTTCATTTCTCCTCTTCTCCTCTTCTTGGAGCTAAATTAGCTAACTATGTCTTTTTGCAGCTAAATGGGCTAATTATGTCATTCTAGTGGAAAACAAGCTAAGTATATAATATTAATGAGCTAACCAAGGTTCTTATGCCATTTTGAGCTTATTATGTCTTTTAGGAGCTTAATTAGTCATTTTATTGAGCTAACCAAGGTTCTTATGATGTTTTTACCTAACTAAGCTAATTATGTCATTTTGGATTATAATTGGCTAAGTATGTCTTTGTTGGGGAAAATAAGCTAAATTGAAGAAGAAGAGGGGAAGGAGGGAAGAAGAAGGAGAATAAGGAGGATTCCTTCTCCTCCTTCTCCTTCTTCTATTCTTCTTCTCCTCCTCCTTCTTCTCCTTCTCCTTCTCTTCTCTTTCTCTTCTTCTTTTTGTTCTTCCTTTTCATTTCTCCTCTTCTCCTCTTCTTGGAGCTAAATTAGCTAACTATGTCATTATAGAGGAAAACAAGCAAATTATATAATATTAATGAGTTAACCAAGGTTCTTATGCCATTTTGAGCTTATAATGTCCTTTTGGAGCTAAATTGGCTAATTATGTCATTGTTGGCGGAAATTAAGGCAAGGAGAATATGAAAGAGGATAAGAAAGAGGAGGAGGAGAAGAAGAAATAAAGAAGAAGGAGGAGAAGCAGGAGGAGAAGGACTAGAAGGTCCTTGGCCTTCTCCTCCTTCTCCTCCTCCTCCTCCTCCTCCTTTTCCTTCTTCTCCTCCTCCTTCTTCTCCTTCTCCTTCTCTTCTCTTTCTCTTCTTCTTTTTGTTCTTCCTTTTCATTTCTCCTCTTCTTGGAGCTAAATTAGCTAACTATGTCTTTGTGGAGCTAAATGGACTAATTATGTCATTGTTAGGGAAACTAAGGCAAGCAGAATATGAAAGAGGAGAAGAGAAACTTACCGTAGTGGTCATCAAGGAGGAGAAACACCTGGAGAAGGGTTGTGCGATGCCGCTCGGGAGTTATTCTGCAGAATATATATTTTGCAATGTCTCAGTTAGCATGATGACATTCAATTATTAATACTAGTTTACAATGAAACTCACCGTGCTAATCGGAGAGAAGTCGGGCATCGACGGAGGGACTTGACCGCTCTTCTCGCACAGACCCTGAAGAGTGGGTCCTATTAGTTAGTAATGAAACAGACATTACACACATGATTTGGTTAATGTGAAAATAAACTTACCACAAAAAGCTCGTACATGGTCCGTTGACCTGCCTCATTCTGGGACCTCTCGTCCTCAATCAATCATGCCGTGGTCTGGTCCCTCTCATCAAGAGCAGCCTGAAGAGCAGCCCTGCTTGCCAATCTCTCTTTCTCAAGAGCAGCCTAGTTTGCCAATCTCTCTTTCTCAAGAGCAACCTGGTTTGCCAATCTCTCTTTCTGAAGAGCAGCCTGAAACACCATTCCTCGTTACCACAATAATGATCTATGGTGGCACACATAATGAAATGAATGAAAGTGTTCTTAGTCCGTACAACTAACCTCGATGGCAAGATCGACTGGCCGTGGACGACGCGTTATCTCAGGACAGCTGCTCGACTGGCGCGCCTTGATCTCCGGGAGAGTGAGTGGACAATGTATTATCCCATCTCCAATGGCTATCGAGCCATGGGGCCTCCCGCCACCAGATATCATCACCAGCTCTGGATCCAAAGGTTCCTGGTTAGGGTTAAAGTCATCCCCTTTCGTGGCCTTCCCCGCGTCCCCGTATGCCACGAGCTTGTGGTGGGATGATATGTTGGTGAAGTTATTGGGATCATCCAGGTCAGACTCAGAGAATGCCTTCGCCTTCTTGTATGAGGCAGTATGGGCTATGCCATAAATGTCGTACAAGTGTGGCATCTCCGTCTTATTGTGATGCGCCTAAAAGAGAGGAAAAAAATATTAGCATGAAGAATGAATTGCATGAATCATGACGCAAATCAGATACCCAGTTTTGTCTGAACTGAAGTAAGTTGGAGCTGCCTTGATGGTGTGGCACACCAACCATTTGGCTACGCCGATCCTTCGCATTCTCGTGGATGGCTCGCCAGCTGCGTGTGCACCACTCATCAACCAACGTCTACCAACAATCCATCTTATCCTCACACCATCTCGGGGGCACCTGTAAGTTATTAGAAAGAATTTTGAGCGCTATGCCTATGAATGAAATCAAGAAAACAACGTGGAAGGACTTAAGAATAGGTAATTACCTTCATGTATTGCTCCTTCTTCAGAAACTTTCCGCGGAAATCCTTCTTCTGCTTCTTAATACCACGCGTGGCGTAGTACTCTCGAATAGCCTGCGGCCGAGCCTCGTGCCGTAAGTTCTGTAGTAACCGCCTACACTCGGCCTCGAAAACCTTGGCCGCCTCCTCCTCATATCCATCCTCACACCTATAGAAGGTCTGCAATCAAATGTGAAAACACCGATTAGTACAATAATTAGCTATATTGTTAATTTTAGATTGTGTAAAAGGATAATTTACCCAAAAGCTCTTGATCACCATCTCGGCCCTCGTGTGGCACAAGACACCATCTATAATCTCCTCCGGCGTGGCCTGCGTAGCCTGGTAGTGCTCCCAGGAAAATCCTACTGTAGGAACCTGACCCTCACCAGGAAACGTGACAAACCCGAGGAAATTTGTCCGGCAAAGCACAACAAGGAAGGAGTTCAGCTCGCGGACTCCAAGAGGGTGTACCCATCCCCTGCAGTATGATAAGGTCAACGCATTAGATATTGGAACAAACTTGAAGGCAAAATCTAAAAAAGAGTAAATTTACTTACTTGTCTCCTTCAGGTTTAATCACCGGCCTCTGCTCGCGGGTAGCCGGCACGACCAAGAGACGTGTACTACCACGCTTGTACACGGTGGCCCCCTCCACCTGCACATCGCCCTCACTATCCGTAAACTCATCCCCGCCATCCCCGCCCCCTGAGCCACCCGGACCCTCGGTCCAATCCGGCAAATCGGTCCAATCCGGCCAGGTATCCCATCCAGGCCTCTCGATGTCGGGTGAAGCCTCCGGAACCGTAGTCTCGTGAGCCGAATGCACCTCGAACCGAGGCTGATCCTGGACCGGAGTCTCATGGGCCGAATGCCCGTCAAGACCAGGCTCCTGGACCGGAGTCCCCGTAGCCTCCTCCGCAAACGGGTCGACCATAGTAGTCCTATGCTCGGGTGAATGAGCTGGTGGTGGTGGCGAGGACGGCTCAACAGTCCTCCTAGATCTTCCGCGGCCACCACCTCTCCCTGTACCCTTCCCCTTCTTCCCTACCCGACCAACACCTCTCCCAGTGGGCAATGCCGCCGACGAAGAAGAACCCACGGGTGGTGTCGACAGACTGTCTGCCAAGGCTCTACGGAGACATAGGGGTGGAAGGGAAGTACCACCCCTCGTGCGGGGTGGCTGAGAAGAACCCGTCAAGCGCTCTGGACCAGCACCCATCATCTTTCAACACCTGGTGACCTGCCTTGATAAAGATTAAAAGAAATTAGTTCAACATAAAAAAATTGAATAACTGACATGAATAATAATATGTACATGAATAATAAAGATTAAAATATATATAATTTAAGTTGTGAATCTTACAAACTAATAATCATCATCAATAAATGCATCATCATCATCACTATCACGCATGTCTTGATGAATGACGTGCTCGTCGGGTTCAATAGCGTGAAGTTGTGAAAGGCCTTTCTTTAATCGTGAAGCATTGACAGGTCATCCGCATGAGTAACCTCTACGAGTTCCAGGTCTTTTGGTTCCGGATCACGGGTGGAGTTGGATTCATTGTTGCTGTCTACTTCCATGTTCTTGGGTGAAGCACGGCGGTTCTTGAAACGTTTCTTGGAAAGACGTGTTTCTTGGAAGAATTCTCCATCATATGTGTTTGGGTTAATGTGAGGTTCATAATCCCGTTCATTTGGGAGAGGTGGTTTGACATGTGGCGGCACTTCATAAACAACATACCAACCTTCCAGATTCTTATCCGTTTGGCATGCCCACGGTAGATGGAAAACTTGGGTCGCTTGTTGAGCCATAATATAGACCTCGGGAACATCTAAATAGGTGTTTGGATTGATTTCGACTAGTCCTATATGTTCATGAGTCCTTCTAGTCTCCTTCGGCTGGAACCAATAGTATTGAAGACTACGACGTTCGGTGGGTTTTCACCATAGAATTGAAGTTCATAAATTGCTTCAACTCTTCCACAATACTCGATAACACCTTCGCCGACAGCGGAGACACCACAGTTTGTAGATTTCCGGTCGGGCATAGATAGCTCTTTGCCAAAGGTACGAAAGAGATACCCGTTGATGTTGTATTTCTCAAATGAACAGACCTTATAGTCAAAACCATTAGCGACTTGTCTCAATTCGGCGTCCATAGACTCTGAATTAGCCTACAAGTTTAATACGAAACGATTGTTGCATTAGCCGCAGGTTAGACCAAGAAATGAAATGGTCCATTATTGATAATTACCGTTTGTTCGAACCAAGAGATGAAACCGGGATAACCGCCTCCTGTCTTTGAGAGAAGCTCATACTCTTCGACGAAATCATTTTCGATCACCGCTCCATCCGAGAATTTGGCGACGTAAAGGCTGTTTGAAATATCCAGGAATAAGAGCAGTTCAAAGGAATTAGAAGTTACGGGAAAATGTGCCGAGAACTCACTCGATGTACGGCGCACTTCTATTAGGTTGTTGAAGATATACAACGAAATGTTCCGCCATTCTTCGACATCCAACATTATTGGTTTCGAAGCATCGGCTGGTGCGAGCTTCCCTTTGAATATGCTGAGGTTGGAACCACCTTTTTTAGGGTCTGGATCATTGTGCCGAGGCTTCGGATTATGCAAATGATGATTTTTGGCTTCGTATGTGCTGTCACAAAGTTTGCCATCTCCTTAGTAATGAATGCCTCAGCCATCGATGCTTCAATTCTACGCTTATTTTCACATTTAGCTCGAAGGGTCTTCTGCATCCTCTTAGTTGCATAACACCAACGATCTTGCACGGGCCCCCCAATCTTGCCTCGGTCGGTAGATGCAAAATGAAATGCTGCATTGGATTAAAGAAGCCTGGTGGAAAGATCTTCTCTAACTTGCACAACAACTCTGGTGAAAACTCCTCCATGTCTTCTAACACGCCAGGCGACAATTCTTTCGCACAAAGAACATGGAAGAAATAGCTCAACTCCGCCAGTACTAGCCCTTCATCCTCAGGAATAAAGCCACGTAACATCACTGGCATTACCCGCTCTAGCCATATGTGCCAATCATAACTCTTGAGACCAAAGATTTTTAATTTTTCAAGACTCGCTCCCCTCTTTAGATTCGCTGCATACCCATCGGGGAACATCAAGTGCATTTTGACCCACAAGATAATTTCCCTCATAGCTGGCTTTCCAAGATTGAACCAGGCCTTTGGCTTCGACCACTTTTGCTTTCCTTTGCCTTCTTGTATGTTTTGTAACGGTCTATGACATAGTGTCTCTTAATCGACTCTAGCCTTAGTATTATCCTTTGTCTTCCCATCTATGTCGAACAATGTACCAAAAATAGCCTCTCCGATATTCTTTTCAATGTGCATCATGTCGATATTGAGTGGAAGAAGGAGGTCTTTGAAGTAAGGAAGATCCCAGAAGCATGGCTTGTGAGTCCAGGCGTGTTTTGAATTATACCCCTTGAAATACCCTGGACGGTCTGGATCAGGCTCGAGGGCATTTAACTGATCCAGGATCTGTTGGCCCGTCAACGCAGGTGGTGCCAAGTTTTTGACAACTTTACCTTTGGTAAAGTTCTTGTCTTTTCTGAACTGATGGTTAGGATCCAGGAACTGTCTATGCAAGTCAAAGCAAGAATACTTCCGAACCTCCTGCAACCAATGAAACTAAAGAGCTGCCTTGCATTGGGGGCACGGGAACCTTCCATGCACACACCATCCAGAGAATAGTGCATACGCCGGCAAGTCATGCATAGAGTACATGTACCACACATGCATTTTGAAGTTCTGTTTTCCAGCGGCATCGTATGTCTTGACCCCATTATCCCAAGCGTCTTCCAATTCATCCTTAAGCGGCTGCAGGTACACATTCATATTCTTCCCCGGATAATTGGGCCCTGGAATTATCAACGTCAGAAATACGTTCTTTCTTCGCATAATTTGTCCGGGGGGAGATTGAGTGGAATAAAAAATACAGGCCAACAACTATATTTGGTTGCCGTCATGCCGAAGGGATTAAAACCATCTGTGGCGATACAGACTCAAGGATTCCTTGGATCTGCCTCTTTATCCTGATGCAATCCATCGAAATGTTTCCACGCTTCCCCATCTGATGTGTGTACCACCATCTTATTCCCATCCGCATCTAGTTCGGTTCTTTTGCCCAATTTGTGCCATGTGATCTGTCTGGCGGTTTCTTCGACCACGAAAAGACGTTGAAGTCTTGGTACGATTGGCATATACCGAAGAACACTAACTGCGATTTTGGTCTTCCTCTTCTCACCCATACCGTTGTCTACCACAAGATACCTGGAAGACTCGCAATTGGGACAATAGTCCAAGTGTGCATACTCCTTCCTAAATAAGACACATCCTTTCTCACATGCATCTATCTTCTCATAGGACATCTTAAGTACACGAAGTATTTTGTCCAACTGGTACAGGTTTGCACGCATGACATGGCCTTTGGGTAGGAAGCGTCCAAATAGTGTCATCATCGCGTCGTAGCATTCTCTTCCCAAGTTGAACTGAGCCTTCAGAGCCATTACTTGTGCAATTGCATCCAGCTGACAGAGCTCAATGTGCTCATGGAGAGGACGTTTTGAAGACTCCAACATTTCATAAAAGGCTTTGCAGATTCCTCCATCTCATCTTCCGAATCCCGAGCATCATCAAAGTCTTGCACCATGTCTTCGATCCCGGTACCATGCTCGTCCGTGCGACGACGGACCACCTCAGCTCTTGTGCGTTGTATAGACTCACCATGAAATGTCCACACCATATAATTAGGCTTAAAACCCCTCCTCTACAGGTGTTTAATCATTACAGCCTCTGTCGTTTTTTTATAGTTGTAGTATCCACGACAGGGGCAATAGTTTCTTTCCTGGCCATTTGCGAATGCGGCTTTCACAAATTACTTTGTTTTTACAAACCATTCTTTTGTCATCTCTTTCTGACTAGGGTGACCGGCATACATGCACGCACGATCACTCATCTTGCCTAGCTACTAAAGGCAGAAGAAATATATTTATATATAATTTAGCATTTATATTCCTCGGTTCATCAGGTTCGCCGATTTATTACGTCCAGGCAACCTACACGCTAATAGGTAAAGATAGATCCTAATCCCATCCGAGTATGTGTAGATTGGGTTCGTTTTCCCATGCTCTGCTCCGGATCTAACGCAAAATTTCGACAGCACCTCCCCGCTGTTCTCCTGATACACGTCTCCGCAAGAACAGAGAGGATGTGCATCCGGAGAACAACAAGGAGGCACTTACGAAATTCCGCATCGGATCCACATCACAGCATACGGGAAAACGAACCCAATCTACACATACTCGGGCTGTCCATGGATAATGTTGGACAATTCGAATGGATGGCGGTTATAAATATGCAAAGACATGCATATTTATAGATGTCGCCCTTTCGAATGGGAGACGCATACTGATAATTTAATTTAATTACCTAAATCTAGAAAGTTTCATCCGGAAACCGAGCCACAGTAAATGAAGGGGCGGGGACGAGATGAAATTTGTACTGACCCACGAATGCAGGAGCTCGTACAATGCACGGGGAGGTCTTCGCACAGCAGACGTCACAGCGACGGGACAACTATCACATGTAAATCCACCCGATCAACACAAATATTCTAATTATGTCATTTTAGAGGAAAACAAGTTAAGAATATAATATTCATGAGCTAACCAAGGTTTTTAGGCCGTTTTGTAGCTAAATGGGCTAATTATCTCATTGTTGGGGAAAATAAGGTAAGGAGAATAAGATAGAGGAGAAGAAAGAGCAGGAGGAGGAGAAGAAGAAGAAATCAAGAAGAAGGAGAAGGAGGAGGAGGAGGAGAAGAAGAAGAAATCAAGAAGAAGGAGAAGGAGGAGGAGTAGGAGAAGGAGGAGAAGAAGGAGAAGGAGGAGAAGGTATTCTTCTTCTCTTCTTCTTTTCTTCGTCTCCTTCTTATTTTTTTCTTCTCCTCCTCCTCCTCTTCTTCTTCTTCTTATTCTTCTTCTTCTTCTCCTCCTCCTCTTCTCCTCTTCTCCTCCTCCTCCTCTTCCCCTTCTTCCTATTATTTCTATTAAGCTAACTAACTAACTAACCTAACTAACCAAGCTAACTAAACCTATCGCTAAACCTAGATAGAACTAAACAGCAAAAATATAACAAAAACATAATCTACCACTAAGTAACTAAAAAAGAATCTAGCTAACTAACCAAGCTAACTAACTTCTCCTTCTTATTTTTTTCTTATTCTCTTCTTCTCTTCTTCTTCTCTTCTTCTTTACTTCTTCTCCTTCTTATTTTTTTTCTTCTCTTCTTCTTCTTCTTCTTCTTCTTCTTCTTCTCCTTCTTATTTTTTCTTCTCCTCTTCTTCTTCCTATTCTTCTTCTTTTTCTTCTCCTCCTCCTCCACCTCCTACTCCTCTTCTTCTTCTCCTCTTCTCATCCTCCTCCTCCTCCTCTTCTCCTCCTCCACCTAACTAACCAAGCTAACTAACTAACCTAACTAATTTAAAAAGCTACCACTAATTAACAAAACAAAATCTACCACTAAACTACCTACTAAATCTACCACCTAACTAAATCTACCACTAAAACTACTAACAGAACAACTACTAAAACTACTAAAACTACTGAAACTACTAACAAGAAAAACTACTAAAACTACTAACAAGAACAACTACTAAAACTGCTACCACTAAAACTACTAACAAGAACAACTACTACAACAACAATAAAAATTCATGCCGGTAGTTATAATCTAATTCCAAAAAATAATGCGGGTGCAGGGGGCAGGGGGTGTGGGGGCTCACCGGGAGGGGCGGTTGTGGAGGGGCCGGGGTGTTGGGAGTGGCGGGGCGGCGCCGGGGCTGCCAGGGGCTGCGAGGGCGAGGCGGGCAGCGGCGGGACGGTGGTGGTGGCGCGAAGGTGGCGGCGGGGGCGACATGGGCGGAGGTGGGGGCGACAGGGGTGGCGGCGGGGGCGATCGGGGCGCTTGCGCGACGGGGGCGGCGGCGCGACGGTGGTGGCGGCGACCGATGGGCGTCGGGGATTGGGAGAGAGAGAGGGGCGGGGTGCCGTTACACAGTGTGGGTGAGAGAGAGAGGGGAGGGGTGGGGGGAAAGAGCCGTTAACGGAGTTAGCTCTTTGCCATCTCCGGGCGGACGGCAAATACTCTAGACTCTTTTCCGTCTGCCTCCGGACTCTTTGTCGTCTGCCGGCGGACGGCAAAGAAGGGACTCCAGTTTGACCTGACTACCCCGCGGTCAGATGGTCCCATCTACATCTTTGTCCTCCGCTGTGAGACTCTTTGTCGTCTGCTACCTAACGGCAAATATGTGACTAATGGCAAGAACACTCTATGCCATCAGCTAGTGCTTTGCCGACTTCTTTGTTGAAGGTGACGGCAAAGACAGTCCTTGCCATCAGCTAGCAGACGACAATGATTAGGAAGATGGGAAAAAACTATTTTCCAATAGTGAAGCCTTCAACAAGAGTGTAGAAGAGAAACTAGAAAAATTAGATAGTCTCTCTTTGAAGGTTAACAACATAGTTCATGATGTAGAGATGCTTAAAATTAGAACTCCCCCCTTGAGGAAAGAAACACCACACCCATGAATGCTATCCAAGTCCAAATTAATGAGAACATAAGAATGCTAGCCAAACTTAAAGAGAGATGGGCTAGATAAAAAGAAGAGGAAGAGAGAATTAAGAGCCTTCCTACACACACTACCATTGCTACTATACAAGTTGTTGAGTATCTCAAAACTTTTAGCACCCATCACACTCCTAGCCCTAATGAACCTATTAATGGTGATGCTAATACCTCAACTATAGGACAAGAATGTCCTTTGAATTTAGAGACTACCAAAAGAATGAGCTTAGATGACACTACTACTACTTTAAGTAATGGTAGTAATCTTGATTTTGACAATTGTAGTCTTTCCGAAGTTATCACCTTTTTGCAAAGAATGGCTAAACACCCCCACACCAGTACACTCAATATTGCCTTCACCGAGCATATTACAATGCTCTTATCAAAGCTAGGGAGGAGAAGCTCAAGCTAGAGACTTCTATTCCTAGGAAAGTTGAAGATGGTTGGGATCCTATGGTCAAAATAAAATTGAATAATATCTCTTGCTTTGCTTTGTGTGATGTTGGAGCTAGTGCTTTTGTTATGCCCAAAAGAATGTATGATATGCATGATGGGAAACCTTATGATCCATCTTCTTTTGGTGTTCGTCTTGTTGATTCTTCCATACAGAAACCTGTAGGGAGAATTGATTATGTGCTTATTATTTTCAATGATAATTATGTGCCCATTGATTTTCGAATTATGGACATTGAATGTGATCCTTCATGTCCAATTATTTTGGGACATCCTTTTCTTCGCACCATTGCTGCTATCATTGACATGAAAGAGGGAATTATTAAATTCCAATTTCCTCTTAAAAAGGTAATTGAACACTTCCCTAGAAATAAGATTAAGTTAACTTATGAGTCTATTACACAGGCAAGTTATTCTTTTGAAGTTGATAACACTTGATCTTCTTGCATTATAGCTAGCTCAAAGGCATAAAAGAAAGCGTTTGTTGGGAGGCAACCAGATTTGTTTTTTACTTTCTGTTTTAGTGGTCTTTATGTATGTTACTACTATATCAACATCATTGTTTCTTTATTTTTAAGCTTTGTGCCAAGTTATAGCCTTCGATTGCAAGAAAGTTAAAAAATTGCGACATGCTGTCCAGAAACAGATTTTGTCTGCTTGACGAAAAAATTCTCCAAAACTCACGAGGTCATCTTTTTTATCTGAATTGTTTTGACAACATGCTCTATATAATTTACTTTCTGGCATCTGTTCTGAGTTTTTTGATTTGAGTTGCAGAAGTGCCCCGAATAAATTATTTACTACCTGATGTTCTGTTTTTCACAGATTCTGCCATGTTTTGTCTTTTTCATTGTTTTGCATGTCCTAAGATTGCTTTTTATTTGCAAAAAACCATTTGGCATTCATAAGAAGCAGTAGCTTTTCATGAAAGTATTTATTTCCAGCAGGTAATGAATTATTTTATTAAGGGAACTAACCACTCTAATGAGCTTATGATGAGTTCCGTAAAAAGGGAGTTTTCAAGAATGCGATGGGAGAGATGACTAAAGAAGATATAGGAGTGTCAAGTGCTCAAGATTTTAGATGTCCCCACGCACCCCAAGAAATATTCAAAGGAGACTCAAGCATCTAAGCTTGGAGATGCCCCCGTGCATCCCCTTCTCTATCAACAATCATCTGTTCGTCCATCTCCATGCTATATTTTTATGAGTTCATATGATATGTGCTATGCTTGGAGTGTCCCACTATTTGCTTTTTTTTTAGTTTTGCTTTTTGTTCATAACAAGTCGGAACCTAGCCTACCTTGTTTGGGAGAGAGACATGCTCCATTCCACTCTTGAACACAACATAGGTTTTCTTTCTTATCTTTTATGTGTGTTCTTCATCTTTTCGTAGCTACTGTCATGCTTAGCTCTTAGTTTTCATGCTTATCTTTTTAAGAGCTATTATTTACGTTGATTTTGGAACTCTCTTGAGTTATCATGGTTATCTTGTTTAAAGAGTTGGCTTGTTGCATTGAGTTGTGTGTCTTGCATGAGTAGGTACTTTAGATTGCTATTTAAGTATAGTAGTAACTTGCAATAGTTTTGAGATGTTGATTTGAGTAATGTTTGGACTATTGGTGCCAAGAGAGCTTGAGCCTATTAGTGATAGGTGCCGTATATTGGGAAATCCGTGTGATTTCAAAAACTAAAAATTAGTTCAGAACTCTAGCTACTAAATTGATCGCTAACCTCTGGAGGGGTTGGAATATATAGAGTACCTCTGGAGTCGACGATGCGCAAGGATAACCAAACTCCCAAACACTCCTCCTCAGGGTACTTGTCTCTTTGTGAATTTCGTAACTAGATAGCTAGTTACCAATAATAAGTGTATGAGTTCTTCAGACTAATGTGAGTATTCGATTGTTGGCACTTCCACCATCCATATTTTGCTAGCCTCTTAGGTACCATGCATTGCCCTTTCTCACATTGAGAGTTGGTGCAAACTCCACCGGTGCATCCAAACCCATGACATGATACGCTCTGTCATACATAAGCCTCATTATATCTTTCCTCAAAACAGCCACCATACCTACGTACTAAGGCATTTCCATAGCCTTTCCGAGATACATTGCCATGCAACATCCACCATCTCATGACTTGATCTTCATGTCATACATGCTTTTGCTTGATCATAGAGCCGCATGATAGTTGGGCCTTGCCCAAATTATTGCTACATGACGCGCTAGTATCGTTGCATATCTTGCTACACTGACAAAGGCATACATTTGCATACATCATGATATTTTCACTTGTCCTTATGTTGAGTTCTTCTTATAAAGTGTGATGATTTTTATTTTTATTCATGTAAAATATAGAGTGTTGCCCTTAAGAGAGGAAAAGATCCCAAAAAGGACAAACAAAAGATCCCAAAGAGGACAAATGAGAGATAAAAAGAACGAGCCGAAGAGGCCACAAAAAATAGAAAAAGAGAGAAAAAGAAAAAGAACAAGAAATAAAAAGAGAGAAGGGGGAAACACTACTATTCCTTTTGAAAGAGCCACACTCGTACTCCATTACTATATTGGTACTACATAGAGATTATCATTCATGCATAACTATGTGGGGACCCTTACACTATAGAACTTGGTTTCCATATTCCAATGACGAGCCTCCTCAAATCAGCTTTAGATCTTCATGAGCAAACAAGTTGGATGCACCCCCACTAGTTCCATTGCAGAGCTTACCTTAGCTCATATGTGCATCCATTACATAGCAATCCCTATTCCTCACATCATACCTATCATTTGGCTTTCTCTCGCCTATGGTTGTGCTCATTGATGTCAGCCTTTCACACCTTTTTGTCTTCCTTCCCCATCATTATTCTAGTTGCCATCCTAAGTGCCAACATATCTTGCTTATGCTCATCCATTGCATGAGTGCTCAAAATCGAAAGGGAGCGGATCATTTTGACTTGTGCCTGACTAGTGGTCTGGGGATGAGTCAAAATAAGATTCTGAAGGAGACTAAGTATGAGGTTTAGTAGATTGAGTTCTAAATTAAAAAAACTTTTAATGATCTCAACCCATCTCCCACTTCTTGCACGCAAACACCATTTGGAGACATTCGAGTCACACACAGCAAGAGCTCTAGCACCTTTATGCTCTTACTTTGCTAAATTCAATACTAGATATAGACAATTGCTTGTTATTCTGTTGACTTGAATAGCATATCTCACTTACTTTACTTTGAAGTTCTTATATGTGTACAAGCTTTCCAAAGGCATCTTCCAAAGGTTTCCCTTCTGGCGCAACAAAGCTGCACCCCCACCCGTAGGGAAAACGTCATCCACGGGCCCGTCTCTACAGCGCGGACATATACTTTGCAGGCGAAGATCACCTTTGAGCAAGGGAGCATGTTCCCCTGTTCCCCTTCAAAAGTGTCCGCTGTGGGATCCCTTCCTATCGAAGCTATGAGGGAAGAGGACCCGGGCCTCCGCTATAAATAGAGAAGGTAGGGTACTTGTGAGGGGGAGTTCATTCGAATGACAGAACAACACACTTAGTCGCTCAGCCTCCGGAGGCCCAAGAATATTGTACTAACTCATCCACCACCTCCATGACAGGCAATCCACCAAAAGCAGGAGTAGGGTTTTACGCTTTGCAGTGGCCCGAACCTGGGTAAACTGTCGTGTTCTGTGTTCCCCTCTCCTTCGAGTAGTGGCTTAGGAGAGGAGAAGCACGAGAGATCTTCGCACACGCCCCTGAGTTCGAATCCTTAGGGTTTTACGGAGCCCTGATATGTCTCCATCATGTCTACTTTTCCAAACTCTTTTGCCCTTGTTTTGGACTCTAATTTGCACGATTTGAATGGAACTAACCCGGACTGACGCTGTTTTCAGCAGAATTGCCATGGTGTTGTTTTTGTGCAGAAATAAAAGTTCTCGGAATGACCTGGAAACTTACCAGGATTTTTGTGGTATATATAAAAAATACTGGCGCAAAAATTACACGAAGACATGGAGCCACGGGCCCACGAACCCAGGAGGCACCCCCCTCCCTAGGGCGCGCCTCGAAGGCTCGTGGGGCCCACGTGGCTCCGCGACCTCCAACTCAACCTCAATATAATCCCTCTCGTCCATAAAAAATAAAGAGACAAGAGTTCATCGCGTTTCACGATACGGAGCCGCCGCCACCGCATGTTCTTCCTCGGGAGGGCAGATCTGGAGTCCGTTTTGGGCTCTGGAGAGGGGAAATCGACGCCGTCGTCGTCATCAACCATCCTCCATCACCAATTCCATGATGCTCTCTATCGTTCGTGAGTAATATCACCGTAGGCTTGCTGAACGGTGATGGGTTGGATGAGATCTATCATGTAATCAAGTTAGTTTTGATGGGGTTTGATCCTTAGTATCCACTATGTTCCAAGATTGATGTTGCTACTACTTTCTTATGCTTAATGCTTGTCACTAGGGCCCGAGTGCCATGATTTCAGATCTGAACCTATTATGTTTTCATAAATATATGTGTGTTCTTGATCCTATCTTGCAAGTTGTAGTCACCTACTATGTGTTATGCCCCGGCAACCCCGGAGTGACAATAGCCGGAACCAGTCCTAGAGAGGACCATAGTATGAGGAGTTCATGTATTCGCTAGGTGCTAATGCTTTGTTCCGGTTCTCTATTAAAAGGAGACCTTAATATCCCTTAGTTTCCATTAGGACCCCGCTGTCACAGGAGGGATGGACAACAGATGTCATGCAAGTTCTTTTCCATAAGCATGTATGACTAAATACAAAATACATGCCTACATTACATTCACGAAGTAGAGCTAGTTGCATATCACCCTATGTTATAATTGTTACATGATGAATGTCATCCGACATAATTATCCATCACAGATCCAATGCCTACGAGAGTTTCCTATACTGGTCCTTGCTAAGTTACTTCACCGCTACTATTGTGACACTTGCTATACAAATTACTACTGCTACTGTTACTGCAGCTACCGTTACTATCATACTACTTTGCTACTAAAACTTTGTTGCAGATACTAAGTCCTTCAGGTGTGGTTGAATTGACAACTCAACTTCTAATACTCGAGAGTATTCTTTGGCTCCCCTTGTGTCGAATCAATAAATTTGGGTTGAGTACTCTACCCTCGAAAACTGTTGCGATCCCCTATACTTGTGGGTTATCAAGACCTTTTTCTGGTGCCGTTGCCGGGGAGCATAGCTCTATTCTCTGAGTCACATGGGATTTATATCTGTTGGTCACTATGAGGAATCCGAGAGATCCAAAAAATAAAGTCTTACCCTCAACTACGAGGACAGGTAAGGAACTACCATCTAGCTCTGCACTTGATTCACCTTCAGTTATGAGTAAATTTGCGACACCACCACCTACTAGTAATTCCGATTTGTCGCATGTGCTTGATGATGCTACTTCTTCTGTCCATGATGCTTATGATGATGCTTTGCTTGATAATGATATGCCACTGGGTGAATTGCTTGATGCATAAATTGCTAAAGTTACTGCTGAATCTGATGATACTTCCGAAACTGATGAAATTATTGAAATGGAACTTGCTGTTACACCTGATAGACCTAGCTCTCCTAGATATGAATTGCCTAATATACCTGAGGGTTATGTTATGGAGGGAGAGATAGCTGAAGACTTTCTTGCTTGTAAGGATAGCTATGATCTCGAGAATTTATTATACAAGTGGAGAGAAAAATATCTGAATACTAGAATGAAATATGATCCTAAGTTTGGTACTTCACCCATCTTTGTTACTGATAAGGATTATGAATTCTCTGTCGATCCTGAGTTAATCACTTTGGTTGAATCTGATCCTTTTCATGGTTATGAATCTAAAACAGTTGTATCACATCTTACTAAACTGAAAGATATAGCCACCCTATTCACTAATGAGGAAAAAAATCGCTATTAGTATATCCTTAAGTTGTTTCCTTTCTCACAAAAGGGTGATGCTAAAACTTGGTTTACTTCTCTTGCTCCTGGTTGTGTGCTTAGTCCCCATGATATGATTTACTACTTCTCTGAGAAATATTTTCCTGCCCATAAGAAACAAGTTGCCTTGCAGGATATATATAACTTTGTGCAAATTGAAGAAGAGAGTCTCCCACAAGCTTGGGGGAGGCTTGTCCAGATACTTAATGCTTTGCCTGATCACCCTCTGAAGAAAAATGAAATACTTGATATCTTTTATAATGGACTAACCGATGCTTCTAGGGACCACCTAGATAGTTGTGTTGGTTGTGTTTTGTGGAATGAACTGTGGAACAAGATGAAATTGTATTGAATAATATCTTGAGCAAAGATAATGCTTGGACTATTGCCGAACCACCTCCAAAGAAAAGAGGTATTCTATTCCTCAGTCCTGAAGATATGCAAGAAGCCAAGAAATCTATGCAAGAGAAAGGTATTAAATCAGAAGATGTTAAGAATCTACCACCTATTGAAGAAATACATGGTCTTGATAACCCGACACAGGTAGTAGAGGTAAATTCTCTTCGTAGATTTAATGAGAGTGGTATTCCTTATGATAAACCTGCTAGCTTATGCTTAGATGAATTTCATTACTTTGTTGCCAAACAACAAAGTTTTAATGATTATGTTAGCAGGCAACTGCGACAAAATGCTCGTATGATTAATCATATAAGTGCTTGTGTGGATAGAAATGTTAATGATCTTAAGCTTATTGGTAAAAAAGCTTCTATGGTCACTACTCAAGTAGAACAAGTACATAAGGCTCAAAATGACTTGCTTAATGAATTGAATGACAATTCTGTTAGAGTTTTTACTAGAGGTGGTAGAATGAATCAGGAACCTTTGTATCCTGAGGGCCATCCTAAGAGAATTGAACAAGATTCTCAAGGAGTTAATACTAATGCACCTAGTCATCCTGGTAATAGGAAGAAAATGAAAGATGATAGGAACTTGCATACTAGTAAACCTGTTGCTGTTACACCTGAGAATCCAAATGTTGTCTCTATTTCTGATGCCGAAACACAATCTGGTGATGAACATCAGCCTAGTGATAATATTGATAATGATGTTCATGTTGATGCTCAACCAAGTAATGATAATGATGTGGACATTGAACCTACAGCTGATCTTGATAACCCACAACCTAAGAACAAGAGACATGATAAGAATGATTTTGTTGCTAGGAAGCATGGTAAAGAAAGAGAACCATGGGGTCAGAAACCCATGCCCTTTCCTCCCAAACCATCCAAGAAAAAGAATGATGAGGATTTTGAGCGCTTTGTTGAAATGATTAGACCTATCTTTTTGCAAATGCGTTTGACAGATATACTTAAAGTGTCTCCTTATGCGAAGTACATGAAATATATTGTGCCTAACAAAAGGAAGATACCAGATGTTGAGATTTCCACCATGCTTGCTAATTACACTTTTAAGGGTGGGACTCCTAAAAAACTAGGTGATCCCGGAGTGCCCACTATACCTTGCTCCACTAAAGGAAATTATGTTAGAAATGCTTTATGTGATCTTGGAGCCGGTGTTAGTGTTATGCCTCTCTCTTTATATCGTAGACTTGAATTGGATAAGTTGACACCTACTGAAATTTCTTTGCAAATGGCCGACAAATCAACTCCTTTACCTATCGGCATTTGCGAGGATGTGCCTGTTGTGGTTGCGAACGTTACTATCTTATCGGTCTTTGTTATTCTTGATATTCCCGAGGATGATGCCATGGCGGTCATCCTTGGAAGACCCTTTTTAAACACTGCAGGGGCTGTTATTGATTGCAACAAAGGCAACGTCACTTTCCATCTTAATGGTAATGAGCACACGGTCCACTTTCCGAAGAAACAATATCGAGTTCATTGCATTAATGCTGTTGAAAAATATTCATCAATTATTATTGGAAGCTTTGAATGCCCTATACCTACTGTCAAGATGAAATATGATATACTTATTGGGGATATGCACATCCCCGTTGAGGTAACCTAGTGATCATTCAAAAACTCTCCGGTTTTATGTGATTCGAAAAAAGCTTGTCAAGGAGACTTGATCAACCTCATTGATGGATTTCTTTTGATGACCATGAGATGGATGAATCTAGAAGTCACAACCTTGTGTTCCCAACTTTTACTTTCTTTTATTTCGAAGAAAAATAATAAATTTAGCATTATTTTCCTGTTTTCCGCGTTATCCGTTCAGTAAAAAAAGTGACCTAAAAATAAAAGTTCTCCAAATGCCCTGAAATTCAAGTATGATTTTTTCTGGAATATTTAAAAATTTCTGACATAGATAACTAGTCGGGGGGATGCACCAATGGGCCACAAACCCAGGAGGCGCGCCCACCCCCTCTAGGCATGTCTGGCAGGCTCGTGAGTCCCACGTGCCCCCTCCACTTATTCCAGCACCCATCTCCTTCGTCTACCTCCAGAAAAATTCATTCCATAGCTCAAACCCGTGTTCTTACTCATTTTGCTGCATTTTTTGATCTCCTTGTGCAAAGCGCCATTCACCAAACTGTTTTGGGGAATTGTTCCTTGGTATGTGACTCCTCCATTGGTCCAATTAGTTTTTGTTCTGATGCTTTATTCATTGCATACTATTGCTGCCTTGGTGACCCTATTCTTGAGCTTTGCATGATAATTTTAGTTGGTCCCAAGTAGTTTTGATGCATGATATGGCCTCCAGGCACTTGTAGGAGTAGTTGCTATGAGTTTTGTTAAGCCCTGTTCACTTTTATTTTGAGTCACTAAATTTTTTTGAAAAAGTAAGATGTTCAGGAAAAACTATCATGGTGGTTCCTCAAGAAAAAGGGGTCCCCGTCTGGCGATTCGGAAGCCCGATCCTTATCAGCCGAGGAACGCACCGGTGCAACCATGTGAGTGGCCTTCCGATTAATTCATGATTGATGCAGGTTTCAAGGACGAGTTTGATACATTTGTTCGCAACGTCGGGCTCGAAGAATTCATCTCCAATAAATGTGAACACTATACTACACTCACTACCTGTTTTGTTCGTAGATTCAAATTTTCAGTTGGCCGTGACACATCCATACTGTTCGATCTTTATGACAAATCGTATACTATGTATTTAGAGGATTTTAATAGAATATGCAAGATACCTGATTGGGGTAGTCCCAATGACCCTCCTAAGTCTTTGGTTAGAGATTTTATTTCTAGTATATGACTGTTGGTGATACTAGAGATATTACGCAGGCAACCATAGGGAGCATTCATTTTCCTGCCTTACATTATTTTGCCCTCTTCATAGGTAGAAGCATTAACGGCAAGCATGAGCATACTCACCTATGTGCACCCGACCTTAGTATTCTTAAGAGTGCAGTAACGGGTGATTGAAGTTTCAACATGGGAGCTATAATTGCGAGGAGGCTAAATAATAATGCTAATGAAGGGGATTTCTTTGGTGGGTTCTATGCCACTCCCATAGCAAATTTCTTGGAATACCCATCCGCACAGGAGATCCCCCGCTCCATACAGCTTTCCTTGATCGCGCCTCTATGATACGTTATCACTTCCTTGAGAGGGATAATAAATCCCTCCTATACCGATTAATATTTAACCGACAACGTGTTTTCCATATTACCCTTCCTCCTCTTGCCTTATTTGACTTTCTGGGAAAACGGAGATATTACATAACCAGAGGAGAGGTAGAGGAGTATGAGAGGGAGGTGAAGGATGCTCGCCTCCATGAGGCAGCTATTCAGGCGGTAGTTGGCAAGTTCCAGTACAACCCCCATTATGATTTTGGATATGGCCCAGACCAGCCGTGGAACTAAACCAACTTAGGTCAAAAGCCTAAGTTTGGGGGAGTATGTGTTTCTCACCAACTTTATATTCATGCTCACAGATTCACTTTAATAGTCGGTGTTCACACTTTTCCGTTGTATCATCCATGCTAGTTTATTTCTTTTTCTTCCTTTCGTCTCGTGTGTTTGTTTAAAAATGAGAAAAACAAAAAAATAGTTGTAAGTTTACTTTCCAGCATGCTTAGTGGTAATTAAAAAGAAAACCCAAAAAGATTTCCCTTTTTTTATTTTGCTTGTTGGGAGCTTTCTCGTGTAAATAGTTTTCTTTTTCGTTGGGTCGAGGTAGAAGACCATGATTAAAATGATTAGTGGCTCTCATATGCATCATTGTTTATCCGTCAAAGAGCCATATTACTTTGTCTTGTCCTCTGAGTTTGCTTGCAGATTCCGGCTTAGTCCAATGCACGAACACTCTTATTATTACTCACATCATTCGGTCGTGCAAGTGAAAGACAATAATGACGATATATGATGAAGTGACCGAGCCTGGAAAAGCTGGTATGAACTCAACCTATTTTGTTTTTGTAAATATGACTTTCTCATCATTCCTAATTCAGCATTGATATGAGAGAAACATGTTTGTAATGACAACTTAGAGATCTTAGTTTCTGATGCCATGCTTAATTAGCTAGGAGCTTATAATGGTTTGTCTTGGATGCCAACATGAATTTCAAGATGATTATGATGTAGTATGGTAGGATGGTATCCTCCTTTGAATGATTCAAGTGGCTTGACTTGGCACATGCTCACACATGTAGTTGAAACAAAATCAACATAGCCTCTACAATATTCATGTTTATGGTGATTTATATCCTACTAATGCTTGCACTCAACATTGGTTAATTTCAATGCATATTGATGACTGTTATCACTCTCTAGTTGGTCGCTTCCCAGTCTTTTGCTATCCTTCACTTGTACTAAGAGGGAATACTGCTTGTGCATCCACTTCCATTAACCCAAAGTTGTTCCATATGAATCCACCATACTTACCTATATCTTCCATACTAGGCGTGTTATCGTCGATACATGTTTATTCACTATCACTCACGAGAAAGGGGTTGGTAATCGGAATGCCCAGTTCCATGCTCAAATCAAATCGAAAATATAATTGCAAACAAAACTCCCCCTGGATTGATGTTGGTATGGACGGCACCCGAGGATTCGGCTAGTAGTGGAGTGTGATTGATCGGTGGTGTGGGAGTCAAAACTTTACTATTCTATTTGGGAACCGCCTATAATATGTGTAGCATGGAAGATCGTGAAAACTCTTGGTCATGACGTTGACAATGAAAGCATGCCACCCAAAATTATTTATCTCTGTTTTAAAAGCTTGAGCTTTGGCACCTCTACAAATAAATGCTTCCCTCTGCGAAGGCCTATCTATTTACATTACTGTTGAGTCATCCTCTTCTTATAAAAGTCACAAATTAGAGAGCACCTCCGTCATTTTTATGCTTTTCTATTAATTGATATTGAGTATGACTGTGAGTGGATCTTCTTTGCCATGAATTACAATGTTCAGCCATCCCTTGGTTTTTGAAGGTGCTCTGCATTTATGTTTTGCCGTCTGAGAAAGGGCTAGCGAGATACCATCTGTTCATATTGTATCATGATTGTTTTGATTGAAGTGTTGACATTTGAAACTTATTATTATTGCTCACTAGTTGATTATGCCATTGATATGAGTACATCATGAGACCTAAATGTTATTGCTTATGTGGTTAGCTGATGACCTTGCTGAAAATCCATATGAGTTAGACATAATTACAACAACAAGATCAAACAGAGTTCGTAAACGTTTTTCTTTTGTCTCTTTCAGTTGTCAACTGAATTGCTTGAGGACAAGCAAGGCTTTAAGCTTGGGGAGTTGATACGTCTCCATCGTATCTACTTTTCCAAACTCTTTTGGCCTTGTTTTGGACTCTAATTTGCATGATTTGAATGGAACTAACCCGGACTGACGTTGTTTTCAGCAGAATTGCCATGGTGTTGTTTTTGTGCAGAAATAAAAATTCTCGGAATGACCTGTAACATACGAGGATTTTTTGTGGAATATATAAAAAATACTGGCACAAGAATTACCCGAAGACAGAGAGCAAGGGCCCACGAGCGCAGGAGGCGCGCCCCCCTAGGGCGCGCTTGGCAGACTCGTGGGGCCTACGTTTATCCGCAACCTCCAAATCCAACTCTATATAATCCCTCTCTCCTAGAAAAAATAAAGAGAGAAGAGTTCATCGTGTTTCACGATACGGAGCCGCTGCCACCGCCTATTCTTCCTCGGGAGGGCAGATCTGGAGTCTGTTTTGGGCTCCGGAGAGGGGAAATCGATGTCGTCGTCATCATCAACCATCCTCGATCGCCAATTCCATGATGCTGTCCATCGTTCGTGAGTAATCTCATCGTAGGCTTGCTGGACGGTGATGGGTTGGATGAGATCTATCATGTAATTGAGTTAGTTTTGGTGGGTTTTGATCCCTAACTAGTATCCACTATTTTCTAAGATTGATGTTGCTACTACTTTGCTATGCTTAATGCTTCTCACTAGGGCCCGAGTGCCATGATTTCAGACGTGAACCTATTATGTTTTCATCAATATATGTGGGTTCTTGATCCTATCTTGCAAGTTGTAGTCACCCCTAGAGTGACCCGGCAACCCCGGAGTGACAATAGCCGGAACCACTCCCGGAGATGATGATAGTATGAGGAGTTCATGTATTCACTATGTGCTAATGCTTTGTTCTGGTTCTCTATTAAAAGGAGACCTTAATATCCCTTAGTTTCCATTAGGACCCCGCTGTCACGGGAGGGATCGACAAAAGATGTCATGCAAGTTCTTTTCCATAAGCACGTATGACTAAATATGGAATACATGCCTACATTACATTGACGAACTGGAGCTAGTTGCATATCACCCTATGTTATAACTGTTACATGATGAATGTCATGTGACATAATTATCCATCACCGATCCAATTCCTCCGAGCTTTTCCTATACTAGTCCTTGCTAAGTTACTTCACCGCTACTGCTGTCACACTTGTTATACAAATTACTACTGCTACTGTTACTGCCGCTACCGTTACTATCATACTACTTTGCTACTAAAACTTTGCTGCAGATACTAAGTCTTTGAGGTGTGGTTGAATTGACAACTCAACTGCTAATACTCGAGAGTATTCTTTGGCTCCCCTCGAAAACTGTTGCGATCCCCTATACTTGTGGGTTACCAAGCCCGAAATCCGACATTTGGCACGCAAGGTGGGGGCATGTCAAGCTCTCCCCCAAAGTTCGTCTCGCCGCAACTGACCGCGTCCATGGCGGGGAAACGACGAGTCCGCGCGAAGAGATGTGATGCCCGTGTAGCGCGAACAGCGTGGGAAGGCCACGATGCCTAGTTGCCCCTGTCCACCCCGGCGCCCGACGGCCATGCTGGACAAACTTTAGGAGAGCACCGGAGTTTTCCATCATCGCCAACTGTGCGGGATCCGCGCATCACCCCGGCTCCTCCGTGCGTCCCGCTGGCGCCTCCCCTCAACCGATCCTACCAACACCCGATGCACAGACATGTCGCGCTGCTGGTGGTCGCCGCGTCGGAGGTCACGCACGCCATTGGAGAAGCCCGACATGACCGCCGCGTCGGAGGTCACGCGCGCCATCTCGGGCTCTCCGCCATCGTAGAAGCCCGGCCTCGTCCCCGCGCAAGCTGTGCCCACCAGCTCACGCCGCCGGGACTTGCAACAGAAGGACCGCACGAGCGTGCCCGCGAGCGCGTCTCAAACCTCCATCAGGGCCCGCCCCCGCAGGGGATCCGGTGAGAGCAAATGGGGGTGCAAGACTCGGCTCCGCTTGGAGGGTGTCATCCAGCGTTCCCGGCATGCTTACCGGAGCAGGGAGAGAGCATCAGAGTCGTGTAAGAGGCCCGACTACATCAACCCTCTAGGGCTCATGCGAGCCGGCGACAAGCACATCGGCATGTTTACGTGCCACAGAGGAGACCCCCGGTCCATCACTACAACAGGATGCACGAGCACAACCCTATGGACCGCCCCCACACGAATTGGTATGAACAACGTTGTGGGGGTGATCCAAGGGGGTGGCTCTGTGAGGGTGCCGAGCGTGGGTACGCTCGTGGGGCACACCTGTTAGCCGAAGTTGCCTCAGGCAAGCGTCTGGGTCTGGGGACCGGGGACCTCTCACCTTGGACAGGGTGGACGCACCCTCATGTCCAGGTTGAGGGACCCAGTCTGGGGACGGAGGGTGGAACATACGCCCATGTTCCCGGGCCGGACGAACCCAACCTAGGGGCTGGGGGGTGGTATACCCTCTCTTGCCCCCAGGGCGCGCGATGCTCACTTGGGGATGTAGGGTGGAACACAAGCCCATGTCACCGGTGCAGGCTTCGTTTGATTACCAACAGGTGTTTGGATACCCGTCGCTGCCCTTAGGCTGTTCCAGACCGGCCTCGCGGGGCGGCCCAGGGTATCAGCCAGGGAACCCGAGGGGCTCCAACGAGCCGCGCTGGGGCATCGCCCCACGGATCCCGCACCCGCCGCCCGGGCGACTCTTCCAACCGGAGGGCACAGGGGGCTCCCCCCACGCTCGGGGCTCGCTCAGGGTGGGTCACACTACCAGCTTGTGGATCGCGAGCGGGGCGCATGCCCATGAGGTGTGGAGCCCTCAAAGCATCCCCATGCCCCGCATCAACCCGTAGCACCTCGGTGTAGCTCCGAAACGCCCCAACGCCACCACCGCATCGACTCTGCATCGTCGTTCTATTCTTCCGGAACCTACTTCATCCCGTGACACTCTCACGTAATAACGAGCCGAGGTTATACATGCCCAGGGCCCCACGAGGACGCGGAAGGGTTCCATTGCACGCCTAGTGGAGAAGACGAAGGAATCAACATAGTCACCCAATGACTTCCATAATCAGGTGCTTAATGACTCGGGGGTAAGGACACTCGTGAGGCCAAAGCGTCCTCGCGACCTCCCATTTACACCCCCACCATGAAACTCTCACGTAATAATGAGTCGATGCTGTATACGCCCAGGGCCCCCCGAGGATGCGGAAAGGTCCACCCCACGCCTAGTGGAAGCCCTATGCTGAGCGCTGGGGAGAGACGGAGGCGGTGAATAGCTAGGATGTCGGACGCGGTTTCTTCTCGTTCCTTCATTGTGTTTTAAGTTGAGGCCCTCTAAGGCCTTTCCTTTTTTGTTGTACCCTGAGTTGTCAAGGGCTCTCGAGTTTCTGAGTTTGAAGTTTTCAAAAGAAAAGGAGGGTGGGGATTTCGTTTTTGTGTTCCTCATCTCGTTCGACTCGTGTTCCCTTTTTTCCCTCTCCTTTGATTGATATTTCACAAGAACCTCGGGGATCTTCGGTCCTCCCGGGGCAATCGCAAAAAAGGGTGGAATGTGGAATCACTCGAGCACTAGAAAGGAGGCTCCTGGGTCCCACCTCAGGAGCCTTAACGGTCATAATGCCACTCGGCGCTATTGGCAAAGACTTGGTCAGCGCCGGGAGTGGCGAGGCCCCACCCGGTGAAGCACGAGCTTCACAGTGGCAGGGATATGTGAGGGACTCGGGCTTGACGACGCAAAGCGACTTGAGTGTCAAAGGGGGCTCCTGAGGAGCACGCCTCAGGGGCCTCACTGGTCACAATGCCAGCCGACCCCCCACGGCATCGGGGCTTTGCCCCGTGAGGAGTAGCCTTGGTAACGGGTTGCACCACACGTCGCCAGAGAGATGTGCGGGACAGGGACCTGCAGACACAGGGTGCTGAAAGGGTCTTCAAACCACCCCAAAACCAGGAAGGAGACATGCGAATGAGCCCACACTCGCAGGACAAAACATTAGCATCGCAACATCAAGCTGGCGACGATCACGACAAGAATAGAAGCACCACACGTACCTCGACACGAGGAAACATGTGAAAAGGTACCCACCAGACACGACCTAGCTGATGTTAAACATAACACAGGAACCTATTAGGAATACATGATTGAGGATCATGAGGGCACGTCTTTATCGGGGCCCATGTGGCGGCCCTCTCGACCAAACCTTGCCACGAGGTATTCCACGTCAACCTCAACCCACTCAGACAGGTCAGCGCGGATCATCTCTGGCACCGGATCCAGCACCGAAGCAAAGTCGAAATCAGGGTCAAGGCGAAGAAGGTGACTAAAGACGTCCGACGCAGCCTGACCTAAAAGGTCGTGACTCTTCTCCTCCATGAACGCGAGGGCCTTCTCGGCGCTCGCTTCAAGACGCTCCATGACACCGCAGAGAAAGCCCAAGTACCCGAAGTTTTCGGGAATCAGGGGACCAGAAATGCCTTCTCCATAGATGTTGCCCAGGGTGTGGGAAGCCCTCCACACAAGGGACTGGAACATCTTGGAGCATTTAAGTTTGAGGTTGCGAGCGCGGGCGGCCTCTTCGGAATCCTTTCCAACAAGGGAAGACGAGCCTTTCACTTGTTTGCACATGTTCGACAGCTTACCCTCAACAATGGCCTGCACGTCCAGCGCGGTCTGCCCGCTTTCCATTTCCTGATCCAACCTCCACCGGAGGGCGCTGACCTCATTTTGCATGCAGTCACAACGCCTAAGTAAGCGTGATTCCTGGAGCCTCAACTTCGCGCGATAACCAAGGAGAAGTGAACGTCGGGCCTTCACCACCATCCTATCTACCTCCTCCTCAAGCTTCGCCTCACGAGAGGCAAGGGACTCCTCGGCAAGTGACAACAGGCGCTCCCACGTCTCTAAACGCTCTTGCTCCAAGCACTGCTCCACTCCTTCAAGCACCAGCGAGTCGGCAGATACTCGAGGACCGACAAGGAAGGATTCCTCCGGTGGGCCCCCTTGGGGAACCATCGGTGGAGCTTGCGCTTCGAGGCGGGCGATGAGGGCGCATAGCTCCTTGTGGCGGTCCTAGGAGGTGGTGCGTCGACAATCAGCCTCGAGAGCCTCAGCAAGGGCGCGCACGCGGGCTTCTACCGCTACAACAAGGGATGCCTCTGCCTCTGCACGAGCGCGCTCCCACTGCAAACGGCCGAGGTTCACGGTGACTTCAAGCTGGCGCCACCCCGACGCAAGGTACTGGCGTTCACCTTCCCGCCGGGCCTCGTGACTGGCAGGCCCCGCCCCCACACGTTGAAGCACGTCCGCAGTGGTGCGGAGTAGGCCCCAGGGTGCGGCAGGCGAACCTGCGCCACGCTCCAGAGGTAGGTGGGGACCTCACTTCTCGAACGACGAACAGAAGAAGCGCGCAAGGGGTCGCCCGGCCCAAGTCCGTGCTCGGGGGCTGGGGGCTCCCCTGTTCCCGTTTCATCATTTGTTAAGCGTCCCATGAGGACCCTCATCACCGTGCTGGAGGGGCCCATGGGTATGGTGCGGCATGGCCACAGGAGGTGCCACGGGTGAGGGGAAAGGCACCTCCTCAAAGAACCGAAGGCCTCCAGCGAATAAGACCGTGGGGGGTTTGCGCGCAAGAGGCTCCGAGGACCATGCTACGCAGAGTGCGAGGGAAGAAGCCGCGAGATGCCCAGCGGCCTCCGGAGCGGGCAACGCAGATATGCTCCCTGGCAGCCGAACAGAGACCTGAAGAATGTAGGCTTAGAAGACGGGCACGTACATAATGACAGAAAATGAGGCAAGTGCTTACTCGTCAATGGCCATCCACTTCTACCTCGCCAGAACACCACGCATTGGGGGCCGGCCGCCCTCGGATGACTTCCTCTTCCGGTTGGCAGGGGCACCACGGCAGAGGGGATCGGCAGCCCTCGAGCGAGGCTCGGCAGAGGAGGCGGCGCTTTCCATTGTCGACAAATCGTCACCACCAACCCCGGCCCGACGTGGAGCCAGATCTAGGGGGGGGGGTCGTGCCGGTGAGTTGCCCACCATGATCCCGGAGGCAACCACGTGATCAGGGTCCTCGCAGGGCCGAACCACAGGAGGCACGCCCCCCTGGGAATGTTTCTTCTCCTCACGGAGGAGCCCCCATTCGTCAAAGAGGGCATCTTCGCGATGAGATCCTTCAGGGCCCTGAGGCGGTACAGCGGCTGGCCGTTCGGGGGAAGTTCGTCAGGATTGCTGCCTGTCAACCGACGAAGCAGCTCACGCAGAACATCACGGGAAAAGGGGGCGCCTTGAGTCCTCATTGAGTCGCTGGGCCCTGCGTAAGCTCACATGGGGCGGGAGTGGCATTGAAAGGGAGCAATCCGCCGATAGATGAACTCGCGCACCACCATCGCCATAGACACCCCCGCGCGCCTCAGTTGTCCCAGCCGTGTCAAGACAGGCGCAAGCCACGGGTCGCTGAGCTGTTCGCGCAAGCCGAGGACGGAGGAGGTTGGAACAGATCCCCTGCCCCGGCAGCTTCAAGCAGCATTCGCTGCCGCCGAAATCCTTCTGCCTTGGGGAGGAACTCGGCGCGTGGGATCTCGAGGGCTGATGCGTCATCAATTTTTAAGGTCGCACACCCAGAGCACTTCATCTCTGAGGCCAACTCAAGAGAGAAGAATTGGAGGAGCAATGCCACGGAAGGGGTGACGCCGAAAAAGGCCTCGCATAAGAACGCGAAGTCAGAGAGGAGGATCAAAGAGCAGGGGTCCAGATGAAGTGTGTGGATCTGGTAGTGTGAAAGCACCGCGTCTAGGAAGCCCGAGAATGGCGGCAGCAGACCCGAAAGGAGGGCGTGGAAATGGAGAGGAACCACGGCAGACACCTTCTCACCCCGACGCCATGAGCCTAGCCGAATCTGGGTGCCCCCCCACTCATTGGAGTTGGCGGAAACTACTAGCCGAACCTTCTCCAACCCCTCGAGGTTTACCACCGCAGACCGCTCTAGCGCGGGCCGGGGCGTCGCCGGGACAAGTGAACCCCGCGAGCCCCGCCATCTCCTCCTTTCTCGGGCATGATGGAGAGAACAAGGCAAAGATGATGCGGCGCGTTTGGAGCAGGAGGAAGAACCAGCGGTGGAATGGATAGGTGGTGGAGACGGGCGACAAATTCAGATCAGGAGATACAGTGTAGATGGAATCGGCTCTCCAATAAACCGCTCGGCCCGCAGGTGAATGGGGCATGTGGCATTTCGGGCCAGCTCCAAGGCTTCGCCAGGAGTCCAACGCAAGCACGCCTTGGGCCCAAGGGCTACTATCCGCGTTCTGGGAACCGGGGTACCGAGACCTGCCTGCCTATGGCCCAGGGCTGGCCCACTTCATCAGCGCAAGATCAACAAGGAGCAGCACCACCCTGAACCAGGCCGTCATGAGGGGCGAACCATCATGAGGAGGATGTTGGAAATGTGCCCTAGAGGCAATAATAAAATAGTTATTATTATATTACCAGTCCATGATAATTGTCTATTATTCATGCTATAAATGTATTAACCGGAAACCGTGATACATGTGTGAATACATAGATCACAATGTGTCCATAGTAAGCCTCTAGTTTGCTAGCTCATTGATCAATGGATGATCATGGTTTCCTGATCATGGACATTGGATTTCATTGATAACGGGATCACATCATTAAGAGAATGATGTCATGGACAAGACCCGATCCTAAGCATAGCACTAGATCGTGGTGTTCGTATGCTAAAGCTTTTCTAACGTCAAGTATCTTTTCCTTAGGCCGTGAGATTGTGCAACTCCCGGATACCGTTCGAGTAATTTGGGTGTATCAAATGTCATGATGTAACTAGGTGACCATAAAGGTGCACTACGGGTATCTCCGAAAGTATTTGTTGGGTTGGCATGAATCAAGACCGGGATTTTTCACTCCATGTGAACGGAGATATATCTCTGGGCCCACTCGGTAGAACATCATCATAATGAGCTCAGTCTGACTAAGGAGTTAGCCATAGAGACTTGCCGGTAACGAGATTGAACAAGGTATAGGGATACCGACGATCGAATCTCGGGCAAGTATCATACCGATAGACAAAGGGAACTGCATACGGGATTAAGTCAATCCTTGACATCGTCGTTCATCCAATGAGATCATCGTGGAACATGTGGGAACCAACATGGATATCCAGACCCAACTGTTGGTTATTGACCAGAGAGTGTCTTAGTCATGTCTGCATGCTTCCCGAACCCGTAGGGTCTACACACTTATGGTTCGATGACGCTAGGGTTATATGGGAATAGTGTACGAGGTTACCGAAGGTTGTTCGGAGTACCAGATGTGATCTTGGATGTCATGAGGAGCTCCGGAATGGTCCGAAGGTGAAGAATTATATATAGGATGAGGGATTTTGAACGCCAGAAATGTTTCGGGCATCACAGGTAACGTATGATGGCCACCGGAAAGGTTTCGGGGGTCCACCGGGAGGGGCCACCAGCCCCATAGGCAAACATGGGCCAAAAGGTGGAAGAGAACCAACCTAGAGTGGGCTAGTGCAGCTCCCACCTAGGCGCAAGGTGCAGCAAGAGAGGAAAGGGGGGGACCTTAGCGCAGATGGGCCCAAGGCCCATCTGGGGTGCGCACCTCCCCTCTCCCTGCCCTGGCCGCCGTCTCCATGATCAGTTCGGGCTGCCGCACCCCTTGGGGGTGGGAACGCTAAAGGGGCGCCCCTCCCTCTCCCCTATATATATTGGAGGGTTTGGCCTTTGGAGAAGACACAAAAATCTCTTCCTCTCTGTCAGGCAGCCAAGTTCCTCTTCCTCCTCTACCACACAACTTGGAGAAGCTCCGCCGGAATACCTCGTAGCTCCAACGCCACCACATCGTCATGCTGCCAGAGCTCTCCCTCAACCTCTCCCTCGTCCTTGCTGGATCAAGGCATGGGAGACGTCACCGGGCTGTACATGTGTTGAATGCGGAGGTGCCGTGATTCGGCACATAGATCAGAATGGACCGCGATTTGAATCGCTGCGAGTATGACTCCCTCGACTGTGTTCTAGTAATGCTTCCGCTTAGCGATCTTCAAAGGTATGAAGATGTGATACGTCTCCAACGTATCTATAATTTTTGATGGTTTCATGCTATTATCTTGTCAAACTTTGTATGTTTTGCATGCCTTTTATATATTTTTTTGGGACTAACTTATTAACTCAGTGCCAAGTGCCAGTTCCTGTTTTTTTCCTTGTTTTTGATCCCTTTCAGAGGAGATTTTGAAACGGAGTCCAAACGGAAGAAAATCCCCGAAAAGAATTTTTTTGGAACGGAAGAAGATCGGGGAGCTTGGGAGCCAAGGCAGGGGAGCCCCAGGGGCCCCACAAGCCCCCACTCCGTGGCCAGGGGAGGCGCCATCCAGGATTGTGCGCCCCATGGACGCCCTTTGCCCTAGGTCTTTCGCCTATATAATCCCATAAATTCCAGAAAAAATCAGGAGATCATCGCAATCACTTTTCCACCGCCGCAAGCTTCTATCTCCGCAAGATCCCATCTGGGGCACGTCCTGGTGCCCAACCAGAGGGGGGATTTGGACACGGAGGGCTTCTCCATCAACACCAGGACCTCTCCGATGATGCGTGAGTAGTTCTCCATACCTAGTAACTAGATGGCTTCTTCTCTCTCTAGGATCTTCAATACAAACTTCTCCATGATCTTCATGGAGATCTAGCCGATGTAATCTTCTTTTGCGGTGTGTTTGTCGAGATCCGATAAATTGTGGATTTATGATCAGATTATCTATGAATCTTATTTGAGTTTCTTCTGATCTATCTTATGCATGACTTCATATCCTTGTAATTCTCTTTGAGTTGTGGGTTTTGTCTGGCCAACTAGATCTATGATTCTTGCAATGGGAGAAGTGCTTGGTTTTGGGTTCATACTATGCATTGACCTCACCCAGTGACAGAAGGGGTAGCGAGGCACGCATCGTGTTGTTGCCATCAAGGGTAAAAAGATGGGGTTTTCATCATGGGTTTGTGATTATCCCTCTACATCATGTCATCTTTCTTAAGGCGTTACTCTGTTCGTCATGACCTCAATACACAAGATGCATGCTGGATAGCGGTCGATGTGTGGAGTAATAGTAGTAGATGCAGAAAGTATCGGTCTACTTGTCTCGGACGTGACGCCTATATGTATGATCATTGCCTTAGATATCGTCATGACTTTGCGCGGTTCTATCAATTGCTCGACAGTAATTTGTTCACTGACCTGATACTTGCTATTTTGAGAGAAGCCTCTAGTGAACACTTTCCGCCTTCAGATCACACTTTGCAAACAATCTTGAAGGGATTGACAACCCCTTTGAAGCGTTGGGTGCAAGCTTGTTTGTGTTTGCGCAGGTACTTTGGACTTGACGAGACCCTCCTTCTGGATTGATACCGTGGTTCTTAAACTGAGGGAAATACTTACTGCTCCTGTGCTGCATCACCCTTTCCTCTTCATGGGAAAAACCAACGCAAGCCCAGCCTCTGTCAACGTGTCAATTTCTGACGCTGTTGTCTGTGGGATAGCAGAAGAATTTGTCGTGTCGTTGCCGGGGAGGATCAAGTCAAGAACTCATCCAAGTAGGTGTCCCAAACTCATCTCTTGCATTTACTTTGTTTGCCAGTTGCCTCTCGTTTCCCTCTCCCCCACTTCACAATTTGCCTTTTTTGTTTGCCTTTTTCGTTTGCCTTTTTCGTTCGCCCTTTTCTCTTGCTTTATTTCTGTTTACTTGTGTGCCATGTGCTTTCAATATTCTTGCATCTTCGCTTGCTGAAAATCTAGTGATATGGATCCTCATCCACTTGCTAATCTCTTTAAGAGATCCAATTATGTTGATCCAATTGCTAGTGAGTTGAGTGCACTTGACTATCTTTATGGAGTTTTGCTTGAGATGCGTGAATCTAAAAATTGCGAGGAAGAAATTTATGAAGTGATTCACGAGGGCTCCTTGGATCAAAGCATGATTGCAATGGTTTCACTATAAATTCTATTAGTGACAATCATGCTAAAAATATGCAAAACCCTAAGCTTGGGGATGCTAGTTTTGCTATGTCCACTACTTGTTGCAATGATCATGAGTGGGGCGATGATTTTTTTATGATCTTGAAAATTTGTTTAAGCCTCATGATGAATATGATATTTGCAATATTATTGAAAGTGGGTTTGGAGAACTCATGACTTTAGTTGATGATAATCCCACTATTTTTGAAGAGCGTCAACTTTGCATGCATGTGGATCATGAAAAGAATATCCTATTTGATAGTTACATTGTTGAATTCGAATATGATCCACATGTAATTATTATGAGAGAGGAAAATATGGTGGTAGAAACTTTCATATCACTAAACACCTCTCGTTATGTTGAGATTGATATTGTCTCTTTCTTCTTCCTTGCATATGGTAACTATTGGTTATATTGACAATTTGTTTTCCTATAAAATGCCTATGCATAGGAAGTATGTTAGACTTAGATGTGATTTTCACATGCTTTATGATGCTCTCGTTGTGTTTCAATTCTTGTCTTTTGTGTGAGCATCATTGAATTATCAATGCCTAGCTAAGGGCGTTAAACAATAGCGCTTGTTGGGAGGCAACCCAATGAATTTATCTTTTTCTTTCTGTTTTGTTGCGTCTACACCATCACAATTCTGTTGTGATTGTGCTTTTTGTGTTTCTTTTTGTGTTTGAGCCAAGCAAAACCTTTATGACTAGTCTTGGTAATGGTTGTTTGATCCTGTTGGAAAAAGACAAAACTTTGTGCTCACGAGATGATTTTTCATTTTTATTAAAAACGAGATTTTGAGTTGATTCTTTTTTCTGCTGGTTGATATGCTTTTTTCCCAGGCCTTCGTAAATTTTCAGATTTGTTGAGGTACCATAAGTATACGAAGTATACAGATTGCTACAGACTGGTCTGTTTTTGACAGATTCTGTTTTTGTTGAGTTGGTTGCTTGTTTTCATGAAACTATGGTTAGTATCGGGGGGTACTAGCCATGGAAAAGTGAGAATATAGTAGCCCAACACCAATATAGATGGAATTCAAGTTTGCTACAGTACCAAAAGAAGTGGTACTTTGTTTTCTTGTGCTAATGTTATCACGAGTTTCTGTTTAAGTTTTGTGTTGTGAAGTTTTCAAGTTTTGGGTGATGTTCTCATGGACAATGAGATAAGGAGTGGAAATAGCTCAAGCTTGGGGATGCCCAAGGCATCCCAAGCCAAATTCAAGGACACCAAAAATCCTAAGCTTGGGGATGCCCCGGGAAGGCATCCCCTCTTTCGTCTCCAATCCATTGGTAACATTACTTGGAGCTATATTTTTATTCACCACATGATATGTGTTTTGCTTGGAGCGTCTTGTATCTTAGGAGTCTTTTCCTTTTTATTGTGTCACAATCATCCTTGCTGCACACCTTTTGAGAGAGACATGCACTCATCGTGATTTTGCTAGAATGCTCATAGTGTTTCACTTATATCTTTTGAGCTAGATACTTTTGCTCGAGTGCTTCACTTATATCTTTAGAGCACGGTGGTGCGTGATTTGGTAGTTTGCTTATGCTATGAAAGTAGTCCCAAATGTGCTAGGTACCCAAAGAGGATGAAAAAACCTCCATCTTCATGTGCATAGAGTAGAAAGAGAAGTTTCAATTTCTCTCAATTAGTTTTGAGACGTGGATTCTGTAATATTGAGATTTATGTTAGTAGGGTGTTGTGAATCTAGAAATACTTCTGTTGAAGTTAGTGATTCCCGTAGCATGCACGTATGGTGAACCGCTATGTAGATAGTCGGAGCATAATTGATCTATTGATTGTCATCCTTTGTGTTGAGGTCGGGATCGCGCGATGGTTAACACCTACCAACTCTTCCCCTCGGAGTATGCGTTTAGCACTTTGTTTCGATTACTAATAAAAACTTTCGCACTAAGTATGTGAGTTATTCATGATTAATGTGAGCCCATGGTATAGATGCACTTTTACCTTCCACCATTTCTAGCCTCCCTAGTGCCGCGCAATTCTCGCCGATGCACAAACCCACGAAATTCTTACCTCAAAACAGCCACCATATCTACCTACTATGGCATTTTTCATAGCCATTCCGAGATATATTGCCATGCAACTCCCACCGTTTTGTCTCATGACTTGTGCCGTCACTCTCATATTGCCATTGCATGATCGTAAGATAGCTAGTGAGATGTTTCAAAGTCATACGCCATGCTAGATCGTTGCACATCCCGGTACACTGTCGGAGGCATTTCCTATGGAGTCATCATCATTGTGATCTTTAAGCTGTGAGTAAATAAAAGTGTGATGATCATCATTATTAGAGCATTGTCCCATGCAAGGAAAAAAAGGAGGCCAAAGAGCCCAAAAACAGAGAAAAAAGAGAGGCCTAAGCGCCCAAATGAAAAAAAGAGAGAAAAAGAGAGAAGGGACAATGCTACTATCTTTTTCCACACTTGTGCTTCATGTTAGCACCATGTTCTTCATGATTTAGAGCTTCTTGCTTTGTTACTACCATATGCTAGTGGGAATCTTCATTTTATAACTTGGCATGTATATGCCAATGATGGGCTTCCTTAAAAAATTTCCTAGGTCTTCGTGAGCAAGCAAGTTGGATGCACACCCACTAGTTTTCCTTTTGAGCTTTCACATACTTATAGCTCTAGTGCATATCTTGTATGGAAATCCCTACTCATTCACATTGATATCTATTAATGGGAATCTCCATAGCCTATTGATACGCCTAGTCAGTGTGACCATCTCCTCCATTTTGTCTCACAACCACCACCACACTCTATTCCACCTATAGTGCTATATCCATGGCTCGCGCTCATGCATTGAGTGATAGTTATAAAAAGTTTGAGAAAGTAAGAGTGCGAAAACAATTACTTGGCCAATTTTGGGGTTGTGCATGATTTACATTAGTTGTGTGAGGATGATGGAGCATAGCCAGACTATATGATTTTTTAGGGATAACTTTCTTTGTCCTTGTTATTTCGAAAGTTCATGATTACTTTGCTAGTTTGCTTGAAGTATTACTGTTTTCATCTCAATAGCAAACTATTGTTTTGAATCTTACGAATCTGAACATTCATGTCACGTGAAAGAAGTTGCAAAGGATAACTATGCTTGGTAGCATTCCACATCAAAAATTCATTCTTTATCACTTCCCTACTCGAGTACGAGCAGGAGTTAAGCTTGGGGATGTTTGATACATCTCCAACGTATCTATAATTTTTGATGGTTTCATGCTATTATCTTGTCAAACTTTGGATGTTTTGCATGCCTTTTATATATATTTTTGGGACTAACTTATTAACTCAGTGCCAAGTGCCAGGTCCTGTTTTTTTTTCATGTTTTTGATCCCTTTCAAAGGAGATTTTGAATCGGAGTCCAAACGGAAGAAATCCACGAAAAAATTTTTTTTTGGAACGGAACAAGATCGGGAAGCTTGGGAGCCAAGGCAGGGGAGCCCTAGAGGCTCCACAAGCCCCCACCCTGCGGGCAGGGGGGCCATGCCATCCAGGCTTGTGGGCCCCCTGGACGCCCTTTTCCCTAGGGCTTTCGCCCATATATTCCCATAAATTCCAGAAAAAATCAGGAGATCATCGCAATCACTTTTCCGCCGCCGCAAGCTTCTGTCTCCGCAAGATCCCATCTGGGCACGTCCTGGTGTCCTGCTGGAGGTAGGATTCGGACACGGAGGCCTTCTCCATCAACACCATGACCTCTCCGATGATGCGTGAGTAGTTCACCATAGACCTACAGGTCCATAGCTAGTAACTAGATGGTTTCTTCTCTCTCTTGGATCTTCAATACAAAGTTCTCTATGATCTTGATGGAGATCTATCCGATGTAATCTTCTTTTGCGGTGTGCTTGTCGAGATCCGATGAATTGTGGATTTATGATCAGATTATCTATGAATCTTATTTGAGTTTCTTCTGATCTCTCTTATGCATGATTTCATATCCTTGTAATTCTCTTCGAGTTATGGGTTTTGTCTAGCCAACTAGATCCATGATTCTTGCAATGGGAGAAGTGCTTGGTTTTGGGTTCATACCGTGCGGTGACCTCACCCAGTGACAGAAGGGGTAGTGAGGCACGCATCGTGTTGTTGCCATCAAGGGTAAAAAGATGGGGTCTTCATCATTGGTTTGAGATTATCCCTCTACATCATGTCATCTTGCTTAAGGCGTTACTCTGTTCGTCATGAACTCAATACATTAGATGCATGTTGGATAGAGGTCGATGTGTGGACTAATAGTAGTAGACGCAGAAAGTATCGGTCTACTTGTCTCAGACGTGATGCCTATATGTATGATCATTGCCTTAGATATCATCATGACTTTGCGCGGTTCTATCAATTGCTCGACAGTAATTTGTTCACCCACCGTGATACTTGCTATTTTGAGAGAATCCTCTAGTGAACACAATGGCCCCCAGGGTCTACTCCATACCATATTTTCAGCTTTACACTTTTTACTTCGTTGCACTTTCCCCCTTCAGATCTCACTTTGCAAACAATCTTGAAGGGATTGACAACCCCTTTGAAGCGTTGGGTGCAAGCTTGTTTGTGTTTGCGTAGGTACTCTGGACTTGACGAGACCCTCCTTCTGGATCGATACCTTGGTTCTCAAACTGAGGGAAATACTTACTGCTCCTGTGCTGCATCACCCTTTCCTCTTCAAGGGAAAACCAACGAAAGCCCAACCTGTGTCAACGTGTCAATTTCTGGCGCTGTTGTCTGTGGGATAGCAAGATGCTCTACCCCATTACTCGTTGTTGGTTTCTCCATAGATAGATCCTTGCATGGTGTAGGAATTTTTTTGAATTTACTATGTTCCCCAACGGTGGTATCAGAGCCAAGGTTCTATGCATAGATTCTATGCACGAGTAGAACACAAAAGTTGTGGGCGCTGGTTTGTCAATTTGCTTGTCGTTACTAGTCTTATCTTGATTCGGCGGGATCGTGGGATGAAGCGACCCAGACTGACTTTACACGTACTCTTAAGTGAGACTAGTTCCACCGACTGACATGGACTAGTTGCATAAGGTGGCTAGCAGGTGTCTGTGTCTCCCACTTTAGTCGGATTGGATTCGATGAAGAGGGTCCTTATGAAGGGTAAATAGCATTGGCATATCAACATTGTGGCTGTCACGTAGGTGATGAATGTTCTTGCTAGAAACCCTAACTAGCCACGTAAAACTTGCAAAAAAATTAGAGGACGTCTAACTTGTTTTTGCAAGGTATGCATGTGATGTGATATGGCCAAAAGAATGTGATGTTACATGTGTGATGCATGAGATTGATCATGTTCTTGTAATAGGATTCACGACTTGCGTGTCGATGAATATGACAACCAGCAGGAGCCATAGGATTTGTCTTTATTTTTTTATGAGATGCAAACGCCATGTGATTACTTTACTTTATTGCTAAACGTTAGCTATAGTAGTAGAAGTAATAGATTGGCGCGAGAACTTCACGGAGAGACAATGATGGAGATCATGGTGTCATGTCGGTGACATTGATGATCATAGTGCCCTGAAGATGGAGATCGAAGGAGCAAGATGATAAGGGCCATATCATGTCACTATATGATTGCATGTGATGTTATCAGGTTTTACATCTTATTGCTTAGAACGACGGTAGCAAAGATAAGATGATCCCTCATGAAAATTTCGAGAAAGTATTCCCCTAAGTGTGCACCGTTGCGAAGGATCGTTGTCTCGAAGCACCATGTGATGATCGGGTGTGATAGATTCTAACGTTCCCATACAATGGGTGTAAGCCAATTTACACACGAAGAACATTTAGGTTGACTCGATGAGCCTAGCCAATTTACACGGAGTTCATTGAATAATTTGATTAGATGAACTTAATTATCATGAACATAGTCAAAAGGTCTTTGCAAATTACGCTTGCTCTATAGGTCTACGGTTTTTGATATGTTCCTAGAGAAAAACTTAGTTGAAAGATAGAAGTAGCAATTATGCGGAGTGGGTCTGTTAACTGAGGATTGTCCTCACTACTGCACAAAAAGGCTTACATCCTTAATGCACTGGTCGGTGTGCTGAATCCCCAGCGGGTTGTGTGGATGTTGCGAAGATCTGACATACATGTTTTTGGTAACTACAAGATAGTTCAATGCACGATGCTTAAATGGCTTAAAATTAAGGCGTTAAAGACGTTTCGAACGTCGCGGGACATTCGAGATGTTCCAAGAGATGAAATTTGGATTTCATGCTCGTGCCCATGTTGAGAGGTATAAGACCTCCGGCAAGATTCTTTGCCTACAAAGTAAGGGAGAATAACTCAATCGTTGAGCATGTGATCAGATTATCTTAATATTACAATCGCTTGAATCGAGTGGGAGTTCATCTTCCAGATGAGATAGTGATAGTTCTCCAGAGTCACTATCACTAAGCTGCTAGAGCTTCGTGACGAACTATAAAAATATCACGGATGGATATGATGATCCTTGAGTTATTCGCAATGTTTGACACCGCGAAAGTAGAAATCAAAAGGAGCATCAATTGTTGATGGTTCGTAAAACCACTAGTCTCAAGAAGGACTAGGGCAAGAAGGGATACTTCATGAAACAACAAACCAGTTACTGCTCTGGTGAAGCGACCCAAGGTTGAACCCAAACCCGAGACTAAGTGCTTTTGTAATGAGGGGAGCAGTCACTGAAGAGGAACTACCCTAGATACTTGGTAGATGAGAAGGCTGGCAAAGTCGACAAAAGTATATTAGATATACATGATATTGATGTGTACTTTACTAGTACTCCTAGTAGCACCAGGGTATTAGATATCGGTTCAGTTGCTAAGTGTTAGTAACTCGAAATAAAAGCTACAGAATAAACGAAGACTAGCTAAAGGCGAGGTGGTGAGAAGTGTTGGAAGTGTTTCCAAGGTTGATGTGATCAAACGTCGCACACTCCCTCTGCCATCGGGATTAGAGTTAAACCTAAATAATTGTTATTTGGTGTTTGCGTTGAGTATAGACATGATTAGATTACGTTTATTGTAACACGGTTATTCATTTAAAAGAATAATGGTTATTCTGTTTACTTGAATAATACCTTCAATGGTCTTGCACCTAAAATGAATGGTTTATTGAATCTCGATCGTAGTGGTGCACATGTTCATAATATTGTTGCCAAAAGATACAAAGTAGTAATGATAGTACCACTTACTTGTGGCACTGCTACTTAAGTCATATTGGTGTAAAATGCATGAAGAAGCTCCATGCTGATTGATCTCTGTACTCACTCATTTTTTTTAACATTTGAGACCTGCAAACCATGCCTGATGGTATAAACGCATAAGAAACTCCATGCGGTGGATCATTTGGACTCACTTGATTTTCTGAATCACTTGAGACATGCAAATCATACCACATGGGCAAGATGACTGAAGACCTCGTTTTCTAGTGATATGGAACAAGAAAGTAACTTGTTGGAAGTAATACATTTTGGTGTATACAGTGCAATGAGTGCTGAGGCACACAGTGGATATCATTATGTTCTTACTTCACAGATGATTTTAGTAGATAATAGTGTATTTACTTGATGAGACACAAGTCTGAATAATTGAAAGGTTCAAGTAATTTCAAAGTGAAGTTGAAGATCATCGTGACAAACAGGTTAATATGTCTACGATGTGATCGTGGAGGTAAACATATATATCTGAGTTATGAGTTTGGTGAACATTTATGACAATGTGAAAATTGTTTCACAATTCAAGCCACCTAGAAAACCATAGTCTGATGGTGTGTCCGTATGTCATAGTCGTGCCCTATTAGATATGGTGCATACTATGATATCTCTTATCAAATTACCACTATCGTTTATGGGTTAGGCATTAGAGACAACCACATTCACTTTAAAACAGGGCACCACGTAAATCCGTTGAGATGACACCGTATGGATTATGGTTTAGAGAAATCTAAGTTGTCGTTTCTTAAAAGTTTGGGAATTCGATGCTTATGTGAAAGAGCTTCAGCCAGATAAGCTCGAACCCAAAGCGGATAAATATGTCTTCATAGGACACCCAAAACAGTTGGGGGTACCTCTCATCTCAGATCCGGAAGCAAATGTGTTTGTTTCTAGAAATGGGTAATTTCTCGAGGAAAAGTTTCTCTCGAAAGAATTGAGTGGGAGTATGGTGGAGACTTGACGAGGTTATTGAACCATCACTTCAACCAGTGTCTGTAGCAGGGCACAGGAAGTTCTTCTTGTGGCACCTACATCAATTAAAGTGGAAGCTAATGATAGTGATCATGAAACTTCGGATCAAGTCACTACAAACCTCGTAGGTCGATGAAGTCACGTATTGCTGCTGTAGAGTGGTACGGTAACCCTGTCTTAGAGGTCATGTTGTTGGATAATAATGAACCTACGAGCAATGGAGAAGCGATGGTGGGCCCGAATTTCAACAAATGGCTTGAGGCCATGAAATCCGAGAGGAGGATCCATATATGAAAACAAAGTGTAGACTTTGGAAGAACTACTTGATGGTTGTAAGACTATTAACTATGGATGGGTCTTTAAAAGGAAGACAGACGGTAATGTTGAAAAGTCACCATTAAGAAAGCTCGACTTGTCGCAAAGATGTTTTCAACAAAGTTCAAAGAGTTGACTACATGAGACTTTCTCACTCATAGCGATGCTGAAAGTCATTTGGAATTATGTTAGCAGTTGATGCATCATTTATGAAATCTTGCAGATAGGATGTCAAAATATTGTTTCCTCGATGGTTTCCTTGAGGAAAGGTTGTATGTGATACAACCAGAAGATTTTGTCGATCATAAAGGGTGCTAACAAGTACGCAAAGCTCGAGCGATCCTTCTATGGACTGGAGCAAGCATCTCAGAGTTGGAATATACACTTTGATGAGATGATCAAAGTTTTTGGTTTTATACAAAGTTTATGAGAAACTTGCATTTCCAAACAAGTGAGTGGGAGCACTATAGAATTTCTGATGAATATATGTGGTTGACATATTGTTGATCGGTAATAATGTAGAATTTCTGGAAAGCATAAAATGTTGTTCGAATGGAGTTTTTCAAAGGTAAAACCTGGATAAGCTACTTGACCACCGAGCATCAAGATCTATGGAGATAGATCAAAGTGCTTAATAGAAGTTTCAAAAAAATGCATGTCTTGACAAGTTTTTGAAAGTGTTCAAAATAGATCGGCAAAAGAAGGAGTTCTTGGCTGTGTTATAAGGTGTGAATTTTGAGTAAGACTCAAAAGCCTGACCACGACAGAAGAAAGAGAAAGGACAAATGTCGTCCCCTATGCATCAACCATTGGCTCTATAAGTATGCTATATTGTGTACCGCAGCTAAAGTGTGCCTTGCCATGAGTCAGTCAAGGGGTACAAGAGTGATCCAGGAATGGATCACTGGACAACGGTCAAAGTTATCCTTATTAACTAATGGACTAAGGATTTTTTTTCTCGATTATGGAGGTGATTAAAGACTTCTTTGTAAAGGAGTTACGTTGATGCAAGCTTTGTCCCTAATCTGGATGACTCTGAGTAGTAAACCGGGTTCATACATTGGAGCAGTCATTTGGAATAGTTGCAAATGATGCATGGTAGCAGTATCTATATGAACACATAGAGATTTGTAAAGCACACAAGGATCTGAAAGGTTCAAACCCGTTGACTAATAAACCTCTCTCACAAGCAAGACATGATCGAACCCCAAAACTATATGGGTGTTGGATTCATTGCAATCACATAATGATGTGAACTAGATTATTGCCTCTAGTGCAAGTGGGAGACTGTTGGAAATGTGCCCTAGAGGAAATAATAAAATGATTATTTTTATATTTCCAGTCCAAGATAATTGTCTATTATTCATGCTATAAGTGTATTAACCGGAAACCGTGATACATGTGTGAATACATAGATCACAATGTGTCCCTAGTGAGCCTCTAGTTGGCTAGCTCGTTGATCAATGGATGATCATGGACATTGGATGTCGTTGATAACGGGATCACATCATTAAGAGAATGATGTGATGGACAAGACCCAATCCTAAGCATAGCACTAGATCGTGTTCTTCGTATGCTAAAGCTTTTCTAATGTCAAGTATCTATTCCTTAGACCATGAGATTGTGCAACTCCCATATACCGTTTGAGTACTTTGGGTGTATGAAACGTCACAACGTAATCGGTTGACCATAAAGGTGCACTACGGGTATCTCTGAAAGTGTATTTTGTGTTGGCACGAATCGACACCGGGATTTGTCACTTTGTGTGAACGGAGAGGTATCTCTAGGCCCACTCGGTATAACATCATCATAATGAGCTCAGTGTGACTAAGGAGTTAGCCACGGGATGATGTTCTACGGAACGAGTAAAGAGACTTGCCGGTAACGAGATTGAACAAGGTATGGGGATACCGACGATCGAATCTCGGGCAAGTATCATACCGATAGACAAAGAGATCATCGTGGAACATGTGGGAACAAACATGGATATCCAGACCCCGCTATTGGTTATTGACCGGACAGTGTCTTGGTCATGTCTGCATGCTTCTCGAACCCGTAGAGCCCACACACTTAAAGTTCGATGACGGTAGGGTTTTATGGGAATAGTGTACAAGGTTGTTCGGAGTCCCGGATGTGATCCCAGACGTCACGAGGAGCTCCAGAATGGTCCGGAAATGAAGAATGATATATAGGATGAGGGGTTTTGGATGCTGGAAATGTTTCGGGCGGCACCGGTGACGTAACGGGACCACCAGAAGGGTTTCGGGGGTTCACCCGGAGGGGCCACAAGCCCCAAAGGCAAACATGGGCCAAAAGGTGGAAGGGAACCATTGTAGAGTGGGCTGGTGCGCCTCCCACCTAGGCCCCAGGCGCAGTAAGTGAGGAAAGGGGGGAAACCCTAGCACAGATGGTCCCAAGGCCCATCTAGGGTCCGCCACCTCCCCTCTCCCTGCCCTGGCCGCCGCCTGATACGTCCGTTTTGCATCACGTTTTCATGTTGATATTTATCGCTTCTTTGGCTGTTATTTCACTTCACTGTACTATTCTTATGCCTTTTCTCTCTTATTTTGCAAGGTTTACATGCCGGCAACTTGAATTTTGGCCTGAAAGTGGAGCAAAGTTGAGATACCTATTCTGCGCAACTCCAAACGCCGTGAAAATCAACGGAGATTTTTTGCCGAATATATAAAAAATACTAGGCCGAAGAAGCGCCAGAGGGCCGCCAGGGGGTGGCCACAAGCTTGCACGGCGCCCCACCAGGCCGCGCCATGGCGGTTTGTGGGCACCCTGCTGGCCGACTTGCCCCCCTCTTTTGCTATATGGAGGGTTTCGTCCAGAAAAAAATCAGACGGGAGCTTTTTCGTGGTTTCGCCGCCGCCACGAGGTGGAAGTTGAGCAGAACCAATCTAGAGCTCCCGCGGGACGATCCTGCCGGGGAAACTTCCCTCCCGGAGGGGGAAATTGTTGCCATCGTCATCACCAACACTCCTCTCATCGGAGGGGACTTGTCACCATCAACATCTTCATCAACACCATCTCATCTCCAAACCCTAGTTCATCACTTGTAACCAATCTCCATCTCGCGACTCCGATTGGTACTTGTAAGGTTGCTAGTAGTGTTGATTACTCTTTGTAGTTGATGCTAGTTGGATTATTTGGTGGAAGATTTTATGTCCAGATCCTTGATGCTACTCATTACACCTCTGATCATGATTATGATTATGCTTTGTGAGTAGTTACTTTTGTTCCTGAGGACATCGGATATATCATGCTAATAATAGTCATGTGAATTCGGTATTCGTTCGGTATTTTGATATGTTGTATGTTGTTTTTCCTCTAGTGGTGTTATGTGAACGTCGACTACATAACACTTCAGCATTATTTGGGCCTAGAGGAAGGCATTGGGAAGTTGTAAGTAGATGATGGGTTGCTAGAGTGACAGAAGCTTAAACCCTAGTTTATGCGTTACTTCGTAAGGGGCTGATTTGGATCCACTAGTTTAATGCTATGGTTAGACTTTGTCTTAATTCTTCTTTCGTAGTTGCGGATGCTTTCGAGAGGGGTTAATCATAAGTGGGATGCTTGTCCAAGTAAGGGCAGTACCCAAGCGCCGGTCCACACACATATCAAAGTATCAAAGTAACGAACGCGAATCATATGAACATGATGAAACTAGCGTGACAGCAATTCCCGTGTGTCCTCGGGAGCGTTTTTCCTCCTATAAGACTTTGTCCAGGCTTGTCCCTTGCTACAAAAGGGATTGGGCCACTTTGCTGCACCGTTGCTACTTTTGTTACTTGTTGCTTGCTACGAATCATCTCACCACACAATTACTTGTCATCTATAATTTCAGTGCTTGCAGATATTTCCTTGCAGAAAACCACTTGTCAGATCCTTCTGCTCCTCGTTGGGTTCGACACTCTTACTTATCGAAATGACTACTATTGATCCCCTATACTTGTGGGTCATGAAGACTCTTTTCTGGCGCCGTTGCCGGGGAGTGAAGGGCCTTTGGTAAGTGCAACTTGGTAAGGAAACATCCATATAGTGTGCTGAAATTTATTGTCACTTGTCACTAGGGATACTAATCCTTTGAGGGGCTTGTTCGGGGTATCTTCACCTCGAACGAAAGCACAAAGAGTTTCTCCTCAAGTTGCTGCACCTATTGAAAATATTTGCTTTGAATTTCCTTGAGGTATGCTTGAGAAACTGCTGGCTAATCCTTTTACTGGAGATGGAATATCACATCCAAACTTGCATCTGATCTATGTAGATGAAGTTTGTGGTTTATTTAAGCTTGCAGGTGTGCCCGAGGATGAGGTCAAGAAGAAGGTCTTTCCTTTATCTTTGAAGGATAAGGCGTTGACATGGTATATGATATGTGATGATACTGGATCATGGGACTACAATCGGTTGAAATTGGAATTTCATCAAAAGTTTTATCATATGCATTTAGTACATCGTGATCGAAATTATATTTACAATTTTTGGCCTCATGACAGAGAAAGCATCGCTCAAGCTTGGGGGAGGCTTAAATCAATGTTATATTCATGCCCCAATCATGAGCTCTCGAGAGAAATTATCATTAAGAACTTGTATGCTCGGCTTTCTCATGATAACCGCACCATGCTTGACACTTCTTGTACCGGTTCTTTTATTAAGAGAGATATTGACTTCAAGTGGAATTTATTGGAGAGAATTAAACGCAACTTTGAAGATTGGGAGCTTAAAGAAGGTAAGGAGTCAGGTATGAAATTCACTTTTGATTGCGTTAAATCCTTTGTTGAGACAAATACCTTTAGTGACTTTAGCGCTAAGTTTGGACTTGACTCTGAGATAGTAGCTTCATTCTGTGAATCTTTTGCTGCTCATATTGATCTCCCCAAAGAGAAGTGGTTTAAATTTCATCCTCCTTTAGAAGTCAATGTAGTTAAACCCACTCCAGTTGAAGAGAAAGTCATTGCCTATAATGATCCTGTTGTTCCCAGTGCTTACATTGAGAAACCACCTTTCCCTGTTAGGATAAAGGATCATTCTAAAGCTTCAACTGTGATACGTAGAGGCTATATTAGAACACCTACACCCCCTGAGAAAATTAGAGTTGAACCTAGCATTGCTATTATCAAAGATCTTCTGTCTGAAGAAGTTGAGGGACATAATATTCACTTTTGTGAAGATGTTGCTAGTATTGCTAAACCTCATGCTAGAGACAAACATAGGCCTGTTGTTGGCATGCGTGTGGTTTTTGTTAAGATAGGAGATCATTGTTTTCATGGCTTATGTGACTTGGGTGCTAGTGTTAGTGCAATACCTCAATCCTTATACGATGAAGTCAAAGATGAGATTGCACGTGTTGAGATAGAACCTATAGATGTCACCATTCAGCTTGCCAATAGAGATACTATCTGCCCCGTGGGAATTGTTCGGGATGTTGAAGTCTTGTGTGGTAAAACGAAGTATCCTGCCGATTTCCTCGTTCTTGCTACCGCTCAAGAGAGCTTTTGTCCCATCATATTTGGCAGACCTTTTCTCAATACCGTCAATGCTCATATTGATTGTGAGAAGCAAACTGTCACTGTTGGCTTTGAAGGCGTGTCACATGAGTTCAATTTCTCTATGTTTGGTAGATAACCTCAGGAAAAGGAGTTGCCTAGTAGGGATGAAACTATTGCCTTAGCCTCTATTGCCGTGCCTCCTGCTGATCCCTTAGAGGAATACTTGCTTGAGCATGAAAAAGATATGCATATGGATGAAAGGGGTGAAATAGATAGAGTTGTCTTAGGACAATATCCTATCCTTAAGAATAACTTGCCTGTTAAATTGCTTGGGGATCCACCCCCACCAAAGGGTGATCCTGTGTTTGAGCTTAAACAGTTGCTTGATACTCTTAAGTATGCCTATCTTGACGAAAAGGAGATATATCCTGTTATTATTAGTGCTAGCCTCTCAGAGCAGGAAGAAAAGAAGTTACTAAAAACTCTGAGGAAGCACCATGCTGCTATAGGATATACTCTTGATGATCTTAAGGGCATTAGTCCCACTCTATGCCAGCACAAGATCAAAACTGATCCTGAATTCAAACCAGTTGCTGATCATCAAAGGAGATTGAATCCTAAGATGGAAGAAGTAGTAAGAAAAGAAATACTAAAGCTCCTCGAAGCGGGTATTATCTATCATGTTGCTCATAGCGATTGGGTGAGTCCGGTGCATTGCGTTCCGAAGAAGGGAGGCTTTACCGCTGTCCCTAATGAGAAGGATGAGTTGATCCCACAGAGGATTATTACTGGCTATAGGATGGTGATTGATTTTTGGAAGTTGAATAAGGCCACTAGAAAAGATCATTACCCTCTGCCTTTTATCGACCAAATGCTAGAAAGGCTGTCCAAACACACACACTTCTCCTTTCTAGACGGTTATTCTGGTTTCTTCCAAATACCAGTTGCACAATCTGATCAGGAGAAACCCACTTTCACATGTCCTTTCGGTACCTTTTCTTATAGACGTATGCCTTTTTGCTTATGTAACGCACCTGCCACCTTTCAAAGATGTATGATGGCTATATTCTCTGACTTTTGTGAAAATATTGTCGAGGTTTTCATGGATGCCTTTTCCGTTTACGGGGCTTCCTTTGATGATTGCCTCAGCAACCTCGATCGAGTCTTATAGAGATGTAAAGACACCAATCTTGTCTTGGATTGGGAGTAGTGCCACTTTATGGTTAATGAAGGCATCGTCTTAGGACATAAAATTTCTGAAAGAGGTGTTGAAGTCGATAAGGCTAAGGTTGATGCAATTGAGAAAATGCCATACCCCACAGATATCAAAGGAATAAGAAGTTTCCTTGGTCATGCTGGTTTCTATAGAAGGTTCATGAAAGACTTCTCTAAGATTTTAGGCCTCTTACCAATATCTTGCCAAAGGATATACCTTTTGTCTTTGACGAGGATTGTGAGGAAGCCTTCGAAATACTTAAGAGAGCTTTGATAACTGCACCTATTGTTCAACCACCTGATTGGAACTTGCCTTTTGAGATCATGTGTGACGCTAGCGATTATGATGTTGGTGCTGTTCTGGGGAAAATAGTTGATAAGAAGTTGAATGTTATTCACTACGCTAGTAAAACTCCAGACAGTGCCCAAAGAAACTATGCCACTACGGAGAAGGAATTTTTAGCAGTCGTGTTTGCATGTGAAAAGTTCATGTCTTACATAGTTGATTCCAAAGTCACTATTCACACTGATAATGCTGCTATTAAGTACCTCATGGAGAAGAAGGATGCTAAACCTAGACTTATCAGATGCGTTCTCTTGCTACAAGAATTTGATCTGCACGTTGTTGATAGAAAGGTTGCTGATAACCCCATAGGAGATAGCTAGTCTAGGTTGGAGAACGTTCTTGATGACCCACGACCTATTGATGATAGCTTTCCCGGTGAGCAATTGAATGTCATCAATGCTTCACGTAGTGCACCGTGGTATACTGATTATGCAAACTATATCGTTGCCAAATACATACCACCTAGTTTCACATACCAGCAAAAGAAGAAATTATTCTTTGACTTGAGACATTACTTTTGGGATCATCCTCACCTTTATAAGGAAGGAGTAGATGGCGTTATTGGACGTTGTGTACCTGAACATGAACATGGACAGATCCTACAGAAGTGTCACTCTGAGTCCTACGGAGGACACCATGCGGGGGATAGAAGTGCACACAAGGTATTGCAATCAGGTTTCTATTGGCCCACTCTCTTCAAGGATGCCGACAAGTTCGTCTTGTCTTGTGAAGAATGTCAAAGAATAGGTAATATTAGCAAACGTCAGGAAATGCCTATGAACTATTCACTTGTTATTAAACCATTTGATGTTTGGGGCTTTGATTATATGGGACCTTTTCCAAAATCCAACGGGTATACGCATATTTTAGTTGCTGTGGATTATGTCACTAAGTGGGTAGAAGCTATCCCCACTAGTAGTGCTGATCACAACACCTCTATCAAGATACTGAAAGAAGTTATCTTCCCTAGATTTGGAGTCCCTAGATATCTAATGACTGACGGTGGTTCACACTTCATTCATGGTGATTTCCGTAAAACGCTTGCTAAGTATCATGTCAACCATAGAATTGCGTCTCCCTATCACCCTCAGTCCAGTGGTCAAGTAGAGCTAAGCAATAGAGAGATTAAACTAATTCTGCAAAAGACTATTAACAGGTCTAGAAAGAATTGGTCTAAGAAGCTCGATGATGCACTGTGGGCTTATAGAACTGCCTATAAGAATCCCATGGGCATGTCTCCATACAAAATGGTGCATGGGAAAGCATGTCACTTACCTCTTGAGCTAGAGCATAAATCTTATTGGGCAATCAAAGAGCTCTACTATGATTTCAACTTGCTGGTGAGAAGAGGTTATTTGACATTAGCTCGTTTGATGAGTGGAGAACTCAAGCATATGAGAATACCAAGCTCTTCAAAGAGAAGGTTAAGAGGTGGCATGATAAGAGGATGCAAAAGCGTGAGTTCAATTTAGGTGATTATGTCTTGCTATATAACTCCCGTTTAAGATTCTTTGCAGGCAAGCTTCTCTCTAAATGGGAAGGTCCCTATGTTGTTGAGGAAGTATATCGTTCCGGTGCTATCAAGATCAACAACATGGAAGGTAATTGTCCGAGAGTGGTAAATGGGGAGAGAATCAAGCATTATATCTCAGGTACTCCCATAAATGTTGAAAGAAATATCATCAATACCATAACTCCGGAAGAATACCTAAGGGACATTTATCAGCCTGTTTCAGTCTCCGAAAACGAAGAGGTATGAGATTCGGTAAGAAAACAGTGTCCAAACCGTTCCCCATAGGAATTTTTCTCCGTTTTGCAATATTAAAAAAATACAAAAATTGGAAGTAGTCCGGAAAGTGCGCGAGGAGGCGACAAGCCTGCACGGCGCAGGCCCACCCCCTAGCCACGCCATGAGGGCTTGTGGCCACCTCGTGCGCCTCCCAGACTCCGTTTTCGTGCAGGGTACTCCTTCTGGTCTGGAAAAAATCATTATATATACTTCCTTTTGATCTGGCCCCTGCATCACGCAGATTTCCTCTTTTTTTTGTTTCGAGCCTGTTTTCTGCCGCAGATCTAGGTCAAGATGTCTTCTCAGGATTCAGAGGGGTAGAGCTATGTGGCTGATTACCTTGCTAACCCCAAGGTCTACGGGGACATGGAACCATATGGCTGGACCACTGATGAGGAAGAGGACTATGATCCGAAAGGCAAGGAAGAAACGAGTTCCGATGAAGAGGAGGCTCCTCTACCTCAACCTGGACGCACTCATGTGGAGTTCAAGAAGTCAAGCCTCCCTGAATCAAGGAAGAATTGTAAGAACTTTGTCAAAGGGTGTTGAAGCTTGAGGAGGAAAATGATGATCTGAGAGGGCAGAATTTTATGCTCAAGTGGAAATTAGACAAGCTCAAGACCTCTACAACAACTCCTCCACCACCACCAAAGGAAGACAACTGAGCATTGGTATGTGCAATCCCCTTGGCTTTTGCCAAGCTTGGGGGAGTTGCCCAGGTATCGTATCACCATCACATCTTTTGCTTTTACCTTTGTTTTAGTTCGTTCCTTTTCAGTTTTCCTTTTTCTCTAGCAGTTTATAAGTCTTAGTGTTTTAGTCTTGAGTTTTGCTTTGTGTCACCCCCGATGTATTCTTGCTCGTGAGCCATATAATAAAGAGTGTCTTGGTTTAAGGGCTTTGCCTCTTGCCATGATGAAAAGAGTGAGAATAGAACAAAAGCATGAAAGATCATGTAATGATCTTATGGGAAGCGATGGTTTCACATATAAAAAGAATGAGGATTGAAACTTGTTGAGGGTAGGCAAACGTAGACCTTGGTCATTGTTGCAATTAATAGGAAGTGATAAAGAATGAGAGGTTCACATATAAATATATCATCTCTGACACCATCTATGATTGTGAACACTCACTAAACTATTGCATGCCTAGAAGTAGATGTTGGACAAGAAATAAAACCTAATGAATTGTGCTTGCTTAGCTCTGAACAATGTTATATGATTAGAGATCCCTTAACATGTGACGATTGCTTCCACCTCATACTAGCCAAAGCTCCCGCACCAAGTAGAGATACTACTTGTGCATGCATAAACCATCAAACCAGTTTTGCCATGAGTGTCCATCATACCAACCTATGGCTTGAATATGATCCCTCAAGTAAGTTGTCATCGGTGCAACCAATAAAAATTGCTCTCTAATATGTATGATCTTTTAGTGTGTGGAAAATAAGCTTTGTACGAACCTGTGATGAGGAAGACATAAAAGCGAAAGACTGCATAATAAAGTTCTTTATCACAGGAGGCAATATAAAGTGACGTTCCTCCGCACTAAGAGGACACGCATCCAAACCTCAAAAGCGCATGAAAACCTATTCTTCCCTCTGCGAATGGCCTATCTTGTACCTTTACTTTTTACCCTTGAAAGAGTCATGGTGATCTTCACCAATTCCTTATTTTGCCTTTGTCTTGGCTACCGTCATATGCTTGGGAAAGATCTATATTCATATGTCAACTTGGAGGTAGGTATCCATGAATTCTTATTGTTGACATTACCGTTGGGGTAAGTAGTTGGGAGGCAAATATAAGCCCCTATCTTTCTCTGTGTTGAGCTGAAACTTTGATTTCATGTGTACTACGTGAGTTGTAGAAATTGTAGAGAACGAAAGAATGATTGAGTATCTGGATTTGCTTTACAAGATCTTACTTGACTCTTTCTGATGTTGTGATAAATTGCAATTGCTTCAATGACTAAAGGCTATCGGTTGTTACTTCTCGGCAAGGTTCTTGATCCATTCTTGACTTTGTGAAGGAATTATCAGTTTAGCATGAGAGATTATATGTTGGTATTGCTGTTCTGAGCTTGATCATGATGCATGCATGTTCGTATCTTGTTTTGTCGACACCTCTCTCCCTAAACATGTGGACATATTTATGGAGCTAGGCTTTCGCTTGAGGACAAGCGAGGTCTAAGCTTGGGGGAGTTGATACGTCCATTTTGCATCATGTTTTCGTGTTGATATTTATCGCTTCTTTGGCTGTTATTTCACTTCACGGTACTATTCTTATGCTGTTTCTCTCTTCTTTTGCAAGGTTTACATGAAGAGGGAGAATACCGGCAACTGGAATTCTGGCCTGAAAGTGGAGCAAAGTTGAGATACCTATACTGCGCAACTCCAAACGCCGTGAAAATCAACGAAGATTTTTTCCGAATATATAAAAAATACTGGGCTGAAGAAGCGCCAGACGGCCGCCAGGGGGTGGCCACAAGCCTGCACAGTGCGCCCCCCAGGCCGCGCCATGGGGGCTTGGGGTGCCAGAGGGTTTAGTCCAGAAAAAAATCAGACGGGAGCTTTTTCGTGGTTTCGTTGCCGCCACGAGGTGGAACTTGAGATGAACCAATCTAGAGCTCCGACAGGACGATCCTGCCGGGGAAACTTCCCTCCCGGAGGGGGAAATCGTCGCCATCGTCATCACCAACACTCCTCTCATCGGAGGGGACTCGTCACCATCAACATCTTCATCAGCACCATCTCATCTCCAAACCCTAGTTCATCACTTGTAACCAATCTCCGTCTCGCGACTCCGATTGGTACTTGTAAGGTTGCTAGTAGTGTTGATTACTCTTTGTAGTTGATGCTAGTTGGATTATTTGGTGGAAGAGTTTATGTTCTGATCTTTGATGCTACTCATTACAGCTGTGATCATGATTATGATTATGCTTTGTGAGTAGTTACTTTTGTTCTTGAGGACATGGGATAAGTCATGCTAGTAATAGTCATGTGAATTTGGTATTCGTTCGGTATTTTGATATGTTGTATGTTGTTTTTCCTCTAGTGGTGTTATGTGAACGTCGACTACATAACACTCCACCATTATTTGGGCCTAGAGGAAGGCATTGGGAAGTAGTAAGTAGATGATGGGTTGCTAGAGTGACAGAAGCTTAAACCCTAGTTTATGTGTTACTTTGTAAGGGGCTGATTTGGATCCATTAGTTTAATGCTATGGTTAGACTTTGTCTTAATTCTTCTTTCGTAGTTGCGGATGCTTGCGAGAGGGGTTAATCATAAGTGTGATGCTTGTCCAAGTAAGGGCAGTACCCAAGCGCCGGTCCACCCACATAGCAAACTTTCAAAGTAACGAACGCGAATGATATGAACATGATGAAACTAGCATGACAGAAATTTCCGTGTGTCCTCGGGAGCGCTTTTCCTCCTATAAGACTTTGTCCAGGCTTGTCCCTTGCTACAAAAGGGATTGCGCCACTTTGTTGCACCGTTGCTACTTTTGTTACTTGTTGCTTGCTACGAATCATCTCACCACACAATCACTTGTCACAGATAATTTCAGTGCTTGCAGATATTTCCTTGCTGAAAACCACTTGTCAGATCCTTCTGCTCCTTGTTGGGTTCGACACTCTTACTTATCGAAAGGACTACGATTGATCCCCTATACTTGTGGGTCATCACCGCCTCCCTAGTCTGTTGGGGTTGCCGCACCCCTTGGGGGTGGGAACCCTAAAGGGGGCGCCCCCTCCCTCTCCCCCTATATATATTGGAGGGTTTGGCCTTTGGAGGAGACATAGAAATCTCTCCCTCTCTCTTAGGCAGCCCAGTTCCTCTTCCTTCTCTTCTGCGCACCTTGGAGAAGCTCCACCGGAATACCTCATAGGTCCACCACCACCACACCGTCGTGCTGCCGAAGCTCTCCCTCAACCTCTCCCTCCTTCTTGATGGATCAAGGCGGTGGAGACGTTACCGGGCTGTACGTGTGTTGAACACGGAGGCGTTGTGATTCGGCACATAGATCGGATTCGACCGCGATCAGAATCGCTGCGAGTATGACTCCATCGACTTCGTTCTAGTAACGCTTTCGCTTAGCAATCTTCAAAGGTATGAAGATGCTCTACCCCATTACTCGTTGCTGGTTTCTCCATAGATAGATCCTTGCATGGCGTTTGAATTTTTTTTGAATTTACGACGTTTCCCTATAGAGGACAAACGTTAAGACCCGCAGGGGTCCTCCACAGGACCCCTCCGGAGCGGCGGATATCTTGAGGCAAGGACGAGCCTCAGGAGTCAAGGGTGACGCTAGGAAAGGACAGGCGACTAGCAGATGGCAGGACGAGAAAGTTCCTCCTTTGGTGCAAAGGAGGTGGGAGTGTACAAGCTTTCCAAAGGCATCTCCCAAAGGTTTCCCTTCTGGTGCAACAAACCAGCAACCCTCCACCTGTAGGGAAACGTCATCCACGGGCCCGTCTCTGCGGCACGGATAGATACTTTGCATGCAAAAACCACCTTTGAGTAGGGGAGCATGTTCCCCTGTTCCCCTTCAAAAGTGGCCGTTGTGGGATCTCTTCCCACCGAAGCTATGAGGGAAGAGGACCCAGGCCTCCGCTATAAATAGAGAAGGTAGGGTACTTGAGAGGGGGAGTACATTCGGACGGTAGAACAACACACTTAGTCGCTCAGCCTACGGAGGCTCAAGAACACTGTACTAACTCATCCACCACCTCCGTGAGAGGCAATCCACCAAAATCAGAAGTAGGGTTTTACACTGTGTGAGAGGTAACCCTAAAGTCATCCAATCCCAACCATCCCCTTCGCCTACAGCAGGGAATTACTTACACATGAAAGAGGAAGTCATGGAAGGGTGATGGAGTGGCGATGGTGATGACGATGACAACCATCCAGATTTCGCCTCTCCAGAGGCCAAGGCAGCCTCCAGATTAGCTCTCATGGAAAAGAACCGAGGGTGGCGGCAGCTCCGCGTCGAGAATTGGAACAACGAATTCTGTTCGGGAATTTCTCTGTCTCGGGTAAAAATAGGAGCCAAGGTAGGGCAACAGAGGGGGTGGGCCCTGATGACCCACAAGCGTATGGGATCGCAGCAGTTTCGAGGGTAGACTATTCGACCCAAATTTATTGATTCGCCAATACGGGAAGCGAACAAATATTCTCAAGTATTAGCAGCTGAATGTGTCAGATTCAACCACACATGAAAGATTAGTGTCTGCAAGCCAAGTATCAGTAGCAAAGTAGTATGATAGCAACGGTGCCAAAAACGATCTATTGACGGCAGACTATTCCTAACTGTTGTATCAATGGCGCCAGTAAAGAGCACGTGGACGGGGAACTATTCTTCCCAGGCAGCGGCTCCAGAAAAGTCTTGCAACAAGTAACAACAAAGTAGCAAGGAACAGCAGTAGCGACACCAGCAGAGTAACAACAGTAGCAACACTAGCAGCAAAGTGGCCCAATCCCTTTTGTAGCAAGGGACAAGCATAGGCAAAGTAACATAGCGAGAACCAGTAGTAAAATACTCGTAGGAAGTGGATTGGTGATGGATGAGTATGAAGGATGTGATTCATCATGTAACAGTTATAACACGGAGAGATAAGTAACTAGCTCATGTAAGTCAATCTAATGTAGGCATGTATTCCATATGTAGTCATACGTGCTTAGGGAAAAGAACTTGCATGACATCTATTGTCCATCCCTCCCGTGGCAGCGGGGTCATAATGGAAACTATGAGATATTAAGGTTCTCCTTCTAATAAAGAACCGGACCAATGCATTAACACGCGGTGAATACATGAACTCCTCATAATATGGTCATCTCCGAGAGTGGTTCCGGCTATTGTCACTCCGGGGTTGCCGGGTCATAACACATAGTAGGTGACTACAACTTGCAAGATAGGATCTAAAACACACATATATTGGCGACAACATAATAGGTTCAGATCTGAAATCATGGCACTCGGGCCCTAGTGACAAGCATTAACCATAGCCAAGTAGTAGCAACATCAATCTAGAACATATTGGATACTAGGGATCAATCCCCGTCAAGAACTAACTCAATTACATGATAGATCTCATCCAAATCATCATCGTCCAGCAAGCCTACGATGAGATTACTCACGAACGATGAAGAGCATCATGGAATTGTCGATGGAGAAAGGTTGATGATGACGATGGCGACGATTTCCCCTCTCCGGAGCCCGAAACGGACTCCAGATCTACCCTCCAGATGAAGAACACGATGTGGCGGCGCCTCCGTATTGCAAAACGCGATGAAACCTTCTCTCTGAATTTTTTCCGGGCGAGACGGAAGATGTAGAGCTGAGTTTGGGGGCGGTGGTGCCACGTGGGCCCCACAAGCCTGCATGGCGTGGCCTAGGGGGTGGCCGCGGCCTGTGGGCTTGTGGCCCACAGGCACGCCCCCTCCGGTGGATCTTTGCGCAGGTATTTTTCTGTTATTCCAGAAAAAATCTTCGTAAATTTTCAGGACGTTCCGAGAACTTTCATTTCTGGACAAAAACAACACCATGGCAATTTTGCTGAAAACAGCGTCAGTCTGGGTTAGTTCCATTCAAATCATGCAAATTAGAGTCCAAAACAAGGGCAAAAGGGTTCGGAAAAGTAGATACGATGGAGACGTATCAGGCCCCACCCAGGCGGCCTCCTTGCACGGCCAGGGGGTATGTCGCGCCACCAGGTCGCCTAGAGGCCTGGTAACCCCCGTCTGGCCCATCTTCTGGTAAAGTGTCCCTTCTGGTGCGTGTATTTTCTCTAATTTGTATTGGAATTTTCCGGGACACCTAAAAATCCATTTTCCCGCACAGAAGAAAACCATACACGCAGCTCTGCTAAAAACAACGTCAGTCCGGGTTAGTTTCATTCAAATCATGAAAGAATGAAGGAAAAACAATAAAAAAAGTGTTTGGAAAAGTCGATACGTTTGAGACATATCAACTCCCCCAAGCTTAGCATATTGCTTGTCCTCAAGCAATTCAGTTCAACGAACTGGACGCGACAAAGAAAACTTTGACAAACTCTTTTGGTTCATTAGATGTATATAAGAATGTACTACGAACAAGTCCAACAAGTATTGAAGCAATGCTACAAAGACAATGCCCAAAGCAATCCTTCGATCATATGAAGAGTTTAAAACAACTAAGAATGAATAATATGCAACTGAAAATCATGACGAGATCACAATGCATGACTTGGACATACTAGAGAGGTATCTCGCTAGCCCCCATGAGTGAAGCAAAACATAAATGCAGATGCTCCTTCAGAGTCTTAAAGGAGACTAGAAATAAATATTTCAGAATGAGTAATATCACAATCATGCAGAAGACATTGTGGTACTTTGGGATAATGCACATTACACTCAGAATGACAATTATGCTCTCAGTAGTTGGTATTTTGAAGAAAGAAGGTGAAGACTGTCGAACCGTGGCTTTTGATGGCAAGCTTGAAAACCCGTGGCTGGAAGCAAAGACTAAACAAGTACCAGAGCTCGCGGTTCTTGAAAACAGAGATAAAATGCTTTTAGGAGTGTAACTTTCCAGTCAACGGTAGATGGTAAAGGTTTTCAATATCTTCCATACCAACCATATTAATGGCGGTTCCCATGATTTTTATGCTTACACTCCCCCTCCACCAATTCTTACACAAGCCATGGCTAGCCGCATTCGTGCGTGCCCTCCGTACAATCTCAAGCCAATGCAGAGTGTAAGTTTTTTTATAAACCAATTAGAACTAGGCATTCTCGAAACCAGCCTCTGCCTCATAAATCTAACTAGAATAAACTTTGTCAAGGAGTAAAATATTTTTAGGAGGAAAGATATTGATTGCCCCTAACGCTCCATGAGCTTGTACGGGTACAAAAAGAGAAGTGCATTTGAATAGTTTTGAGATGGTACAAGAAAGTCTTTGTTAGGATGGCTGGTAAATACCATATATAGGAAGGTATGGTGGACTCATATGGCGCAACTAGTTTCAAGGATTTTGGATGCACAAGCAGTCAGTCCGCTTAGTACAGGCGAAGGCTAGCAAAAGACAGGGAAGCGACCAACTAGAGAGAAATAATGGTCATAACCATGCAGAGCGACAAAGCAACATTGAATCAGGCATGAAAGTGATATAACTATTCTGAAATAAAAAGATCATCAAGGCTTGATACACTTCTAGTCATAAACATCTGTAAGCATGTGCCAAGTCAATCCTAAAACTCTCGAAGGGAAATACCACTTTAATATGCCAAACCGTGAACAATGCAATGCATGCAAATGATTTCAATAACACATTATGCACTCCAGCTATTTGAGACTATTCACGAAGAAAGCATGAACTACTGGGAAAACATTGTAAACATAGCACTATATTGCTACAAGCTAGTCTCTAGATGATAAGTACAAGCATATGTAAAAAAGTAGAAACAAATAGAGTTCACACCGGCTTTCCTTGTTGCATCCCTTCCGTCGATCTTCATAATTATCGCATCGTCACTTGCACGGTGGAACGTAGAAAGATATAATCAAGTGCAATTGCAACCATGGAATGAGCTGAACTCTGCAAACAAAGCAATGTAAAGAGAGAAAGGAAACCTTTTTGGGTTTTCCAAAGGTTAAACGAAAGCAAAAGAAAAGAGAAATGTTTTTGTTGTTTTTGCAACGAAAGAACAAAGAAGAACAGGCAAAAACTCCTAAAGGATTAAAAAGGAAACCACGGATGATACAATGAAAGGGGAGAAAGGTACGTACTCTCCCAAGCATAGGCTTTTGGCCTAAGTTGGGCTTGGATACTGCGGGCTCTAGGAGCTCCCTCCGGCTTCGGGGTGGTACTGGTAGCTCCAAGAATCATACGGGGCCTCGGGCACATAGACTAATGTCTTGTTGTCCTCCCAAGAAGAAGGCTCCTCTTCCTTGGGAACAACTCCCTCCATGGGGTTGTGGAACTTCTCCTGGACCACGAACTCGTCCAACTCAATCGCGGTGAAGAACCATCCGTTCCTGCTAGTATAATCAAACATAAGTGGTGCAGGTAGACGGATATCGCGAGTAGTAAACACGCCAAACCTCATAATATAAACAAGGTTACCAAACTCAGAAGTCCAAGTAACAAACTCATGCCTCTTCATAGCGGTAAGATCAAAGCTTATGAATGGAAAAGGTGCATCATCCGCGTGTAAAATGCGCTCGAGATGCTAGAGGATAAGCGTGTCATAAATGCAACCAAAGTGAGGCCCCTTGCCGTTGTTAGCGACGAGGTGACGAGCAATCAAAGCACCAATATTATACGTGTTATCTCCTAAGAGGGCGGCTGCCAAGATAGCAATATCCGAAGCCGAAATGTTGCTCGTGTTGTCACGATCTAACACCCCTCGAGCAATGTAGTATGCGAAATACCTGATGTGGGGAAACAAGATGCTAGAAATCTTCCCCCAGTGAATGTCTTGCGGATCCTTGCTACAAAGGGGGCGAATAGGGATTTCAGCTCGTAGGGCTGAACCTTCATTCTGGTCGTCTTCCCCGACATTCCACACACCTATAACGTCACAAAATTCTGCCAAAGACATGGTAAAGACATCCTCATATAATCTTAATTTAATCATGGAAGTTTTATCAATATATCTATACCAATTGACAAAATAATAGGTGAGTTTTGGGTATTGTGGCACACGTCGTGTTACGAGATGTGTCAAACCTGCAGCTGCACAGAGGTTATCGAACTCATCCTTAATACCTGCCGCCGCAAGGAATTCTGAACACGGGTATGTCATGGCACGTGCCGTGTCCATTTCGTGGAGCAACTCCGGTGGCTCGATATCATCATTGTAACTTGTCCTCACAGTAGAGGGTGAAGCTGCAACTCTAGTTAGTCTATCGATAGGCTCTGGTCTCTTCTTACCAAGCCATCCTTTTGATTTTCCAAACAAACTCATTTCTGAAAATTTTGGTACGTCACAAAAATGAAGGTTTAAGCAAAATGAGTTGGAGCAAACTATTCTACTCACTTCCCTGATGCATAAACTTACGTCAAAACTTCATAATTAAATTTTGAAACATGCATGCAAGCTCATATGAACAGCACCAAGAACTCCTAAATACTCACAAATAAGACTATCAATCCAAATTCTAATTGGAGGGTGGAGGAGTCACATACCAAGGAGCAAATGCTAAACTTCTCAATGCAAATGACGGTTGTAGAGAGAGATCGAAATTTTCCACCAAGAACAGCAAGAACTCGAGCTCCGGGAGAAAAATCGGGATTTTTGAAGTGTGAGAGAGAGAAGGGAAGAATAAATACCTAGAAAGGGGACCAGGTGGGCCCAGGCGCCGTGTGGGCGCGGCGAGGGGCCAGGCCACGCCACCAAGCCGCCTGGACCAGGGGTGCCCCCTGGTCAGCCCCAGGTGCCCCTGTCTCTATTTTTTGATGGAAATTTTTATTATAATTTTTCTAGAATTTTTCTGAGAACTTCTCTTTTGAAAAAATTTCAAAGTACCGAAAGCTGCAAAACTTTCGGAAAGCTCGAAGCAATGGTTAAACATATTTGGAAAATATACCGTGTGCTCCTTCTCTTTTTACTCATATAACACTTAAAACTTTGGTACAGAAAGGAGGATGAAAGATAAAGGAAATGAAAACATGACAAGCTTCTGTTTTTACTCATATGAAACATGTTTGTTGGCAAGGTTGATCAAGTCTTACTACCAAACGGGTGATATATCGAGCAAAAAGTTTCACTTCTTATAAGGCAATCATGGTACCTTTATTTCAATGGATATTGTCCCCATCATAATGGTTTTGTATTTGTGGTGCACATGTAGAGGACAATCCCACTCTCCAACCTTTACGGTCTCAATATTCTCAATAGAATTAAGGCCATGCCTTTTATCAATATTCTTCAGAAAATATACCGTGTGCTCCTTCTCATTAGCATTGAAGGTCACCTTTCCGTTATAGCAATCAATAATAGCACATGCGGTGTTAAGAAAAGGTATACCAAGAATAATAGACATGCTCCCATCCTCGGGCAGTTCAAGCAGAATAAAGTCAGTAAGGATCAAGCAATTAGCAACTTCAACAAGAACATCCTCACAAATACCAACATGAACGGCTGTTGACTTATCAGCCATTTGAAGAGACATATCTGTAGGGATTAGTTTATCTAGACAAATCCTTTTGTAAAGAGAAAAAGGCGTACCACTCACTCCTGCACCAAGATCACATAAAACAGTTCTTACATAATTATTTTTTATGGAGCAATGAAAGGTGGGTATACCTAGATCACCAAGCTTCTCAGGAATCTTACCACTTAAAGACTAATTAGCAAGCATAGTAGATATTGCCTCATTAGGAACTTTTCTTGTATTAGTAACAATATCTTTCATATACCTCGAGTACGGAGGCAACTTAATAGCATCAGTAGAAGAAATTTGAAGAAAAATAGGTTTCATCCATTCACAAAATTTATTGTAATGCTCTTCTTCTTTGGTTTTGAAAGACTTACCCGGGAAGGGCATTGATTTATATACCCATGGTTCTCTTTCATTCCCATGTCTTCTTGCAACAAAGTCTTCTGTAGTATATCTCTTGTGATTTTCGGGTACTTCTTCTTCTTGTACTTCAGGAGGATCATTCTTCTCATTATCTTTATCAGGTTGAACACCATCTTCAGTCTCAGCATCGGAAGTAGATATACTATTAGGATCAACAATAGGTTCTTCATCAGTTATGGGATCATTGGAGTTGTCAGCTTCCTTGTGTTTCTTCTTCTTCTTCTTCGGGGACCTCACAATGTCTTCTTCCTCCAATTGAGAATCTTGCTCGATCCTCTTTGGATGCCCCTCCGGATAGAGGGGGTCCTGGGTGTGTGTACCACCTCGGGTCTTTATACCATACGCCTGTGTATCAACTTGTTTGGCATTGTTAGCAAGCAAATCTTTCTGCACATTAGAAATTTGTTCAAGCTGACTTTAAACCATATGAAAATGCTTAACAAGACCTTTAGCATCCTTAACAGTTCTACTTAAAACATCAAGCAAACTTTTGATAGCAAGAGAATTATCATGCAACTCGCTTTGAATCCTCTCATTAAAGTGACTTTGCTTGACAATGAAATTATCAAGCTCATCTAAACATTGATCAAGGGGCTTACCATGAGGGATGTCACTTGCATTCAATTTTAAAAGAGAGTGTACCTCTACCATAGGTGGGTGAGTGGTAGGCTCACATAATTTCTGAATAGGAGGTAGATTCTTCACATCTTCAGCTTTAATACCTCTCTCTTTAATAGACTTCTTGGCTTCTTGCATAACTCCGGGGCTCAAGAAAAGCATACCCCTCTTCTTTGGTGGTGGAGGTGGTTTAGGAACGGACCAACCATCATGATTCTTAGCTATCTTGCCCATTAGTTCCTCAACATCGTCCGGTGTACTTTCCCTGAAAACACAACCAGCACAACTATCCAGATAGGTTCTAGATTCATCGGTTAGACCAACATAAAATATATCAAGCAATTCATTCTGTGGGATTCCATGTCCCGGTTTAGCCTTGAGTAAAGTGCAATACCTCCCCAAGCTTTAGGGAGGTGCTCATCCTTCAACTGTTTAAAGTTATATATTCTTTGTAAAGTAGCATGTTGCTTATGAGCAAGAAAATATTTAGCAACAAAAGATTGAGCTAAATCTTGACGACTATTAATGCAACCACATGGTAGTGCATCATACCATGCTTTAGCATCTCCCTTCAAAGAGAAAGAAAGTAGCTTAATAACATAATAGTTTCTCTTCTTGTCCTCTGTAGTGAATAAGCCACCCAACTAAGTGAGTTTGGTAAGGTGTCGAATAGCGTCATCATTTTCTCTGCCATAAAAGGGGCCACCTTCAATTTTGGATATAAGTGAAAGATCGACAAAGAAATCAAAATCAGCATCCTCAATGCAAATAGGAGATGAAGCAAATTCAGGATGAGGAGTAAATTGGTTCTTTATGGAATGCTTTTCAAGAAGCTTCTTAACAGCAGGAGTGTCAGAGTCAGCACACTCTGTAAGCTCCCTGCATAAATCATCATCAAGCTCAATATAATCATCATCAAAAATTCTTTCCTTGAGACCACTCAAGTATGGGTAACCAAAGGATCTACCAATGGGGTAGCGTGTAATAGGAATTTCAATTCTAGACTACTTCGCAGCCTTAGCAATCTGAGACTTGATAAAATAACCAAGTAAACCAGTCTCATCAAGAGTAGTAGAAGCATCATCAAAAGTATCAGACATAGTGACAAACTCGGTAGAAGCAGCATGTGGTGGTGGTGAAGCAAACTTAGTCATAACGGAAGGTGAATCAAGCGTAGTGTCGTGGGTATAAGCGTGACAGTAGATGTGTAGGGTACGAATGAGATGGGCAGAGTCCTAGCTACGGCCCCTCTGCGGTGGAGGTAACAGCCCTACGTCTCAGTGCTCTCGGAGCTTGTTGTCGAGTGTAATATGGAATACAATGATTTGCTAACCCCTCTACCAGTGGGGGAGGGCGGCTTATATAGAGTCAGCTGCCCTCCGCAACGGTTCTGGTACAGGGGTGGAGTAACGGGGGTTGAATGCGTACGTTACAGGTAGCGTATGCCCTAAATGCTAATAAATGCACCCGGAAACGTACGGCAGTTTCCCTCTAGAGAGGTTACGGTGTACCGAGTGTATCCAGTCGGTTAGCTTGGTATCCTCCGAATGCTAGTCTCCGACTGGATGATTGAGGACCTGTTACCGACTGGATGATGGGGACTCCTTAATTCAGTCGGGACAGACTTAGGGCCCTGTCCTTTGTGTGGGGTAGTCCTTGGGTAGGACCTGTATGGCAGGCCTATGACCCTACCCTAGGACTATGACCCCATCATTAGTCCCCGAATGGATTGGGGTTGAAACGACGAAGCGGTGCTTGAAGTTCGGATCCGACTGGATTAGATTCGACTTGGGCGTTGCTTGCCTCTATCCATTTTATCTTTTCTGACCAACGGTCCGAGTGGAAGTGCTTGCGAAACAGACCGTCGGGAGCCGAGTGTTTCCGCGGCATCTTTTGACGCGACCGGTCAACTGACAGTGGCGGATTTTCCGGGATCTCAAATTTCGGGTTCCGCGCGCTCAGCGGGGACGATGTCAGCGCACTCGAGTAGCGCCTGATGCCTCGATTCTCGCGCCTTCAACTCCTCCACTGATATCGCCGCGGCCGGTCGGGCGGATAAGGTTTCGGGGCCACCCGCCAGTGACCCAGTCGGAACCCTATTTAAATTTGGGCGGCGAGGCTTCTTCGTTACGCTCGCCGAATCTTTCGCTCTCGCCTACGCCGTCTTCCTCGCCACCTATAGCGCTCCTACACTCCTTCCTTCTCCTTCCTCTCGAGGGTTCGCCGTCGCCTGCATGACCAAGGGTCAGACCAGCAAGGTGGAGGCGAGGAAGAAGAAGGTCAAGGCGGCGGCGCCTGCTCAGCGGCGGCAGCGGCCGCTGCCGGCGGGGTGGATTCAAGGAGACTTCCTCCCCTCCACGGTGACGGAGGGAGATCTGCTGCAGCTGGTGGAGCACGGAATGCTCGTGCGTAAGTCCTGGAGAATGCCGGCGGAGGACGAGGTCGAGCCAGCGCCTCGGCAGGGGGAGCACGTCCTGCTCCTCAGCCATGTCCACCGGAGTTTTTCTTTGCCCCCGCATCCTTTCTTCAAGGGCATCATGAATCACTTTGGGGCCCAACTTCACCATTTTCCTCTGAATGCCATCGCCCATCTTTCTGCCTTTATAGTTTTGTGCGAGTGTTTCATCGGTTGCCCTCCCCATTGGGGTTTGTTCAGACACATCTTCTCCGCCCGATCCCAAACTATCAAACGACTTAGCCAGTCGGATGATAAGACGCACCTCCTCCAGCTCTGTGGGGGTTTAGGATTCCAGAAGAAGAGTCGGAGTAGCTATCCTGCTCTCCAGTTAAGTGAGTCGGTTAGGAATTGGCAGTCGACGTGGTTCTACTGCCAGGATATCGCCTGTCCGAACACGTCGACTGGGCTGCCTCCTTTTAGTCTAGACCGGCCCGCCCCGCCTAAGCAGCTCGCGCTCTTGAAGGCAGAGAAGAACGACGTCCAGCCCTTGGTTGAGGCACTCGTGGACGTCGTCAGGAGGGGGGTCACCGGTATAGACCTGCTGGAAGTATTCCTTGGTCGGCGGATCCAGCCTCTGCAGGCTCGCGACCATGCCATGTAGCATTACACGGGGCCCGAAGACTGCACTCGGACCAACGTGGTGGGCGTGACCAAGGAGAGGGTGACCTCGTGGGTGCTCCAAAGCACGGGTCCCTGCGAGAACCCCAAAGGAGCTCGGCGAGTGAAGCCTTACAGCGCGGATCAGCCTCCACCGAATCAGGTGAGTGGCACTTGTCGAGTGCATTGAACTGTCTTAATTCCTGTCGTTTGTCTACATCTCCGTGTGATGTCCAATGTTTCCGACTGAAATTTATGCACGCGTGGACCAACTGGTTCTCCCCCGTCTCGAATGGGAATCCGGAGGAGGAAGAGGAGGAAGGCAGCCAGGAGGGCAGTGTGGAGAGCACCGAGTACGTCTCCGACAGCGGGGAATCGGAGGAGGAGAACAGCGAGGAAGAGGAAGAAGACGAGGAGCAGGACTCGCCACCTCCGCAACTGGAGCATCGGACCAAGCGCCGACACGAGCCCGCTGTCCCCTGAGCTCCTCCCGCATCTTGGAGAGCTCCGCCTACTTCTCCAGTGGTCCCAAGTGTTCGAAGCACTAAGAGGACCAGGGATGCCGCCGCTGAGCCCGCGGGCCAATCTTCTAAGGCGCCCAAGTCGAGTGGGCCTAAACCTCGGAAGGCTCTGCCGGGAATGAGGGTCGCTGTCCCCTTCACCTCCATGTAAGTGTACTCAGCTTTCAGTTCTTTCTGATATCCGAGTGAACTTCTGTTTACTGGCCGAATGGATCTCACTCGACAGGGTTGCTACTTCTGCCACCTCTCCGGCACGTCAGGAAGACGACCCCATGGACACGGACAACGTCGTCTCATCTCAGCCAGGTGCGTTGTAGGAACGTCGAGTGTTTTATACTATCGCCTCCCAGCCAGGTGCTTCTTTCTTTTTCTGAGGCCTCGTGTCGTTCGGCCTGTCAGGGGCGATGCGCCTGGATGAGGGCGACCAGGGGAGAGCCAACCCAGCTGTGGAGCCTATTCTTGAGGCTGCTCCTCCCGCTGCTGCTCTCGCCGCCGACGTGCTGCCGACAGAGGCGCCGCCACCGGCTGAACCAGTGCTGGTGGAGGAGGAGCCGACTGAGGAGGACCTTGGGATGCCTCAGGAACCTCCGACGATTCCAGGTTCGTAGAATGCTGAATTCAGCATCCAGCGTCTTCCGGAGGAGCAGGTGGGAGCGGCAAAGAGGGATATGGTGAAGGTGGAGCTGATGACTGGAGAAGCCAAGAGGGCCTATGACTCCATTGCGGCCTTGTACCAGCGGATCTTGGAGCTGTGCGATGATACCCGAGTAAGTGATCTAGTAAGTATTTACTTTTCCCCTGTAACCCACTGGGTGTTCTTGAATAGCAGTTGTTGTTTGCAATGGGTTCACTCTGAGTGAACCCAGTGGGTGTAGTCCCCGAGACTTCTGTCGAGTGCTTGCACCGACAGTTGTCTTTATACATATTGCCTTTGCTTTGGTCGTGTCTGTAAATAATATGACCGACTGCTAGCAGGTGTGGCACTCGGAGTGCATTTACTGTAAGAATCTCCGAGAGTAAGTTGTACTCAGGTCGGGTAGCATTTGCCTCTTAGGCGTAGGTGATAACATGCATCTCAATAGGGCAGGCTTGCTTGAGCTGCATGCCAGTGGGGTCACTCTCAGTGAACCCACTGGGGGTAGTCCCCGAGACCGCTGTCGACTGCTTGCGTCGGCAGGGGTCTGAAGAACTTAGACTTTTAACTGTTGAACTTTCTGATTGTCTCTTGGTGTTTGGTGGCAGAAAACCTGTGAAATGGGATCAGCCTATGAGACTCTCAAGGCGGAGAGGAATCAGTTCGCTGGTGAACTTGATGCGGCCATGCTTGCAATGGTCGGCATGAAGGATGCTCTGGCGGAACGGGAGAAGTCATTGGAGCACGCGCGTGAAGTGAACAAGGTGTTGACTGAGGAAGTGGAAAAGATGGGGAAATAGAGGACTGCGCTGATGAGTCAGATGGATGTGCTGACCAAACGATGCAGAGCACAAGAGAAATATGTCAGTGACTGGGCTCGGCAGATGATGACGCGTCTGGCTGGTAAGTCCTTCTTTTTCTGAGTGGTTGTGCTATGCACGTAACACTCGGCACTTATTGTCTGTTTATCCTATTGTCGCAGATTTTTGCTTTGACGCCGAAGCTGAAGCGGCTGACGTGGAGCGTTCGATTCTTGAGAACGTTCCACTCGGCGACGATGCCAATCGGGATCTGCTCCGTGCGCACATCCGCGTGGGCAAAGTTGGTCCTTTCATTGGTCGACTGAGAGAAGTCGTCGGCCGAATCGACAAGGAGCTTTGGCCAAAAGATGAGTCGCGGCAGGAGATGGAGAACCTGATGACCCGACTTGAGGACATTCCCAACAGAGTGCAGTCGTGGAAGAAATCTGCAGCTCGTTGCAGTGCCGATGTTGCTCTGTCCTTGGTCCGAGTCCATTGCAAGGAGGTGCGTGAGGAAAAACTGAAGACGCTGAAGGTGGCCAACACGAAGAAGCTTCGATTCGAAGACTTCATGGAGACGTTCCTTGAGAGTGCTACCCGCATCGCCGACGGGATCCACTTGGACACTTTCGTGGAGCCCTCCAGTCCTGGCGCCGGCCCAGCTGACGCGTAAGAAACTTTATCCTCGGTATGCCCAGTGTTTATCTGTAAGGTACTTTCGCCACTTCTGTTGGCCGTCACACTTTTAAATCGGTGCGGGTAAGCTTGATCCGCACCAAGTTAGGTATCTTTGCGAGAATTTTGGAATCCGATTTTTGCTCTTCTGTTGCAATGTTGATTCGAGTTTTTGTTTGGCGTTTCTTGGTGAAGCCAAAGGCAAACAGTCGATGCTGGATCAGTGCTAAGCCTCCGAGTGTGACATGAAGTGCACACTCGGAGAATGTTAATACTTAGGCGATGCTGGATCGCAGCTAAGCCCCCGAGTGTGACGTGTAGTGCACACTCGGAGAAGGTTAGTACGTGGGCGACTCTAGATCGCAGCTAAGCCTCCGAGTGTGACGTTAAGTGCACACTCGGAGAAAGTTAATACTTAGGCGATGTTGGATCGCAGCTAAGCCCCCGAGTGTGACGTTAAGTGCACACTCGGAGAAACTTAATACTTAGGCGATGCTGGATCGCAGCTAAGTCCCCGAGTGTGACGTTAAGTGCACACTCGGAGAAAGTTAATACTTAGGCGATGCTGGATCGCAGCTAAGTCCCCGAGTGTGACGTTAAGTGCACACTTGGAGAAAGTTAATACTTAGGCGATGCTGGATCGCAGCTAAGCCTCCGAGTGTGACGTTAAGTGCACACTCGAAGAAAGTTAATACTTAGGCGATGCTGGATCGCAGCTAAGCCTCCAAGTGTGACATTAAGTGCGCACTCGGAGAAAGTTAATACTTAGTGTAAGTGCATCTAGTGCCCCTTAGTGATTTTGGTGGTTTGAAGACTTATAGGTTAAGTATCTAATGTGTTTATAAGTGTACACAGGATCTATAGGTCATTGAGGAGTTTGAGATATTTGAAGAATATCGACCCCTAAAAATATATGTCTTCAGTTGAAGAAATTGGTCTGAAACTGAAGAAATGAATCGCGAAGAATTTGCGATGAAATTGATATTCCTCATAAAGATATTGATATTGAGAAGATCGGTGGTTCCTGAAGAAAATCGTTCTAAAGAAATTGAAGCGTGAAGATTTTCGCTTTCTGTTTTACTTTATTCGCATTTGATGAATAGAAACACCGTACTGTTAAAGGGGGTCAAAGTAACACTATGGAATGGATTTCCTCATGATGCTCAACCCAAGCCAAATCCTACCAAAAGCCTCAAGTGAGGAATATGAGTGACATGAGGACTCTCACAGTTGAGAGTCCCGACCGTTTCGATAAGCCATGCCAAGTCACTGATCTTATCCACTCCAACGGTCATATTATTTAAGGGCATTAATGTCACATCATGTCGGGATGCTCCCAGGCTATAAATAGCCGCCCCCCACAACCACTAGCTGGTTGGCTGCTCCGTTAGAAACTGACACTTGTCATAAGAGCAACCCAATTCCTCAGAGCTTTCGAGAGTAAATCATCAGTGAGGAAATACACCACCCACCGAAACCTCAAACCAAACCTAGTGATTGAGCATCACTGAAGAAGTTGTTCCTGTGTGGGACTGAAGCCTTTTACCTTTGAGGACTGTGCATCCTCCAGACGGTTAGGCGTCATGGTCTAGAGCAATCCAACAGTCAATTGTGGATCGTCGGGTGACCGAGTTTGTGAGGGTATGGAAGTCTGGCCTGAAGACTTACCACGAGTGTTGGGCGAGGACTGTGTGTCCTTAGCTCAAGGAGAATACGGTAGGGACTGTGTGTCCCGGGACTGGGTGTCCTTTGGTTTAAATACCAAGCCGCTCCAAACCAGATGTACAACTGTCACAGCAGTTGGAACTGGGTCATCAAAAACAGTCTTCACCAAGAATCAGGTTTTAATTCCTCAACTCTTTACATTCTCTGTATTATGTGTTGATGACTTTCACTGTGACTGTTTGAAGAATTTGCGGAAGACTTTCTCTGAATTTCCTCAACCCCAAAATTCTTCACTTGAGTAAATCATCATCTGTATTCTGCGTGCCTACTTGCTGTGCAATCTGTTTTCATAATCTTCACTCTGTAATACTGCTGTTGTGAACAATTGCACAACTGATTCTTAACTGTTTCCACTGTAAGTTAGTCATCAGTGAGGAATTTCCTCAAAAGGAATTTCCTCAGTGATGAAATTCTAAAAATCTCCTATTCACCCCCCCTCTAGTCGATATAACGCACTTTCAATTGGTATCAGAGCAAGGTACTCCCTTGTTCTCTGTGATTTTGGTTTAACCACCTGGAGTTTTAGTTATGTCGACTGCAGGCATGTTCAAGGTGACTGCACCATGTCCCACCTACGAAGGGAAGAACTTTCCTTTCTGGAAGAACAAAATGCAACTGCATCTGCAAGCAATTGACAATGATCTCTGGTATATTGTGGAAAATGGCGTTCCCCTCGTTTCTGCCAGTGTCACTGCAGCTGATGTGAAGAGATTTAAGCAACTCGATTCTCAAGCGAAGAACATCATCTGTGGCTATTTGAGCCCAGGTCAGTTTGGAAGAGTAAGTGCTTTGGGATCTGCAACACTGATCTAAGAGAGATTGTGCAAGGTAAATGAAGGAGTATCAACCCAGCGTGACTCTCGTGTTGATATTCTTCGAAATCTCTTCAATCGCTTCAAGAGACATGATAATGAATGCTGCCAAGACACCTTTGATCGCCTCACTGATATATCCAATGAACTACAAGCACTGGGAGCTCGAGACATCACTGATCACGAAGTTGTGAACAAACTGCTGAGATCCTTGGATTCCTCATTTGACACTCTAGTTCTGATGATTCAAGAAAGACCAGACTACAAGATGGTAGATCCAGCTGATATTCTTGAAAGGCTAAGTACTCATGAATTCCAGCAAGAAGAAAAGAGAGATCTATATGGACCAAGCTATTCCAGACCACGAGCACTGAAGGCTAGAGCAATTTCCTCATCTGAAGAAGAAACAGATGACAGCAGTTGTGACCCCGAAGAATTTGGACAGGAGCTTGCAATGCTTGTGAGGAAATTCCAGAGATTTACACGACGAGGACAGTTCGGTAAATCATCAAGAAGAGACATGAGGAAATCAGAATCTGCATCTGAGGACTACAAGAAACGGACCTGTCACAAGTGCAAGAAATCAGGCCATTACATTGCTGATTGTCCTCGCTGGGGAAAGGAATCAAAGAAAAAGAAATACAAGGATGACAGTTCTGATGACTCAAAGAAAAAGAAGAAATCTTCAAAATCCTCATCATCAAAGTGCTCTTCACACAAGAAGACTAGCTTCAGGAAGGCTCGGGCACTTATTGGCAAGGAAATGGATTCCGAGGCAGAATCAGAAGAATGTGATGAAGAAGGCTCTAGAGAACATTCAGAATCCGGACAGGCTAGTCTTGCACTAGCAACCAATTTCGTCAGCAAGTCAATCTTCAATCTTGAAGAAAATGAGTGCACCATCCATACTGATGACTATGCTGATGACTTCGCTCCAACCTATTGCTTCATGGCAAAAGGTTCAAAGGTATCACATAATGCCTCCTCCTCTGATTCAAGTGACTGTGAACATGATGATTACAAAAAACCCAGTTACAGTAAACTTGCCATCATTGCCACTAAGCAACAAACTGCTCTGGAAAAGCTTCAAAAACTGCTAGACAAAAGTGCTGATCTGTTGAATGAAGAAATGAATCTTAATCAAATCCTCCCTGATGACATGAAAAATCTTCAGTCTAGATTTGATATTCTTCAGGATCGTTATGATACACTCCTCACTAATCATGAGAAGCTTTCCTACGAATTTCTTCAAAGGAAGCTTGATCTTGAGAAGCTGAGGATGTCTTATGATGATCTTCGTATGGAAAATGATTCATTACTAGCTCAACAGATCAGCGCTAGTCAAGTTGAATGTATTCCTCCATGTCTTAAATGCATTGATCGTGAAACTGCTAATTCTTCACCAGAATCTTCAAATGCTACCACTGCTACAAATTCTTCAACTGCACCTGTTGTGGCTATTTCCTCACTTGAGGAAAACACAAATGTCACTGATGAAAATGCAGGGTTGAAGGAATTGTACGTGACAGGCATGTACAAAAGCCTCAAAGGACATCAAATCCTTTGTGATGTGCTCAAAAAGCAGATCTTGAACAGGAACCCGAGGAAAGAAGGAATTGCCTTTGAGAGGAAACTGAATGCTGATGGATCTTATTGGAAACCTGAGCAGTATCCCAAAACCTCATCGGTTGCTGCTATTGGGCCTCCTTTTGATCCATCTAATCTAACTGGCTTCTCATGTGAATTATCCTATTCCTCGGATGAGTCATTTTATTCCAACTATAAACTGTTCAAAAATCAATCTGGTGAAGTATTTGCTCGATATGTTGGAACTAACTGCAGGAATGGCCCTCCTCTGAGGAAAATCTGGGTTCCCAAAAGCTGTCTTGAAAATCTTCAAGTAAATGTCCTCATGACATCACCTCTGAAGAATCTGAACCCCAGATCAAAATCCTCAGGAGGACCACAGTCTTCAAGAGGATCAAAATCCTCAACTAGTCAAAACTATGCTCGTACCCATGCTTCTGCGTCTAACATGCAGGGAAACTACAAGGAATATAATTATGAGCGCTACTCCTCAAATCACTATGTCCGTAAATCCTCAGACCAGTTCTCTGCATACTCATATGAGTACTTTAACCCCCCTACTGTTAAGAGAAGTGCATTAGCTTCAATGCAACCTTTCTCGTATGGTGCTCGCAGGATGTTGAACGCTTTGCCACCCCTTCAGATGTGGGTGGTGAAGAAATCAAACTAATCACTTCTGCAGGCCAGGTCTCCAGATGAAAATCATCATCTGAAGAATTTGCTGGAGACCTGAGGAAATGCTTGATAGGACGCAAGCTAATGATTGATGAAATAGAAATATTTCACACGTCCTTACATTTCTGTTATGATGAAATTACTAAATTGATGAAATTAGTATCATATTCTTCAAACTTGAAGCATATGAGATGGTAAGCTGTACTAATTCATCTCCAGGATGACAAACCCAAAAATACTGAGTGGGTTCTCGATAGTGGCTGCACACATCACATGACTGGTGATAAAAGCCTACTGATGAATATGCCACTAACTCCATCACCTCTGAAGCAAATCACATATGCTGATAAAGGTAAAAGCAAGGTATTGGGACTTGGCAAAGTAGCTATTTCCAAGGATAGGAATATGGACAAAGTGATGCTTGTTGAATCCCTTGGTTTTAACCTCATGTCAGTCTCGATGCTTTGTGATCTTGATATGATTGTTATCTTTGGTAGATATAGATGTGTAGTCATCATGGAATCTGACAGATCCAAAGTCTTCGAAGGTGTAAGAAGAGGGGATTTGTACATTGTTAACTTCTCTACAGGTCCTCAACCAGCCACTTGCTTACTAGCAAAAACCTCAGAAGGATGGTTGTGGCACAGAATACTAGGTCATGCAGGCATGAGGAATTTGCACACACTTGCAAGGAAGAAGCATGTCATTGGCATCGAATCTGTCAAATTCCTCAAGGATCATCTGTGCGGTGCTTGTGAATCTGGGAAAATGACCAGATCCAAGCATCCCTCCAAAACCATCATGACCACTACCCGTCCATTTGAATTGCTTCATATGGATTTGTTTGGACCTACTCACTATGCAACACTAACCAATGCAGCATCTCTATATGGTTTTGTCATAGTTGATGATTATTCCAGATACACTTGGGTGCATATCATAGTGTATAAAACTGAAGTGCAGGAAATCTTCAAACGATTTTCTTCAAGGGCCTCGACGAACTTCGGCATCAAGATCAAACATATTAGGAGTGATAATGGAACCGAGTTCAAAAACACTGGTCTTGATGATTATCTTGATTAACTTGGTATTACTCACGAATTGTCTGCTCCTTATACTCCTCAGCAGAATGGTGTTGTCGAAAGAAAGAACAGGACTCTGGTTGAAATGGCAAGAACTATGCTTGAAGAATATCAGACTCCTCGTCGCTTCTGGCCTGAAGCAATCAACACTGCATGCCATATCATCAACAGGGTATATCTTCACAAATTCCTCAAGAAAACCTCATATGAACTCCTCACTGAGAAGAAACCCAATGTAAGTTATTTCAAAGTCTTCGGTGCAAAATGCTGGATTAGAGATCCTCACCATAGCTCAAAATTTGCACCTAAGGCACATGAAGGTTTTATACTCGGTTATGGAAAGGACTCGCACACCTACAAAGTCTTCAACAACTATCACAACAAAGTTGTTGAGACTGTAGATGTGCGGTTCGATGAAACTAATGGCTCGCAAAGAGAGCAATTGCCTTCTGATCCAGATAAACTATTCCCTGAGGAAGCGATAAAGCTTAAGCCTACTGAAGACATTGTTCCCACTGAGGAAATTGAAGAAGAAATAATCCATATCGCTGACAGAAACCAAGAAGATGCTCCTGAGGAAATTGCAACAACACCACTTCCTCAGCCCAGACAAAATCCTCAACCAGCTCATCCGAGGATTGCAAATGAAGTAGAACTTGACAAAATCCTCAACGACATCAACGCGCCAGGTCCTCTCACTCGCTCAAAAGCTTCACACTTAGTTAACTTTTGTGGGCATTTCTCTTTTGTATCTATCACAGAACCCTCAAAAGTAGCTGAGGCTTTTCTGGAACCGGAGTGGATCCAAGCCATGCAAGACGAACTTCTTCAATTCAAGATGAATGACGTATGGGAGCTCGTCAAACGACCCGATCCTCGCAAGCATAACATCATCGGCACCAAGTGGATTTTCCGAAACAAGCAAGATGAGGACGGTCAAGTGGTGAGGAACAAGGCACGACTTGTAGCCCAAGGCTACACCCAGGTTGAAGGAATAGATTTCGATGAAACTTTTGCACCTGTTGCTAGACTTGAAGCTATTCGAGTTCTACTTGCTTATGCTAATCATCATAACATCATCTTATATCAAATGGATGTGAAAAGTGCATTCCTCAATGGTAAGCTTGAGGAAGAAGTATATGTTGCTCAGCCCCCAGGTTTTGAGGATCCAAAGAACCCAGACAAAGTCTTCAGACTCAAAAAGGCTCTGTATGGCCTCAAGCAAGCCCCTCGGGCATGGTATGATACATTGAAGGAATTCCTCATGAAGAAAGGCTTCAAACCTGGTTCACTCGATCCAACTCTTTTCACAAAATCTTATGATAATGAATTCTTTGTATGTCAAATTTATGTTGATGATATCATATTTGGTTGTACTGACAAAAGATACAGTGATGAATTTGCCTATATGATGAGTGAAGAATATCAGATGTCTATGATGGGGGAGCTGAAATTCTTCTTAGGTCTTCAAATTCGTCAACAAAACAATGGAATCTTCATATCACAGGAGAAATACCTCAAGGATGTTCTGAGGAAATTCGACATGCATGAATGCAAAGGTGCCAAGACTCCAATGCCTACCAACGGTCACCTCAGCACTGATGAAAATGGTAAAGATTTCGATCAGCAGGTATACCATTCTATGATTGGCTCTTTATTGTATCTATGTGCATCTAGGCCAGACATAATGCTTAGTGTTTGCATGTGTGCACGTTGTCAAGCAAAACCGAAGGAATCACACCATAAGGCTGTGAAACATATTCTTCGATACTTAGCTCACACACCAACACTAGGATTATGGTATCCCAAGGGCTCCAATCTTCATCTGGTAGGGTATTCTGATTCAGACTATGCTGGTGACCGTGTGGATCGCAAGTCAACATCTGGCACATGCCATTTCCTCGGAAGATCACTTGTTTGTTGGTCCTCAAAGAAGCAGAACTGCGTATCACTCTCCACTGCCGAAGCTGAGTACATTGCTGCTGGTTCTTGCTATGCTCAATTACTATGGATGAAGCAAACCCTCAAGGACTACGGCATCAACATGAAGAATGTGCCTCTCTACTGTGACAATGAGAGTGCTATCAAGATTGCCTACAACCCAGTACAGCACTCGAAGACCAAGCACATCGAGATTCGTCATCATTTTCTTCGGGACCATGTCCTCAAGGGCAATATCCTCATCGACCATGTGAAGAATGATGATCAACTGGCTGATATCTTCACTAAGCCCTTGGATGAGAAAAGGTTTTGCAAGTTGCGGTGTGAGCTAAATATCTTAGAGTCTTCAAATGTTTTGTAAAAACATGCACACATCCTAACACTTATGCAAAGTTGATGACTTAGATGTGCAACACATGATGAAACGATTTTCTTCAACCAATGAAGAAAATCACTCTGAATGTGAAGAAATTAACGAAGAAATTGATTCTCAGGGCCCTACGACAATGGTACGCGGCATCTGTAATCAACATTCTTATATGGTGGGCAACGCCACCGCCCAATGTGAAATTCCTCAAGTTGATGTTCTTCAAATGATCAAATTCCTCACAATACATTTTTCATCAAAACAGCTGTTCTTAATTGTGATGATCTATTGCAAAATCTTCAAAAACTCTTGATGACTTTCATTTGCCTAGGTAGACTGTGATTTCTAGTCCTTAACAGCATTCACTTATTGCTATTTCTTCAAGTTGATGTTTCTGCTAAGTGAATGTGATCGGACCCTATTTTCCCTCTATGCTATACTTATCCAGTCTATTCAATTCTTCATATGCGTTCTACTTGAAACTTTGTTCAAAATCCTCATTACATCCTTGTCAGCTGATGATTTTGTAATGAAAATCCTCAAATCTTCGAAAAATTATTTTCTTCAAAGGAACAGTAACTGAACCCCCACTTCCCACGATTGGATAGCCACGATCTCCACTATCTCCACCGCATCGTACGGGAGCTACACGTCTCCTGCGGAGACATAGAGGCAAGGGCTATTCGGTCCGAAACTTTCACGCCAAACAGTAACTTTCGGGCTATAAATATGTCCTTAACCCCCTCGGTATCATCTTCTTCGCCTCATCGCTCTCCTGCCACAGCACACCGAACCCTAGCGCCACCACTGGTAGTCTTGTCGCCGACAAGGAAGAGTTTCACTGCCTCAACCTTCTCGCCGCTAGGATCACGCCGGAGACGGAACATCTACGTCCGCCGCCGCCGTAGACGTCCTCTGCTGCCAAGTTAAGGTGCATTGGACACTCGACCGAAGAACCTCTCCAACACCACCTTTTTCTGTTCTTCGTTCGCACCTTCCAGGGTAATTATATCCCATTTTTACAACAGATTAGATCTAAAATTTTACCTCTCCCTTGTGAAATCTGTTTTTCTTCAAGATACGATGCGCACATGATTCCTCACACACTATCCATCACCACAATCATTGATGAACTAGCTAAGCATCTAAGATTTTCACATGATCCCTCAATTGTGCGAATTTTCGGATCTGTACAACTCTGGAACCCAAGAACAGAATGCTTAAGCAAATTCCTCAACCACTGGTTATATTCCTCAAACTGTCAAACTTTTCCTTTTTCTTCAAATTTGAGAACGCATATGACCTCTCCAAATTCCTCGCAACTATACTCTGTTCACAGGTACACACATGTCAGCTGATGAATCTCTCGGTTCTCATCACATTAACTCATTTGCAGCGTTTCTGGAAGAAACTCTTCAAGGCTCATCAGAATCCTCAAGAGTTCAAAATCCTCAGATACTTCCTCGTCTGAAGAAAATGGAGGAAGAAAGGAAACAGAGGGGAGGAAAGAAACTGGAGTAGAACACAGCTGTGGACATTCCTGATGACATATACCTGGACTATTGCACGCCTGATGATGAACCTGAGACTATGCCTAAAAGAAAGATTAGGCTGCAGAAAATTGAACGCAGATGGGGAAAGGAGTGGAAGGAGTACAGGTTTGTGACTCCAAAGTATGCGAAGAAATTCGCCTTGAAGCCTCCTGGCAAAAGGACCCCACTTGAGGATCATCAAGTTGCTCATCCCTCAAGTCTCATGACACTTGATGACTACCCTGAGGAAAAAGAAAGGCATCTGGCCAAGCTCAAGAAGCAAGCAGAAACAGCAGTAAAGAAATTTCATGAATCTTCAGTTGCTGCCTCCGGTGCTGCTCATTCCTCCGTAGCAGAAACCTCAGGCTCCGAGATTCCTCAACCAAACTCTGTGCCAGCAAAGGCAAAAGCTTCAAAACCCCAAGAAAAGTTTGCACAGGCTTCTGTCACCAAACCCTCAGCTCCAAAACCCTCGGTTCCAAAACCGTCCACGCCAAAACCCTCAGCACCAATCACATCCACACCAAACTCCTCAGCTCCACCTCCAAAGCCAGTACAGAAGAAAGTTGTGAAGACTACGACTGCCAGCTCCAGCTCCTCACTCCCAGCTACAACTAGCTCGGAGACAAAGGCATCAACTCCCCATGTGAAGACTTTGGCTACTACTGAACCTGCACCTCTGCCCAGCCCAAGAAAAATCATCACAGTCCCGTCTGCATCAGAGGGAAGTGAAGAATATGATGATGAAACTCTGGAAGCCATCATCAGGAACAAACAAGAAAGGGTAGCACAAGCATCAGGCAGTGCTATTCCTCTGGCGATGGATCCGAAGGTCCTCCTCGATTTCATCAACGTGTGGTATGAAGACCCAAACACACCCATTGATGATTTGAAACTTTCTCCTGGTGTAAGCCACATGGTGGCTACTTTCATAAACGAAGCCAAGTGGAAGGAACAGAAGGCCAAGTAGGCAAAGATTGCAAAGGCCAGAAAGGAGAAATTCCTCAGGCAAAATGTTCTCAAACTGACGCCTGAAGCATTGGTGTCCACCCAGGCAGAACTGCAAGTCTTGACTGACAAGTGTGAGAAACTGTCAGATCGAACAAGCATCAAAAGCAATTTCATCAAGCTAGCCACTAGTTCTGTTGATGACTACAACACACGTCACCCCCCACCAGCACCAACTCCTCAGTCCCTGGTTGAACAGCCAAAAGATGCATCTCCTGTTGAGGAGGAAATTCCTCAAGATGAGGAACAATACCAAGAGCGCCGTGCTGATGAGCCGGCCATTGAACAAATCATCACTGAGACTGCTCCTGATGAAACTGCTACCGATCCAGCTGCTTCACCAAAGCAGGCTGATGACTATGTTCCAGCTGGTTCCTCACTGCCAGCTGAAAAATCTGTTAAGAATACACCTTCCTCAAAAACATCAAAGGTGAAGAAGTTAATCCCGTCTGCATCAGACGCGAAAGAGACAAGGGCTGCTGAGAAGGAAGCGAAGAAGAGAAAAGCTTCCTCAGCAGAAGAAAAGATTGAGGCAAAACGCCTCAAGGAAATTGAAGAATCTGCCCCACTGGACCCGGTGCCTCTTAATGTTGCACCCTCATTTGAAATGGTCGTCGTTTGTGACCACACTATGAGGGCAGATGAGGAAATGAAGGATGCTGCCTCTGAGGAGCATACTGATGAGGAAATACAGATTGATGACAGTCCTCAACCTCATATTCCTCAGAAAGAGACTACTGAAGCCACGGCTGCAGCAGCTGATCAATCTGCTTCTGCCACAAAGTCAGCTGATGAAAATCAAGCTGAACCAAATGTCCAGTCTGAGCAGGCTCCTCCCACTGAACAAGCTGATCAAACTCCTCAAGCTGAGAAGGATGAAGAAATTCCTCAGCCTGATGCTCAGCTAGAACAAGAAATTCCTCATCCTGAGGAAACTGCTGAAGAAAATGTTCCCGCCCCTGACAATGAATTCATTGTCCTCAACCCAGAATCTGCCCTGGTTGTTTCCCCTCCCATTCCTCAGCACAATCTAAATCCAGTTCAGCGCCTGCCATTCTCGAAGAGGCCCAAGTTTCAGAAAGAGAATTTCTTTGAGGAACGTATGTATTTCATCGGAGAGAATCCTTATGACAAGCCTCAAATGAGGCATCTGAAGTTTTGGACAAGGACGCAGATGAACTACTATGCTTCTGTGCTCTGTGGCCGCAACAAGATATTCCAGCACAGGCACATTCCTCATGCTGACCTTGAAGAAATTCCCTGCATGGAACATGTCCTCAGTGTACTACATGATGCAGGTTTGCTCTCTATGTGCTCCGACATATCAGATTGGAATAGTGAGCTAATTCTTCAGTTCTATTCAACTCTGCACATCTCGGGCAATGCCGATGACATCAACACTTGGGTGTTCGACTGGATGACCAAAATACTCACTGCAAGGCTCCAGCGTCTGAACTCCTTAGAGTACTGCCCGTACCAATTCCTTCAGAAGGGGCAGTGAAGCTTTATGGTGAGCGTGAGCTGCCAAATGGAATGATGGAAGTCCTCATGAAGCCTTTGGCTGCAGGAAAACCCTCAAGAACCACATTCCTCGTCCATGAGCTAAAGTACACACCCCGGTCTGTCTACCGCATTCTCTGCAGTGTGCTAGCACCAATCAAAGGTCATGATGATGACGAAGATGTCGTCGGCCTCATGAAGAATATCCTCTTCAACATCATTCACGGTATCCCCATGAATATCCATGATTTCTTCTTGAGGACTTTGGCTGACAATGCAATGTGCCCCTATGATCACAAAATCTATGCACCATGGATCATGAGATTCCTCCGGACAAGGACAGGCATCAACTTTCACGCAGATTTCCAGAACCATGTTGGTTATATGCCTCCTATCCGGGTCAACAAGAAGACTTTCGAGCCCATTGAGGGAAAAGGAAAGTCTGTGATTGATGAAGGAAGCAGGCCCCTTGATGGCCAGTTCAAAGAACCAGATGCATATTCATCATGGGACGACACTGAGACTCGTCCGCCAAGCCCAGTTCCTCCTCGCGTGCTAACCACCAGAGAACTTCTTCTCAGTCTTCATCAGAAGGTGGATCACAACCACAAATGGGTCAAACGCCAGTTTGGTGCCATTGTGAAAACCCTCACTGAGACACAGAAAAGTGTGAAGCTTAATCATCACTATCTGCATGAGGTTTTTGATCGCACCTGGGCTACCCTTGCACATCTGAAGACCCAGACTGAGCTTGAAGAATTGAACTTTGAGCAGGACTTTGACTGGTCGTGGCCTCCCAAGAAGAAGTTCAGGCCCATTCCAGTGCCAGATCTTGAAGACAGCTCCTTCTCGTCCTTCCGCACTGCCGAATCTGATGAGGAACAACTTGACACCGCGACAGGCCCAAGGAAGAAGACTACACCAAAGAAGCGCCAAGGATCTTCATCAACTGCCAAGCAATGAAGTCTTCACGGGTGTTAGTCCTCAGTTTGTCCCTTTTTGTCCCTTGATGACAAAGGGGGAGAAGCTTGAGAGTTAGTCTTCAAAAGGGATTTATTTTTGGGGCTTATGAACTATATTTAAGTTACAAACTCTTGGCTCTTCTGAAGTTTTTATGTAATGACTTGTAACTTAAGCCCGATGGTAATCTGATGCTTTTGAACGTTTTTCTTCGCATGCTTATTCCTCAAGCTTTAATGCACGCATGCTGAAATTCGTTAGATACCATTTGCCATCATGCATCTTCATTTTCTTCATATAATATGTTATATGTATGCATGATTTACAAGATTCAGCGGGAGATCTCCATGATATAAATCATCAATGTGCATATGCTATAAAAGCAAAATCCTCAAGGTATGCACATCTTCAGGGGGAGTCTCTGTGAATCTTGTTTTTCAAAATTCCTCAAATGAGCGTTTACACTTCATATTTTTGATCCCTGTTGAAGACTTAACCTAATTGTCATCAACCACCAAAAAGGGGGAGATTCTAAGTGCATCTAGTGCCCCTTCGTGATTTTGGGGGTTTGAAGACTTATAGGTTAAGTATCTAATGTGTTTATAATTGTACACAGGATCTATAGGTCATTGAGGAGTTTGAGATATTTGAAGAATATCGACCCCTAAAAATATATGTCTTCAGTTGAAGAAATTGGTCTGAAGCTGAAGAAATGAATCGCGAAGAATTTGTGATGAAATTGATATTCCTCATAAAGATATTGATATTGAGAAGATCGGTGGTTCCTGAAGAAAATCGTTCTGAAGAAATTGAAGCGTGAAGATTTTCGCTTTCTGTTTTACTTTCTTCGCATTTGATGAATAGGAACACGTACTGTTAAAGGGGGTCAAAGTAACACTATGGAATGGATTTCCTCATGATGCTCAACCCAAGCCAAATCCTACCAAAAGCCTCAAGTGAGCAATATGAGTGACATGAGGACTCTCACAGTTGAGAGTCCCGACCGTTTCGATAAGCCATGCCAAGTCACTGATCTTATCCACTCCAACGGTCATATTATTTAAGGGCATTAATGTCAAATCATGTCAGGATGCTCCCAGGCTATAAATAGCCGCCCCCCACAACCACTAGCTGGTTGGCTGCTCCGTTAGAAACTGACACTTGTCATAAGAGCAACCCAATTCCTCAGAGCTTTCGAGAGTAAATCATTAGTGAGGAAATACACCACCCACCGAAACCTCAAACCAAACCTAGTGATTGAGCATCACTGAAGAAGTTGTTCCTGTGTGGGACTGAAGCCGTTTACCTTTGAGGACTGTGCATCCTCCAGACGGTTAGGCGTCATGGTCTAGAGCAATCCAGCAGTCAATTGTGGATCGCCGGGTGACCGAGTTTGTGAGGGTTTGGAAGTCTGCCCTGAAGACTTACCACGAGTGTTGGGCGAGGACTGTGTGTCCTCAGCTCAAGGAGAATACGGTAGGGACTGTGTGTCCCGGGACTGGGTGTCCTTTGGTTTAAATACCAAGCCGCTCCAAACCAGATGTACAACTGTCACAGCAGTTGGAACTGGGTCATCAAAAACAGTCTTCACCAAGAATCGGGTTTTAATTCCTCAACTCTTTACATTCTCTGTATTATGTGTTGATGACTTTCACTTTGACTGTTTGAAGAATTTGCTGAAGACTTTCTCTGAATTTCCTCAACCCCAAAATTCTTCACTTGAGTAAATCATCATCTGTTTTCTGCGTGCCTGCTTGCTGTGCAATCTGTTTTCATAATCTTCACTTTGTAATACTGCTGTTGTGAACAATTGCACAACTGATCCTTAACTGTTTCCGCTGTAAGTTAGTCATCAGTGAGGAATTTCCTCAAAAGGAATTTCCTCAGTGATGAAATTCTAAAAATCTCCTATTCACCCCCCTCTAGTCGATATAACGCACTTTCACTTAGGCGATGCTGGATCGCAGCTAAGTCCCCGAGTGTGACGTTAGGTGTGCACTCGGAGAAAGTTAATACTTAGGCGATGCTGGATCGCAGCTAAGTCCCCGAGTGTGACGTTAAGTGCGCACTCGGAGAAAGTTAATACTTAGGCGATGCTGGATCGCAGCTAAGTCCCTGAGTGTGACGTTAGGTGCGCACTCGGAGAAAGTTAATACTTAGGCGATACTGGATCGCAGCTAAGTCCCCGAGTGTGACGTTAAGTGCGCACTCGGAGAAAGTTAATACTTAAGCGATGCTTGCTCGCAGCTAAGCCCCCGAGTGTGACGTTAAGTGCGCACTCGAAGAAAGTTAATACTTAGGCGATGCTGGATCGCAGCTAAGTCCCCGAGTATGACGTTAGGTGCGCACTCGGAGAAAGTTAATACTTAGGCGATGCTTGATCGCAGCTAAGTCCCCGAGTGTGACGTTAAGTGCGCACTCGGAGAAAGTTAATACTTAGGCGATGCTGGATCGCAGCTAAGTCCCCGAGTGTGACGTTAGGTGCGCACTCGGAGAAAGTTAACACTTAGGCGATGCTGGATCGCAGCTAAGTCCCTGAGTGTGATGTTAAGTGTGCACTCGGAGAAAGTTAATACTTAGGCGATGCTGGATCGCAGCTAAGTCCCCGAGTGTGACGTTAAGTGCGCACTCGGAGAAAGTTAATACTTAGGCGATGCTGGATCGCAGCTAAGCCCCCCGAGTGTGACGTGAACTGCACACTCAAAGAAAGTTAATACTTAGGCGATGCTGGATCGCAGCTAAGCCTCCGAGTGTGACGTTAAGTGCGCACTCGGAGAAAGTTAATACTTAGGCGATTCAGGGTCGCAGCTAAGTTTTTTTTTTGAGACCGGAGTCTGCGACCGCAGAAGAACTTTGAATCTGCAAAAAACTGAATATGCCGTATATTATTTCATCAATTCTTGTTCGTTACACTGCTTCAGTCGGCGATCACGTATAGAAGCGCTTGAGGAGGTCTCCGTTCCATGCGCGCGGCTCGTCTGTCTCCCTCCGAATGTTGTAGAGTCTATATGCTCCGTTGTTTAGCACCTTGGAGATGATGAAAGGCCCTTCCCAGGCTGGAGCCAACTTGTGGTGCCTTTGCTGATCCACTCGGAGCACTAAGTCGCCTGCTTGGAATGTGCGACTCCTAACATGACGCGCATGAAAACGTCGCAGATCTTGCTGGTAAATTGTTGAGCGAGTTAGCGCCATCTCGCGTTCCTCCTCTAGAAGATCTACTCCATTTTGCCTTACTTGTTCTGCTTCAGCTTCAGAGAAGAGTTCGACTCGTGGGGCATTATGAAGCAGGTCACTCGGAAGGACCGCTTCTGCTCCATAAACGAGGAAGAACGGTGATCGCCCCGTTGAACTTTTCGGAGTGGTGCGGAGGCCCCAAAGCACTGAAGGTAACTCGGTGACCCATGCGCCAGCAGCGTGTCCCACCTCTAGCAGGAGTCGGGGCTTCAAACCTTGAAGAATAAGCCAATTCGCCCGCTCAGCTTGTTCGTTGGATTGAGGATGTGCTACGGAAGCAAAATCCACTCGGATACTCTGACTCGCACAGAAACCTTTGAATCTGTCCGAGTCGAAGTTTGTCTCGTTGTCCGTGATTATGTTGTGAGGTACCCCGAATCTGGAAATGATGTCCCTGACAAACTTGACAGCTGTTGAGGCGTCGAGTTTCTTGATGGGCTTGGCTTCTATCCATTTTGTGAACTTGTCAACTGCCACCAACATATGTGTGTAGCCTCCTTGGCCTGTCTTGAATGGTCCGAATGTATCTAATCCCCAAACTGCAAATGGCCACACAAGAGGATTGTCTTCAATGCAGATGTTGGCTTGTGGGACTTGTTGGAGTAGAACTGACAGCCTTCACATCTGTCGACCATATCTTTAGCCATCTCGTTTGCCTGCAGCCAAATAAACCGGCTCTGAACGCCTTGGCGACGATTGCTCTTGAAGAAGCGTGATGACCGCAGGTTCTCGAGTGAATATCCTCTAGGATCAACTGCCCTTCCTCTGGGGAAATGCAACGTTGAAGAACGCCTGAAACACTCTCCTTGTACAATTGGCCATCAATGACAGTGAATGCCTTCGACCTGCGGACTATTTGCCTGGCTTGGACTTCGTCTTCTGGAAGTTCTTGCCTCAGGATATATGCAATGATCGGCACAGTCCAATCGGGAATGAAAGCCAGAATCTCCATGACCAGATCAACCACAGCAGGTACATCGACTTCAGTCAGATCTGTTGTGCTCTTGGGTTGTACCGGTTCCTCTGTGAAGGGATCTTCTTTGACTGAGGGAAGGTGGAGGTGCTCAAGGCAGACATCACTCGGGACTGGTCTCCGAGTGGATCCGAGTTTTGCCAACTCATCAGCTGCTTGGTTCTTCAGTCTCGGAACATGGTGGAGCTCTAGACCTTCAAACTTCTTCTCCAGCTTCCTCACTGCATTGCAGTATGTGGTCATGGTGGGGATCCTGACGTCCCACTCTTTCATCACTTGATTGACCACCAAATCCGAATCGCCGTAGACCATCAAGCGACGGACGCCGAGTGAGATGGCCATGCGCAATCCGTAGAGGAGAGCTTCATACTCTGCCTCGTTGTTGGAGGCATCAAAGTGTATGTGCAGCACGTACTTGAGCTTGTCGCCCTTTGGTGATATGATCACAACACCAGCGCCGGAGCCATTCAACATCTTAGACCCATCGAAGAACATTGTCCAATGAGCCGAGTAGATGTGGGTCGGTTGCTGTTGTTCTACCCATTCTGCTATAAAGTCAGCCAGGGCTTGAGACTTAATAGCTTTCTTGCCCTCGAACTTGATGTCACAGTACAACATCTCCATTGCCCACTTCGCCACTCGGCCTGATGCGTCTCGATTGTGGAGAATTTCCGACAACGGAGCATCAGAAACGACAGATACCGAGTGGTCTTGCAAATAATGAGCCACCTTCTTCGCAGTCACATAGATCCCATAGATAAGTTTTTGATAATGGGGATACCTCTGTTTGGAAGGAGTCAGGACTTCGGAGACGTAGTACACTGGCCGCTGAACTTTGTATGCTTTGCCTTCTTCTTCTCGCTTGACTGTAAGAACAGTACTGACGACTTGATTTGTAGCCGCAATATATAGAAGAAGGGGCTCTTTACTGAGCGGAGCAGTAAGAACTGACTGGGTGGAAAGTAGGACTTTGAGGTCGTCGAATGCGACTTGGGCTTCGTCTGTCCACTCGAAGGTATCTGATTTCTTGATGAGTCGGTACAGAGGGAGCGCTTTTTCGTCGAGTCGACTGATGAACCTGCTCAAAGCCGCTAGGCAACCTGTGAGCCGTTGAACATCGTGTATTCTGACCAGCCTCTCCATTCGGACGATGGTCCCAATCTTTTCGGGGTTGACGTCGATCCCTCGTTCGGAAACGAAGAAACCGAGTAACTGTCCGCTGGAACACCGAATGAACATTTGGCTGGGTTGAGCTTGATATCGTACCTACGAAGGTTGGCGAATGTTTCTGCCAAGTCAGTCAGCAGGTCAGAACCTTTGTGACTTGACTATGATATCATCCATATATGCCTCCACATTGCGACCGATCTGGTCGAGGAGACATTTTTGGATCATGCGCATAAAGGTAGCTCCTGCATTCTTCAGACCGAAAGGCATAGTGATGTAGCAGAAGCACCCGAATGGGGTGATGAAGGCCGTTTTTAAGTCATCGGGACCATACAAACGGATCTGATGATAGCCCGAGTAGGGATCCAGAAATTATAAACGCTCGCATCCCGTAGTCGAATCGACAATTTGATCTATGTGAGGGAGCGGAAAATGGTCTTTCGGGCAGACCTTATTGAGATGCTTGAAGTCGATGCACATTCGGAGCGACTTGTCCTTCTTGGGTACCATGAGAACATTGGCGAGCCACTCGGAGTGGTGAACCTCACGAATGAAGTTGGCTGCCAGCAGCTTGGCCACCTCTTCCCCGATTGCCTTCCTCTTGTGCGCGGCGGACCGGTGTAGGCGCTCTCGGACAGGCCGAGCCATGGAATCCACGTGCAGTCGGTGCTCAGCCAACTCCCTGGGTACATCTGGCATGTCAGAGGGTTTCCATGCGAAGATGTCCCAGTTCTCACGGAGGAATTGGGTGAGCTCGGCTTCCTATTTAGGGTCGAGGGTGGTGGAGTTGTTCGTCGGGGCAGTAGTGGCGTCCGTCGGGTGGATGCTGACCTTCTTCGTCTCTCCCGCCGACTGAAATGCAGACTCTGAAGCTGGCTTCTTCGAGCGCATCGGGTCGGCGGGGTCGACTGTTTTCTTGTACTCGTCCAGCTCGAGGACGGACATCTGCTGGTCGGCGATCCTTGATCCCTGCTGCACACACTCTTCAGCCCGCTGTCGATTGCCTGTGATGGTGATCACACCTTTCGGGCCCGGCATCTTCAGCTTCAGGTACACGTAACATGGACGGGCCATGAAGTGCGCATACGCTGGGCGACCCAGAATTGCGTGATAAGCGCTCTGGAAGTCAACCACTTCGAACGTCAGCTTTTCCTTGCGGAAGTTCTTGTCGGAGCTGAAAACGACGTTCAACGCGATCTGGCCGAGTTATTTGGCCTTCCGTCCAGGGACGACTCCGTGGAACTGCATGTTGCTCTCGCTGAGTCTAGACATCGGGATGCCCATCCCCTTGAGGGTGTCGGCGTACAAGATGTCAAGCCGTTGCCGCCATCCATGAGGACTTTGCGCAGTCGGACTCCTTCTACCACCGGGTCGACGACCAGGGCCTATCTTCCCGGGGTGGGTACATGTGCCGGATGATCCGACTGGTCGAAGGTGATCGCAGTCTGGGACCATTTGAGGAACTTGGGGTTGGAAGGGGTGGCCATGTTCACCTCTCTGTTCACCAGCTTCAGTCGGCTCTTGCTCTCGACGTCAGCAAAGATCATCAGGGTTGCATGGACTTGGGGGAACGGATCCTCCTTATCCTCCTCATCCTGTTCATGGTCCTTCTCACTCGGTTGCCCTTCGCTGAACCCCTGGATCAAGAGGCGACACTGTCGAGTGGTATGCTTCGCATATATGGGGTTGCCTTCTTCATCCATCTTCGTGTGAACTGGACAAGGCTGGTCCAGGATGGGATTGTTGAACGGCTTCTTCTTGGGGGTAAACTGCGCCTTCCCTTTGCCCTTGAACTTGGCATTGGTCACGGCTGCAGCTTCTGCTTGCGGTGTGGGCGGAGCTTTCTGTTTCTGCTTCCGAGTGTTACCACCGTCAACATCGCCGACTGTCTTGTGCTTGCCGCTCCGGATGCGGTCCTCTTCTTCGCCATTTGCATAGCGAGCCGCTATCTCCATCATCTTGCTCATGGAAATGTCGCATGTTCGACCGAACTTTAGGTACAGCTCTCTGTACCGCACGCCTGCCTTGAAAGCGCAGACTGCTTGATGCTCGGTGACGTTCTCCACCGTGTGGTAGAGAGTTGTCTAACGCTGGATGAAGTCGCGCATGGGCTCATTCGGCTTCTGGACACAGTGTTGGAGCTCCACAAGGCCTGCAGGGCGTTTGCACATCCCTTCGAAGGTCCTGATGAACACTCGGGCCAGATCCGCCTAACTGTAAATGCTCGAGGGGGCCAACTGGTTCAGCCACGCTTGCACCGAGCCGTCGAGCATCAGAGGGAGGTGCTTCATAGCAATATGGTCGTCCCCTCCTCCGATCTGGACTGCCACTCGGGAGTCATCCAGCCATGTTTCCGGCTTGGACTCTCCTGTAAACTTATTGATTCCCGCTGCCAATCGGAAGTTGGGCGGGATGTCAGCCGAGCGGATGGCTCGACTACAACACTCGAGACCGGACACGGTGGCCCTGCTTCCACTCGGACGGTCCATATCGTGAACATCACGGTGGGCTCAACCCCTGTCGACTCTTCGCTGGGCGATACGTCCTCTTGTGTCGGGTCTTGGGTCGTAAGTGTCGCCGACTGAACGCCGATCATCATGATGTCGGGACCCATAGGGCCCACCCCGCGAAGGGGTGCGTGAGCGGCGGTGATCTTCATGGATCATGGAACGGCTGCCTCCCCTGTGGCGCTGATGGGATCCAGGGCTGTGAACCGACCGATGCGTGTTTGCATGGACGGAACTATTGTAGATCCGGTTGTGCGACTGGGAGACTGTCGAATTCTGCTGCTGCGCCGTGTGCAATAGGGCTCGGATCTGCTCAATCCCCCATCCTGCCTCCGAATCAGTCGGCTGGAGGGAATCGGCTATCTTGGCAGCCGCAGCCAAGTTGAGGAGGGGCGTGCGGAACAACTCTACGTTGCTCCGCCGAGTGTGTCGACTGGCAGAACGGCGAGGTGGACGGCGTGCACCGGATGCTTCACCGACCTCGCGCTCGCTTCGACCAGCTTAATGGGGATCTTCATGAGAGTTGGCCATGTGTACTTCTGCTGCAGGCCCGTGACCCGCGTACTCGGAAGGAAACTCAGTTGGAACTGAGCCCGAGCGCTAGGAACGCGGGGCAACCACAACAGACTCCAGAACTGCCACTTGAGAAGACGCGACCTGACGCGCTCGGGCATGCTGCACCCAACGTTGGAGACGCGGACGACGGGACCGCTTGTTGCGGCGCATGACGGAGGTGCAGGTCGACAACGGAGCCGATTGTTGGAGAAGAAGAACGCCGCGGGCGCCGGCACGGAAGTGCGTGGCCCCGCGACGGGGAAGCGCCTCGACATCGAGAGGTGCCTCCCAAAGCCACGCCGAATCGTCGACGGTGAAGGAGAGTGCGCCGAAGAAGATCTGGTGACCCATGCTCGAATCTCCAATGGTCGACATGACGAAAGGAAGCAGTCGCGAACTCGCCGGAAGTCGCTTAGACGCCTGCCCCACGGTATGCGCCAACTGTCCTGGGTATAAGCCTGACAGTAGATGTGTGGGGTACGAATGAGATGGGCAGAGTCCTAGCTACGGCAAGGTTGTATGAGTTCAAGCCCCTCTGCGGTGGAGGTAACAACCCTACGTCTCAGTGCTCTCGGAGCTTGTTGTCGAGTGTAATATGGAATACAATGATTTGCTAACCCCTCTACCAGTGGGGGAGGGCGGCTTATATAGAGTCTGCTGCCCTCCGCAACGGTTCCGGTACAGGGATGGAGTAACGGGGGTTGAATGCGTACGTTACAGGTAACATATGCCCTAAATGCTAGTAAATGCACCCGGAAACGTACGGCAATTTCCCTCCAGAGAGGTTACGGTATACCGAGTGTATCCAGTCGGTTAGCTTGGTATCCTCCGAATGCTAGTCTCCGACTGGATGATTGAGGAACTGTTACCGACTGGATGATGGGGACTCCTTAATCCAGTCGGGACAGACTTAGGGCCCTGTCCTTTGTGTGGGGAAGTCCTTGGGTAGGACCTGTATGGCAGGCCTATGACCCTACCCTAGGACTATGACCCCATCACGTAGCACTAGTCCTAAGAACAGTACCTTGTCTTGTAGTGGATGGTAAAATCGGAACCTTGGGGTTTCCTTTCTTACCCATAGCGGATAATTCACAGCAAGCAAAATAACTCCAAGTAGACTTCTAAATAGAGCTATGCTCCCCTACAACGGCGCCATAAAATAGTCTTGATAACCCACAAGTGTAGGGGATTTTAAGAGTCTTCGCGGGTAAGATAACCCAATTTATTGTTTCGACACAAGGGGAGCCAAAGAATATTTATAAGCTTTAACAGTTGATTTTTCAATTCAACCTCACCTGAAAGATACTTGCTTGGCAACGAAATATTAGTAGCAACGATGATATGGAAGTGATGGTGGCAAATCAACGAAAGTAAAACAGCAAAAGCAAAGTAACTTGTAACCAGTAGGATTAAAACACTATAGGGTAGGGAGATGGATGGTTGGTCATGGATAAGAGATATCATGTATTTAACTTGGGGCAAGGCACATATAAAATTACTGATCATGTAGGCAAATATCAAACATTAGGCATGTATCCCAAGGTAGTCGTGCGTGCTTGCACAACATCTTTTGTCCTACCATCTCGCTACCAACGGGGCCAAAAGGAACTTATGGAGATTAAGGTGCTCCTATCAAAGAGCACGGGAACAAAGCGTTAACAATCAATGGATACATGGAATCCTCAAATTATAGTCTATCCCCTTTGGTGTCCCAAGCTGTCACCATTGGAATCGCTGGTTCCGGACTATAATAGGTGCATACAACTCATAGATAGGATCAAGAACACAAATATATTCAAGAAAACATAATGGGTTCACATCTGAAATCATGGCACTCGAGCCCTATTTGACAAGCATTAAGAGCAAAAACTAGTAGCAAAGATGATAAACACCATATTAGATGATATGCAACATGCCCCCAACAATCAAACGAACTATTACATGATCTAACTCATCCAATCCCTACCATCCCCTTGGCCTACAGCAGGAAATTACTCACACATGAAAGGGGAAGTCATGTAAGGGTGATGGAGTGGCGATGGTGATGACGATGACGATGATTCCCCTCTCAGGTGGCCAAGGCAGCCTCCAGATTTGCTCTCCCAGAGAAGAACCGAGGGTGGCGGCGGCTCCACGTCAAGAATTGGCAAAACGACTTCTGTTCTGGAATTTCTCCGTCTCGGGTAAATATAGGAGCCAAGGTAGGGCACCAGAGGGAGTGGCCCCCACCCAGGCGGCCTCCTTGCGCGGCCAGGGGGCAGGCCGTACCACCAGGTCGCCTGGAGGCCTGGTGACCCCCTCTGGCCCATCTTCTGATCAAGGGTTCCTCCTAGTCCATGTATTTTCTCTATTTTGTATTGGAATTTTCCGGGACACCTAAAAATCCATATTCCTACACACAAGAAAACCATACAGGGAGCTCTGCTGAAAACAGCGTAAGTCCGGGTTAGTTTCGTTCAAATCATACAAGAATGAAGCCAAAACAATAGCAAAAGTGTTTGGAAAAGTGGATATGTTTGAGACGTATCAGTAAACTGTCGTGTTTTGTGTTCCCCTCGCCTTCGAGTGAGTCCTTCATCGTTTCCATCGAGTAGTGGGTTTTCCGAAGCCCGAAATCCGATATAGTGCGAAAAGGTCTCCTACCAACCCAGAACAAATACCGAAATCCTTAGCATTTTAATTAACTCATCGACACATCCACGCAGGAATCCACCAACAGCACATCATTCATGTTCCGAGTAGGACGGTCAAGTAAGTTTGTGGTTGTAACATTAGAGGGATCCGAGGTATCACCCTTGATGGATTCCGAATGATGTAACCATCAAGGTGGTCAGGGAGGAATCACCCTCGGTGGACCAGCTTGAGGGGTTGTACGATAGAGTCGTTATCGGAGGAGGTGAAGGAGGAATCACACTCCGAGAACAACCACAAGTGAACTACCGTACAACACTAACATCGCAATACGTAACGAGGTGTCACCCTTGGTACTCGATAGTAGCTCTGCAGTGTCGTACACCTAAGGGGGCTATGAGTGCTATGTCGGGTCTTGGCTCGTCGATCAGTTGATCGAGACTTGACAATAAAGTGGGGCAACTGACTAAGGGGGAAAAGGGGATGACTCCTCCACCTATACTAAACAGTTTTAAGGTGCAGATGAATAAACTAGCAGTTTATCAAAAACAGGCTATGCATCAGATATAGGAGCTAAGTACAACAGTAGCAAAATTCTAATGCAAGCATGAGGGAGAAAGAATAGGCGATGTAGGAATGATCAAGGGGGTTTGCTTGCCTTGTTGCTCTGCGGCAAAGGGATGGTCGTCACGTGGGTAGTCATACCCGACCATAGTATCATCCGTCATAGACGGATCAGAAAAATATCAGATGATATTTCCCAAGTGTGTGGCTACTACCGATCATGCGAAATAGATGGAAGAGTTCCACGTTCGCTTTTCGAGGACCGCGTGAAAGATGAACGGATAGCGTATCCGGATTCGTCTTGTTTTCTGATCAACTTTCATATATAAATTATTTTCATCTAACTTACGATTTATTTTATATTATTTTTTAAAGTTTTATCATATTCCAGAAACTAAAACAGATTATTTAAATTCAATAATCAGAATTATGGCATCAGCATGATGTCATGCTGACATCACAAGTCAACACCTCTGTTGACTGGTCAAACTGACGAGTGGGTCCCATACGTCATAGACACATTTTAAATTTAGTTAATAATTAATTAATTGGTTTAATTAGTGGGGTGGGACCCACCTGACATACTATCTAATTTAATTACTTAACATATTACTTAAGAGTTTAATTAATTAATCTACTAATTAATTAATTGCCTAATTAATTAATTAATTTAATTAATTATATATTATTATTACTATTTTACATAAAACGTTCTGGGGTGGCGGCTTTACACCAAACTAACTAATAAAGGGGGGAGGGGGTTAATCCACCCAAGCAACTCAGCCACGGGCAGCTAGTGCCAGCCCGAGCACGCGATGCCCTGGGGCAGGGGGTGGGTGGCTGGAGTGGGGTGGCGCAGGAGAGTTCAGGCGGCCACCAGGGAGGCTCGTGACGGCCAGCGGCGGCGCACACGGGGTGCACGCGAGGCGCGGGACACGGTTGACGCACGGCAGGGGGCCGCGGTGGTCGAGCAAGCCCGGGGTGGGGGCTCCAGCAGGGCATGCGGGGGCGAACCACGTGGCGGGGAGGGGCGCGGCCATCGAACCGGAGCTGCGGCCGTGCGAGAGGGGGGCGAGGTGGTGCTCGGCACCGGCGAGGGGAGAGAAGGGGGCGTCGAAGCTAGGGGATGTATAGGCCTGGGGAAGGTCGGGAAGGCCAGCGCAAGGTGTAGGAGGCTGGCCAGAGGTGACCGACGGCAGGGCACCGGCGGGGCGGCGCGGCCCAGCCCCGATCTGGATCAGGTGGGGTGTGGGGGTGGAGTAGCGGTTGGTGGCTACGGGGTGTGGGGAGAGTGAGGGATATTAGGGTTAGGGGGTGAGGGGCAGCCCTTTTATACCGAGGGTATGCTGGGCCGGTGGGTGAGGGGGCGCTGGTTGGGCTGGCTCGGGCCGGCCTAGTGGGTGGGGTTTCCCCCCTTTTTTAATATATAAAGTTTACATTTTCTTTTAATATATTTTTTAGTTTCTATTTAATTTAGTTTTATTAAAATACACAAATAGTACCTAAAATAGTGTTTTAAATTAGCCTACTACGATAACCAATTTTGGGACTTAAATATTTAGTTTGCGTATTCCTACAATTTAAAAGCTTTACAATAATTCCTTAAGTCAGACTTTTAAGTATTTTTATGACCTGAAACACTTTATAAAGATGTTATTTCTCCACCATAATGATCTATGAATTATTTGTGACAATTTGAACTTTTTAGTTTGTAGGTTTGACAAAATTATTTATACCACCCATTAACTGAATTTTGAATTCCAATAGGATATTAAAATGAGCTATGAAGTTTAAGGTGATTAGGCACTATTTAACACAAATATTAGGCATTGGTCACGGGCATCACTGTAGCGTAATTACAATGATCATTGTTGCATAATACGGGGATGTCAAAACTCTCCCTACTATCAAGAATTCTCGTCCCGAGAATTAAGAGGTAGAAGAAAAGAGCTCAGGGTATTCATCACGAAGATGATCCTCGTGTTCCCGAGTGGCTTCATCTTCAGAATGATTTGACTACTACACTTTAAGGAACTTGGTGACCTTGCGATGAGTCTGACGTTCAGCCTGGTCGAGGATGCGGATCAGATGCTCATTATAAGAGAGGTCTTATTGCAGCTTAAGCATATCATGATCCACTGCTCGAACATGATCTTTGAAGAAGCGACGGAGCTAGGACACATGGAAGACAACGTGAACCTGAGAAAGATTCGCTGGCAATACCAATTGATAAACTTCTTTTCCAAGCCTTTTGAGAGTAGTGAGAGGACCAATATAGAGAGGAGCTAACTTGCCCTTGATCCATACAATGTGCCCCTCTCATTGGTGTGACATGAAGATAAGCCTTTTCACCAGGTTGATAGACCATATCTTGATGATAACGATCATACTGACTTTTTCTGAAGAGACAGAGCAGTCTTCAGATTCTCATGAATAATGCGGACATGATCTTCAAAATGTTGGATATTATCAGAACCGAAGAGTGATCGTTCCCCGGCTTTTGACCAATTCAGAGGAGTTCGGCACCTTCGTCCATACAATACTTCGAAAGGGGCCATCTTCAGTCTTGCTTGATAGCTATTGTTCTAGGAGAACTCGACATACGGAAGAGATTCCTCCCATTTATTACCGAAAGAAGTGACACAAGCTCGAAGCATGTCCTCGAAAAATTGGTTAACTCGTTCAACTTGTCCCCAGAATTGAGGGTGAAATGCGGTCAGATGAGTCCCAATAGCCATCTAAAAACTTTCCCAGAATTTTGAGGTGAACAAGCTATCACGGTCCGAGTTGATTACCAACGGAATACCATGAAGTGAAACCATCCTGGACATATGAAGATCTGCCAGTTGTATAGCATTAATAGTTTCTTTAACTTCCAGAAAATGTGCAACTTTGGACAGTCGGTCAATGACGACAAGAATATCATCATTACCTTTATGACATCTGGGAAAGCCAGTGACAAAGTCCATCTCAACATGGTCCCAGTTCCATTCAGGAATAGTGATAGGTTGCAGAGTTCCAGCAGGCTTTTGATGTTGTGCTTTGATTCACCAGCAAATATCACAGTCTGCAACATATCGTGCAATGTCTTGCTTCACATCTGACCACCAAAATCTTTGACGGATGTCTTGGTACATCTTGGTACTACCCGGATGTATAAACAACGGGGAATCATGAGCTTCTTTCATCACCTCCCCGGTCATTCTCATGTTTTCCCTCTTAGTTGGTACGAATAAGTGACCCTTGAAGTACAAGGCACCATCATTCACAACAGTGAAGCAAGAGGGTTTACCTTTTGCCAGATAGTATTTAATCCTGTCGACATCATCGTCATAGAGTTGCATATTTTTTATGCGGGACATGAGATATGGTTTAGCAACCAGGTTACTGAGGGAACCCTGATTAACCACATGGAGGTTTAATGGGGGGAAATGCTTCAGGAGGGGGAACAAGGTAACCCTGAGGAACAATATGGAGGTTTAGCTAACGGAGTTCCTCTTCAAGACGTCCATGAACCTTATGAACCTGAAGGTGGTTGCAGTATGACTTGAGACTTAAGGCATCATCCATTACATTAGCCTTACCGGGAGTATACGATATACCACAGTCGAAATCTTCTATACGCTTCAAACATGTTTGTTGACGTAGATTCAGATCCCACTGAGTGAACAGATACTTCAGACTTTGATGATCGGTGTAGATCTCACAAAGATTACCGAGAAGGTATTGTCGCCACTCTTTCAGTGAAAGTACAACTATAGCAAGTTCGAGGTCATGCTCTGGATAATTCTCTTCATGAGCACTCAGCTGACGTGAGTCATAAGCAATCACTTTGCGATCTTGCATAAGGATACAACCTATTCCTTGACGAGAAATGTCACAATATATGATGAAATATCCTTTTGTATCTGGAGGAGCAAGTACCGGAGCGGATGTCAGTTTGTCCTTGAGTGCGTGGAAACTTTCCGGACATTTATCAGTCCACTCAAACTTAACGCCTTTGTGAAGCATATTGGTTAAGGGCTTTGCAATATTGGAGAAGTTCTGGACGAATCAACTGTTGGGGAACGTCGCATGGGAAACAAAAAATTTCCTACACGCACGAAGACCTATCATGGTGATGTCCATCTACGAGAGGGGATGTGTGATCTACGTACCCTTGTAGACCGTACAGCAGAAGCGTTAGCGAACGCGGTTGATGTAGTGGAACATCCTCACGTCCCTCGATCCGCCCCACGAACCGTCCCGCGATCAGTCCCATGATCTAGTGCCGAACGGACGGCACCTCCGCGTTCAGCACACGTACAGCTCGACGATGATCTTGGCCTTCTTGATCCAGCAAGAGAGACGGAGAGGTAGAAGAGTTCTCCGGCAGCGTGACGGCGCTCCGGAGGTTGGTGATAATCTTTTCTCAGCAAGGCTTCGCCCGAGCTCCGCAGAAACGCGATCTAGAGGAAAAACCGTGGAGGTATGTGGTCGGGCTGCCGTGGAAAAGTCGTCTCAAATCAGCCCTAAAACCTTTGTATATATAGGTGGGAGAGGGGGCCTTGCCTTGGGGCTCTAGGAGCCCCAAGGGGGTCGGACGAGCCAAAGGGGGAAGGTCTCCCCCCCAAACCGAGTCCAACTTGGTTTGGAAGGTGGAGTCCTTCTCCCTTTTCCCACCTCCTCTTTTTTTTCTATTTGATTTTTCTTCCTATGGCGCATAGGGCCTTCTTGGGCTGTCCCACCAGCCCACTAAGGGCTGGTGCACCACCCCCAAGGCCTATGGGCTTCCTCGGGGTGGGTTGCCCCCCCCCCCCCCCGGTGAACACCCGGAACCCATTCGTCATTCCCGGTACATTCCCGGTAACTCCGAAAACCGTCCCGTAATCAAATGAGGTCATCCTATATATCAATCTTCGTTTCCGGACCATTCCGGAACCCCTCGTGACGTCCGTGATCTCATCCGGGACTCCGAACAACATTCGGTAACCAACCATATAACTCAAATACGCATAAAACAACGTCGAACCTTAAGTGTGCACACCCTGCGGGTTCGAGAACTATGCAATCATGACCCGAGTGACTTCTCAGTCAATATCCAATAGCGGGACCTGGATGCCCATATTGGATCCCACATATTCTACGAAGATCTTATCGTTTGAACCTCAGTGCCAAGGATTCATATAATCCCGTATGTCATTCCCTTTGTCCTTCGGTATGTTACTTGCCCGAGATTCGATCGTCAGTATCCGCATACCTATTTCAATCTCGTTTACCGACAAGTCTCTTTACTCGTTCCGTAATACAAGATCCTGCAACTTACACTAAGTCACATTGCTTGCAAGGCTTGTGCGTGATGTTGTATTACCGAGTGGGCCCCGAGATACCTCTCCGTCACACGGAGTGACAAATCCCAGTCTCGATCCATACTAACTCAACTAATACCTTCGGAGATACCTGTAGAGCATCTTTATAGTCACCCAGTTACGTTGCGACGTTTGATACACACAAAGCATTCCTCCGGTGTCAGTGAGTTATATGTTCTCATGGTCATAGGAACAAATACTTGACACGCACAAAACAGTAGCAACAAAATGACACGATCAACATGCTACGTCTATTAGTTTGGGTCTAGTCCATCACATGATTCTCCTAATGATGTGATCCCGTTATCAAGTAACAACACTTGCCTATGGCCAGGAAACCTTGGCCATCTTTGATCAACGAGCTAGTCAACTAGAGGCTTACTAGGGACAGTGTTTTGTCTATGTATCCACACAAGTATTGTGTTTCCAATCAATACAATTATAGCATGGATAATAAACGATTATCATGAACAAAGAAATATAATAATAATTAATTTATTTTTGCCTCTAGGGCATATTTCCAACAGTCTCCCACTTGCACTAGAGTCAATAATCTAGTTCACATCACCATGTGATTCCAACGAATCCAACACCCATATAGTTATGGGGTCTGATCACGTCTTGCTCATGAGAGAGGTTTTAGTCAACGGTTCTGAAATTTTCAGATCCGTGTGTTCTTTACAAATATTTATGTCATCTTATAGATGCTGCTACTATGTGCTATTCGGAAATACTCCAAATATCTACTCTACTATACGAATCCGTTTCACTACTCATAGTTATTCGGATTAGTGTCAAAGCTTACATCGATGTAACCCTTTACGACGAACTCTTTAACCACCTCCATAATCGAGAAAAATTCCTTAGTCCATCAGTTACTAAGGATAAATTTTGACCGTTGCTAGTGATTCAATCATGGATCACTCTCTGTACCTCTCAACAGACTTGCAGCAAGGCACACATCAGGTGCGGTACTCAGCATGGCATACTTTAGAGTCTACGGCTAAGGCATAGAAGACGACCTTCGTCTATTCTCTTTATTCTGCCGTGGTCGGGTTTTGAGTCTTACTCAAATTTACACCTCACAACGCAAGCAAGAACTCCTTCTTTGCTGATCTATTTTGAACTCCTTCAAAACTTGTCAAGGCATGCATTTTGTTGAAACTTCTATTAAGCGTTTTCGATCTATCTCCATAGATCTTTCATGCTCAACGTTCAAGTAGCTCAATCCAGGTATTCCTTTGAAAACTCCTTTCAAACAACCTTGTATGCTTTACAGAAATTCTACATTACTTCTGATCCACAATATGTCAACCACATATACTTATCAGAAATTCTATAGTGCTCCCACTCACTTCTTTGGAAATACCAGTTTCTCATAAACCTTGTACAAACCCAAAATCCTTGATCATCTCATCAAAGTGTATATTCCAACTCCGAGATGCTTGCACTAGTCCATTTAAGGATCGCTGGAGCTTGCATACTTGCTAGTATCTTTAGGATCGACAAAACCTCATGGTTGTATCTCATACAATGTTTGCTCAAGGAAACCGTCGAGGAAACAATGTTTTGACATCCTATGTGCAATATTTCATAAATAATGCAGCAACTACTAACATAATTCTAACAGACTTTCAGCATCGCTACGAGTGAGAAAGTCTCATCATAGTCAACTGTTTGATCTTGTCAGAAACATCTATGCAACAAGTCGAGCTTTAATAGTGACTTATCACTATCATCGTCTGTCTTCCTTTTAAAGATCCATATTTACTCAATAGTCCTATGACCATCAAGTAGTTCTTCCAAAGTCTACACTTTGTTTTCATACATGGATCCTTTCTCGGATTTCATGGCTTCCAGCAATTTGTCGGAATCTGGGCCCACCATTGCTTTCTCCATAACTCGTTAGGTTCACTGTTGCTCAACAACATGACCTCCAAGACAGGGTTACCGTACCACTCTGTAGTAGTACGCGACCTTGTCAACCTACGAGGCTTGTAGTAACTTGATCTGATGCTCGATGATCACCATCATCAGCTTTCACTTCAATTGGTGTAGGCGCCACAGGAACAACTTCCTGCGCCCTGCTACACACTCGTCGAAGTGATGGTTCAATAATCTTATCAAGTTCTACCACCCTCCCACTCAATTCTTTCGAGAGAAACCTTTCCTCGGGAAAGGATCCATTTCTAGAAACAAAGACTTTGCTTTCGGATCTGAGATAGGAGATGTACCTAACTGTTTTGGATATCCTATGAAGATGCATTCATCCGCTTTGGGTTCGAGCTTATCAGACTGAAACTTTTTCACATAAGTGTCGAAACCCCAAACTTTCAAGAAACGACAGTTTAGATTTCTCTAAACCTCAGTCTATACTGTGTCATCTCAACGGAAATATGTGGTGCCCTATTTAAAGTGAATGCGGTTGTCTCTAATGCTTAACCCATAAAATATAGTGGTAATTCGATAAGAGACATCATAGCATGCACCATACTAAATAGTGTGTGGCTATGACGTTCAGACACATCATCACACTATGATGTTCTAGGTGGCATGAATTGCGAAACAATTTCCACATTGTCTTACCTGCGTACCAAAAACTCGTAACTCAGATATTCATTTCTATTATCATATCGTAGACAGTTTATCCTCTTGTTACGACGAACTTCACTCCGAAACAAAATTGAACTTTTCAATATTTCAAACTTGTGATTCATTAAGCAAATACTCTAGTATCTACTCAAATCGTCATTGAAGTAAGAACATAATGATATCCACTGCGTGCCTCAACACCCATTGGACTCCGTACATCAAAATGTATCACTTCCAACAAGTTACTATCTTATTTCATCTTAATGAAAACAAGGCCTTGCTCATGTGGTATGATTTGCATGTCACTTGTGATTCAAAATCAAGTGAGTATAAAGATCCATCAGCATGGAGCCTCTTCATGCAATTTATACCAACATGACTCAAGTGGCAGTGCCACAAGTAAGTGGTACTATCATCATTACCTCGTATCTTTTGGCACCAATATTTTGAACATGTGTAACACTACGATCGAGATTCAATAAACCATTGAAGGTGATTATTCAAGAAAATAGAGTAACCATTATTCTCTTTAAATGAATAATCGTATTGCAATAAACATGATCCAATCATGTTCATGCTTAACGCAAGCACCAAATAACAATTATTTAGGTTTAACACCAATCCTGATGGTAGAGGGAGCGTGCGAAGTTTGATCATATCAACCTTGGAAACACTTCCAACACGTATCGTCACCTCGCCTTTAGCTAGTCTCCGTTTATGCCGTAGCTTTCATTTCGTGTTTCTAATCACTTAGCAACCGAACCAGTATCCAATTCCCTCATGCTACTAGGAGTACTAGTAAAGTACACATCAAGATCATGTATATCAAATATACTTCTTTCGACTTTTGCCAGCCTTCTTATCTACCAAGTATCTAGAGTTGCTCTGCCTCAGTGACTGTTCCCCTCATTACAGAAGCACTTAGTTCTCGGGTTTGGGTTTAATCTTGGGTCTCTTCATTAGTGCAGCAACTGTTTTGCCGTTTCACGAAGTATCCCTTCTAGCCCTTGCCTTTCTTGAAACTTAGTGGTTTTACAAACCATCAACTATTGATGCTCCTTCTTGATTTCTACTTTCGCAGTGTCAAACATCGCGAATCGCTCAAGGATCATTGTATCTATCCTTGATATGTTATAGTTCATCACGAAGCTCTCACAGCTTGGTGGCACTAACTTTGGAGAACCATCACTATCTCATCTGGAAGATTAACTCCCACTTGATTCAAGTGATTGTCGTACTCAGACAATCTGAGCACACGCTCAACGATTGAGCTTTTCTCCTTTACTTTGTGGTCCAAGAATCTTGTCGGAGGTCTTGTACCTCTTAACAAGGGCACAAGCATGAAATCACAATTTCATCTCTTTAGAACATCATTTATGTTCTACGACGTTTCAAAACGTCTTTGGCGCCTTGCTTCTTAGCCATTAAGTATTTTGCACTGAACTATCGTGTAGTCATCAGAAACGTGTATGTCGGATGTTCACAGCATCCACAAACGACGCTCGAGGTGCAGCACACCGAGTGGTGCATTAAGGACATAAGCCTTCTGCGCAGCAACGAGGACAATCCTCTTCAAAGTTTGCTACTATCAACTTTCAACTAAATTTTCTCTAGGAACATATAAAAATAGTAGAGCTATAGCGCAAGCTACATCACAATTCGCAAAGACCATTAGACTATGTTCATGATAATTAGTTCAATTAATCATATTACTTAAGAACTCCCACTCAAAAAGTACATCTCTCTAGTCATTTGAGTGGTACATGATCCAAATCCACTATCTCAAGTCCGATCATCAGGTGAGTCGAGAATAGTTTCAGTGGTAAGCATCTCTATGCTAATCATATCAACTATACAATTCATGCTCGACCTTTCGGTCTCATGTGTTCCGAGGCCATGTCTACACATGCTAGGCTCGTCAAGCTTAACCCGAGTGTTCCGCGTGTGCAACTGTTTTGCACCCGTTGTATGTGAACGTTGAGTCTATCACACCCGATCATCATGTGGTGTCTCGAAATGAAGAACTGTCACAACGGTGCACAGTCGGGGAGAACACAATTTCGTCTTGAAATTTTAGTGAGAGATCACCTCATAATGCTACCGTCGTTCTAAGCAAGATAAGGTGCATAAAGGATTAACATCACATGCAATTCATAAGTGACATGATATGGCCATCATCATGTGCTTCTTGATCTCCATCACCAAAGCACCGGCACGATCTTCTTGTCACCGGCGTCACACCATGATCTCCATCATCATGATCTCCATCAACGTGTCGCCATCGGGGTTGTCGTGCTACTCATGCTATTACTACTACAGCTACGTCCTAGCAATATAGTAAACGCATCTGCAAGCACAAACGTTAGTTTAAAGACAACCCTATGGCTCCTGCCGGTTGCCGTACCATCGACGTGCAAGTCGATATTAACTATTACAACATGATCATCTCATACATCCAATATATCACATCACATCGTTGGCCATATCACATCACAAGCATACCCTGCAAAAACAAGATAGACGTCCTCTAATTTTGTTGTTGCATGTTTTACGTGGTGACCATGGGTATCAAGTAGGATCGCATCTTACTTACACAAACACCACAACGGAGATATATGAATTGCTATTTAACCTCATCCAAGGACCTCCTCGGTCAATTCCGATTCAACTAAAGTTGGAGAAACTGACACCCGCCGGTCATCTTTGAGCAACGGAGTTACTCGTAGCGATGAAACCAGTCTCTCGTAGGCGTACGAGTAATGTCGGTCCGAGCCGTTTCGATCCAACAACACCGCGGAATCAAGAAAAGACTAAGGAGGGCAGCAAAACGCACATCACCGCCCACAAAAACTTTTGTGTTCTACTCGAGAAGACATCTACGCATGAACCTAGCTCATGATGCCACTGTTGGGGAACGTCGCATGGGAAACAAAAATTTTCCTACGCGCACGAAGACCTATCATGGTGATGTCCATCTACGAGAGGGGATGTGTGATCTACGTACCCTTGTAGACCATACAGCAGAAGCGTTAGTGAACACGGTTGATGTAGTGGAACGTCCTCACGTCCCTCGATCCGCCCCGCGAACCGTCCCGCGATCAGTCCCACGATCTAGTGCCGAACGGACGGCACCTCCGCGTTCCGCACACGTACAGCTCGACGATGATCTCGGCCTTCGTGATCCAGCGGGAGAGACGGAGAGGTAGAAGAGTTCTCCGGCAGCGTGACGGCGCTCCGGAGGTTGGTGATGATCTTGTCTCACCAGGGCTTCGCCCGAGCTCTGCAGAAACGCGATCTAGAGGAAAAACCGTGGAGGTATGTGGTCGGGCTGCCGTGGAAAAGTCGTCTCAAATCAGCCCTAAAACCACCGTATATGTAGGTGGGAGAGGGGGGGCCTTGCCTTGGGGCTCATGGAGCCCCAAGGGGGTCGGCCGAGCCAAAGGGGGAAGGTCTCCCCCCCCCAAACCGAGTCCAACTTGGTTTGGAAGGTGGAGTCCTTCTCCCTTTTCCCACCTCCTCTTTTTTTCTCTTTGATTTTTCTTCCTATGGCGCATAGGGCCTTCTTGGGCTGTCCCACCAGCCCACTAAGGGCTGGTGCGCCACCCCCAAGGCCTATGGGCTTCCCCGGGGTGGGTTGCCCCCCCCCCCCTGGTGAACACCCGGAACCCACTCGTCATTCCCGGTACATTCCCGGTAACTCCGAAAACCTTCCGGTAATCAAATGAGGTCATACTATATATCAATCTTCATTTCCGGACCATTCCGGAAACCCTCATGACGTCCGTGATCTCATCCGAGACTCCTAACAACATTCGGTAACCAACCATATAACTCAAATACGCATAAAACAACGTCGAACCTTAAGTGTGCAGACCCTGCAGGTTCGAGAACTATGCAGACATGACCCGAGTGACTTCTCGGTCAATATCCAATAGCGGGACCTGGATGCCCATATTGGATCCCACATATTCTACGAAGATCTTATCGTTTGAACCTCAGTGCCAAGGATTCATATAATCCCGTATGTCATTCCCTTTGTCCTTCGGTATGTTACTTGCCCGAGATTCGATCGTCGGTATCCGCATACCTATTTCAATCTCGTTTACCGGCAAGTCTCTTTACCCGTTCCGTAATACAAGATCCCGCAACTTACACTAAGTCACATTGCTTGCAAGGCTTGTGTGTGATGTTGTATTACCGAGTGGGCCCCGAGATACCTCTCCGTCACACGGAGTGACAAATCCCAGTCTCGATCCATACTAACTCAACTAACACCTTCGGAGATACCTGTAGAGCATCTTTATAGTCACCCAGTTACGTTGCGACGTTTGATACACATAAAGCATTCCTCCGGTGTCAGTGAGTTATATGATCTCATGGTCATAGGAACAAATACTTAACACGCAGAAAACAGTAGCAACAAAATGACACGATCAACATGCTACGTCTATTAGTTTGGGTCTAGTCCATCACATGATTCTCCTAATGATGTGATCCCGTTATCAAGTAACAACACTTGCCTATGGCCAGGAAACCTTGGCCATCTTTGATCAACGAGCTGGTCAACTAGAGGCTTACTACGGACAGTGTTTTGTATACATATCCACACAAGTATTGTGTTTCCAATCAATACAATTATAGCATGGATAATAAACGATTATCATGAACAAAGAAATATAATAATAACTAATTTATTATTGCCTCTAGGGCATATTTCCAACATCAACGACAATAGCTGGCGAGTCCGACTAAACTTCTGACTTCCTTGACATTCTTCGAGGCAGTCTAGTCAAGAATAGCTTGAACTCGTTCGGGGTTGACTGCAATACAATCCTTGGAGATCACATGACCAAGGTACTTCACTTCGTCCATCCAGAACTCACATTTGGAATACTTCGCATAAAGCTTATGCTCCTGAAGCTTATCAAGTACAAGACAGAGATGTTCGGCATCCTCTTCTTTATTCTTCGAATATACCAGAATATCATCCATATATACCGCTATGAACTTGTCGAGGTAGGCCATGAATATATAATTCATCAATCAAGAGAAGGTTGCCAGGGCATTGGTTAAGCCGAAGGACAGGACGGTGTACTCGTATGATCCATAACGAGTAACAAAGGCGGTCTTTGGGATATCCTCCTTGCGAACACGAATCTGGTGGTATCGCAACCTCAAGTCGAGCTTAGAGAAGACTGAGGAACCAGCAAGTTGATCATACAGGTCATTTATCCGAGGAAGAGGATATTTATTTTGAATAGTGGCCTCATTGATAGGACAACAGTCTTGAACCAAACGATTCGATCCATCCTTCTTCTTAACAAAGAGAGAAGGTGCTCCCCAAGCTGAGGAACTCGAACGAATGAAACCCAGATGAAGCGAATTGTCAATTTCTTGCTTAAGTTCAAGAAGTTCATGTGGTGGCATTTTACAACGATGCTTGGCGATAGGGGTGGTACCAGGTACCAAGTCGATGACAAATTCGATAGCTCGAGCAGGGGGAATCCCCGGAAGTTCTTCTAGAAAGACATATTGGAATTTCCGGACAACTGGAATTTTTCCATCCCTTCAAGAGGCGGCGCATTTAATGCATTCAAGGCATATAGTCGTGCCTCAACATCTCGTAGAAGATGAGCATGATAGTTTATTAATTCATTTGAAGGGTGTAGGAGGTGGACGATTTTGGTGGCACAAACGATTGAATTCGTATGAGCTTTCAACCACTCCATTACCAGTATGAGGTTAATGTTGGAAGAAATCAATAACATGGGAGCGGTAAGGAATTCCAATCCTTTAATTTCAACGGGGACATTGGGGAAGACCATGGAGGGTGGACATTGGCCTGCAGGGGTGTTTACCACTATCGGGATGTTCATCTCTTCGTACTTAATGCCATGCATGAATGCAAAATATTCCGACATGAAGGAATGCGATGCTCCTGTATTGCACAATATAGAAGCAGGTGCTGAGTTAATGAGAAGTGTAGCCATCAAGGTAACAGGCTAGTCTTGAGCTTGACCCATATCAATGTTGTTGGCGTGACCACGAACATAAGCAGGCTTCGCATTGTTGTTGCGGTTCTGGTTGTTGCCACTGGCAGTTGAGGGAAGTGCCAGTTGGTTCGGATTCTACCTGCAGTCTCTAGCACGGTGACCTGGACGGCCACACTAAAGCACAACTCGTCCTCCGTACGGGAAGTAGGGACTCGAGGCAATGGAGCTGGAAGCCTCGGCTTCCTAGGTGGTGGAGGAGGCAGACGAGGTGCAGCATAGGACGACCTAGGAGTAGGGTCAGGTGCATGGTACATGTCGTGGGGAATCCATATATTCCGCTTCTGTGCAGATGGGCGTGAAGATGAACCCATGTCACGGTTGCGCTTGTTGTTATCTTTGTATTCCTGCAGACCAATCTCAACCTGAATAGCCTTGTTCACCAAGGTGGCGAAATCGACATAGCCCTGAACAAGGAGCACCATCTTGATGTCAGGGTGGAGGCCCTTATGAAATTTCTCTTGTCTGCGAGCATCAATTGCAATGTGTTCTTCAGTATAGCAGGTTAAGTCCAGAAATTCCCGCTGATAAACACCCACAAGGTTGCGGAACTCACACTTCTTCCGGTCCATGATTCCCTGAGGAATGTAGCAAGCACGGAAGGCATCCTTGAACTCCATCCAATTGATGATAGTTCTAGTGGGCTGAGAGCGCGTGTGACTATCCCACCATTGAGCAATAGGACCCTTGCTACTGCAACAAAAGACCTTCCAACGGCGCCAGAAATAGGAGTGTTGCTTGATACTCCTCAGCAACGGCACTAGGAATCCTTCAGCTGCGGCTACGCCTTAAGGGACTTCCTAGGCAAGTATGCAAAGGATTTCCCCCGTGGCCTTGGAGCCTTGCGTTGGTGTTCCCTCGTAGCGGAAAGGGTGATGTAGCGTAGCGGTGGTAAGTATTTCCCTCAGTTTGAGAACCAAGGTATCAATCCAGTGGAGGAGTATCTCAAGATCCTGCACAAACACAAAAGCTTGCTCCCAACATTATGAAGGGGTTGTCAATCCCTTATAGATTGTTTGCCAAGTGAGAACTGAAAGCAACAAAGTAACAAAGCAAAGTAAAAGTGGAGGTGTAAACGATGGATGTGAATAGACCCGGGGGCCGTAGTGTTTACTAGTGGCTTCTCTCATAAAAGCACGTAGACGGTGGGTGAACAAATTACTGTCGAGCAATTGATAGAACCGCGCAAAGTCGTGACGATATCTATGCAATGATTATATCTATAGGCATCACGTCCAAAACAAGTAGACCGGTACTTTCTGCATCTACTACTATTACTCCACACGTCGACCGCTATCCAGCATGCATCTAGTGTATTAAGTCCATAAGAACAGAGTAACGCCTTAAGCAAGATGACATGATGTAGACGGATAATCTCAAACCAATGATAAAACCCCCATATTTCTACCCTTGATGGCAACTACTTCATGTGTGCTTTGCTGCCCCTACTGTCACTGGGAAAGGTCACCACATGGTAGAACCCAAAACCAAGCACTTCTCCCATTGCAAGAATCATAGATCTAGTTGGCCAAACAAAACCCATGACTCGGAGAGACTTACAAGGATATCAAATCATGCATATAAGAAATCAGCAAAGACTCAAATATATAGCATAGATAATCTGATCGCAAATCCACAATTCATCGGATCTCGACAAACACACCGCCAAAGAAGATTACATCGGATAGGTCTCCATGAAGATCATGGAGAAGTTTGTATTGAAGATCCAAGAGAGAGAAGAAGCCATCTAGCTACTAACTATGGACCCGTAGGTCTGAAGGGAACTACTCACGAGTCATTGGAGAGGCGATGATGATGATGAAGAAGCCCTCCAACTCCAAAGTCCCCTCCGGCAGGGCGTCGGGAAGGGTCTCCTGGTTAGATCTCGCGGAAACGGAAGCTTGCGGCGGCGAAAAAGTATTTTCGAGACTCCCCTGATTTTTTTGCTGAATATTTGGGAATATATAGGCCAAAGATCTAGGTCAGGGGGCGGCCAGGGAGGCCACAAGCCCTGACACCGCCGCCTCCCCCCTGGTGGCGGAGAGGGAGCTTGTGGGATCCCTGGAGCCCACCTGGCTTGGCCAGAGGACCCTTGATCTTCTTCCGTTCGGGAAAAATCATTTCGGGGTTTTTATTCCGTTTGGACTCCGTTCCAAAATCAGATCTGAAAAGAGTCAAAAACACAAAAAAAAACAGGAACTGGCACTTGGCACTGAATTAATAAGTTAGTCCCAAAAAAGATATAGAAGGTACATAAAAAATCCAAAGAAGACAAGATAACTGCATGAAACCATCAAAAATTATAGATACGTTTGAGAGGTATCAACCCTTGAGAAAGTAAGCTGCAAAGTTGACATAGCTTGCCAGGGGCAGATTGGCAGACTCCAGCTCGTAAGCAATTTCATGGAGAGAGTCATCAGCATCCACAGGCTGAGTTGAATTGCGGTAGATCGCAGGGTTGAGGCAACATAAGTCTTGCAGGGTCACGCCTTGGGGCTGATTCATGTTTGACCTTTGGAACTGGTCCATGAGCCCTTGCATAAACTGACAGTTCAATTCAAACTGTTGGATCATCCCCGCCATATATTCAGGAGGCGGTGGTGGTGTATCGTTGGCGGGGCCACACGGGCGGCCAGCTGGTCTAACCATCCTGCTAAATATTTGACACACGTAGTTTAGCATAAAGTAATTGCAAAAGCGTAGTAGTCATTCATGAAGCAATCAAGCATGACGAAAGGTAATGTGATAGATACTTCATAGTAGTCAAGTTTGACTTACAGACCCATACATAAGTTCGATTACAGACTATCGGTTACAAATTCGAAATTTTACAATAATCTGGATGCATTAGGCAATAACCTGAACTCACTAGGCAACACGCATGCACACAGTGGAGGGATACAACAACGAGACATAGCGATAAGGCTAAATCAACGTCGGAGAAAACGGCAAAATCCAGGTACCTAACGGTGACCCTAATAGGAGAACCTAGGGGTAAGATTCTGCATCCCATGACGACTCATGTGCTCGTACCTCATTGAATCAATGAGCAGAGGTGCAAGTGCAGGGGTGCGACCTCCAACAACAGACAACTCAAGTCCTGGTAGTAGCTCTGTCCTACACGGGTGAAGGATGAATAAAGGGTGGATCCTCGCGTCGACTGTTGGCTGCAGTTGTGTGAACGCATTGTAAAGCCGGGTACACGTGGTGTACAACTCCATAGTTTGATCTCAGAAGGCACGACCAGCGCCTCAGTGTACTACACCAGAACCTGTAGCCTAGTGACGCCTTACGTAGGGGTCAAGACAACGACGTAGCATTGGTCGTTGCGCTCCCGAACACGAGCACTGTAGGCAATGAGATGAGATCCAGTCTAATCCCAACCTGGAGTATACGAGATGTATCTGGAAGCAGTCTCCTCTAGGCAAGGGTACGCTCCACGGAGGCGGATGAAAGCGATATAGGCCGCATCATGGCGGCCATATCGATCGAGAACCCAACACCACAGAATGTGTGGAGCTCGTGGGTGGAGGTGTCTGTTCGATCGAAGATGCGAATCTCAGCCTGGTACTGGTACTGGTTGAACTCGCAGAAGTCCTCATACACAATGTACTCGGGGTACCATCGATATCCCACACTGGTCAAGAGGTTGACCAGAATGGCCGGGAACCCAGTCGCATCGACATCCATAGTTAGGTGTACGTGCTTCCTTGCGGGACACATCTGAAAAGGAAACATCAATGATGTCAAATGACAGTGTGTAAAATATATAACCAGAAGTACAACAGTAGATAATCCAGCTCTCGAGGTCGATGCGATTACGAGAACCTAATGTTAGAGTTAGAAAGATCTTCAACCCGAAAGAGAAGAGAGAGTAGAACTCAAAGTATAGAAAAGGAGCAAAAGATACTAATACCACCCGATTGAGATGTGGGCCCATAAGCCACACAACAATGTTAGTAAGTTTTTCAAGTAATAGACTCAACTTCCGCCAAGGAGTTGGAAAGGGGACTACCTATGTGCAATCGGCTCCGATACCAACTTGTGACGCCCTCGATTTGATCGTACGCTAATCATACACGCAAATGCGTACGACCAAGCTCAATGACTCACGGGAAGATATCAAAAAACAGCTCTAGACACAAATAAAACATAGAAGCTTCATAATACAAGACAGGGGGCTAAAGGGCTAGAATACAGAAGCTCGATAAACACACGAGTCAGCGGAAGCAACAAATATATGAGTACATACATGAAACATGATAATGCCTTAGAGAAAGCTAGCACAAAAGATACAGAGATTAAACGAGGCGAGGCCTCCTGCGTGGTAACCTCCTAAAGTACTCCTGGTCTTCAATGGCCTCCACGTACTAGCAGGCACCGTCGGCGGGACACGCAATCTCCTGGGCTCCATCATGTGGTCGCGGCAACAGATCAAGGGGAAAAGGGGGAGCAAAGCAATGGTGAGTATTCATCCAAAGTACTCTCAAGACTGACATCAGATCTATACTAAGTATGCATCAATATCAAAGGAAGGAGTTATATGTGGACTGACTGCAGCAATGCTAGAATAGAGAGAGGGGACTAGTCCTATTGAAGACTAGCATCTCGAGGGGTCTTACAACAATAGACGAGAGTAGAGCAAGTAACACACTTAATAGTCATATTGTTGTAGCAATACTAAATAAGGTCAAGCCCAGAGATTCTTCCTCGACTCCGTGCCAGGAAGCAATCCCAGAGCAAACATTCCAGTTAAGTAATATTTGTAGTTGTATAAGATCGGGGCATAACTCCAAGTGTCCTGTAACCGTCAACACGACTATCCGAATAGTTAATTTTCATCCCTGCTAGGGTGCACCAAGTTTGCCGTCACACTCGATAAACTCTGCCCAAACACACTTTCCTCGGTCAAGCCCGGCCTCGGAACATCAACATGTCGCAGACCCACCTAGGCTCAACAGAGAGGCCAGCCCGCCGGTCTAAATCCTAAGCGCGCAGGGGTCATGGGCCCATCACCCTTTGCGCTCCTGCACTATGCGAGGGCTGCGCATGTCAGTCATAACACCTCTTATACAAGAATGATGCTTATCTCGGCCACTCGGCCGCGCGGCGCTCCATTGCTGATGTCTGAAGAGCTTTGGCTGGTTCTACGATGTCGAGAACCCATAACTCCTCCCACGTAGACGGTTATTGTGAAAAGGTCTTCGACCAACCCACACCAAATACCAAAATCCTTAGCATTTTAATTAACTCATCGACACATCCACACGGAATCCAACCGCAGCACATCATTCATGTTCGAAGTAGCACGGTCAAGTAACTGTGTGGTTGTAACATCAGAGGGATCTGAGGTATCACTCTTGATGGATTCCGAACGATGTAACCATCAAGGTGCTCGGGGAGGAATCACCCTTGGTGGACCAGCTTGAGGGGTTGTATGAGAGAATCGTTATCGGAGGAGCTGAAGGAGGAATCGCCCTCTGAGAACCATCGCCGGTCAACTACACTTCAACGCTAACATCAGAGTACGAAACGAGGTGTCACCCTTGGTACTCGATAGTAGCTCTACAACGTCGTACAACTAAGGGGGTTGTGAGTGCTGTGTCGGGTCTTGGCTCGTCTATCAGTTGACCGAGACGTGACGATAAAGCGGGGCAACTAGACTAAGGTGGCAAAGGGGATGACTGCTCCACCTATACTAAACAGTTTTAAGGTGTAGTAGAATAAAGTAACAGTTTATAAAAAAAGGCTATGCATCAGATATAGGAGCTAACTATAACCGTAGTAAAATCCTAATGCAAGCATGAAGGAGAAAGAATAGGCGATATAGGAATGATCAAGGCAGTTTGCTTGCCTTGTCGCTCTGCGGCAAAGGGCTGGTCGTCACGTGCGTAGTCATAACCGACAACAGCGTCCGTCTCGCGGTCTATCGGTAAGAAGAGGGGGGAAGAAACAATAAATATAAACACAGATGCAACACTAAGCATGTCATTGCAATATGCAGGGCTAGTCATGAGCTAGCGCACTATCATCTCTCATAGACGGATCGAAAAAATATCATATCATATTTCCCGAGTCTCTCGCTACTACTGGTCACGCGAAATGGATGGAAAAGTTCCACGTTTGCTATGCTAGGAACGCGTGACACATGAACAAATAGCGTATCCGGGTTCGTCTCGTTTTTCTGATCAACTTTCGTATATAAATTATTTTCATCTGACTTGTTGTCTTTTTCATATTAATTTTTGAAGTTTTACTAATATCCAGAAAATAAACATATTATTTAAATTCAATAATCAGAATTTTGACATCAGCATGATGTCATGCTGACATCTGCAGTCAATAGCTCAGTTGACTCGTCAAACTGACCAGTGGGTCCCATACATCATACACACATTTTTAATTTAGTTAATTAATAATTAATCAGTTTAATTAGTGTGGTTGGACCCACCTGTCACACTGTTTAATTTAATTACTTAACATATTTTATTAACGGTTTAATTAATTAATCTATTTAGTCTTAAGGAGCTTATTAATTCATTAATTACCTAATTAATTAATTTAACTACTTATATATATATATGTATATATATATATATATTTACTTTTATCATTATTATTATTATTATTATTATTATTATTATTTTACATAAAACGTACTCGGGGTGGGGGTTTGACACCAAACTAACAAACAAAGGCGGGGGGGCGGGTTAATCCCCCAAGCAACTCGGCCAGGGGTAGCCGGGACCAGCCCGAGCTGGCGATGCCCAGGGGAACGGGGTGTATGGCCGGAGTGGGGTGGCGCAGGCGAGTGCAGGCGGCCGACGGGGAGGCTGGGACGACCATCGGCTGCTCGCACGGGGTGCAGGCGTGGCGAGGGCCGCGGTTGACACGTGGTAGGGGGTCGTGGTTGGCGGCGAGGCTAGAGGCCGGGGTGGCCGAGTGATCCCGGGGGGGCATTAGGGCGTGCAGGGGCGAACCTCGGGGCAGGGAAGGGTGCGGCCACCAAGCCGGAGCTGCGGTAGTGCGGGGGAGGGGGTGAGGCGAGGTGGGGCACGTCGCGGGCGAGGGGAAAGAAGGGGGGCGCCCGAGCTAGGAAGGAGAGGGAGGAGGGCGGAGCCCCAGGGGCTCACCGACGGCGTAGGCGATGCAGAAGCCTGGGGAAGGGTGGGGAGGCCGGCGCGAGGTGGAGGAGGCGGGCCGGAGGTGGCCGGTGGCGGGGCACTGGCGGGGCGGCGCGGCCCAACCACGTTATGGATCGGGTGGGGCGTGGGTTGGAGCAGTGGTTGGTGGATGTGGGGTGAGGGGGAGAGTGAGGGAGATTAGGGTTAAGGGGTGAGGGGCGACCCTTTTATACCCAAGGGGTATGTTGGGCCGGTGGGGGGGGGGCTGGCTGGGGTGACCCAGTGGGTGGGGTTTCCCTTTTTTATATATATATATTTTAGATTTTCTTTTTATAAAATTTCTATTTTATTTTAGTTTCTATATAATTTAGTTTTATTAAAATACATGAACAGTACCTAAAATTTTGTTTTAAATTAGCCTACTGCCATAACCAATTTTGGCACTTAAATATTTAGTTTGCGTATTCCTACAATTTAAAAGCTTTAAAATAATTGCTTAAGTCACAGTTTTAAGTATCTTTAAGACCTCAAACACTTTCTAAAGATGTGGTTTCTCGACCATAATTACATTGTAATTATTTGTCACAAGTTGAACATTCTAGTTTGTAGGTTTGACAAAATTATTTATACCACCCATTAACTGAATTTTGAATTCCAATAGGAAATTCAAATGAGGTAGGAAGTTTAAGGTGATCAGGCACTATTTACCAAAAATATTAGGCATTGATCACGGTCATCACTGTAGCTTAATTACAATGATCACTATAGCATAATCCGGGGAAGTCATTCTTTTGGTCGAGAAAAAATCAGCAAAAAGTTTCACGGCAATTGGATTTCTTTTGGTATGGAAAACCTCAAAAGTGAAAAACACGCAGATAACAACAACTAGCACTAGGCACTTGGTCAATAGGTTAGTGCTAAAAAATAATCTAAGTTGGTTAATAAATACCCCAAAAGTATTCTAGAATGATAATATATCACCATGGAACAATAAAAAATTATAGATACGTTGGATAATTATCGCGGGGACGCGCGATGGTTTACTCCTAGCAACCCCCTCCTTCGAGGCATGCGTGTAGTACTTTGATTTTTGATAAAACTAATAAATCTTTGCAATAAGTATATGAGTTCTTTATGACTAATGTGATACCATGGACATACTCAATCTGACCTCCTCATATTTGCTAGTCTCTTTGGTACCGTCAATGCCCATTTTCACCTCGAGGATCGGTGCAACCTTCGCCGGTGCATCCAAACCTTGTGACATGACACGCTCCGTTGCACATAAGCCTCACTATATCTTCTTCAAAATAGCCACAATACCTACCTATCATGACATTTCCATAAGCCATTCCGAGATATATTGCCAGGCAAATTCCATCACCATTTCACATGACTAGTCCGTTCAACATCATAGTGCTGTGCATGATCATATAGAGCTAACATAGTATTTGTGGCAAAGTCACCGTTCATCATATTTTTTATTCATGTCACGCTATATCTTTACACATCCTGGTACACTGCCAGAGGCATTCATAAAGAGTCATACCATCCTATCAGTTTTCATATTGAGTTGTACGTAAATAATAGTGTGATGATCTTCATTATTAGAGCATTGTTCCAGTGAGGAAATAAAAATGGGGTATCCGAAATGAGCTCACCATAATAAAAAAATGAATGGGAGAAAAAGAGAGAAGGGACTTTGCTACTATCATCTACCACACTTGTGCCTCAAAGTGGCATCTTGTTCTTCATATAGAGAGTCTCATGTTATACCATTCATACGCTAATGGGAATCACTTTTTCATAAACTTGGCTTGTATATTCCAATGACGGGATTCCTCAAATGCCCGAGGTCTTCATGATCAAACAAGTTGGATGGAGACCCTACTTAGTTTCACTTGATCTTTCATACACTTATAGCTCTAGTGTATCATTTGCATGGCAATCCCTACTTTTTGCATCGAGATCTATCTACGGGCATCTCCATAGCCCGTTGGTATGCCTCGTTGATGTGAGACTATCTTCTCCAGTTTTGCCCCTTTTGCATACCTACCACGACATTCTAGTCCACCTATATGCTACGTCCTATGGTTCACGCTCATGTATTCCGTGAAGAATACTAGTTGATGCATATTGAAAAAGTACGATCCAATTGCCTGAGTTCGGCATCGTGGTGCTTGACATTTGTATTAATGTGGTGAAGATGGAGCCATGCCTTGCTAGTATAAGAAGATGAATGGGGATAAAACAATCTTTGAGGATCGTATACATTGAAAAATTAATGATTTTTCTGCTTATACTTATAAGTATTGCTATGTTAATGTTTGTTAATTCATCGTTTTTATATGAGCATAAATGCATAAGGTTACATAATGGGTAGCATGCCACATAAAAAATTCTGTTTTATCATTTACGTGCTTGAGGACGAGCAGGAATTAAGCATGGGGATGCTTGATACGTCTCCAATGTATCTATAATTTTTGATTGTTCCATGTTGATATATTACCATTCTAGGATAATTTTTGGGTATTTATTTACCAATTTATATTATATTTGAGCACCAACCAATTGACCTAGTGCCCACTATGAGTTGTTGTTTTCTGCATGTTTTTCACTTTTCACATTTTCAATAGTAAACGAAGTCTAGTTGACGTGAAACTTTTTGGAGATTTTCTCTGCACCGCTTGTGTAGTGGCAAGGGCCGAGCGGGCGACACCCCTCACTCGGGGGGCAATACTAGGAAGAAGCAAAAACGGAAAGCCGACCCCTAGGGCAAGGTAGAAGTTGCATTTGTTCCTGGACAAGGCCAAGGTAAGGCCAAGCAGAAGAAAAAGAAGGACTTGGCGGTCAAAAAGAAGAGTGAGCCCAAGAACAACCTCTTGGATCAGCCGTGCCAAGTCCATACCAAGGGAGACGAGGATGGTAAACCCACATTCCCTAAGCACACTGCTCGAGATTGTTGCATGCTCTGGCAGGAGATGGGTGGAGAGCCCTCTGGGGAAAAGGACAATGACGAGGAAGGGGTAGACGCTTCTGGGTACCCTAACATCAAAATGTCCTCACGATCCTCATCGATGTTGAGAGCACGAGCCAATTGATGGTCGTCAATCGAGAGGTCAACATGGCAGTTTCGCCTGTCACCGAATACGTCAACTGGGCGAATGCATCCGTCACATTTGATCAATTGGATCATCCGACCAACATAGCCACCATCGGGCGGGAGGCGCTAGTTGTGGATCTAGGTATCAATAATGTCTGACTGTGCAAGGTCCCGATGGACGGAGGCAGCGGGTGATGCGACCATTTTGCATCTTGTTTTCCTACTATTATTTAAAGTATTTTCATTCAATATAACACTTGTGGAGTAATTCTAATGCCTTTTCTCTCATAATATGCAAGGTTTACACAAAGAGGGAGATTACCGGCAACTGGAATTATGGACATGAAAAAGCTATGTCAGAGATACCTATTGTGCACATCTCCAAATTAGATGAAATTTCACGGAGATCTATTTTTGAATATATCAAAAATATTGGAGAAAAAATACCATAGGGTCCACCCAGGTGCCCATAGACACGAGGGCGCGCCTACCCCCTAACGCGCCCTGGTGGGTAGTGGGGCCCCTCGCGAGCCTCCAGTGCCCATCTTCTTGTACATAAGCCCCATTTTCCCTAGAAATAAAATCAAGAGAGGACTCTTAGGATGGAGCGCCGCTGTCTCGAGGCTAAACTTGGGCGGGAGCACTTTTGCTCTACGATGGGAGTATTATCTTTTGTTCTTGAGGACATGGGAGGAGTCTTGTCATAAGTAATCTTGTCAATTTGGTATTTGTTTGTATTTTGATGATGTGTATGATGTGATTCCCTTAGTGGTGTTATATGAACGTCGACTACATGAAACTTCATTATCTTTGGGCCTAAGGAAATGCATTGTGGAGTAGTTATTTGATTATGGCTTGCTAGAGTGACAGAAGCTTACCCCTAGTTTATGCATTATTTCGTAAGGGGCTGATTTGGATCCATATGTTTAATGCTATAGTTAGATGTTATCTTAATTACCATTTCATAGTTGCGGATGCTTGCAAGAGGGGTTAATCATAAGTGATACGATTGTTCAAGTAACAACATCACCCAAGCACCGGCCCATCCACATATCAAATTATCAAAGTAGGGAACGCGAATAAAACAAACATGACGAAAGTGACTAGATTCCCATGTGTCCTCGAGAATGTTTTATTTATTACCAGAGATTGTTCCGGCATGTCCTTTGCTACAAAAGTATTTGGCTACCTTGTTGCACTTTTGTTACCATTATTATTACATGCTCATTACAAATTACGTTTATATCAAACTATTTGTTACTCACAATTTCACTGCCTGCAAAAATAACCTTGCTGAAAACCGCTAGTCATTTCCTTTTGCTCCTCGTTGGGTTTGACACTCTTACTTATCGAAAGAACTACGATTGATCCCCTATACTTGTGGGTCATCAAGACTCTTTTGTGGCGCCGTTGTCGGGGAGTGAAGCGCTTTTGGTCAGTGGGGATTTGTAAGGAAAAAATTATATTACATGTTAAAATTTACTAGTAGTTGCTACTGTGGAATACAATCCTTTGAGGGGTTTGTTCAGGGTATCTTCACCACGACAGAAGCAAAAAGAGTTTCCCCTCAACCTACTGCACCTACTGAAAATATTGGTCATGAGATTCCTTCGGGTATCATAGAGAAACTGCTAGCTAATCCTTATGTAGGAGACAGAACACTACATCCTGATATGCACCTAATCTATGTGGATGAAGTTTGTGGATTTTTTAAGCTTGGAGGTTTACTCGGAGATGAAGTTAATAAGAAGGTATTCCCTTTAGCTTTGGGGGGAAAAGCATTGACATGGTATGGTATATGTGATGATATTGGAGCTGACTGGATTCTATTGAATTGGAATTTCATCAAAAATTTATCCTATTCATCTAGTTCATCATGATCGGGATTATATATGTAATTTTTGGCCGCATGAAGGAGAAAGTATCACTCAAGATTGGGGGAGGCTTAAATACATGATGTATACATGCCCCAATCATGGGCTCTCAAGGGAAATTATCTTATATAATTTTCATGCTCGACTTCTCATTATAATCAAATCTTGCTCGATTCTTCTTCGACTAGCTCTTTTATGAAGAAAACTATTGAATTCAGGTGGGACCTTCTTGAAATAATTAAACACAACTCTGAAGATTGGGAACTCAACAAAGGTAATGAGTCACGTATAACACTTAAGTTTGATTGTGTTAAATCTTTTATGGATGCCGATGCTTTTCACAAGTTTAGCAATAAATATGGACTTGACTCTGAGATAGTAGCCTCTTTTCATTAATGATTTACTACTAATGTTGATATCCCTAAGGAGAAATGGTTAAAATTTCATCCACATGTTAAAGAAAAGTAAAGAAATGGTTAAAATTTCATCCACATGAATCATTTACAATGTTGATATAGTTGTGTGTGATGCTTATATTGAAAAACCGCCTTTTCGTGTAAGGATAATGGAACATGCTAAGGTTTCAACTATGGTCAACAAAAGTAATATTAGAGCACCTAGGCCATCTAAAAAAATTAAGGTAGAACCTAGTATTGCTATGGTTCAGGATCTCTTGGTTGATAATATCGAGGGGCATGTTATTTATTTTTGTGATGAAATTGCTAGAATGCCAAACAAGATACTAAAGATTAGAATAAAACTTTTTTTTGCATGCCCCTTGTCTTAGTTAAAATAGGAAATCGTTGTTATCATGGATTATGTGATTTGGGTGCTAGTGTTAGTGCCACCCCTTTTACTTTATATCAAGAAATTGTGAATGATATTGCACCTGCTGAAATAGAAGATGTTAATGTCACTATTAACTTGTGAAAACATATACTATCACACCATTTGGGATTGATAGAGATGTTGAAGTCTTGTGTGGAAAAATAAAATACCCTAGTGATTTTTCTAGTCCTTGGTTCTCCATAAGATAATTTTTGCCCCATAATATGTGGTAGACCTTTCTTGAACACCGTTAATGCTAAGATAGATTGCAATAAAGAAACTGTCAGTGTTAATTTTGGTGTTGTGTCGCATGATTTTAATTTCCCTAAGTTTCGTAGGCAACCTCATGATAAATAATTGCCTAGTAAGGATGAAATAGTTGATCTCGCTTCTATTCCCGTACCACCTACTGATCTGTTAGAACAATTTTTTCAAGACCATGAAAATGATATACACCTGCATGAAAGAAATGAAATAGATAACATTTTCTTTGATCAACCACCTACGCTTAAACACAATTTTCTTGTTGAAACTCTAGGAGGACCTCCTCCACCTAAAGGTGATTCTATATTTGAATTAAAACAATTACCTGATACTTTGAAATATGCTTATTTTGATGAGAAGAAGATATATCCTATCGTTATTATTGCTAACCTTATAGAGCATGAAGAAAAGAAATTATTGAAAACTCTGAGGTACCTCCCTGCTGCTATTGGATAAACTCTTGATGATCTTAAGGGAATCAATCCCACTCTTTGTCAGCACAAGATTAATATGGAACCAGATGCTAAACCAGTTGTTGATCATCAATGACGATTAAATCCTAAGAAGGAAGTGGTAAGAGCTGAAATATTAAAGCTTCCAGAAGCAGGTATAATTTATCCTATATCTAATAGTAGATGGGTAAGTCATGTTCATTGTGTCCCTAATAAAGGAGGCATAAATGTTGTTCCTAATGATAAAAATGAACTTGTCCCACAAAGAATTGTGACTGGTTATAGAATGGTAATTGATTTCATAAAATTAAATAAAGCCACTAGAAAAGATCATTAGCCTTTTCCTTTTATTAATCAAAAGTTACAAATATTATCTAATCACACCCACTTTTTCTTTCTTTATGGATATTCTGGTTTCTCTCAAATAATTGTATCACAAACCGATCAAGAGAAAACCACGTTTACTTGTCCTTTCAGAACTTATGCTTATAGACGTATGCCTTTTGGTTAATGCAATGCACCTCCTACTTTGAAAGATGTATGACTGCAATATTCTCATATTTCAATGAAAATATTGTTGAGTTTTTCAAGGATGATTTTTTTGTTTATGGAACTTATTCTTATGATTACTTAAGCAACATTGATCGAGTTTTGTAGAGGTGTGAAGAAACTAATCTTGTCTTGAATTGGGAGAAGTGCCACTTAATGTGAATGAAGGTATTGTCTTGGGGCGTAAAATTTCCGAACAATGCATTGAAGTGGATAAGGCCAAAGTTGATGCAATCGAGAAAATGCCATGTGCTAAAGATATTAAAGGTACCCGAAGCTCCCTTGGTCATGTTGGATTCTATAGGTGGTTTATAAAGACTTCTTTAGAATTTCTAGGCCTCTTACTAATCTCTTGCAAAAGGATGTTCCATTTGTTTTTGGTGATGATTATGTAGAATCCTTTGAAACACTTAAGAAAGCCTTAACTTATACACTTAACTTTCAACCACCTAATTGGAACTTGCCATTTGAAATTGTGTGTGATGCTAGAGATTATGCCGTTGGTGCCGATCTAGGACAAAGAGTTTACAAGAAAATAAATGTTATCCATTATGCTAGTAAGACTCTAGACAGTTCTCAAAGGAATTATGCTACTAGTGAGAAAGAATTTCTAGTAGTTAGGTTTGCTTGTGATAAATTCAGATCTTACATAGTTGATTCTAAAGTAATTATTCACACCGATCATGTTACTATTAAATATCACTAATACTCCTTAGGGAAAAGAAAGATGCTAAACCTAGACTCATTAGGTGGATTCTTTTGCTACAAGAATTTTACTTAAATATCACTAATAGGTAGGGAGTTGCGAATCCCGTAGCTGATAACTTTTCTAGGTTAGAAAATATTCTTGATGAACCACTACCTATTGATGATAGATTCCCTGATGAAAACCTAGCTGTCATAAATCCTTCCCATAATACTCCTTGGTATGCAGATTATGCTAATTATATTGTTGATAAATTCATACCACCTAATTTTACATACCAACAAAAGTAAAAAATCTACTTTGATTTAAGACATTAGTTCTGACATGATCCACATCTTTACAAATAAGGGGTATATGTTACTATTAGACGTTGTATACCTATGGAAATGTCACTCTGAAGCCTATGGCAGACACCATGCCGGAGATAGAACTGCACACAAGGTAATACAATATGGTTTTTACTCGCCTACTCTTTTCAAGGATGCTTGTTAGTTTCTTTTATCTTGTGATGAATGTGAAATAATTTGTAATGTTGGTAGACATTAGGAAACGCCCATGAATTATTCACTTGTTATTGAATCATTTAATGTTTGGGGTTTTGATTATATGGGACCTTCCGCTTCCTCTTATGGGTATAAACATATATTGATTACTCTTGATTATGTTCGTAAGTGGGTAGAAGCTATTCCAACTAGTAGTGATGTTCATAACACCTCCATTAAAATGCTTAAAGAAGTAATTTTCCCTAGGTTTCGAGTCCCTAGGTTCACATTTTATTCTTGGTGCCTTTCATAAATTGCTTGCTAAATATGATGTCAACCATAGAATTGCATCCCCATATCATCCTCAATCTAGTGCTTAGGTTGAGTTGAGCAATAGAGAAACAAAGTTAATATTGCAAAAGACTGTCAATAGGTCTAGAAAGAATTGGTCTTAGAAATTAGATGATGCACTTTGGGATTATAGAACAACTTAAAAGATCCTATGGGTATGTCTCCATATAAAATAGTTAATGCAAAAGCTTGTCATTTGCCTCTAGAGTTAGAACATAAGGCATAGTGGGAAATTAATAAAATCAATTATGAATTCAAACTTGCTGATGAAGATAGGTTATTTGAAATTAGATCTGTAGATGATGGAGAACCGAAGATTATGAAAATGCCAAATTGTTCAAAGTAAAAGTTAAAAGATGGCATGACAAAAGAATCAAAAAGTGGAATTCAAAGTAGGTGAGTATGTTTCATTTTACAATTCATATTTTAGATATTTTGCAGGGAAAATTCTCTCCAAATGAGAGGGATCATATATCATTGAAGAACTTTATCTCTCTAGAGGTCTTAAGATCAATAATGTGAGAGGAACTAATTAGAAGGTGGTCATTGGACAAAGAATTAAAAACTATATCTCAGGTACACCTATTAATGTTGAAACTAACATTATGCAAACCATGATACCGGAGAAATACATAAAAGAGAACTTTCAACACACTCCTAAACCGTGAAAAGGAAGTGGTACGTGATATAGTAAGTAAACCGACTCGGAAAATTCCATAAAACTATTTTCCGTCAGTTTTCGAAAATTAGAAGAAAAAAATAAGAAATACCGAGTGGCAACCCAGGTGCCCACTAGGTACCAGGGCGCGCTTGACCCATGGGGCGCTGCCTGGTGGGTAGTGGGCCCCTCAGGAACCTTCCCGACTCTATTTTCCTTTAGATTACTTGTTTTGCAAGATAATTGTTTTTATATATGTCGTTCAAAAACAATTCTTTATATATCACGGAAATATCCTTTGTTCTTGTTTCGTGTTATTCTTTTGTCAGATCTAGATCGTCATGGCTTCACCAAGCTCTTCCAAGAACAAGTTCTAAAAGAAGGTCATCAACCCCTACCTACCGGAGGTGATGAAGCACCCTCAAGACATTAAGATGTGTGAGAGGTTGCTCCACATCTAGGATGTTCAAGGGCCAAGAAGACGAGAAGCGTGGAGGACAAGCTCGAGGCGGTGGAGTAGGAGATCTTCAAGTACCATGGGATGGTGGAGCGTGGACTCAGTGCCAACCACTCCATGATTATGAAATTCACCCGTGATCATAAGGTGGGTGGCAAGTCTATGAAGAACATCGTCTTCAATTTCAATGAACAAATAAATTATCAGCAAAGCCAAATATGTGATCTCAAAAATCAAAATTTTGAGCATGAAGTAGGGTTCATAGGTATGTGTTTAGCTACAAATTTCAAGACCCATGGGACTCGTGCATCCTCATATGATGGTGAACCCATGCCGTGGAAGTGTAGGATCCGAAGTATGTCTAGAAGGGGGGTGATTACACTACTTGAGCAAATAAAAATTTAGCATTTTCCCAATTTTAGTTGTGGGAAAGTGATACGTCTCCAACGTATGTATTATTTATGAAGTATTCATGCCATGTTTACAATAATTGTATATGATTTTGGTATGCTTTGATTAGAACTAACCCGGACTGACGATGTTCTCCGCAAAACTACGTGGTGTTGTTTTTGTGTGCAGAAATAAAAGTTCTTGGAATGAGTTGAAAGTTTATGAAGAATATTTTTGGAAAATATAAAAAATACTAGCGAAAGAATCAATCGGAGGGGGTCTGACACCTGGCCACAAGCCAGGGGCGCGCCCCCCTTGTCTTGTGGGCCCCTCGGGCATCGCCTTGACGTGAGACCGACGCCAAAAAATTCTATAAATCGAGAAATCTCCAGAAAGAAACCTATATCGTCAGTTCTGCTGTCGCAAGCCTCAAGAGCCACAAAAACCCAATCGGGAGCCCGTTCCGGCACCCTACCGGAGGGGGAAACCATCACCAAAGGCCATCTTCATCATCCCGACGGTCTCCATGGCGAGGAGGGACTATTTTACCATCGGCGCTGAGGGTATGTACCAGTAGCTATGTGTTTTATCTCTCTCTCTCTCTCTCGTGTTCTTGGGATGGCGCGATCTTGATGTATCGCGAGCTTTATTAATATAGATGAATCATATGGAGTTTCCCCTCTCTATCTTCTTGTGATGAATTGAGTTTTCCCTTTGAAGTTTTCTTATCGGATTGAGTCTTTAAGGATTTGAGAACACTTGATGTATGTATTGCGATGGGATATCCGTCGTGACAATGGGGTGTTCTATTGATCCACTTGATGTATGTTTTGGTGGTCAACTTGCGCGTTGCTTGATCTTGGGAATCTATGCATAGGGGTTGGCACATGTTGTCGTCTTGACTCGCAGGTAGAAACTTTGGGGCACTCTTTGAAGTTCTTTGTGTTGGATGGAACATGATGAATCTAAAACTGTGTGATGCATATCGTATAATCAAGCCCATGGGTACTTGTGCTGACATTGGAGTATCTAGGTGACATTAGGGTTTTGGTTGATGTGTATCTTAAGGTGTTATTTTACTATGAACTCTAGGGATGTTCCTCACACTTATAGGGATAGCTCATAAGATTGATCGGAAAAGATAACTTTGAGGTGGTTTTCTACCCTACAATAATTTCTTCATTTATTCTCCGCTGTTTGTGACTTTGGAGTAAACTCTTTGTTGCACGTGACAGATTTATATATGATGCAACTATGTTAGTATTGTTGGGAAAACTTGCACTAGTGAAATTATGGACCCTAGGCCTTGTTTCCAAGAATTTATACAACATTTTGCTCAATGTTTACTATTTGTTACCTTGCTGTTTTTTATATTTCTGGATTACAAAAACCTATGTCTACCATCCATATTACACTTCTATAACCATCTCTTCGTCGAACTAGTGCACCTATACAATTTACCATTGCATTGGGTGTGTTGGGGACACAAGAGACTCTTTGTTATTTGATTGTAGGATTGCTTGAGAGAGACTATCTTCATCCTACACCTCCCACAGATTGATAAACCTTAGCTCATCCACTTGAGGAAAACTTTGTATTATCCTACAAAACTCTGCGCTTGGAGTCCCAACACGAGTCTACAAGAAGAAGGTTGTGTAGTAGACATCAAAAAATTTTAGCAATTGTAGCAAGTCAAGCACACACTACACATTCCAGTGTAAGAGTACAACAGCGGGAAGTAAAGACGTGCACATGTAAATAGATGGTAGGGAAAGGAAGATCAAACACAAAAATTGGCACGAAATTTTTTGGCATGGTTCCGATAGGTGGTGCTATCATACGCCGACGTTGATGGAGACTTCAACCCACTAAGGGTAACATACGCGGAGTCAACAGAGGGCTTAACCGACGAAGGATCCACGTATAACCAACCTTGTCTTTTCCATCATGGCTTACGTCCACGAAGGACTAGCCTCTGTCGGGGTAGATCATCATGAAGTAGGCAATATCCTTGCCCTTATAAACTTCTTGGTTCAACTCCACATGAAGTTGGAGGCTCCCAAGCGACACCTAATGAATGTAGGAGACACCACTCTCCAAAAGGTAATAGATGTGGTAGTATGATGAATTCCTTGCTCCAGTGCTTCAAGAGATAATCTCCTCAACACTCAATCACTCCCTGAGAGATTTGGCTTCAGTAGAAGAGATTGATTGCTTGAAAAGCAACTTGGGGAGTCTACAAATTAAGATTCAATTTGTAGGATTGGAATATCGTCATCTGAACACATGAGTAGTTTGTTCTCTCTCTGAAAATGGATGGGGGAATGGTTGGTTCGTTCTGGGTGCTTCCTCTGTGAATTAGAGACACGTGGATGGGTATATATAAGCATTTCCAAAAATTCAACCTTTAAAAAGTTATAGCCCAACTCGGTGAAACCAAAGTAAAAACTCGGTTGCCCCAACTAGTGCAAAATGTGGAAACTTTCGGCTTTTCGATGAGACCGATATATGAATCTCGAAGAGTACGATTTTGGCTGGTCTAGACAGCTACCACACTAGTGGCACCTTCTTGTGGGAGCCTTTCCTCTTCTTGGGCCTTCTCCTGTGAGCCGGCCCTCTTGGCCTTTTTATGAGCCACCTTATGCCAGGGTGCACGTCGGGCCTTGGGCCTTTGTCATTTGTGTGAGTCGCCTGCCGAGTCATGTATGCGCCGCCCACTGCTACGGCGTCGGGAATCCCCGACGGCCTCTTGAGCTTGCGTTGGTTTTTCCCTTGAAGAGGAAAGGGTGATGCAGCACACGAGCAGTAAGTATTTCCCTCAGTTTTGAGAACCAAGGTATCAATCCAGAAGGAGAATCAAGCCAAGTGTCCAGAGTACCTGCGCAAACCCAAACGAGCTTGCACCCAACGCTATAAAGGGGTTGTCAACCCCTTCAAGATTGATTGCAAAGTGAGGTCTGAAGGCGTAAAGTGCAACGAAGTAAAAGTGTAAGGCTGAAAATATGATGTGAAGTAGACCCGGGGGCCATAGTGTTCACTAGAGGCTTCTCTCAAAATAGCAAATATTACGGTGGGTGAACAAATTACTGTCGAGCAATTGATAGATCCGCGCAAAGTCATGACGATATCTAAGGCAATGATCATACATATAGGCATCACGTCCGAGACAAGTAGACCGATACTTTCTGCATCTACTACTATTACTCCACACATCAACCGCTATCCAGCATGCATCTAGTGTATTGAGTTCATGACGAACAGAGTAATGCCTTAAGCAAGATGACATGATGTAGAGGGATAAACTGAAACCAATGATGTAAACCCCATCTTTTTTCCCTTGATGGCAACAACATGATGTGTGCCTCGCTACCCCTTCTGTCACTGGGTGAGGTCACCGCACGGTATGAACCCAAAACCAAGCAATTCTCCCATTGCAAGAATCATAGATCAAGTTGGCCAAACAAAACCCACAACTCGAAGAGAATTACAAGGATATGAAATCATGTATATAAGAGATCAGAAGAAACTCAAATAAGATTCATAGATAATTTGATCATAAATCCACAATTCATCGGATCTCGACAAACACACCGCAAAAGAAGATTACATCGGATAGATCTCCATGAAGATCATGGAGAACTTTGTATTGAATATCCAAGAGAGAGAAGAAGCCATCTAGCTACTAGCTATGGACCCGTAGGTCTATGGTGAACTACTCACGCATGATCGGAGAGGTCATGGTGTTGATGAAGAAGCCCTCCGTATCCGAATCCCCCCTCCGGCAGGGCACCAGAACGTGCCCCAGATGGGATCTTGCGGAGACACAAGCCTGTGGCGGCGGAAAAGTATTTTCATGGATCTCTCGCGTAGTTTTGGATTTTTTCTGAATTTATAGGCGGAAGAGGTAGGGCAGACGAGCCACAGGGGGCCCACAAGCCTGCTAGGCGCGGGCCCCCTGACCGCGCCTAGGGGGCTTGTGGGGTCCCCTGGTGGCCCCTGCCTTGGTTCTCAAGTCTCGTGCGTATCTTCTATTCCGGAAAAGAATCTTTTTGGAAGTTTTATTCCGTTTGGACACCGTTTAAAATCCTCCTTTGAAAAGGGTCAAAAACACGGAAAAAACAAGAACTGACACTTGGCACTGAGTTAGTAAGTTAGTCCCAAAAAAGATATAAAAGGCATACAAAACATCCAAAATTTGACAAGATAATAGCATGGAACCATAAAAAATTATAGATACGTTGGCGACGTATCACCCACCAGGTCACTAATGTGTCGCGAGTGAGTTGCCATGTCCCAACGGGGTCATGTTTCAAGTCGGGTTACACCGCGGGGTATATCCCCGACATTAGCCCCCAGGTTAGCTTGAATTTATTCTTGGTAAGATCCTGAAATAAGAATAATAAATATGTGGAGGGGCCAGCTTTCTCCACTGGTCGGGTTGATTTACTGAAGTGGTTCCTTTGAAAATCGAGGTTTCTTCTGCATATTAACGAGTCGTCTTCACAATCATTTCATAGGTACATGTCCTTGCAATAAAATATATATGCCATTGAGTCGGCCTCCAATGCTTTGGCCTGATGTAAATTTGGGGAATAAGAAATCCACATAATGTTGAACCGGCTTCTCATGCTTTGGCGGTTTATGATTGATAATGGCGGGTCATGATTGTTGGTAACGCCCTGTCAAATAACTGAACTCCAATTGACTTGCTGAAACTATTGGGGATAAAGAAATCCATGCAATGCTGAACAAGTCTTTCAATGCTTCAACTAGAGAAAAAGATGTTGAGTCGGTCTTGCTCATAATTGACATCTTGAAAGTGCTCTTCAATTTTTTGATATATCCATATTACCTGTAGCCCCCAAGCTCCAAGTTTAGTACATCATGATGACTTCGAGATTTGCGATAATACCTTTGGCCATGTAGCCCCAAGTGCCAGGTTGTCTTGCCTGCAGCAGCCTAGGACTTGAAATCAGCTTATACTTATAAAGCTTCAGCTGGTGTAGCGCCCAAGGGCCGGCTCATCAGTGTGTGATGGGTCGGGTCTTCAATTTGGACCTCATGATCTATGAAACAATTGAGTGTTGTAGCCCCCAAGTGCCGGGTTGTCTTGCCTACAGCAACCTGGGACTTTAGAAATTTTGATCTGAATAGTGTAGCCCCCAAGTGCCAGGTTGATTGCTTGCGGCGACTCGGAACTTCCACGTTCTTCTCCTTTGAAAATAAAACATCATCTGATGTATCCCCCAAGGGCCGGGTCATTATGCAATAATGAGCAGGGACTGTGTAAATCTGATGATGTAACCTTGAGCAGTGATAACCCACAAGTATAGGGGATCGCAATAGTTTTCGAGGGTAGAGTATTCAACCCAAATTTATTGATTCGACTCAAGGGGAAGCCAAAGAATATTCTCAAGTATTAGCAGTTGAGTTGTCAATTCAACCACACTTGAAAGATTTAGTATCTGCATCAAAGTATCAGTAGCAAGGTAGGATGATAGCAGCAGTAGCAACAGTAACCAGTAGCAGCAAAGTGACAGCAGTAGCGACAAAGTAACAACAGTAGCAACAGAGTAACAGTAGCAGCAGTGACAGCAGTAGCGGCAAAGTAACGTAGCAAGGACCAATAGGAAAAACTCGTAGGCATTGGATCGGTGATGGATGACTATGCCGGATCCAATTTATCATGGAACAGTTATAACACGGAGAGATATGTAACTAGCTCCAGTTCGTCAATGTAATGTAGGCATGTATTTGATATGTAGTCATACGTGCTTAGGGAAAAGAACTTGCATGAAATCTATTGTCCATCCCTCCCGTAGAATTGGGGTCCTAATGGAAACTACGGGATATTAAGGTTCTCCTTTAATAAAGAACCGGACCAACGCATTAACACTTTGTGAATACATGAACTCCTCATACTATGGTCATCTCCGGGAGTGGTTCCGGCTATTGTCACTCCGGGGTTGTCGGGTCATAACACATAGTAGGTGACTACAACTTGCAAGATAGGATCAAGAACACACATATATTGGCGACAAACATAATAGGTTCAGATCTGAACTCATGGCACTCGGGCCCTAGTCACAAGCATTAAGCATGGCAAAGTAGTAGCAACATCAATCTCAGAACATAGTGGATACTAGGGATCAATACCCGTCAAAACTAACTCGATTACATGATAGATCTCATCCAACCCATCACCATCCAGCAAGCCTACGATGAGATTACTCACGAACGGTGAAGAGCATCATGGAATTGACGATGAAGGAAGGTTGATGATGACGATCTCCCCTCTCCGGAGCCCAGAACGGACTCCAGATCTGCCCTCCAGATGAAGAACAGGAGGTGGAGGTGCCTCCGTATCGTAAAATGCGATGAACTCTTCTTCTTGATTTTTTTTCTGGGGGAAACAAACTAAATAGAGTTGATTTGGAGGCGGTGGAGCGTTGTGGGCCCCACAATCCTGCCACGCGCGGCCAGGGGGGCCGCGCCTGGTGGGCTTGTGGGCTCACAGCTCCACTTCCTCCGCTGATTCTTGCGCTAGTATTTTTCATAAATTCCACAAAAAATTCTCCGTAAATTTTTAGGTCATTCCGAGAACTTCTATTTCTGCGCAAAAACAACACCATTGCAATTGTGCTGAAAACAACGTTAGTCCGCGTTAGTTCCATTCAAATCATGCAAATTAGAGTCCAAAACAAGGGCAAAACAGTTCGGAAAAGTAGATACGATGGAGACGTATCAAGCAGCAATGTGTAGCCCCCAAGGGACGGGTCATTATAAAAATGATGAACCGGTTCTTCCTTGAATCCATTCTTGAATAAAAAGCGACTTGTAGCCCTCTAGGGCCGGCTTATCTCCTTGAGGTAGCCGGGTCTATTGATGATGTGATGGTTTGAAAGGTGGATTGCATTAGCCCCCAAGTGTCATGGTACATGCTTGCAGCGACATGTGACTTTCATACTTTGATGTAATCTTGATTTGAATAATCTAGCCCCCAAGTGCGGGGTTGTGTGCCTGCAACGACTCGGGACTATTTCTTCCACTTTAGAATAAAATCATATCCACTCTCATGATGCCTTTGTGATGAAAGAAATCCTTGGCCGTGGTTGCAATGTAACTCGACAAATATATGAGTGAGAAATCCTGAAGTGTTGTAGTTTACTACAGAGCACAAGTTGAAGAAATAAAAGAGCCGATCAATTAGATGACCCGACATTATATGTGATAGGGCGGCTCTTCGACAATAGTCAATTCTTCCTAGCCGGCTTAAAAACCCCAATCATTTAACACTGGTTATGATAAACCATGATGAAAATCCAGCCATATTGACTATCGAAGATTTATTTGCTTGTGGAAAAATTTATGCCTTGACCTAGTTTGAAGACCGGCATGATATGTATGTATGATGCATGATGCAATGCAATATTATGCATGTATATGATATAATAATGCTGGCAATACCATAGTATGACATCAAGTTATTTTAAATAAGACGACTCAGTGAGTCATGGTAGCCGATTCAGTGAGGCACGGCGGGTAGGACGAGCTCTCAAGACTCTAGTGGTACCCGAAAAGGTTAAGCCGACTCAGTGAGTCACGGCAGGGTAGGACGAGCTTGCAAGGCTCTAGTGCTACCCTAAAGAGGCTTTTGCAACATCCTTAGTTGTTTAGACCGGCTGATCACGCGCGAGGCAAGCTTCAGTGAAGAAGGTTCAGTGAACCCATGGTTTGTCCATTTTCCATATGCCTAAGGAGAGTTCACAGTCCAAAATGGATTAACTCGCCAAGAGTACATGGGACCATAGGGCGAGTCGCCAAACACACAGTCCAGTATAACCATTGTAATGCGTTAATTTTTAGCTAGCCAAGAGGGTATTCAGGCTGAACTCACTGAGCAGAAGCCCCCAAGTGACCTATGATTAGGCAAAAGTCGGACATAGGATTGCAGAAGCGTTTACACTCTTACTGCAAAACGACTTGGGAACTAGTAGCCCCAAGTAAGCCGGCTTAATTCCCAAAACCATATAAGGCGCCCATGTTTGAGCCATGCAACGTGGCAACATTGGTCCTCTTTGGCTTACCAGTATCCAGTTTTGAAATAAGTGCAGCGTGCCGACTTATGCTCTTTGATACGGATAGCGTCCATGCTTGGACGGCTTGTGAAACAATAAAGACTCATCTTCTCAAGAAGCTGAAACGGTAGAGACCCCGAATTTCGTGGGCGTCGGCTTTATTGCTGTAACGACCCGGGGTTCTTGAATTATTCATCGTAGTTGAACCTGCCGAGCCATGCCCATGTAGCCCCCGAGTCTTAAGTCGACTCAAAGTGGCAGCTTGAGAATCTCCATACTTGATTGGGACATAAGTCACCATAGGGTTGATGGTGAATAATGGACTTTTGACTCGTGCTTAATTCTCAGGTAGTCCGGCTCTCATGGTTCCTTCAGGGCCACTTTCCTTTTCTTTTGCTGCTTGCTTTGACCTGTCGAGATGTCCGACTCAAATTGTAGCTTCACCAGGGATGTTTCCATCATGAGAAACTCTCATGTTTCTTTTGATATGCTGATGTGGATAATATTGGCCAATGCGTCGATCCATTGAACAATCCGACGCAAGTTAGAGCTGGTCCGTGTTTTGATGATGTTGTGTTAGACATGAATGTCATTTTTCCTTTGCTCCAATGTTGTCGGGGGAGATAGGCCACAGAGGCGGCTTGCATGCGTCCAATGGGCGGCTCGTACAGGCGAGTACTGCACCGATATGTTGATGGAGAACGGACCGTGGGGCCGACGGCTTGCGCACATCTCTTGGGCGGCTCATATAAGCAAACACCGCACCGGCGGGTTGATATAATCCCGACCGTGAGGGCGGCGTCTTGAATCCGTCTGTTGGGCGGCTCGTATAGGCGAGCACTGCACCGGCTGGTTGGTGTTGAAATGCGAGAGTCGTCTGATGTTTTTGCCATGGACTCGAGAATCGGCCGTGGCATAGTAAACCGTCTTGGTTGCTTGGGCATGAGAGTTGGCCGCGTCATTGTTAACCGGCGTTGATGGCGAGTTTGATCATTGTGTCGCAAGCCGGTGCGCGAGCAATGCAACTCGGATGAACACCGATGCAGAAAAATGTTGGTGTACACTCCATCTTCAAGATATAATGTCATCTTGGTAATGAATCATTGTCCTGTGTAAAAAATATTGGGGCGTGCTACCCTTCAGTCGGCGGATTTTTTTAGAATATCCGCTAGCTCACGAGCCGTCAGATCTCTCGCATCGAGCGACAGAAAAACTTTTCCACTTTTGCAACTTAGGTCCAGTTGTAGTTTTTCTGCAACTATAGTTTTGTTGTAGATTTTTTTTGCAACAAAGATCTTATTGTAATTTTTTTGCAATTAAAGTTTTGTTGCAGATTTTTTTTTTGCAATTGAGATTATGTTGCAGAAGCGTCGCGTCGCTGTACTATCTAATTTTAAGGATTCAGATCCTGCAACAGAGCCGTTGTTGCGATGAAAAATTGCAACAACATGCTAGTTGCAAAAACTTTTGATGATGATCATGAGGCAAGTGACGTATAAAGAAGAGGGCGGATGCCAGCGTGCGATCGGCCGGATGATTTATAGTATTTTTCAAAAATATTACAAGAAACAAGAGAGAATAATTTTTCTCAAAGAATTTTAATATATACCGATAAATAGATAGGGATAATAGCACTTGATTTCTTTTGTTGGACGAATATGGACGGACGCCGTCGAACGGACGGACGCTCTCTCTTTTTTTATTCCGTAGTCGAATTTTGCCCCGTTGCTATCTCTTTGGATAGTAAGCGTGGGGAGTCTTTCTTGAGAAAGCATATCGACTTTTACGGGGGCGGGTAGCGGCCGTGTGGTGGATGGATGTTTTTCTCCTCCTTTTGCGTGATGGATATATGTGTGCGATGAGATGGATGGATGTGTGTGCAGCGTGAGCACGAATGGATTGATCTTTGGCTGGCTGGCTCGTGAGTGGATGGATCCTTCTCTCCTTCTCTTGACGTGCCGCGAGGTTAACCATGATGCTATTGCAGCAGCTCGAGGTGAGGCGAGGCCCTGGCGACTCAGATTTCATGTTCATCGTTGCGGCAGTCTCTGCATCCCATCAGCCTGCACCTACTACGAGGATGGCTCGGACTCCTATATGCGTGACTCCGGTTCCAACTTGTGTGTTTTGACCCGTCGGGGCAATCCTCTGGGTATCAGCTTCTTGGAAGTATGGATTTAGATGCAGCTTGCACGCTTGTCTCCACGAAACTCGATCTGGTGTTGACTATGAGTTTGCACTAGTTTTTTATCCTTCCTGGAATATATTCCATGACATATGCTAATACTATTCTTTGTTGCAAACACCTTTGATCAACTGGTTGCTTTGTACGCTGCATGTATGCGCAGGTCCTCGTCTTGTGATCTGACGAGTCAAAGCAACTATGTTGCACGCACTTGCGCATGCGGCATGTTGTGGAGATGGCTAGGCGCACGCGGGCCAAGCGCAGCCGCAGCGTGAAGCTACCAGGGAAGTCAGAGTGACGTGATGCAGCTCAAAGCGAGGCGAGCTCATGATAGTGGCAGGGGAAGCCATTGCTGACGGTCGGTTCTTGGCGATGTGAATGAGGCAGGCGAAGACGGGGGTGTAGTCTTGAGGTCGAACCGACCGAAGGCGGAGCGAGCACGTGGGAGCGATCCGGACAATGTGGCAAGGGAGACGAGCGGGCGCTTGGGGGCGACTCGGCCAGCATGGCAAGGTGAAGACGGGCCAGAAACGCGCCGGTGAATCGAGGCGCTGCGGAGGCCGAGGTAAAGTTGAGCTGGGCAAGGTGAATACCGACGCCACGACGGGTCCAGGCGCGGAAGAAACCGACGCGGCGGCGGCTCGAGGCGTGATGGCGGCTCAAGCACATCAGCGGGTGGAGTCGGATCCGAGACGGGCGAGGTGCAGCGACTGTGGCACGGGCGAGTCAAGGTGAGCCCGTCTCGAACGCTTCGACCGCGGATCGAATCCGGCTCGGGCGAGGCATGACATCGAATCTGTGGTCAATCTTTTCTTTTAGGTCGTGGCTCCTCTTTTCCTTCTCTCCTGTCTAATATGATCTCCTTCCGGTGACGTGTAATAGCTCGAGCGTCTGATCAAACACAAGACGTCCTTGTACCTTGTTGTCATGCTTGATCGTCCCTTCGTCGTGGGCTGGCTGTCTGATCTGTGTCTCGGTTTGGTGATGCAGCAGCATAGGGCGGCTGCTGGAATCGGGGATCCGGAGAAACTCTCTTTGTTCGATGTTGTCCCATGTCGGGTTATCTTGTGTGACCGTTCCTTGCTGATCCTTGTCATCCGATCGATCGCGAACCTCTTGATCGCTGAATATTTCCCTCCAAAACACAATACCACCGTGCAATTCGCCCCACGGTGGACGTCAAATGTCATGGTTTTGTCACGGCATATGTCCTCATAGAAGGACTTAGGTGTGAGGCCATCGCAACCATGTGACGGCTTGAAAGAGTTGGCCGGAATCAAGAGACGCGAGTTTACCCAGGTTCGGCCCCTCCGATGGAAGTAAAAGCCTACGTCCTGCTTGTGTTGCATTGTTGAAGATGATGATCTCGATTACAAGGGTGCTGAATCGTTACCTCTAATCTCGAGGGTGTCTCATCTGTCTATCTCTAATTTGTCTTGTCCAGACCTAAGTTGTGAATCTTGTACCTCTTGGGGCGCCTTACCCCTCCTTGTATAGGTGTAAAGGGTAGGTTTACATGTAGAGTCCTACTAGGAGTAGGAATAGGACTAGTCTCTTTTGAATCCTAATTCGGGTCTTGTTTCCTTCTTGTCGGAGCCTTTCCTCTTCTTGGGCCTTCTCATGTGAGTCAGCCCTCTTGGCCTTTCAATGAGCCGCCTTATGCCAGGGTGCATGCCGGGCCTTGGGCCTGTCATTTGTGTGAGTCGCCTGTCGGGTCATGTATGAGGTGCCCGCCAGGTCACTAATGAGTCGCTAGTGAGTCGCCAAGTCCCAGTCGGGTCATGTTTCAAGCCGGGTTACACCGCGGGGTATATCGCTAACATCTATGATGAAGTGGAGCAAAAGCAGCTGCAGCTGCTCCACTCCTTGAGGAAGATCGTCTCCGAGCTGCTACGATTGCTGCACTCTACCAACAGGCCCTGCGCAACTACCACAGCCGCAGGGTCCACGCCCGAAGCTTTGAGGAAGGTGACCTTGTTCTTAGGTGCGTTTAGTCCGCCAAGGGTTCCAACAAGTTGACGCCAAATTGGGAAGTCCCTTACCGGGTAGTTCAAGTCACCAGACCTGGCGTGGTCTTTCGACAGAGAGTAGATGGCATCAAAGTGCTTAACTCATTGAATATTGAGCATCTTCATAACTTATACCCGTAATGCACGGTTGCCGGGCCCAGTCCATGGCAACCACCTTTTGTACAAGCCTTGCCGAAGTTGCTTGTGACCCTTTGTACAAAGCCAGGGGAAGACCCTGTGCATAAATAAAGCTAGGCATTGCATCATATCATCATTTGCATATGCATCATGCATTACACATTTACTTGTGTTATGATGTCACGACTGCCCTAGTTTACCAGTTCTTAAAAGTGCTTGATGGACTTGTGATCCTTGTTACCGGGTCTCCCCTCTATTCAAGAGGGCGGGGCCTCTCTTTTGCTCTTTATGTTTTACCTCTAAGTGAATGGAAGATAGTGTAGAGGCAAGGACGAGGAACCATCACACCTTCAAGGAGGCTCCCCCCTAGGAGATAAGTTTAAACATCCTTATCTTAAGTGTGGTTCCGTTCCTTTCTTTGAGGAAATCCTTACCGCTCATTTTTTATTGTGTGCGATGGAACATTCTACATAATAGGGACTCTTGGCGGGAGGAGCTATCCTTCGCCTCTCGTCGCTTATTGACCACGGGGGGGGGGGGGGGGGGGGGGGGGGGAAGGACCGCGCTGATACCGACAAGGGGGCTTGTCAAGGGACAATGACCGTCTATCGCCAGGGCGCTTTCTCCCCTTCGACATTTGCACTTCGCGCCAACCCGGCAAGGAACCATGTGGGGTAGAAACATACAACACAATGCAGATGGAAGGACGAAGGGATAGTTCTCGAGAAAGATGAACGACGACCATTTTTTCGTTTCTTCAGTACAAAATGGATAAAATAGATTACCTTTCCACTAGTAAAAATTTAGCGGAAGACTACAACCTTTTGCTTTATAAAAAGATAAGTGCCCCGTAATGCTCTTCTTGTCCCTCTCCTCTCAGGGATCGGATGGATGATAAAAAGAAGGCATGGAGAGTCCATAACAGAAGCTCATCCTGACCCCGCCAGGACCAGATGGACGAGGCTCAGCGCACCCACCGGTGGTGAAGACAAAGCCGAAGTCCACGAGGCCTGTCGGGGCCCAACTGGAAGATGAGGCAGCGTACGGGCCTCGGAGCCCCAGCAATACCCTCTTGCTGGGGTGGGGGAGGGGCGTGAGCTAACGGTGATAGTGTGACTAGTGGAACACCAGTCAGCTGGAGCCCAAGCAGTCGTACTCCAACTTGACGGTTGGGGACTCGATGTCGCCATCCCCGTCAGCACAGTCTTCCTCGTCATTGTCGCTCGAGGAGGAACTTTCAGCGTCACTCGAGTTCTCTTTGCAGCATCCAAGACGAGCTCTCGAGTGCCCATAGATCTTGATGCAAATCATGTCTGCCTCAACAGCTTGAAGCGGAGAACATCCTCCGCCATGAAGTTATGGGCATGCGCGAAGGCCTTCCACCCACGCCTCAAGAATATGACACGGGGCGGTGGACATTCAATGTTGGCATACACGGCACCATTGCGGCAACCGTGTTGCGGAGCCACACTCCTTGTGGCTTGTCCACCTCCATCACCTTAGCAAAAGGGCGAGGGAGGCGCAAATGGCCACGAGGAGTACTGCACAACCCGACAAAGAACTCCAGCATCGTGCCTTTGGTGTGTCCTGACAACAGCGGCGCCGGTGTCACCAGGGGAGGGTCGGGCATAAAGCTTCGTCCTAGTCCACCACAGTCTCCGCAGGCCATTCCAGCGCCCCCGCCTCGAGCACTTGTGCCAACCTCCGACACCCCTACTAAAGCGGTTGCATGATCCGAACGGGAAGCTCTTGCTACCCCCTTGGAGGAGGGGGGACGCCCACGCTTCCCCACCATGGCCAACAACCGAAGCTACCTCAAAGAGCTGTAAAATAAGAGTAGACCGAGCAACCCTAGGTTGGAGAAGAGGAGAAGGGTGGATGAGCATCGTCTACCGCACCCCTCCCGCTTTTGTTGGGAGGGCACGGGGGGCTGACTCATCTACACTCCAAAGGCTCCACCCATCTGCACCTGCATCGTTGCCCACCATCATGGGCGTACAGGTAACCACCCCATCAATCCAATCCATGATGGTGCGGCTTCTGCCATGACCAGGCCTTTAATCCACGCGCACCCGCTGCGAGATTCATGCAATTCATGCGGCGCGCGTGGCGGAAACGTCCTGAAGTGGTGGGACAACGCGTAACAGTGGGTTGGCGGTTACCTCTTTGCAAATTTCACGCATGTGCATGAACTTTGGGCCTGACCCAAGATCGCCATGCATGCGTGTATGGGACAAGCCCGGCGGCTCTTATCGGTGCACTAGTAATGTGGTAGATAGTGCTCCTGACTTGTGCACAACAATTGAGAGCGTCACCCCTCAAGACGTACACCAACATCCCAAGACGTGCCAACAACCCCTGGCACCTACTAGGGGCGAAGGCATACACATTCTCACCAAGACCCAGCAAGGCCCCTCCCCGGCAAGTGCGGGCCAACATCCCACAGCTCCACCTCATCGCTACACCGGTCACTTGTCGATGAGGTGTTGAGGTACGAGATAGCTAGGTAGCTCTCGCTGAATTAGTGGAGGCGCCCCGGAAGACAGGTTACAACACGTTGACACCCGTCGAGAGGCCTGTCAAGACCCCAAGCCATAGTCAGCTCATAGGTGGCAGAAGTGTGCCGGGAACGCATCCCCTCTCGCCACCTAATGCCACATTTATGGTGCTCTGTCTTAAGTTCTGGAGTTAGGTATGATAGCAGTGTTAGCTATCTGATCATGTCAGTTGCCACTGTTGACGCCCCTTGAGCTATAAAAGGAGGCTTGAGGCAACCTTGCAAAGGATTCAGATCTTTGGATATTTAAACGCTTGGAGATTCGACACTTGATAGATTAGGTCCCCAAGGGATTAGAGCCAGGTGTAACTGTACGTACATGCTAGCTCTCCTCGGCAACCCTTGTCGGGATATAGCTCCATGCAAACTTCGTCTTCCCTAATGAATCCACCAAAGAAGGAGTAGGGTTTTACACTTCACAGCGGCCCGAACCTGGGTAAGACCCCCGAGTCTCATCATCGTGTTACCTAGTAGTCTCTGCTCTTTATGCCACACGACCTCCCCGCCGAACCACAAAGGGGACAAGAGGTCCCATAGGTCATCGTGTGCACACCTGCACCGACACCTCCTCTTCCCGAGCGACCTTCTAGGCGTTGGCCTCGGAGAGTTGGTTCGCGTAGGCGTCCCGAGCCTCGGCAACCTCGCGCTAAAGCACCTCCAAGCGCCCGTGCTCCACGATCTGCTCGGCTGTCGCCCTCGCTAGCTCCGAGTCACGGGTGGCGAGCTTCGCCTCGCAGGCCTTAGTGGCGTCCCAAAGCACCTTCAAGTTGGCCTCTACCTCTCCGCAGCGCCTGGTGAGCGTTGCCTTCTCGGCAAGGGCACACGCGGAGGTGGCAATTGCCTTGGCGGTGTCCCGCCGTCCCTCCGAGCGGACTTCCTCGGCCTCGCCTCTCACTTCCTTGGCGGAGGCACCAACTTGGTGCCACACCAATGCCAACTTCTCGCTCTCTGTAGCCAGACACGCCTCGGCATCCCGGAAGTCCGCCTCGACATGGGGGAGCAGGCTCAAGGCGTCGGTCAGGGCCCCCCGCCGGAGCAAGGCGTTTGGGCCCGTTAGGGCGAGGGCCTCCGGAGGTGCTCTCACCCCTGTGTTGCCCGCTGCCGCAACTATAGCGGCCTCGATGCCCTCTACTCAGGGCACCGGGGGCTCTGGGTCTTCTCACGAGGGTCATCGCCCCCGCCTTTGAGGCTGCGGTGGAGACCGTGGCCCTAATAGTTGGCTTCGGGGGCTGGACTGCGGCGGCCTTGGCTGGCAGCGTCGGCAGCAAGGCCGCCACAGCACGGACGGTTGCGTTTCATCGCCACATGGAGGAGACGCCCGAAGATGCAGAAGGGCATGTGCGCGTGAGCAGAGCGACCGACTTGCATGAGCCACCTCCACGCCCGCCGATCCCCCAAGCAAGGGATGAAGGTACCCTCAAAACGTGCGTTACCTTCGCCCCAGGGGCGGCCTTCTTCTTCTTTTTCTCGCTGCTGCTAGGGAACTTGCGCCAGAGGAAGGACGGCCTAAGCAAACTAATCACGGATGAATAGCATGTGGAAGGAATAAGGCACTTACTCATCCCCGGCGGCCCACTGCCTCCTCTTCTGGACGGCGGGCGACACGTCTCGCCACCCGTGTGCGGTGCCCCGCCGCCACAAAAGGGGTGCTCGATTTGGTCCCCGACGAACTCATCCCGGTCTTCCTCCTCCCTCGAAGCCTGAGGTCCCCTAGGAGAACCAGGACCGCCGCCTAGGGAGGTGTAGCACCGTCAGTGGAGGCTCCCCCATGACTCCTCAGCCATCGGGGGGCCCATCCCCGCTCTATCTCCTTAGGTTGCATGCTTAGGGGGATCGCCTTGCGCTGCTCGACCGAAGCAATGTCATCCCCAAGACTACTGAAGGATGGATGGATGTAGAGCGGCGGAATCCGACCGCCATCTTCCTCCCCATTCGTCACATCCGAGTCCTGGTCGTTGTTGTATTTTCTCAAGGACAAGACCGTGATGCCGGAGTCCTTGTGCGGCACGACAAGAACCCACTGATTGAAGGCAGGTATTTCCGCGACCATCCCATCCATTTCATCAAAGGCGTACAACAACAGCGTGGCCCGCGGGAATACCTCACTACAGGGACCCAACAGAGCACCCAAGGTTCCGTCCAACTCGTCGTACGTCAAGCCGCTCATGTGGAGGCACATCGGGTCGCCTCCGGCGGCGAACTCCCAAAAGGGGTGCGAGTGCGCCTGAAGTGGCCCGATACGATGCCCTAAGAACTCCCTGATTATCATCACCTTTGTCAAGTGGGCCTCCATAAGGGAGGCGATATGCTTCAGGACGGGTCCCTCCCTCCGTCGGTGAGCTTCTTGTGGCTCCACTTGGGGGTTTGCTCGTGGGTACCCAAGGGGGTCATTTGGAGTGAGCTCTCCCGACGCATGCATGAAAAACTAGTGGTTCCGATAGCCCTCGACCTTCTTCCCGGCCTTCAGGTGCGTGAGCGTGCCAGCAATATTGACAAAGGAGACGCATGCGGAGCGTTGGCACAGGGTGGTGAACTGCAAGATGAAGAAGTGACGAAAGGGCGCCACCGTGGGCCTCATGCCCACGAAGGCCTCACTGTAAAAGGCAAAGAAGGCCAGGAGGAGGACGGACTTGGGCTGAAGGTGTATACCCCAAAACTGGTAATGGGAAATAATAACATAGAAGAAGTCGGAGAACGGCGGGAGCAACCTGGCGTAAATGCTCTCGAGGAAGAAGAGGTATCAAGTCTTCACCACGCCGCTTAATGCTGCTAAGCTCGCCCGGATGGCAGTGGCTCCCCACTCGTTTGTGTCACCGGGCACTAAAAGGAGCACCAGAGCCACGTCCTCCGCCTTCGATATGCGGGAAGGCATGAGATAAGGCCTGACAGTGGCGGCGCTCGCGGCGGATGCCATGACATTCCCTTTTTTGCCTGCGGACGCCATCTGCCGTACGGAGCCGCAAAGGGGGCAAGAAGGAGACTTGCTCGGAGATTGGATTTGGCACTTCCTTGTGCGGAGGGAGAAGATGCAGAAAGGTGGAGTGGCATGGAGGTGTGTAATGACGGATCCACCCCTCATGCATGCTTTATGTCAGCTAGCACGAATGCAAGAGCACTACGAAAACGCGGGACACAACGTTTCGTCATACGCCACGCCTATGGCCTAGCCTGCAGGTAGGGAGAGCCTGCACCATCTCGCCCTACACTGCCGGGCATTAAACAGCACAGGGTCGGGGCTACTGTCAGGGATCTAGGACGGGGGGTTCCCAGGCCCGCCTGCGTGCGGCCTAGGGCCCATTAGACATTATGGGCCCTGAGGTTCCCCTTGTTAAGGCCCGAGGGTTCAGCCCTCGTGAGGGCACCTCCTCCCGAGGGGCCGATCGTCGGGTCGTGCCCAAGATGTTCCCGACGAGGCTCGTGTGAAGAAGGCGCCTCCTGACGCTCCTCCCCCGGAGGAGCAAGCTAACCGAGGGTGGCCTGCCGAGGTCGCGTGGTTCAGCCTCCTCACATGGTCGGTGCCAGCGGGCAAAGACAGAGAGGCTTTTCCCTTTGGTGTTAAGGGAGCCAAGCTAGTTGCAGGTTCCCAAAACAACCCCCAAAGATTTCCCGATCGGTGCAAGAGGTCTAAGGCTGGGGGCTCAACAGGACGGAGGTCACCTCCGAGCCAACTAGCACGTCATGAAGAAGGGCTTTTGCAGGCGAAGACCACCTTTGTCAGGCCAGGCCGCAGTCTTGTCCCCTTTCAAAATGGACGTTGTAGCTAGCATTCCGACCAACTATGATTTCGGGGAAGAGGACCAAGGCTAGTATAAAAGAGAGGCTTGACCTCCGTAGTAAGGGATCCAAGGATTAGTGTGCTAGACTAGGGCAAGAACCCACGTTTGTACTCGTCTTCCAACTCAAGCAATCTATACAAGCAGGAGTAGGGTTTCACACCACAAGATGGCCCAAACCTCGGTAAACTCCCGCGTGTTGTAGTTAGCTTCCTTTAGCTCATGCCAGTGGAGAGTCGCCGTGAATTAGAGAGGTAGAACATGGTAGGAGAGCGAGCTTCGATTCTGACAGTCCTCGAGTAGGTAAATGATAAAAATAGAATTTTTGATGTGACAAGCTACCCAATATGTAATCTTTTGCATGTATTCTCATTGAAAAACATTGAATTAACAAACATCAACATCGTAATAATTATAAGCACAAGCAAAAAAATCATCAATATTTCAAAGTATACGATCCTAAAAGAATGTTTACCCCCATTCTCTTTCGTATTAGCAAATCATGAATTTGTCTTCACCACATCAATACAAATGTCAAGCACCATAATGTCCAAGTTAGGCAATTGGATAATACTTTTTCAAAGTGAATCAATTTTTTATTCTTCATCCAATACATGAGCGTGACTGAAAGCACAATTGCTCCCTAGGGTGGTTTTGATAATTGATCACAACATATGCATCATTGGACTGATATGTTTATCCAATTATATTTCAGAAAAGTTCAAAATATGCTTTGGCTAAAGGTTTATGTGGAGATGCCCCTTGATGCAAGAAAGGATTAGGATTGGCTCAAGCTTCAAGTTAGAAGACTCTTCATTTTCTATTAGTGAGAAATCACATTTGAGTCCATAGAAAAGCTAGTACTATTAAAAGGGGGTGAGGTATTAAAATGAACTGGTTGCTCAAGTTCTCTAAGTTTGCCACCAAAATACTCAGTCATTTTTCCCACATAACCATTTTGTCCAATCCCACATACTCAAATCGGTGCCACCAAGTTTCACATTTTGGCCCCACCGAGTTGGACCTTAGACAGCAATCCTAGCCACTTCCACCAAATCGGTGCAACCGAAAATCATATCGGTGCTGCCGAGTTTGGGTGACCAACTTTCGGTTGCCTCGATACACAAAATCAAAATTTCCGAGTTTGAGTATCGGTGTCACCGAATTTGCTCTTCTGATCGTTAGTCACTTTTTTGATGCCACTGAGTTTCATATATCAGTCCCACCATGATTCATAAGTCCATACCTTTAGTGCATGTCGGCACCATTGAGTTTCCCACTTTGGTGTCACCGAGTTTGCCACTTTGGGTGTAACAGTTGGATTTTGTGTGCTGCCTATATATACCCATTCACCCATGTCTCATTCATGGGAGAAGCACTCAGAACACACTCTTCATATCCAGATCCATTTTCTGAGAGAGAACCACCTACTCATGTGTTGAGACCAAGTTATTCTGCTCAAATCATTTGAAACTTGATCTCTAGCCTCCCCAAACTTCTTTACACCAAATCAACCTCTCCTACCCATGCCTATTATGTGAGAGAGTTATTTTGTGTTGAGGAGACTATCTTTATAATCACAAGAGCAAGTAGTTCATAGTTCTACCCCATCTATTATGTTTTGGAGGGTGGTGCCTCCTAGCTTGGTTAGGTGTCGCTTGGGAGCCTCCTACTTCGTGTTGTGGACTTGAACCAACACGTTTGTAAGGGCAAGTAGATTGCCTACTTTATGAAGATCTACCATGAGCGAGGCTAGTCCTCCGTGGACCGAAGTTGTGGTGGAAGAGACAAGGCCACGTCTTTGTGGACCCTTCATGGATGGAGCCTTCCGTGCACTGTCGGAGCCGTTACCCTCCGTGGGTTGAAGTCTCCACTAACATGGATGTACAATAGCGCCACCTATTAGAACCATGCCAAAAATCGTTGTTTCAACCTCATGCATTTGATCTCCCTACCTTCCTCATTTACTTTATACTTGCATGTTTTACTTTCTGCCCCTACACTCTTAGACCTGCATGTGTAGGGTGTACTTGACTTGCCTTAACTGCCAAATCTGCCACTCAATTAAAATTGGTAAAAGGTTGAGTTTTTATCTTTTCAAGTAGTCTAATCAACCCCCCTCTAGACATACTTTCGATCCTACAAGTGGTATCATAGCTTTGGTCTCCATTACATTGGTTTCACAACCTAGGAGAGTATGGCATCTAGTGATGGAAATTATCACCATAGAGGTCCATACTTCGATGGCACTAATTTTGCTAGTTGGAAGCATAAGATGAAATAGCATATCCTTAGATTTGATCCTCATGATTGGGTTGTTATTCGTGTTGGTGTGCAAGGTTATTCCTTCGAAAAAGGGTGTGAGCCGGATCGTACTGCGACAGCCGATGAACTGAAGATGTTGCAACTCAATGCATAAGCCTGCGACACCATCTTCAACTATATATGCCCCAAATAATTCAACAAAATCAGCCGCCTTGAGAATGCAGAAGAAATTTGGGATACTTTGATCGATACGCACGAAGGTACGGATTTTGTCAAAGAATCTAAGTTGGATGTGCTTCCAAATGAGCTTGACCAGTTGAAGACGAAAGATGGTGAAGGTGTCACTGAAATGTACTCTAGGCTATCTCTCATCACCAATGAGATTGCCGGCTTAGGAAGCGAAGAGATGACCAAAATATTCATCAACAAGAAGATACTTAGAGCTCTTGATGGGAAGTATGACACCGTGTGCACATTGATTCAAATGATACCAAACTACAAAGATCTCAAGCCAACTGAAGTCATTGGTAGGATTGTTGCTCATGAGATGTCACTCTAGGAAAAAGATGAGTTGCACAACAAATCGAGTGGTGGTTACAAAGCTTCATGTGATGCTCCGACTACTTCGAAAGAAAATCTTGACATTGATGACGAGATAATCCTCGTGGTCAGAAAATTCAACAAGTTCTACAAGAGTAGAGGCAAGGACAGAAGCTCAAGCTCAAGATATGATGAGAAGCATTCGTCTAGTCGTGACCAAAACTGCTACAATTGTGGGAAGCCCGGACACTACTCCGATGAGTGCTCGGCTCCCTACAAACGAAGAGAAGAGTCACCTCAAAGACGAAGCTCCACAGATGAGTCACCTCACACAGAGAGAAGGAGTAGAGAAGATCGTTATGAACAAAGACACTCATGGAGAGGCAAGGAATCGGAGAAGAAGGACAAATACACCAAGAGCAGCTGAAGAAGAAGACATCAAGGTCATGTTGGTGAATGGGTCTTCTTCTCCGAGTCTCACAACCAATCCGAGAGAAGCTACCACTCCAACTCTAACAATAGTCAAGATGAAGGTGTTACTCAAATTGCGCTCGTTTGCTCTAACTCCTACGACTTATTTCATTTTACAAATGAGGAGTTCGAAAACTGCTTCATGGCTAAAGTCCCCAAGGTATCACACTCTGAGTATCTTGATTTCAATAGTGATGAGGATGAATTATTTGGAGAAGATGACATGATCTTTAATAAAACTACCTATTGCACTAAAAATGAATTTGCTAATTATCATGCTAGTCAAGATAAATCAAAATATGATGATAAGAAAGAGATTGAACGACTTACTCAAGAACTAAACACTCTTAAGCTAGCTCATGAAACTACTCAAGAAGATCATAGAGAGCTTGCAAGTACTCATGAGAAGCTACGCTTCGATAAGCTCAATTTGGAGCAAGAGCATGAGTTTCTAAAAGCAATCAATGATGATCTTCGAAAGAAGAATTCTTCTTATCTAGCCTAATGATTACTCTTGTCTACTTTTGTTCCACAAGTTAATACTAAGAACACTAGTAACAAAGGAAAGAAAGTTTCTTATTCTAGTAACAATAATGCTAAAGCTAAACCTAATGTTGTTGCTAGTGACTCTCTTGATTCCACTAATGATTCTCTTAGCAAGGTTACACTTGAGCAAGAAAACGATTTATTGAAAGGTATTAAGAGAGAGGTGTCTTCTAGAGTCTCGCCGGAAGTAAGCAATGATTGGGAAGAAGGTCCATATCCCATTCCTAAGTTTGTTCTTCAAGAGGAGAAGTATGATCCTGCTCCTCCCAAGGGAACAAGCTCACAAGATGACCTTCCACCAAAAGACCACAAGGGCAAGGGAAAGCTTGAAGAATACATTCACTTATTTGAAGAAGAACCCCAAGACAAGGTCAAGTGGATTCCCGAGGACACTTCTAGCACTAACTCATCTAGTGCTACCAAAACTCCAAGGATCCCCATCAAGTTGATGTGGATTCCCAAGAGGAAGAACTAGAGCGTTCTAGAGGAGTGACTCTGCCAATGAAATTCACTCTTATTCATTTTAGCAAGAAGTATTTGCAATAAACCTCAACCATATTCACTAGTTCAAGGAGTCACACATTCCGTGAAAGGTAAGCAAGGAACAAGGTAATTAATGCATCTTTGGACATCATCCCATTTGTGTTTCACTCCATGTCCATAGATATTTTTGCATATGTCCATCTTGCTTTGGGAGTAACCCATGTAGGTGAGAAGAGTAAGAAATAACTAGGATTTCTCCCAACTCAAGATGATCTTCATCAACATTGTGCATCCACCACTACTTCACCTACTTGAGGTCTTCTACGACAAAACCCATAGTTAGTTTGTCCCTCTTAGGGGGATGTCATATCAAGCTTTATTGTAAATCTTGAGTAAAAGCATCTCCTACAGTTATGAACACCGTAATTCTTATGTAAAAGTGGTAAACCCACTTGTGCTTAACGATGAGTACGACCTATGATCAAGTATTCTTACTTGGCTCCTATTTCAATATACTCATATATAGATGAATTTGCCATCACCCAAGTGCTTGATAGATGTTAGGATATTTGTGCATGTTCACCATATTTTATCTATCATTTTATTGTGTGAGGATGTTGGTCTGCATATTTTTGCTCATTCGAGGACATCCAATTGTTGTTATTTGGCTCTTGATTTATCTTTTGCCAATTGGACGGACAAGAATACCTAGGACCCTCCTCTAGCTATCTATGCTATCTCATCTCAAGTTCTATTCTTGCTTCATCAGAAAACTTGAACAAACACTTGTCGATCCCTATGTGTGAAGGAGCACTCGGAGTTCCATATCGTCAAAGACTGCCTTCCAAAACCTCTTTGTGAATCTCGGTGAAACCAACTCCACAAACTCGGTTCCACTGAATTACAAAGTTGATCTGGGTTTTCCATGTTGGTACCACTGAAATCACAAACTTGGTTACACCATGTTTCCCTGTCAACTAACAACACAGGAACTCGGTGACACCGATTTCATAATCTCGGTGACACCGACAGTGGAAGGGTATATATTCTGGTGGATGAGTTTTTGAGATCAGTTCCTCAAATCCTTTTCGTTCCCAAGCCCTAACCTACCATCAAAAGACTCCTCATCGTCGTCTTTTCCTCCCCATGTGTCTCCGCCGTTGGGAATTGCTGTCGTCGACGGATTCTTCACCGTTATCGCCGACGTAGTCGGACCATCGCCAAATTAGGATACGGCTCGGATCTCCTTTTGCATTCCTCCATGTGATTCTTACGCATTGGGATGTTTTATGCATGATCCACCTCGTGAAAACCCCTCTTCCACCAGAAGTTCCCGTAGAATTAGCGAACGAGAAGTTTTTAGGTTTTGATGTCCAATGACCTCATCTTGGTGACACCGATTTGCAAAAGACGGTTCCACCGATTTTGAACCTAGGGTTCGTATGAACTCGGTGAAACCGAGTTGTCAATTTTGGTTCCACCAAAATGATGTTTAAGTTTCTGTAAAGAAGTTCATGTGTCTCGGTGACTCAGAAAGTTCAAACTCGGTGCTATCGAAATGTGATCTGCAGAAAGTTAAAACTAAACATTTATTTCTTCAATTTTTTGCAAAACTTCTGTGTTTTGTGATGCTCAACCTTTCTGCTCTTCTATATATGCTTCAAAGGTCTTCTTGTGTGCTGGTTTCTTGCTTGTCTGTCGGAGATGTCTGGATCAGAAGATATCCAGAATGATTTGAGGCAACCAAGTGTTGAGATGGACTCACGCACTAGTCCTGAGAAGACTGACTCTGACCCTGGTTCCTACAGCTCTCATGGCTTGCCCAAGGCAGCCACCAGGCAGAGGAAGAAACTCAACTCAGACAAAGAAGACACAGATTTTGTGTCGGAGGAAAGTTCAGCTCCTCCAAAGGCTCCAAGGAAGACAGTCAGAAAAGAGTATGCAAATCCTGCTCATCTGAGAGCACCTGCTTCTACAAGGAGAAGCACAACATTTTCCATTGATGATCCTCCTAAGAAAGCTGGTACAAAGAGAGCGAGGAAAAGGGTGATTCTTGTTGTTGGAAGACCTACTTCCATGTTTGAAGACCAAGAAGATGCTGCCGGAGAGGACGAGATCCCAGCTGATGCCCCTCCTCCTCCTCCTGAGAAGAAGAAACTTATGGATGATGCTATGCCCAAGAAGTTTCTCCTAAGGCTAAGAAGACTGTAGCTCACAGGAAGACCACAAATGACATTAGTGCAGCTGCTAAGGAGAAAGGCCCTGCTTGCAGTGCCTTTGCTGCAGAGGAAGAAGATGATGACTATGCAACCATTCTCAAAAACCTCCGACCACATTTGCCCCTTCATAATGATGCTTATCCACTAGTTGAAGACATGAAGAAGAGAAAATATGCAGGTTTGATAAAGTGGAGAGCTGTTGATCCATATGCTATTAGGAGAAGAACTGTTGTTGATCCAAGGTTTCACACTAAGGAACAAGAAGAGTTCTATGAGACTATCCTGTATGACAAATGTCCAGCTACTAGTGATATGCAATATGTTGACTGGGCTTATATCAAAGCCAATGAAGGCTAATTTCCTCATGTCCAAGAAAACTTCAAGTCTGTGGATATTGAATATTTTGTTGGAAAGGAGATGACCTCATGGAACGATGAACTGATTATGCAATTCTATTCAACTGTTTACTTCTATGGAGATTGTTCTATTGTGTGTATGACTGATAGACACACATATGAGTCAACAATTGATGAGTGGGTCATTATCATTGGTGCCCCTAAGCAAAACTATAGTGAAGTGGATGTGTATTCTGAAGCAAAGAAGAGTCATAACTCTATGGCCAACATGTACAAGCCAATTCCGCACAAGTATTTGGCAACTCACAAGATGGGCTCTATGTACTTCTTGCAAGCAGGAATACCCACCACTAACACTATTCTCAGACACAACTTGATGCCTAAATCAGGTGATGATATGATGACCAGAGGACACTCCATCAACTTGGTGCACCATTTGGACACTCACATCAGATTCAAAGTGATGGACTTGATAGTAGATACTATCTAAAGGACTGCTGCTGATCAGAAGAAATCATGTGGATATGCCCCATACACTCAAATGCTAATCAATGCCAAGCTAGGCAAGCATGTAAATATCCTTGATTGTCCCCATCTACCTCTTCAACCAGAGTTTGAAGAAAATGAAGTGGTGATGGATGACAAAGATCCCAGCGCTGCTGCAGCGAGAATGACAACAGAGGGAGCAAAACCTGAAGCTGCTACGAATGTGCCACCACCAGCTCCATAGCTTAGAACTCAAGCTGAGAAAATGGCATTTCTAGTTTGCTCTGTCCAAAGCATGGAGAAGAACATCTCGTAGATTCTACAAAATCAGAAAAGCCTAGAGTGGGTAGTGGAAACAAAACTCATGACATGGATGTGAAGGTTATGGAATTGAACACGATAGTCAAACAGCTTTAACATGAAGTTGACTTACTGAAGATTCCATGCTCAGATGATAATGATGATGATGAAGAGTCACCTCCTCGCACTACCACTCAGTTCAGCCCCAAGCCTAGATCGGCTGTTGTACCTGCTTCGGAGACAGGACAAACTTCATCAGCTTAAGCGTATGCACCTTCAGCTCCAGCCCCTTCTCAAGCACATCGAATATCAACTCCTCCAGCCCCAGGACATTTTGCAGACGACTTCGTGGATGCTCTTCTGTCCACCCCGTCATCAGCTCCCCAGAGAGACAATTAGCTCTATACTTTTGAAGTTTTTGGTAACTTGTTGCCAAAGGGGGAGAAATGTATAAATCATAGGACTTCGAGTGACTCTATTCACTCTCATTTGGTTTTGCAAACTTTGATCTTTTGGATGACTTTATCTAATTCCCATGTTTGATCATACACTTTATCATGTGTGATGCCACATTATTATCTTTTAGCTATCCATGTGATAATCATTCACTTATCTTGTTGGCGTCATGTGCATTACTATTCATTCTTATTTTTTTGCGCACCACCAAGATGTATGTGACATGGAAGTGTGGCCCATGAAACTAATTGATTGTGCATTTGCATTGAAACACAAATCTTAAATAATGCACAAATTTAGGGGGGCTATTTCTTTTCACATACTTCTCAAAGCGTTGATGCTAATCATTGATTATATCTTTTGTCGAAGTTTTGATCTATATGTTGTCATCAATTACCAAAAAGGGGGAGACTAAAAGCACAATTTCTCCCTAGGGTGGTTTTGATAATTGATCACAACATATGCATCATTGGACTAATATATTTATCCAAGTATATTTCAGAAAAGTTCAAAAAACATGCTTTGGCTAAAGGCTTATGTGAAGATGCCCATTGATGCAAGAAATGATTAGGATTGGATCAAGCTTCAAGCTAGAAGACTCTTCATTTTATATTTGTGAGAAATCACATTTGAGTCCATAGGAATGCCAATACTATTAAAAGGGGATGTGGTATTAAAATGAACTGGTTGCTCAAGTGCTCTAAGTTAGGCACTAAAATACTGAGTCGTTTTTTCCACATAACCATTTTGTCCAATTCCACATACTCAAAATCGGTGCCATCAAGTTTCACATTTCGGCCCCACCGACTTTGACCTCAAACAGAAACCCTAGCCAGTTCCACCAAATTAGTGCAACCGAAAATCATATCGGTGCTACCGAGTTTTGGTTACCAATTTTCGGTTGCCTCGATACACGAAATTGGAATTTCTCAGTTTCAGTATCGGTGTCATCGAGTCTGCTCATCTGACCATTAGTCACTTTTTTAGTGCCACCGAGTTTCATATATCAGTCTCACTGAGATTCGAAACTCATACCTTTATTGCATGTCAGTACCATCGAGTTTCTCACTTCGGTGTCATCAAGTTTTTCACTTTGGGCGTAACGGTTGGATTTTTTTGTGATGCCTATATATACACCTTCACCCATCTCTCATTCGTGGGAGAAGAACTAATAACACACACTTCATATCCAGATCCATTTTCTGAGAGATAACTACCTACTCATAGGCTGGGACCAAGATATTCCACTCAAATCATTTTAAACTTGATCTCTAGCCTCCCCAAAATTCTTTCCACCAAATTAACCTCTCCTATCCATCCAGATTCAGTGAGAGAGTGATTTTTTCCTGAGGAGACTATCTTTAGAAGCACAAGAGCAAGGAGTTCATAGTTCTACCCCATCTATTACCTGTTGGATGGTGGTGCCTCCTAGATTGGTTAGGTGTCGCTTGGGATCCTCCTACTTCGTGTTGTGGAGTTCAACTAAGATGTTTGTAATGCCAAAGAGATTGCCTACTGTGTGAACATCTGTCGCGAGTGAGCCTAGTACTCCGTGGACCCTTCGTGCGTTTAGACCTCCGTGGAATCTTGCAACCGTTACCCTCCGTGGGTTGAAGTATCCACTAACATGGATGTACGATAGCGTCACCTATTGGAACTATGCCAAAAATTGTCGTGTCAACCTCATGCGTTTGATCTCGCTACCTTACTCCTTTACTTTACACTTGCATGTTTTACTTTCCGCTACTACACTCTTAGAATTGCATGTGTAGGGTGTACTTGACTTGCCTTAACTGCCAAATGTGCCCCTCTATTAAAATTGGGAAAAGCTAGAATTTTTATCTTGTCAAGGAGTCTAATCACCCCCCCTCTAGACATACTTTCGATCCTACAGTGACCCATGGAGATAGCATAAGGGTGGAATAAAATATGGTGGTAGATATCAAAGGGGTAGAGGTGGATAAGATAGTCATACATCAACTAGGCGTACCAACAGGGTTAGGAGATACCCATCGGTAGATGTCAATGCAAGGAGTAGGGATTGCCATGCAAATTATGAACTAGAGCTATAAGTGTATTAAAGCTCAAATGAACCTAAGTGGAGTGTGCTACCAACTTGTTTGATCATGAAGACCTCGGGCATTTTAGGAAGCCCCACATCGAAATATGCAAGCCAAGTTTGCAATAGTGATAATATGATTCCCACTACCATACGAAAATGGCATATCATGAGGCTCTCTATATGAGGAACATGGTACCACTTTGAGGCACACATGTGGTAAAGTATAGTAACAAAGTCCCTTCTCTCTTTTTCTCTCATTCATTTTTTTCTCATCTCTTTTTATGCTAGGCTCATTTGGCGTCCCCCATTTTAATTTTTTGTCTGGAGTATCTTCCCGACTTGTGGGGGAATCATATTCTCCATCATCATTTCCTCACTGGACAATGCTCTAATAATGATGATCGTCACACTTTTATTTACTTACAACTCATGACAGCTTGATATGAAGAACTATGACTCAATATGAATGCCTCTGGCAATGTACCAGGATGTGCAATGATCTAGCATGACTTGTATCAACAATATAATGAATGGTGGCTTTGGCACAAATACTATGTCAACTCTATATGATCATGCAAAGCAATATGATGATGAATGAATCAGTCATATTATGTATGGATATATCTCAGTATGGATATGGAAATGCTATGATAGGTAGGTATAGTGGCTATTTCGAGGAAGATATAATAAGATTTATGTGTGACAGAGCATAACATGCCACGGGGTTTGGATGCATCGGGGAAGTTTGCACTAATCCTCGAGGTCAGAATGGCCAATGCACGGTACCGAAGGGGCTAATAAAATATGAGGAGGGGAGATTGCGTATGTCCATGGATTCACATTAGTCATGAAGATCTCGTGTACTGATTTGAAAGTTTTATTAGTTTCATCACAAATCAAAGCACTGCCTGCATGACCCAGGGGAGAGGGTTGGGAGGAGTTAACCATCGCGCGACTCTGACTCGAAACAATACTTGGATTTCAACGAGGAATAGAAATGCTCACACAACTCCTCCATGCCTTTTTAACATTCAGAACAACAAGAAATTAACAACTGTTCATATAGATACTTCTACGAATCAACAATGATACACTCACACCTTTTTCATATTACCATATTAGTATCATTAACCCACAATTTGTCTCTATGTGCTACATGATGGTTTTCATTATCATTCGTTGAATACCTATTGTTTTTGGACTAGATTTATGACCCATGCAAATTACCGCTACTATGTATTAACTCTCAAACAAATATAAGTGAAGAGCGAGAGTGCAAAATATTTCTATAAAATTACACGCCACCGTGCTCAAAAACATATAATTGAAGTGCTAGAGCAACTGCCTAGCTCAAAAGATGTAAGTGAACCACATAGAGTATTCTAACAAATCATGACAAATGTGTATCTCTCTCAGGTTGGTGTGTCCATAAAATGATGATTGTGGCAAACTAAAAATAAAAAGCAAAGTAAATCAAATGACGCTCCAAGCAAAACTCATATCATGTGCCCAATAAAAATGTAGCTCCAAGTGAAGTACGATGGATTGAGAGGATAGAGGGGGTGACTTCTAGAGCTTCCCCAAGCTTAGACACTTAAGTTCCTAGAATATTATCTTGGGGTGCATTGGGCATCCCCAACCTTAGGATCTTGCCTCTCCTTATTACATTTCCCATCGCGATAACACCCAAAACTTGAATACTTCAATCACACAAAACTCAACAAAACTTCGTGAGTTCCGTTAGTACAAGCAACATATAAAATACTTAAGTACTATTGTAAATTGATTCATATTTCATTATTTCATGATATTTATTGTATTCTAACTTATCCATGGCTTATACCCTCCGATACAAAGCCATAGCATCATCAAGACAAGCAAACTATGCAAGCAAAAAAACAGAATATGCCCAAAATAGAATGGTCTGTAGTAATCTGTAATTTGACTATACTTTTTTAACTTTAAAAATTCTGAAAATTTCTGACGGCCTGAGGAATTTGTACAAAAATAATGTGTAAAATGTTCAGCTTAAAAAGACGTTCTAGTAAAACCAGAGAAATTCTGCACTGGACGTTAAACTTTTTGTTTTTGCACTGTATCAAATATACTTATCATGCAAATAATCCCAAAGGCTTTACTTAGCACAAAAACTAATTGAAACATAGAAAACAATTGTTACATGGGAAATAATCGTGTCATTACACGAAGACAAAAATTAATTATAACTATTGGGTTGTCTCCCAAGAAGCTCTGTCTTCATAGCCATTAAGATAGGATTGAGATAATAATGATGCTCACATAAAAGACAAGAATAGAAGCACAAAGAGAGAATCATAAATATTCTTAAAACACATTTAAGTCTAACATGCTTCCTATGCATAGGTATTTTATAGGCAAACAAATTTTGAAGACAAGAAGTGTCTAGCATATCCAAGTATGAAGATTGAAGCATTAACAATTTAAACATCAAGAGAGGTAAGTGAGTAACATGAAAATTTCTATAACCATATTTGCCTCTCTCATAATCATTACATGTAGGATCATATTCAAATTCACCAATATATCTATCATGTAAAACATTCTCTTTATGATCCATATGCATACAAGTCTTATAATCTTCCAAGGTAGTGTGATCATTATTACCTAAAGTTGGCGCTCTCCCAATCCCACTTTTAGTAGTTTGCAAATATGATAATCAATAATAGTTCATCATTAATCAGATAATTATAAAGATCACAAGCAACAACATGATTATCACGCCAATCAGGATCATTAGCACAATTGATATTCATAGAATTTACATTAATAAAATGGCAATCATGCTTTTCATTCAAGAAACTATCATGAATCAGTTTACAAATTTCACAATTTTTAGATTGATGATTCCAAAGCAAGACCTCATAAATCTAATCTAGTGCACTCTCACTAGAAATTGTTTCAACATAAATGGGTCTTTGGAAAGATTACCTAGTGGATGAGGATCCATTTATCTTAATTATTGCATTTTACCTTCTCTTTTCGTGTGACAAAGGTAAAGATAACATAATTGGGCAATCAAGCAAATAGGAATAGTTTTGTATTTTTGATTCTTTTAACGAAGAAAAATATAACACCAACTAAAAATAAGAACAAGTAAATAATAATTTGTGTGAAGTTACTTGATAGTTGGTGATGATATTCCCTCGCAACGGTGCCAGAAATCCCTCCTGATACTTCTGATATGCGTTGGGTTTTCATGAAGAGGGACGGGTAATCTCAGCAAAATGCGGGTAAGTATTTAAATTGATTAAGAAACCAAGGTTTATTGAACAATTAGGAATATCAATCCTCAACAGTCTTCCACGGTTCTACACAAAAGTGCAAACAACTTGTACCCAAGGCGGGCAGGAGGGTTGTCAATCCCCTTGATCTCGTTATTTGCAAGAAAATGAGGTGTGCAGATAACTGTAACTTGTAAAATAAAATAAAAGACAAAAGAACAGCAAGGAGATTATAAGTTTTTTGAATATATAAGTCAATTGACCCGGGGGCCATAATGTCCTCTAGTGGCATCTCTCATGAAACAACATATGGTGGGTAAACAAATTACTATTGGAAAATTGACACAACACCGGATAGTTATGCGATTTTCACGCAAATGATAATGTGCATATAGGTATCACGTCTATAAGAAAATAGGCCGACTCTTTCCTTCACCTACTAGTATAACCCCACCCATCGTCTGCCATCCAGCATGTATCTAGAGTATTAAGTAAAACAGAGTAATGCTTGGAGAACAATGACATGATGTAGTCAAAGTAAACTCAACCAATATGAATATACCCCATTGTTTTATCCATAGTGGCAGCAACACAAAGACGCAACTTGTCTCCTTCAGCCACTCGGATATAGAAACTTGCCAGGTTGAACCAACTAACACAGACTCCTCTCACTGGAGAAATACCAAGCTATTTGGCCAAAGAAATTCAATAGATTAGAGAGAATTACAAATCTATGTTAATCATGCAAATAAGAACCATAAAACTCAGAGAAGACTCAAATATTTTTCATGAATAATCTGTACATAAACACAAAATTTGTCAGATCCCATCAAACACACCATACAAAATAATTACATCATCTAGATCAAAGCGAAGATGCGATGATCATTGTACTGAAGATCAAGAGAGAGAGAGAGAGATAGCCATCTAGATACTAACTATGGACCCGTAGGTTTGTGGTGAACTACTCACACATTATCACGAGGACATCATGGTTGATGATGAGTCCCTCCATGATGGATTGCCCCTACGGGAGCGTGCCGGAATGGAGCTCTAGATGGGATCACCATGGAAAATAGAGTTGCGTAGCGTAAAAAGTATTTTCTCTTATTTTTAGGATTTCTGGAATACATGTGAATTTATAAGCCAGAGAACGGAGGAAGAGGGGCCACCAGGGAGGCACAAGCCATGAGCGCGCGTCCATGCCCCTTGTCGCGCCATGTTGGCTTGTGGCTCCCTCGTGTGGATTTAGGTCTCCTCGTGAAGCTTCCAGGTCTACTTTTGTTCCTGAAAAAATCATAAAAACGTTTCATGGCAATTGGACTTTGTTTGGAACTGAAAACCTAAAAAAATACACAAAAAATAGAAACGGTCCATGGGCACTAGGTTCATGATTAGTGGTGAAAAATAATATAAATTGGTGGATTATGATCCTAAAAGTATCCTAGGATGATAATATAATAGCATGGAACAATCAAACAATATAGATACGTTGGAGACATATCAGTGGCCACCACGCTTCCTATCTGACGTTGGTTGTCAAACGTTTCCGAGCGGGCTTTTATTGGCCCTAAGCCCATGAGGCAGCAAGAGCTTGATCAAGCTATGTGTGGGATGCTAGTTCTACTAGAATCAGTCGCACAAGACTGCATCCACACTGAAAACAATTTCTCTCGCCTGACCATTCACCGGGTGGGGTCTCGACATGGTCGGCCCCTACGGACCGGGACTAGTGGATTTACCCACGTGCTAGTGGCGGTGGACAAGTTCACCAAGTGACTCAAAGCGAAGGCCATTAAAAGGCTCGATCCAGTGATTGTCGTGAACTTCATTTGACAGATTATCTTCACATTCGGAGTTCCACATGGTATCATCACTAACAACGGGTCCAATTTCGACTCGGACGAGTTCCGCGAGTTCTGTTATTCCCATGACACTCGGGTTAACTATGCCTCCGAGCCTCACCCGCAGTCAAATGGATAGGCAGATCAAGCGAATGGAATGATATTACAAGGGCTGAAACCCCGTGTTATGAGGGATCAAAAGTATGCCGTAGGGGCCTGGGTTGAACAGCTAACGTCTGTCCTCTAGGGCATGCAAATGAGCCCAAATCGTTCCACCAAGGGCACTCCTTTCTTCATGGTGTATGGGTCTGAAGCCATCTACCGAGTGACCTGCATCACAATTCCCCCCGAGTGAAACAATACAATGAAGATGAAGCCAAGCCAGCACGTCAAGACAGTATGTATCTCTTGGAAGAGGAGAGAGACCTAGTGTTCGTTAGATCGACGCTTTTTCAACAATATTTGAGGCACTATCATGACAAACAGGTCAGGGGGCGTGCATTCCAAGAAGGCAACCTTGTCCTCTAACTGGACCTACAAAAATCCCCCCAAGTTGGCGCCTTCATTGCAAGGGCCTTTTGCAATCTTCAAAGTCCCACACAATGGAGCCTACCAACTCTATAACTTTTAGATGGTGCAGAAGAGCCCCGAGCTTGGTATGTGGATCTGCTCTAGATCTTGTGCACATAGAACATATCAAACCTTTTTTGATTTTCATTCTTTTAATGAATCCGAGTGATTTTGATGAATAAAAAGTTTTACTTCTTTATACTTTGTCAAAATTTTACCTTTTTCACTTGGCTGAATTACTCCCTCTAATTCCCCCAAGTGGGTGAAAAGACTTGGTTGCGAACCTGACTTCGCCTAAGTACAAAATACCCCGAGTGAGAACATGATCCAATTCGAGGGCCTAGCTGCAAACCCGATATGTCTCCAACGTATCTACATTATTTGATTGTTCCATGTTGTAATATTATCAATCTTCGATGTTTATTATATATTTGCTAGGAATTTTGTATCATTTTTTGGGACTAACCTATTATCTTAGTTCCCAGTGCGAGTTATTGTTTTTTGCTTAGTTTTTACTTTGCAAAATATCAATACGAAATGAAGTCCAAATGCCACAAAACTTTTTGGAGATTTTTTTGTGGCAAGAAGAGACCCTGGAAGCTATTGGAGGCCACACGAGTAGGCCCATGGGACCCACTAGGCACCAAGGCACACGGGAGTCCTCTGTCGCACTCCGGTGGGTAGTGGAGCCCACAGGACTGCCTTTAACTACCTTCGACTCCTTAAATACTCTAAAATCCCAAAAACCCTAGAGGAGTCAACGAAATACTTTTTCCGTCACCGCAAGTTCCAGAACCACGAGATTCAACGAAGAGGCCCTTTCCGGCACTCTACTGAAGGGGGCAAGGATCATGGAGGGTTCTTCATTATACTTGTTGCACCTCCGATGATGTTTGAGTAGTTTAGCAAAGACTGATGGGTCCGTAGTTGGTAGCTGGATGCCTTCTTTTCTCTTTTTGATCTTCAATACAATGTTCTCCTCGATGTTCTTTAATTTCTATTTGATGTAACACTTTTTATGGTGTGTTTGTTGGGATCCGATGAATTGTGAGTTTATTATTTGATATATCCATGCATATTACTCGAGTCTTCTTTGAACTCTTTGATGCATGATTGTTATAGCCTCGTATTTCTTTGCCGATTTATTTATTTGGTTTGGCCAACTAGATTGATCTATGTTGCCATGGGAAGATGTGCTTTGTCAAGGGTTCGATCTTGTGACGCTCAATCTTAGTGATAGAAAGAGACATGACACGCATGTACCATTGCTATTAAGGGTAACAAGATGGGGTTTATTCATACGTGAGTTTATCTTGTCTACATCTCATCGTTCTTAATTCATTACTCTATTTTTTCCTGAACTTAATACCCTAGATGCATGCTGGATAGTGGTCGATGTGTGGAGTAATTGTAGTAGATGAAGGTAGGAGTCGGTCTACTAATCTTGGACATAATGTCTATATACATGATCATTGCTTTGGATAGCATCATGATTATTCACTTTTCTATCAATTGCCAAACAAGAATTTATTAACCACCATATGCTATTTTGTCGAGAGAAGCCTCTAGTGGAAACTATGGCCCTCTGGTCTATTTTCTATCATATATTAAAACCAAAAATATCTTGCTACCATTTTATTTTATTTTGTGTTTTAGTTACATGTATTTATCAAATCCTATACAATTTAATCAATCTTAATACCATTGAGGAATTGGCAACCCCTCTACGCTTTGGCTTGCAAGTATTTGTTGTTTGTGTGCAGGTGCTGTTTACATAGTGTTGCTTAGTTCTCCTACTGGATGGGGAACCTTGGTTTCATAACTGAGGGAAATAGTTATCTCTACATCTCCTTGCAATTACTTTATTTATCATCTGCATCTCGGTTTCATCTCCCCCACTTCTAATATTTTTTTTACAAAAATACAAAAAAAACCATTTCCCTTTTTCTTGTTTGATATGTTGTCTTCTTGTGATCTTGTTTGCATAGTCACGATGACTCAAGAAAATACCAAATTGTCTGATCTATACCTACTAATAAACCTAGGATAACTTCTTCCCGTACCTCATTAAATTTGCCCCTAAAGTTGGTCAAAATTACCCACCAATGCCACCCGTAAGTGACAAAAACGATTCATTTTTTAAACTTTGATTCGGCTCTGTCTTTCTAATTCTAAAGGCTGTGGTTTCCTATTTGATCACAAGCACAAGGCTAGCCCAACCGGTTTGGTGCTTGCCGTCCCACCGTGGAGACACTGGTTCGATCCAACGTTCTCCTAGTTAGTCCCACCTTTTCTCATTCGGTTTGGTGATGTGAATTGTCTCGCTAAGTGCGTGATTGGCCGACCTACAACCCTTTTTTCTTCTTTTTTGCACTTCTTCTATGTTTTTTTGTTTTTCTCTTTTGGCTTTATTTCGATAAACTTTGCACAAATGTTAATCATGGATTAAACAAATGTCAGATTCGTCGACAAAAAGGTTCCCATATATACAAAAAATGTACAGTGTGTATGGATAATAAATAATATATTTTTCTTTTATTGTGAAAAATGTTGATCGTGCATTTAAAAACCTTTAAATGTGCATAGAAAATGTTTCCGGTGTATAAGAAAACGTACACAAAAATATATAATGTGTATGGAACAAAGTATACATAAAAATAGAACTTTTCAAAAATGTTAATCTTGTATTTGGATAATGTAAAACATGTATATAAAAATGTTCATGATGCATACAAAATATATAAAATGTGTATTAAAAAATTTAAACATCAAAACTAAATAATGTTTGTGATGTCACACGCAAAAAATGTTTGTAATGTATAAAAAATATACAATGTTGTTTATACAAGCATTACGTAAAGAAATGGCTTATCTTTGATTTTTCATATATAAACTGTGTTGCTAATTATTTTTTTAAGAATATCGATGTTGATATGCAACCTTGAACATTTGGTATGCATGTACTTACAAATTGATTGTTTTTTATGGAGCTACCTAATATGTTTGCAACCGAATTAAGACTTCACTTAGGTTACAAATGCAAACACATATATCAGCAAGATAAAAATAATGCTCTCATGGATATGCTATCATTAATTAACAAAACAAACTTTGCCATTTTCATCATAATGCAAATATTTGTGTGGCATCATCAAGGAGGATAGAGGCCATGCCACTTGAAACATCAAATAAGATCATATCCATGTTTACTTTTTATATGTTCATTAATAATATAAGTTCACAAGACATGGATTTAAATTGTTTGGAATACCTGTACTCAATATTCTTTCATGTTTTTATTTCTTGATTTGTTCATTAAATATGCATCGAGTTGGTGTATACTCCCTCTATAACTAAGCATACTAAACATATTGAATGTTTTTCTCAGAGAGAGAGAAAGAGAGATCTTAGGACTGACCACAATCAAACATGTTTTTATTGTGTGAGCATTGAGGCTACTGTCGACAACACAAATATGATGCCATGTGGAACTGAAAAATGTGGGCCTATTAAGGTCTTGAGCCGTGGTTATTGGGTTAAGAGTGTGTTATTTTCTCTCCCGTTGAAACACGTTTTGCTTGTTATTCTAATACTAATAACAATGATTGAATTAGTACTCTGATTGCGCCTCCCGCGAGTAGTACAGAGTCTTATGATATTAATGTCACTTTATTGAATTTTGTTATCAACGAGTAATTGTTTGCTAGTCCTAATGAGGATGTCGCATCCCATCAAAAAACTTTCTGTAATTGTGAAATATGCACAAGAAAAAAGATGTGGACAATGATATTGCGAAATTAAAGTTATTTCCTTTCTCTCTGGGGGATCTTGCAAAAAATTGGTTTCCATTCTTGCTATACAATAGTATTGATTCATGGGATAAGTGAAATATGCTTTTATTACTAAGTATTTTCTTCCCGCAAAATTATTTCCCTTAGAAATCAAATTATGAATTTCAAACAACTTGAGCATGAACATGTTGCACAATCTTGGGAAAGAATAATATTAATGCTAAGAAATTGTCATACTCATGGTTTAAATCTATGGATGATTATACATTTTTTTATGTTGGATTGAATTTTGTCTCTAGAAATATTTTAGACTCCGCCATGGTTGGTACTTTTACGGAAATTACTTTGGGTGAAGCTGCCAAATTACTTGGTAATATCATGGAAAATTATTTACAATGGCATACTGAAAGAGAACCTACTAGTAAAAGGTTCTCTTGAAGAGATTAGTGCTTTGAGTGAAAAAGTTGTTGCACTTATGAAATTGGTTGCTAATACAAATTCTCCTATAAATTTTAATGATGTGCTTATATCTACTTTTATTGAGCAAAATAATGATATCGTAGATGTGAGTATTGTTTCGTGAAACAAGTTTAATAACAATCCTTACATGGGTTATTTTAATCCTAGACCATTTCCTTGAAGTTCCTCAAATAATTATGGCAATAATAATAATAATAATAATAATAGGATGCCCTCTGATCTTGAGAATAATATTAAAGAATTTATTAATGCTCAAAAAGTTTTCAACACTACAATAGAAGAAAAATTGAGTAATATTCATGATATGTCTAGGAGCATTGATAGAATTACACATGATGTAGAAAATCTCAAGATTAATTTGTTTCCCCCCAAGGTTGATGTGAATGAATCAACTAAAGGTTAAAAGGCGATTATGTCCGATTTCTTTCATAGTAGTGATGAAGATGTTAAAATGATTGGACTTTCTTCTATTGATTCCTTGTTTAGTAATATTAAACTTGAAGATAAGGGGACTGAAGAAGGTTCAACTTTAGTTAGAAGGCGTCCCCATAATTCGGATGGCGAAAATCTTGTTGAAAATTTTGATAAGAGTGGGTTTGGAGAAGGAAAAACTTTAAATAGTGATGTGCCCACTCTCTTGGATTACAAAGACTTTAGTTATGATAATGGTTCTTTGATTGAATGTATTTCTTTGTTACAATCCATGCTAAATTCACCCAATTCAAATGAACAAAATAAGGCTTTTAAAAAACATATGAAAGAAGCTATGATGAAAGCCTTAGAAGAAAAGTTAGATTTAGAGATTTGAATCCTAGAAAATTATATGATGAATGTGAACCCACCATTAAAGTCAAGATCAAAACTTATAAGTGCAATGTTGAATGTGATTTGGGTGCTAGTGTTTCCACAATTCCGAAATCTCTATGTGATGTGTTACGTTTTACCAATTTGGAAGAGTCCTATCTTAATTTGCACTCACAGGATTCCACTATTAAAAAAGCCTCTTGGAAGAATTAATGATGTTCCTATTCTTGCGAATAGTAATTATGTGGCCATATATTTTATTGTCCTTGATATTAATTACAATCAATCTTCTCCCATAATATTTGCTAGACCGTTTTTACAAACTATAGGTGCCGTGAATGATATGAAAAAAAGGAATATTAAATTTCGGTTTTGTTGAGAAATGGTATGGAACAATTTTGTAGGATCGAAAGTATGTCTAGAGGGGGGTGGTTAGACTAATTGACAAGATAAAAACTTATCCTTTTCCCAATTTTAGTTGATGGGAAGTTTTAGCAGTTAAGCAAGTCAAGTACACCCTACACCTGCAATTCTAAGAGTGTAGCAGTGGAATGTAAAACATGCAAGTGTAAAATAAAGGAGTAACGTAGGGAGATCAAACTCATGAGCTTGACACGACGATTTTTGGCATGGTTCCGATAGATGGCGATATCGTGCGTCCATGTTAGTGGAGAATTCAACCCACGGAGGGTAATGAGTGCGAGAGTCCACGGAGGGCTCCACACACGAAGGATCCACAAAGAAGCGGCCTTGTCTATCCCACCACGGCTTCCACCCAGGAAGGACTAGCCTTACTCATGGTAGATTTTCACGAAGTAGGCTATCTCCTTGCCATTACAAGCATCTTGGTTCAACTCCACAACACGAAGCAGGAGGCTACCAAGTGACACGTAATCAATATAGGAGCCACCACCCTCCAAAAGGTAATAGATGTGGTAGAACGATGACCTTCTTGCTCTTGTGCTTCTAAAGATAGTCTTGTCAACACATAATCACTCTCTCATAGAATAGGCATGGGCAGGAGAGATTGATTTGGTGGAAAGCAACTTGGGGAGGCTAGATATCAAGTTTCAAATAACTGGAATGGAATATCTTTGTCTCAACACATGAGTAGGTGGCTCTCTCTCAGAAAAATGGGTCCGACAATAAAGTGTGTGTTCTGAGTGCTTCCTCTATGAATGATAGGTAGGTGGAGGGGTATATATATGTTGTCCCAAAAATCCAACCGTTACACCAAAGGTGGCAAACTCAGTGACACCAAAGTCATCAACTCGGTGGTACCGACTTTCACTAAAGGCAGCAACTTTTGAATCTCGGTGGAAGCGATATACGAAACTCGGTGGCACCGAAAAGGTGGCTAACAGTGAGATGACCAAACTCGGTGAAACTGATACTAAAACTCAGAAATTCCAATTTTTGTACTGAGGCAACACACTATTGGTCACCCAAACTCAATAGTACCGATTTGGTGGGAATGCCTAGGGTTCTGTCCGAGAAGAAAATCGGTAGGGCCGAATCTGAAAACTTGGTGGCACCAATTTTGGATATGAGGTTTTGGACAGAATGGTTATATGGGAAAATTACTAAGTATTTTGGTGGCTAACTTAGAGCTCTTGAGCAACAAATTCATTTTAATACCTCACCCCCTTTTAATAGTATTGGCTTTCCTATGGATTTCAATGTGATTTCTCACAAATATAAAATGAAGAGTTTTCTAGCTTGAAGCTTGGGCCAATCCTATTCCTTCCTTGCATCAAAGGGGCATCTCCACATAAGCCTTTAGACAAAGCATCTTTCAAAATTTTCTGAAATATACCTGGATAAACATATTAGTCCAATGATGCATATGTTGTGATCAATTATCAAAACCGCCCTAGGGAGCAATTGTCCTTTCAATCTCCCCCTTATGTAACTGATGACAACATATAGATCAAAGCTTAAACAAATGATATAATCAATTATTAGCATCGATGCTTTGAGACATATGTAAAAAAGCAAGAGCTCCCGCTAAATTTGTGCATTATTTATAATTTGCGTTTGAATGTGAATCCACAATCAATTAGGATCATGGGTCACACTTCCATGTCACAGACATCTTCGTGGTGCGCATACAAGATAAGAATGAATAGTAATGCACACGACACCAACAAGATAAGTGAATGATCATCACAAAGATAGCTAAAAGATAATAGTGCAACATCAATCAAGCAAAGCGTATGATCAAACACGGGAACTGGTAAATTCATCCAACATATGAAAGTTTTGAATTACCAAATTAGAGCAAGTAGAATCAAAATCTCTATCTCTCTCTCTATCACAAAGCCCTGGGATCTATACATTTCTCCCCTTTAGCAACAAGTTACTAAAAAGTTCAAAAGTATAGAGGTAATCGTCTCTGTGGGCAGCTGATGAAGGAGTCGACAGGAGACCGTCCACGAAGGCTTCTGCTGAATGTCCTGGAGGTAGAGGAGTGGATAGTGGAGGTGCTTGAGCTAGAGCTGGAGTTGAAGGTGCGGATGCTTGAGCTGATGAAGTTTGTCTTGTCTCTGGAACAAGTACAATAGCTAACCTAGGCCTGGTGCTGAACTGAGTGGTAGTGCAAGGAGGTGACTCTTCATCATCATCATCATCATCATCATCATCATCATCATCATCATCATCTGAGCGTGGAATATGCACTGGGTCAACTTCATGTTGAAGCTGTTTGACTATAGTGGTCAATTTCGTAACCTTCACGTCCATGTCATGAAACTTTGTTTCCACGGCCCGCTCTAGGCTCTTCTGATTTTGCAGAATCTCTGAGATGTTCGTCTCCATACTTTGGATAGAGCTAACTAGAAATGCCATTTTCTCATCTTGAGTTATGAGTTGTGGATCTAGTGGTGGCACATTCCTAGAGGCCTCATCTTCTGCTGCCCCTGTTGCCATTCTGGCTACAGCTGAGCTGGGATCATTGTCGTCCATCACCACTTCATTGTCTTCAAACTCTGGCTGAAGAGGTAAATGGGGACGATCAAGGATACATACATGCTTTCCTAGCTTGGCATTGATAAGCATCTAAATGTACGGGGCATATCCACATGAACTTTTATGATGAGGAGCAGTTATTCGGATAGTCTGTACTATCAAGTCCATCGCTCTGAATCTAGTGTGAGTGTCCAAATGGTGCAGCATACTGATGGGGTGACCTCTAATCATCTTATCATTACCTTATTTAGTCATCAAGGTGTGTCTCAGAATGGTGTTGTTGTGGGTATTCCTGCTTGCAAGAAGTACACCGAGCCCATCTCGTGAGTTGCCAAATACGTGTGAGGATTGGCTTGTACATGTTGGCCATGGATGGTGACTCTTCTTTGGTTCAGAATACAGATCAACATCACTCTCTTTTTGCTTAGGGGCACCAATGATAGTGGTCCACTCTTCAATTGTTGACTCATACTTGTGTCCATCAGTCATCCAAACAATAGAACCATCTCCATAGAAATGAATAGTTGAATAGAATTGCATGACCATTTCATCATTCCATGGGGTCATCTCTTTTCCAACAAAATCTTCAATGTCCACAGACTTGAAATTGTCTTGCACATGGGGAAAGAAATCTTCATTGGCTTTGATGTAAGCCCAGTCAACATATCTAATGTCACTAACACCTGTACTTTTGTCATACAGAATAGTCTCATAGAAATCTTGTTGTTCCTTGGTGTGAAACCTTGGATCAACAGAAGTTCTTCTCCTTATGCAATGTGGATCTGCAACTCTCCATGTCCTCCAACCTGCATCTTTCCTCTTCTTCTTATCTTCAGCTACTCGATGAACAGCAATGTGCAGTGGCAGATTTGGTCGGAGCTTTCTGAGAATGTTTGCATTCTCTTCTTCTTCATCTGCAGCAAAGGAAGTGGAAGTAGGGACTTTCTCCTTGGACGCTACAGGAATGTCCTTTGTAGTGTTTTTATGAGCTACACCCTTCTTAATCTTTAGAAGCAGATTTCCTCGGCATGGCATCAGCCATGAGCTTCTTCTTCTTAGGAGGAGGAGGGACATCAGCTGGGACTTCATCTTCTACAGAAGCAACTTCGGGGTCCTCATAAATGGAGGTTTGTCTCCCAACAACATGAAATACCCTCTTCCTGGCTCTCTTTGCACCACCCTACTTAGGAGGATTGTCAATGGAAAGTGTTGCACTCTGTCTTGCAAATTTAGGATCTCTAAGATCATCACGCTTAGCATACTCCTTCCTGACAGTCTTGTTAGGAGCCTTTGGAGGAACTGAAGTTTCCTCTCGCACATGTCTAGAAGGGGGTGATTAGACTGCTTGACAAGATAAAACCTTATCATTTTCCCAATTTTTAGTTGAGGGGCAGTTTTGGCAGTTAAGGCAAGTCAAGTACACCCTACACATGCAGTTCTAAGCGTGTAGCAATGGAGTGCAAAAAATGCAAGTGTAAAGTAAAGGAGTAAGGTTGGGAGATTTATACGCATGAGGATGACACGACAATTTTTGGCATGGTTCTGATAGGTGGCGCTATCGTACGTCCATGTTAGTGGAGACTTCAACCCACGAAGGGTAACGGCTACGAGAGTCCACGGAGGGCTCCACCCACCAAGGGTCCACAAATAAATGGACTTGTCTATCCCACCACGGCTTCCGCCCACGAAGGACTAGTCTTACTCACGGTAGATCGTCACGAAGTAGGCGATCTCCTTGCCCTTACAAACATCTTGGTTCAACTCCACGACACGAAGTAGGAGGCTCCCAAGGGACACCTAACCAATCTAGGCGGTACCACCCTCCAAAAGGTAATAGATGAGGTAGAACAATGAACTCCTTGCTCCTGTGCTTCTAAAGATAGTATCCTCAACACAAAATCACTCTCTCACAAAATAGGCATTGGTAGGAGAGATTGATTTTGTGGATAGCAGCTTGGGGACGCTAGAGATCAAGTTTCAAAGGATTGGAATGGAATATCTTGGTCTCAACACATGAGTAGGTGGCTCTCTCTCAGAAAAATGGATCTGGCGATGAAGTGTGTGTTCTGAGTGCTTCCTCTATGAATAAGAGGTAGGTGGAGGGGCATATATAGGTTGTCCCGAAAATCCTACCGTCACACCTAAAGTGGCAAACTCATTTTAATACCTCACCCTCTTGTACGATCTCACCCCCTTTTAATAGCATTGGCTTTCCTATGGACTCAAATGTGATTTCTCACAAATATAAAATGAAGAGTCTTCTAGCTTGAAGCTTGGGCCAATCCTATTCCTTCCTTGTATCAAAGGGGCATCTCCACATAAGCCTTTATCCAAAGCATCTTTTGAACTTTTCTGATATATACTTGGATAAACATATTAGTTTAATGATCCATATGTTGTGATAAATTATCAAAACCACCCTAGTGAGCAATTGGGCTTTCAAATTCCCTAGAACTAAAATTAAGCCACCATATGAGACAACAATGAGGCCTAGCTATGGAGCAAAAACTAAAGAGGAAAATACTTTAATCTATGCATTATGCCTAGTTAGGGGTATAAAACAATAGCGCTTGTTGGGAGGCAACTCAATAGTTACATATTAAATTTTGGTTTTCCTTTCTATTTTTTCTATAAATATGCAATTATGCTACTATTATTATTGTTTGCTCATGTCTTTATTAGTGTTTGTGCCAAGTAAATCATTTAGTATTGTGTTCGATGATAGTTGATTTGCTCCTGTTGAAAAAAAGAAATTTTGCGCCTAGTTCTCGAATTTTGAAAATTCGTAGAAACATTATTTTTCTATGAAATTTTTAAATATGATTGTACATAAATTTACCATGTGGTCCTAAATTTTCATAATTTTTAGAGTTACAAAAGTATGGTCAATGTTCAGATTACTAGAGACCGTTCTCTTTTTGACAGATTCTGTTTTCATTGAATTGTGTGCTTATTGTGCTGAATTGATGGATTGTATCTCGGAGTATAACACTTTGTAAATCTGGAATATATTAGGTATATTGCAATAATAAAATATGAACGGGCTTGCAATAATACTTAGAGTGGTGGTTTGCTTTATTATACTAACATATCTAATGAAGGTTTTGTTAAGTTTTGTGTGATTGAAGTTTTCAAGTTTTGGGTGAGATCGCGATGGGTGAAGGAAGCAGTGGCAAGATAATAAGCATGGGGATGCCCATGGCACCCCAAGGAAATATTCAAGGACAACCAAGGAACTAAGCTTGGGGATGCCCCGGAAGGCATCCCCTCTTTCTTCTAACGACCACCGGTAATTTTACTTGGAGCTATATTTTTATTCATCACATATCATGAGTTTTGCAAGGAGCGTCTTGTATTATATGAGTCTTTGCTTGTTTTCCTTTTTAGTTTGTCACAATCATCCTTACTATACACACTTGTTTGAGAGAGCCACCCGCGTATCATGATTTGCTAGAATACTCTATGTGCTTCACTTAAATTTTTTGAGCTAGGCGGTGCTCTAGTACTTCACTTATATCTTTTTGAGCATGGTGGTGCTTAAATTTTAAATAAATATTCTCTCATTCTTCACTTATATCAATTTGAGAGTTAGTAAAGTTTTAAAGAAATGCACTCTCATGTTTCACTTAAATTATTTTGATAGTTCATATGGTAATTTTTGAAGAAATATTTATTCTCTCGTGCTTCACTTAAATATTTTTGAGAGTTAAAGGATAGTAAAGATAATTCACACGAGATATGATTTTGGTCCCAAAGTGATATATATTCAAGAGGGATATAATAATAAAACTTTCATGACGATCATTGGATATTATAAACTTGAATCCTTGCAATAGTTTTGCGATATGGAGATAGTAATATGTGAGTCATGTTGCTGAGTAAATATGCTTTAGTAAGAATATTGGTGTTAAGGTTGTCCCTATGCAAGCACAAAAGTCAATAGTTATGCAGCAAAGTTACATCCTATTTCTGGTCCATTATTCAGTGTTAGTTATGCTTAATACTTGTGTACGATCATTTTTGTTTCTTGGTTGGTCGCTTCTCAATCTATTTCCTAGCCTTCATTTGTACTAAGCAAGAATATTGCTTGTGCATCCAACTCCTTAAACCCAAAGTTTTGCCAAATGAGTCCACCATACCTACCTATATGCGGTATTTCCATACCGTTACAAATAAATTTGTATGTGCAAACTCTAATTTTCAAAATGAATTTCCTTTTGTGTGTCCGTACCACTCATGAAGTGGTAGGCGATGGACAATATTTTCCATGCTAGGTAGGTTATTCCCAAGATGTCTGTTTATTCACTTGTCATTGCACGGGAGCATGGCAGGTAATAGGTATGCCTAGTCCTGAAATAAAAATAATCATATATGATGTTCAATAATAAATTCCTTCGAAAGTGTTCATACGGAGGGCAGTCGTGGATACGACTACCATAGATTGTGTGAGAATAGTGGAAAGGAAATAAACTTTATTTCATGTTAGGGAACCACATATGATTTATATGCCACGGAAGATACTGGGAATTCTCGGTCATTTTCTCTAACAAGAAAACCATGCCTCTCAAAATAATTTTATCTCTCAATTTAAACTATGAGCTGTGGCATGATACGTCTCCAACATATCTATAATTTTTTATGGTTCCATGCTATTATCTTGTCAACTTTGGATGTTTTATATGCATGAATATGCTATTTTATATCTTTTTTGGGACTAACCTATTAACTCAGTGCCAAGTGCCAGTTTATGTTTTTTCGTGTTTCTGGCCCATTTTCAGACGGAGTCCAAATGGAATGAAACTTTGCGATGATTGTTTTGGACCAAAAGAGACCCCCGAAGCTTTGGAAGAAGGCCAGAAGAGCCACGAGGGAGTCACAAGCCCTGACGCCGCCACCACCCCCCTGGTGGTGGCGACCAGGCTTGTGACCTCCTCGTGGGCCCAACTGACGCAATTCCACCGCCATAAATTCCTATAAATTCAGAAACCCCTAGAAAAAAACCTAGATCGGGATTTCCGCTGCCGCAAGCCTTTGTAGCCACCAAAAACCAATGTGGAGCCCGTTCCAGCACCCTGCCGGTGGGGGAATCCATCTCCGGTGGCCATCTTCATCATCCCGGCGATCTCCATGATGAGGAGGGAGTAGTTCTCCCTCGGGGCTGAGGGTATGTACCAGGAGCTATGTGTTTGATCTCTCTCTCTCTCATGTTCTTGAGATGTATTGATCTAGATGTACCGTGGGCTTTGCTACTATAGTTGGATCTTATGATGTTCTTCCCCGTCTCCCTCTTGTAATGAATTGAGTTTCCCCTTTGGAGTTATCTTATCGGATTGAGTCTTTGAGAACACTTGATGTATGTCTTGCACGTGTCTATCTGCTGTGATCAACTTGCGGATTTGCTCCCCGCTATTAGTGACTTTGGAGTGACTCTTTGTTGCATGTTGAGGGCTAGTTATATGATCCAATTTTATGTTATCATTGTTGAGAGAACTTCACTAGTGAAAGTATGAACCCTAGGCCTTGTTTCCACGCATTGCAATACCGTTCGTGCTCACTTTTACCATTTGTTACCTTGCTGTTTTTGTAATTCCAGATTACAAAAACCTATATCTACCATCCATATTGCACTTGTATCACCATCTCTTCGCCGAACTAGTGCACCTATACAACTTACCATTGTATTAGGTGTGTTGGGGACACAAGAGACTCTTTGTTATTTGGTTGCAGGGTTGCTTGAGAGAGACCATCTTCATCCTATGCCTCCCGCGGAATGATAAACCCTAGGTCACCCACTTGAAGGAAAATTGCTACTGTCCTACAACCCTCTGCACTTGGAGGCCCAACAACGTCTACAAGGAGAAGGTTGCGTAGTAGACATCATGGCACCTCTACAAAACTTTGCTTAACTCTGCGAAGATCCTATCTATTTACTTATATGAATTATTATTTTTGAATTTTGAGTCCCCATCTTATCTTATAAAGCACAAACTAGGGAACATCATACTTGTGCATTGGATATAGCTAATATTTGAGTCTGCTGCATGAATGGATCAATGATTAAGCATAATGAGCTAAGGATAGCTTTCTTTAGCGTTGATATTTCGAAAGACATGGTTGCTCGTTGATATGCTTGAATGTTGATGTCTTTAGGCCAAATTATAACCTATTGATGTGGATCACTTAAAGTCCAAATGTCCATGCTATAAAAGAAAATAATATATGATGAACATGATAGGAAGTATTCCACATTAAAAATTCTATTTTTATCATTTAAGCTTGGCGATGCTGATACCTCTCCAACGTATCTATAATTTTTTATTGTTCCATGTTGTTATATTATCAATCTTCGATGTTTTATAGACATTTATCAGCAACTTTATATCATTTGTTGGGACTAAACTATTAAATTAGTGCCTAGCTTAATGGCTTTAAAGAAAGCGATCCCAGGGAGACAACCTAGAAGTTTTATAGATTCATTTTATTCTATTGTGTGCTTTTAAAATAATTAAAAACAATAAAATAAAGTGGGGATCCTAAAGAAAATTCAAAAATAAAAGTGCAAGTTAGAAGGACGAGCACCGTTTAAGTGGGAGCAAGCCTTGAACTTTGTTCAAGCCCATGGAAACTTTGTGAAACTTGATTACAGAAACTTTTCAGAAAATAATTATTATCCCCTTGTATAAATAGATCGTATAATAAAAATAATGTACCAATATTTACCTTTAGGATGCTTAGATTGCTTGTTTGATACTTGTTGTGTAAAAAAAACTTTGGTTGTATTTGATCTTTTGTAATTTAGTAGAACGTCAAAAGTTTCTAATTTTTTTTACAAAGTACTATTATAATTTTTTTACCACATCCCAATTTTAAAGAATTTTTGAGTTGTATAAAAGACGTATGGTATTCATATGCATCATTATAGACTTTCCTATTTTTCACATATTGCTGTTATAGTTGCTCCGTGTGCTTATCTTGGAAATCTTGTTCAACCCCATTGACTTGGGAGCCATATAATTTTTTGACCGACTTGGGAGCCATAGAATTGTGACAGCATATAGTAGGTAATGTTGCATTATAATTATACAATAATGTGCTGACAAGACTATGACATCCAGAGGTTAAGCTACATAAACCAATGTAGTTAGGCTATAGTAATCACATGCTAATGCTGCCACGTCATCAAAATTAACTAAGCCAAATTTCCACTTGATGAAAATCAAAGACAATTTCAAATTCAAAATAAAGTGAAAATAATATTTATTCAAAAAATAAAATAAAAATGTTAGATGTGTTGAAAATATGCACTAACTAAATTTCACGAAAAAACCAACATAATGTAGAATCCACCAATTGCCCTAGAAATATTTAAAGTGACCGAGGTAACTATGTACATATTGTAATTTTAAGTAACCGTCACCGGCGCCCACCCACACCGGCGCCGCCTTGCCGCCCCCCATCCTGGCCTCCTCCCCGACCTCGTCGTCCTCGCGCCCCTAGCCACGCCATCGTCGCTCGTGTGGCCACTGGCTGCCCCACGTCACACCGTCATGTCCTGGGTCATCACCGACGTCGCCTGTGCTGGCTGCAACTATGGCTCGACGCCGAGGATCACTAGCACGACGGGGTTGAGGTTATCTTCAACCTCGGTGCCGCCATCCTCTGTCGTTCGATTCGTCGCCGATGTTGTATCCCCGAACTCCACGGGTCCTTCTCGAGCCTTGATGTGAGCTCCATTTCCCCTTGCTTCTTCTCACTACTGGAAAAACCTAATTTGCCAACAGCTTTTGGCTTTGCTGTCAGCATTTTCACGGGGGTGACGGCATAGAGGCTTTACCCTCAGCCGAAAATAATGCTGACAGCATAGGCGCGGCTGACGGCATAGAAACTATATGCCATCCGCTCTATCTAAGCCGTCAGCCGGCTGACGACAAAGGAGCAAAAGACTGACGGCAAAGGGCGGCTAACGGATAGGGAGGTTCCCGGTCCCACGTTCGACCACGGCTTAACGGGAGCCGTCTATGCCGACATCCAGCTGACGGCAAAGCCTAACGGATGTCTTTGCCGACAGCCAGCTGACGGCATAGTCGGGTGGTTATCCCCCCGTGTAGGCCACGACCTAACCCCTCTTCTCTCTCACCTCTCCCACCCTGCTCTCCCGACCCGCCGCCGTCGTCGACCCTACTCGCCCCGCATCGCCCCTACCCGCCGGCGCCGCCCCGCGCCCGCCTCGGCATCGCCCCGCCCCGAGGCATCGGCCCCCGCGCCGCCCCCCCCCCCCCCCGTACACGCCGGTGCCGCCCCGCGCCGCCCCTACTCGCCTCTGCCCCGCTCCCGCCCCTACCCGTCTCTGCCTCGCGCCGCCCCTACTCGCCTCTGCCCCGCGCCAGCCCCGCCCCGCCGCCTCCCCGCACCAACCCCGCCCCGACTCGCCGGTGAGCTCCTCCTCCCCCTTTTTTTTTCTTTTTTTAGTTTATTTTTTCTAAGTTAGGGCCTCTTAGATTTACAGGATCGCAAAAACATAGGAATAGGCAAAATGTAGGAAAACTATCGGAACTAGTGATTTGGCAGTCGTTGCATGGTTAGGAAAATACATGTTTTGTTGGTGTGGAAGTTGTTGCATGCTTAGGAAAATACTTTGTGGGTTGCAACTATTTAAGAATAGAAAAGGGTTGCATGCATAGAAAATATATTTAGTGGGATTGTAGATTAATTATGTGGCTTACATGCATGGTTTGTTGGTGTGGAAGCATTGCATGCTTAGGAAAAATACTTTGTGGGTTGCAACTATTTAAGAATAGAAGATGCATGTGTAAAACTGAGGATTGAAAAACAGAGGAAAAGTACATGAATATGAAACAAATGAAACGTTTGAAATGGAGGCCTTAGTTAGATCCTATGGAATTTGCATTCCTGCGTTTTTCCTATGAAAAATCCTTCAAATCAAAGGAGGTCTTAGTTAGATCTGTTAGTAGTGGATTTTGAGTTAAATTTAGTTAGCAATTACTTAGTGCTAGATTTTTAGTGCTAGATTTTTAGTTAGATTTAGTTAGCAATAGATGTTAGTACATCTAAGTATTAGTTAGCTAGCTGTTAGTATTAGTCAGCTAGCTGTTAGTATTAGTTAGCTAGCTGTTAGCAATAGAAACAAAATAATAAGAAGAAAAGAAATAGAAGAAGAGAAGAGTAACAAAACTTGAATAATAAATTATTATTAATAGATGTTAGTATTAGTTAGCTTAATTACTGTGAGTGCGTATTTGTGTTGATTGAGTGCCTTTAAATGTGCAGTAGCTTCTCCGCGAGGGTTTGGTTTTCGACGACCTCCCCTGCATTCGAAAGTGAGCACATTTGTTAACTCCTCCTCCACCCCCTTTATTTTGCTCTCGTCCGGCCTTCATGTTGATGACACTATCAAGCTAGGTATTTTTAGTATTAAAATGCAAAGGTGTTGCGTAACCAATATGCGTCTCCCGTTCGAAAGGGTTCCTGTCATAAATATGCATGCATTTGCATATTTATAACAATGATTCTTTCGAATTGTCCAACGTTATCCATGGACATCCCGGGTATGTGTAGATTGGGTCGTTTCCCACGCTTTGCTCCGGATCCCATGCAGAGTTTCGACAGCTCCTCCTTGTTGTTCTCCGGGTACACATCCTCTCGGTTAGTTGCCGAGACGTGTATCAGGAGAACAGCGGGGAGGTGCTGCCGAAATTTTGCGTTGGGTCGGGAGCAGAGCATGGGGAAGTGACCCAATCTACACATACTCGGGTGGGATTAGGACCCATCTTTACCTAGTAGCTGGTAGGTGTGCATGCCGTGCATCCCAATGTATTAACCATGATTAACAAATGGCCATAATTAATTTAACATACTTCATGAATTGATAATTTATATTGTTTTATATGTGGATACTATGTAGCTAGCTTGCCAGAATGATTGATCATGAATGGATGTACACCGGTCACCATAGTCACAGAGATATGACCGATGAATGGTTGAGCAAAACCTATGAATTCGTGGAAACGACGCTTTCTAAAGGCCAGCCAAAAACATGGTGCCCCTGCACTAAGTGCAAGAATTATTCGCGACAGACAAAGGATGTAATGGGTAAACACCTGCAGATGCGTGGTTTTACTCCCGGCTATACCTTGTGGACATTTCATGGTGAGTCGGCCCAACGTAACAGAGACGAGGTGTTGCGTCGGTGCACCGATGATTATGGTACAGGGATTGAAGACATGGTGAATGACTTTGATGATGCTCGGAACAAGGACGAAGAGATGGAGGAATCCGCGAAAGCATTCTATGCCATGTTGGAGTCTTCAAAACTTCCTCTTCACGAGCACACTAAGATTTCTCAGCTAGATGCCATCGCACAAGTAATGGCTCTGAAAGCCCAGTTCAACATTGGAAGAGACCTGTTTGACTCAGTGATGACCCTATTTGGGCGCTTTCTACCAGAAGGTCATATTATGCCTTCAAACCTATATGAGTCAGACAAAATCCTTAGTGCACTCAAGATGCCGTATGAGCAGATACATGCTTGTGAGAAGGGATGTGCCTTATTTAGGAAAGAGTATGCGGACGAAACATATTGTCCATTTTGCAAGTCCTCCAGATATGTTGAGGTAGAAAACGGTGAAGGTGAGAAGAAGCAGAGCAAAATCCCCGTGAGTGTCCTACGGTATCTGTCGATCCTACCAAGACTTCAACGACTTCACATGCTCGAAGAAACAACAAAACAGATGACATGGCACAAACATGGAATTAGGAAAGAATTAGATGAACACGGAGTTCCGATGTTGGTACACCCTTCAGATGGTGACGCATGGAAGGCATTTGATAGTATACATAAGGAAAAAGCTAAAGAGCCAAGGAATTGTCGAATCGCCATCAGCCTCGATGGGTTCAATCCTTTTGGTATGACGGCTACCCAATATAGTTGCTGGCCTGTATTTGTAATTCCCCTCAATCTTCCACCATCATCCATTATGCAAAGAAAGCACATATTTCTGACGTTGATAGTTCCAGGGCCAAACTACCCGGGGAAGAATATGATTGTGTACATGCAACCGCTGATGGATGATTTGAAAGAAGCTTGGGTGAATGGGGTCAACACATACGACGCAGCTAAGAACGAGAACTTTCAAATGTATGTTTGGTACCAATACTCGTTGCATGATCTGCCAGTATTTGCACTTTTCGTTGCCTGGTGTGTGCATGGAAGGTTCCCATGCCCACAATGCAAGGCAGCTCTTAAGTTTCATTGGTTGCCGGCGGGTGGGAAGTATTCCTGCTTTGACTTGCATAGACAGTTCTTGCCTATGGACCATCCATTCAGAAAAGACAAGAAGAATTTCATGAAAGGTAAATCTATGGAGCCTAATCCAAACTGTCCAGGGTATTTATTGGGTTATAATGAGGAACACGCCTGGACCCACAAGCCATGCATCTGGGATCTCCCCTACTTCGAAGACCTCTTACTTCCACACAACATTGACATGATGCACACTGAAAAGAATATCGCCGAGGCCCTTCTTGGCACATTTTTCGGCACTGATAAGGGAAAAGAAAATACAAAGGCTAGAGTTGACCAGGAGACTCTGTGTGATAGGCCATCACTAAACATGCGAGAACCAAAAGGAAGAAAAAATTGGTCCAAACCACCTGCCTGGTACAATCTTGAGAAGGGAGCAATAAGGGAAATCCTCTTGTGGGTGCAAAAAAAGTTGTTGTTCCCCGATGGGTATGCTGCGAATCTAGCGAGGGGAGCGAGCATTGAAAAAATGAAAATTTTTGGGCTCAAGAGTCATGATTGGCACATATGGCTTGAGCATATAATGTCGGTGATGTTGCGTGGCTATATCCCCGAGGCTGTATGGCTAGTATTGGCCGAGTTGAGCTATTTCTTCCGTGTTCTTTGTGCTAAAGAGTTGTCGCGTGCCTTGATAGATGACATGGAAGAGTTGGCGCCTGAGTTGCTCTGCAAGTTAGAGAAGATTTTTCCACCGGGCTTCTTTAATCCGCTGCAACACATGATTTTGCATCTCCCAACCGAGGCAAGATTGGGTGGCCCTGTGAAAAATCGTTGGTGCTAGGAAACTGAAATAATGCAGAACACACTTCGAGGAAAATGTAAAAATAAACGTAGAATTGAAGCATCGATGGCCGAGGCGTTCATTACCGAGGAGGTGGCAAACTTCGTAACAGCACACTATGATGCCACTATGCACAACTTGCATAATCCAAAGCCTCGGTACAATCTGGGCGACCCCAAACAATGTGAATCCAATCTCAGCCTTTTCAAAGGGAAGCTCGCACCTTCTGGTGTGGGAAAACCAAAGTTGCTGTGCGTCGAGGAGTGGCGCACACTAACGATGTATATATTCAACAATTTAACTGAAGTTCGGCCATACATCGAGTAGGTGCTCTGTACATTGTTTGGCAAATTTTAACAAGTTTTGTGTCTAACAACTATTATTAATTCACATAGTTGATACGTCGAACAATTCTCGAATGGTGTTGCAATCGAAAAAGAATCCATTCTCGAGTATGAACTTCTTGAAAAGACAGGAGGTTGCTATCCCGGTTTCATCTCTTGGTTCAAAAAAATGGTACCTCCCTGCTATAGGATAATAAGTGATTTCCTTTGTTGCTATTACTCATGAGTAACACGCCAAACTCTATCTTTTCTTAACTTCTAGGCTAATTCAGATGAGCAAGTCGACGATGAATTGAGACAAATAGCTAATGGTTTTGACTTTAAGGTCCGTACATTTCAGAAGTACGACATCAACAGGTATCGCTTTCGTACTGCTAGCAAAAGAGCTTTCAATGCCCGGTCGAAAAACAAACAATTCTAGTGTCTCTGCTATAGGCGAGGGAGGTGTCGAGTATTATGGAAGACTTGAAGAAGTCTACGAACTTCATTATGATGGTGAAAATCCTCCGAATGTTGTTGTGTTCAAATGTCATTGGTTCGATCCTACTAAGACAAGACGGACTCATGAACATCTTGGGATTGTCGAAATTCGACAAGACAGGCAGTTAAGCGGTGCCGATGTCTATATTGTGGCTCAACAGGCCACCCAAGTTTTCTATCTGCCATACTGTCGTCAAAGTGTTAAGAACCTAGAAGGTTGGTATGTCATGTTCGATGTGCCGCCACATCTTAGACCACTTCCCCCAAATGAAGACGATTATGAACCTCAAATTGACCCAATAACAAATGATGGAGAATTCTTCCAAGAATCACGTGGTGTCAGACGTCGTACCCGAAACTGCTCTACGTCCACCCTGAACACGGAGGAACAAGACTCACGTGATGATGAGGAAGAAGTGGAAGTAGAAGAAGTTACCAATGCCGATGAGCTATCAATGCTTGATCGGTTACAAAAAGGCCTTCCACATGATGTCCTTGAACCCGATTACGATATCAGTCATGACGACACGTGTGATACTGATGATGATTTTGCTTCAATTGACCATGGAGAAGAGACAGATGATCCAGACTATTAGTACTTTGTATGCATCAAAACATTGTTGTTTAATTATTCAATTATTAGTTGAATTATTCATGTATTTATTATTGTTCATTTAATTATTGTCCTTGAATTTGTACTAATTATTTAACTATTTATCGTTACACGTGGTGAGACATGGAAGGCGAGGATAAGTTGAGGATAGCACCTGGGCAGCTACGAAGAACTTTGTTGCAGAGCTTTGCCGAGGAGCCCCGTGGGAGAGGCGTAGGAAAGAAGCGAGGCACATGACGTGGTCGTGGGAGAGGGAGGCTGCATGATAGGAGCCAGTCGCCACCACCCTCGGCTACTTCTGTCTCAGCCACTTCACCCTTGCAGACGAGGGTGTCACCAGTGCGGGATCCTCCCGTCCAGGAGGAGACACCGATGCAGGGGGCTGAGGCGGAGGCTGAGGCGTAGGGTGCTGAGGTGGAGGCTGAGGCGGAGGGGGCTGAGGCGGAGGGTGCTGAGGCGGAGGCTGAGGCAGAGGGGGCTGAGACAGATGCTGAGGGGGCTGCCAGCAAGTCGGTCTACCAACGTGGTATGACACGAGTTCCAGACCGATTGGAGTTGCAGCACAGGGCGTTCATTAAGCCAGATGGCGAGAAGTAAGTTGATATATATTGTGTACCTTATATCATTATATTTCACCAAGTAGCTAATGTCTTTGCCTTATCATTATGTAGGGGGTGGGATTACCCGCAGAATACCCGGAATCCAAACTGCCTCCTTGGTGCTTTACTTAGGGAGCACTTCCCCGGGATAGTGCAGTTGCCCGGTGAGGGTATGGTTCCCGAGCCAGGACTCAAGTGGGAGCACTACCAAGCCGCTCTGCTCCCGGAAAACACACATGTCAATGGTGTTGTTCGCGTGAGCGTGGCCGACAAGGTGTTGGCTGATTTTTGGGTAACTATTATTTTACCCAATAAAAAGTATACAATGTTATATATTGTTATTTCCTTCCAAATCATTTCACTATCATCTGTGCATCTATTTGGCATAATTGCAGAGTTACTTTAGGGTCGAGGAGGGGACGGAGGAGGCGGCCAAGAAGAACCTGGTGAAAGAGTGCAAGAGTTTATTGAATAACACGAGGCACGAGCTGCGTGTTCAGGCTGTTCGAGATTGGTACGCCAAGCAAGGGGAGCCGAAGACAAAGACTGGATGTCGAAAGATTTTCCTTGATAAGACTGAGTACATGGAGGTATGTACATTCCAAAGATCAATTCTTAGGGCTAGTTAGGTATATTTAGTTATAATACTTAGTTTCATTCTTCATTAACTTACATTCATAGGTGCCCCCGAGATGGTTGGCCAATAAGATGGATTGTTGGGAGATGATAGTCGACAAGTGGTGCACAGAGGCTTGGTTGAGCACCCACACTATGGCCAAGGACCGTCGTGCCCAATTGGTTTGTCTGCCACACCACCAAGGCATTGCCAACATCAAGCAATACGCCAAAAAAATGGGTATGTGTGCCTTGTTTTGTTTCATCAATAATTCGTTCGTTCATGATTTTTGTTGTCCTAATTCTTTGTCTTTTCGTGTAGACCAAACACAATAACCAGCCCGAGCCTGAGGGATACGCCGCGTTTAGCATGGCCCATAAGGGCTCCTACAAGACGGCGAAGGCATATTCTGAGGGGGACGGGCCGTCGGCGTAAACAAGCCTGTCCGCCTACAACAAGATGACGTCTTATTCTGAGGTGGTCAAACAGCTGCGCGGCCTGAGTTTGACCCGAGCCAGAATCCTATCGATCCAGTGGCGTTAATGATCTCTGGTGGCGGTAAGAGTCATGGCACGCTGGCCATGTGTGATGGCTTCGTCCCTATCACTCAGACTCTATCTCAGATCAAGTCGAGGCAAACGAGCTCCGCTCCTGTAATACGGCAACGCGCGAGGCCAGTTGATCTTGCCATCGAGGTTAGTTTTCTTCATTATTTCTTTCGTTCTTTTGTCCCTGGATGGATGATGGAAATTCCTTTTGAGGAGTGGTTGCAGGCCGCACTTATGAAGGAGAGGGAGGCCACCAGGCTCTTGTTGGAGGAGAGGGACCGGAGTACGCAGAGGTTGCTTGAGGAGGAGAGGGCACGCAATAATGCCCATGCGAAGGCCATGCACGACTTCGTTGCGGTAAGTCAGTTGTGTGAGAAGCAAGGCTATGTGTGAGACGCAACAAGGCTATTTCTTTGACTCCTCGAAAACTAATTTGCAGGCTATGTGTGAGAAGCAAGGTTTGCCGCCCCCTCCGCCGATGCCTTCTCCGGTGGGAACGGTGAGTTCCCTTTCAATGACCAACCTTGCACGGTCTTATGCCATTGTCTGTCGCCGTGCTAACCACATATTTTAACTCTTGCCTTGTTGCAGCATCATTCCAGAGTTGAATCCCAAGATCCCTTTACTTCTCCTGGTGAGAGCCCTAGCAACCCAGCGACCAACGGAGATGGAGCTTCTCCTCCGTTTCTTGGCATTCGGTAAGTTATTCCTCTCCTTCTTATTCTTCTTATTGTTTAGATCAACTTAGTAAATTCTAGTTGATATTAGAGCTCAAAAATGACATAATTAGTGTAGAAAGTTTTAAAAGAAACCAGAAGAGAAGAACAAACAAGAGGTGAAGAAATAAGAGAAGAAGAAAGAGGAGAAAAAGATAACTTCTCTTCTTTCTTTTTCTCTATCTTCTTCTTCTTCTTCCACTTCTTCCACTTCTTCTTCTTGTTCTTCTTCTTCTTCTTCTTCTTCCACTTCTTCTTCTAATTTCTTAGCTTAATTTAGATAACTTATTTCTTATTGTATTCTTCTTCTAACTTCTTTCTCATTATGCAGATTTTGATAAAGCAGCATGGCATATGGATGGATGCTCGAGGGACTTTGTAATGCACTTGTGTAGTCTTAGGTGAACTTTGTAATGCAATTGTATTTGTGGATGCACTTGTGATGCTTTGTAATACTTTGTGATCTTGTTTGCACTTTAATTACATATATTCGTGTTGTTTGTACTTGTGTTGTGCTGTTTGCACTTTGTGATGCACTTGTGGTGCTGTTTAGGGGCTGGGCAAATATATATATGTTGTTGTTTGTATCTATGTTTTACAAATGCAGGGAATTAACAGAAAACATATATGAAAAAAAGAAGAGAGGGTCTTTGCCTACAGCTTACTGACGGCAACGGCTTTGCCATCGGTGGACTAACGGCAAAGAAGACACGTGGCGGCAGCCTGTGTATCCTGACAACGCAGGGAATACGAAATTTTCCCAGATTTTCCGCTTTGCCGTCAGCTGTGCTCCAGCTGTCGGCAAAGAGGCGACCAAGGGGACCCAGGGGTTTCGGCTTTGCCGTGAGCTTTGCTACGGCTGTGGGCAAAGAGGGGACCCAGGGGTTTCGGCTTTGCCGTCAGCTTTGCTACGGTTGTGGGCAAAGCCTGCCGTTAACCTTCTAACGGAGCTCGGCCTGCGCCGTTGCCGCCACTGCTCTTTGCCGTCAGCCCGTGCCACAAAGCTGATGGCAAAGTCTTTGCCGTCGGTCGACCTTCAGCTGACGGCAAAGAAGGTGATTGCCGATAAAATCTTGGCCGCTACCTTTGCCGACAGCACACTGACGGCAAAGCCTTTGCGATCAGTTAAACTGTCCTTTGCCGTCAGCTCTGGCGGTTGGCAAACCAGCAGATTCCAGTAGTGTCTTAAGCTCGAGCCCGAGCTCTAAACTGCCCCTGTCGCCACAATTAGCTCCTATCCCCACAGCTGGCCGCGCCCCTTCCTACACTCGCCTGCGCATGGTCGCGCCCCTGCACATGCCCTGGCCACCGCCGAAATCCCTCCCCTCCGACCACCACAAGGCTGCCTCCGTGTTGCCGCTGCTAGGAGCCGCCATCGTCGTCGGCCGTCGGTTGCCCCACCGGCCTACACGGCCTCGTGGCCACGATCGTTGGTGCCCCGCCATGTGAGCCCACCCAATCCCCCATGTTTAGTGGGTTAACCCCCCCCACACACACTAAACACTATCCCTACTAATGCAGTAACCCCCTTACTCAATGAGAGAGGGGGCACACCGCCGTGTTTAAAAAAATATAAAAATAAAATAAAATAAAAAACAATTAAGAATTAAATAAATAATACTAATAATTAGTTAATTAGGTGAATTAATTATTTACATATTATCTTAATTAGTTAACACAAAACTTAATTAGATCACACAATGGCACATGGGCCCAACGTGTCAGTTTGGTTGGTCAACAGGTCAAGTTGATTGGTGGCATCACTCTAACATGATGTTGATGGAATTAATGAATTTAATTAAATATGTTTAATTTCTAAATAATTAATACAACTTTAAAAATTAATATAAAATAATCGGTAATCTGGATGAAAATAATTTGTAGATGAAAGTTGATCACAAAAACGAGAGGAACCCGGATACGTTGCCCGAATGTGTGTCACGTGTCCCTAACATAGCGAACATGGAACTTTTCCATCCATTTGCGCCTGTCCGGTAGTAGCCAGAGACCTGAAAAACATCGTCGGATATTATTCCGCTCCTTGTGCGATGTATAATACCGCGTTAGTGCATGCCTAGCCATGCATATTGCCATGCAAAGCATCGTGTTGCATATGTGCTTTATATTTATTGTGTCTTCCCCCTCTTCTTACGGGTAGACCCGAGACTGACATAGACAAGAAAACCCCCTTTGCCGCAGATAAACAAGGCAAGAAAACCCCCTTGATCGATCTTATGTCGCCTATTCTTTCTCCCTCATGCTTGCATTAGATTTTGCTACTCTTGTAGATAGCTCTTATTATGATGCATAACATGTTTTTGATCAACTTCTACTTTACACCACCACACTTTAAACTGCTTAGTATAGGTGGAGCAGTGACACCCTTTTACCCCCCTTAGTCTAGTTGCCCCTGCTTTTTCATCAAGTCTCGATCATCTCATCAACAAGCCAAGACCCGTGACACCACTCCCATGCCCTTAGATGTATGACTCTGCAGAGTTGGTGGTGGTTTTGTCATGGCAGATGTCCTCGTGAAAGGACTTAGTGATGGAGCCATCGCACCTTGGTGGCGACTCAAAGGGGCTGAGCGGAAGCGAGACTCAGATTTACCTAGGTTCGGCCCCTCCTGTGGAGGTAAAAGCCTACGTCCTGCTTTGTGTATATTGATGGTGGATTCGATTACAAGTAGGGCGTAACTCGAATGACCTAGCTCTCGATGGTTTCTAACTTGATCTATCTACCCTAGAGACTCGCCTTTTATATACAGGTCGAGGCTCTTGGGATTAAAAAGTCCTGGCCACATTACGAATCATGGCCTTCCATGTCTCCAAGTCGCCGTGTTTGCCAAGCCAGGAAACCTCCTTGGCGACTGATCTTCTTCATGAATCCCGAACCGCCATCTGGCTCATGGGCCCTGGCAGCCTTCTGACGAAGATCTCTCTACATGCCTCAGGCCTGGGCCAAGGCCTACACTTACCATGCATGTATGAGTCGCCGCTTTCCTAACCCGGCCCAATAGGGCGGGTCATACCGCTGGTAATATCCCCAACATTAGGCCCCAGTTTGACTTGAATTTATTCACGCCAACAAAACTTTATTCTTATTGTCAGTGAGTCATATTACCTCCATCTTTTCTTTAACGAGTGACAAGCCACCAGCTTCCTTAGTTTGCTTGTGTCGCCAAGTCATTTGTTGGTGACATCACCTTCTCCACTATTCTCGGTATTCTGGTGACATCACTTTCCAACGGATCTTTTTCGTCTTTATCCTGTCATCGTGAAAATCTAGGCATCATCATTTTCGATTTTCGATTTGTCGCCTCGATTCCCGCGCATGCCGTTTCATCCTTGCCCTAGGCCTTTAAATAGCCGAAGGGGGATGGGAGGGTATCGCCACCTACCCCCATTACAACCCTTCGGCCACATGGTCTTCCTCAAGCTCGCATCTCGACCACCTCGCCATCGTCGAAGCTTCATCGCAGGTCGTGGCTCAGCTATTTCCCACGCGAATTGGGAGTGCGGTCGCCGTCGCGGAACCTCTGCAACCTTCTGCCGACATCTCTTTCCCTCTTTAGGTAAGTTTTCCTCCTCCATTAGGAATAGATCTCGAACCCCTTTGCTTGTTAGGGCAAAGCTGGAACTCCATGAACGCCATATCCCCTTACCTTTTAATCTGTCTGGATACGGCATTGTAGATCCGTACATGTAGTAATAGTCAGGGTAGTTCCATCATGTTCCCCAGCATGTGATGTTCGTCCTCGGTTTCTCACAGATCCACACACTGTTTTTCATAGTGTTCTTGTGTTCTTAGCGCCTGATCCTTTAGCCAACATTATTTTCTCAATCGGAACTACCCGTAGATCCTAAGTTATCTCTTGGTGTTGGAAACATGTTTGTCCCTAATTGAAAATATTCTTAAGGAAACCTCTTAGAGCCACAACCCACCTCCTTTTGCTACGGTGAGTTACAACATCCTTGTAGATACGTTCCCGATCATTTAGCTGGCGAGTTACCATTCCGTAGATCCTGACAACCCGCCCATCTCTTTCTTTTTGTAGTTATGGGTACCATCTCGAAATGTAATTGGCTGCCAACAGAGGTCAATGATGCTTATCTTGATAAATTTGTGAAAACGTGTAACCTTGCTCTCAAGGAGATCATTGGGTGGCGGACCGCCTTCGGGGAAACAATCCCTCAACCCGCCGAAGGGGAAGTAGTCGTCTTTGCTGATCACCTAGAGCGAGGCTTCAAGCCGCCCGGCTCGAAATTTTTTAGAGACGCCTTGCACTTCTTCAACCTTCATCCCCAAGACTTGGGGCCAAATTCCCTCAACAACCTTTGTCAGTTCCAAGTATTCTGTGAGGCTTATCTGCAAATAGAGCCCACTTTATTGTTGTTCCGGAAGTTTTTCTATCTGAACTGCCACACGGAGTTTACCAACGGTCCTAGCTTAGAGCTAGGTGGAGTCAATATTCAGTGGTGTCGTGAATGCGGGTTTCCGGCTGTTACATTGCCTAGTCATCCCAAAGGCTGGGCGAAGACTTGGTTCTACTGCCGCGACACCTCTCCATCCAATGAGAACCCTTTGTCAGCCTTAAGAGAAGATCGCCTACCTATGGACTTCAAGATGCTGGAAAACATAACTGAAGAAGAGGAAGCCACATTTGTCCCTATCTTTGCAAAGCTGAAGGCCCTTACCACCAATGGTCTTACCGGGATTGATCTGATCCGCTGCTGGGTAGAATGGAGAATTATGCCCTTAAGCCGTCGAGATGGTTTTATGTGTGAATATAATGGCGACTTGGACCACCCCCAATGCTTTTACAATGTGAGGCTTTTGGAAAAAGACATTGTTGATATCATAAAGACGCTATGTGGCGAGCCTATTGAAAATTGCTCCAAAATTGGGCTTAAACCCTTTTGCATCAACAACCCGGCTCCAGAGGTAAACAAACCGGGCGCTCTTTTAACCTTTCACTATAATCATTCATGTTTCTGGTCTTGAGCCTTTCATCATGTTTAATCAGAGGGATTTGGCGTTTTGGACCCGAAGACCCAAGACAACTGACAAGAAAACAACCAAACCCACCTCCAAGACAAAGAAGAAGGGCAAGGGCAAAGCTGCAGCAAAAGAGTCATCCGTCATTGGTGAGTCTCGGGTCGCCGAAGAACAATCAGAGGTAAAATTTCTCTTGTCTTTATTGCTTCATTCTGACTTGCACTTATGCTTTACCACCTTTGTTTATAGGATGATGATTTTGAGAGCCAAGATGAAGATGTCGAGGTAATTTCCATTTCTTCCGACTCAACATCTTCTCTCCCCAAGCCGGCGAGGCGAATCTGTAGGAAAGTTCCCATGTCTCACCCGGATGCTCATCTGGACCCCAATTTCCTTTTGAAGAAGGCAGGTTATACACGTAAACATCACACTCGAAGCCATTCTGGAGACCTAGTGTCCGGCTTGCCCGAGAGAACAACTAGTCGCAAATGGCAAAGCGAAGTATGTTTCTGCGAGCATCTTTTCCTTCTTGTGTAAGATATGCTTCACAATTTACCCAATCTTTGAATCCTTGTCCATCAGGTTTCACCTCCTTCATCTGGCAATTCAGTAATGTCGACTCTCCCCCCAATGATTCGTCTCCAGGGTTAAGTTTCTTTTCTAAATTGTTATTTGAAATGTCAATGTATTTGTTCCAATATTAGTGCCGTTGTTTCTCAGAGCGCAAGCAAAGAAAAGGAAAAATGGTGACTCATCTTCGACTCCCAAAGCGGATGAAACGCGTGGTATGGGTACCTCCATCCCAAAGGCTCTAGAAGAACCACCTGAAATGCCTGACAATATTTTTCATGATGTTCCTGATATTCGGGTCAACCCTTCAAGCCCTCAAAAGGAGGTGACTGAAAACACCAACCCGCCCAGTCCTTCTAAGGCGCCTGAAGATCCAGAGCAGTCATCGTTACTGGTACTGGTTATTCTAAACCTGCAACCGCGGTGTTAACTAAACACATGGCAAAATATGCCCAAATATTTGCAGAGAAGGATATCACCAAGCTGAAGCTTCCTCATTATGAAAAATTGGATTTTGAGGAACTGTATTCTGGTTTTGTGAGCCGCCTAGAGACAAGCCGCGAGATGGAGAAAATCCTGGCCAACCTGATGCGAATCAAACATGAGGTATGACATCTTTATCACTGTTAATATATCCTCCCATTATCCCTCCAAAGGACGGGTCATCCATGACGAATCGTGCATTTGTATCATTCTTCAATGTGTAGCCCCCAAGGGCCGGGTCATCTTTGTAAATATGAGCCGGGTCTTGAACTTATAGTTGCAAAAAAGAGCTTCAACCTGTAACCCCCAAGGGCTGGGTCATCTTTTGAAAGATGAGCCGGGTCTTGAACCTGCAATTGAACAAAAAAATTCTTCAACCTGTAGCCCCAAGGGCCGGGTCATCTTTTGAAAGATGAGTCGGGTATTGTGTGAAGATATGACCTTAGAAGAATTGAGTCATACATGAGCCCCCAAGTGTCAGAGATGTTGCTTGCAATGGTCCCGAAACTTACTTCCCCAATATTTGTTGCACGAATCCTTGACTCGGGCCGACTCAACCGTGGCCGGATTAAAGGAAAGCTTAGCTGAGCAGCAGGATGCTCGGGCTAAGTTTGAAGAACATTTTTGTCTTGCCCTTATTGACATGGAAAAAATGAAAGCAGAACACAAAAGGTTTGAAGACAAGGCCCATGCTGAGCAAGCCGCCATTTTGAAACGGGCGGAACAAGCCGAAGAGAAGCTGAAAGCCGCTATTCAAGAACTCTCCGGCTTGAAGCGTCATATCTCCAACATGACCCTATCTATATTTGGTAAGGGTCAATTACCTTCTTTTGAGAAGTGTTGCGTAGCATATTGCAACAGCTAATTATCCTGTTTTGCCACTCGTAGGTCCACGAGCCACCACCCTGCAGAATGACTGCATTCTGAAGCTGAAAGCGGTCTATACTTTGACAGAGAAGCTATACACTCGTGGTATGATGACTATGAATGTCGTGATGGGCAACAGGGAACCCGTAAGATCCATCAAGCACATGCTAGGTTGCTTGTCAAAACTGCCGCCCCAGATAGAGAAGTTAAAAAGGTCACCCGCCCGTAAAGGAGCGCTAACCACCCTAAGCCGGTGTTTGGCCTATGCTCCCTAACTTAAGCCGGAAGAGGTGACTCGTGGATTTCCAGAGTTAAAGGATGATGCGTCAGATTTCATCGAGGAGGACTACCACCATTGTGTCAAAGAGTCTCGTTTTGCGGCGACTCAGCTAGCAGCCGGCCTGGACTTAGGCAAATATCAGGCGGCTTATGATGATCACACCAAAAGGATGACTCCTCCCTCGTATGGAATCACTAGCCTTACTCCGTGATGCTGTAAGAATCCTTCTGATTCTGACGTTAATCTATCCACCGTCTTGACTGATGAAGACGAGTTCCTCGCCTTGACCAATTGCAATTGGAAATAGGGCGACTTACAGATCGAAGATGGCGAAAGCTCGAGGCAGGGAAACCCGGAGGCGACTTGAACCAAATTGTCATGAAGTTTATCCTCCAAGAATATTTTGATCCTTTTATGACCGGGATATGATTCCTGGTATGGCCTGCTGCTACTTCTCAAACAAGAGCGCCAGAAATTGACACGTTGATGGAGACTGGCTTGCGTTGGTTTTTCCCTTGAAGAGGAAAGGGTAATGCAGCATACGAGCAATAAGTATTTTCCTCAGTTTGAGAACCAAGGTATCAATCCAGTTGGAGAATCTCGCCAAGTCTAATGTACCTACACAAACACCAAGAGCGTGCACCCAACGCTATAAAGGGGTTGTCAATCCCTTTAAGATTGATTGCAAAGTGATATCTGAAGGCGGAAAGTGCAACGAAGTAAAAGAGTAAGGCTGAAAATATGGTGTGGAGTAGACCAGGGGGCCATAGTGTTCACTAGAGGCTTCTCTCAAAATAGAAAATATTACGGTGGGTGAACAAATTACTGTCGAGCAATTGATAGAACCGCGCAAAGTCATGACGATATCTAAGGCAATGATCATACATATAGGCATCACGTACGAGACAAGTAGACCGATACTTTCTGCATCTACTACTACTACTCCACACATCGACCGCTATCCAACATGCATCTAATGTATTGAGTTCATGACGAACACAGTAACGCCTTAAGCAAGATGACATGATGTAGAGGGATAATCTCAAACCAATGATGCAAACCCCATCTTTTTACCCTTGATGGCAACAACATGATGCGTGCCTTGCTACCCCTTCTATCACTGGGTGAGGTCACCGCACGGAATGAACCCAAAATGAAGCACTTCTCCCATTGCAAGAATCATAGATCAACCTGGCCAAACAAAACCCACAATTCGAATAGAATTACAAGGATATGAAATCATGCATAAGAGAGATCAGAAGAAACTCAAATAAGATTCATAGATAATCTAATTATAAATCCACAATTCATCGGATCTCGACAAACACACTGCAAAATAAGATTACATCGGATAGATCTCCATGAAGATCATGGAGAACTTTGTATTGAAGATCCAAGAGAGAGAGGAAGCCATCTAGCTACTAGCTATGGACCCGTAGGTCTATGGTGAACTACTCACGCATCATCGGAGAGGTCATGGTGTTGATGAAGAAACCCTTCGTGTCCGAATCCCCCCTCCGGCAGGGCACCAGAATGTGCCCCAGATGGGATCTTGTGGAGACAGAAGGTTGCAACGGCCGAAAAGTAATTTCGATGATCTCCTGATTTTTTTTCTGGGATTTTAGGGAATATATAATCGAAAGACCTAGGGCAGAGGTGGCCCAGGGACCCCACAAGCCTAGGATGCGTGGGGCCCCCTGGCCGCGGCTAGGGGGCTTGTGGGGTCCATGGTGGCCCGTGCCCTGGTTCTCAGGCTCCCCGATCTTCTTTTGTTTCGGAAAAAAATCTTTTTGGAAGTTTCGTTTCGTTTGGACTCCATTTAAAATCCTCCTCTGAAAAGGGTCAAAAACACGGAAAAACAGGAACCGACACTTGGCACTGAGTCAATAAGTTAGTCCCAAAAAAGATATAAAAGGCATTCAAAACATCCAAAGTTTGACAAGATAATAGCATGAAACCATCAAAAATTATAGATACGTTGGAGACGTATCACCTAATGAGCCATGTAATAGTCTAGGATTCGGGAAAACAGTATGATAACCCTACCTTGTGATGGTGTTTGGAAGTGTCAGCCTTCATTAATATGAATCGCTTTTCCCAAAGCTTTGTCATGTTTTGACAAAAAAGGTCTTTGCCCCGTTTATCAGAGAAAAAACAATAGGCCGACTCAGTGAGTCACGGCGGGTTATAATTTTTTATGAAACCTTTGGGCGGTGCCACAAAGATAGTCACAAAGTTCGTCGGTTCGATGAGTTACGAGAGGATAGAACGAGTTTGCAGAACTCTAGTGCTACCCCAAGAAGGCTTTTGCAATAGCCCGAGTTGTTTAGACCGGCTGATCAGGCGCGAGTCAAGCTTCAATGATGCAGGTTCACTGAACCCATGGTTTGTCTATTTTCCATGTGCCGACTCTCACTAGTACCTTTCATGTTTTAACTAAGGCAAGTTCATGGTCCAAAAAGTGGATTCACTCGCCAAGAGTACATGGGACCATAGGGAGAGTCGCCAAACACACAATCCAGTATAACCATTGTAATGCGTTAATTTTTCGCTAGCCAAGAGGGTATTCAGGGCTGAACTCAGTGAGTGGAAGCCCCCAAGTGACCTATGATTAGGGAAAAGACAGACATAGGATTGCAGAAGCGTATGCGCTTTTATGGCAAACAACTTGGAGCTAGTAGCCCCCAAGTAAGCCGGCTTAATTCTCAAAACCATATAGGGTACCCATGTTTGAACCGTGCAGCGTGGCAACTTTGGTCCTCTTTGGCGTATCAACATCGAGTTTTGAAATAAGCGCAATGTGGAGACTTATGCTCTTTGATGCTGATAGCGTCCATGTTTGGACGACTTATGGAACAATAAAGACTCATGCTTTCAAGAAGCTGAAGTGGAAAAATACTCCGAAGTTCGTGGGCGCCGGCTTTATTGCTTTATATATAAAAGAAGAGATTACAAAGTCGATGTTGTAGACAGAGATAAGGAGCCAGTGGCTCTAAGTATAGAATGGCCGCAAGTGGGCGATGTTCCATGGGCGTTTTGTCTCAACCTCTGTTGTTGGCCTATCTGGGCGAAGATCCACCAGGTAGTATGAACCGTTGTGGAGATTTTTGCTGACGACAAAAGGTCCTTCCCATGGAGGAGATAACTTATGCATACCAGCATGATCCTGAATCAACCAGAGCACTAGGTCGCCCTCTGGAAAAGCTCGACTCTTGACTCGGCCACTGTGATAGCGTCGCAAGTCCTGTTGATAAATCGTCGATCGTGACGCGGCCAAATCATGCTCTTACTCCAGGGCGTCCAACGAATCTTGACGTGCTAGCTCGTTGTTTTGTTCCGCATAAGCGGCGACTCGTGGTGAGTCGTGTCTAATGTCACTTGGTAATATCGCCTCTGCTCCATAGACCAGGAAAAAGGGTGTGTAACTGGTAGACCGATTAGTGGTGGTTCTGATGCTCCACAAAACTGAAGGTACTTCTTCAACCCAGCATCCCGGAGTACGTTCCATAGGTACCATAAGTCGGGCTTGATTCCTCGCAATATTTCTTGATTCACTCTTTCTGCCCGTCCATTAGACTGAGGGTGGGCAAGTGCAGAAACATCAAGCCGGATGTGCTCCTTTGCACAGAACTCTTGCATGGCGTCTTTGGATAAATTAGTACCAGTATCAGTAATGATACTATGAGGATACCTCAAGTGAAAAATCAACTTCTAGAGGAACTTGACAGCCGTGTCTGCATCACAGCTGTTAATCGGCTCTGCTTCAACCCACTTGGTAAACTTGCCAACTGTCACCAATAAGTGAGTCTTTTTGCTGGACGACACCTTGAAGGGGCCAACCATGTCCAGCCCCCAGACCGCAAAAGGCCATGTAATTGGAATCATCCGTAATTCCTGAGCCGGCACATGCATGTGGCGTCCAAATTTTTGACAACCATCACATTTGCGTACTATATCCTCAACATCTGCATGAGCTGTCAACCAGTAAAACCCATGCCTAAAGGCTTTGGATACCAGAGAGCGTGACCCGGCGTGATGACCGCAGTCGCTTGCATGTATCTCGTTGAGAATCGCACAACCTTCCTTAGAAGAAACACACCTTTGAAAAATTCCATAAGTAGTTCGCTTGTGTAATTCGCCTTTATGTATGATCATGGACTTGCATCGGCGAACGATTTGGCGGGCCAACAACTCGTCAGTAGGTAACTCGCCTCGTGCCAGATACGCCATGTAGGGGATTGCCCAATCCGGGGTAGCACGGAGAGCCGCCACAAGTTGAGACTCAGGGTCAGGAATTGCTAAGTCTTCTTATGAAGGCAATTTTACTGATGGGTTGTGCAATACATCCAAAAAGACATTAGGGGGAACCAGCTTACGCTGTGAGCCGAGTCGTGAAAGAGCATCAACCACCTCATTGAGCCGACGATCAATGTGATCAACTTGATAGCCATGAAACTAACCCGCCACATCCAACATTGCACGCCTATAAGCCGCCATGAGAGGATCTCTGGAATCCCATGTGCCAGAAACTTGCTACGCCACTAGATCTGTGTCGCCCAAACATCTGACTCGACCGAGGTTCATCTCTTTAGCGATTCTCAACCCATGGAGCAGGGCCTTGTATTCCGCCGTATTGTTGGTACACGGGAACATGAGTCAGAGGACATAGCAAAACTTGTCACCCTGATGCAAAGTTAAAACCACGCCAGCCCCCGATCCTTCCAGCTGTCTAGACCCGTCAAAATGGATAGTCCAATACGAGTAATCACGTCTGTCTTCCAGAATTTGCAACTCAGTCCAATCGTTGATGAAATCCACCCATGCTTGAGACTTAATAGCTGTGCGAGGGGTATATTTCACATGGTGGGGTCCAAGCTCAATGGCCCACTTAGCGATCCGCCCAGTCGCCTCTCAATTCTGTATGATATCACCAACTGGGGCAGAACTGACCATCGTGATAGAATGCTCTTGAAAGTAATGTTTCAACTTCCGACTCGCCATGAATACCCCAAAGACTAGCTTCTGCCAATGTGGGTAGCGCTGTTTGGAGAGGGTTAGGACTTCGCTGATAAAGTAGACCAGTCTTTGAACCCGGTATTCCTTCCCTTCGTCTTTACGCTCGACGACAACTGCAACACTTACCGCTTTGGAATTGGCAGCAATGTACAGGAGCATCGGCTTTTTGTCACTCGGAGCAGCTAAGACGGGCGGCTCAGCCATTTGTTTCTTCAAGGCTTTGAAAGCTTCGTTGGCTTCATCCTTCCAGACAAAGCGATAAGTTTTCTTGAGCAATTAATAAAGAGGGATGGATTTCTCCCCAAGGCAACTTATGACCCGACTTAGAGCCGCAATACGACCCGCCATGCGCTGAACTTGATTGACATTGGCCGGCTTGCCTAGCGAAGTGATTGCTTCAATTTTATCCGGGTTAGCTTCGATGCCTCGTTCTGACACCAAGAAGGCCAATAACTTTCCAGCGGGAACACCCAAAAACAAACTTGGTAGGGTTAAGCCTCAACTGGTACACGAGCAAGTTGTCGAAAGTCTCCTTGAGGTCCTCCAAAAGTGACTCTTTCTTCTGGGGTCTGACCACTATATCGTCAACGTAGGCGTGAACATTGCGCCTGATCTGACTGCGTAGGCAATTCTGGATGCAGCGTTGACAAGTCTCCCACGTGCTCTTGAGCTCGAACAGCATGGACACATAACAGAAAGCTCCAAAGGGAGTTATAAATGACGGTTTCTCCTGATCCGCCAAAGCCATCTTGATCTGGTGGTACCCCGAGTAAGCATCCAGAAAACACAGTCACTCGCAACCCGCTGTAGATTCAATGATTTATCAATGCGAGGGAGGGCAAAAGGGTCCTTTGGGCATGCCCTGTTGAGGTCGGTGTAGTCGATGCACATGCGGAAGGTGTCGTTCCTCTTGAGTACCAAGACCGGGTTAGCCAACCACTCACGATGAAAAACTTCAATAATGAATCCAGCGGCCAAAAGTCGGGCGACTTCCTCCCCAATTGCGTTGCGTTGTTCTTCATTAAACTGGCGAAGATACTACCGAACCGGCTTTATTTTAGGGTCAATTTTAAGGTGGTGCTCAGCGAATTCTCTCGGTACACCTAGCATGTCTGAAGGCTTCCATGCGAAGATGTACCGATTCTCACAGATGAATTCGATTAGCGCGCTTTCCTATTTGGGATCCAGACCCGTCCCAATGGTGAACTGCTTGGGTGAGTCGCCGGGCGTTAAATCTATCACCTTCATGCCGTTCATCGGCTTAAACTTGAGGGGTGGCTCTGAATCGATTGTGGGTCTCTTGAGTGGTGTCATATCTGCCGGGTCAACATTGGCTTGGTGAAACTTGAGTTCCTCAGTCGTGCAAGCCGACTCAGCATAAGCCGTGTCTCCTTCCTCACATTCTTGAGCTATTTTCCTGTCCCCGTTGATCGTGATAGTTCCCTTAGGGCCCGACATTGTGAGTTTGAGGTAGACATAGCATGGGCGGGCCATGAAACGAGCGTAAGCCGACCTTCCGAACAGTGCATGGTAAGGGCTCTTGATCTTGACCACCTCAAACATGAGGGGTTCGATCTTGTAATTGGACTCCGTGCCAAAAGCTACTTTAAGTTTGATCCATCCAATAGGGTATGCCGACTTACCCGGAACAATGTCGTGAAAGAGCATGGAAGATGGCATCAAATCGCCCTCTCAGAAATTCATCCGCCGAAAGGTGTCAAAATATAAGATGTTAATGTTGCTGCCGCCATCCATAATGACCTCGGAGAGGGTGTAGCCCCCGACCTGGGGGCCACAACCAGAGCCAAATCGTCGGGGTTATCAACCCGGGGCGGGTGATCCTCCCTACTCCATACAATGGGCTGCTCAAACCAATTGAGGTACCTGGGAAGCGTCGGCTCAACCACACTAAAAGCTATGTGCTTCACCTTTCGGTCCCTTTTGCAAGTGCTGGTGGTGAACACATGATATTGTTCGATGTTCAACTGCTTAGGATTGTTCTGGAAGCCGCCATTGTCATCCTGCCGCTGGTGGTCGCCTTGCGGGGGTGGTTGCTGAAACACGCCCTGTGTATTGTACCGCTGATTGTTTTGAACCTGGTACTGCCCGGCATTAGACTACGACCCGCCCTGGGGGGCCGGGTTGGGAAATCCACCAAAGGGGTTTCAGTGTGATCCGGGCATGCCAAATTGTTCCTGATGTCCGCCCTGGTTACCTCCTTGACCATTCTTGAGTGCCTTAGTGCGGAATTCCTGCATCACATAGCAATCCTCCCAAGAGTGGGTGGACGGACCTTCCGTGGTGGCGTGTTGTGGGAAAGGGCCCTTGAGCATCTCATGATAATTGCATGGTTTCTTCCTGCTAAAGCCCCTTTTCTTCTGATGCTCGTTCCAATTGCGAGAGTTAGTGTTAGCGACGAAGTCTGTGATGCCTTCCTACTGCCTCCTTTTACCTTGTACCGCGGGGTTGTGGTGTTGGAATTGTGCCCTAGAGGCAATAATAAATGAATAGTTATTATTATAATTCCTGTATCAAGATGATAGTTTATTATCCATGCTATAATTGTATTGAATGAAGACTCATTTACATGTGTGGATACATAGACAAAACACTGTCCCTAGCATGCCTCTAGTTGGCTAGCCAGTTGATCGATGATAGTCAGTGTCTTCTGATTATGAACAAGGTGTTGTTGCTTGATAACTGGATCACGTCATTGGGAGAATCACGTGATGGACTAGACCCAAACTAATAGACGTAGCATGTTGATCGTGTCATTTTGTTGCTACTGTTTTCTGCGTGTCAAGTATTTATTCCTATGACCATGAGATCATATAACTCACTGACACCGGAGGAATGCTTTTTGTGTATCAAACGTCACAACGTAACTGGGTGACTATAAAGATGCTCTACAGGTATCTCCGAAGGTGTTAGTTGAGTTAGTATGGATCAAGACTGGGATTTGTCACTTCGTATGACGGAGAGGTATCTCGGGGCCCACTCGGTAATACAACATCACACATAAGCCTTGCAAGCAATGTAACTTAGTGTAAGTTGCGGGATCTTGTATTACGGAACGAGTAAAGAGACTTGTCGGTAAACGAGATTGAAATAGGTATGCGGATACTGACGATCGAATCTCGGGCAAGTAACATACCGAAGGACAAAGGGAGTGACATACGGGATTAAACGAATCCTTGGCACTGAGGTTCAAACGATAAGATCTTCGAAGAATATGTAGGATCCAATATGGGCATCCAGGTCCCGCTATTGGATATTGACCGAGGAGTCTCTCGGGTCATGTCTACATAGTTCTCGAACCCGCAGGGTCTGCACACTTAATGTTCGACGTTGTTTTATGCGTATTTGAGTTATATGGTTGGTTACCGAATGTTGTTCGGAGTCCCGGATGAGATCACGGACGTCACGAGGGTTTCCGGAATGGTCCGGAAACGAAGATTGATATATAGGATGACCTCATTTGATTACCGGAAGGTTTTCGGAGTTACCGGGAATGTACCGGGAATGACGAATGGGTTCCGGGAGTTCACCGGGGGGGGGGGCGGCAACCCGCCCCGGGGAAGCCCATAGGCTTTGGGGAGACACACCAGCCCTTAGTGGGCTGGTGGGACAGCCCCAATGGGGCCTATGCTCCAAGAAAAAGAAATCAAAGGAAAAGAAAAAAAAAGAGGGAGGAAGTGGGAAGGGAGGGGGACTCCTCCCACCAAACCAAGTCCAACTCGGTTTGGGGGGGGGGGAGTCCTCCCCCCCTTGGCTCGGCCAACCCCTTGAGGGTCCCTTGGACCCCAAGGCAAGGTCCCCCTCCCTCCTCCTATATATATGGAGCAATTAGGGCTGATTTGAGACAACTTTCTCACGGCTGCCCGACCACATACCTCCATAGTTTTTCCTCTAGATCGCGTTTCTGCGGAGCTCGGGCGGAGCCCTGCTGAGACAAGATCATCACCAACCTCCGGAGCGCCGTCACGCTGCCGGAGAACTCTTCTACCTCTCCGTCTCTCTTGCTGGATCAAGAAGGCCGAGATCATCGTCGAGCTGTACGTGTGCTGAACGCGGAGGTGCCGTCCGTTCGGTACTAGATCGTGGGACTGATCGCGGGATTGTTCGCGGGGCGGATCGAGGGACGTGAGGACGTTCCACTACATCAACCGCTTTTCTAACGCTTCTGCTGTACGATCTACAAGGGTACGTAGATCACTCATCCCCTCTCGTAGATGGACATCACCATGATAGGTCTTCGTGCGCGTAGGACAATTTTTGTTTCCCATGCGACGTTCCCCAACATGTGGTTGCTTCACCCTTGGAACTGGGAGTGGCCCTTTGACGACTCACCTCTCCTGGCGGTGCTAACTTTGTCGTCATCCCCCCCAGGATCTATAGTGTCGTCTGATTCGGTATACCTGGTCAGGGTGTCAATCAATTCGCCCATGTCCTGCACCTTATGTTTGAGTCGCCAAAGCTTCAGCACCAAAGGCTCATAGTGACATTTTTTTCTCAAGGATCAGAACGGCCTGAGCCACCGAGATGCCATCCGATGAATGGATTAATTCTGCGAATCGTCGCGTCCAATGATGGGCCGACTCATCCGGACGCTGAACACAGTGCTGTAGGTCGACGATGGTCATCGGGCGCTTGCAAGTTCCTCTGAAATTTTTGACGAAGCATTCCTTCAACTCAGCCCAGGTGGTGATGGAGTTGGCCGGCAAGTTCTTCAACCACGTGTGTGTCGTTCCTTCGAGCATCATGGTGAAATACTTAGCACAAACCGCCTCACTCACATCGAGCATATCCATCGCAAGCTTGTAACTCTCGATCCATGCACTTGGCTCGAGGTCTGGCGTGTAGTTGGGTACCTTCCGTGGTCCTTTGAAATTTTAGGCATACGCTCGTTGCGAAGGACGGGCGCTAGACAGGGCACCCCGACATGCCTGCCACTTGTTTCGGTCAACGTGGGAGAAGGCAAGGTGTAAGTCGGATAACCCTGACCTACCGCGACCGCTGTTTCCATCAAGCGGGCGGCTCACGCCGCGTCCACAAGATCCCGAGTCATTGTGTCAGGAATCCCAGGCACATTGATCTCCGGCAAACGCCATTGCTCGCTGCTCACTGCGGGCGGGTCATCATGGCGGTTTCTGATGTGACTCGCCTGGGGTGTGGAGTGTAGCCGCTCGCGGCTATATGAATATTGTGCCTGTTGTACTACCGCCGTTGTCAGCATCTCGATGGCGTTTCTCGCCTCCACTTCGGTTGGGGAGTTTCCGTGAATGGGGAGATATTCAAGGTGGCGTGTTGCTGCTAGCATGTTGTCAACGGGGTTCGAGAAGTGACCCCGCGGTGTCTGGAAACAAGGTGCATGAGCCTCCATCGGCTGAGGCGGCTGTGGGTTAAGCGGTGGCTGAGCCGGATCACCTCCTGGGGCGATCTTCCATGGCCGATTGGGCTCCATCCCAGGGGTATGTGGACTGTCGAAGAGCTGAGTTGGGTTTAAATCAGCTGGCAGGCGGCCGCGATGTCTCGTCTGGTGGATCGCATCGGAAGCACGCTACTGGCGCTCAAGCCGCCAGGCTTCAGTATTTAGCCACTCTATCTCCGCGGCGATCTGGGCCTGCTAGGTTGCCGTCCTGGCCGCTTCTGCTTCTATGTCCCGCTGGATCTTGGCCATCTCCTCCCTCAGTTTCGTCAGTTCGGCGTTGACCGTTTCCTGGTTCTCTGCCGTCAAAGTGATCGCCATGAGTTTGGCCGTTGATACGTCTCAAACATATCTATAATTTTTGATGGTTTCACGCTGTTATCTTGTCAGCATTGGATGTTTTGTTTACCTTTTATATCTTTTTTGGGACTAACTTATTAACTCAGTGCCAAGCGTGAGTTCCAATTTTTTCTGTGTTTTTGACTCTTTTCAGATATGATTTTGGAACGGAGTCCAAACGGAATAATTCTTTTGTGATGATTTTTTATGGAAAATGTCAAAAATCCCGGAAGAAAAAGATACCGGAGGGGGGCCCCGAGGGCGCAACAAGCCCTGTCACCGCGCCCCCCTAGGGCGCGCTAACCAAGCTTGTGGGCCCCTCGGGGGCCCACTTGATGCAACTCCACCGCCATAAGGTCCTATAAATTCAGAAACCTCGAGAAAGAAACCTAGATCGGGAGTTCCGCCGCCGCAAGTTCCTGTTTCCGCAAGATCTCATCTAGAGACCCTTCCTCGTGCCCTGCCGGAGGGGACTTTGGAGTTGGAGGGCCTCTTCATCAACATCATTGCCCCTCCAATGACTCGTGAGTAGTTCACTTCAGACCTACATGTCCGTAGTTAGTAGCTAGATGGCTTCTTCTCTCTCTTGGATCTTCAATACAAAGTTCTCCATGATCTTCATGGATATCTATCTGATATAATCCTCTTTGGCGGTATGTTTGTCGAGATCCGATGAATTGTGGATTTGTGATTAGATTATCTATGATATATATTTGAGTCTTTGCTGATTTCTAATATGCATGATTTGATATCCTTGTAAGTCTCTCCGAGTCTTGGGTTTTGTTTGGCCAACTAGATCTATGATTCTTGCAATGGGAGAAGTGCTTGGTTTTGGGTTCTTACCGTGTGGTGACCTTTCCTAGTGACAGTAGGGGCAGCAAGGCACACATCGTGTAGTTGCCATCAAGGGTAACAAGGTGGGCTTTGTCATAGATATGAGATTGTCCATCTACATCATGTCATCTTGTTTAAGGCGTTACTCTATTGTTTTGGACTTAATAAACTAGATGCATGCTCGATAGCGGTCGACGTGTGGAGTTGTAGTAGATGTAGAAAGTATCGGTCTACTTGTTTTGGACGTGATGTCTATAGATATAATCATTGCAATAGATATCGTCACGACTTTGCACGGTTCTATCAATTGCTCGACAGTAATTCGTTCACCCACCGTCTACTTGCTTTCATGATAGAAGCCACTAGTAAACACTACGGCCCCTGGGTCTATTCACACCCATTGTTTACACCTTCGCTTTTACTTTGCTTTGTTACTTTGTTGCTTTCAGTTCTCACTTGGCATACAATCTATAAGGGATTGACAACCCCTTCATAGCGTTGGGAGCAAGCTCTTTTTGTTTGTGCAGGCACTTGTGATACTCCTTCACTGCATCGATACCTTTGTTCTCAAAACTGAGGGAAATACTTACCGCCGCTGTGCTACATCACCCTTTCCGCTTCGAGGGAACACCAACGCAAGGCTTCAAGGCCACGGGGGAATCCTTTGCATATTTGCCTAGGAAGTCCCTAAGGCGTAGCCGCTGCAGCAGGATTCCTGGCACCGTACCAGGGAAGGTTTGTTGTCGCAGTAGCAAGAAGAATTTCCGGCATTGTTGCGAGGGAAGGAGAGATCTATCCAAGTAGGTCTCACCAACTCATCTCTTGCATTTACTTTTTTGCCAGTTGTCTCTAGTTTTCCTCTCCCCCACTTCACATTTGTCGTTTTCCTTTGCCTTTCTCAATTGCCGTTTTCTTTTGCCCGTTTCACTCTCTCTTCCTGCTCGTTTGTGTGTGGGATAGTCCATCAATGGCTAGACCCACCACTCCAAACGATACCCCTGAGAATGAAGTTCTCAATTTCAGGGAGAATGAGGAAGAAAATTTAAAGGATGCTTGGTACAGGATTTTCAATGTTCAAAGTAGATCTACTCGTAAGCAATCCACTACCGTCCTTCTTCGCAGTTTCTATGTTGGAATTTCTCCTTGGAATAGGTATATCCTTGATACCATTGTAGGTGGGAATTTTTTGCGGAGCCATACTGTTGACTCGTATGGAGCTATCATGAATTTGGTAGGCTCAGCCCCGCTCATGGTTAATGGAACTATCTTAACCTTGGAACACGTGATGCAAAGGCTTGACGCTATTGAAAATAAAATTGCCATAGTTAAACTTATTGAGAGTTTGGATAGAAAGATCCACAATCAAATTAGTCAGTCCGGATCCAAAGTGGGAATTTTTTTGAAAAATTTAAGGGCGAAGGAACTTATAGTTAATGATTCTTCTAGAATTGGCAAATTAGAAGATGTCATAACCAACTTGGGTTCCGCTTTTGCCGCTGTGCGAAATACTCCAAATCTCACTCTCAAAAAGACCGTCAAGTCTGTTTTTGTTCCTAAAGCTAGTGGTGAGTCATCCAATAAAGATGAAGATCTTAAGATGATAAATGATCACACTACTTATGGTTTGAGCACTAAAGATGACTATACGTGATTCCATCACCTTTTGCCTAGCTAAGGGCGTTAAACAATAGCACTTGTTGGGAGGAAACCCAACGAATCTATCATTTTTCTTTCATTTTCATATTTTCCACACTTTCATAATTCTGTTATGATTGTGTTTTTTGTGTTTATTTTTGCGTTTGTGCCAAGCAAAACCGTTATGATTAGTCTTGGGGATGATTAGTCTCACGAAAATAATTTTCATTTTTTTCTGTAAGAGATTTTGAGATGATTATTTTTGCTGTTGATTGCTACACAAATTCTTCAGAATGTCGTAATTGTTCAGAATTTTTGAAGTACCATAAGTATACGAAGTATACAGATTCCTACAGACTGGTCTGATGTTAACAGATTCTGTTTTCTGTTGTGTTGGTTGCTTATTTTGATGAAACTATGGATAGTATCGGGGGGTATTAGCCATGGAAGATCGAAAATACAGTAACCCAACATCAACATATGTAGAATTTAAGTTTGCTACAGTACCTAAGGAAGTGGTGGTTTGCTTTCTTACACTAATGTTATCACGAGTTTCTGTTTAAGTTTCGTGTTGTGAAGTTTTCAAGTTTTGGGTGAAGTTCTTATGGACAAAAAGATAAAGAGTGGCAAGAGCTCAAGCCTTGGGGATGCCCAAGGCACCCCAAGATATTCAAGGATGTTGTAAAAGCCTAAGCTTGGGGATGCCCCGGGAAGGCATCCCCTCTCTCGTCTTCAATCCATCGGTAACGTTACTTGGGGTTATATTTTTATTCACCACATGTTATGTGTTTTCCTTGGAGCGTCTTGTATCGTAGGAGTCTTTTATTTTTGTTGTGTCACAATCATCCTTGCTGCACACCTAGAGAGAGAGACATGCACTCACCATGATTTTTTCAAGCTTCACTTATATCCTTTGGTAGACAATTCAGCTCACATGTGCTTCACTTATATCCTTTGAGCTAGTTGATTTTGCTCTTTGTGCTTCACTTATATCTTTTAGAGCACGGCGCTGTGTGGCTTGGTAGTTTATCTATGCTTTGAAAGTAGTCTCAAAAGGGGTAGTTATCCAAAGGGATAGGAAAACTTCCACCTTCATGTGCATTGAATAGTTAGAGAAGTTTTATTCATCTCAACTAGTTTTGAGTTGTGGTTATGGTAATATTGAAGTTATGCTAGTAAGGTGTTGTGGATCTAGAAATACTTGTGTTTAAGTTAGTGATTCCCGTAGCATGCACGTATGGTGAACCGTTATGTGATCAAGTCTGAGCATGATTAGTCTATTGATTGTCATCCTTTGTGTGGCGGTCGGGATCGCGCGATGGTTTATACCTACCAACCCTTCCCCTAGGAGTATGCATTGAATGATTTTTTTCGATTACTAATAAAACTTTTGCAACAAGTATATGAGTTCTTCACGACTAATGTTGAGTCCATGGTTTAGATGCACTTTCACCTTCCACCATCACTATCTTCTTTAGTGTCGTGCAACTTTCGCCGGTGCACAAAATCCACCATTAGCCTCCCTCAAAACAGCCACCATACCTACCTACTATGGCTTTTTCAAAGTCATTCCGAGATATATTGCCATGCAACTACCACCATGACATGTGCCACCACGTCTACATTGCCATTGCATGATCGTAAGATAGCTAGCATGATGTTTCCATTTATGTCTATGCCATGCTAGATCATTGTCACGGTACACTACCGAAGGCATTCCATATAGAGTCATCATTGCTCTAAGTTTTGAGTTGTAAGTTTGATGATTATCATTGATGGAGAATTTTCCCATCTGAGGAAATAAAAGAGGCCAAAGATGCCCACCAAAGAAAAGAGGCCAAAGAGCCCATCTAACAAAAAAATAAGAAAAAAAGAGAGAAGGGACAATGCTACCATTTTTCCAAACTTGTGCATATTAAGCACCATGATCTTCATGATTGAGAGTCTCTCGTTTTGTCACCACCATATAGCTAGTGGGAAATTTTCATTATATATAGCTAGTGGGAAATTTTCGTTTTGTCACCACCATATACCGGAGGGGGGTCCCAAGGGTGCCACAAGCCGTGTCGCCGCGGCCCCCCACCTAGGTCGTTCCAACCAAGCTTGTGGGCCCCTCGAAGGCCCACTTGATGCAAGTCCACCGCCATATGGTCCTATAAATTCAGAACCCTCCAGAAAGAAACCTAGATCGGGAGTTCCGCCGTCGCAAGTTCATGTTTCCGCGAGATCTCATCTGGAGACCCTTCCCGGTGCCCTGCCGGAGGGGACTTTGGAGTTGGAGGGCCTCTTCATCAACATCATCGCTCCTCCAATGACTCGTGAGTAGTTCACTTCAGACCTACGGGTCCGTAGTTAGTAGCTAGATGGCTTATTCTCTCTCTTAGATCTTCAATACAAAGTTCTCCATGAACTTCATGGAGATCTATCCGACATAATCCTATTTGGCGGTGTGTTTGTCGAGATCCAATGAATTGTGGATTTGTGATCAGATTATCTATGATATATATTTGAGTCTTAGCTGATTTCTAATATGCATGATTTGATATCCTTGTAAGTCTCTCCGAGTCTTGGGTTTTGTTTGGCCAACTAGATCTATGATTCTTGCAATGGGAGAAGTGCTTGGTTTTGGGTTCTTACCGTGTGGTGACCTTTCCCAGTGATAGTAGGGGCAGCAAGGCACACATCGTGTAGTTGCCATCAAGGGTAACAAGGTGGGCTTTGTCGTAGATATGAGATTGTCCATCTACATTATGTCATCTTGCTTAAGGCATTACTCTGTTCTTTTGGACTTAATACACTAGATGCATGCTGGATAGCGGTCGACGTGTGGAGTAATAGTAGTAGATGCAGAAAGTATCGGTCTACTTGTTTTGGACGTGATGCCTATAGATATAACCATTGCCATAGATATCGTCACGACTTTGCGCGGTTCTATCAATTGCTCGACAGTAATTCGTTCACCCACCGTCTACTTGCTTTCATGAGAGAAGCCACTAGTAAACACTACGGCCCCCGGGTCTATTCACACCCATCGTTTACACCTCCACTTTTACTTTGCTTTGTTACTTTGTTGCTTTCAGTTATCACTTGGCAAACAATCTATAAGGGATTGACAACCCCTTCATAGAGTTGGGAGCAAGCTCTTTGTGTTTGTGTAGGCACTTGTGATACTCCTTCACTGGATCGATACCTTGGTTCTCAAAACTGAGGGAAATACTTACCGCCACTGTTCTACATCACCCTTTCCGCTTCGAGGGAACGCCAACGCAAGGCTCCAAGGCCACGGGGGAATCCTTTGCATATTTGCCTAGGAAGACCCTAAGGCGTAGCCAGTGCAGCAGGATTCCTGGCGCCGTACTAGGGAAGGTCCATTGTCGCAGTAGCACCCGTCTCTGCTACGGGGTCTTCCATGGCTTGAGCCGGAGCCTTCCTCAATCCGCTGCCTTCATTGTTACCCGTCGGGTTTGGTTGAGGCGGCGCAGCCCCGTCATGTAGATGGCGACTTGACGGTGCGGTCACGCAAAGTCCTCATGGATTACTGCATCCGGCAACCCCCCGAGGTGTCCTTCGTGGAGAGGGTAGATTGAATCTGTATCACCCATGGATGACTCGTCGTCCGAGTTGACGGGGGTGATCTCCTGGATTACCGGCTCGTCCGATAGGTTGGTTCCTTGCGTAAAACCAATGAAAGCGTGGTGTTTCCTGACCTGATGTTTGGCGGGATGGGCGTACCGAGCCGGCTCGACGATGTCGGTGAAGGTGTCCGGCTCAGATACGGGTGCTCTGATCTTGCCGATGAAAAGGTGGATCTTACCGAAGGGGACCCTGTATCGAGATCCGATTGAATCGGCCTCTGATCCCTACTGAGAGTTGTCGATGTAGTACTTCCCGCGGTGGCTCGTCGTCATGATGCCGACCGCATAGCTTCCTGACCCTAGAAGGGATGCCTTTGAGAACTCAACTCCATCGTGCGCAAGACCACGGTGGGCGCCAACTGTCATGGTTTTGTCATGACAGATGTCCTCGTGAAAGGACTTAGTGATGGAGCCATCGCACCTTGGTGGTGACTCAAAGGGGGTGAGCGGAAGCGAGACTCAGATTTACCCAGGTTCGGCCCCTCGTGTGGAGGTAAAAGCCTACGTCCTACTTGTGTATATTGATGGTGGATTCGATTACAAGGAGGGCGTAACTCGCCTGACCTAGCTCTCGATGGTTTCTGACTTGATATATCTGCCCTAGAGACTCGCCTTTATATACAGGTCGAGGCTCTAGGGATTACAAAGTCGTGGCCACATTACAAATCGTGGCCTTCCATATCTCTAAGTCGCCATGTTTGCCAAGCCAGGAAACCTCCTTGGCGACTGACCTTCTTCATCAATCCCGAACTGCCATGTGGCTCATGGGCCCTGGCAGCCTTCTGACAAAGATCTCTCTACATGCCTCAGGCCTGGTCCAAGGCTTACACTGACCATGTATGTATGAGTCGTCGCTTTCCTGACCCAGCCCAATAGGGCGGGTCATACCGCAGGTAATATCCCCAACAGAGCTACCATCGAGTACCGAGGGTGACACCTCGTTACGTACTCGTATGTTTGTGGTGTAGCGTAGTTGACCAGTGGTGGTTCTTGGAGGGTGATTCCTCCTTCACCACCTCCAATAACGACTATGTCGTACAACCCATCAAGCATAGTCCATCGAGGGTGATTCCTCCCTGGCCACCTTGACGATTACATCGTTCGAAATCCATAGATAGTGATACATCAGATCCCTCTGATGTTACAGGCACACAGTTACTTGACCTTGCTACTGGGAACATGATGAGGTGTGTTGCGGGAGGATTCCCACGTGAATGTGATGAGGCGTGGCCGTGCATTCTGGGCCCTTGCCACACATCCTCGAGACAAGGCGACGGGCCATTTATCGTGGTTCTTCTCGTCACCGCAATTAATAAAATTCTAATGATTTGGGTATTTGATTTGAGTTGGTCGGGAGACCTATTTGCACTAACCTTCACGTGATAGAAGTTATGGGTAGTCGGTGTTGTGGTATCAGCTGAAGCTCTTCAGACGTTAGCATTGGGTGGCATGCGCCCGAGTGGTTCGCATAAGCATCGTTCTTGTATAAGAGGTACCAAGACTAACATCGGCCGCCCTTGCATCGTGCAAGAGTGCAAAGGGTGATGGGTCCATTACCCCTGCGCGCTTAGGATTCAGACCGGTGGGCTGGCCTCTCTGTTGAGCCTAGGTAGGGTTGCGAAGTGTTGATGTTCCGAGGATGGGCATGACCTAGGAAAGTGTGTCTGGCCAAAGTTTATCAAGCATGTTGAGTACTATTGTGCACCCCTACAGGGATGAAAATTAACTATTCGAATAGTCGTGTCCACCGTTATAGGACGACTTGGAGTTTTGCCCAATCTTATACAACTACAATTGGTACTTAACTCGAATGTTTTCTCCCATATTGCTTTCTCGCAGGGAATCGAGGAAGAATCTCCCGCCGATGATGTTTGCTACCCCCAACGGTGCCGACTGCTACGTGGAGGCCGCTGACGACCAGGAGTAGTTTAGGAGGTTCCGAGGCAGGAGGCCTTGCCTCATTCGATCAATGTATCTTTTGTGCTAGCCTTCTCTAAGGCACCTCCTTGTTTTATGTTTGTACTCAGATATTTGTGGCTTGTGCTAATTCGTGTGTTTCTCGAGCTTCTATATTAGAGCCCTCGAGGCCCATGGCTTATAATATGAAGCTTGTATGTTTTTATTTGTGTTTAGAGTTGTGTTGTGATATCTTCCTGTGGGTCCTTTAGCTTGTTCGTACGCATTTGCGTGTATGATTAACGTACGATCAAATCGAGGGCCTCACAAAGACATGCTGGGATTTGATGTTATATGTACTAACCTTTCTAATGAAAGTTCTACTAAGTTTTGTGTGGATGAAGTGTTCAAAGATCGAGGAGGTACTTATATGAGAACAATAAGGAAAGGCAAGGCTCAACCTCGGTGATGCCCAAGGCATCCTAAGTAAACATTCAAGAAGACTCAAGTGTCTAAGGATTTGCGTAAATTCTTGGAGCGTCGTGTGACTTATATTTTATTTTTAGTAATGCCCCATGCTGGTATGTGGAAGTCCATGGTTGATTTATAGAATGCTCTTTGCACTTCACTTATATGATTTGAAGTTGGATGCCTGTTTCTGTACATATAGCAAATTGTTATTTGTAGAATGATTTTTTTTTTCTTCACTTATATTTATAAGAGTGTGATCTTTTGTAGAAAGAATGAAACTATCATGCTTCACTCCTACCTATTTAGAGCGTCAACGGGAATTGGTCATTTACATGGTTTGTAACAAAATCCTACATAAAACTTGTAGATCACCGAGTATGATATGTTTGATTCCCTGCAATAGTTTTGTTACATTAAGTTAAAAATATGTGAGTGCACTAGTGGATGATTGTGGATTTTTAAGAAAGTTGATGTTAAGGTTTGTGATTCCTAAAGCATGCATGTATAGTCTCTAGTCAAGCAATGAAGATTGGGGCATAATTTATCCTTGATTGAAATCCTTTGTGATGTTATAATTGGAGGCGCGCGATGGTTAACTCCTACCATCCTCCTCCATAGGGGCATGCGAGTAGTGCTTTTCTTCGAGAGAGCTAAGAAACTCTTGCAATAAGTATGTTTGTTCTTTATAACTAGTGTCAATCCATGGACATACGCACTCTCACCTCAACAAATTTGCTGGCCTCTTTTGTACTGTGCATTGCCCATTCTCACCTCGAGGATCGGGTAATTCTTGCAGGTGCATACAATATGACATGATATGTTATGTTGCACATAAGCCTCATTACATCTTCCTCAAAACAACCACCATTCCTACCTATCATGGCATTTCCATAGCTATTCCGAGATATATTTCCATGCAACTTCCATCATCATCATATACATGACTTGAGCATTCATTGCCATACTACTTTGGATGATCATAAGATAGATAGCATGATATTTCCATGGCTTCTCCGATTTTCATATCTTTTGTTATGCTAAATCATTGCACATCCTTGTACACTACCAGACACATTCATATAGAGTCATACCATCATATCAGTTTATCATATCGAGTTGTAAGTAAATAAAAGTGTGATGATCATAATTATTAGAGCATTGTCCCAGTGAAGAAAGTATGATGGAGACTATGATTCCCCCACAAGTCCGGATGAAACTCCTTGGGAAAAATGAAAAATGGGGGAGGAAAAAAGAAGGGAAAAAATACCACCACAACAAAATATAAAAAAACAAATAAATGAGAGAAAAATAGAGAAGGGACTTTGCTACTATCCTTTAGCACACTTGTGCCTCAAAGTGGCACCATGTTCTTCATATAGCAAGTCTCTTATTTTTTCACTTCCACATGATAGTGGAAAATTTTCATTATAGAAAATGGATTATATATTCCATTGACGGGCTCCCTCAAATGGCTGAGGTCTTCATGAGCAAGAAAGTTACATGCACACCCACTTAGCTTCAGCTGAGCTTTCATACACACTACTGAAATTCAGAACTTTGCCGTCCGCCAAGGCGGACGGCAAAGGCTTTGCCGTCCGCCAGCGGACGGCAAAGTAGACGGCAAAAAAAAATCCGGTGAAGAGGCTCTTTGCCGTCTGCTTTCCCAAAGCGGACGGCAAAGAATCTTTGCCATGAGGGGGCGGACGGCAAAATAAATGGGACGGCATATATTGCAACGTCCCCGTTAAGTGTTAACGGCAGGCCTCCTCTCTTTGCCGTCTGCCAACAGCTCTTTGCCATGTGTTGGCAGACGGCAAAGAGGTGAGAGAGAGGGGGCTGTTCACCCCTTTGCCGTCTGCCAACAGCTCTTTGCCATGTGTTGGCAGACGGCAAAGAGGTGAGAGAGAGGGGGCTGTTCACCCCTTTGCCGTCTGCCAACACCTCTTTGCCATGTGTTGGCAGACGGCAAAGAGGTGAACCAGCCCCTTTTTTATTTATTTTTTGTTATATCCAGCATTTTTAACAATAATCAGGATATATATATATATTTGACATAAATAAATTTCCATCTGTACTCATAACCATATTAAAATAAGTCTCATCCATAGTGCATACATATTATGCAAGTTACATCCGTACCAAACCATATATTACACCCATGGTACAATAGTTTAAATACAACCAATAGTACCAAACCATTCCGTACTCACAAAGTTTCATATATTCATATACTACAATAGTTTCAATACAACCCATGGTACAAGAAATCATCTTCAAGCATTCCATCAACCAAGCTTCCCGTGAAGTGAAGGTAATCTGCAAAGTGACAAATAAGAAAGTTAGAAAAATAATACTAGATGAAGTAGTGTATATATAGGTTATTTCGGAGAGAAATTAGCTAAGTATCATTTAGGAGCTAACTAAGCTAATTATGTCATTTAGGTGGAACCCTAGCTAACTATAGGAGAAGAGAAAGAGAAGAAGAAGTAAAAGGAGGAGGAGGAGGAGGAGGAGGAGGAGAAGGAGGAGGAGGAGAAGGAGAAGGAAGAGGAGAAGAAGAAGAAAAAGGAGGAGGAGGAGGAGAAGAAGGAGAAGGAGAAGGAGAAGGAAGAGGAGAAGAAGAAGAAGGAGAAGAAGGAGAAGAAGAAGGAGAAGAAGGAGAAGAAGAAGGAGAAGGAGCGGGAGCTCCTTCTCCTTCTTCTTCTCCTTCTTCTTCTCCTTCTTCTCCTTTTTCCTCTTTCTTCTCCTTTTGTCCCCTTCTTCGGGCTAAATTGGCTAAGAATGCCTTTTTGGAGCTAATTATGTCATTTCGAGGATAATTAGCTAAGTATAGGTCATTTTTTTTATTAAATAGGTCATTTTGGAGCTAACTAAGCTAATTATGTCATTTCGTAGGATAATTAGCCAATTTAGCCTTTCTTGGATGAGTCTAAGCTACATAAGAAGAGATAGAGAAGAAGAAGTAAAAGAAGGAGGAGGAGGAGGAGAAGAAGAAGGAAGAGGAGAAGAAGAAGGAAGAGGATAAGAAGAAGGAGAAGAAGAAGGAGAAGGAGAAGGAGGAAGGAGGAAGAAGAAGGAGAAGCAGGAGCTCCTTCTCCTTCTCCTTCTCCTCCTCCCTCTCCTCCTTCTTCTCCTCTTCTTCTTCTTCCTTCCTTTCATTTTTCCTCTTTTTCTCTTCTTGTCCCCTTCTTCGGGCTAAATTGGCTAAGAATGCCTTTTTGGAGCTAATTATGTCATTTCGTAGGATAATTAGCCAATTTATCCTTTCTTGGATAAGTCTAAGCTACGTAGAAGAAGAAATAGAGAAGAAGAAGTAAAAGAAGGAGGAGGAGGAGGAGGAGGAGGAGGAGAAGGAGAAGGAAGAGGGGAAGAAGAAGGAAGAGGAGAAGAAGAAGAAAAGAAGAAGGAGAAGGAGAAGAAGAAGGAGAAGGAGAAGGAGGAAGAAGGAGGAAGAAGAAGGAGAAGGAGGAGCTCCTTCTCCTCCTTCTTCTCCTTCTTCTTCTCCTCCTCCCTCTCCTCCTTCTTCTTCTCCTCTTCTTCTTCTTCTTCCTTCCTTTCATTTTTCCTCTTTTTCTCTTCTTGTCCCCTTCTTCGGGCTAAATTGGCTAAGAATGCCTTTTTGGAGCTAATTATGTCATTTCGAGGATAATTAGCTAAGTATAGGTCATTTTTTATTAAATAGGTCATTTAGGAGCTAACTAAGCTAATTATAACATTTCGTAGGATAATTAGCCAATTTAGCCTTTCTTGGATGAGTCTAAGCTACGTAGAAGAAGAGATAGAGAAGAAGAAGTAAAAGAAGGAGGAGGAGGAGGAGAAGGAGAAGGAAGAGGGGAAGAAGAAGGAAGAGGAGAAGAAGAAGAGAAGAAGAAGTAAAAGAAGGAGGAGGAGGAGGAGGAGGAGGAGGAGGAGAAGGTGAAGGAAGAGGAGAAGAAGAAGAAAAGAAGAAGGAGAAGGAGAAGGAGGAAGAAGGAGGAAGAAGAAGGAAGTCTAGCTATTTTGGAGCTAACTAAGCTAATTATGTCATTAGATGGAAGTCTAGCTATTTTTTAGCTAACTAAGCTAATTATGTCATTAGATGGAAGTCTAGCTATTTTGGAGCTAACTAAGCTAATTATGTCATTAGATGGAAGTTTAGGTCATTTAGGAGCTAACTAAGCTAATTATGTCATTAGATGGAAGTCTAGCTATTTTGGAGCTAACTAAGCTAATTATGTCATTAGATGGAAGTCAAGCTATTTTTTATTAAAACACTAGAAATAACATACCTAAGTTAGGGTGAAGCACGGTGGCTCTGGCTTGTTTCACCTGGAGAAGGCTGCCCTGGAGAAGGCTCGACTGTAAAAGGGTCGTGCGATGCGTTTCGGGACATATTCTGCACCAAACATCGTTTGCAATGTGTAGTTAGCATAAGGACACTCTTAAGATCACTGCACTGAAATGAAACTCACCGTCCCCGCCACGTTAATGACTGGCATCGGCGGAGGGACTTGGCCGTTCTTCTCGCACATAGACTGTACATTTGGTTTCGACAAGTCAAACTTTTTATTTATTAATGAAACGGACATTCAAATGCAAGATTTGAAATAACATGAAGAAGAAACTTACCACGAAGAGCTCGTATATGGCCCTGGTAGACGCTTCATTCCGTGCCCTCTCCGCCTCCACCAATGCATTCGTCCTCTCCTCCAGCTCCCTAATTTCCTTATCCTTCTCCGCTATAGCCGCCTGCATTGCCTCTCTCTCTTTCTGAATAGCAGCCTGCAACACAACTCATTGTTAGAAATGTAATCATATTGGTTCCAACGCACAACATAATGCGGAAAGATAGTTGAGTCCATTAAACTAACCTCGATGGCGAGCTCGACTGGCCGTGGACGACGTGTTATCTCCGGACAAGAGCTCGATTGGCGTGCCTTTATCTGCCGGAGAGTGCTAGGACAACGTATAAGGCCGTCTCCAATGGCGATCGAGCCATGGGGCCTCCCGTTGCCAGCTATCATCACCAGCTCTGGATCAATAGGCCCCTCGCTCGGGTTAAAGTCCTCCCCTTTCCTCGCCTTCCCGTGATCTCTGTACTTCACGAGCTTGTCGTGGGAGGAGATGTTGGTGAAGTTTTCTGGATGCTCGAGGTCAGACTCAGAGAATGCCTTGACCTTCTTGTACGAGGCAGTATGGGCCATCGCATACAGGTCGTACATATGTGGCGCCTCCGTCTTATTGTGACGCGCCTAAAAGAGAGAGAGCGGAAAATTGTATTGGTAAAGGGCTCAAGATAGCATTAAGAATGAATTGCATGAGGCATGAAGCAAACCACATACCCAGTTCTCGCCAAATTGGATTAAGTTGACGCTCCCTTGATGGTGTGGCACGCCAACCATTTTGCCACGCCTCTCCTTGGCGTTGTTGTGGCTGGTCTCCCACGTTTCGGAGCACCACTGATCCACCAAGGCCTCCCAACAATCCATCTTATCCACACACCATCTCGGGGGCACCTAAGTTAATAAAGAGAAATTTGAGTGCGTAAGAACCAAATCAAGGAAACTAACTACAAAGCCTTAATAATATGTAATTACCTTCATGTAATGCTCCTTCTCCATCTTAGCATCACGGCACTTCGCCTTATCAATCCTAATACGCCGCGTGGCATAGTAGTCTCGAACAGCCTGCACCCGAGCCTCGTGCCGAAAGTTTTGAAGTAGGCGGCGACATTCGGTTTCGATAACCTTTGCCGCGTCGTCCTCGTATCCCTCCTCACACCTGTAGAAGGTCTGCAAACGAGACAACACCGATTAGTACAATAAATAGCTATGGTTAATTTATAATTGTGTGAAAGAGAAATTACCCAGAACTTTCGGATCACCATGTCCGCCCTCGTGTCACACAAAACACCGTCGATCTCCACCTCCGGCGGGGCCGGGGCACCCAAGTAGTGATCCCAGGTCATTCCTACCTCTCGCTCCCGACCGGGCAACGTAACAAACCCTGGGAAGTTTTGACGGCAAAGAACACCAAGGACGCTATTGGGCTTGCGGACACCCTTGGCAACAATCCAACCCCTACAGTATGACAAATTAAAGCCAAAACATTAGATATTTGAGAAAACGCGAAGGCAAAAGGTTAAATAAGAGTAAATTAACTTACTTGTCCCCATTTGGCCTAATCGACCACCTCTGCTCGGGGGTCACTGGCACGAGCGGGAGCCCCGAACTACCACGCTGGTAGACGGTAGCCCCCTCACCCAGCTCCTCGTCGCTACCAGCATGGCCACTTGGCTCAGGCCAGGCATCCCACTGGGTCTGGGTCTCTTGGGACGTACCCTCATCCCTGCTGTGCTCCGCAGTCGCCTCGAAGGAAGCCTCTGGGACACGAGTCTCGTGGGTCGAAGGCTCGTCGACCTGAGGCTCGTCGACCCGAGCCTCGTGAACCGGAGACCGTGTAGCCTCCACCTCAGACGAATCCACCCTAGAAGTCCTCCTGTGCTCAGGTGAATCAGCTTGGGGTGGTGGCGGAGACCGTGTAGCCCTACCTCTCCCGCGGCCACGTGTACCTTTAGTACAACATAAATACCAACATGAGTAATAAAATGTATATAAATACCAATATGCATACAACATGAGTACAACATAAATACCAACATGAATACAACGTGTACCTTTAGTGCCTCTCGGCTTCGCGGGTGGTCGACCTCCTCTCACGGGGGGCGCTCCTTGCATAGTAGAGAGCAACACTCTCCGAAGAGGCGAGGAAGGAATGGAAGTACCCATCCCATCACCCGCCGACGAAGAAGCAGCCGCGGCGTGCTTTCGACCCTTTCCCACCATCTCGGAGGTTGGCGCAATCCCTACCGTGAGAAACATGGTTTTTTTAAATAAAAAAAATATTAAGCTTCTGGTCAAGTTATCTTTTTCTGTTCCTTTCATACATAGATCCATGGTTTCTTCTTTTTTCCCAAGGTAACCCCAGGACCCCATCTCACCTTCCTCAAGCGGTCAAGCGCGTATCCAATTCATTGCCCCCTCGGGTTGGTGGAGAAGTGGAGGCCCTGCACACTGGATGCTTACTTTTAGTATTATTGCATCAATAAACTCGTGGTCGTATAGTATTTCTGTAATTTCCATGCCTTACTAGTTTTCTGATTTCAGTTCAGGTGGATTAGCTCATCCTGCGTTCTAACGAGTTCGTCTACATGACTGTTGTTCCTTTGTTCTCTTGCTCAAAGTTTGCTCACTTCCTTCTACATAGATGCTCCATTGTTTCTTTCCTTAGTAGAGTTTCTGTTTTGTGGAATGACCAACACTAAATTATGCAATGGTACTTTCTGTCGTATGCTTACAGTTAAGCATTGTGTTAGATTTGTCCTGTGGTGTTCTAAACATGAAGTGTGCAGATCTGTCGATGAAGAGAAGAAGAATTTAGTTAAAGGGGTCAAGAAGATCAAGGTGGTTTTCCTCCCTCTTTTAACCGTTGTTCTTGCATTTTGATGCTACAATTTGTAAGGATGTGTGTGCAGTTATAAGACCTATGCTGCAAGGTACATAATTTATAGTTACTGAAACTGGATAAAAGAGATTTGTAATAGTGTGTGCGAGGTTGCAGGTACAGGTAACCATGGACAAAATTTTAGGAGATGCCAAGGTGAGCATCCTCTCTGTTCCATGCACTCTTGATCTCTCTAAAGATTTGTGTAGCCTAAATGCCTCTTTAGCATGTAAGCAGGCCCAACCTAATGCACAACATCAGCCCGATGAATGAACAATTGATTTGTTTTTGTTGCCATATAAACCATTGATTGGTGTACATGAGCCATTCTAATTGGTGATCTATGTGTGTTTTTTTTGGTTGTATAATAATAAGTCAAGTGGATGGCTGATGCTCCTTGTAGTTTAGCGGTATGATGGTCGGTGAAAGCATGTTCTATTTATATATATATTGCAAGGTGATGGGCTGCTGACCTTTCTTGTCCTCTTTTGCTGATTTCTACCCACTTTTGCTTAATTTTATATCGGATGTATATAATGGCACTAATATACAATACATAAAAAATGAGCCCGTCTTGTATTTCAAAAGTATGGTTTTGCTATGTGCTACTTGGAATCATTAGTGTCATTATTTTTGTTCAGATTTGTTGTGTATACATGGTAGATCTTTCTACTTTCTACTTTCTTATACTTCAACCATAATTCAGTTCATGACACCAAGTTGCAGATGTACCAAAGTGCATATATTAAAATATTTTAGAACAAAACAATTAGATGCTTTTAGTTTCGAGTGCATGGATGCTTTGGTCAATGGGTTAGAAATGCATTTGCCATGTAGCTATGTTAACATGTTTTATAGAGGGACCAGAATGGTCTTCGGACCCTTCCAAACTGAAGGGAGCACCCATGTATCACATTTGAAAAATCATACATATGTAGGAGCTCAGCACTCTAACGACCTAAATTTCTCCCCAACATATGTCTTTTTGTTTTGTCTAGAATTTCAGGTCTCCTCTGGTTTTTGTTGACAAGGTTTGATCTTTATTTCCATGTTGTGCAAATGATTATTGCTGAAGCCGAGCCAATCGAGATCTGAGAGCCTCCTCCATCTTCCCCTCCTCACCAAGGAGGTTAGAGTGATCTAGGATCTTTGTCCTAAATTTCTAGGTCCTCCCTTGGCCCCTCCTCTACTTGGCCCCTCCTCTGTCTTGTTTCTCCTCTATAAAAAGTATGGAAACTACCACGAGATAATTGCTGCCTGCTGCCCTTCGCTACTAAATATCACAAAGAAGTATACTTCCCAGTTCCCACCGCCATATATCTAACTATCATGCTTCTGCTCACTGAATCATCCAGCCAATGTAAATGTGGGGTGAGGCGCTGCGCCGGTTTACCTTGGGAGAGGGAGCACCAGCAGGTGGAGTCGACGGCGGGGGAGGCCTGGGGGAGGGGGCCGTCGCGGGGGAGGCTCCGGTGGGCGGGGGAGGCTCCGGTGGGCGGGGGAGGCGCCGGTGGGCGGGGGAGGCTCCGGTGGGCGGGGGAGGCTCCGGTGGGCGGGGGAGGCGCCGGTGGGCGGGGGAGGCTCCGGCGGGGGAGGCGCCGGTGGGCGGGGGAGGCGCCGGCGGGGGAGGCTCCGGTGGGCGGGGGAGGCTCCGGTGGGCGGGGGAGGCGCCGGCGGGGGAGGCGCCGGTGGGTGGGGGAGGCGCCGGCGGCTGGGCGGGGAAGCAAAACTTCGATGCGGGAGGGAGTGGGCGGGAGGGAAGGCGACGGGAGTTTGGGTTCGATCGAGCCGTTTAGTGGGGGAGGCATCGCGCGGGCCAGCCGTTTGGGACGCCGTCCCCTTTGCCGTCCGCTGTATTCCCAGGCAGACGGCAAAGGGGTTGTTTGGCGGACGGCAAAGAACGGCACATGGCAAACGCAATGCCTACACCCGCGATTTTTCTTTGCCGTCTGCATGGGTCATCTTTGCCGTCAGCCCAGTCTTTGCCATCAGCTTGGTCCATCTTTGCCGTCCGCTAGCGGACGGCAAAGAAGCACTTCTTTGCCATCTGTCAGCTCTTTGCCATCTAGTTTTTTGTAGCTGACGACAAAGAGCTTCTTTGCCATCAGTCAGCGGACGGCAAAGAGCCGGCAGACGGCAAATTCTCTGATTCCAGTAGTGACACTTGTAACTCTAGTGAATCCGATGCATGGCAATCCCTACTCCTTGCATTGATATCTTTTGATGAGCATCTCCATAGCCCGTTGATACGCCTAGTTGATATGAGACTTTCTTCTGCACTTTTACCCCTCTATAGGAATCAGGTTCTTTGCCATCTAGTACGGATGGCAAAGGTCTTTGCCATCTGCCGGCAGATGGAAAAAGTTTCGACGCTGCTAGCACCGGCAATGCGGCTGTTTGCCATCTGCCACGACACAACGGGTGGCAAAGAAACTTTGCCATCAGCTGTCAGATGGGAAAGGACGTTGACGACAACATATGGTTGTTAGCCCTATTAGGTGGCTAACGACTTACTTTGCCATCCGCGAGCTGACGACAAAGTTTGCCTTCTGCGTGTCCCTAGCCCTTTGCCATCTACCTCTCTGAAGTCCTTTGCCATCTGCTTGCCCCACGTCCTTTGCCATCTTCCTGCCCCAAGACCTTTGCCATCTTCTTGCCACAAGTCATTTTCCATTAGCGTGGCCCAAGCCTTTGCCATCTGCCAGCAGACGGCAAAGTGACCAAATGGTCAAATCTGGTGCTCCCAGGTTGCACATGATGCTACCACGTGTCCTCTTTGCTGTGTGTTGGCAGATGGCAAAGAGCCCGTATTGCCCCTTTTTTGTTTGTTTGGTTTTATTTCCCTACTTTTTCATGGCAAATATATATATACACACACACACACGTATATATATATATATATATATATATATATATATATAGTTTCAGACATCTTCATCACATATATTTCACAACACATATATTTCCAACATCATCGTGGAATATTTAACAAGCTAGAGAACACATAGGCTAGCAAAATACATAGATTTACTTAGTTCATCCATATATACATATATATGTTTCACATTGTTCGTCGATACAAATAAAAAAACTGAACACTAGCAGTCCATCAATGCCAGCTTCCATGAAGTGAATCAAATCTGCAAAAATGGGAGTAGTTAAGAAAGTTAGAAGAAGAAGAACAAGAAGACTAAAAGAATAAGAACAAGTAAAAGAAGAAGAGGTAGTAGTAGAACAAGAAGACTAGAATGTAGTCTAATTTGACATGTTTCCATTTTAGACTTTTAGTAATATTGTCTAATTTGATATGTTTAGGAATCGGTATTTGAATATTCAAAACCTGTGTCATGTGGCTATCTGGCTATGTAGTAGCCACATACTCATGATTGCTATATTGTTTTTCACTTTTGATCAGATTTAGTTCTCATATTTTTTTCACTACTAGAGGATTCCACACGCGTTGCTGCGGGAATGTATGGTCAAACAATAAACATTGATGATTACATAAAATTTTAATTGTGATATGATCAAACATGTTATGAGTTTTGGGGGACAGAAATTTACTTTGCTCTCTTGTATTATTCATGTCTATGTGTAGGTGGTAACAACAGGAATTCTTCATTAGTAAATGTTTGGAAGTATATTATGCAAGACTTGGTCATTACATAATTTTCCAAATGCACTAGATTTCTAACAATTTTCATTGGAAGAAGTTAATTTATCTCTATCTCTGAAATAATTTGACTAAAAGGTACTTTCATAAGCTCATGCATTACTTATTCTAACTATATTCTAATAGAGAATAATAGACAAAGTTATTCCTCGAAGACCATAATAATATGTCAACGTCAAATATTTATGACTGGAGGTTTATAAGTGCAAATGAAAAAAGCATATTACAAGTAATTATGAACTGCACAAACAAGAACATTTAGTGATCTGAGTGACCCTCTACAAACTTTCAGGTTGGGAGTAATAAGGTATATCATATGTGAGTCTTTCTCCAACCCTGTAGAAGTGCATCATCGTGAGTAATAACCACAAAAGAAAACATAGAGACCACGATGAATAGAAATAAGACAAACACCTGAAGTATAGTAAGGACATACTATATTTCAAGAATACAAATAATTGAACAAACACTACACGAATCTCAAGACTCAAGAGCATCAATCCCTTCTAGTATGCATATTTTAGTGTGAACAAGATAACTCCATGTTAATACAGGCTACATGTGGAACATGCTAGTAGCACATAACTCGTGCGAGTGCAATTCTTTTGGCAGAGGCATGTTATCAAGGGTGAATGTTAAAAACTGAAAGCAACAAAGGTTCTATTTTAAAGAACTAAAACAATCAAGGATATTGCGAATGCAATAACCCTAATCGACAAGAGATTATCTCAAAAGCTTATGTAATAATTGGGGCAATAGACTAGGTAAGAAAGGGTGAACCAATAAAAGACAAGCATAGATAAGAAGTTTGGAAAAAATTAAGACACACCTCACCTTCTTCAAATCTTTTACCCGCGATAGAAAGGCAGTCCTTGCCTGATATATTCTGAGATACTGCAGCCGTTCAATAATCGAATTAGCATGTTGTGAGAGGAATTGCATAAAGTAATTCTACATGGCATAAGATTACAATATTCATTGTAGAGAGATTTTGTTTCCAACCTGCAGCACCATCAACTCAGACATTTATCATGGTTCATAACATTAGGCATCAGGGATAGAAGCATATATGTTGGACATGTACGACATAAATATTATATCGTCTCAACTACTTGACCTATCAGTGATTGGTTAGTTCAATCAAATTTATAGATTTACTGTTGATTTGTTTGGATGGTTGGTTAGGAAACTAAAAAGGGACCTCTTTGATATTAACAACTTAATTTATCTATGATAGTGATAAATTTCTTAATTTACTCACAAGTGAGGGTCTGATATCAGATATTTTGTGGATCACACCTCCCAGCAATGACCTTACTTGAGCAGGATATATTCTATGATCGTACCGCTGCAAATCTGCTAGCAAGTAAATTTATTGGGATTTTATAATTTTGCAGGATGATCTTGCTTTTTGTTGCTTAATAAAAAGAATATCCCTTCGTAAATCTATTGTTTTTCTTTCCGGTGGAGCTATAGTTTTGTGCAAATAATTTTCTGTTTACACTTAGCAGAAGCTGGTAAACAGGTTGTGGAAGCTGATGAAAAATAAAACAGTATTCAAGAGGCTGCTACGTGTTTCCATTGTTGTATGAATATAATAGGAGCTTATACTATTGTATGAATAAAAGTATGTGCAGAACTGCATGGTCTTGTATGAATATAAGATAGATAGATATGACCCTGAGTCAACATTGTTCTGTAGATAAAATTGTCCTTACATATAGATTTTTTTGTATGTATTCTTTTTGTATAGTTGATCGAGATAGATAGAGGATGGTAGAATAAAGAGGTGCATATTGTTGTATGGCCACATTTTACATGGTGATCATTGTTGTATAATTTTTGCATAGATAGACAATGATGTTGATATAGAGGGTTTTCGCATATGTAGTAATTTTCATAGGAATTATGATTCTGTATGACTATTATATGGCGCACAAATCAGTCGTATACTCATTATTGTGATGGCATATACCGTGTTTGTGAAGTGCAAGCAACAAACAACCTGACTGGTTTTCTTCTTATTTGTAATGAAGTTCAGATCCAATCTGGCCGACCAACCTAACATGTTGCCAATAATCCTGACTGTGTTATGCATTTCATCTATGGTATAGCGCTAATTAAATGAAATTGTATACTATAATATATACTAGTGGTTGGGGTGCCACCTACTGTCGCCGCTTGAGGCGTGATTGTGCAGTGCTTGGTTTGTTGCTGCCCATTCAACCCATTCAGGTGGCTTCTTTAATTCATGATGCGTACATGAGCATTTCCCTTTGTCCCATAATATAAGATTGTTTTAGACAGTACACTAGTGTTAAAAATGCTCTTATATTATGGGATGGAGGGAGTATTCATTTGTGAGGGGAAAACATTTTTGGCTAGATTGTACTCCCCCCATCTGAAAAATACTTGTGAGAGAAACAAATAAAAATGAATGTATCTAGAACTAAAACACATCTGGATACATCCATTTCTGTGATAAGTATTTCCGCTCTCGTATTCTCCATAATCAGCTTATCTTAAAACTACCCAAAACATTAGGTCAAATATAACGAGTTTCTAAAAATGTTAGACAAATAAACAAGTTTTGATATATGGCTTTCCATCGATATATATATATATATATATATATATATATATATATATATATATATATATATATATATATATATATATATGGCTTTCCATCGATATATATATGTCTGTGCAGGTGTGCACACGATCACCCATCGGAACTTTTGGCTCCTTTGTGGTTCGGCGGGGAGGTCGTATGGCACAAAGAGTAGAGACTACGAGGCAAAACAATGATGAGACTCAGGGGTTTTTACACAGGTTCGGGCCGCTGTGAAGCATAAAATTGTACTCCTTCTTTGGTGGATTGATTGGGGAAGACAAAGTTTGCACGGAGCTATACCCCGGCAAGGGTTGCCGGGGAGAGCTAGCACGTGCGTACACTTACACGTGGCTCTAATCCCGTGGGCACCTAATCTGCCAAGTGTGGAATCTCCAAGTGTTCGAATATCAAAAGATCTGAATCATTTGCTAGGTTGCCTCAGGCCTCCTTTTATAGCTCATGGGGCACCCACATTGGCAACTGACATGATCCGATACCTAACAGTGTTATCATGCCTAACTTTGGCATTTAAAACAAAGCGCCATAAATGCTGCCCTGGGTGGTGAGCGGGGATGCGTTTCCGATAGGCTTCTTCAACCTATGAGCTGGCTGTGGCTTGGGGTCTTGACATGCCTCTAGACGGGTGTCAACAGGTTGTAACATGTCTTCCTGCACGCTGCCACATGGCCAGCGAGAGCTACCTAGCCATCTCGGAGCTCGACACCTCATCGACAAGTGAGTGGTGTAGCGATGAGGTGAAGTTATGGGAGGTTGGCCCGCACTTGCCGAGGAGGCGCCTTGCCGGGTCTTGGTGAGGATGCTTGTGCCTTCATTCTCGGCAGGTGCTAGGGGTTCTTGGCACGTTTGGGGCTATTGGTGTAGGTCTTGATGGGTGATGCTCTCAACACCTGTCCACAAGTCAGGGGCACTAGTCACCCCATTACTTGTGCACCGACGGGATGTCCCGGGCCTTGCCCATACGCACTCACCTAGCGCTGTTGGGTCAGGCCCAAAGTTCGTGCACGGGCATGATATACGCAAATAGGTAACCGGCAACCCACTGTTCCGCCCTGTCCCACCACTTCAGGCCGTTTCCGCCATGCATGAATTGCGCGAATCTCATTGCAGGTGCGCGTGGCTGAAAGGCCTGGTCGTAGCAGAAACCGCAACGTTGTGGATTGGATTGATGGGGCGCTTAACTCTTCCCCCCGTGTTGGCGGAGGTTAACGACTGCGAGAGTCCATGGAGGGTCCACAAAGAATCGGCCTTGTCTATTCCACCAGGGCTTCCGTCCATGGAGGACTAGTCTTACTCACGGTAGATCTTCACGAAGTAGGTGATATCCTTGGCCTTACAAAGATCTTAGTTCAAATCCACAACATGACGTAGGAGGCTCCCAAGCGACACCTAACCAATCTAGGAGGCACCACCCTTCAAAAGATAATAGATCTGGTAGATCAATGAACTCCTTGCTCTTGTGCTTCTAAAGATAGTCTCATCAACACAAATCACTCTCTCATAGAATATGCATGGGTAGGGGAGGTTGATTTGGTGGAAAGCAGTTTGGGGAGGCTAGAGATTAAGCTTCAAATGATAGGATTGGGATATCTTGGTCTCGGCACATGAGTAGGTAGCTCTTTCTCAGAAAATGGATCTAGAAGTGAAGTGTGTGTTCTGGGTGCTTCACCCACGAATGAGAGGTGGGTGAAGGGGTATATATAGGAAGAAGCCAAAATCTAACCGTTACACACAAAAGGGCAAACTCGGTGACACCGAAGTTGACAACTCGGTGGTATCGATTAGCACCAAAGGTGTGAACTTTTAAATCTCGGTAAGACCGATATATGAAACTCGGTGGCACCGAAAAGGTGACTAACGGTCAGATGGCTAAACTCTATGGCACCTATACTCAAACTTGAAAATTCCGATTTTGTGTATCTTGGCAACATAATGTTGGTCACACTCAACTCCGTAGCACCGACTTGGTTTCGGTTGCATCGATTTGGTGGGAATGGCTAGGGTTTCTGTGTTAGTTCAAACTCGGTGGGTCCAATATGGGAATGTTGGTGACACCTAATTTTTGAATGTGGATCTTGACAGAGTGGATATGTGGGAAAATGTCTGAGTATTTTGGTGGCTAACTTTGAGCATTTGAGCAATCTACGGCACCACCTTTTAATAGTATTGGCTTCCCTATGTAATCAAAAGTGATTTGTGACAAATATAAAATAAAGAGTCTTCTAGCTTGAAGCTTGAGCCAACATTATTCCTTTCTTGCATCCACGGGCATCTCCACATAAAACCTTAAGCCATAGATCTCCATGGACTATTCCTGAAATATCTAGGTAAAAGTGTTAGTCCAAGCGACAATGTATGTGTCATGAATTATAAAAATCACCAAGGGAGCATATGTGCTTTCAAATCTTTGTCAAGCAAACATGCTGACAAGCACCATATCAAAGGTTCAAACATGCTTCCTGTAACAGCCCCAATGCAATACCTTCCCCCTTTTGTACATCCTTCCTTGTATGGCAACCTTGTTATGTTATGAGAGGTGAAATGAGATTGATCTTGACTTCAATACCTTCCCCCTTTTGTACATCCTTCCTTGTATGGCAACCTTGTTATGTTTTATGAGAGGTGGAATGGGATTGATCTTGACATCATTTCTGTTGCATGGCATCATGCATAACAACATTCATCTTTGTTTGTGTTGCACCTTGGTGTTTGGTAGTGTGGGTGAAATGTGTGATAGTGGCATGTGATTGTTGTTGTGATTAGGGTGCAACAAGTCACCTCTCAAAAACCCCTTGTTGCACCATAGCTCTAGAACCACTTATGTTCCTCCCCTCCTAAAAATCTTCTTATTAATTGTGGAGTGCAATCCCCTCTGGTTTTATTTTATTTCCTTTTGATTTTAATTTAAAGAGAACCCCATTTCAAATAAAAAGAATTTATTTTTGCTCTTCTAAAATACCCCACTAATTTTTATAAATAGTTGTAAGATTTTAGAAGACCAAAGATATTTTTATCTTATCAAAACCCTTTTTCTTTTATCCTCTCCAATTATTCAAACCCCTATTATTTTTATTTTGCAAAATGTTTTAACTCAGAGAAAGAGGTAGAGCCATACCATGTCCTATTTCATTCGGCCCAGGCTGACTCGCGACCCATTCTCCCACCTCTCGTGCGTCACCTTTTGTACGACGCCATGGCAGCCACCGATGAGACTTTTCCCTTGATCAGACGGCTCCCAGCATGTGGATCGAGCTATTACTAGCCCCAGCTCCTCTCTAACGTGAACCCTCACCGTTCCCCTCCTCCTCCCCCTCCTAGAGTCGTCGGGGCGAGTCCCCCGAGCACCACCACGACACCATGGTCGGCTCCTGCAGCAACAGCTCGTCACTGGCATAGCGTCGCCCCTCTTCTTCCCCGAATGGACCAGGAGCATGCGGACTACAAGGGGGTTCCGTTCCCGCAAAGATCGGACATTAAGTTCGACCACCTCGACGCCCACGATGACCGGCTCTTCTTCACCTCCGACGACCTCTTCTGCAGCACTACCAAGACATTGACGCGTCGTACCTCTCCATCGCGCGAGCCCTTCTCCTCTGCACACCCTGGGTGACCGTGCCTCCTCTGCTCCCCCTTGCCTCTCTGCTAGCCTCGATGTAGCGCATTATCCACAGCACGCACTAGTGGGGACGGGGCCTTTAGCCCCGGCCCGTAAGGGGTTTTAGTCCCGGTTCACCAACCGGGACTAAAGGGGCAGGACTAAAGGCCTAACCTTTAGTCCCGGCCCTGTTACAAGCCGGGACTAAAGGTGCTCCACGTGGGCGCCTCGTAGCGCCCCAGGGGCAGGACCTTTAGTCCCGGTTCATTACACGGGCCGGGACTAAAGAGTTTCAGATTTTGCTTATTTTTGGGTTTTTTTTTGAATGAAATTATTTTTGGGTTATAGGGTTTTAGGGTTTAGGTGTCCGGGAGATGAACGTGATGCCTCGTTTGGTGTTCGGGAATTAGTTTTCATATAATTTAAATAGAAATAATTATGCATATATATATAAGATTAACTTATCTTACAAGCGGGCATATATATACAATTATATGGAGATCTGAATTATCGGGACTAGAGCCCGTCTATTCGATTACATGGACGAACATCAGTAATGGCCCCTAGCTACACTAAATCGTCCTTTGTCATCTATAGCTTCCGTCCTCAGAAAAGTCGCAAGCTCCTCTGCAACAGCAATCGCGCGTTGCTCTGGTAGGACCTTCGTCGTCATGGCCGTGTACTATATAAGAAGAGGAGATGAATATGAATATTAATCATGATAACAAAGAATGACGGGTAAAAATAGAGGTGTGAATGTTCACTACTTACGTCGAATCTCTGATCCTTGTGCTCAGAGGTAAACGTGCGAATGGTCTCGCAAACATAGTATCCGCATAGATGCGTTCCCCGTGGATGCTAGTCGCACTTTACGAGAACAGAATATATATAATCAAAATAATAATCTAGCATCATAAATGTATTGAAAATAGAAGTATATCATACTACTACTTACCTGAGCCGCTCTAAAGGTCAGCTTCTGAGGAAAGTTACCGGGAGTCACGCACTTGAACCGCTTCCAAACCTTGCCCGACAAGGATAATGATTTTCTAAGTTTTTCATTAATTGATATATTAGAAAATCATCGAAAGAGACCGATAGACCGCAAGAATGATTGAAATTACCCCTGGAGCATGTCCTGCAGGCTTTGGAACTGTTCCAAGGGTCTCGATAATGGGTCGAAGGCATAAACTCTTCCCTTACCAATTTGAATGTCCAACAGAATCCAATGGAAGCTGCACATGTATATATATATATATATATATATATATATATATATATATATATATATATGCGTGTGTGAGTAACTTATCAATTACACTGATAAGTGAATGGACACAACAGAGTAAAGACCCTCACCTGAAGTTGTATGGAAACAGTATGTGGTCACAGAAATTTTGATCTGTTAGAAACCTTAGAAGGTTTTCCTCCGTCTCCTTGGGTTTATCAGTTAGCGTCACTATATGTATTTTATCTGGGTCAATAAACCCAATATTTAGGATGTTCTTACTTTTACAATCCAGAATCTTCATTCTGCATAATAGAGTACAAGTTATATATAGACAATCAATTGAAATAACTAAACAAGTTATATGTAGACAACGAATTGAAAAACTTCCAGACAATAGAAACTCATAAGTGATTAGTCGAGGGCGTCGCCATTGTACATCTGGAAGAGTTTATCAAAGTCGATATGGATTTTTTCGGGGCGGCCGTAGTACTCCCGTGGGACACTCAGCACGATCATCGTTCTCCCATTCTTTGATTCACTTAAGTACCATTGATGCAAGTAACGCATATTTGTTGGGAGATCATATTTGCTGACCAAAGGCTCTCCCATGACAAACTGTGGCTTAGGAGCTACCACAGCCTTGGGTATCCTGTCGTCTTGGGAAGCCAGCAAATCTTCAACCGAGACACCACATTCAGCCGCCCACTCCTTTGCTATTTCAAAAGCTTGCCCCTGCACCGGAGGGGGAACATTCTCGGTAAACACCTTGAGGGGTGGGATCGACTGTTTGGCCTGTTGTCCAAGCTGAGGAACGTCTGATTTTTTCTTGCTTGTAGTTGAACTTGATTTGCTCCCACTTGCACTTGCACGTGATCTGCTCTTTTTCACTTCCTTCTGCAATGTGCGTGTATAGTCATTAGGCTTATGGTGTAAGTCATACTGTGATGGAAGGGTCGTGAAGTATTTCGCAAATGCTATTTTCTTCTCGGTGTATTCCGGGCGGGGCTCGGGTTCCTTCTTTTCCATCTGCGAATCATGATGTTCCAATGCTATCCTGGCGTTTTCCTCGGGGGTACGATCATAAGGTCTGATAGGAAGATTAGCATGACGTACCTTTGGGAGGGGCGATCGTTTGCGCTTTGGGGGGCTCCGTCGCTTAGGAATCGTCGGGGAGCGTTCTTGGTGGCACGCTCCCGCTTAGTATCCGGAGCGGGCGGCGGCGGAGACGGACGACCCAAGTCCGGCGGCGGTGATCGAGATGGACTCGTGTTGTGCTGGCCGACGTCATGTGGAGGGCTTGGAGGTAATGGAGGTGTAGGTGACCTGCGACGACTCGGAGGCGGTGTTGTCCTTGGGGCCGAGCCTGCAAGCTTGATGTAGTTCTTGTCCCATAGGATGACTCCACCCAGTACTTCTCTGAGTGTCCTCTCATCTTCGGGTCAAGCTATGTCGAGCTCCATATCTTGAAACCCCGCCAGGATTTCATCCACCCCGACTTTAGCAAAGCCAGCTGGAATCTCACGGCCATGCCAGCGTGCATCAGGGCCAGAAGGTAAAGCTTGTCCGACGGCCACCTTCATGGATATGTTCTTGAATTTCTGATGGAGTTTACATGATGTTTACTCCTTGATTCCATCCACAGGGTAGCCGAGACCGCCCTCTATCATTCTTCGTGCATCGTCGGGCGGGGCCTCAGATTCAGCCACGCTGCTTTTCCGCTTAGATGGGGCGCCGGTAATATCAAGTGCAGGATCTTCCTGGCGCGCTACTCCTCTAAGCTATTCAATCTGCTTCTGTTGCTCATTAATCCTGGCAAGAAACTGGTTGAACTTGTCATTCTCCTCATCCTCCTGCCGCTTCTTTGCTCTCTCTCGGCTTCTGTAAATGTCTTGGTCTCTGGCAAACCCAAGCCACCATGGGTAAGAAGGACCGAAGCCTCGCGTTCGTTCTCCATGTTCGTCATTGCCGAGGACCAGTGTGAGCAAATCGTTCTCTCTATCTGCAGTGAACTTTCTTTTTCCCTCCTTAATTTCTTTCACTATCCTTTTCCAATTCCCCCTGGGTATCCTAAGACCTTCACTGCAGATGAGGTCCCCTGTTTTTTCGTCGTACGAACCACCATGCGCAAGGAACCAATTTCTTGCTCTCAATTCCCACTCATCACGGAGTGGTTCAGGTACGATGCCTGTATCTAGCAGATCTTGCTCTTTCTTATCCCACTTTGGGATGGCAGTCTCATAGCCCCCTGGCCCCAGCTTGTGGTGATATTTCTTCTTGTCGGCATTTATCTTGTTCTTTTCTGATAATGCCTGGGCATCTTATGACTCCTTGTACTCTTGAAATGCCTTCTAGTGATTCGCCTGCTTGGCTAGATACCCCTCGAATACTCGCACTTCCTTTGTCTTCGGATAGTTTTTCCATAGCTTCTTCTTCCAGCTACGGAACAGTTCGGCCATCTTCTTTAGAGTCCACTGCTTGACTTTGGCCCTCGGTTTGTCTGCGGCGTCTTCATTCTCACATTCTGGCAGGTTGAAATGTGACATGAGATCATTCCAAAGATTATCTTTGTACCTTTCGGCGACATATTCACTATCGGTTGCCCCTTTGCGCTTGTTCCACTCCCGAACGCTGATCGGGACGTGATCCCTAACGAGAACTCCGCATTGCTTCTTGAATGTGTCAGCAGCATTCTTAGGAAGCTTGGGTTCGCCCGTAGGCAATATCACCTCAAAGGTGTAATGCGTCCGTGGATCCAACTTTCTAGTCGGGCCTCGTTTCGTAGCTTTGCTAGATGTGGAGGCCTAAGAGGGAGAAACATTCGTCAAATGAATGTATATGTATACAATATAGAGCTATATCCAATATTTTTCACATATTACAAGTGATTGTCGAACTTCCTATGTATACCTCGCCGGACTTTATTATTTCTTCACTGGCTTCTCCATCAGTGGAGCTATCACCTTCTCCGTCATTGGACCTATCTCCTGCCCCATCGGCTGCATCTTCGTGTCGCTCGACCTCCATTCCATATCCGGAGGTGTTTAGATATGACGACGGAGATTCAGCTGGTTCAACGTCGGGGCCGTCTTTGATTATATCTTCGAGAAGTTCTTCCTCCTCGCGGTTCCTGATATGTGGATCCATAGTTCTGCAAAAAACGGACATTTGATTAACTAATAAACTAACAAACTATATAAGAGGGGTTGGAAACTTCGAAGTGTCGTTTTATATAGGAGGACCTTTAGTCCCGGGTCTTGGCTAGAACCTAAACTCTAAAATACCAGCCGGGCGGAGCCCAGTCCCGGACACTTAAGCATATACAATAGCAAAATTAAACTAGTTCTATTAATTTTCTTGCTAAAAATAAACTATTAACACTTAAGCATATACAATAGCAAAATTAAACTATTAACACTTAAGCATATACAATAGCAAAATCAAGCAATAATCTAAGAAACACTATTAACACTTAAGCATATACACTATACAATAGCAAAATTAAATGACAAAAAAAATATTTCTTCTTCTTGTAACCCTAAACTAATTTTTCCTCTTCTTCTATTTCTCCTCTTCTTCTACTTCTTCTTCTACTTCTACTTCTCCTCTTCTTCTACTACTTCTCCTCCTCTCTTCTTCTACTTCTCCTCTCCTCCTCTTCTAATTTTTTCTCTTCTTCTATACTTCTCCTCTTCTTCTATTTTTCCTATTCTTCTCCTCTCCTCCTCTTCTTATTCTCCTTTTTCTTCTTTTCTTCTCCTCCTCTTCTTATTTTCCTTTTTCCTAATTCTACATATTACTAACCCTAATAATCTAGCACAAACCTAATAACAATAGGAATTAAATGACAAAAAAAATCTTTTTCTTCATTTCTTCCCTTTTTCTTCCTTTCTTCTCCTTTTTCTTCCTTTCTTCTCCTTTTTCTCCTTTTCTTCTCCTTCTTCTTCTTTTCTTCTCCTTCCCTTTTTCTTCCTTTCTTCTCCTTTTTCTTCCTTTCTTCTCCTTTTTCTTCCTTTCTTCTCCTTTTTCTTCTTTTCTTCTCCTTTTTCTTCCTTTCTTCTCCTTTTTCTTCTTTTCTTCTACTGGCCGGAGTGTTGGGGAGTAGGGGGCGGGGGGCTTACCGGCCGGAGGTGTCGACGGCGCGCAGCGAGGAGGACGGGAGCGCGCGGTGAGGACGACGGCGGCGAGCGGCGAGGAGGGCGGCGCGCGGCGAGGATGACGGCGGCAGCGAGCAGGACGACGGCGACGGTGAGGAGGACGGCACGCGGCGGCGAGCAAGACGGCGGGCAGCCTGACGGCGTCGTCGAGTTCGTCGCTGTGCCGCGCCGGGCAGGAGAACGAGAGGAAGAAGAAGAGAAATGGACAATTTGGGTTGGAAATTTTCTAACTCCCGCTTATACAGGTGGATCTTTAGTCCCGGTGCGTGGCTCGAACTGGGTCTAAAGACCCCCTTTAGTCCCGGGCGGAGCCACGACACGGGACTAAAGGCCCTTTTTCGGCAGACCAGAAGGCGGGAAGCAGGGGCCTGTAGTCCCGGGGCGTGGCAAGAACCGGGACTAAATGGTAGGCTATTAATCTCGGTTATAGACAAAAGTTGGGACTAAAGTGTTGCCTATATAAACCCTCGCCCCTGCCCACCATATCCCCTGTTTTTTGGTTGTTGAAGTGTGACCATGCCATGCTCTTGCCACTCTAGTTCATGCACATGATGTGTTCGATGAAATGCCCGAGCCACTCTACTTAAGCTTTCTCCTCTCCAAGCTCGACCTCCAAGCTCCATTTTCCTTAATATTTGTCTAGGTTTGGCCGTGCACCAACTGCACAAGTGTTTTAAAAGGTTAGCTACTTCATCCTTTCATTTGTCACTGCTAGTGTAGCTCATTTCAAAAGCTCAAATTAACTTCTTAGAGTTTGCACATGCGTAGGGTGTCGTCCCGTGCCCGTCCTCACCATTGTCGATCGCCCCGTGCCGATCTCGCCGCGAGCACCACCGTGGTGAGCCTCTTGTTCTTATATTCTTTTTAAAAGAAAAAAAATCTTACTTGTATGATTTAGATACATACTTGTATAAATTACTCACTTTCATTATTTTTTGTTATTATATAGTGCGATGGTTTTCGTATCCGCCTCCGTCGGCCCTCGTCCTGTCTATGATTCGGATGTGGTATATATTATCTTTTATAACTATTTGTTTTATTTAGTGTGTATGACAATTATGACGACCAACGTGACATATATTTTTTTAATCTAGGAGGTATGTGAACCGGAAATTCCAACCCACATAAAAATTCTTGTCGAGAAGTTAAATTTGGTTGAAAAAGAAAACAAATACTTGAAGAAAAAATTGAAAATAATTGATGATAAGAATATGGAACTGGAGTTGCATGTCGCCGATGTCATCGATGATCGCAAGATGAAGATTAGGAATATTAGAAAATATGCCATTGATAAAGAGGCTTGGTATCATTATGCTGTTGGGTCAATTGTTACCTTAGTTGCGATTTTGATCGCGTTTGTTGTTGCATTTAAATGTTTTACATAGTTGTATGTTGTTTTATGAGAGAACTTTATGTATTTATTTTTTGCAATAATAACATTTGATCACTACTGTTGTTTGGCGTTAATGTGATGATGAACTTGTATTAATTTGGTCATATGTTCTGCAATGGTGTTTTGATATATTTAATTTCATAATAGAGATGAATCGCCAATGATAATATTTAATTTCATAATATGGTTTTTTGAACTTATTTGAACTCCATACTTTTTGTGTGTTCAAAATGCACCATTCAAAGGAACATCACAAAATTTCAACAATTTCTGACTTCATTTGGTATATTTCGTGCATTTACTTATTTGTTTTGAGCTAGTTGACCCTGAAATTGAAAAGCAATACAAATGAACTCTGAAAATGTTGAAAGTTAGCATGCTATCATCATTTCACCCACATAGCATGTGTTAAAAAGTTGAGAGGGCTACGACAAAAACTGGATGCACTTCGTGTACAAAACGGACAATCTCTCTCGAAGTATCAGGGTTTCGAACGAGAACTCATCTCTTACAAAGGGATTTCATTTTTTTGAACTTATTTGAACTCCATACTTTTTGTGCGTTCAAAATTCACCATTCAAAGGCACATCACAAAATTTCAACAATTTCTGACTTCATTTGGTATATTTCGTGCATTTACTTATTTGTTTTGAGCTAGTTGACCCTGAAATTGAAAAGCAATACAAATGAACTCTGAAAATGTTGAAAGTTGGCATGCGATCATCGTTTCACCCACATAGCATGTGTTAAAAAGTTAAGAGGGCTACGACAAAAACTGGATGCACTTCGTGTACAAAACGGACAATCTCTCTCGAAGTATCAGGGTTTCGAACGAGAACTCATCTCTTACAAAGGGATTTCATTTTTTTGAACTTATTTGAACTCCATACTTTTTGTGTGTTCAAAATGCACCATTCAAAGGCACATCACAAAATTTCAACAATTTCTGACTTCATTTGGTATATTTCGTGCATTTACTTATTTTTTTGAGCTAGTTGACCCTGAAATTGAAAAGCACTAGAAATGAACTCTGAAAATGTTGAAAGTTGGCATGCTATCATCATTTCACCCACATAGTATGTGTTAAAAAGTTGAGAGGGCTACGACAAAAACTGGATGCACTTCGTGTACAAAACGGACAATCTCTCTCGAAGTATGAGGGTTTCGAACGAGAACTCATCTCTTACATGGATACTATGAAAATGAAAAGTGTTTGAAATTTAGTACATTCCATACATGCATTACATAAAAGGTTTAATACATTATTACATTATTGCACCAATATTCCTATCTATTATTTCTGTTTTCTTCTGGGTCGTAGCCATGGAGAATCTTCATCATTCAGTAGGATGCTTGGGTCAGTTTTCACTTTGAAGGGCGGAATTTCATGAAACTTATTATAATCTTCTGACATGCCTGTCTTGTCATCTACTCCCACGATGTTTCTTTTCCCTGAAAGAACTATGTGGCGTTTTGGCTCATCGTACGATATCTTCTTTTGCTGATTTCTTTTTCTCGTTTTTGTAGACATGTCCTTCACATAGAAAACCTGAGCGACATCATTGGCTAGGAAAAATGGTTCGTCCATGTACGCAAGATTGTTGAGATCCACTGTTGTCATGCCGTACTTTTGGTCTACAACTACCCCGCCTCCTGTCAGCTTCACCCATTTACACCGAAACAAAGGGATCTTAAAAGTAGGTCCATAGTCAAGTTCCCATATCTCCTCTATGTACCAGTAATATGTTTCCAAACAGTGTCCATTCTCGTCTGTTGCATCAAAGCGGACACCACTATTTTGGTTGGTGCTCTTTTTATCTCATACCCTTGGAAAGTACATATAGTCGAAGATGGTGGCCTGGCCAAACAGTACAGCTCATATCTAATGGTGTCGTCATTCATGAGATGTGTCTGCAACCAACTGCCGAAAGTCTTCTCGTGTTCCCCTTTAATCCAAGAGTCAGCCTTCCCGGGTTTTCGGAGCGTAGAATATTCTTGTGTCTCACGATATACGGAGCCACCATGGTGGAATTGTGTAGAACTGTGTAGTGTGCTTGAGAGAAAGAATGCCCGTCCATACATACTTTTGCTTTCCTTCCTAGTGTGCCTTTTCCTGTCAGCCTACCCTCATACCGAGATTCAGGAACACCAATCGGCTTAAGGTCAGGAAGAAAGTCCACACAAAAACTCAATGACCTCCTCTGTTCCATAGCCCTTGGAGATGCTTCCTTCTGGCCTAGCACGGTTACGAACATATTTCTTTAAGACTCCCATGAACCTCTCGAAGGGGAACATATTGTGTAGAAACACACGACCGAGAATTCTAATCTGTTCGACTAGGTGAACTAGGAGGTGTGTCATTATATTGAAGAAGGATGGCGGGAACAACAACTCAAAGCTGACCAGACATTGGACCACATCAATCTGTAACCCTGATAGACTTTCTCGATCGATTACCTTCTGAGAAATTGCATTGAGGAATGCACATACCTTCACAATTGCCAGGCGAACATTTTTTGGTAGAATTCCCCTCAATGCAACCGGAAGCAATTGCGTCATAAGCACGAGGCAGTCATGAGACTTTAGGTTTTGGAATTTTTTGTCTTTCATATTAATGATTCCCTTTATATTCGACGAGAAGCCAGTCGGGACCTTGATACTGAAAAGGACTTCAAAGAATATTTCCTTCTCTTCCTTAGTAAGAGTGTAGCTGGCACACACTTGAAACTGCTCTGGATGCATGCTATCTCTTCCTTTATGACGTTCCTGGTCCTCCCGTGCTTCCGGTGTATCTTTTGACTTCCCATACAAGCCCAGGAAGCCTAGAATATTCACGCAGAGATTCTTCGTCAGGTGCATCACGTCGATTGCCGAGCGGACCTCATGGACTTCCCAGTAGGGTAGCTCCCAAAATATAGATTTCTTCTTCCACATGGGTACGCGCTTATGAGGGCCGTTAGGAACAGGTTGGCTGCCAGGACCCTTTCCAAAGATTACTTTTAAATCTTTGACCATATCAAATACTTCAGCACCAGTACGGATGACAGGCTTCCCCCGGGGTTCTGCCTTGCCATTGAAATGCTTGCCTTTTTTCTTTAAGGGATGCTTGGGCGGAAGAAAACGACGATTGTACGGGTACACATTCTTCCTATATTTGTCCAGATATATACTTTCTGTCTGATCCAAACAGTGCGTGCATGCATTGTATCCCTTGTTTGACTGTCCTGAAATGTTACTAAGAGCAGGCCAATCATTGATGGTTACGAAAAGCAACGCTCGAAGGTCAAATTCCTCTTGTTTGTGCTCGTCCCACACACGTACACCTGGTTCAGCCCACAGCTGTAAAAGTTCATCAACTAATGGCCTTAGGTACACATCAATATCGTTGCCGGGTTTCTTTGGACCTTGGATAAGCATTGGCATCATAATGAACTTCCGCTTCATGCACAACCAAGGAGGAAGGTTGTAGATACATAGAGTAACAGGCCAGGTGCTGTGACTGCAACTCTGCTCCCCAAAAGGATTCATACCATATGTACTCAGACCTAACCATAAGTTCCTTGCGTCAGCTTCAAATCTCAGGAACTCTCTCTCGATTTTTCTCCACTGCCGACCATCAGCGGTGTGCCTCAACTTATCGTCTTTCATACGATCTTCCATGTGCCATCGCAACAACTTCGCATGATCTTTATTTCTGAACATACGTTTCAACCGTGGTATTATAGGAGCATACTACATCACCTTGGCAGGAACCCTCTTCCTGGGTGGCTCGCCCTCAATATCACCAGGGTCATCTTTTCTGATCTTATACCGCAATGCATTTCATACCAGGCATTTATCCATATTCTCGTACTTCTCACCGCGGTAGAGGATGCAGTCATTAGGGCATGCATGTATCTTCTGCACGTCTAATCCTAGAGGGCAAACAAGCTTCTTTGCTTCGTACGTGCTGGCGGGCAGTTCGTTCTTTCTTGGAAGCATCTTCTTCATCAGTACCAGCAACTTTTCGAATGACGAGTCAGTCACACCGGTCTCTGCCTTCCACTTCAGCAATTCCATTGTGCTACCCAGCTTCTTCTGGCCATCTTCACAAGTTGGGTACAACAATTTGTTGTGGTCCTATAACATCTGCTCAAACTGCAACCTCTCCTTTTCTATGTCGCAACCTCGCCGTGCATCAGAAATGACCCGGCCAAGATCATCAGCGGGCTCATCTGGTTCCTGTTCTTCATCCTGATCTTCTTCTTCATTGTCTTCCATTGCGGTATCAGCATACTCAGGGAACATAGATCGGTAGTTGTCATCATCGTTCTCTTCTTCTTCATCGTCGTCTTCCATCATAACCCCTCTTTCTCCGTGCTTGGTCCAAACATTATAGCCCGACATAAAACCGGACCGAAGCAGGTGGCTCTGAATGACTCTTGAGGAAGTGTAATCCTTCTCATTCCGACATTCAACACATGGACAAAACATATAGCCACCACCATGCTTGTTCGCATCAGCTGCATCTCGAAAAGAATGCACGCCTTCTCTGTAAGCGGTTGTGCGTCGATCACCGTACATCCATGGATGGCTCATCTGTGTTATAGGACAGTATATCAAATACAGTCACGATCCTAAAAATTAGTACAACACGGTCTAAACGAGGAAATATAGTTGCTAACCTTTTAGAATAAGTAGAAATAAAGAGGAAGAGGTTTAAGCGTGGCTCATGCATCTCGTATCGTAGTTGTGTTCGGTGAACTGAAGCGGCATCGCTCTAACACACATTTCAACAAACACCTCTAGTGCATCAGAAAAAGTGGAGAGCTAGCACACACCCACAATCCTCCATCCAAGAAAAATGCAAGGAAGAGGGGAGAGGGGGGTTGTGCTATATATAGGCAGAGGACTTTAGTCCCGGTTTGAGACACAAACCGGGACTAAAGGTGGCGTACATGCGTGCTGCCCACCGCGTAGCCCTTTAGTCCCGGTTTGGGACACGAACCGGGACTAAAGGCTCCTTACAGGCCGGGACTAAAGCCTTGAACGAGGCATTAAGAATTGAGGCGACGTGGCCGGGCCTTTAGTCCCGACCCAGAGGCAGGCCGGGATTAAAGGGTCCCGGCCAAAGGCCCGTTTTCCATTAGTGACGTTGCAGTGCACCGGCGTTTGTAGACGGAGCTATAGCCGATCGGGCGCAGCGGTGCATGCATGCATGCATGCGTAGCGTAGATGCTCTCTCCTCGATCATAGCGTAGCCGTTAGCCGTAGTGGTAGAGCCCGTGTAGCCGTCGGCATGTGTGTGCATGCTAGTGCACCGGTGAGGTTCGTCGTCGGCGTCTCTTTGTAAAACAGAGCAGGCGCCCCTTCATTTACTTCAGCTAGTGTGGATCCCCTTGAGGGACAGATCCACCCAAGTAGCCCTGCTGGTTTATTCTCTACGCACAGGGTGTGAGGTCTTGGGTTCGACTCCCGTGCCCCCATTCTATTTGTTTTTTTCATTTTGTGATTTAGCTAGCTGAGTATGTATAAGTGCTTTTGTTCCTGTGTTATAGCAATCACCTGCAGCCTACCGCAGTGGCAAGAGAACCACCGCATCGCAGTGGGTCAAGGGTTTGAGCCTTAACGCTCCTTTTATATTTTGGGAAGTTTCCCCCTATGTTGCACTTGGAAAGATAGTCATTTAGGTGGATTGCTCTAAATATAAGTCTTTTTAGACATTTCAATAGAAAACTACATACGGACGTATATAGACATATTTTAGTGTGTAGGTTCATTCATTTTGCTCTTTTTAGACATTTCAATAGAAAACTACATACAGACGTATATAGACATATATTAGTGTGTAGGTTCAATCATTTTGCTCCGTATGTAGTCGTATGTTGAAATGTCTAAAAAGACTTATATTTAGGAACGGAGGGAGTAGTTGTTGATATAGTGTGCCACTGGTAGTGGGCCACACAGCCCATGTGTCATGCACTAGGGGCCCCTTGTGCCTATGACCAGTGGGGGGCCCTATTAAATTATATATCTGGTTATTTTTTGTTTGTGGTGTGATATTTCCATTTTGGGATAATTCCGTATTTCGAATATGCCAAATTTGGAATATGCTAAATATGTCAGATTTGACATATAAGTGCTATATGAATTATAGTGATATTTCTTTTCTGTTTTTGTGTAGTTTTATACATGTGTAACATCCCAATTTTCCTAATTGGGAATGTTTTACATTGTAGCTAAGCATCTATGCATATTGATTGAAATAAATTTAGCACTTGAATTCTTTCGTCTTTTGATTTGCATTTCCATCTTTTTCCTCGCACGAGAAATGCCCGGGAAAATACTCTCTTGCACGCAAAAGAGAGAGCGAAGGAAAATGACCCTCCAAAGTGCAGGCAATTTCTGAAATATTGGAGCCAAGAAATCCAAAGATCATTTGCAAAAAGAAAATAAAACATTTTGAGGAATATCTGAAAAAACATTTTTTAAAGTTTTTATTTTTGCTTTGGAAAAATGTTATTCGTGTAGAGAATATTTTTCTGATTTTTTTGGTATATAATACCCTATATTAAAATTTTGATTTACTTCCTCTTTATTCGTTTTGTTTTTCTGTTTCGGAAAAGTTATAAAATAGGAAGTCTAGTTTTTTTAGGCAACCGCCTCGAGCGTTTAATAGCTGTGGGCCGCCACCCCCACAGCCTAGGGAACCGAATCCCTTAGGATTCGGCCGACCTTTCCTTCCCAGCCCGCCTCTCTCTCACTTCCCTGCAGACCCCACCGACCAACCCTTCTCTCTCCCGTGGTTATCTCTCTCCTCCCCTTCCTAATTCCTGCCCGGGACCGAGCCGAGTCCCAGGAACTCGGGATCCCCTGCCGCACCACTCTCCTTTCCTTCCCCCAAGCCCCATCCTGGCCTATATAAAAGCCCCAGCCGCCTCCTCCCATCGCCTCGCCGAACCGCCGCCGCCCCGAGCCCCTGCCGCGACCTCGCCGGCGAGCCCGAGCTCCTCCACTTCGGCCCCCTGGGAGCGCCACCCCGAGCCGCTCCCCGCTCCGCCCGACGCCTCCCCTCAGTGGAGGACTACCGCCGCCACCGCCCCGTCCTCTCCACCGCCCCTCCGGAGCCCTCCCCTCGCCGGCGACCACCTCTCCCCCGCCGGAGTGCCAGCCCAGCCACGGTAGCTCCTCTCTCTCTGTTGTTCTTTCTTTTTTTTCTTTTGTAGCCCTTAGATCTTTATTAGATGGTTTAGATTAGATCCTAGTATACCTCTTCGGTTTAGATTAGAAAACCGGTGGTTTTTAATTCACTTATTCATTTAACCAGCAAGTTTTACTAGCCCTCGGCCGTTTGCTCCTAACGTTGCAACAAACGTCCCCACGGCCTATCACAACATGCCACATGTACCCCCTGTTAGTTACTAGTTAGCTTCACTTTTTCTGTCTAATTGCAAAAACAGAAAAGTTTCTGTTTTGTTTTGGCCACAACTTTTGATCCCGAAGTCCAATGATATTGATTCTTGTTCCAGTAGACTCCAATTTTTCTTTAGTTTTTAAAAACATATAATATGTCTATGTTTGAAATTTACAAATATAAGTTAGATCAGATTTAGTATAAACCTTGTTTTGCCTATTCCAGGAGTTTAAAAATGATTTTGAGTTGATTCTTTTTGCTACTGCTTCCTAGTGATTAAATCTTGCTGTGGTAGAAATTTCAAAAAATTTAAAGTATTTTTACTGGTGTTTTAAACAGAAACAAGTTTCTGCCTTAATAACGTGTGATTGAATTCTTTTACTTAGGCTTTAGCAAATCCTTACTTGTGATGTTATTTTTTTACTTCTGGCTTGACTGAAGTGCTTATGGTGTGTTTTGTGTTTGTATCGGTAGATCATCCGGAGTGCGAAGCGTGTTACTTAGAAGCGCTCGAGCAAGACAACTATCATCAAGGCAAGTCATTTTGATCATGTTATTTTCCTATGTTATCGATGCGTGGTAGTTCACCTTTCTTTGCCCAATTGCATGCTGCCTAGGTACTTGGAAACTTTAGTATAAGTTGTAGTATCATGTGGTAGGCACACAAAAACCCCGATACTTGGCCCCGGGACGACAATTTCTTAATGCTATGCTTGAGTAGACGGGTTTTCGGTTGAGTGCATAACACGAGTGATGCGAGGTTGATATAATAATCAAGACCGGTTAAGACAAGATTTTCAAGACCTCGGACGCAGTGCAACTCTGGGTGAAGGACGGTTGATCGGCTCCCTGGAGAACCCAGTGGATGCCCGGGATGCTGGAGAGGCCATGACATCCCGCGGAAAGCTTCACCCAGGCTTTAAGAGACGGACGGAGACTTCAAGACTCAAGGCTTACCTGCACAGCCACAAGTCATTATGGGCTCTGGCTTGGTTGGACAACGCGGCGACTCTGGACAGGCGGTGCTAGCAGATGTAGAAGAACGGTAGGAATGGATGGGCACCAATAGGGATTCAGAGGGACCCGTTGAAAGACTATGTTTTGATCATCCAGTCTTCAAACACCCTGAAGTGCGAGGACATACACAGAGGCGATCAAATCTTGTGGGGAACATGTGCAAAACTCTGCAGAGTGCCCAACCTAATCGATTAGCCGTGTCCACGGTCATGGACAACTTGAGCCGAAGGCATTGAATTTCCCCTGAACTCTCGACACAACTTAATAATGATGTGGGTGTTAACAACTATTCGGGTACGAGAATTGGTTGGCGGAACCATCTCGTTAACAACAAACAATGTAGTAATATTTTGCTTCCAACCCCTCTTGTTGTAGGATAAAACTGGCTTTATGCAAAACTTAGCCCCACTGGCCAAATATGCATGTAGAGATAGTTGATTATTATTTTTACTCATCTCATTAATGACTTGCCGGCATATTCAACATGCTGACCTACACGGCTGCAACGTATCATGTTGCAGAGTACTTTTCCGACCAGGAGTGAGGCTACGATCTACGCTCAGCGACATGCCCTTGGAGTCGGATGAGATGGCCTTCAGCCATTTTATTGTAATCCTTTATTGTAATAAAGTACTCTTTATGAGATTTCGATTAATAAAGCTGTGTGATTGAACTCTTGAATATATACATTATGTACTGAGTGTGTACCAGCATGATCTTGGGATGGTACGGAAACACCAGAGGCTTGACTCGTCTTGAGTCGGGTCGCTACAACATGCAAGTATGTAGGTATGATATATGCATTTGGGGTAGAAAAAACCCAAGGCAACCAATGATGGTATTAGATTTCTCTTTTGAGCATGTTTGGAAATTTTCATTTTGCGATGAGGTGGCATTTTGTCATTTTTGTAGTATTATTTCTGTGCATGCTATGAAGTTTGTGCCAACATGAAAGTTCTAGCCTTTTATGTTTACTAGGACCTGGTATTTTTTTTATCATGATACTCTTGTGAATAGGTGGATCCTTTGGTGTTTTCAAGGGACGAAAATGTTGTTGTTTGGATAGCTAGAAATATTTCTAAGTGTTGGAACCTTTAGTTTCTTCCCGTGTTGTCAACATGGTTTCTGTGTATGTGTTGATATTTGGTGGTTGTACCAATGGCATGAATTGTAGTGGTTGAACTCCTTTACAACTTGGTTCCACTATATTGTTCATGGGGCTTGCATCATAGTTTTATTCTTTATCAAAAGTTGCTATTCTTTTGAAAATGGGAGCAAGTGAGAATCGGTAATTTTTCACTAAGTCTAAGATTCTGCTAGTATTTTCATGCCCTGTTGATTTAGTGCTAGTAAGTTTTCTGAGGCATGTTATCCCAAAAAATGAACTAGTGATTGTTTGAATTTGTGTCCCTATACGAATTTGTTAAATTTCATGTCTTAAGGTGTTCTGTAGCTACTTTAATTCTTGCGAGTAAAGTGGTAAGATGCTGTTAGTGGGCAGATTGTGTGCTATATTGTTTTGGGCTTTGTGGGAGCTATGCTTGATGGATTTGTTTCTTATTTAGATCTATTCCACCTGGAATTTTATGCTTGTTACACTGGAAACCTTGGAATGCCAAGTGGGTGCCCATAGCTACTGGTATTTGGCTGTTATGTCTTTGTATACCCTCGTATTTTTTTTGTAGTTTCCGAGAGCTATGTAACTCGGTTCGCGACGTTCTTTATATGTTTTTGCACAGTTTTCTCGTGATGCATCCATTCCTTCCATGATCATGCATGTATAAATAAGTCAACTTGAGGTTCTGTACAAAATAGTAATAACTCAAGTAATGCAGGGAAGATGACTAGTATAGAAATGACATGCTTCCTTTCATGCCACACATGCATCATATTGCTTGTAGCATCGTCACTTGATGGTGTTTATTTGTTGTTTATTTATTTTGGGTAGCATCTGGTGCTGAGAACGAGTTCGAGGATTCTGTTGAGTATGTTCAGAAAGATCAAGATCAGTTCTAGTCTGAAGATCTCACAGGCACGATGATCGTGACCTTGACACCGTCTCTAGCTTTGTTATGCCTAGTTGATTCATTTCCATCATTATTCGCCGCTGCCTAGCACCTAATAATTAAGCCTCCAAACATTGCCATGAAACCTCTAACCTTCACCTCCTAGCAAATATTGTTTGGCTAAGTTAGTGCTTGCTCAACCCTCTTTTAGTTTTGCTAGTTGCACGTGCAAGCTGGTCCATGCGATAACATGGGAATTTGATTATCATCTTATTTAAATGCTATTTAATTAATGCACCTATATACTTGGTAAGAGGCGGAAGGCCTGGCCTTTTTCTAAGTGGTTTGTTCCGCTTTTGCCGCCTTAGTTTCCGCTACCGGTGTTTTATTCCATAACTAAGCGCTCCTAACACGTTCGGGGTTGTCATGGGGACCCCCTTCGTAAATTGTTAACTATAAGGCTTGTCTGGCAAGACCCAACTTTGGTGTTAAATTTGCTAACAACTTAATAATTAAAGCATAGGGAAAATCTACCCCGTGGAGACTTAATCGACAACCCAGGCCAGTGCTCCTCATGAGTGTTGGTCCAAACTAGAGCACTTTGCGGGGCTAACCCAGGGCAACTTCGGCGATTTCTATCAGGCCACCGTACGCATAGCTTATCTGACGTATCCAGAGACTGAGATACGAGGCTCTTATCAGGGTCGTCGCCATGTCGGGAGGTCTTGCTGGACTTGTCTTACCTTAACGATATATCTTGTGCATTGGGATTTAGGTGAGACTTTGGGGTTTTCTCAGAGTTGAGGTTTTCCATTAAGGAATCCGACAAGGTCGCGTGTTTCATGATCGAGGATTTCCATGCGGCGTGTGGTAATTTGTGATGGATTAGTTGGAGCACCCTACAGGGTTAAATCTTTCGAATAGCCGTGCCCACGGTTATGTGGCAAACATGGAAACTTTGTTAACATCCGGTTCTAGATAGCTTGAATTAACTTAATTAAAACCTGCCAACTGTGTGCGTAACCGTGATTGTTTGCTTCAGTGTTCCTTCTCTAATCGAGAACATGGTGGGCTTATGACTGATGTAAGTAGGTGTTCAGGATCACTTAGTGATTATTCTTAGTCACGACCGTCATGCGTTGACCACTCAAATTTACTCAGCTACCATATATGCTTAGTGTTGCTGCAAACTCAAACACATACCCCATCCTCACCTAATAACTTAGTTAGATTCCATACCATGGTCATGATATTGCTGAGTCCTTGTGGCTCACAGATAACTACAACCACACACATGTACAGGTATCGCAGATACAGATGCTTTTGAGGATACTCAGTTTAAGTGAGACTTTGACGAGGACAGTGACCGGCTGTACGTGACTTACCCCAATGACTAGAGGCCCTTGGTCGTGATAGTGGGCCTAGTGAGGCGGGAACATTGCTTTTGTCGTTTATCTTGTCCATAGTTGGACCCTGCCTTCTCGATGATTTGAATAAATGTTGTGTGGATCTTGTAACTTAATTTGTGGCGAGTATAAGCCAAATCTTATAGTCATCCCTCCTGTATGTATTGCAATGTTTACTGTTCTTGCGAAACGCTTAGATGCGCCCCTTTCCCCTTTTGAGGCCTCGCCCCCAAATAAGGAAAGAGCCGCATGATACGTCCATTTTGCATCATGTTTTCATGTTGATATTTATAGCTTCTTGGGCTGTTATTTCACTTCATGGTATAATTCTTATGCCTTTTCTCTCTTATTTTGCAAGGTTTACATGAAGAGGGAGAATACCAGCAACTGGAATTCTGGCCTGAAAGTGGAGAAAGTTTGAGATACCTATTCTGCGCAACTCCAAACGCCGTAAAAATCAACAAGGAATTTTTTTCCGATTTATCAAAAATACTTGGCCGAAGAAGTACCAGTGGGGGGCGTGCAGGTGGCCATAAGCCTGCACGGCACGACCACCCCCCTTGGTCGTGCCTTGAGGGATTGTGGGCACCCAGCAGGCCCACTTGCCCCCCTCTTTTTCTATATGGAGGGTTTCGTCCAGGAAAAAATCAGGTAGGAGCTTTTTCGTGGTTTCGCGGCCGCCACCAGGCAGAACTTGAGCAGAACCAATCTAGAGCTCCGGCAGGACGATCCTGCCGGGGAAACTTCCCTCCCGGAGGGGGAAATTGTTGCCATCGTCATCACCAACACTCCTCTCATAGGAGGGGACTCATCACCATCAACATCTTCATCAGCACCATCTCATCTCCAAACCCTAGTTCATCACTTGTAACCAATCTCCGTCTCGCGACTCTAATTGGTACTTGTAAGGTTGCTAGTAGTGTTGATTACTCTTTGTAGTTGATGCTAGTTGGATTACTTGGTTAAAGAGTTTATGTTCAGAACCTTGATGCTACTCATTACCTCTCTGGTCATGAATATGATTATGCTTTGTGAGTAGTTACTTTTGTTCTTGAGGACATGGGATAAGTCATGCTAATAGTAGTCATGTGAATTTGGTATTCGTTCGGTAATTTGATATGTTGTATGTTGTTTTTCCTCTAGTGGTGTCATGTGAATGTCGACTACATAACACTTCACAATTATTCGGGCTTAGAGGAAGGCATTGGGCAGTAGTAAGTAGATGATGGGTTGCTAGAGTGACAGAAGCTTAAACCCTAGTTTATGCGTTGCTTCGTAAGGGGCTGATTTGGATCCACTAGTTTAATGCTATGGTTAGATTTTCTCTTAATTCTTCTTTCGTAGTTGCGGATGCTTGCGAGAGGGGTTAATCATAAGTGGGGTGCTTGTCCAAGTAAGGGAAGTACCCAAGCGGCGGTCCACCCACATATCAAACTATCAAAGTAACGAACGTGAATCATACGAACATGATGAAACTTGCATGACAGAAATTCCCGTGTGTCCTCGGGAGTGTTTTTCCTCCTATAAGACTTTGTCTAGGCTTGTCCCTTGCAACAAAAGGGATTGGGCCACTTTGCTGCACCGTTCCTACTTTTGTTACTTATTGCTTGCTACGAATCATCCCACCACACAATCACTTGTTACCGACAATTTCAGTGCCTGCAGATTTTACCTTGTTGAAAACCACTTGTCAGATTCTTCTACTCCTCGTTGGGTTCAACACTCTTACTTATCGAAAGGACTATGACTGACCCTTTTCTGGCGCCATTGCCGGGGAGTGAAGCGCCCTTGGTAAGTGGAACTTGGTAAGGAAACATTCATATAGTGTGCTGAAATTTATTGTCACTTGTCACTATGGAAACTAATCCTTTGAGGGGCTTGTTCGGGGTATATTCACCTCGAACGGAAGCACAAATAGTTGCTCCTCAACCTGCTGCACCTACTAAAAATATTTTCTTTGAGTTTCCCTCGGGTATGATTGAGAAACTGCTAGCTAATCCTTTTACAAGAGATGGAACATCACATCCAGACTTGCATCTAATCTATGTAGATGACGTTTGTGGTTTATTTAAGCTTGCAGGTGTGCCCGAGGATGAGGTCAAGAAGAAGGTCTTTCCTTTATCTTTGAAGGATAAGGTGTTGACATGGTATAGGCTATGTGATGATACTGGATCATGGTACTACAATCAGTTGAAATTGGAATTTCATCAAAAGTTTTATCCTATGCATTTAGTACGTCGTGATCAGAATTATATTTAAATTTTTTGGCCTCGTGATAGAGAAAGCATTGCTCAAGCTTGGGGGAGGATTAAATCAATTCTATATTCATGCCCCAATCATAAGCTCTCGAGAGAAATTATCATTCAGAGCTTCTATGCTCGGCTTTCTCATGATGATCGCACCATGCTTGACACTTCTTGTACTGGTTGTTTTATGAAGAGAGATATTGACTTCAAATGGAATTTATTGGAGAGAATTAAACGCAACTCTGAATATTGGGTGCTTGAAGAAGGTAAGGAGTCAGGTATGAATTTTGTTTGGTTGCGTTAAATCCTTTGTTGAGACAAATACTTTTTGTGACTTTAGCGCTAAGTTTGGACTTGACTATGAGATAGTAGCTTCATTGTGTGAATCTTTTGCTGCTCATATTGATCTCCCCAAAGAGAAGTGGTTTAAATATCATCCTCCTTTAGAAGTCAATGTAGTTAAACCCACTCCAGTTGAAGAGAGAGTCATTGCCTATAATGATCCTGTTCTTCAGAGTGCTTACATTGAGAAATCACCTTTCCCTGTTAGGATAGAGGATCATTCTAAAGCTTCAACTGTGATACGTAGAGGCTACATTAGAACACCTATACCCCCTAAGCAAATTAGAGTTGAACCTAGCATTGCTATTATCAAAGATATTCTGTCTGAAGAAGTTGAGGGACATAATATTCACTTATTTGAAGATGCTGCTAGAATTGCTAAACCTCACGTTAGAGACAAACATAGGCATGTTGTTGGCATGCATGTGGTTTCTGTTAAGATAGGTCATCATTGTTATCATGGTTTATGTGAAGTGGGTGCTAGTGTTAGTGCAATACCTCAATCCTTATATGATGAAATCAAAGATGAGATTGCACCTGTTGAGATAGAGCCTATTGATGTCACTATTCAGCTTGCCAATAGAGATACTATCTGCCGTGTGGGAATTGTTAGGGATGTTGAAGTCTTGTGTGGTAAAACGAAGTATCCTACTGATCTCCTTGTTCTTGCTACCGCACAAGATAGCTTTTGTCCCATCATATTTGGCAGTCCTTTTCTCAATATTGTCAATGCTCATATTGATTGTGAGGAGCAAACTGTCACTGTTGGCTTTGAAGGTGTGTCACATGAGTTCAATTTCTCCAAGTTTGGTAGACAAACTCATGAAAAGGAGTTGCCTAGTAAGGATGAAACTATTGTCTTAGCTTCTATTGCCGTGCCTCCTACTGATCCCTTAGAGCAATACTTTCTTGAGCATGAAAATGATATGCATATGGATGAAACGGATGAAATAGATAGAGTAGTCTTAGAAGGATATCCTATCCTTAAGAATAACTTGCCTGTTGAACTGCTTGGGGATCCACCTCCACCAAAGGGTGATCTTGTGTTCGAGCTTAAACAGTTTCCTGATACTCTTAAGTATGCCAATCTTGATGAAAAAGATATATATCCTGTCATTATTATTGCTAACGTCTCGGAGCATGAAGAAAAGAAGTTACTAAAAACTTTTAGGAAGCACCGTGCTGCTATTGGATATACTCTTGATGATCTTAAGGGCATTAGTCCTACTCTATGCCAGCACAAGATCAAAACTGATCCTGATTTCAAACGAGTTGTTCATCATCAAAGGAGATTGAATCCTAAAATGAAAGAAGTAGTAAGAAAAGAAATACTAAAGCTCCTGGAAGCTGGTATTATCTATCCTGTTGCTCATAGCGATTGGGTGAGTCCGGTGCATTGCGTCCCTAAGAAGGGAGGCATTACCGTTGGCCCTAGTGATAAGGATGAATTGATCCAACAGAGGATTATTACTAGCTATAGGATGGTGATTGATTTTAGGAAATTGAATAAAGCCACTAGGAAAGATCATTACCCTCTGCCTTTTATTGACCAACTGATAGAAAGGCTGTCCAAACACACACACTTCTGCTTTCTAGACGGTTATTCTGATTTCTCCCAAATACCAGTTGCACAATCTGATCAGGAGAAAACCACTTTCACTTGCCCTTTCGGTACCTTTGCTTATAGATGTATGCCTTTTGGCTTATGTAATGCACCTGCCACCTTTCAAAGATGTATGATGGCTATATTCTCTGACTTTTGTGAAAAGATTTTCGAGGTTTTCATGGATGACTTTTCCGTTTACAGGTCTTCCTTTGATGATTGCCTCAGCAACCTTGATCGAGTCTTACAAAGATGTAAAGACACCAATCTTGTCTTGAATTGGGAGAAGTGTGTTAGAGCATATATCTCCATATGTGGTTTTGGTAATTGATGACAATTCCTATGGACTAATGGTTGCCTTAAGTTATATTTATAGGATTTGTCCATATGCATTTCTTGAAGTACATTGTTGGGTTCAAGGAGTTTATATGATGACCAAGATGGTATTCAAGGTATTATCCAAAGAATGGTCATAGAGACACTAGGTTGATCAAGATCTCAGACAAAGTGTAAATCAAGATGATCAACACACAAAGCGTATAAGATGTACAGAGAGGGATCAAGTGATCCCATGGTATGGTAAGCATTGTCCATTACGTGTCTGTGTACTAACTCATGGTCTTTGTGAGATTCCTATGTGGGGGTTAGGTGTGCTTCCATGGGCTTGCGTCAAAAGGAAGATCTCATACAACCCATGAAGGATGACATCAAGTGGCGATCGTCATCAAGATTGTGGTGTGCAAGTTCAAGTGGATCATCACGAATATATCATTGAAACTATTGTTAATGATCATGTGTTGATAAGGACAAGCTCATGTGCTAACAAGGACAAGATCAAGATAAGCATTCCTGAGAACTACATGCTTGATTCTTGTGGATGTTCACATGGTGGACAAATGAACATGAATACATAAGCTAGGCTCTCCACATTGTGTATGGGAGAGCTACTTGAAGACTTAATCATGTCTTGCTTTCAACTTGAGCCAAGAAGGAACAACAACATCAAGCTCAAGTGAAAGGGCTAACTCAAAGGTATCAGTTCCTTTGACGTTAGTTGTGCGGAGTGATGATGAGTGAATAAAAGTATACACTCAAGTATGGATCATCAGTACCCCTTTTATGATTCTTGAGTCTATAGGGATCCCGCACTATTAAGAGGGGATCACAGGTTTTGCGATGAACTTGCTCAAACTACATCTCCACTGTTCTCCTCAGACCACATCTCCACTGCTCTACTGTTATCTGAAAACAGAACTAGTGCCCCGGACATCCGGCTTCCTCCGGACGACCGAGGGCCGGACGACCGACTGCTTTGAAAATCCGGAATCCTATACCAGAGAAATCAGAGCCATATAATTCGGACTTCCAGCTTCCTCCGGACGTCCGATGCCCGGATATCCGACCAGCTTCGGAATTCCGGAACTATGCACTAGAGAAACTTGTGCCATATAACCCGGACTTCCGGCTCCCTCTTGACGTCCGAGGGCCGGTCAAGGGTCGAACGACGGACAGGCTTCGGAAATCCAGAGCCCTCCACCAGAAGAACTTGAGCCCTATAACTCGGATTTCCGGCTCCCTCCGGACGTCCAAGGGCCCGACGTCCGTCCCCTTTCGGAAATCCAGAACCTCCCACCAGTAGAAGTTTGAGTCGAATAACTCGGATTTCCGGCCTTCTCCGAACGTCCGGTCGCTTTTCAATTCACAGTATTTTCAGTGATATCTACAGGCCTCGGACGACCGACCCGTGTCGGACGTCCGACCCCTCACGGAAGCCCGGACTTCCGGAAACTGTCGGACGTTCGGACCCTGTGTGACTTAAAGTGTCCCCAACGGCTGTTTTTCTCTCCCCACTATAAATACCCCCTCCCACTTCGTGAGAGGCTTGTCCAACACAGCCTTATCCTCATAAGAACACACTTCTACCTCACACACATTTGCTCACACCAAATCTTAGATCCCAAGAGCATTTGTGAGCCCCTTTGAGAGTTGCTCCAATCAAAAGATAGATCGTCTCCCTCTCCTCCTCTCAACCCAAGCTATTTGAGATTTGAGCAAGTTTTGAGCATTCCCCGTGATCTTGTTACTCTTGGAGGTTGGAGACTCCTAGGTGGTAGGAGTTCTTCGGAGAGGAATCAATCTGTGTGATTACCCCCCGGAAAAGTTTGTGAGGGTTTGGAAGCCACCTCAAAGGCTTACCACTAGTGGTTGAGAAACGCCTTCGTGGTGTTATCTCAAAGGGAGAATAGGGTGAGCCTTCGTGGCGTTGGTGTGCCTTCGTGGTAACATCCACCTCTCTAACGGTGACTAGCTTCCCTCCAAGGAAGTGAACATCGGGATACATCTTCGTCTCAATGACCTTGGTTATCCTTAACCCTAACTCCTTACTTGTGGTTTACTTGTGTTAGATAAGCTTACATACATTGCATATTGTTTGTGCTCATTATATTGTGTTGGCTATTTCTTGTACCAGATTAATCATTCAAGCATACCCTCTATATCCACACGTTCATACTTGCAGCCTTTGATATATCGTGTGATATAGTGTGATCTAGTATCTTGTGTTGTTTCACCTACTTGTCATGTGATATAGCTCAAGTAAGTTTGTGTAACTTACTTGTGCTTGTTAGTAACTGTATTGTGTCCATCTTGGTAGATCGTGTTGTTGATACACGTTCCAGTGCCTAGTGCATTTAGGATTTGTGCTTGACAAGTACCCTCTTAGTTTATTTCTGCATTAGTTTCAAGCCAAATCCGAAGAAGTTTTTAAATAGCCTATTCACCCCCCCTCTAGGCGTCATCGAGGTCTTTTCAATTGGTATCAGAGCTAGGTCTCTCTTTAATTAGGTTTCACGACCTAGAGAGTATCGATGTCGACTATTGGATTAGTGCACAATGGCATCTTTGACTTTGATGGCACAAATTATACCCTATGGAGAATTCGTATGCTTCATCACTTTCGGGCCATGGGCCCAAATACTTTACGAATTGTTCTTGTAGGGATTGCCGACAAAAAGGATGATGCATCTTCATCTACTAATGAAATGTATCTTGATTGTGAGGCTTTTCTTGCCATTCATAGAACCAAAAGTCCTGAAGTGTTTAAGTCTATCTCGACTTGCAAGTCAGCTCATGAAGTTTGGACTAAACTTGAAGATATATATGGTGGGTCCAATCTTGTTGAAGACGGTATTATGATGAAGGAGTTGGTGCATGAGCTCTTCACTCTTTTCGATCTTGAGTCCACCACTACTTCCATATCCGATTGCTTGCACACCTCAACATCTTCAATCTCACAAGGTAATGACATGGTGAGTGAAGAAATATATGTTGATGAAAATATCTTAGCCTCTATGGACACGAGCATATCTAGCACCACACATAGTGTAAATTATTGTGCTGATAGGTCATGCATTTCACCTAAAGATCCCTCGACAAATGTCTGTGGTGATATGCCTGCTTCCTCGTGTCCTCTTGATCAAAATATCTTGTTTCTCCCTAGTTGCTCTATGACTAATCATTTAGGGTAAATCAAGAAATATGAAGCACTTTTGACTAATGAAGAATCTGATTCACCAAAAGAATCATCATCAACTCCTCCAGTTCACATGTGCCTCATGGCAAGAGGTAATAATGAGGTATCATCTTCCCTGTGCAATAACGATGATATTTGCGATGAGGATGATGATGATGACTTGACTGAAAATATCTATGTGATCAGTAAAATTCTTCATAAAGCTAAAAATAACGCTCTTCAAAGGTTCCAAGATGTTCTTGCTTACTTTGAAAATTGTAATGATTCACTTAATCATGAACAAGCTAAAAGGGAACAACTTGAACATGAACTTGAGAAGAGTCATCAAGCATGTAGAGACTTAAGATCTTCAAAAGGAGAGATTGAGGCTGCTCATGATAAACTTAAAAGGGATTTTGAGGTCCTTCTCCTTGAATGCAAGAATGTCAAGGGAGAGCTCATCAAAACCTCTAAGATATTTGAGGAGCTTCAATCTACTCATGAGATGTCTCTAATCGCTACTTACTCCTCTCATATTGTTGATGATACTTGTACATCTAACCCTATCTATTTTGAAGTATCAACATTGAAGGAGAATGTTGAGCTACGTGCTCAACTTGATTTACTAACTAGCAATTATGGGAAGTTGGAAGAAAACCATGTAATGCTCACAAGCTCTCATGCCGATCTTCTAACATCCCCCAATGTGCAAAAGTTAGCTCATGAGGCTATCATCACCAAGGTAACATCAAGTGAGCCTCATGTGGACAATGGCACTACTTCTAGTCAAAGTACTATATTTCCATGTGCTAGTCCTCGTAATTCGTCTACTCATAATGTTGCTACCTCGTGTGATGAATTACTTTCCTTGCCTTGTTGCTCTAACATTGAAGCTTACACTTCCTCTAGTACTTGCATTGATACTGACCGTGCAGAGGAAATCGAAGAGCTCAAGGACCAAGTTACTTCTTTGAAGAAAGACTTGGAACAGTGTCATGAAGGGATGTCCACACTCAACAACGTCCTGTGTGAGCAAACATCTCCGAATGACAAAAATGATGTTGGAGTAAACTCAAACAAGAACAAGAGGGGCCTAGAACAAGTCAAGAATTCGGCAAAAATCATTTGCTTCAAGTGCAGAGTTAAAGGGCACCATGTTAGATCTTGCCCTCTGAAGACGAAGTCTCAAAGTCATAAGCATCAAGGGAAGCGGCCACAAACTCAATCACATATTCAACTACAAGTTGAAGGAAGGCCTCTTCCCAATAAGACCCGAGCCAACACTCCCCAAGGTGAGAAATCAACTAGGAAGAAAACAAAGGGTAGATGTTGCTACTTATGTCGTGAGAAGGGTCACGTCGCTTCGTCTTGCACGAGAGGTAACTTATCCAACCCAATAACTATTGATGATACCTATTCCCTTGGGAAGGATAAGGTTGGCAATGTGTTTGCCAAGTTTGTTGGTACTCAAAATGGTGTCAAGAAAAGAACCATTTGGGTTGCCAAGCCTATTGTGATTAACATCTTAGGACCCAACGTAGTTGGGGACCAACAAGCTCAAACTTGATCAATAGGTGACTATGGAGGACATTAGAGACTTCGATACATAATGAAGAATTAAGGAGTCTTCATCATTCATATTATCTCACGCCAAGTCATTTGGATTATCGAGTTTCTATCTTATATCCAATGTGCCTCCTTACGGTAACTTATACTTAAACTGTTTACATTGTTAGGTGCTTGCCCCTTTGCATGTTGTGGTTTTGTACCTTGCATGCGTTTGTATATGTTGTGCTTCCAACTTGCTTATCTTGAGTAATCAAGTATGGGTATGTTGGTTTGCATATCATGTACATGTGAGTCTTGTATTGAGCCTTTTTGCATCTTGTTTATATTTTTTGTTGGCTCTTGTGAGAGATTAATGGATTATCCCATTGTGGGGGAGTGATGTGCTTTGGACACCTCACAATCCTATAAATGTGTATACATGGGGAATACCACTTAGTTTTGATACTTCAAGATTATCTAGTTTCTATGTCGCATGTCTTACTCATGAGAAATTCAAATTCTATATGGTCCATTAAGTATCTCTTGTTGGTGTTAATTTGCCACTTGTTAATGTTGTTGGTTTATCACATTATGGGGGAGTAATATGCTATGTGCATATTACAAACCTAGAAAATGTGTACATTTGACGTGTTGCCACTTAGTGTTGATATTGTAAATTATCTTGTTCCGAGGAGGCATGTTAGCTCTACAAGTGTCATTTGCTTGCGATTTACAGGAAAAGATGATCTTGGATATACTTGTGATCTACCAATGAGTATCACTTCGAAAATACTTCTTGTCGTTGACAATTCGTATTCACATCATGTGATAGGAATTTCTAATCATCTTTACATTGGATTTTGTGTTTCGTTTGTCTCCCTTGCCTCTTATGAATCTATTTTACATGTCTAATGTTTTTATAGATATGGAGAAAGTGATGATCCCATCGTGTGCGTTTTGTATTCAAATGCAAATTCTATATAATGCACGTCCCTTGGGGGAGCTATCCTATTTTCTTTAGAACACTCTCTTTATTCACCCATCATAAAATCTTTTGATCCCCATCAAGTATGTTGGGAGGCAAGTCTTGCTCTTTATGATGCTTTGTGCCATCATGCAAATTTGTCAAGGGCTTGGTCTGTTGGAACCTAGCTCTCTTTTGGAAACTAGATACCTCGTGTTTGTTTTCCTTCAATTGGTTTCTTGTTGCCTTCTATTTGGCATGTGTCAATGGATATCTCATTCCTTGAGGTATCTTTTAATTGATATCCTTCAAGTGATAGTTCTTTTTGTTTTAGGATCTTATTATCACTTGATACCTTGTGTTTTGGTGACTTATCAACTTTGTGTTGAGTTGATTCTTGAGAGTCTTGAGCATGTGTATCTAGCTACTCTATACAACTTCTTTTGCTTGCTTGCCTTCTTTGACCCAATATATAGGGGAAACTCCACCTTGTCATAAATTGGTTAAAGTGTGCATGAAATTCAAATTCATATCTATATGCACATATGTATGTGGAGTTTGTCCTATGTATTGCTGGTTTTCTAACTCTTTGGTCCCAATGAGTTTGGGCACCATTTTGTTTGTTTTGCTGTTCCAGGAACAACTGGAGATGCATTGGATGCTCAGCTCACCTATAAGGAAGGTGTTGAGACCATGTGATTATTGGAGCCAAGTTAGGATGATTAAAGAATAACTATCTACTACATAAATCCAATGTTGTCTCGGTAACAAGTATCCACTTCGTGCATTCTTTTCTTGCAAAGGCCCCAACCTGTCTTTTCTTTTCCAGGTTGCATCATGGCATGAATCTCTTGATTCGTTCTTGTAGTACTCGTTTGCTTTCTCAAAGCATCCGAACGATGATGTCTTACTACTAGTTGGGATGTCTTTGATGTTCGTATGTTGGAAGTTCATATTATACAATAAGAAAATATTAGGCCATGTGCTATGCTTCCAAGTAAAAGATCTCATTGATATATTTATGACTTCCTCTTTGGATATCTAGTTTGTTCCTTCTTGTAACCATTTTGTGTGTATTTCCTTCTTTGTGGATATATATCATCATGATTGTCTTCTACTTAGAATCTTTTACACATAAGAGAAGTTACATCTCTAATTGATATCCTCTTTTCTTTCACGTCCATCGTTACATTTCCTTTTTTAGTTTGTGGTGGCTTCGTGAAAAGATTTGTTTTGACTGCGTATCTTATTTTCCTACATCTTGATGCACTCTTTGGCCGTGAAGATTATTTTTCCTCATGCTTGTCTTGATGAGGGTTTTGCCATTTCAATCAGTATCCCTCCTCTTGATAAGGTTCTTACTTCCTATCTTCACAATGGGTTGCCACAAGCGTTGGTTCTTATTTTGTTTATTAGTAAGCTTGTGAACCCATTTTCTAGTCTGTGTGTGTGGGAATGATATGTCTTGCACTTTGTATCTCATTTCATCAAGACTATGTTGATGAGTAATGCTCATCCTTATCTTAGTCTTCTCAAGTGTTTTGCCATGACTCACACACATTACTTTGGTTGAGCCTATTCTTAAGTTTCTTCTTTTACATGTTGCTCAACCATTTGTTTTGTGCAATCGATATGCTTATTGTCTCATCTATCTTCTTACACTCGTTGTGTGTTTTTATTAATTTTGGGGGAGCAACGATCCTATTTTGTGCACCTGTATCAAATACAAAAATCTCGTATTAGTGCACAAATCATGGGGAGCTTCTCTAGTTTTTGATAAAGCACTCTGTTGCCTTTATCATAATATCTTCTATTCATGTGGTTCGAAGGACCATATGATTGTTTGTTCCATCAGGAATTTTTTGATTGCTTGCCTCTATTTTTGTATGTCTTTCTGGCATATGATCCCTTTATTTGCAATCTTTGGGTCCTCAATATAGTTTGTTTCCCTCCCACTACTTATCATTGTATTTGTGTATTTCTCTGCACTCATTTGCTGAGAAGTACAAACCTTTTGGAGGACCACCTACTATATTAACTTTCTAAACTTTTTGTCCATTTTGGCAATCGATGCCAATGGGGGAGAAGTTTAGAGAGTTTACTATTGGATATGTTTAGAGGGTTTTGCTTTTATTGCGTAAGCATTTACGTCTTCACGCATGCATTATTACCTTGTATGTGTGCACTTGGTTATGCTTATTTCTTATATAAACTCTCTTGAAGTGGTTGTCTTCAATTACCAAAATGGGGGAGATTGTTAGAGCATATATCTCCATATGTGGTTTTGGTAATTGATGACAATTCCTATGGACTAATGGTTGCCTTAAGTTATATTTATAGGATTTGTCCATAGGCACTTCTAGAAGTCCATCTGTAGGATTCAAGGAGTTTATATGATGACCAAGATGGTATTCAAGGTATTATCCAAAGAATGGTCATAGAGACACTAGGCTGATCAAGATCTCAGACAAAGAGTAAATCAAGATGATCAACACACAAAGCGTATAAGATGTACCGAGAGGGATCAATTGATCCCATGGTATGGTAAGCATTGTCCATTATGTGTTTTTGTACTAACCCATGGTCTTTGTGAGAGTCCTATGTGGGGGTTAGGTGTGCTTCCATGGGCTTGCGTCAAAAGGAAGATTTCATACAACCCATGAAGGATGACGTCAAGTGGCGATCGTCATCAAGATTGTGGTGTGCAAGTTCAAGTGGATCATCACGAATATATCATTGAAACTATTGTTAATGATCATGTGTTGATAAGGACAAGCTGATGTGCTAACAAGGACAAGATCAAGATAAGCATTCCTTAGCACTACATGCTTGATTCTTGTGGATGTTCACATGGTGGACAAATGAAGATGAATACATAAGCTAGGCTCTCCACATTGTGTATGGGAGAGCTACTTGAAGACTTAATCATGTCTTGCTTTCAACTTGAGCCAAGAAGGAACAACAACATCAAGCTCAAGTGAAAGGGCTAACTCAAAGGTATCAATTCCTTTGACGTTAGTTGTGCGGAGTGATGATCAGTGAATAAAAGTATACACTCAAGTATGGATCATGAGTACCCCTTTTATGATTCTTGAGTCTTTAGGGATCCCGCACTATTAAGAGGGGATCACCGGTTTTGCGATGAAGTTGCTAAAACTACATCTCCACTGTTCTACTCACACCACATCTCCACTGCTCTGCTGTTATCTGAAACAGAACCAGTGCCTCGGACATCCGACTTCCTCCCGATGACCGAGGGCCGGACGACCGACTGCTTCGGAAATCCGGAATCCTATACCAGAGAAATCAGAGCCATATAACTCGGAGTTCCGGCTTCTTCTGGACGTCCGAAGCCCGGATATCCGACCAGCTTCGGAATTCCGGAACTATGCACCAGAGAAACTTGTGCCATATAACCCGGACTTCCGGCTCCCTCCGGACGTCTGAGGGCCGGTCAAGGGTCGGACGACCGACAGGCTTCGGAAATCCGGAGCCCTGCACCAGAAGAACTTGAGCCCTATAACTCGGATTTCCGGCTCCCTCCGGACGTCCGAGGGCCGGACGTCCGTCCCCTTTCGGAAATCCGGAACCTCCCACCAGTAGAAGTTTGAGTCGAATAACTCGGATTTCCGGCCTTCTCCGGACGTCCGGTCGTTGTTCAGTTCATAGTATTTTCAGTGATATCTACAGGCCTCGGACGTCCGACCCCTCGCGGACGCCTGGACTTCCGGAAACTGTCGGACGTCCGGACCCTGTGTGACTTAAAGTGTCCCCAAGGGCTGTTTTTCTCTCCCCACTATAAATACCCCCCTCCCACTTCGTGAGAGGGTTGCCCAACACAGCATTATCCTCATAAGAACAACTTCTACCTCACACACATTTGCTCACACCAAATCTGAGATCCCAAGAGCATTTGTGAGCCCCTTTGAGAGTTGTTCCAATCAAAAGATAGATCGTCTCCCTCTCCTCCTCTCAACCCAAGCTATTTGAGATTTGAGCAAGTTTTGAGCATTCCCCGTGATCTTGTTACTCTTGGAGGTTGGAGACTCCTAGGCGGTAGGAGTTCTTCGGAGAGGAATCAATCCGTGTGATTACCCCCCGGAAAAGTTTGTGAGGGTTTGGAAGCCACCTCAAAGGCTTACCACTAGTGGTTGAGAAACGCCTTCGTGGTGTTATCTCAAAGGGAGAATAGGGTGAGCCTTCGTGGCGTTGGTGTGCCTTCGTGGTAACATCAACCTCTCTAACGCTGACTAGCTTCCCTCGAAGGAAGTGAACATCGGGATACATCTTCGTCTCAGTGACCTTGGTTATCCTTAACCCTAACTCCTTACTTGTGGTTTACTTGTGTTAGTTGAGCTTAGATACATTGCATATTGTTTCTGCTCATTATATTGTGTTGGCTATTTCTTGTACAAGATTAATCATTCAAGCATACCATCTATATCCACACGTTCATACTTGCAGCCTTTGATATATCGTGTGATATAGTGTGATCTAGTATCTTGTGTTGTTTCACCTACTTGTCGTGTGATATAGCTCAAGTAAGTTTGTGTAACTTACTTGTGCTTGTTAGTAACTGTATTGTGTCCATCTTGGTAGATCGTGTTGTTGATACACGTTGCAATGCCTAGTGCATTTAGGATTTGTGCTTGACAAGTACCCTGTTAGTTTATTTCCGCATTAGTTTCAAGCCAAATCAGAAGAAGTTTTGAAATAGCCTATTCACCCCCCTCTAGGCGTCATCGAGGTCTTTTCAAAGTGCCACTTTATGGTTAATGAAATCATCGTCTTAGGACATAAATATTCTGAAAGAGGCATTGAAGTCGATAAGGCTAAGGTTGATGCAATCGAGAAAATGCCATACCCCACATATATCAAAGGTATAAGAAGTTTCCTTGGTCATGGTGGTTTCTATAGAAGGTTCATTAAAGACTTCTCTAAGATTGCTAGGCCTCTTACCAATCTCTTGCAAAAGGATGTTCCTTTTGTTTTTTGACGATGATTGTGAGGAAGCCTTCGAAATACTTAAGAGGGCTTTGATAACTGCACCTATTGTTCAACCACGTGATTGGAACCTACCTTTTGAAATCATGTGTGATGCTAGTGATTATGCTGTTGGTGCTATTCTAGGGCAAAGAGTTGATAAAAAGTTGAATGTTATTCACTACGCTAGTAAAACTCTAGATAGTGCCCAGAGAAACTATGCTAGTACGGAGAAGGAATTTTTAGCAGTTGAGTTTGCATGTGAAAAGTTCAGGTCTTCCATAGTTGATTCCAAAGTCACTATTCACACTGATCATGCTGCTATTAAGTACCTCATGGAGAAGAAGGACGCTAAACCTAGACTTATCAGATGGGTTCTCTTGCTAAAGGAATTTGATTTGCACGTTGTCGACGTAAAGGGTGCTGATAACCCAGTAGCAGATAACTTTTCTAGGTTGGAGAACGTTCTTGATGACCCACAACCTATTGATGATAGCTTTCCCGATGAGCAATTGAATGTCATCAATGCTTCACGTAGTGCACCGTGGTATGTTGATTATGCAAACTATATCGTTGCCAAATATATACCACCTAGTTTCACGTACCAGCAAAAGAAGAAATTCTTCTTTGACTTGAGACACTACTTTTGGGATGATCCTCACCTTTATAAGGAGGGAGTAGATGGTGTTATTAGACATTGTGTACCTGAACATGAACAGGGACAGATCCTACAGAAGTGTCACTCCGAGACCTACGGAGGACACCATGCGGGAGATAGAACTGCACATAAGGTATTGCAATCAGGTTTCTATTGACCCACTCTCTTCAAGGATGCCCGTAAGTTTGTCTTGTCTTGGGACGAATGTCAAAGAATAGGTAATATTAGCAAACGTCAGGAAATCCCTATGAACTATTCACTTGTCATTGAACCATTTGATGTCTGGGGCTTTGATTATATGGGACGTTTTCTAAAATCCAATGGGTATACTCACATCTTAGTTGCTGTTGATTACGTCACTCAGTGGGTAGAAGCTATCCCCACTAGTAGTGTTGATCACAACACCTCTATCAAGATGCTGAAAGAAGTTATCTTCCCTAGATTTGGAGTCCCTAGATATCTAATGACCGACGGTGGTTCACACTTCATTCATGGTGCTTTCCGTAAAACGCTTGCTAAGTACGATGTCAACCATAGAATTGCGTCTCCCTATCACCCTCAGTCCAGTGGTCAAGTAGAGCTAAGCAATAGAGAGATTAAACTGATTCTGCAAAAGACTGTCAACAGGTCTAGAAAGAATTGGTTTAAGAAGCTCGATGATGCACTGTTGACTTATAGAACTTCCTATAAGAATCCCATGGGCATGTCTCCATACAAAATGGTGTATGGTAAAGCATGTCATTTACCTCTTGAGCTAGAGCATAAAGCTGATTGGGCAATCAAAGAGCTCAACTTTGATTTCAAACTTGCCGGTGAGAAGAGGTTATTTGATATTAGCTCGCTTGATGAATGGAGAACTCAGGCATATGAGAATGCCAAGTTGTTCAAAGAGAAGGTTAAGAGGTGGCATGATAAGAGGATACAAAAGCGTGAGTTCAATGTAGGTGATTATGTGTTTCTATATAACTCTCGTTTAAGATTCTTTGCAGGAAAGCTTCTCTCTAAATGGGAAGGTCTCTATGTTGTTGAGGAAGTATATCATTCAGGTGCTATCAAGATCAACAACACGAAAGGTAATTGTCCGAGAGTTGTAAATGGGCAGAGAATCAAGCATTATATCTCAGGTACTCCCATAAATGTTGAAAGAAATATCATCAATACCATAACTCCGGAGGAATACCTAAGGGATGTTTATCAGCCTGTTTCAGACTCCGAAAACGAAGAGGTATGTGATTCGGTAAGAAAAGAGAGTCCAAAACTTTTCCAGTAGGAAATTTTCTCCGTTTTGGAATATTTGAAAAATACCAAAACTGGAAGTAGTCCGGAAAGTGCGCGAGGAGGCGACAAGCCTGCACGGCACTGGCCCACCCCCTGGCCGCGCCGTGAGGGCTTGTGGCCACCTCGTGCGCCTCCCGGACTCCGTTTTTGTGCACGGTACTGATATGTCTGCAACGTATCCATAATTTTTGATCTTTTCATGCTATTATCTTGTCAAACTTCGGATGTTTTATATGCATGAATATGCTATTTTATATGTTTTTTGGGACTAACCTATTAACTCACTGCCAAGTGCCAGTTTCTGTTTTTCCGTGTTTTTGACCCATTTTCAGACAGAGTCCAAATGGAATGAAACTTTATGATGATTTTTTTGGACCAAAAGAGACCCCCGAAGATTTGGAAGAAAGCCAGAAGAGCCACGAGGGAGTCACAAGCCCATGGGGCGCGGCCTACCCCCTGGTCGCACCGTGCAGGCTTGTGACCTCCTCGTGGGCCCAACTCACGCAATTCCACCGCCATAAATTCCTATAAATTCAGAAACCCCCAGAAAGAAAGCTAGGTCAGGAGTTCCGCCGCCGCAAGCCTCTGTAGCCACCAAAAACCAATCTGGAGCCCGTTCCGGCACTCTGCCGGAGGGGATATCCATCTCCGGTGGCCATCATCATCATCATCCCGGCGATCTCCTTGACAAGGAGGGAGTAGTTCTCCCTCGGGGCTGAGGGTATGTACCAGTAGCTATGTGTTTGATCTCTCTCTCGTGTTCTTGAGATGTCTTGATCTTGATGTACCTTGGGATTTGCAACAATAGTTGGATCTTATGATGTTCTTCCCCCTCTCCCTTCTTGTAATGAATTGAGTTTCCCCTTTGAAGTTATCTTATCGGATTGAGTCTTTGAGAACACTTGATGTATGTCTTGCACGTGTCTATCTGTTGTGATCAACTTGCGGGTTTGTCACAATTGGGAACCTATGCATAGGGGTTGGCACACGTTTTGACTCTCCGGTAGAAACTTTGGGGCACTCTTTGAAGTTCTATGTGTTGGTTGAATGGATGATTCTGAGATTGTGTGATGCATATCGTATAATCATGCCCACGGATACTTGAGGTGACAATGGAGTATCTAGGTGACATTAGGGTCTTGGTTGATATGTATCTTAAGGTGTTATTCTAGTACGACCTCTATGATAGATCGATCAGAAAGAATAACTTTGTGGTGGTTTCGTACCCGACAATAATCTCTTCGTTTGTTCTCAGCCATTAGTGACATTGGAGTGACTCTTTGTTGCATGTTGAGGGCTAGTAATTGATACGTCTCCATCGTATCTACTTTTCCAAACTCCTTTTCCCTTGTTTTGGACTCTAATTTGCATGATTTGAATGGAACTAACCTGGACTGGCGTTGTTTTCAGCAGAATTGCATTGGTGTTATTTTTGTGCAGAAATCAAAGTTCTCCAAACGTCCTAAAAATTTACGGGGAGCAGTTTTGGAAAATATAAAAAATATCTGCGCCAAGTTCCACTTGAGGGGGTGGGCCAGTGGGCCACAAGCCCTCGCTCCGCCACCAACCCCCTGATGGCGGTGGGCAGGCTTGTGGGGCCCACACGGCTCTGCCGCCCCCAACCTCGGGTCTATAAGTCCCCTTTTGTCCTAGAAAAAATAAAAAGAGAATTTTTCGCCGCATTTACGATACGGAGGCGCCGCCACCACCTGTTCTTCATCTGGAGGGCAGATCTGGAGTCCATCTTCATCATCGCCATCGTCATCATCAACCTTCTTCCCTCTCCAATTCCATGAAGCTCTTCGTCGTTCGTGAGTAATCTATTTGTAGGCTCGTTGGGCGGTGATGAGTAGGATGAGATCTATCATGTAATCGAGTTAGTTTTGATGGGGATTGATCCCTAGTATCCACTATGTTCTGAGATTGATGTTGCTACTACTTTGACATGCTTAATGCTTGTCACTAGGGTCCAAGTGCCATGATTTCAGATCTGAAATTATTACGTTGTCACCAATATATGTGTGTTTTAGATCCGATCTTGCAAGTTGTAGTTACCTACTATGTGTTATGATCCGGCAACCCTGGAGTGACAATAACCGGAACCACTCCCGGTGATGACCATAGTTTGAGGAGTTCATGTGTTCACCAAGTGCTAATGCGTTGCTCCAGTTCTTTAATAAAAGGAGAACCTTAATATCCTGTAGTTTCCTTTTGGACCCCGCTGCCACGAGAGGGATGGACAATAGATGTCATGCAAGTTCTTTTCCCTAAGCACGTATGACGACACACGGAATGCATGCCTACATCACATTGACGAATGGGAGCTAGCCACATATCTCTCCGCGTTATAACTGTTGCTTGATGAATATCATCCAAACAAATCACCGACCCATTGCCTACGAGTTTGTCCTACTACTGCTACTACTACTGTTGCTACTCCTGTTACTTGTCTTGCTCTGTTGCTGCTGCTACTACTGTTGCTACTGCTGTTACTTGTCTTGCTCTGCTGCTGCTGTTACTACTGTTGCTACTGCTGTTACTTGTCTTGCTCTGCTGCTACTATTGCTACTATTGTCGCTTGCTACTGTTGCTACTTGAAACTGCTGTCACTACTGCTTTTCCTTGCCGCTGCTATTGCTCGTTACACTGCTTCTACCTGCTACAATTTTGGTTCGCTAGTCATTGACCGGAACTGACAACTTCCGTCAACGAGGCAACTTGGCGCCATTGATACAATCGTTAGGAATAGTCTGCCGTCAACAGATCGTTTCTGACACCGTTGTTGTCATACTGCTTTGCTACTAGTACTTTACTTGCAGATACTAATCTTTCAAGTGTGGTTGAATCTGACATATTCAGATGCTAATACTTGAGAGTATCCTCTCACCTCCTATAGGCATACCAACAAATTTGGGTTGAATACTCTACCCTCGAAAACTGCTACGATCCCATGCGCTTGTGGGCCGTCAACAACATTCTTCTAGTTTCGATTGCTGGACAGTGCTTGAAGCATTCTTCTGGTGCCGTTGCAAAGGGGTAGAACAGTTGGCATCAAGCATTTTTCTGGCGCCATTGCCGGGGAGGTATTGCTATATTCTCTGAGTCACTTGGGATTTATATCTGCTGATCACTATGAAGAATCTGAAGGATCCGAAGACCAAAGTCTTTCCCTCAACTACGAGGGGAGGTAAGGAATTGTCATCTAGCTCCGCACTTGATTCACCTTTATGTTATGAGTAAGTTTGCGACATCACCTCCTACTAGAAATCTTGATATGTCGCCTGTGCTTGATGATGCTTATGATGCTACTGCTAGAGATGTTATGCTTGATACTGTGCTTGATGATGCTTATGATGCTACTGCAAGAGATGCTATGCTTGATACTAGGCCTGGTGATACTATGCTTGATACTATGCCTGATGGTATGCCTGATACTGCTAGAGATGCTATGCTTGATACTGCTAGAGATGCTATGCTTGATACTGCTTTGTGTGATGATGCTAGAGATGCTATTTTGACTGATGATACTATGCTTGATACTGCTAGAGATACTACTTTGCCTGATGTTCCACTAGGAGTGTTCCTTGATGCTCATATTGCTAGAGTTACTGCCAATGCTCGTGATGCTTCTGAAACTACCGATACTATTGAGATAGAACCTGCTTCTGCTCCTGCTAGATCTAGCTCTCCTAGATATGAATTGCCTGATATACCTGAGGGTTACGTTATGGAGGGAGAGATAGCTGAGGACTTTCTTGCGTGTAAGGATGCCTATGACGTTGAGAAATTACTTCTCAAGTGGATGGAAAAATCTCGGGAAGCTAGGATGAAATATCACCCGAAGTTTGCCACTTCACCTATGTTTATCACCGATAAGGATTATGAATTCTCTGTCTATCCTGAGATAATCTCTCTAGTCAAATATGATCATTTTCACGATTATGAGTCTGAGACGGTCATAGCCCATATTGCCAAACTACACGATATAGCCAACCTTTTCACTAATGAGGAGAAGATCCGCCACTACTATATCCTTAACCTGTTTCCTTTCTCTCTAAAGGATGATGCTAAATCCTGGTTCACCTCTCTTGCTCCTGGATGTGTGAGTAGTCCCTAGGAGATGGTCTATTACTCTTGTGAGAAATATTTCCCTGCCCATAAGAAACAAGATGCCTTGCAGGAAATATACAACTTTGCTCAACTCCAAGAAGAGAGTCTTCCACAAGCTTGAGGGAGGCTCGTCCAGCTACAGAATGCTTTGCCTGATCACCCTCTTAAGAAGAACGAGATACTTGATATCCTCTATAACGGACTTACCGATGCCCCTAGAGACCACCTAGATAGTTGTGCCGGTTGTGTTTTTAGGGAACGAACTTCAGAACAAGCTGAGACCCTACTGAATAACATCTTGATCAATGATAATGCTTGAACTATTCCCGAACCACCTCCTAAGCCAACTCCGAACAAGAGAGGTATTCTATTCCTCAGTCCCGAAGATATGCAAGAAGCCAAGAAATCTATGCAAGAGAAAGGCATTAGATCTGAAGATGTCAAAAATCTACCACCTATCGAAGAGATCCATGGTCTCGATAACCCGATACAGGTAGTAGGTTTGATGAGAGTGATATTACTTTTGATAAACCTGCTAGCCTATGCTTTGATGAGTTTGACAACTTTGTTGCCAAACAACAGAGTTTCAATGATTATGTTAGCAGACATTTGGAAAAAAGTACTCGTATGCTTAGCCATTTAAGTGCTTGTGTAGACAGAAATGTCAATGATCTGAAGCTTCTGAGTAAACATGCCTCTATGATTACTACTCAGGTAGAACAAGTACTTAAATCTCAGAATGACCCGCTCAATGAATTAAATGACAACTCTGTTAGAGTCAGTACTAGAGGAGGCAAAATGGCTCAGGAACCTTTGTATCCTGAAGGTCATCCTAAGAGAATTGATCAAGATTCTCAAGGAATCAATGCTGATACACCCAGTCATCCTAAGGAGAAGAAGAAGGATGATAGAAACCTGCATGCCAGTTCACCAAATACTGTCACACCTGAAGAACCTAGTGATATTTCTGCGTCTGATGCAAAAACACAATCTGGTGATGAACATGAACATGGTGACAATATGGACAGTGATGTTCATAATAATGCTCAACCTAGCAATGATGAGGATGTGGAGATTGAACCTATGGTTAATACTGATAAGCCACAACCTAAGAGATACTAAAAGAATGACTACACTGCTAGGAAGCTTGGTAAAGAAAGGGAGCCATGGGTTCAGATACCTATTTCCTTTCCTCCTAATCCATCCAAGAAAATGGATGATGAGGATTTTGAGCGCTTCGTTGAGATGATAAGACCCGTCTTTCTGCAGATGCGGTTAACTGATATGCTCAAGATGTCTCTGTATGCCAAGTACATGAAAGATATCATGACTAATAAACGGAAGATACCAGATGTTGAGATCTCCACCATGCTTGCCAACTACACTTTCAAGGGTGGAACTCCTAAGAAACTTGGTGATCCCGGACTGCCCACTATACCTTGCTCCATTAAAGGAAACTACGTAAGAACTGCCTTATGTGACCTTGGAGCCGGTGTTAGTGTTATGCCGCTCTCTCTTTATCGTAGACTTGAATTGGATAAGTTGACACCCACTGAAATTTCTCTGCAAATGGCCGACAAATCAACTGCTTTCCCTATCGGCATTTGCGAGGATGTGCCTGTTGTGGTTGCTAACACCACTATCTTAACAGGCTTTGTTATCTTGGATATTCCTGAGTACGATGCCATGGCTGTCATCCTCGGAAGACACTTTTTAAACACTGCAGGGGCTGTTATAGATGGCAACAAAGGCAATGCCACTTTCCATGTCAACGGTAATGAGCACACCTTGCACTTTCTGAAGAAACGATATCAAGTACATTGCATCAATGCTATCGAAAAGACTTCATCGATTCTCATTGGGAGCTTTGAATGCCCTATTCCTCGTGTCAAGATGAAGTATGATTTGCTTGTTGGGGAGATACATATCCCCATTGAGGTGACTTAGTGGCTATTTGGAAATTCTCCGTTCCCTCTTGCGATTCGAGAAGGTTTTGTCATGAGGACTTGATCAACCCCATTGACGGATTTCTTCCGATGACCATGAAACGGATGAATCAAAGAGTCACATACCTCTGTTTTAAGCTTTGATTTTCTATTGCTTAGAAGAAAATTGATAGAATTAGTTTAGTTTTTCCTGTTTTCTGTTTTAGCATCCCGGAGAAAAATACCACGAAAATAAAAGTTCTCCGATGGTCCTGAAAAATCAGTATGCTTTTTTCTGGAATTTTTGAAAATTTCTGGGCCTGAGAGCTGGCAGGGGGGCCAGACCAGTGGGCCACAAGCCCTGCCACCTCCACCTACCCCCTGGTGGCGGGGTGCAAGCTTGTGGGGCCCACAAGCACCCCCTCCATTCATTCTAGCTCCCAGCCTCTTCTTCCACCTCCAAAAAAAATTGTTTCGCAGCTCAAACCCGTGTTCTTGCTCATTTGGCTGTGATTTTCGATCTACTTGCTCAAAGCACCATTCTCCGAACCATTTTGGGGAAATTACTCCTTGGTAAGTGACTCCTCCATTGGTCCAATTAGTTTTTGCTCTAGTGCTTTATCCTTCGCGTATTCTTGCTACCTTGGTGACCCTGTTCTTGGGCTAGAAATGTTGATTTTAGCTGGTCCCAAGTAGTTTTAGTGCGTGATATGGTCTCTAGGCACTAGTAGGAGTAGTTTCTACAAGGTGTGGTGGGTCTTTATTCACTTTTCTCTTGAACTTCAAAAATTTCAACAAAAGGAAATGATGTTCAGGAGGAAGTTTCATGGTGGTTCCTCAAGTAAGAAGGGTCCTCGTCTCTCTCTTTGGGAGCCAGAACCTTTTCAACTAAGGGACGCACCGGTACAACCATGTGAATGGCCTTCCGATGAGTTCATGATCGAAGCAGGTTTCAAGGATGACTTTGATATACTTGGCCGCAATGTCGGGTTAGAAGAATTCCTCTCGGATAAATGTGAACAGTATGCTATGCTCACTACCTCTTTCGTGCGTAGATTTAAATTCTCAGTTGGCCGTGACTCATCCATACTATTTGATCTGTACGATAAATCCTATACCGTGGATCTGGAGGATTTCAATAGGATTTGCAAGATACCCGATGGGGGTAGTGTTAATGATCCTTCTAAGTCTTCGGTCAGAGACATTGTCTCCAGTATAACTGTTGGAGAAACCAGAGATACCACGCAAGCCACCATAGGAAGCATCCATTTCCCTGCCTTGCACCACCTTGCCCCCTTCATAGGTAGGTGCATTAACGGCAAGGGTGCACATTGTCACCTATGTGCTTTTGACCTTAGTATCCTTAAGAGCGCAGTAACAGGTGACAGGAGCTTCTATATGGGAGCTATAATAGCAAGGAGGCTGAATAAAAATGTAGTGAGGGGGATTTCTTTGGTGGAGTTTATGCTACACGCTTAGCAAATTTTCTTGGAGTACCCATCCGTCCAGAAGACCCTCCTCTCCGTACGGCCTACCTTGATCGTGTCGCTCTAACTCGCTACCAGTTCCTCGAGAGAGATCATGGATCCCTCCTATACCGCTTGATATTTAATCGACAACGTGTTTTCCATATTAACCTTCCTTCTCCTGCTTTCTTTGACTTTCAGGTAAAACGAAGATACTACATAACCATATGAGAGGAAGAGGAGTATGAGAGGGAGGCGACGGCTGCTCGACTTCGTGAGGCAGCTATTCAGGCAGTGGCTGCAGCACTCCCGTATAACACCCATTATGACTTTGGGTTTCGCCAGGATCATCCTTGGGAGTAGACCAAGCTAGGCCAAAAGCCTAAGGTTGGGGGAGTATATGTTCTCACCGACTTTACATTCATGCTTATGCTTTCACTTTGTTAGCCGATGTTTACACTTTGCCACTGTATTATCCATGCTAGTTTATTTTCGTTTTCATGTTTTCTTGTTTTGTGTCCTTCCGAGAAAACCCAAAAAGATTTTTTTCTTTCTTCTTTTGCTTGTTGGGAGCTTTCCCGTGTAAATAGTTTTCTTTTTCTTTGTGTCAAGGTCGAAGATATTGGTTACAATGTTTAGTGGTTCTTACATGCTTACCTGTTTAGCCTTCAAAGAGCCATATTACTTTGTCTTCTCCTTTGTGTATGCCTGCAGATTCAGCTTAGTCCATTGCACTTATTATCCTTCACATCGTTCGATCGTGCAAATGAAAGGCAATAATGATGATATTTGATGAAGTGACTGAGACTGAAAAGCTGGTATGGACTCTATCTATTTTGTTTTTGTAAATATGACTAGCTTGTCGACCCAGATTTAGCTTTGTTGTGAGAGAACCATGTTTGCAATAACAACTTAGAGATCATAATTTCTGATGCCATGCTTATTTAGCTGAGAGGTTATAATGGTTTGTCTTGAATGCCAACATAGATTTTGAGATGACTATGATGTAGTATGATAGGATGGTATTCTCCTTTGAATGTTTCAAATGGCTTGACTTCGCGCATGTTCATGCATGTAGTTGAAACAAAATCAACATAGCCTCTATGATGTTCGTGTTCATGGTGATTTATATCCCATTCATGCTTGCATTCAATGTTAGTCAAACGCATTGCATCTTGATGACTGTTGTCGCTCTCTAGTTGGTCGCTTCCCAGTCTTTTGCTAGCCTTCACTTGTACTAAGCGGAATACTGTTTGTGCATCCACTTCCATAAACCCAAAAGTTTTTCCATGAGAGTCCACCATACCTACCTATTTGCGGTATCTACCTGCCGTTCCAAGTAAATTTGCATGTGCCACTCTCTAAACCTTCAAGAAATAATCTGTTTTGCATGCCCGGACCGCTCATGTGGTGAGAGGGGGCTATTGGTATTTTCCATGCTAGGAGTGTTATCCTCGACATGTGTTTATTCACTGTCATTCACGAGAAAGGGGCTCGTATTTGAATGCCCAGTTCCATGCTTAAATCGAAAACATAACTGTAAAAGAAGACTCCCCTTGGATTGATATTAGTATGGACGGTACCCGAGGATTCGGCTAGCCGTGGAGTGTGATTGATTGGTGGTGGGGGAGTTAAAAATTTACTTTTTTGTTTGGGAACCTCCTATAGCATGGGTAGCATGGAAGATATTGAGAACTCTTGGTCACTGCGTTGACAATGAACGCATGCCACCCAAAATTATTATCTCTGTTTTCAAAGCTTGAGCTCTGGCACCTCTGCAAATCAATGCTTCCCTCTGCGAAGGGCATGTCTATTTATTTTCCTGTCGAGTCATCCTCCTCTTATATAAGCACCAATTAGAGAGCACCTCTGTCATTTTTATGCTTTGCTTTTGATTGATATTGAGTATGACTATGACTGGATCTTCGTTGCTATGAATTACAATGTTTAGTCAGCCCTTGATCTTTGAAAGTGCTCTGCATTTATGTTTTGCGGTCTCAGAAAGAGCTAGTGAGATACCACCTATTCATATTGCTTCATGCTTGTTTTGATTGAAGTGCTGGTATTTGAAACTCATTATTATTTGCTCGTTAGCTGATTATGCCATTGATATTAGTTTACCGTGAAGCTCTTCGTCGTTCATGAGTAATCTATTCGTAGGCTCGCTGGATGGTGATGATTAGGATGAGATCTATCATGTAATCGAGTTAGTTTTGAAGGGGATTGATCCCTAGTATCCACTATGTTCTGAGATTGATGTTGCTACTACTTTGCCATGCTTAATGCTTGTCACTAGGGCCTGAGTGCCATGATTTCAGATCTGAAATTATTATGTTGTCACCAATATATGTGTGTTTTAGATCCGATCTTGCAAGTTGTAGTTACCTACTATGTGTTATGATCCGGCAACCCTGGAGTGACAATAACCGGAACCATTCCCGATGATGACCATAGTTTGAGGAGTTCATGTGTTCACCAAGTGCTAATGCGTTGGTCCGGTTCTTTATTAAAAGGTGAACCTTAATATCCCGTAGTTTCCTTTTGGACCCCGCTGCCACGGGAGGGATGGACAATAGATGTCATGCAAGTTCTTTTCCCTAAGCACGTATGACGACACACGGAATGCATGCCTACATCACATTGACGAACGGGAGCTAGCAACATATCTCTCCGTGTGATAACTGTTGCATGATGAATATCATCCAAATAAATCACCGCCCCATTTCCTACGAGTTTGTCCTACTGCTCCTGCTACTACTGTTGCTACTGCTGTTACTTGTCTTTCTCTGCTGCTGCTGCTACTGCTGTTGCAACTGCTGTTACTTGTCTTGCTCTGTTGCTACTGTTGCTACTACTGTCGCTTTCTACTGTTGCTACTTGCTACTACTATCACTACTGATGTTCCTTGCCGCTGCTATTACTCGTTACACTGCTGCTACCTGCTACAGTTTTGGTTCGCTGGTCGTTGACGGGAACTGACAACTTCCGTCATTGAGGCAACTTGGCGCCATTGATACAATCGTTAGGAATAGTGTGCCGTCAACAGATCGTTTCTGACACCGTTGTTATCATACTACTTTGCTACTGATACTTTGCTTGCAGATACTAATCTTTCAGGTGTGGTTGAATCTGACATATTCAGCTGCTAATACTTGAGAGTATCCTCTCACCTCCTATAGGCGTACTAACAAATTTGGGTTGAATACTCTACCCTCGAAAACTGCTACGATCCCATGCGCTTGTGGCCGTCAACAACATTCTTCTAGTTTTGATTGCCGGAGAGTGCTAGCAGCATTCTTCTAGTGCCGTTGCAAAGGGGAAGAACAGTTGACATTAGTTATATGATCCAATTATGTTATGTTTGTTGAGAGAACTTCCACTAGTGAAAGTATGAACCCTAAGCCTTGTTTCCACGCATTGCAATACCGTTCGTGCTCACTTTTGTTACTTGTTACCTTGCTGTTTTTGTAATTTCAGATTACAAAAACCTATATCTACCATCCATATTGCACTTGTTTCACCATCTCTTTGCCGAACTAGTGCACCTGTACAACTTACCATTGTATTGGGTGTGTTGGGGACACAAGAGACTCTTTGTTATTTGGTTGCAGGGTTGCTTGAGAGAGACCATCTTCATCCTACGCCTCCCACGGATTGATAAACCTTAGGTCACCCACTTGAGGGAAAATTGCTACTGTTCTACAAACCTCTGCACTTGGAGGCCCAACAACGTCTACAAGGAGAAGGTTGCATAATAGACATCAGGTACTCCTTATGGTCTGAAAAAAATCATTATATATACTCCCGTTTGGTCTGACCCCTGCATGACGCAGATTTCTTCTGTTTTTCGTTTCGAACCTGTTTCTGTTGCACATCTAGATCGCTATGACTTCCCCAAAAGCTCTGAAGGACAAGATCTTCGAGGAGGTCATCAATCCCTACCTCGCGGGAGTGCTGCAACACCCTCAATCTATCGAGATGCGTGAGGGGATGTTGCACATCCGTGATGTTGAGGGGCCTAAGACACTACTGGAATCTGCTGGTTTGCCGACAGCCAGAGTTGACGGCAATGGCCTGTTTAACGGACGACAAAGGCTTTGCCGTGAGTGTGCGGTCGGCAAAGGAGCTGGCCACGATTTTATCGGCAACCACCTTCTTTGTCGTCAGCTGAAAATTGACCGACGACAAAGGCTTTGCCATCAGCTTTGTGGCACGGGCTGACGGCACAGATCAATGGCGGCAACGGCGCAAGCCGAGCCCCGTTAGAGGGTTAAACAGCACCACAAGTGCATCACAAAGTGCAAATAGCACCACAAGTGCATCACAAAGTGCAAACAACAGCAATATATGTAATTAAAGTGCAAACAAGATCACAAAGTATTAGAAAGCATCACAAGTGCATCCGCAAATACAAGTGCATTACAAAGTTCATATAAGACTACATGAGTACACTCCCTGGAGCATCCATCCGTATGCCATGCTGCTTTATCAAAATATGCATAATAAGAAAGAAGATAGAAGAAGAATACAATAAGAAAGAAGTTATCTAAATTAAGCTAAGCAATTAGAAGAATAAGTGGAAGAAGAAGAAGAAAAGAAGAAGAAGAAGAAGAAGAAGAAGAACAAGAACAAGAAGATGCAGAAAAAGGAAGAATAAGAAGATTTGTTCTTCTTATTATATCTTTTTCTCCTCTTTCTTCTTCTCTTATTTCTTCATCTCTTCTTTGTTCTTCTCTTCTCAGTTCTTTTTAAACTTTCTAAACCAATTATGTCATTTTTGAGCTCTAATATCAACTAATTATACTATTTTTGGTGTTATCAAGTAATTATGTCATTTTTGAAGTAAGTAAGCTAATTATGTAATTTTTTAGGTAAGTAAGCTAATTATCAACTATAATTTACTAAGCTAACTAAAGCATGGCTAATATCAACTAGAATTTTCTAAGCTAACTAAAGCATGGAATAATCTAAGTTGATCTAAACAATAAGAAGAATAAGAAGGAGAGGAATAACTTACCGAATGCCAAGAAACGGAGGAGAAGCACCATCTCCATTGGTCGCTGGGTTGCTAGGGCTCTCACCAGGAGAAGTAAAGGGATCGTGGGATTCAACTCTGGAATGATGCTGCAACAAGGCAAGAGTTAAAATATGTGGTTAGCACGGCGACAAACAATGGTATAAGACCGTGCAAGGTTGGTCATTGAAAGGGAACTCACCGTTCCCACCGGAGAAGGCATCGGCGGAGGGGGCGGCAAACCTTGTCCTAACACATAGCCTACAAATTAGTTTTCGAGGAGTCAAAGAAATAGCCTTGTTGCTTCTCACACATAGCCTTGCTTCTCACACAATTGAATTACCGCAACGAAGTCGTGCATGGCCTTCGCATGGGCATTATTGCGTGCCCTCTCCTCCTCAAGCAACCTTTGCGTATTTCGGTCCCTCTCCTCCAACAAGAGCCTGGTGTCCTCCCTCTCCTTCTCATGTGCGGCCTGCAACCACTCCTCAAAAGGAATTTTCATCATCCATCCAGGGACAAATGAACAAAAGAAATAATGAAGAAAACTAACCTCGATGGCAAGATCAACTGGCCTCGCGCGTTTCCGTATTAAAGGAGCGGAGCTTGTTTGCCTCGCCTTGATTTGAGATAGAGTCTCAGTGATAGGGACGAAGCCATCACACATGGCCAGCGTGCCATGACTCTTACCACCACTAGAGATCATCAACGCCTCCGGATCGATAGGATTCTGGCTCGGGTCAAAGTCAGGCCCACGCAGCTGTTTGACCACCTCAGAATAAGACATCATCTTGCTGTAGGCGGACAGGCTTGTGTACGCCGACAGCCCATCCCCCTCAGAATATGCCTTCGCCATCTTTTACGAGCCCTTACGGGCCATGCTAAACGCGGCGTATCCCTGAGGCTCGGGCTGGTTATTGTGTTTGGCCTACAAGAAAAGACAAAGAATTAGTACAACAAAAATCATGAACGACTGAATTATTGATGAAACAAAACAAGGCACACATACCCATTTTTTGGCGTATTGCTTGATGTTGGCATTGCCTTGGTGGTGTGGCACACCAACCAATTGGGCACGACGGTCCTTGGCCATAGTGTGGGTGCTCAACCAAGCCTCTGTGCACCACCTGTCCACTATCATCTCCCAACAATCCATCTTATCGGCCAACCATCTCAGGGGCACCTATGAATGTAAGTTAATGAAGAATTAAACTAAGTATTATAACTAAATAGACCTAACTAGCCTTAACAAAACTATTAAAGAATTGATCTTTGGAATGTATATACATCCATGTACTAGGTCTTATCAAGGTGAATCTTTCAACATTCAGTCTTTGTCTTCGGCTCCCCTTGCTTGGCGTACCAATCTCGAACAGACTGAACACGCAGCTCGTGCCTCATGTTATTCAATAAACTCTTGCACTCTTTCACGAGGTTCTTCTTGGATGCCTCCTCTGTCCCCTCCTCGACCCTAAAGTAACTCTACAATTATGCCATATAGATGCACAGATGAATAGTGAAATGATTTGGAAGGAAATAACAATATATAACATTGTATACTTTTTATTGGGTAAAATAATAGTTACCCAAAAATCAGCCAACACCTTGTCGGCCACGCTCACGCAAACAACACCATTCACATGTGTGTTTTCCGGGAGCAGAGCGGCTTGGTAGTGCTCCCACTTGAGTCCTGGCTCAGGAACCATACCCTCACCGGGCAACTGCACTATCCCGGGGAAGTGCTCCCTAAGTAAAGCACCAAGGAGGCAGTTTGGATTCCGGGTATTCTCCGGGCAATTCCACCCCCTACATAATGATAAGGCAAAGACATTAGCTACTTGATGAAATATAATGATATAAGGTACACAATATATATCAACTTGCTTCTCGCCATCTAGTTCAATGAATGCCCTTTGCTGCAACTCCAATCAGTCTGGAACTCGTGTCATACCATGTTGGTAGACTGACTTGCTGGCAGACGGGCTCTACCTCTCTCCCTCAGCCTCCACCTCAGCCCCCTCAGCCTCCGCCTCAGCCCCCTACATCGGTGTCTGCTCCTGGACGGGAGGATCCCGCACCGGTGACACCCTCATCTGCAAGGGTGAAGTGGCTGAGACAGAAGTAGCCGAGGGTGGTGGTGACTGGCTCCTATTAGGCAGCCTCCCTCTCCCACGACCACGTCCTCTGCCTCTCTTCTTTCCTTCGCCTCTCCCACGGGTCTCCTCGGCAAAGCTCTGCAACAAAGTTCTCCGTAGCTGCCCAGGTGCTATCCTCAACTTATCCCCGCCTGCCATGTCTCAACACGTGGAACGATAAATAGTTAAATAATTAGTACAAATTCAAGGACAATAATTGAACGAACAATAATAAATACATGAATAATTCAACTAATAATTGAATAACTAAACAACAATGTTTGGATGCATACAAAGTACTAATAGTCGGGATCATCTGTCTCTTCTCCACAGTCAATTGAGGAAAAATCATAATCAGTATCACACGTGTCGTCATGACTGATATCGTCGTCGGGTTCAGGGACATCATGTGGAAGGCCTTTTTGTAACCGATCAAGCATTGATAGCTCATCCGCATAGGTAACCTCTTCTACTCCCACTTCTTCCTCACCATCACGTGATTCTTGTTCCTCCGTGTTCAGGGTGGACGTAGAGCAGTTTCGGGTACAATGTCTCACACCACGTGATTCTTGGAAGAATTCTCCATCATATGTTATTGGGTCAATTTGAGGTTCATAATCGTCTTCATTTGGGGGAGGTGGTCTAAGATGTGGCGGCACATCGAACACGACATACCAACCTTCCCGGTTCTTAACACTTTGACGACTGTATGGCAGATAGAAAACTTGGGTGGCCTGTTGAGCCACAATATAGACATCGACACCGCTTAACTGCCTGTCTTGTCGAATTTCGACTAGCCCAAGAAGTTCATGAGTCTGTCTTGTCTTAGTAGGATCGAACCAATGACATTTGAACACAACAACGTTCGGAGGATTTTCAACATAATAATGAAGTTCGTAGACTTCTTCAAGTCTTCCCTAATACTCGACACCTCCCTCGCCTATAGCAGAGACACTGGAATTGTTGGTTTTTTGACCGGGCATTGAAAGCTCTTTGCTAGCAGTACGAAAGCGATACCCGTTGATGTCGTACTTCTGAAATGTACGGACCTTAAAGTCAAAACCATTAGCTATTTGTCTCAATTCATCGTCGACTTGCTCATCTGAATTAGCCTAGAAGTTAAGAAAAGATAGAATTTGGTGTGTTACTAATGAGTAATAGCAACAAAGGAAATCACCTATTATATATAAGGGAGGTACCTTTTTTTGAACCAAGAGATGAAACCGGGATAGCCGCCTCCTGTCTTTTCAGGAAGACCATACTCGGGAATGGATTCTTTTTTGATTGCAACACCATTCGAGAATTGTTCGACGTATCGACTGTATCAATTAATAATAGTTGTTAGACACAAAACTTGTTAAAAGTTGCAAAACAATGTACAGAGCACTTACTCGATGTATGGCCGAACTTCTGTTAAGTTGTTCAATATATACATTATTAGTCTGCTCCACGCCTCGATGCACAACAACTTTGGTTTTCCCACACCAGAAGGTGCGAGCTTCCCTTTGAAGAGGCTGAGATTGGATTCACGTCGTTTGGGGTCACCCACATTGTACCGAGGCTTTGGATTATGCAAGTTGTGCATAGTGGCATCATAGTGTGCTGTTACAAAGTTTGCCGCCTCCTCGATAATGAATGCCTCGGCCATCGATGCTTCAATTCTACGTGTATTTTTACATTTTCCTCGAAGTGTCTTCTGCATTCTTTCAGTTTCGTAGCACCAATGATTTTGCACAGGGCCACCCAATCTTGCCTCGGTTGGGAGATGCAAAATCATGTGTTGCATCGGACTAAAGAAGCCCGGTGTGAAAATCTTCTCTAACTTGCAGAGCAACTCAGGCGCCAACTCTTCCATGTCATCTATCACCGCATGCGAAAATTCTTTAGCACAAAGAACACGAAAGAAATAGCTCAACTCGGCCAATACTAGCCATTCAGCCTCGGGGATATAGCCGCGCAACATCACCGGCATTATCCGCTCAAGCCATATGTGCCAATCATGACTCTTGAGCCCAAATATTTTCATTTTTTCAATGCTCGCTCCCCTCGCTAGATTCGCAGCATACCCATCGGGGAACAACAACTCTTTTTGCACCCACAATAAGATTTCCCTTATTGCTCCCTTCTCAAGATTGTACCAGGAAGGTGGTTTGGACCAATATTTTCTTCCTTTTGGTTCTCGCATGTTTAGTGATGGCCTATCACACAGAGTCTCCTGGTCAACTCTAGCCTTTTTATTATCTTTGCCCTTATCAGTGCCGAAAAATGTGCCAAGAAGGGCCTTGGTGATATTCTTTTCAGTGTGCATCAGGTCAATGTTGTGTGGAAGTAAGAGGTCTTCGAAGTAGGGGAGATCCCAGATGCATGGCTTGTGGGTCCAGGCGTGTTCCTCATTATAACCGAAGAAATACCCTGGACGATTTGGATCAGGCTCCATAGATTTTAACTGTTCATTAATTTGTGCCCCCGTCAACGTAGGTGGTGCCAGGTGTTTGACAACTTTACCTTTCATGAAATTCTTCTTGTCTTTTCTGAATGGATGGTCCATAGGCAAGAACTGTCTATGCAAGTCAAACCAGGAATACTTCCCACCCGCCGGCAACCAATGAAACTTAAGAGCTACCTTGCATTGTGGGCATGGGAACCTTCCATGCACACACCAGGCAACGAAAAGCGCAAATCCCGACGGATCATGCAACGAGTATTGGTACCAAACATACATTTAAAAGTTCTCTTTCTTAGCTGCGTCGTATATGTTGACCCCATTCACCCAAGCTTCTTTCAAGTCATCCATCAGCGGTTGCATGTACATAATCATATTCTTCCCCGGGTAGTTTGGCCCTGGAACTATCAAGGTCAAAAATATGTGCTTTCTTTGCATAATGGATGATGGTGGAAGATTGAGTGGAATGACAAATACAGGCCAACAACTATATTGGGTAGCCATCATACCAAAGGGATTGAACCCATCGAGGCTGATGGCGATTCGACAATTCCTTGGTTCTTTAGCTTTTTCCTTATGTATACTATCGAATGCCTTCCATGCGTCACCATCTGAAGGGTGTACCAACATCGGAACTCCGTGTTCATCTAATTCTTTCCTAATTCCATGTTTGTGCCTTGTCATCTGTTTTGCTGTTTCTTCGAGCATGTAAAGTCGTTGACGTCTTGGTAGGATCGACAGATACCGTAGGATACTCACGGGGATTTTTCTCTGCTTCTTCTCACCTTCACCGTTTTCTACCTCAACATATCTGGAGGACTTGCAAAATGGACAGTATGTTTCGTCCGCATACTCTTTCCTAAATAAGGAACATCCTTTCTCACAAGCATGTATCTGCTCATACGACATCTTGAGTGCACTAAGGATTTTGTCTGACTCGTATAGGTTTGAAGGCATAATATGACCTTCGGGTAGAAAGCGCCCAAATAGGGTCATCACTGAGTCAAACAGGTCTCTTCCAATGTTGAATTGGGCTTTCAGAGCCAGTACTTGTGCGATGGCATCTAGCTGAGAAATCTTAGTCTGCTCGTGAAGAGGACGTTTTGAAGACTCCAACATGGCATAGAAGGCTTTTGCGGATTCCTCCATCTCTTCGTCGTTGTTCCGAGCATCATCAAACTCATTCACCATGTCTTCAATCCCTGTACCATAATCATCGGTGCACCGACGCAACACCTCGTCTCTGTTACGTTGGGCCGACTCACCATGAAATGTCCACAAGGTATAGCCGGGAGTAAAACCACGCATCTACAGGTGTTTACCCATTACATCCTTTGTCTGTCGCGAATAGTTCTTGCACTTAGTGCAGGGGCACCATGTTTTTGGCTGGCTTTAGAAAATGTCGTTTCCACGAATTCATAGGTTTTGCTCAACCATTCATCGGTCATCTCTCTCTAACTATGGTGACCGATGTACATCCATTCACGATCAGTCATTCTGGCAAGCTAGCTATATAGTATCCACATATAAACAATATAAATTATGAGTTCATCAAGTATGTTAAATTAATTATGGCCATTTTTTAATCATGGTTAATACATTGTGATGCACGGCATGCACACCTACCAGCTACTAGGTAAAGATGGGTCCTAATCCCACCCGAGTATGTGTAGATTGGGTCATTTCCCCATGCTCTGCTCCTGATCCAACGCAAAATTTCGGCAACACCTCCCCGCTGTTCTCCTGATACACGTCTCGGCAACTAACCGAGAGGATGTGTACCGGGAGAACAACAAGGAGGCACTGTTGAAACTCTGCACGGGATCCGGAGCAAAGCGTGGGAAACGACCCAATCTACACATACCCGAGCTGTCCATGGATAACGTTGTACAATTCAAAAGAATCACTGTTATAAATATGCAAATGCATGCATATTTATAACAGGAACCCTTTCGAACGGGAGACGCATATTGGTTACGCAACAACTTTGCATTTTAATACTAAAAATACCTAGCTAGATAGTGTCATCAGCGCGAAGCCCTGAACAGAGCAAAATAAAGGGGGTGGAGGAGGAGTTAACAAATGTGCTCACTTTCAAATGGAGGGGAGGTCGTCGAAAACCAAACCCTCGCGGGGAAGCTACTGCACATTTAAATGCACTCCATCAACACAAATACGCACTCGCGGTAATTAAGCTAACTAATACTAACATCTATTATTAATAATTTATTATTCAAGTTTTGTTACTCTTCTCTTCTTCTATTTCTTTTCTTCTTATTATTTTCTTTCTATTGCTAACAGCTAGCTAACTAATACTAACAGCTAGCTAACTAATACTAACATCTACTAACCTCCCAGGTCTGCTTCAGCAACAAGGTATGCCCACTTTTAGTATATCCTGACTCATACCTTATAGCATTCTGCTCTCTGTCTTTGTATGGTCTAATTTTTCTTTTCATTCCTCAGGGTTCTTGTTTCCATGAATCGAACAAAATTACAAATAGGGTTAAGAAGTTTGAAACATAGTGTTGTAAATATTCCAATGCCCGCACACGGATGCAAGTAAGAAAGCTCAGAAGGTGGCTGAAAAACAATTGATGGATGAATTTTTGCGAAGAAGGTACTACGTACCCTATTTCGTTGTTCATGGAAGATTTCTTCTATTATGAAAATCCTGGGCTGCTTATATAGTTCTGCATTTTCATGTTTTACTTCAGGTTCACGAAGACATGGACTTGTTAAATTTTTTGTAGCATTTGGTTATGGTCTTGAATTTGTGCCCTGCTGCAAGACATGTTGTCATTCATTTTAGTCCTATATTATGATTCAAATAATATTTCCTTTATGATACTGTGAAATTGAATTGCACATAATAAAAACACTTTCCCATATATTAACTTGAATTACAAACGAAATTGATGTACGCACGACAGTCGACGGCCGAACTTCGAACGATTGGATGGTATTGCTCACTACTTTATGATATGCATGGACGACGTGATGTACGAACAAGTGGGCTACGTAATAGAAAACTATGTATCGATCTGTGTAGATGTGGAGCATAGAAAAGCTTATACCTTGGTCAGAATGAGTTGCCGGACCGGAGTAATGGAGCTGCAAGACGGAAGGAGAAGAGCTGCCGGATTGGCACGGAAGGACCGAAGCAGATGCAAGCTGCAGGACGGAAGAAGCCGTAGGAGATGTGTGGCTCGAGAAAGAAGAGCACCGGGGTCACCGTCCTACATGGATCTGCCACGAGCAGGGAAGATTCAACCAAGCCAAGGTTGTCCCCTCGTCCAGCAGGGAAGTAGATGCCCTGCCACTTGCCGCCTGAATGAACGGGAAGGGGCGGCGGCGGATGGCGACCGGCGGGGAGGCGCGAACCGGTCGATATCCTCGCTCACGGTGGGGCGGGATAGGAGCGGAGACCGACGGCGACGACGACATGTGACGGCGGCGACCGAGGAGGCTGGCGGCAGCGACCGAGGAGGTTGGCGGCAGCGGCGAGGAGGCGACCGAGGAGGCTGGCGGCGGCGATGACCGAGGAGGCCGGCGGCTGTGGGGAACCCTAGCAGATCTGCGAGAGGTGAGGTCGTGAGAGAAAGGTGGGCACGGGGAGCTGCTCTCCATCAGGTGTGGCTGGATAAGACACGTGGCTTTGCCCTCAGCCAGCTATCGGCAAAGACAGCCATTAGTCTTTGCCCTCAGCCGGTTGTCGGCAAAGACAGCCGTTAGTCTTTGCCCTCAGCCGGCTGTTGGCAAAGACGGCTCCCGTTAAGCACTGGTCGAACGTGGGACCGAGTTAGCTCCCTATGCCGTTAGTCGCTCTATGCTGGCTGACGGCTTAGATAAAGCGGACGGCATAGATTTTCTATGCCGCCAGCCGCGTCTATGCCGTCAGCACTTTTTGTGGTTGAGGGCAATGTCTCTATGCCATCAGTCCCATGAAATTGCTAACGACAAAGCTAAAAGTTGTCGGTAAATTATGTTTTTCAAGTAGTGAGAAGACTGGAAGCGTGGACACGAGGCTCGAAGCAATGGAGCAACAAGTCTTCATGCGCCAAGGGATGGTGGAGCGTGGACTCATCGCCAACCACATGATGATCACGGAGTTCACCAACAAGCACATGATTGATTCCAATGACATTGGGAAGCATCTCTCCAGGCTCTATGACAGGATTGATCAACTCTAGGGCCAGATCTATGACCTGCAGAACCAAAACTGTGAGTATGAGTATAGATTTAAATCAATTCGGTTGGCTGCAGATTTGAGGATTCCGAAGACTCATTCATCTTTCCACGATGGAGCACCGATGCCTTGGAGGACGGAGGATCAAACTCATGTTGCAACAACTCCTCCACCATCACCACCAAAGGAAGATAATTGAGCATTGGTATGGGCAATCCCCTTGGCTTGTGCCAAGCTTGGGGGAGTTGCCCGGGTATCGTATCACCATCACATCTTTTTCCTTTACCTTTTGTTTTAGTTTTCCTTTTCAATTTTCTCTTTTTCTAGTAGAGTAAAAGTATTAGTGTTTTAGTCTTGAGTTTTGCTTTTTGTCACCCCCGATGTATTCTTGCTCGTGAGCCTTATAATAAAGAGTGTCTTAGTTGAAGGGCTTTGCCTCTTGCCATGATCAAAGAGTGAGAATGGAACAAAAGCATGAAAGATCATGTAATGATCTTATGGGAAGTGATGGCTTCACATATAAAAAGAATGATGATTGAAACTTGTTGAGGGTAGACAAATGTAGACCTTGGTCATTGTTGCAATTAATAGGAAGTGATAAAGAAGGATAGGTTCACATATAAATACACCATCTCTGACACCATCTATGATTGTGAACACTCACTAAACTATTGCATGCCTAGAAGTAGATGTTGGACAAGGAAGACAACATAATTAATTGTGTTTTCTTGGCTCTGAACAATGTTATATGATTAGAGATCCCTTAGCATGTGACGATCGCTTCCACCTTACAATAGCCAAGCCTCCCGGACTAAGTAGAGATACTACTTGTGCATCCATAAACCTTCAACCCAGTTTTGCCATGTGACTCCACCATACCTACCTATGGATTGAATAAGATCCCTCAAGTAATTTGTCATCGGTGCAAGCAATAAAAATTGCTATCTAATATGTATGATCTATTAGTGTGTGGAAAATAAGCTTTATACGAACCTATGATGAGGAAGACATAAAAGCGACAGACTGCATACTAAAGTTCTTTATCACAGGAGGAAATATAAAGTGACGTTCCTCCGCACTAAGAGGACACGCATCCAAACTCAAAAACGCATGACAACCTCTACTTCCCTCTGCGGAGGGCCTATCTTGTACCTTTACTTTTTGCCCCTGAAAGAGTCATGGTAATCTTCACCAATTCCCTATCTCCCCTTTATCTTGGCTAACGTCATATGCTTGGGAAAGATCTATATTCATATGTCAACTTGGAGGTAACTATTCATGAATTATTATTGTTGACATTACCCTTGAGGTAAGCAATTGGGAGGCAAAACAGTAAGCCCCTATCTTCCTCTGTGTCCAGCTGAAACTTTGATCTCATGAGTACCACGTGAGTTGTAGCAATTGTAGGGAATGAAAGAATGATTGAGTATGTGGATTTGCTTTACAAGCTCTTATTTGACTCTTTCTGATGTTGTGATAAATTGCAATTGCTTCAATGACTAAAGGCTATCGGTTGTAACTTCTCGGTAAGTTTCTTGATCCATGCTTTACTTTGTGAAGGAATTATCACTTTAGCATGAGAGATTATATGTTGGTATTGTTGTTCTGATCATGATCATGATGCATGCATGTTCGTATCTTGTTTTGTCGACACCTCTATCCCTAAACATGTGGACATATTTACTAAGCTAGGCTTTCGCTTGAGGACAAGCGAGGTCTAAGCTTGGGGGAGTTGATACGTCCATTTTGCATCATGTTTTCATGTTGATATTTATCGCTTCTTGGGCCGTTATTTCACTTCACGGTACAATTCTTTTGCCTTTTCTCTCTTATTTTGCAAGGTTTACCTGAAGAGGGAGAATACCGGCAACTGGAATTCTAGACTGAAAGTGGAGCAAGTTTGAGATACATATTCTGCGCAACTCCAATGCCGTAAAAATCAACGAGGATTTTTTTTGAGATTTATCAAAAATACTGGGCCGAAGAAGTACCAGAGGGGGCGTGCAGGTGGCTACAAGCCTGCACGGCGCGGCCACCCCCTGGCCGCGCCATGAGGGCTTGTGGGCACCCAGCAGGCCCACTTGCCCCCCTCTTTTGCTATATGGAGGGTTTCGTCCAGGAAAAAAATCAGGGAGGAGCTTTTTTGTGGTTTCGCCGCCGCCACGAGGCGGAACTTGAGTAGAACCAATCTAGAGCTCCGGCAGGACGATCCTCCCGGGGAAACTTCCCTCCCGAAGTGGGAAATCGTCGCCATCGTCATCACCAACACTCCTCTCATAGGAGGGGACTCATCGCCATCAACATCTTCATCAGCACCATGTCATCTCCAAACCCTAGTTCATCACTTGTAACCAATCTCCGTCTCGCAACTCCGATTGGTACTTGTAAGGTTGCTAGTAGTGTTGATTACTCTTTGTAGTTGATGCTAGTTGGATTACTTGGTGGAAGAGTTTATGTTCAGATCCTTGATGCTACTCATTACCTCTCTGATCATGAATATGATTATGCTTTGTGAGTAGTTACTTTTGTTCCTGAGGACATGGGATAAGTCATGCTAATAGTAGTCATGTGAATTTGGTATTCGTTCGGTAATTTGATATGTTGTACGTTGTTTTTCCTCTAGTGGTGTTATGTGAACGTCGACTACATAACACTTCACCATTATTTGGGCCTAGAGGAAAGCATTGGGAAGCAGTAAGTAGATGATGGGTTGCTAGAGTGACAGAAGCTTAAACCCTAGTTTATATGTTGCTTTGTAAGGGGCTGATTTGGATCCACTAGTTTAATGCTATGGTTAGACTTTGTCTTAATTCTTATTTCGTAGTCGCGGATGCTTGTGAGAGGAGTTAATCATAAGTGGGATGCTTGTCCAAGTAAGGGCAGTACACAAGCGCCGGTCCACTCACATATCAAACTATCAAAGTAACAAACGTGAATCATACGAACATGATGAAACTAGCATGACAGAAATTCCCGTGTGTCCTAGGGAGCCTTTTTGCTCCTATTAGACTTTGTCCAGGCTTGTCCCTTGCTACAAAAGGGATTGGTCCACTTTGCTGCACCGTTGCTACTTTTTTTACTTGTTGCTTGCTACGAATCATCTCACCACACAATCACTTGTTACTGACAATTTCAGTGCGTGCAGATTTTACCTTGCTGAAAACCACTTGTCAGATCCTTCTGCTCCTCGTTGGGTTCGACACTCTTACTTATCGAAAGGACTACGATTGATCCCCTATACTTTTGGGTCATCACCGCATCTTAGACGTTACACTTCCCTGGGTCGACGAAGTCAGAAGTAGACTCAGTGAGGTGGACAGCGGCGTCTTCTCCTTCAGTATCTATGTCACACTAATATTGATATTTACGTAAATACCGTGCATGTATAAAAGTTGTCCCAAATATTTTACATTAAGTATCATTAAAACTAGATATAAAAATGAAGGTTTCAAAAAAAGAATCAAATCAAAACCATTTTCTGTTTAAAAGTTATAAACGAAATGCTCCGAGGGACCTATCGTGATAAACAGAAAAGCATCTAGGGGCTAGACTGGAAAAAACAGAAAACACTTTAAAGACACTGCACCGGCCAGAAGGGAAAACACATTCTAGGGAAATACGTCTTCTAAAAATGGTTTGAAAAGAAAATAAATCTCACGAGTGGGCCAACCTAGTCACGTTTTAAGATATCACCGGCGGTAGGGGCTCGCGGTAGTCATCGGTGTTCATTGACGGTGACCAGGGGATGGCGATGGCACACGGGATGATTCCGTGATGAGGGGTGGTGGACTTGCTCACCGGTGAGTACCATAACATCGATGGCCTCCTCTTCGGAGATCGCGGGCTTCGGGCTATGATCGATCTCACCACCACGAGTTGTCAAGTTGACATGTGGATCAGATGAGATGGACAACCAGGAGTCTACGGATGAAATTAGAGGAGAGGGCGTTGACTATCGTGGGTGAATTTAGCACGGACCTGAAGCGGATTACGACGGCCAATGGTGGGGAAGAAGACCTCCCCTAAGTCCTCTATAGTGCTGGGCTTGGCTCTAGGTTCTCTAGGGTGTGGCTTGAGGTTGAAGGGCGGCTCGGGGCTCTACTTATAGCCGGATCGAGGTGGTTCCTGCGACGAGATAATTCTGACGCCGTTCACGGCGGTGCAGAGAGCTTAGCACGCAATTACAGCGATGGGAGAAGCTTGCCAGGGTTTGAGGGGTCTTATTTCTCCACTAATCAGTCTCCTCTATGGGCCACGTGCTCCGTTCTACAGAACAGTCTCACGGGCAACATTCTTGCACTCAGCACACTCTCGGGCATCCATGCGACGACGATGGTTGTGCAGAGCATGGTGACAACCTTGCACACCGCAAGGTGCCACGCGGAGCACACAAGGGACTTGGGTGGCACCGGTCAGCTGGCTTTGCCCCGTGGCAATCGCAACGGGCAGAACTTTGTCGTGGGTGAGGCTGATTATGGCGACCCACCTTACCACCAACGGTCACTTAGATCAAAAATTTCTTTTGAAGAAAGCTCAACAAGCCGATATGTCGAAGCGCAAGACTCAAAACCATTCTCGGGGGTTCGCGATCGTCTTTTCAAATGACTTGATCGCTCACAAACAATGAACTGAGGTGCCTCATAGTCCAACTCCATCTCATCCATGAGCCGGTCTCCTTAAACAACCACTTAATCCTTCTGATTCAAATTACAGGAAATGTCACCCTCTTCTAGAGAATAGACCGCAACCCAGCTCCCAGATTTCACATTTCAGCGTGGCTAAGTATCTTTGAGTCACACTTTTTTACTTTATCATGAGATTTTCTTATTTAATTTTATGTTTCTTTCATGACTGCAAAGCTAAAGCCTTCATAAGGCAAAAAGATTGGCAGTTCATCTTCTACTGTTGCAGGCCAAATGCTCAAGACCTGCCAGTGGTCGACCCAGAAGCCCAATCTAATCATTTTGGTGAAGATAACCAGAACATTGGGATTGAGCCGACTCATGAGAATGTGTTGGTTCAAGATGAAGAGCCGGTGATGATGGAAAAGCCAGTCCAAGAAGAAAAACATGCTAATATTGATGACCCGACTCGGCATGTTAACCCGCGAAGTCCAGCTCGCGCCTTCAGTCCTACACAGGAGTTAGATAACATTGTCCCATCATAGATAATGGACGATATAGAGGTTAACATCGTTGGAGAAACTTATAAGACTCTAGAACCCTCTACTACCTTGGCTAAAATTATGGCCAAGGATGAGTCGAGAATGATATCTAAAGGGAAAGCAAAACTAGAGCTCCCTAGCTTGGACAAGCTTGGTGTCAAGGATCTGCATCAAGAATACTTGACCCGACTGTCTGAGAGCCGAGATGTTGAAGTGAGCCTTATAAGTATGCTCAAGCCCAAATTTGAGGTATGAAATCCCCATCCTTTATCCTTTTGTTATGCATACTCTTGTAGCCCCAAAGGGTTGGCTTAGTAGAATAAGTAGCAAGGTGGGTCTTTATGGAATGACTTGTGATTTTGGAGAACAGACCGTAGCCCTCAAGGTCAAGGTCATTATGCAAATAACGTGTCGGTGCTTTTATGATGTCTGGAATCATTTACCACAAAAATAACGGCATGTAGCCTGTGAGGACTCGCTCGTGTCCTTGAGATAACCGGATCTTCTCATAAATGAAAAAGAATGACTTGCATTAGCCCCCCAAGTGCCATGTAGTGTGCTTTCAACTGCATGGGACTTGAACATGGAGCAAATTTCGTGTGTTGTAGCTCCCCACTGTCGGGTTGTCTCCCTGTGGCGGTTTGGGCCTTGTAATCTCTCTGTGGTGACCTATAATGTGCAAGAAATGTTGCATGGGCCCAATCGTGCGTGGACGACTTGTAGAAAATCTCAAGATAGAGAAAGATCTCAAGAAAAAGGAAAAGGTCTTGGCAGATAATCTTCAAAAATCCTTGTTCCAATCGACTAACATCTTACACAAGACCAAAACCAGCTTTGATGAAGAAAAGGTCGTCCTGCAGAAACATGCAGAAGTGGCAGAAAACCAACTTCGCTTGGTGAAGGAGGAGTTGAAGACTCTGAAGTGCCACATCACCAAGATGACTTTGGCTATGTTTGGTATATGATCACGTCATCGAAATCATAATCTGGTTTAAGTTGTCAGCTGGCTTATTGATTTGCCTCTCCTTTCCACAGGTAGAATTAACAACGTTGTTCAGCAACCCATAGTAAAGTTGAAGGCCATATTTACATACTGATGACCCACAAGTATAGGGGATCAATCATAGTCCTTTCGATAAGTAAGAGTGTCGAACCCAATGAGGAGCAGAAGGCTCTGATAAACGGATTTCAGCAAGGTAATAACTGCAAGCACTGATAGTAGCGGTAACAAATGATTGTGTAGCGAGGTGAAATGTAGCAAGCAAAAAGTAACAAGTAACAAGTAATAGCAACGGTGCAGCAAGTGGCCCAATCCCTTTTGTAGCAAGGGACAAGCCTGAACAAAGTCTTATAGGAGGAAAAACGTTCCCAAGGACACACGGGAATTTCTGTCATGCTAGTTTCATCATGTTCATATGATTCGCGTTCGTTACTTTGATAGTTTGATATGTGGGTGGACCGGCGCTTGGGTACTGCCCTTACTTCGACAAGCATCCCACTTATGATTAACCTCTCTCGAAAGCATCCGCAACTACAAAAGAAGAATTAAGACAAAGTCTAACCATGGATCCAAATCAGCCCCTCACGAAGCAACACATAGACTGGGGTTAAACTTCTGTCACTCCAGCAACCCCCATCTACTTACTACTCCCCAATTCCTTCCTCTAGGCCCAAATATGGTGAAGTGTTATGTAGTCGACGTTCACATAACACCACTAGAGGAAAATACAACATACAGCATATCAAAATACCTAACGAATATCAAATTCACATGACTATTATCAGCATGACTTATTCCATGTCCCCAGGAACAAAAGTAACTACTCACAAAGCATAATCATAATCATGATCAGAGGTGTAATGAATAGCATCAAGGATGTGAACATAAACTCTTCCACCAAGTAATCCAACTAGCATCAACTACAAAGAGTAATCAACACTACTAGCAACCTTACAAGTACCAATCGGAGTCGTGAGGCGAAGATTGGTTACAAGAGATGAACTAGGGATTGGAGAGGAGATGGTGCTGATGAAGATGTTGATGAAGATGCCACCCCTCCGACGAGAGGAGTGTTGGTGATGATGATGGTGAAGATTTCCCCCTCCGGGAGGGAAGTTTCCCCGGCAGGATCGTCCTGCCGGAGCTGTAGATTGGATCTGCTCAAGTTCCGCCTCGTGGCGGCGGCGAAACCACGAAAAAGCTCCCGAATGATTTTTTTTCTGGACCAAAACCCTTCATATAGCAAAAGAGGGGGGCTAGTGGGACGTCAGGGAGCCCACAAGCCCCCACTCCACCACCAGGGGGGTGGCGGTGGCAGGGCTTGTGGCGCCCTGGCAGCCCCCCTCCAGTACTTCTTTCGCCCAGTATTTTTTATATAATCCCAAAAAAATCCACGTAAGTTTTCTGGGCATTTGGAGATGTGCAGAATAGTGGACTAAGATTTGCTCCTTTTCCAGTCCAGAATTCCAGCTGCCTGAATTCTCCCTCTTCAAATAAACCTTGCAAAATAAGAGAGAAAAGGCATAAATATGGTACCGCAAGGTAATATAACAGCCCACAAAGCAATAAATATCAACATGAAAGCATGATGCAAAATGGACGTATCAACTCCCCCAAGCTTAGACCTCGCTTGTCCTCAAGCGAAAACCAAGTTCGATAAACATGTCCACATGTTTGGGGATGAAGGTGTCGATAAAACATAATATGGACATGAGGGCATCATGATCACACATAGAACGGCAATACATCATAAAGATTCTTATGGGAAAATAACAATTCCTTCACAAAGCAAAGCATGAAGCAAAAACCTTACCGAGAAGAAACCAACAATAATCCATAGTCATTGAAACAATTGCAATTTATCACAACATCAGAAAGAGTCAAATAAGAGCTTGTAAGGCAAATCCACATACTCAATCATATCTTTTGTTTTCCACAATTGTTAAAACTCACGTGGTACTCATGGTGTCGAAGTTTCAGCTGGACACAGAGGAAGATAAGGGCTTATAGTTTTGCCTCCCAACGATTTACCTCAAGGGTAAAGTCAACAATAATAAAGCATAAGTACTCAACTCCAAGTTGATATATGAATATAGATCTTTCCCAAGCATGTTACGGTAGCCAAGACAAAGCCAAAATAGGGAATTGGTGAAGATCACCATGACCCTTACAAGGGCAAAAAGTAAAGGTACAAGATAGGCCCTTCGCAGAGCGAAGCAGAGGTTGTCATGCTCTTTTGAGGTTTGAATGCGTGTCCTCTTAGTGCGGAGGAACGTCACTTTATATTGCCTCCTGTGATAAAGAACTTTATTATGCAGTCTGTCGCTTTATGTCTTCCTCATCACAGGTTCGTACAAAGCTTATTTTCCACACACTAATAGATCATACATATTAAAAATCAATTTTTATTGCTTGCACCGATGACAACTTACTTGAAGGATCTTATTCAATCCATAGGTAGGTATGGTGGACTCTCATGGCAAAACTGGGTTGGAGGTTTATGGATGCACAAGTAGTATCTCTACTTGGTGCGGGAGTTTTGGCTAATATGAGGTGGAAGCAATCGTTACATGCTAAGGGATCTCTAATCATATAACATTGTTTGGAACCAACCAAACATAATTCATTATGTTGTCTTCCTTGTCCACCATCTACTCCTAAGTATGTAATAGTTTGGTGAGTTCTCACAATTGTAAAAAGTGTCTAAGATGATATATTTATATGTGAACCTCTCTTTCCTTATTACTTCTTATTAATTGCAACAATGACTGAGGTCTATGTTGTTTTATTCTCAGCAAGTTTCAATCATCATATGTGTCATAAGTGAAGTTATCACTTTCCATAAGATCGTCTCATGATATTTCATGCTATCGTTCTTTTCATACTTTTGATCATGGCACAAAGCAAAGCCCTTGACTAAGACACTCTTTATTATATGGCTCGTAAGCTCGAATACATCGGGGGAGAGACAAAAGCAAAAGACTCAAACTAAAAACTAAAGACATATTCCTCTAAGAGAAGAAATAAAAACTGAAAAGGAAAGAACTAAAACAAAGGTAAAAGCAAAAGATATAAAGGTGATACGATACCAGGGCAGCTCCCCCAAGCTTGGCAGAAGCCAAGGGGATTGCCCATACCAATGCTTAGTTGTCTTTCTTCGGTGGTGATGGTGGTGGAGATGTTGAAGCAGTCTTGAGCTTGTCTAATTTCCACTTGTGCAAAAAGTTCTGCTCCCTCAAATCATCATTTTCCTCCTCAAGCTTCAACACTCTATGGAAAAGCTCCTTCTTACTCTCCTGCAAGAAACGAGAGGGGATAAACAAGGTCTTAGGCTTCTTCCTATGGTCAGGGAGGCTTGACTTCTTGAACTCCACATGGGTGTTTGCAGGTTGAGGTAGAGGAGCCTCCTCTTCATCGGAACTCGTTTGCTCCTTCCCTTTGGGCTCATAGTCCTCTTCCTCATTAGTGGTCCAGCCATATGGTTCCAAATCCCCATAGACCTTGGGGTTAGCAAGGTAGTCAGCCACATAGCTCTCCCCCTTTGAATCCTGAGAAGACATCTTGACCTAGATCTGTGGCAGACAACAGGCTCGAAACGAAAACAGAGGAAAACTGCGCGATACGGAGATCAAAACCTTCGGGCGAGTATATATTGATTTTTTCTGGACCAGAAGGAGTGCTCCACCAGAAAACGGAGTCCAGGAAGCACACGAGGTGCCCACAAATGGAGTCCAGGAGTCCGGGAGTCCAGGAGGCACACGGAGTCCAGGAGGCAAACGGAGTCCAGAAAATCCGCCGTTGTCAGTTGACCGGTCACGTCGAAAGATTCCGCGGAAGCACACGGTCTCTGACGGTTCGTTTCACGGATATATCCACTCGGATCACTGGTCAAGAGGATAAAATGGATCGAGGCAAACAATGCCAAAGTTGCATCCATACCAGTCGGATCGGTACTCGAAGCATCGCTTCGTCGTTCCAACCCCTATCCATTCGGGGACTAATGATGGGGTTATAGTCCCAGGGTAGGGTCATAGGCCTGCCCTATAGGTCCTACCCACGGACTACCCTTCATAAAGGACAAGGCCCTTAGTCAGTTCCGACTGAATTAAGGACTTCCCATCATCCAGTCGGTGACGATTCCTCCATCATCCAGTCGGACATGAGCATTCGAATCGTATCAAACTTACCGACTGGATTCCACTCTGTATATCGTAACCCCCCTGGAGGGCAACGGTCATACGTTTTCTTGTGCCATTATTAGCATTTAAGACATACGTTACCTGTAATGTAGGCATTTATTCGCCATTACTCCACCCCTGTGCACCAAACCGTTGTGAAGGGCAGCGCACTCTATATAAGCCGCCCTCCCCCACTGGTGCAGGGGTTGGCTTTTCACTGTAATCCATATTCCACTCGACATCAAGCTCCCAAGAGCACTGAGACGTAGGGCTTTTACCTCCACCGTAGAGGGGCCTGAACTCATACAACCTCGCCGTAGCTAAGGCTCTGCCCATCCTTTCGTACCCTACACATCTACTGTCAGACTTATACCCACGACAGATATCAAACAACCGCTTCTCACCGGCAAGTTTGAAATCAAAGTTGAGATCTTTGATTGGCCAATAAGCTTTGTGTTCCAGCTCAAGAGGTAAATGACAGGCCTTACTGTAAACCATTTTATACGGTGACATGCCCATGGGATTCTTATAAGTAGTCCTATAAGCCCATAGTGCATTGTCAAGTTTGCTAGACCAATTCTTTCGAGATCTATTGACGGTCTTTTGTTGGATCAACTTGATCTACCTATTACTCAACTCCACTTGACCACTAGACTAAGGATGATAAGGAGATGCAACTCTATGGTTGACAACATACTTAGCGAGCATCTTGCGGAAAACACCATGCATGAATTGTGAACCGCCATCAGTCATCAAATATCTAGGGACTCCAAATCTTGGGAATATGACTTCTTTAAGCATCTTAATAGAGGTGTGGTGATCAGCATTTTTAGTGGGGATAGCTTCTACCCACTTAGTAACGTAATCCACAGCAACTAAGATGTGAGTGTACCCATTGGAACTCGGGAAGGGTCCCATATAATCAAAGCCCGAGACATCAAATGGTTCAATGACAAGTGAATAGTTCACAGGCATTTCCTGACGCTTACTGATATTCCCTATTTTTTGGCATTCATCACAAGACAAGACAAACTTACGGGCATCCTTAAAGAGAGTGGGCCAATAGAAACCTGATTGCAATACCTTGTGGGCAGTTCTATCTCTAGCGCGGTGTCCTCCATAGGCTTCGGAATGACACTTCTGCAAGATCTGTCCCTCTTCATGTTTAGGCACACAACATCTAATAACACCATCTACTCCTTCCTTACAAAGGTGAGGATCATCCCAAAAGTAGTGTCTCAAATCAAAGAAGGATTTCTTCTTTTGCTGATAGGTGAAACTGGGTGGTATGTATTTGGATACGATATAATTTGCATAATCGGCATACCACAGTGCACTATGTGAAGTGTGGATGACATTCAATTGCTCATCAGGAAAGCTGTCATCAATAGGTAGTGGGTCATCAAGGACATTCTCTAGCCTAGACAAGTTATCTGCCACAGGGTTATCAGCACCCTTTCGGTCAACGATGTGCAAATCAAATTCCTGTAGCAGGAGAACCCATCTGATCAGCCTAGGCTTAGCGTCCTTCTTCTCCATAAGGTACTTAATAGCAGCATGATCAGAGTGAATAGTGACTTTGGAGTCAACTATGTAAGATCTGAACTTTTCACATGCAAACACGACTGCTAAAAATTCCTTCTCCATAGTGGCATAGTTTCTTTGGGCACTGTCTAGAGTTTTACTAGCATAGTGAATAACATTCAACTTCTTGTCAACTCTTTGTCCTAGAACAGCACCAACAGCATAATCACTAGCATCACACATGATTTCAAAGGGCAAGTTCCAGTCAGGTGGTTGAACAATAGGTGCGGTTATCAAAGCCTTCTTAAGTATTTCGAAAGCTTCCTCACAATCCTCATAAAAAACAAAAGGAACATCCTTCTGCAAGAGGTTGGTAAGAGGCCTGGAAATCTTAGAGAAGTCTTTAATGAACCTTCTATAGAAACCAGCATGACCTAGGAAACTTCGTATACCTCTGATATCTGTGGGGCAAGGCATTTTCGCAATTGCATCAACCTTAGCCTTATCAACTTCAATACCTCTCTCGGAAATTGTCTGCCCTAAGACGATACCTTCATTAACCATAAAGTGGCACTTCTCCCAATTCAAGACGAGGTTGGTTTCTTCGCATCTCTGTAAGACTCGATCAAGTTTGCTGAGGCAATCATCAAAGGAAGACCCGTAAACGGAGAAGTCATACATGAAAACGTCGACAATCTTTTCACAAAATTCGGAGAATATAGCCATCATACATCTTTGAAAGGTGGCAGGTGCATTGCATAAGACAAAAGGCATACATCTATAGGCAAAGGTACCGAAAGGGCAGGTGAAAGTGGTTTTCTCCTGATCAGATTGTGCAACAGGTATTTGCGAGAAACCTGAATAACCGCCTAGAAAGCAGAAGTGTGTGTGTTTTGATAGCCTTTCTAGCATTTGGTCGATAAACGGAAAAGGATAATGATCTTTCCTAGTTGCCTTCTTCAGTTTCCGGAACTCTATCACCATCCTATAGCCAGTAATAATCGTTTGTGGGATTAGTTCATTCTTATCATTAGGAACGACGGTGATACCTCCCTTCTTAGGTATGCAATGTACTGGACTTACCCAATCACTATGAGCAACAGGATAAATGATTCTTGCTTCCAGAAGCTTTAATACTTCTTTTCTAACGACCTCTTTCATCTTAGGATTTAATCTCCTTTGATGATCAGCAACTGGTTTGAAGTCAGGATCAGTTTTAATCTTGAGCTGACATAGAGTGGGACTAATACCCTTAAGATCATCAAGAGTATATCCAATAGCAGAACGGTGCTTCCTGAGAGTTCTTAGTAACATCTTCTGTTCGTGCTCTGAGAGGAGGGCACTAATAATGACAGGATATATCTCCTTCTCATCAAGATAGGCATACTTAAGAGTATCAGGCAACTGTTTAAGCTCGAACATAGGATCACCCTTTGGTGGGGGAGGATCCCCGAGCAGTGCAACATGCAGATTATTCTTGAGAATAGGATATTGTTCTAAGACAATTTTATCTATCTCATCTCTCTCCTCCATATGCATATCATTTTCTTGCTCAAGCAGATATTCCTCTAAAGGATCCGTAGGAGGTACGGCAATAGAGGCAAGAGCAATGATTTCATCCCTACCAGAGGACTCTCTTTCATGGGGTTGTCTTCCAAACTTGGAGAAGTTAAATTCATGAGACATACCCTCGAAACTAACTGTGACAGTCTGCTTAATGCAATCAATGTGAGCATTGACAGTGTTGAGAAAGGGTCTACCAAATATGATGGGACAAAAGCTATCTTGTGCAGTACCAAGGACGAGGAAATCAGTAGGATACTTCGTCTTACCACACAGGACTTCTACGTCTCTCACAATTCCCAGAGGGCAGATAGTGTCTCTATTAGCTACCGTAATAGTGACATCAATGGGTTGTAACTCAGCAGGTGCAATCTCATATTTGATTTCATCATATAGAGAACGGGGTATTGCACTAACACTAGCTCCCATATCACATAAACCATGGTAACAGTGATCTCCTATCTTGACAGAATCAACGGGCAGGCCAACTACAGGTCCGTGTTTGTCCTTCGCGTGAGGTTTAGCAATTCTAGCGGAGTCCTCATAGAATTTAATAACATGCCCATCTATGTATTCGGCTAAGAGATCTTTGATAATAGCAACACTAGGTTCAACTCTAATATCCTCAGGGGGTGCAAGTGGTCTAATGTAACCCCTACGTATCATAGTTGGAGCTTTAGAATAATCCTTTATCCTAGCAGGGTATGGTGGTTTCTCAGTGTAAGCACAAGGAACAACAGGATCACTAAAAGCAATGACTTTCTCCTCAACTAGATTGGTTTTGGCTATGTTGCTTTCTACAGGAGGATAATATTTAAACCACTTCTCTTTGGGAAGATCAACATGAGCAGCAAAAGATTCACATAGAGAAGCTACTATCTCAGAGTCAAGTCCATACTTAGCACAAAATCTCTAGAAGTATTTGTCTCAACAAAAGATTTAACACAATCAAACTGGAAATTCATACCTGACTCCTTACCTTCCTCCAGCTCCCAATCTTCAGAGTTGGGTTTGATTCTCTCCAATAAATTCCACTTGTGATCAATATCCTTCTTCATAAAAAAAACGGTACAAGAAGTGTCAAGCATGGTACGATCTTCATGAGAAAGCCGAGCATAAAAGTTTTGAGTGATGATTTCTCTCGAGAGCTCATGATTGGGCCATGCATATAGCATTTATTTAAGCCTCCCCCAAGCTTGAGCTATGCTTTCCCTGCCACGAGGCCAAAAGTTATAAATAAAGTTCCGATCATGATGTACTAAATGCATAGGATAGAACTTTTGATGACATTCCAATTTCAACCGATGGTAGCCCCATGATCTAGTATCATCACATAGCCTATGCCATGTCAACGCCTTATCCTTCAAAGAAAAAGGAAAGACTTTATTCTTTACCTCATCCTCGGGCAAACCTGCAAGCTTAAATAAACCACAAACTTCATCTACATAGATTCAATGCAAGTCTGGATGTGAAGATCCATCTCCTGTAAAAGGATTAGCCACCAGTTTCTCAAGCATACCCGAAGGAATTTCATAAAAGATATTTTCAGTAGGTACCTCAGGTTGAGGAACAACTCCTCGTGCTTCCGTTCGTGGTGAATATACGCCGAACAAACTCCTCAAAGGAACAGTTTCCACAGTGACAAGTCACAAAAAATTTCAGCACAGTATATAAATGTTTCCTTACCAACTTCCACTTACCAAAGGCGCTTCACTCCCCGGCAATGGTGCCAGAAAAGAGTCTTGATGACCCACAAGTATAGGGGATCAACCGTAGTCCTTTCGATAAGTAAGAGTGTCGATCCCAACAAGGAGCAGAAGGCTCTGATAAACGGATTTCAGCAAGGTAATAACTGCAAGCACTTAAAGTAGCGGTAACAAGTGATTGTGTAGCGAGGTGACACGTAGCAAGCAAAAAGACAAGTAACAAGTAGTAGCAACGGTGCAGCAAAGTGGCCCAATCCCTTTTGTAGCAAGGGACAAGCCTGAACAAAGTCTTATAGGAGGAAAAACGCTACCGAGGACACACGGAAATTTCTCTCATGCTAGTTTCATCATGTTCATATGATTCACGTTTGTTACTTTGATAGTTTGATATGTGGGTGGACCGGCGCTTGGGTACTGTCCTTACTTGGACAAGCATCCCACTTATGATTAACCTCTCTCGCAAGCATCCGCAACTACAAAAGAAGAATTAAGACAAAGTCTAACCATATCATTAAACTAGTGGATCCAAATCAGCCCCTCACGAAGCAACACATAGACTGGAATTTAAGCTTCTGTCACTCCAGCAACCCATCATCTACTTACTACTCCCCAATGCCTTCCTCTAGGCCCAAATATGGTGAAGTGTTATGTAGTTGACATTCACATAACACCACTAGAGGAAAAGACAGCATACAACATATCAAAATACCGAACGAATATCAAATTCACATGACTATTATCAGCATGACTTATCCCATGTCCCCAGGAACAAACGTAACTACTCACATAGCATAATCATAATCATGATCAGAGGTGTAATGAATAGCATCAAGGATCTTAACATAAACTCTTCCACCAAGTAATCCAACTAGCATCAACTACAAAGAGTAATCAACACTACTAGTAACCTTACAAGTACCAATCGGAGTCGTGAGGCGAAGATTGGTTACAAGAGATGAACTAGGGATTGGAGAGGAGATGGTGCTGATGAAGATGTTCATGAAGATGCTTCCCCTCCGACGAGAGGAGTGTTGGTGATGACGATGGCGACGATTTCCCCCTCTGGGAGGGAAGTTTCCCCGGCAGGATCGTCGTGCCGGAGCTCTAGATTGGATCTGCTCAAGTTCTGCCTCGTGGCGGCGGCGAAACCACGAAAAGGCTCCTGAATGACTTTTTCTGGACCAAAACCCTTCATATAGCAAAAGAGGGGGGCTAGTGGGCCGTCAGGGAGCCCACAAGCCCCCACTCCGCCACTAGGGGGTGGCGGTGGCACGGCTTGTGGCGCCCTGGCAGCCCCCCTCCCGTACTTCTTTCGCCCAGTATTTTTTATATAATCCCAAAAATATCCACGTAACTTTTCAGGGCATTTGGAGATTTGGAGAATAGTGGACTAAGATTTGCTCGTTTTCCAGTCCAGAATTCTAGCTGCCTGAATTCTCCCTCTTCAAATAAACCTTGCAAAATAAGAGCAAAAAGGCATAAATATGGTACCACAAAGTAATATAACAGCCCATAAAGCAATAAATTTCGACATGAAAGCATGATGCAAAATGGACGTATCACATACCTCCAACATATGTTCACGAGATGTGTTTATGTAGTAAAGGCAGTGACAAATGCAGAAAAGTCCCCTCTACGACTCAAAGGTATGCTCAATGACTTATCAACTATTTCTCAATGGATCCAGGAGTTAAAGAAATCGGTGGCTCGTGTTGGGCCCAACTAGGTGTTGCTCGTGCGAAGGCTTCTTTGCGTGAGATGGAGCCGACTGAAATGGAGGGCGGGTTTCCGAGCTCAATGTTGATGGCTCAGAATTTTCCAGGAAGACTATGAACAGTGTTCAAAGGAGACCCGAATGCTGGAGACTCAACTCTTGGCAGTGCTTAACTTGTCGACATACCAACCTCGCTACACCAAGGAGAATAAACGAATCAACTGCCCCAAGTACACGCCATTTGAGCTAATTCCTCCATGTCATAAGAAAACCTTCGCTCATGATGTCGATCCGTGTGTTATCATCCATGAGGACTCAATTTCCCAGCTTTGTCAACTATCTAGTGGATGCAAACATACCTCCAAACCGAGAAGGATGAGCTGACGCATGTCTATCCAGAAGCCTCTGCTGCAGAAGAGCAGTAGAAGGACGTGGACTCGAAGGATTTGAGAGCCGGTGCACGAGAGTAATCTTCGTGCTTAAAAACTTTGATAATTTTGTGCCCCAAGTTGGGTTTGTAATAGGAGTGGTGAAATACTTGGTCATCTCTTGTGGTATCGTGCACTTTGTTTTTTTAATTGTCGACCTCTTAAGATAATGAGTCGGCCTTTGTCAAGCTACTTGCATATGTTTCTCTTCACTTGTTCATCACGAATAAGCTAGTTTTTGTAGCTTACCGTTAGCCGACACTATATTGTGGCTCCATTATTGGAGATATATTGAAAATTGACCAAGGATAACAAATGGACGCAGTGCGTTCTCGTATTCCATGATCTTAAAAGTCTGAAAATAATAGCCCGAATGTCTATGGTTCACCAAACATATGATGATAACAAGGTTATCCCTGAACAAAATATGTGTGTGTCTTTGTGTGTGTGTGTGTGTGTAATTTGCAATAGGAATATATAGTTTGCATAATTTTAAGCCATCTTGGATGCTCGGCATAAGACAGACTTTCGAGGCTCAGGTCTTGCTTCAATGTAGATAGCGTGTGATACGTCTCCAACGTATCTACTTTTCCGAACTCTTTTGCCCTTCTTTTGGACTCTAACTTGCACGATTTGAATGGAACTAACCCGGACTAACGCTCTTTTCAACAGAATTGCCATGGTGTTGTTTTTGTGCAGAAATAGAAGTTCTCGGAATGTCCTGAAAATTTTCGGAGAAATTTTCTGGAATAAAATAAAAATACATGCGCAAAGATCCACCGGAGGGGGCGTGCCAGTGGGCTACAAGCCCACAGGCCGCGGCCACCACCTAGGTCGCGCTGTGAGGGCTTGTGGGGCCCACGTGGCACCACCGCCCCCAAACTCAGCTCTATATCTTCTGTCTCGCCCGGAAAAAAACTAGAGAGAAGGTTTCATCGCGTTTTACGATACGGAGGTGCCGCCACCTCCTGTTCTTCATCTGGAGGGCAGATCTGGAGTCCGTTCGGGGCTCTCGAGAGGGGAAATCTTCGCCATCGTCATCATCAACCTTCCTCCATCGACTATTCCAAGATGTTCTTCACCGTTCGTGAGTAATCTCATCGTAGGCTTGCTGGACGGTGATGAGTTGGATGAGATCTATCATGTAATCGAGCTAGTTTTTGACGGCGATTGATCCCTAGTATCCACTATGTTCTAGACTGATGTTGCTACTACTTGGTTATGCTTAATGCTTGTCACTAGGGCCCGAGTGCCATGATTTCAGATCTGAACCTATTATGTTGTCGCCAATATATGTGTGTTTTAGATCCTATCTTGCAAGTTGTAGTCACCTACTATGTGTTATGACCCAGCAACCCCGGAGTGACAATAGCCGGAACCACTCCCGGAGATGACCATAGTATGAGGAGTTCCTGTATTCAGCACGTGTTAATGCATTGGTTCGGTTCTTTATTAAAAGGAGAACCTTAATATCCCGTAGTTTCCATTAGGACCCCGCTGCCACGGGAGGGATGGACAATAGATGTCATGCAAGTTCTTTTCCCTAAGCACGTATGACTACATACGGAATACATGCCTACATTAGATTGACGAACGGGAGCTAGTTACATATCTCTCCGTGTTATTGCTGTTACATGATGAATCACATCCGTCATACTGATCCATCACCGATCCACTGCCTACGTGTCTTCTAATACTGGTCCTTGCTACGTTACTTTGTCCAGGCTTGTCCCTTGCTACAAAAGGGATTGGGCCACTTTGCTACTGCTGTTACTACTGCTGTCGTTACTCTATTGCTACTCCTGTTACTCTGCTACTACTGTTGTTCCTTGCTACTCTGCTGTTACTTGTTGCAAGACTTTTTTGACACCGTTTTCAGGGAAGAATAGTTCCCTGTCCACGTGCAACTTACTGGCGCCATTGATACAACAGTTAGGAATAGTCTGCCGTCAATAGATCTGTTTCTGACACCATTGCTATCATACTACTTTGTGACTGATACTTTCCTTGCAGACACTAATCTTTCAGGTGTGGTTGAATCTGACAAACTCAGCTGCTAATACTTGAGAATATTCTTCCGTTTCCCCTTGAGGCGAATCAACAAATTTGGGTCGAATACTCTACCCTCGAAAACTATTGCGATCCAATACACTTGTGGGTTATCAAGACCTTTTTCTGGCGCCGTTGCCGGGGAATCACAACTATATTCTCCGAGTCACTTTGGATTGACGTCTGCTGGTCACTATGAGGAATCCGAAAGATCCAAGAACTAAAATCTTGCCTTCCACTACGAGGAGAGGTAAGGAACTTCCATCTAGCTCTGCACTTGATTCACCTTCAGTGAGTAAGTTTGCGACATCGCCTCCTGCTAGAAATCTTGATATGTCACCTGTGCTTGATGACGATATGCCTGATACTATGCCTGATGATGCTATGCTTGATACTATGCCTGATGATGCTATGCTTGATACTGCTTTTCCACTAGGTGCATTCCTTGATGCACATATTGCTAGAGTTGCTGCTAGATGTGATGATACTTCTGAAACTGTTGATGCTATTGAAGTAGAACCTGCTACTATGCCTGAATTGCCTATTATGCCTGAACGCTATGTTATGGAGGGAGAGATAGCTGAGGACTTCCTTGCATGTAAGGATAGCTATGATGTTGAGAAATTACTGCGCAAGTGGAAAGAAAAATCTTTGAACGCTAGGATGAAATACGACCCAAAGTTTGCTACTTCGCCTATCTTTGTGACCGATAAGGATTATGAATTCTCTGTCGACCCTGAGTTAATCACTCTGGTCGAATCTGATCCTTTTCACGGTTATGAGTCTGTAACGGTTGTAGCCCATCTTACCAAACTGCACGATATAGACACCCTATTCACTAGTGAGGAAAAGATCTGCCACTACTATATCCTCAAGTTGTTTCCTTTCTCGCTAAAGGATTATGCTAAGACCTCGTTCACTTCTCTTGCTCCTGGTTGTGTGCGTAGCCCCCATGATATGGTCTACTACTTCTCTGAAAAATATTTCCCTGCCCATAAGAAGCAAGCTGCCTTGCAGGAAATATACAACTTGGCTCAAGCTGAAGAAGCGAGTCTCCCACAAGCTTGGGGGAGGCTCATCCATGCTTTGCCTAATCACCCTCTTGAGAAGAATGGAATACTTGATATCTTCTATAATGGACTTACCGATGCTTCCAAAGACCACCTATATAGTTGTGCCAGTTGTGTTTTTAGGGAACGAACCGTAGAACAAGCTGAGATTCTATTGAATAACATCTTGTGCAACGAGAATGCTTGGACTATTCCCGAACCACCTCCTAAGCCAACTCCAAAGAAAAGAGGTATTCTATTCCTCATTCCTGAAGATATGCAAGAAGCCAAGAAATCTATGTGAGAGAAAGGCATTAAATTTGAAGATGTCAAAAATCTACCACCTATCGAAGAGATCCATGGTCTCGATAACCCGATACAGGTAGTAGAAGTAAATTCTCTGCGTAGGTTTGATGAGAGTGATATTCCTTTTGATAAACCTGTTAGCTTATGTCTGGATGAATTTGATAACTTTGTTGCCAAACAACAAACTTGCAATGATTATGTTAGCAGACAATTGGAACAGAATGCTCGTATGCTTAGTCATTTAAGTGCTTGTGTGGACAGAAATGTCAATGATCTTAAGCTTCTGAGTGAACATGCCTCTATGGTTACTACTCAGGTAGAACAAGTAGTTAAATCTCAGAATGACTTGCTCAATGAGTTGAATGACAATTCCGTCAGAGTCGTTACCAGAGGCGGTAGAATGACCCAGGAACCTTTGTATCCTGAGGGTCATCCGAAGAGAGTTGAACAAGATTCTCAAGGAGTTAGCACTGATGCACCTAGTCATCCTAGAAAGAATAAGAAATATGATAGGGATGTGCACGCTAGCAACCCTGTTGCTCCTACACCTGGGAGTCCAAATGATGCCTTTGTCTCTGATGCTGAAACACAATCTGGTGATGAACATGAGCCTAATGATGATATCAATAGTGATGTTCATGTTGATGCTCAACCTAGCAATGATAAGGATGTGGAGATTGAACCTGTTGATCTTGATAACCCACAGCCTAAGAATAAGAGATTCGATAAGAATGCCTTCAGTGCTAGGAAGCACGATAAAGAATAAGAGATACACATCCCCATTGAGGTGACCTAGTGGCTATTCGGAAATTCTCCGTTCTCTTTTTGCGATTCGAAAAAGTTTGTCAAAGAGACTTGATCAACCTCACTGACAGATTTCTTTCAATGACCATGAGATGGACGAATCAAGGAGTCACGAACGTGTGTTCCAAGCTTTCACCTTCGGTTTCTTAGAAGAAAAATGATAGGTTTAGTTTAGTTTTCCCTCTTTTCTGTTTTAACGTCCGGTAGAAAAGTACCCCGAAAATAAAAGTTCTCCGAACATCCTGAAAATCAAGTATGATTTTTTCCGGAATTTTTGAAAAATTCTAAGACAAAGAGTCTGTGTGGGGGCCACACCAGTGGGCCACAAGCCCTTGGGGCGCGGGCACCCCCCTGGTTATGCCACCCAGGCTTGTGGGGCCGACAGGCAGCCCCTCCACTCCTTCTTGCTCTTATCTCCTTCTCCTACCTCCAAAAAAAATCGTTTCGCAGCTCAAGCCCGTGTTCTTGCTCCTCTTGCTGGGATTTTCGATCTCTTTGCTCAAATCACCATTCTCTGAACTATTTTGTGGAAATTACTCCGTGGTAAGTGACTCCTCCATTGGTCCAATTAGTTTTTGCTCTAGTGCCTTATACTCCGCGTATTTTTGCTGCCTTGGTGGCCATGTTCTTGAGCTTTGCATGCTGAATTTAGCTGGTCCCAAGTAGTTTTGATGCGTAATATGGCCTCTAGGCACTTGTTGGAGTAGTTGCTACGAGTTTCGTTGGTCCTTATTCGCTTTCCCTTAGAAGTCACTAAAAATTTCAGAAATTTTCAGAGATAGAAAAGGGAAAAGAGGAGGAGGTTCTTAAGAGGCTCTTCAAGCCGTGACCCCAAGGATGATGGGAGTGAGAAGAAGCCCAAGTATCTGGTCCCTCGAGTCGTAGAAGTTCGAGTGTGCGAGTGGCCAAGCGACGTATTCTTACGCGCCGCTGGAATTTATGAGGACTTTTATTACTTGGTGGAAAACGCAGGCCTTACCGCCTTCGTTGAAGATAAGTGTCTGCAATACCTCCTCCTCACTAATATCTTCGTACAAAGCTTTAACTTCTATCCGAGGAAGAATCCTCCTATGGTTGAGTTCAAACTTTATGATATCCCCCAGTGCATGTCACTCCAGGATTTTTGCAATGTTGGGGATATTCATGAACCTCGTCCACTGGACTTGGAAGCTTTCATCGATACAACGTCTTGTGCTAGAGCTGCTAGCATTCATTTTCCCGTGCTGCGGTACTTCTGACTTTTTGTGGGACAATGTTTGATTGGCCGTGGGAAGGCTGGGTCACTTAGTTCCCCAGATCTTGTGGTCTTGCGTGAAGCCCTTTATAACAATAAAACTTATAGCTTGGGTGCCATACTAGCTCAACGGTTGAACCTGAACCGTTCTAAAGGTGTTGTCTATGGAGGTATCTATGCTACCCGTCTTGACAGACACTTTGAGATACCCATTAGACTGGAGGAGGAAGAAGAGGTTCTTCTTCCGGAGAGATATCTAGATTACGACAGCATGGTTCGCCATGACTTTCTTGATAGAGATATAGATAGAAGGATGATTTATAACCTGGTGTTTAGTCAGGGTACTCGTGAGACTATTACTTTGCCTGCTCCTTCTTTGTTCAATCTTCATGCAGGCAGGTACATTATTATGCCCTCGGACATCTACGCATATTGGGGCCTAGCCCAACCACAGGTGCCCGTGCCCGACCCACCAGTCGAGTACCAGATGCCAGTTTATCAGTGGGAGCTAGAAGAGCTCACACAGCAGTGGCATCCTGATACGTCTCCAACGTATCTACTTTTCCAAACTCTTTTGCCCTTGTTTTGGACTATAATTTGCATGATTTGAATGGAACTAACTTGGATTGACGATGTTTTCATCAGAATTGCCTTGGTGTTATTTTTGTGCAGAAATCAAAGTTCTCCAAACGTCCTAAAAATTTACGGGGAGCAGTTTTGGAAAATATCAAAAATATCTGCGCCAAGTTCCACCTGAGGGGGTGGGCCAGTGGGCCACAAGCCCCTACTCCGCCACCACCACCCTGGTGGCGGTGGGCAGGCTTGTGGGGCCCATAGGCACCAGCCGCCCCCAATTCCAGCTCTATAAGTTGCCTTTCGTCCCAGAAAAAATAAAAAAGAGAAGATTCGTCGCGTTTTTGATATGGAGGCGCCGCCACCACCTGTTCTTCATATGGAGGGCATATCTAGAGTCTGTCTTGGGCTCCGGATAGGGGAAATCGTCGCCATCGTCATCATCAACCTTCTTCCCTCTCCAATTCCATGAAGCTCTTCGTCGTTCGTGAGTAATCTATTCGTAGGCTCGCTGGGCGGTGATGAGTAGGATGAGATCTATCATGTAATCGATTTAGTTTTGATGGGGATTGATCCCTAGTATCCACTATGTTCTGAGATTGATGTTGCTACTACTTTGCCATGCTTAATGCTTGTCACTAGGGCCCGAGTGCCATGATTTCAGATCTGAAATTATTATGTTGTCACCAATATATGTGTGTTTTAGATCCGATCTTGCAAGTTGTAGTTACCTACTATGTGTTGATCCGGCAACCCCGGAGTGACAATACCCGGAACCACTCCCGGTGATGACCATAATTTGACGAGTTCATGTGTTCACCAAGTGCTAATGCGTTGGTCCGGTTCTTTATTAAAAGGAGAACCTTAATATCCCGTAGTTTCCTTTTGGACCCCGCTGCCACGGGAGGGATGGATAATAGATGTCATGCAAGTTCTTTTCCCTAAGCACGTATGACGACACACGGAATGCATGCCTACATCACATTGACGAACGGGAGCTAGACACTTATCTCTCCATGTTATAGCTGTTGCATGATGAATATCATCCAAACAAATCACCGACCCATTACCTACGAGTTTTTCCTACTACTTCTACTACTGTTGCTACTGCTGTTACTTGTCTTGCTCTGCTGCTGCTACTGTTGTCACTTGTCTTGCTCTGCTACTACTTTTGCTACTACTGTCGCTTGCTACTGTTGCTACTTGCTACTGCTGTCACTACCGATGTTCCTTGCCACTGCTATTGCTCGTTACACTGCTACTACCTGCTACACTGTTGATTCGCTGGTCGTTGACGGGAACTGACAACTTCCATCGACGCGGCAACGAAGGCGCCATTGATACAATTGTTAGGAATAGTCTACTATCAACAGATCGTTTACGACACCGTTGTTATCATAATACTTTGATGTTACTACTGTGCTTGCAGATACTAATCTTTCAGGTGTGGTTGAATTCGACAAATGCAGCTGCTAATACTCGAGAGTATTCTCTCACCTCCTTAGGCGATCTACAAATTTGGGTCGCATACTCTACCCTTGAAAACTGCTGCGAACCCACACGCTGGTGGGCCATCAACAACATTCTTCTATCCTTAACTTAATAAAGTTCATAAGCCCATAAAGTAGACTCGCTTGAAGACTAACTCAGATTTCTCCCCCTTTGTCATCAAGTGACGAAAAGGGATGAAACTGAGGACTAACACCCTTGAAGAATATCACTTTGATGTTGGTCTTGCAGAAGTGTCATCAGTATCTTCATCTTCATCAGCATAGTGGAATGAGGAAAATGAACTGTCCACCAAGTCAAGAACTGGGATCTTCTTGAATTTCTTCTTTGGTGGCCCTGACCAGTCGAAGTCTTGAGTGAACTCCATTTCCTTTTGTTCCTCAGGGGTCTTGAGGTGTGACAGTATGGCCCAAGTGTGATCAAATACTTCATGAAGATAGTTGTGGTTTTTCTTCACAACACTGTGAGTTGCATTGAGGGTTTGCACAATCGAGCCAAATTGACGCTTGACCCACTTAAGATTTTGATCGACTTTCTGATGAAGACCGAGGAGAAGCCCTCGGTTAGCATCACCTGTGGGATAGTTGGACTTGGAGGTTTTTCTCTGCCATCTAACTCTTGTGAGGCAGTGTCATCATTGGTAGAATATGATGCAGCCTTGCGAAATTGACTGTCCAGTGGTCGATTTCCTTCATCAATCACAGACTTGCCTTTGCCCTCAATCGATTCAAAAGATTTCTTGATGACTTGAAGAGGAGGCAGGCCACTGAGGTGATTCTGAAAATCAACCTTATAGTGGATAGTGGATTTGGCTCTGATGAATCTCATAATCCAAGGCGCATATATCTTCAGCTCAAATGGTGACAAGGAATTTGGCCAAAGTCCTCAAGAAGAAGTCGTGAAGATTTATCTGGATTCCATGAATGATGTTAAACAACATGTAAGGAGCGAAGGAGTAAGCCAGGATCCTGTAGACTGTTCTAGGCACATATTTCAATTCCTTAACCATGAATTACGTCCTTGGAGGCTTGTCCGGAGCTAATGGCTTCATGAGTACTTCCATCAGATGATTTGGTAGTTCTTTTTCATCATATAAACAGATTGCTTCATCTGAAGGAATTGGAAATGGCACAGCTCGAAGCAATTCAGTGGCTGGAGCAGTATAATGAGTATTGTCAGTCCTCAAGTCCAAGTCCCAAGAGCTGATGCGAAGTTGTGAGAATCGCGACTCAAGTCTTCGAATCTGACAACTTTACGATCCAAACTAGCCCCTCCGGTTCGATGATTTTTCTCATAGAATCTTAGATTCTACGATCCTGGTAGTTATGATTCTATGATTCACGATCCTACCAATGGAGCTCTGATCCGATTTCGAATCGCGATTCTCACAACCCTGAGTTGATGTTTTTGTTGGGGAACGTCGCATGGGAAACAAAAAAATTCCTACGCGCACGAAGACCTATCATGGTGATGTCCATCTACGAGAGGAGATTTGGATCTACATACCCTTATAGATCGCACAGCAGGAAGCATTAAGGAACGCGGTTGATGTAGTGGAACGTCCTCACGTCCCTCAATCCGCCCCACGAACCGTCCCATGAACCGTCCCGCGATCCGTCCCACGATCCGCTCTGATCTAGTGCCGAACGGACGACACCTCCGCGTTCAGCACACGTACACCTCGACGATGATCTCGGCCTTCTTGATCCATCAAGCAAGATGGAGAAGTAGATGAGTTCTCCGGCAGCGCGAGGGTGCTCCGGTGGTGGTGAAGGATCTACTCCTGCAGGGCTCCGCCCGAGCTCCGCAGAAATACGATCTAGAGGAAAAACCGTGGTGTTTGTGGTCGGGCTGCCGTGGCAAAAGTTGTCTCAAATCAGCTCTAGAAATCCACTATATATAGGAGGAGGGGAGGGGAGACGTGCCTTGGGGTCCAAGACCCCAAGGGTACGCCGGCCAAGGAGGTGGAGGAGTCCACCTCCAATCCTAGTCCAATTAGGATTGGAAGGTGGAGTCCTTCCCTTCCTTCCCACCTCTTTTTTTTCTTTTTCTCTTTGATTTTCTATCTCCTGCGCATAGGGCTTGTTGAGCTGTCTCACCAAACCACTAAGGGCTGGTGTGGCACCCCTAAGGCCTATGGGCTTCCCAGAGTGGGCTGGACCCTCCCGGTGAACATCTGGAACCCATTCGTCACTCCCGGTACATTCCCGGTAATGTCCGTAAACGTTCCAGTAATCAAATGAGGTCATCCTATATATCAATCTTTGTCTCCGGACCATTCCAGAAACCCTCGTCACGTCTGTGATCTCATCCGGGACTCCGAACAACATTCGGTAACCACACAGATAACTCAACTATACTAAAACATCATCGAACCTTAAGTGTGCAGACCCTGCGGGTTCGAGAACTATGCAGACATGCCCCGAGGTACTCCTCGGTCAATATCCAATAGCGGACCTGGATGCCCATATTGTATCCTACATATTCTCTGAGTAACTTATCAGTTGAACCACAGTGTCAAGGATTCAGGTAATCCCGTATGTCATTCCCTTTGTCCTTCGGTATGTTACTTGCCCGAGATTCGATCGTCGGTATCCGCATCCTATTTGAATCTCATTACCGGCAAGTCTCTTTTCTCGTTCCGTAATACAAGATCCCGTGACTTACACTTAGTCACATTGCTTGCAAGGCTTGTGTGTGATGTTGTATTACCGAGTGGGCCCCGAGATACCTCTCCGTCACACGGAGTGACAAATCCGAGTCTTGATCCATACTAACCCAACGGACACCTTCGGAGATACCTGTAGAGCACCTTTATAGTCAACGAGTTACGTTGTGACGTTTGATACACACAAGGCATCCCTCCGGTGCCAGTGGGTTATATGATCTCATGGTCATAGGAAGAAATAGTTGACACGCAGAAAACAATAGCAATAAAATGACACGATCAATATGCTACATTCATAGTTTGGGTCTAGTCCATCACATGATTCCCCTAATGATGTGATCCAGTTATCAAGCAACAACGCTTTGCACATAGTCAAAAAACCTTGACTATCCTTGATAAACTGGCTAGCCAACTAGAGGCTTGCTAGGGACATTGTTGTGTCTATTTATCCACACATGTATCTATGTTTTCATTCAATACAATAATAGCATGGATAATAAATGATTTTCTTTAAACATGAAATATAATAATAACTATTTATCATTGCCTCTAGGGCATATTTCCAATAGTTTTTGGGGTCACCAGAGATGTGCAGAGTGGCATGGAACTGAAGAATAATTTTGTGTTCTAGTCACAAATATCTATGCAGAATTGTAGTAGCCCTGCATATTGAAGAATACTTAGTACTGGGGAAAAGCAAGGAATTTCTTCCATATCTTTGTGAAGAATATGTGTGTGGTGGAAGATCTCTTCTTGTCTACGAGCACAACAACATAGTAGTTGAGTTGTGTTCTGGTCTAGAACTTCATGTGCCTGATATGAAGTTTGTCATATGGATTTGTGCTACTGCAACAAAAGACCTTCCAACGGCGCCAGAAATAGGTATGTTGACGGCACCAGGAATCCTTCTGCTACGGCTACGCCTTAAGGGACTTCCTAGGCAAATATGCAAAGGATTTCCCCCGTGTCCTTGGAGCCTTACGTTGGTGTTCCCTCGAAGCGGAAAGGGTGATGTAGCGCAGCGGTGGTAAGTATTTCCCTCAGTTTGAGAACCAAGGTATCGATCGAGTGAAGGACTATCACAAGAGCCTACACAAACACAAAAATCTTGCTCCCAACGCTATGAAGGGGTTGTCAATCGCTTATAGATTGTTCGCCAAGTGAGAACTGAAAGCAACAAAGTAACAAAGCAAAGTAAAAGCAGAAGTGGAAACGATAAGTGTGAATAGACCCGGGGGCCATAGTGTTTACTAGTGGCTTCTCTCATGAAAGCAAGTAGACGGTGGGTGAACAAATTACTGTCGAGCAATTGATAGAACCGCGCAAAGTCGTGACGTCATCTATGGCAATGATTATATCTATAGGCATCACGTCCAAAACAAGTAGACCGATACTTTATGCATCTACTACTATTACTCCACACGTCGACCACTATCCAGCATGCATCTAGTGTATTAAGTCCAGAAGAACATAGTAACGCCTTAAGCAAGATGACATGATGTAGATGGATAATCTCATATCTACGACAGAGCCCACCTTGTTACCCTTGATGGCAACTACACGATGTGTGCCTTGCTGCCCCTACTGTCACTGGGAAAGGTCACCACACGGTAAGAACCCAAAACCAAGCATTGTCCCATTGCAAGAATCATAGATCTAGTTGGCCAAACAAAACCCAAGACTCAGAGAGACTTACAAGGATATCAAATCATGCATATAAGAAATCAGCAAAGACTCAAATATATATCATAGATAATCTGATCACAAATCCACAATGCATCAGATCTCGACAAACACAACGCCAAAGAAGATTACATCGGATAGATCTCCATGAAGATCATGGAGAACTTTGTATTGAAGATCCAAGAGAGAGAAGAAGCCATCTAGCTACTAACTACGGACCCGTAGGTCTGAAGTGAACTACTCACGAGTCATTGGAGGGGCGATGATGTTGATGTAGAAGCCCTCCAACTCCAAAGTCCCCTCCGGCAGGGCACCGGGAAGGGCCTATAGATGAGATCTCGCGGAAACGGAAGCTTGCGGCGGCGAAAAAGTATTTTCATGCATCCCTTGATTTTTTGTTGTATTTTAGGGAATATATAGGCGAAAGATCTAGGTCAAGGGGGCGCCAGGGAGGCCACAAGCCTACCCATCGCCCCCCCCCCTTGGTGGCGGAGTGGGGGCTTGTGGGTTCCTTGTAGCCCTCCTGGCTTGACCCACAAGCCCCCTGTTCTTCTTCCGTTCGGGAAATAATCATTTCGGGGATTTTATTCCGTTTGGACTCCGTTCCAAAATCAGATCTGAAAAGAGCCAAAAACACACAAAAAACAGGAACTGGAACTTGGCACTGAATTAATAAGTTAGTCCCAAAAAAGATATAAAAGGTACATAAAACATCCAAAGATGACAAGATAACAGCATGAAACCATCAAAAATTATAGATACGTTTGAGACGTATCAAGCATCCGCAAGCTTAACTCCTACTCGTCCTCGAGTAGGGAAGTGATAAAGAATGAATTTTTGATGCTTTCATGCTACCTAGCATAGATGTCCTTTGTAACTCCTCTTATGTGACGTGAATGTTCAGATCCATTAGATTCAAAACAATAGTTTGCTATTGATGTGGAAACAATAATAATTCAAGAAAACTAGCAAGGTAATCATGAACTTTCAAAATAACAAGGCCAAAAGAAATTTATCCCTACAAAAGCATATAGTCTGGCTATACTCTATCATCATTGCACAACAAATTTAAATCATGCACAACCCCGGTATTGGCCAAGTAATTGTTTCACACCTTTACTTTCTCAAACTTTTTCAACTCTCACGCAATACATGAGCGTGAGTCATGGTTTTAGCACTATAGATGGTGTGGAGTGTGGTGGAGGTTGCAAGACAAAACAAGGAGAAGATGGTCACATTAACTAGGCATATCAATGAGTTGTGGAGATGATCATCAATAGAGATCAATGTGAATGAGTAGGGATTGCCATACAAATGATACACTAGAGCTACGAGTATGTGAAAGCTTTTAAAGAAAACTAGTGGGTGTGCATCCAACTTGCTTGCTCACGAAGACCTAAGGCAATTTTGAGGAAGCCTATCATTGAAATATACAAGCCAAGTTATATAATGAAAATTTCCCACTAGCTATATGGTGGTGACAAAACGAGAGACTCTCAATCATGAATATCATGGTGCTTCATATGCACAAGTGTCCCTTCTCTCTTTTTCTCTCATTTTTTTTGGTGGGCTCTTTGGCCTCTTTTTTTTGGTGGGCTTCTTTGGCCTCTTTTATTTCCTCACATGGGACAATGCTCCATCAATGATGATCATCACACTTTCAACTCAAAACTTAGAGAAACAATGACTCTATATGGAATGCCTTCGGTAGTGTACCATGGCAATGATCTAGCATGGCATAGACATTAATGGAAACATCATGCTAGCTATCTTATGATCATGCAATGGCAATGTAGACGTGATGGCACATGTCATGGTGGTAGTTGCATGGCAATATATCTCGGAATGACTTTGAAAAAGCCATAGTAGGTAGGTATGGTGGCTGTTTTGAGGGAGGCTAATGGTGGGTTTTGTGCACCGGCGAAAGTTGCACGGCACTAAGAGGATAGTGATGGTGGAAGATGAAAGTGCATCTAAACCATGGACTCAAAATTAGTCATGAAGAACTCATATAATTGTTGCAAAAGTTTTATTAGTAATCGAAACAAAGCATTCAACGCATACTCCTAGGGGAAGGGTTGGTAGGTATAAACCATCTTGCGATCCCGACTGCCACGCAAAGGATGACAATCAATAGACTAATCATGCTCAGATTTCATCACATAGAGATTCATCATACGTGCATGCTACGGGAATCACTAACTTCAACACAAGTATTTCTAGATCCACAACACCTTACTAGCATGACTTCGATATTACCAAAACAACAACTCAAAACTAATTGAGATGAATAAAATTTCTCTAACTATTCAGTGCACATGAAGGTGGTAGTTTTCGTATCCCTTTGGATAACTACCCCTTTTGAGACTACTTTCAAAGCATAGATCAACTACCAAGCCACGCATCTCTGTGCGCTAAAAGATATAAGTGAAGCACAAAGAGCAAAATTATCTAGCTCAAAAGATATAAGTGAAGCACATGTGAGCTGAATTGTCTACCAAAATATATAAGTGAAGCTCGACAAAATCACGGTGAGTGCATGTCTCTCTCTCTACGTGTGCAGAAAGATGATTGTGACACACCAAAAATAAAAGACTCCTATGATACAAGACGCTCCAAGCAAAAACACATAACATGTGGTGAATAAAAATATAGCCCCAAGTAACGTTACCGATGGATTGAAGACGAGAGAGGGGATGCCTTCCCGGGGCATCCCCAAGCTTAGGATTTTATGGCATCCTTGAATCATTTTGGGTGCCTTGGGCATCCCCAAGCTTGAGCTCTTGCCACTCTTTATCTCTTTGTCCATAAGAACTTCACCCAAAACTTGAAAACTTCACAACACGAAACTTAAACAGAAACTCGTGATAACATTAGTATGAGAAAGCAAACCACCACTTCCTTAGGTACCGTAGCAAACTTAAATTCTACTTATGATGATGTTGGGTTACTGTATTTTCAATCTTCCATGGCTAATACCCCCCGATACTATCCATAGTTTCATCAAAATAAGCAACCAACACAACAAAAACAGAATCTGTTAACAGCAGACCAGTCTGTAGCAATCTGTATATTTTGTGTACTTCTGGTACTTCAAAAATTCTGAAACATTACTACGGTCTGAAAAAATTTCGTAGCAATCAGTAGAAAAAAGAATCAACTCAAAAGGTCATACAGAAAAAAAACGAAAATTCTTTACGTGAGCAGGAAGTTTCAGTCTTTTCCAGCATGACCAAACGATCATCCACAAGACTAATCATAACGGTTTTGCTTTGCACAAACGCAAAAAGAAACACAAAAAACACAATCATAACAGAATTATGAAAGTGTGGAAATCACAAAACAGAAATAAAAAGTATAGATTCGTTGGGTTGCCTCCCAACAAGCGCTTTTGTTTAACGTCCTTAGCTAGGCATTCAATGATGCTCTCACAAAAGACAAGAATTGAAGCACAACGAGAGCATCCTAAAGCATGTGAAAATCACATCTAAGTCTAACATACTTCCTATGCATAGGCATTTTATAGGAAAACAAATTGTCAAGACAACCAATAGCTGCCATATGCAAGGAATAAGAAAGAGACAATAGCAATCTCAACATAACGAGAGGTAACTTGGTAACATGAAAGTTTCTACCACAATATTTTCCTCTCTCATAGCAATTACATGTGGGATCATATTTAAATTCAACAATATAGTTATCCCATAGGATATTGTTTTCATGATCCACATGCATGCAAAGTTGACGCTCTTCAAAAATAGTGGGATTATCATCAACTAAAGTCATGACTTCTCCAAACCCACTTTCAATATTATTGAAAATATTCATCATGAGGTTTGAACAAATTTTCAAGATCATAAGAAAGATCATCACCCCAATCATGATTATTGCAACAATTAGTGGACATAGCAAAACTACCATCCCCAAGCTTAGGGTTTTGCATATCTTTAGCATGATTGTCACTAGTAGAATTTATAGTGAAACCATTGCAATCATGCTTTTCATCCAAGGAGCCCTCGTGAATCACTTCATAAGTTTCTTCATCACGATTTTTAGATTCACGCATCTCAAGCAAAACTCCATAAAGATAGTCAAGTGCTCTCAACTCACTAGCAATTCGTTCCACATAAGTGGGTCTCTTAAAGAGATTAGCTAGTGGATGAGGATCCATATCACTAGATTTTTAGCAAGCGAAGATGCAAGCATATTGAAGGCACATAGCACACAAGCAACGGAAAGGCAAACGAGAGAAAAGGGCGAACGAAAAAGGCAAACGAAAAAGGCAAATGTGAAGTGGGAGAGAGGAAAACGAGAGGCAACTGGCAAAAAAAATGCAATACATGAGTTTGTGAGACCTACTTGGATAGATCTCTCCTTCCCCGGCAACGGCGCAAGAAATACTTCTGCTACTAGAACAAAATACCTTCCAATGGCGCCAAAAATAGGTGTGTTGACGGCACCAGGAATCCTTCTGCTACGGCTACGCCTGAAGGGACTTCCTAGGCAAATATGCAAAGGATTTCCCCCGTGTCCTTGGAGCCTTACGTTGGTGTTCCCTCGAAGCGGAAAGGGTGATGTAGCGCAGCGGTGGTAAGTATTTCCCTCAGTTTCAGAACCAAGGTATCGATCCAGTGAAGGAGTATCACAAGAGCCTGCACAAACACAAAAGCTTGCTCCCAACGCTATGAAGGGGTTGTCAATACCTTATAGATTGTTCGCCAAGTGAGAACTGAAAGCAACAAACTAACAAAGCAAAAAGAGAAAGTGGAAACGATAGGTGTGAATAGACCCGGGGGCCGTAGTGTTTGCTAGTGGCTTCTCTCATGAAAGCAACTAGACGGTGGGTGAACAAATTACTGTCGAGCAATTGATAGAACCGTGCAAAGTCGTGACGTCATCTATGGCAATGATTATATCTATAGGCATCACATCCTAAACAAGTAGACCGATACTTTCTGCATGTACTACTATTACTCCACACGTCGACCGCTATCCAGCATGTATCTAGTGTATTAAGTCCAAAAGAATAGAGTAACGCCTTAAGAAAGATGACATGATGTAGATGGACAATATCATATCTACGACAAAGCCCACCTTGTTACCCTTGATGGCTACTACACAATGTGTGCCTTGCTGCCCCTACTGTCACTGGGAAAGGTCACCACACGGTAAGAACCCAAAACCAAGCACTTCTCCCAAGAATCATAGATCTAGTTGGCCAAACAAAACCCAAGACTCGGAGAGACTTACAAGGATATCAAATCATGCAAATAAGAAATCAGCAAAGACTCAAATATATATCATAGATAATCTGATCACAAATCCACAATTCATCGGATCTCGACAAACACACCGCCAAACAAGATTATATTGGATAGATCTCCATGAAGATCATGGAGAACTTTGTATTGAAGATCCAAGAGAGAGAAGAAACCATCTAGCTACTAACTACGGACCCGTAGGTCTGAAGTGAACTACTCACGAGTCATTGGAGGGGCGATGATGTTGATGTAGAAGCCCTCCAACTCCAAAGTCCCCTCCGGCAGGGCACCGGGAAGGGTCTCCAGATTAGATCTCGCGGAAACGGAAGCTTGCGGCGGCGGAAAAGTATTTTCATGGATCCCTTGATTTTTTGCTGTATTTTAGGGAATATATAGGCGAAAGATCTAGGTCAGGAGGCGCCAGGGAGGCCACAAGCCTGCCCACCGCCGCCCCCCTGGTGGCGGAGTGGGGGCTTCTGGGCTCCCTGTAGCCCTCCTGGCTTGGCCCACAAGCTCCTGATCTTCTTCCGTTCGAGAAAAAATCATTTCGGGGATTTTATTCCATTTGGACTCCGTTCCAAAATCGGATCTGAACAGAGCCAAAAACATAAAAAAACAGGAACTGGCACTTGGCACTGATTAATAAGTTAGTCCCAAAAAAGATATAAAAGGTACATAAAACATCCAAAGATGACAAGATAACAACATGAAACCATCAAAAATTATAGATACGTTTGAGACGTATCAATTTGCACCAGTGAAGAAGTGATGTTCATCATAGAAATCTTCTTTTTGAAACTTTGGCCACTTTGAGTAAGGCTAACGAGGCTTTGGTGGAAGATTTAGGTGAGGAATTTCATCAGCTTGAGGAATTTTAGCCACCACGACTAATGTTTGAGGATTTTCAACAAATAGTTCATCAACAGTTTCTTCATTATGGACAGGTGCAATCTCTTCAGGCACATGTACTTCAGTCTGAGGTTTATGTTGGGCCAATTTTTCAGTTTCCGACACATCAGTTTCTTCAACCTTTTTAGTTTTATCAGCTGATGCAGCTGATGCTTGTTCCGAGATAGACTTCGCCGAAGTGCTCTTTTCTTCAAATCCAGTCAGAACTTCAGTGGCTGCTGGGGATGCATGTATTTTAGGAATTGGAGTGGCCACTGGAGAATTTGGATGAGATTTTTCCAAAATTCATCATGCATCACTGGTGTGGTGAAGCCAATGCTCATATGCTCATCCTTTTCTTGAGAAGGCACTTTTGTGTTCTGAGGAGGAGGAGTTGAGGTTTGAGGAATTTGATCTTGAGGAATTTGATCAGCTTGAATTTCCTCATTCGTGGATGTGGAAGAAGTAGAGCGGTTTGCTTCCATTTCTTCATCCCCTTCTGGGCTGATGTGTTCTTCACCATATGGCACAATCACATAATATGGTGCAGTACTGATTGGTGTGGCATCAATTGGAGTTGTTCATGAACTTTCCAAAGTCCTCACTTGTTTTGCTTCTGAGGACTCTAAAGATGTTGATGCCTTTCTCTTCTTACCTTGTTTTTTAGCAGCTTTGGTTTTCTTCACTTCTGATGCAGAAGGAAGAGTGATTTTCTTCACTATTGAAGACTTTGGTGAAGGAGCATTTTCCTCGGGCATAACATATTCGTTAGCTAGCCTGGTAGGTTCATCAGCAGCTGTCTCATCAGTAGAGTCTTGAGGCAATTCAGAAGTGTTGATCTTAGGAATTGATGGTTGCGGTGGCACTGCAACCCTTTTGTTGTAATATGCTAGGACTTTAGTAGCTTTCGTGATGAACCACACTTCGGCTCCTTTATTGGCAGCATTATATCTTGTGAATTTCTCACTTAGGACTTTGATTTCAGCTTGATTGGAGACAAGTTGCTCTGGCCTCATGGTCAGAAGATTTTGTTGCAAATACCTCTCCGTTTAAGCCTTTGCCTTTTTAGTTTGTTTGGCTTGCTGGGCCTTCCATTTTTCTTCATTGATGAAAGTGGCCACCATGTGACTAGGTCTAGGTGGAAGCTTCAAGTCATCAATGGGTGTGTTTGGATCTTCATACCAGAGATCAATGAAATCTAGTACCACCTTCGGATCAAGTGCGAGGGGAATGGTGGTACCTTTTACTGGTGCAACCCTTTCTTGTTTGCTTCTGATGATGGCTTCAAGTGTTTCATCGTCATATTCATCATCTTCTGATGCAGAACGAGCATTGAGGACCACTTTGTTTGGGCTTGGCCATGTTCCTCTCTGAGCTGTCATCTTTGTATTCAGGATCCCACCTGAAGAATCGTGTGCAAACTAGAGGCAAATGGTTTTGAGGCAATTTTGTTCCCCGTTGGTTGCTGACTTGACTGGGGTTGCGTTTGTGGTGAAGACTTTGCATCGGTTGAGGACTTTGTAGCAGTTGAGGATTTTCCAGCGACACTTGGAGCTGGCTGTGGATTTTGTTGTTGTGAGGACTTTGACTGTACAATTTTCTCCATCTGAAACTTTTGTGGAGAAGGTTCAGTGGGAGAATCCTCAGTAGCAGAGCAGGAGGCAGCAGGAGCTACAGTTGCAGATTCTTCATCTCAGGTCGTTGCTGCTTGTTTCGATACTTTCCTCAGTTTTGCCACATACTTCGCTTTCTCCTGAGGATAATCTTCAATCGTGACCATGCTTGAGGGATGAGCACTCTGTTGATCTCCCTGAGGAGGTCCGTTGCAAGGAGGCTTGAGAGCAAACTTCCTGGCATACTTGGGAGTGACGTATTTGTATGATTTCTACTCATTTGTCCATTGGTGTTCAATCTTTTGAAGCCTAATCTTGCGCTTCTCTTTGGTTTCTTTGCCATGAATTGCCTCATTAGGCGTGCAATAGTAACAGTAAATTTCTTCGAGTATCTTGAATGGAGTGTTGGTCTTGGCTTCTTGCCACCTTTGTTCTGTTTCTCATACATTTTCTTCGGTTGAGGAATTTGAACCCTTGATGAATCTGATGACAAGGGCAGTTTTCTTCAAGGAACGCTGCAAATGAGTTAAATTTATGAGAACCTAGTGATTCATCAGCTGACATTTTATACCTGTGAATAGAGTATAGGTGCGAAGAAATTGGAGAGGTCATATGCGTTCTCAGAGTTCAGGAATTTTAAAAATGACTCGAGTTGAGCAATTTGACCAATATTGTGTTGAAGAATTTCGCTAAGCATTCTGGTCTTGGGTTCCAGAGTTGTGCAGATTCAAAAATTTACACAATTGAGGAATCTCGTGGAGAATTTAGTAACATAGGGAAATTCATCAAGTGTTCTAGACATGGATGTGTTCATCTGAAGAGTTTTCAAAGGAATAACAGTTTTCACCGTTCCAATGTAAATATGAAGATCAAAAGTTTCAGTAAAAATAGATTTAATTACCCTGTGTGAAGAACACTACGAACTTACAAGTGTAGGACTGAAGCTCGTCGGTTCAGATCTCCAGTGCCCTAACTCCGCGACTCAAGGGAGCTACGGCGATGGTGGAGGAAGATGATCCGCGGTCGACGTGAGTCTGGCGACAGCGAGGTCGAGGCAGTGAAGTTGTTCCTCACGTCGACGAAGATTACCAGCGGTGGCGCTAGGTTGGAGCTCGAGTGAGGGAAGTTGAGAATGAAGGAAGAGTTTTTACTGAAGGGGTAGGGGGCTATTTATATTTCACGTGAAAATGGTCCGGAGCGAAAACTTTGGACAAGAATACCCCTCGCTCTTTCTCTCCGTTTGACAAGTGTTACCCACATACAAAGCGGTGGATTTAGTGGAGATTGTGATTGTCCTATCGTGGGTAGTGGGTGCGGTTAGAGCGGTAACGCCCGAAAAATTTGCATTTTAAAATTTTGAGGATTTTGTTACCAAAGTCTTCAGCTCACAAGGACTCGGTGAAGACTTTGAACAAGTGCCAAATAGAACACTTATGAAGAGTTGAGAATAGTTTCGGTTGAGCTTAGCATAGAGGGGAAACGGGTCCGATCACATTCACTTAGAAGAAAAACTAACTTGAAGACTTAGCAATAAATGAATGATGTTGAGGACATTGAAAGCCCATAACTTAGTATATAGTCAATGAAGATCATTGCAGAAAGTTTTGAAGAATTGAAATTTTGAGGAATATACAATCTTGAGGATTTTGAAAATTTGAAGACATTCAAGATTTGAAGAATTTGCAAAAAGTCTCATTTTTGAAGAATCAAAACTTCAAAGAATTTCATATTGGGTGATGGCGTGACCCATCGTATAAGAATGATGATTTCAGGCACCGCGTACAATGGTCGTAGGGCCCTGAGAATCAAATTCTTCATTAATTTATTCACACTTAGAGTGTTATTCTTCATTAATTGAAGAAAAATGTTTCTTCGTGTGTTGCACATCTAAGTCATCAATTTTGCATAAGTGTTAGGACGTGTGCCTTTTTCACAGAACATTCGAAGATTTTAAGATATTTAGCTCACACCGCAACTTCCAAAATCTCTTTTCATCCAAGGGCTTAGTGAAGATATCGGCTAGCTGGCCCTTAGTCTTCACGTGGTCGATGATGATGTTGCCCTTGAGTACATGATCACGAAGAAAATTATGACGAATCTCGATGTGTTTGGTCTTCAAGTCTTGTACTAGGTTGTATGCAATCTTGATTGCACTCTCATTGTCGCAGTAGAGGGGCAGATTCTTCATGTTGATGTCATAGTCCTTGAGGGTTTACTTCATTCACAGCAGTTGAGCATAGCAAAAGCCACCAGCAATGTACTCAGCTTCAGAAGTGGAAAGTGATACACAGTTCTCCTTCTTTGAGGACCAACATACTAAGGATCGTCCGAGGAAATGGCACGTGTGAGAAGTTGACCTGCGATCCACATGGTCACCAGCATAATCAGAATCAGAATATCCAACGAGGTGAAGATTTGAGCCCTTGGGATACCATAATCTAAGTGTTGGTGTGTAAGCTAGATATCAAAGAATATGTTTCACAGCCTTATGGTGTGACTCCTTTAGTTTTTCTTGGGAACGGGCACACATGCAAGCGCTAAGCATTATATCTCGCCTAGATGCACATAGGTACAATAAAGAACCAATCATAGAGTGGTAAACCTGCTGATCGAAATCTTCACCATTTTCATGAGTGTAGAGTTTGTCATTGGTTGGCATGGGAATTTTAATGCCTTTGCATTCATTCATGCCAAATTTCTTCAGGACATCCTTGAGGTATTTCTCTGGAGAAATGAAGATGGTGTTGCGTTGTTGACGAATTTCAAGCCCTAGAAAAACTTCAGCTCCCCCGTCATAGACATTTGATATTCTTCACCCATCAGGTAGGCAAATTCATCACTGTATCGTTTTTCAGTAAAACCAAAGATGATATCGTTCACATATATTTGACATACAAACAGTTCATTATCATAGGATTTTGTGAAAAGAGTGGGATTGAGTGAACCGGGTTTGAAGCCTTTCTTCGCAAGGAATTCCTTCAATGTATCATACCACGTCCGAGGGGCTTGCTTGAGGCCATTGAGTGCCTTTTTGAGTCTGAAGACTTTGTCTAGATGCTTCGGGTCTTCAAAACCTGGGGGTTGAGCAACATATACTTCTTCCTCAAGATTTTCATTGAGGAATCCACTTTTCACATCCATTTGGTATAGAGTTATATTGTGATGTTTAGCATAAGCAAGCAGTATACGAATAGCTTCAAGTCTAGCAACAGGTGCAAAAGTTCCATCAAAGTCAATTCCTTCAACCTGTGTGTAGCCTTGAGCTACAAGTCGTTCCTTGTTCCTCGCTACTTGATTATCCTCATCTTACTTGTTGCGGTAAATCAACTTGGTACGGATGATGTTGTGCTTGCGAGGATCTGGCCGTTTGATGAGTTCCCAAACATCGTTCAGTTTGAATTGATGAACTTCATCTTGCATGGCTTGAATCTACTCAGGTTCCATGAAGGCTTCATAAACCTTTGAGGGTTTTGTGATAGACCCAAAGGAGAAATGACCACAAAATTTAATCAAATGTGAAACTCTTGAGCGAGTGAGGGGACCTCGCGCATTGATGTCATCGAGGATTTTGTCAATTTCCACTTCATTTGCAATCCTTGGATGAGCAGGTTGAGGATTTTGATCGGGTTGAGGAATTTGATCTGTAGCAATTTCCTCAAGTGCACCCGCTTGACTTTCATCATTCTTGGGGACGACTTCTTCACCAGGAGGTTGTTCCTCAGTAGGAATGATTTCTTCGATAGCCTTGAGCTTAATAGCTTCCTCAGGAGTCAATTTATCTGCCACCGAACTCGGTTGCTCTCTTTGCGAGCCATTAGTTTCAACAATCTTCTTGTGATAGTTGTTGAAGACTCTGTAGGTGTGCGAATCATTTCCGTAACCGAGCATAAAACCCTCATGTGCTTTCGGTGCAAAATTTGAACTCTGGTGAGGATCTCTAATCCAGCATCTTGCACCGAAGACTTTGAAATAACTTACATTGTGTTTCTTGTCATTGCAGAGTTCATATGAAGTCTTCTTGAGGAATTTGTGAAGATATACCCTGTTGATGATATGGCATGCAGTGTTGATTGCCTCGGGCCAGAAATGAGGAGGAGTCTGATATTTTTCAAGCATAGTCCAAGTCATTTCAACCATAGTCCTGTTCTTGTGCTCAACGACGCCACTTTGTTGAGGAGTATAAGGAGCACACAATTCGTGAGTAATACCAAGTTCATCAAGATAATCATCAAGGCCTGTATTCTTGAATTCTGTCCCATTGTCACTCCTGATATATTTGATCTTGATGCCGAAGTTTGTCGAGGCCCTTGAGGAAAATCGTTTGAAGACTTCCTGCACTTCAGTTTCTTAAACAATGACATGCACCCAGGTATAACGAGAATAGTCGTCAACGATGACAAAGCCATATAGAGATGCTACATTGGTTAGAGTAGCATAATGAGTAGGTCCAAAGGGATCCATGTGAAGCAATTCAAAAGGACGAGTAGTAGTCATGATAGTCTTTGATGGGTGCTTGGATCTGGTCATCTTCCCACACTGACAAGCCCCGCATAGATGGTCCTTGAGGAACTTGACTGTTTTGATGCCAATGATATACTTCTTCTTCGCTCGTGTGTGGAAATTCCTCATGCCCGCGTGACTGAGTCGTCGATGCCATAGCTAGCCCTCTCATGCTTTTACAAGGAGACACGTGGCTGGTTGAGGACCTGCAGAGAAATTAACAATATACAAGTCTCCTCTCCTAAAGCCTTCGAAGACTTTGGATTTCTCAGATTCCATGATGACTACGCATCTATATTTTCCAAAGATGACAATCATATCAAGATCACAAAGCATTGATACTGACATGAGGTTAAACCCAAGGGATTCGGCAAGCATGACTTTGTCCATGTGTCGATCCTTAGAGATAGCCACTGTACCAAGTCCCAATACCTTGATTTTACCTCTATCAGCGTAGGTGATATGCTTTAGTGGTGATGTAGTGAGTGGGATATTCATCAGTAGGCTTTTTTCACGAGTCATGTGATTTGTACACCCACTATCAAGAGCCAACTTTGTGGTTTTGGGTTTGTCATCCTTTCAACCTTTTTCCATGAAGCAATAGGTGGGAGCAAAGTCGTCATCATAGTCATCAATGTTGTTGACGTTGTCATTTTCTTAGAGGTCGAAGATGGACTTGTATACGAATGTGATAGCAAGGGCTAAGCTTGCCACCCTAGACTCTGACTCCTCTTCAGAACCTTCCTCTTCATGACATTCATCAGAGTCTTCTTCAGAATCCATTTCCTTGCCAATAAGTTCCCGAGCCTTTCTGAAACTGGTCTTCTTGTGCGATGAGGACTTTGAAGACTTCTTCTTTTTCTTCGAGTCATCAGAACTGTCATCCTTGTACTTCTTCTTCTTTGATTCCTTCACCCAACGAGGACAATCAGCAATGCAGTGACCAGATTTCTTGCATTTATGGGAAGTTCTCTTCTTCTAGTACTCAAATTATGTTTTCCTCATATCTCTTCTTGAAGACTTTCCAAACTGGACGTGCCTTGAGAACTTCTGGAATTTCCTCACGAGCATAGCAAGTTCCTAACCAAGTTCTTCAGGATCACCAAGACTGTAATCAGAGTCTTCTTCTTCAGATGAGGAAACAGTCTTTGCCTTTAGTGCACGAGGTCTTGTATAGCTTGGTCCATAAATCTCTCTCTTTTCTTCTTGTGGGAATTCATGAGTATAGTGTCTCTCAAGGATATCAGTAGGATCAAGTAGCTTGTAATATCTTCGTTCTTGAATCATGAGTACCAGTGTATCAAATGAAGGATCAAGAGATCATAGCAGTTTCTTCACAACTTCATGGTCAGTGATGTCTCTCGCCCGAAGATCCTAAAGCTCATTGGAGATATTAGTGAGGCGACCAAAGGTGTCTTGACAGTTTTTATTATCAAGTGTCTTGAAGCGATTAAACAGATTGCAAAGAACACCAACACGAGATTCACGTTGTGTGGACACTCCTTTGTTGATTTTGGATAGCCTTTCCTAGATAAGCTTCGCAGAACCCAAAGCACTCACTCTGCCATACTAACCTTTTCTCACATGGCCAAAGATGATATTCTTTGCTTGGGAGTCGAGTTGCTTGAATCTCTTCACATCAGCGACAGTGATAGTTGTAGTGACAGAGAGAACACCATTTTCCACAATGTACCAGAGATCGTTGTCAATTGCTTCAAGGTGCATGCGCATCTTGTTCTTCTAGAAGGGGAAATCCTTTCCTTCAAAGGTAGGACACCCCGCAGTAACCTTGATCATACCTGCGATCGACATAACTAAAACTCCAGGTGGTTAAACCAAAATCACATAAAACAAGGGAGTACCTTGCCCTGATACCAATTGAAAGTGCGTTATATCGACTAGAGGGTGGTGAATAGGCGATTTTTACAAATTCATTAGTGAGAAAATTCCTAGTCAAGAATGTCCTTAGTCATGAACCGGGTGCAGCGAAATAAGTACTCAAAAAGATGTGCAAACGCGGCTATAGCTTAGTTCTCAGAATGAGGCGAGACGTTCAAGTTGCACAGCTCGCGTGATCAGGATTAGCAGGTGATGAATAACGTAATTAAAGAATTTGACGTGAGGAGTTCAGAGAAAGTCTTCAGTAAAATTCTTCAAGCAGTACAGATCAAAGTCATCAACACGCAATTGAGGAAATGAAAGAGTTGAAGAAATACAACCCGTAGCTCAATGAAGACAATGGTTTGCTAACCCAGTTCCAACAGCTCTGACAGTTGTACATCTGGTTTGGAGCGGCTTGGTATTCAAACCAAAGGACACACAGTCCCGGAACACACATTCCCTATCGTATTCTCCTTGAACTAAGGAAACATAGTCCTCGCCCAACACTCGTGGTAAGTCTTCAGGGTAGACTTCCAAACCCTCACAAACTCAATCACCCGGTGATCCACAATTGACTGCTAGATGCACTAGACCATGATGCCTAACCGTCTGGAGGATGCATAGTCCTGAAAGCTAACAAGCATTGGTTCCACATAGGAACAATCTCTGTGGTGACGCTCAATCACTTTGGGTTTTGGTTTTGGTTTGGGTGTTTGGGGTTTTTCCTCACTTGACGATTTTCTCTCAAACTCCGCGAGGATTGGGTTGCTCTAAATGACAAGTGTCAGATTCTCATGGAGCAGCCAACCAACTAGTGGTTGTAGGGGGTGGCTATTTATAGATGGGGAGCATCCTGACATGATTTGACATTAATGTCCTGAATGATATGACCGTTATGTGGATAAGGTTAGGGACAGGTGGCGCACGACACGGCAACAGTCGGATCTTTCAAGTGTGAAAGTCCTCATGCCTCTCATGTTCCTCACTGATAGGCAGTTCGCACTAGCGAAATCCTAACTCCCCAGTTAGTGCAATTTCTTCAGCGACCAGAAGAACTTTGTCTCTGTCATTGAAGATTTTGACTACTCTGTGAGAAATTTTCAAAGGCTTCACTCTGAAGATTTGGTATTGTAGGCTTTGAGTTGAGCATCTTGAGGAAATCTTTCCTTAGTATTACCTTGACCCCTTTTAACAGTACGGTGTTGTGACAGCCCGAGACCGACGTTCCAGAAAATTTCCCCTCTTATTCTGTTTTCGTCGTGTGTCTATTTTTATTTGTCGCATCATGCACATCATCATCATTGCATAGGCATCCCATTGCCGCTAGTTTTCAAAACTTGCATCCGTTGTTAGTTGCCGGTTCTCGTCATTGTCCGTTCTGAGCCCGACCACACTTGCACGCCTCGGCGACATTGTTTAAATCCTGTTTTTAAAAGTGTGTGTAAAAATTTCTCTAATTGGGTTGAAACTTGGTGTGCAGTCTTAATATAATATAGGGAGGCCGCGTGCCAAATTTCATCGCAATCGGAGTCCGTCTGGTACCCGAACGGTCGACTGTAGCGGCACCGTCTCGGTTATTCGTCGGACATGATTCGGTATTTCAAAACGCGTGTCACGGGAGCACCCCTTCCCTCTCACCTTGTCCTAGCCACTCCACACGGCCACTTAACCGTCCCCGCGTTCAAGATTGTCCGATTCCGACCGCACGGTTGGATCCGGGACAAAATTCCGATAAACCTAGCCCCCCTTTGTCTATAAATAGACCTCCCAAGCATTTTAGACAGCAAACCCTAGCCATCTACCTCGTTTTCCATGCCCCACCAACCCCAGCCGCAGCTCCTCTCTCACATGTCTCCCTCTGAGCCGCCAGGCCCGCCCGAGCCCGCGCGCGGACCGCCAAGCCCATCTGGCGCCGCCGCTGGCCCGCGCGAGCCGGATCGGCCGCAGCCGCCCCGGCCTCCTGCCCATGGCACCGAGCCAGTGCCCCCTTCGTCCAGCGCCGACGACCCCGCGCCTCGCCTCCGGCTGGCCGCTCGCCGGAGCTGCCTCGCCGTGACCACGCCGGCCCTGTCAGTCACGCCTCCGGCGATTTCCCCGCGCCGCCATCCCCTGCTTGCCTCTCTTCTTGCTCGCCATGAGAGGGTCTTGCCGCTGCCATGGAGGTCGGCTCCAGCCCGCCGGCCATGGGCGCCGCCTCGCCTTCCCCTCGTCCCCGCCATCATCCGGTCCTCCCGCCGGCCGCAGCACCTGCTGGCGCTCGCCGCCGCCGCCGCCGCCTCATCCCCGATCTAGATCGGATCGGGACGAGGGAGTTGACCAGGCGATCGGCCTCCCCCGAACCGCCAGCCCTCCAGTGGCCAGCTGGGCCCCGCGACACTCCGGCCCAGCCGCGCATCGCCCGCGTGGGCCCGATGCAGAGCCCGGCCCACCGACCTCCTCCAGCAGGCCTGCCTCAGCCCCTCTCCACCAACCGGCCCAAGTGGCCTCTGGTAAGCCACCCTATTCCCCGCCCCCAGCACGTTTTAGTAAGTTGCGCCATATGTCTGTTTAGACCCATAGATAGATTCGGCCCGGGTATTTTGTTTTTCTTTTAACCAGGGATTTATTATTTTGATGAAATATATCATATTTTAGAACGCCGTAACTTTTAATCCGTATGTCGTATTGAGATGATCTATATATGGATCTCGTGTAGAATTTCGCGTAGATTACGAATTTGCAACTTGCATAAATGTTTGAAGTAGTTTGAACCGCCAAATGCCTAGTTTTGCGTGTTGTCCCAATAGGAATTGTACCGTATTTATTTTCCGTGCGTGTCCGGATTGTTCGAACACCATAGATAAAATGCTCACGTTTTAGGAACCCTATTGCCATGTATTTTAGAGTAGTCGTTGGTATTTTTTCTTCTAGGATTCCGTAGCTAGTTTTCTATACCGTGTTTAGGACATATCCCTGCATATACGTGTGGCGTTGTTTTTATTTTGCAACCCCTCATGTTATATTTGTTTTCGGGGTAGAAAAATCCATAGGATTTAACTATGCATTTAGTTTTAGCTTTTGAGCAAGTTAGTGCACGTGATATTTTGCCATGGTGCCCTTTTGTTTATTTTGTGGGATTTAATTCGGGCGTGATATGAAGGGGTTGTCAACTACAGTGTTGCCCTTGGATGTTTAGTATAGCCCCTGGTAATTTTGGTTGCAATAGAAATCCATGTTTAGGTGTGGTTTGCTTGCTCTCAAATTGGTAGGAAATAGTGCTGATTTGGAGATGCTGAAATATTTCTAAGTCTGAAATCTATTATATTTTGTTGTTGTCTTGTCTTGAGGTTATCTGGTAATCTGTAGCTCTTTTGAGGTTGGTGCAATGGAGTTAGTTGTAGACTTTAGGATTCTCTACCATGCTGTCAATTTTCATGCCATTTGGAGTCTTGTAGCTTATGGTTTTGCTGCTATCAATATGCCTTCAGATCGAAAACTACAGTTTCCTAAACTGTTATTTTCACTAAGTCTAAAACTGTGTGTCAGAAGCCATTTTGTGACTTCCTTTCCTACTGATCCATGCTTCCATGCTAGGTGTTGTTAGTTCTATGTTGTAGTGCTTCTTTCCCTCTACCGCCTCATGCCTTGTTTGAGCATATCGGATTTGTGTATCTCGTAGTTGTGGGGTGTAGAAAATGATATGTGGCTGATTTTGGCAGATTGTAGTCATTTCTTGTTTAGCTCGTAGTTGTTGAACCGTTGCTCCGATTTGATCGTGCCCTATATGAAACTTTCTTAGAATCTCGTGTAGTTTCATATTTTCTTGCTGGTTGTGTGTTTTGGAATGCTTGTGAGTGTTGTTGCACACATATTGCATTCATGCAATCAAATCTTGCGGTGCTCGTATCTTTTGAACCGTAGCTCCGTTGGAGATGTTCTGTATGTGTAAATTGCTTGTAACGACGCGTAGAATCACGTAAACCTATTTTTTTTCTGTTTAACAACTATTAAAACATATTAGTTCAAATCTGGACAGAATTGTTAATTAACATGTGCTCATTTCCGACCTCATTTAAAATGCCTAGATAGGTAGCTTAATTACGCTTCACCTCTTGCCATGTTTAACAACATTTAATATTGTCGTGTACCTAATCGAGATAGAACTAAATAATCCGTATGTGGAGTTTCGTCAATATGCAACTCGTTGCATATTGAACTTCACTTAATGTGTAGTGTTTGATTGTTGTGAATTGCCATGCTATGTCTTGCATTTATGTTCACCGTTCATGCATCATATGTGTTGTGCATCGTGTGGTGAATATCGTGTGTTGATTCTTGTTTTCGGTATCCTTCGTCTCGATAGAGTTCCGCAAGCGTGTCGGATTGAGAGGACCCGTTTGACTACATCGGTTCATCTGCTTCACGGAGTCATTCTTCTTCCAAGTGGGATTTCAGGCAAGATGACCATTTCCCCAGATACCATTACTATCATTGCCATGCTAGTTTTATCACTTCTGTTGTTTATGTCTCGTTGCCTACCACCTGTTAAATATGAGCCTCTCAACATTGCCATGAAAACCTTCAACCTGTTCACCACCTAGCAAACCACTGATTGGCTATGTTATCGCTTGCTTAACCTTGTGTTAGCGTTGCTAGTTGCAGGTGCAGTTGCTTCCATGCGATAACATGGGTTCCTCGTTATATCACCGTATTAAATGCTATTTAATTTAATGGACCTATATACTTGGCAAAAGGTGGAAGGCTCGGCCTTTCTAGCCTGGTGTTTTGTTCCACCTTTGCCCCCTTAGTTTCGGCTACCGGTGTTATGTTCCATAATTGAGAGCTCCTAACACGATCAGGGTTGTTATGGGGACCCCCTTGATAATTCGTCTTAGATTAAAGCTGGTCTGGCAAGGCCCAACTTTGGTACTACATTTGCCTAATAACCTAATAATAATGCATAGGGACCCGCCGGCACCCGCGGAGTAATTTAATCAACCCCCGGGCGAGTGCTCCTCATGAGTATTGGTCCCACCCGAGCGATGTCCGGCGCCCCCTGGTCACCCAGGGTTTAGCGATCCCGACGTCTAGCTCATTTGTCGTGTCCTGAGAATGAGATACTCGGCTCCTATCGGGATCGTCGACACGTCGGGCGGCCTTGCTGGATTAGTTTTACCTTTTACAAGATATCTTGTGCATCGGGATTCCGGTGATGCTTTGGGTAATCTCAGAGTTTAGTTTTTCCACTAAGGAGTCCAACGAGATCGCGAGCTTCGTGATCGAGGATTTCTATGCGGCTTGTGGTAATTTGTGATGGACTAGTTGGAGCACCCCTGCAGGGTTAAATCTTTTCGGAAAGCCGTGCCCGCGGTTATGTGGCAACGTGGAAACTTTGTTTAACACTGGTTCTAGATAACCTGAAGTTAACTTAATTAAAATATGCCGACGTTGTGCGTAACCGTGACTGTCTTTTTCGTGAGCTCCTTCTCCGATCGAGGACACGGTGGGGTTATGTTTGACGTAAGTAGGTGTTCAGGATCATTCATTTGATCATCAGTAGTTCACGTCTGTTATACATAGATCTTCCCCCTCTTTATTCTTGTACTCGTAAGTTAGCCACCTCATATATGCTTAGTCGCCTGCTGCAGCCTCACCACTTAACCGTACCTCACCCATTAAGCTTTGCTAGTCTTGATACCTTTGGAAATGAGATTGCTGAGTCCCCTGTGGCTCACAGATTACTACAACACCAGTTGCAGGTACATGTAAAGATTACTTGACGCGAGCGCGTTGATTGTTCATTTGGAGTTGCCTCTTCTTCTTCTTCTTCATCGATCTAGGATGGGTTCCAGGCCGGCAGCCTGGGATAGCAAGGATGGACGTCGTTCTTCTTTTCTCGTTTGTTTTCGTCCGTAGTCGGACCCTGCTCTTCTTCATGATGATTATGTATTGTACTGATGTGACTCTGATGTAGCTTGTGGCGAGTGTAAGCCAATTCCTTATATCTCATCTTTTCAGTACATGTATTTGTAATGATATCCATTCTTGCGAAACGATGAGATGCGCTTCTATCCCTGACGAGGCCCTCGTGCCAAATTGAGGATAGGGTCGCATCTTGGGCGTTACAGGCGTTCCCTTGACTCAAGAAAGAAGAAAATGAAACAGAAAGAGTAAATCTTCAAGCTTCGAAGTCTGTAGAGTATTTTCTTCGGGACACACCGAATTCCTCATATTCAAAATCTTCATGAGGAATAGCGATTTCTTCTCTATAAAAGTCTTCAAGGAATGACCAAAGTCTTCACCCGAAGACATAAATTTTTAGGGGTCGATATTCTTCGAATAACACAAACTCCTCAGTGACTTATAGGGCCTGTGTACATTCACAAACATACCAGACTCGTATCCTATAAGTCTTTAATCCAACAAAATCACTAAGGGGCACTGGATGCACTTACATATCTACTGTCTTGTCCAAGGTCCAGTGTATTGGTTTTGCCTTATCTTTATTATCTCTTTGATGATTTCTATCTACAACAGTTCCTTCATCTCCACTGTATCCCTCTGCACGCTCTCTCTTCCCAAGTTGGGAGTGCCATTTGTCCTTCCATCCCACTATCTCCACCTGATGGCGGTATCTCGCGCATGCGATGTTGCTAGGAGTTGACGCCTACTGCAATGAGAGGGAGTTACAGTGCTGCCCTATGACTTGCAAACACCACCAGGGCTTCACCGTGATGTGGGCCGTCGCGGGAATGCACTTGTGTTGCTCCCCATTTTCGATGAGGTCCACGGATCATGGGGCACACTGTTGCTCCAACTCCCCACAATCGACTATCCAAATGCCCCACAAATGGGATGCTGCAACCAAGGTGCCGACAGTGTTTGGGCCTCAGCGAGGGTTTCAACAATGTATGTGGTGTTTCCGTAGCTTCGTCGAATGTTGCGACCGCAACATAGCTGGTGTGGCAATCATGATGATGGTTTTAACAATGTATTCGGTCTTTTTGCAATGCCATTGATGTTGCCCAACAATTGCAACTCGGGTGACACTGGTGGTTTTGCCAAGTGACGGCTTTGCAAGATCGACGATGTTGTCCTCGCAACAGAGGCAATGTTCTAGGGGTGAATACTCCTTAATTAAATGGTTGCCCGTGGATAAATCCTATGACGAGGGACCCATCCGAGCACTGCAAAAGATTAGCCAAATGACGGGTAGGGGTGACCATATATATTGATCTAATTACACAATGGTTGGTACCCATTGATGACGTGAGTCTGTAATACATTTTGCACGGAGTTTGTAGTGAACAACACTACTGTACTTTGCACGGACTCTATGTATGGAATCAATTTACTTATTATTATTATTATTATTCTGTTTTACTACATATTTTTACCATGACATGTTTTTTGAAATGACAGACTTTCTATATTTATTAAAAAAAGGTTACTTCGAGCACGAACAGATTGCTTAGTTAATTCCGAAAGTCCGGACGGAAACCATCTCAACCGTTGAGCAACACATTTAAAAAATCCCATTCACACCATTTCTAAAAGGGCTTCGTCGAATCAACATACACTCATCATCGTCATCACCCCTTTCTAAAGACGTCATCGTTATCCCTAAACTCTGAGCAAGCAACTAGGACGTCGTTGTTGGCGAACGTCGACATAACCCATCCCGTAGAAGACTTGTAAAGTTGAATGAAAATCCACGTCAAAACTCACCCAACCGCGACCTGGTGGCACAGCTCTAACCCCGGCAAAGGATAAAAATCAGTCATAGTTTTCGTCATAAAAATCATCGAACGGGCCACCTGTAGTCGGTCATCGTGCACGCGTTTTAGCGTTTTATTGCCGTTACGCTCGATACAACGTGACCATCTATGCATTCTAAAAGGAATGTGCAGACGAAGCCAATAGCCAAGTAACTGACGCGAAGAGCGGAGATGCAGTCTGTAATTCTTCAGGACTGTAGCATCCTAGGACTAGGATGTTTGGTGGACAACCTTTCCCAAGGACAAAAGGCAAATGCCATCTTGTTACTCTTTGTCACCTAGTTGCTCAATCATAAGTCTGTTGGAGCAGCACTACACGAAACATTTTTAACCATCCACGTTAAACTCCAATAATAGGTTAGTTAAAAACATTTTTAACCATCCACGTTAAACTTCAATAATAGGTTAGTTAATAGCAAGTGGCAATAATAGTTGATGCGCTTGCGCGCGGGCGGTAATTTCTGCGACGCAGGTCCGCCAAACTGGCCGGCGGGGCGGCGGTCTCGGGATGCCCGGGGCACGGGCAAGTGACCAAAAACAATGCGCACATCCTGCTACTCAACTATACGGAGGTGGAAAATTAATTCGAACTTTTGTCCGGGAGTTGATACGTATCTATGTTTGACCACGGACACCACCACACAAAAGACATAAGAACATCTATGACCGGACCTTTTAAACCTGTCTCAAACATACCATCAGGTCGTCCGATTACCTATCAATCATAAAATTTTGATCTAATTAGGTCTCAAACGGACCTCAAATGTGTGAATTGACTGTCACTTTTGATATCCAGCTTAAATATAGGCCGAATACACGAAAGTTCGAGAAAGGATTCGTCATTGACCTGACATCCATCGGCATCCTACGGGTTACAGGATCCGACGAGGAAGAGTAGGGTATGAGAGACGAGAGCTTGATTTTCATGAACCGGCTAATGTCTCATGTCCTTCTCTACCTCATTGATGACCGGACCGATACTATAAGGACGCAGCCAGCCGTCGGACATGTGCACGATGTTGTTGGTAATAATATGGATCTTAGATGTTTAATTTAAAATATCTCATGGTACAATGTATTACTTAAGACGTGATCTTAACGCGCCCTAGGGCATTCGCTGGCATTTAACATTTGAGGTGGCGAATTTGTCCAAATCCGGCTTTAGATATGTTAGAGTAAAACGAGATTGAACGGAAGTGAATGGACCAACAGTCATTTTTCTATTCATTCTCAAGTATATATACATCTGGAAGAGGTGCGAAGAAGAGGTGTGTGTTCGGAGGCATCCCTCCAGAACAGGTGCCTGTTGGCAATAGACGCAAAGAGGAGACACGACTGTTCGGTTTGGACATATCCCTTGAATTAATCTACTAATTAATTTCTAACAGTCCCCCTTGTACAACACCGCTCCTTGAATGTTTCATCATTGAAAGCTTCTTGCATATAGATCTTCCATCTTGAGAAATCTTCCAGATAATCTTGAGAGTCTCCCCCAAAAACCCTGTGGGAAAAATATGAGAAGAATAGAGTAGATATGTTGCTAAAACTCCTTTAAACCCAGTGGGGGAAAATAAGGAGAAAATGATGCCACATATGATGATTATTGTCTCTTGATAACTCATATGAGAAAAACCTTTGAAGAAGGAGAAAACTCATTGATAAGTTTAGAGAACAATTAATATGTTTTGAGTACTTCCTTTAAAAACCCCGGTAGGGAAAATAGAAAGTATGATATATGATCTTTGAGAATATATTGCCTCACTAAAAACCATTATGAGAAACTTGAGAGAAAACTCATAAGGGAAAAGAGTGCAATCGTATATGCCATTGAAAACTTCTTTAAAACCCAGTGGGAAAAATACAAGGAGAAAATGATATGGCATATAAAGACACTTGTGTTTATATTATCTCGTTAAAAACCTTTTATGAGAAACCATTATGGAAAAACTCATCAAGGGAAAAGAGTACAATATATGCAATCTGATGATTGTTAATAGGTTATAGTCTGGGAGATTACTCCCCCTGAACTTTGCTAATATGGAGGATGTCTCATACCAATGCCATTGACATGAACATAAGATTGTGTATAATCTGTTGGATTATCACAATATTTTGTTTGCAAATTATTTCCTCAACTTTCTATAATCCATGAGGATAAGTAATTTCTGAGCAATGTGATTTATAATATTGCTCTTCATATAACCTGTAGTTATTGAGTACCGCAAGTGGAAATATCTTAATAAATCAAGTTATGTAATTCTCATGAATCTCAACCACATAATTTTGAGTGTGGTTAATCATTCTGCCAAGCCATACATATTTTGCAATGCTTTAGGATAAAGCAATTATGTCAGAATGATCAGTGGAAATAGCCATTAAAATTCATTTATATGACTTCCATGTGAAGGCTATTCCAGCAAATTCAGTCATTGATATGGCGTCGTTGGGATCAAATAAAGAGCCAATATCATTACATCATATCATGGTCATATCTTCTATTTCCTGATGGAAATATCCAAGATTTACTGTAATCTTCAGATATAAGATGATAGTTCTTATATCAACCATATACCTTTTGTTTGAGGTTGCACTCCGAATAAAGATAGCAAATATAGTGTCAGGCATGACGTAGTTTGCAAGTATATGAGTGCTTTAGCATTAGTGAGATATAGAACTTCAGGTCCTAGTATCACTTCATTATCACCCCTAGGTATAAATGGATTTGTACCTTATCAAAGGTAGTATGACCATACATGTCTTTTGTTGATATGATATATCCAAATTGAACTTCTCGTATATGTTTGGATATATGTAGACTGACATGTATTCTTGAGAGAATGCTCAAGTTGTAAACTTAAGCTAAATTTGGTTGAATCCAAATTTTCCGTCTTGAGATGATTTTATGTATGTTTAGGTCTTGTAGAGACATTGATGATGAAATCATCATATACACTGAGGTGATGTAAGGAAATAAAATTTTGGTATTCCTTTATTAACACATAAACAATCATCATCCTTTGAGTAATCATGTGAAGAAGGAACTCGTCTAGTCGATAGTACCATATGATTCACGACTATTTCTAGTCATAGAGTGACTTCTGAAATTTTACACAAATATGTTGTGATTTATTTTGGATTCGGAATTGTAAGCCCTTCAGGGACTTTAATATATATTTCCGAAATGAGTGACTCATATGAGTATGTAGCCACTTCATCCATAAACTGCATGGATAATATTATTTGTACTGTCAATGGTATTTATTATCGAAACATAGTTCCACTCATACCAAGAAGGTATGTTACATCATAATTTGATGTTGGGTCTCTGCGTGAACCCTTTTGCTACAAGCCTCGTTTTCTCACCACCTCATTGACTTTGTCTATGAATGAGATGTTTTTAGTATTCCATATGGAAGATACTTATGAGGAGTAGGTATTACTGTGGTAAATACCACTCGTTTGTAGAGCGAGTGCTATTCTTCATTACTTGCTTCCTTTTATGTAAACCAATATGAGTACAAGAGGCACTCTACCATGGATTTTGGTTCAGGACCCAAAAGATTTTAGCAATTTTCAGAAGAAATATATGTCAACAAATGTAGACTTATGTTATATGATTCTCGGGGAATCAATGAAATTTGTGGAAATGTATTTATTCCTTTTAACTCCTTGTGATTTCCTACAACAATGGATCAAGGTGTTTCGATGTCCTGACACGAAAACATTTGTGCACATTTATGTCGGGCTTTGGATGATGAGCATCCAGTGAGGTGTCTTTCAACTTGATGTTGAATTACATTTACTCGCTGAGGATTTGATTTCCTCTATTTCCGCGGAAGCATATGCGAGATTATATCTCGTGTGGTCAGATTTCTCCCCCTCTTGCTCTCATTTCGGGAGAAGAGTGGTTTATCAGGTACCTCCACTCTTTCTCACACTTTACTTCAGGAATATAATTGAGTAACACCTTTGTCATCAGTAAATGTATGTGGCAGATTTGCAATGTATTGCAAATATGTGATTCTAAACTTCTTGTTCAGATTCTTTGAGTACGTGGATATAAGGATTGAATGTGAATAACATTTCTAATTTATTTCTTGGCATTATTAGTGGTACTTATCTCCCCCTAATGCGAGAAATGTCCTTATTGCTGATGCAATCAGCATACGGGCTATGAATAATTTTGATTGACGAATAAAATGTTATTCCTCACATAGATCCTTAATTTTCTGTGAGAACCCATTGATGTATGCTGGAGTGGTGATATCGGTATGTAACCGAATTATCGCAGATAGGAAATACTTTTTTGATTTCCACGCAATTACTAAAAGGGGAAAGTAGTATGCTATGCAGTTGGTATGATTTATATCATACTTCCAGTGTGTAATGTCGTATTTGTCTAGCATGACGCTAGTAAATCATGATTCTATAAGTTTGGTCATACTATTAATTTCACTATCTTTGATAAGATATTGAACTAAACCATTTTGGGTATGTACATAAAGTATTATATATAATCAGATATTTCTTGTGAAATGAGTTCAACAAAGTTGTCCATTCGAATGGATTTATCCCTTGTTTAGGATAACTTGCTCTTACTTTGAGAATTTGAGCAATTGATTTAGTTATATCATTCATGGTTTGGGTGACAAGAGACACACTAGAAATCATTTTATAAATATTTCCATGAGTACCATAAAGTATCTATAAAATACCACACAATGGTTGAGAATGCACATATCTTCTCAATGTGTTCAAGGAAGAATGAGTTGGCTCATTTAGAATTGTAAGGTGAGAGTTCCTTAAATTAATTTCCCTTATGGCACATGTGGTGCACATAAAATTTGATGATTTGGAAAATTTTGCAACTTGTTAAGTTGTGACCAATAGAATTGTCAATAATTTTCTAAACAACCCCAAACCTGGATTGTAAGGCTTAAAACCAAATATTTTGTAAGATTTAGAAAATTATTGTGTACGCAACTAAACTGAGTATGAATTGATTCATACATGCAAAAATTATTAAATATAATGTCCAAGAAATTGGATATTGGACATTTATACTACATGTAGTAGTACGACTATAGGCAAACAATATTTTGGGAATAATCGGGATATTACATGAGGTCTTCCATATTACGGAAAAAATGAGTTATGCAAACATATCATAGGCACAAACGAATTGATCATTCTTTTATTGCACTATATTTTTGGTTCTCCTTCTGATGAAGATTCGAGAACATCATTTACCAGAATAGTTTCTGGTCGTATGTTTGCAAATTTTCAAATACCACAATGAACTTATTTGCCTTTTAATAAACTCATGGTGTGGTTTGACCATATGTTTGAGGGTTTGGTAATCATAGGTACGATATTCATGTAACCACACATTTGACAAACTTGAGAGTTGTCTTTGTAATCTTTTTTTTAAATGATCAATTACTAATTAAAAGGTAATTATGTCATTGGTTGTCTTTATCCTCCACTTTACTTTGAATGCCTCATTATTCTATTTTGTGACCACTGACATGCATAGTATTCTCAATGCTAGCAAATATTTGAAGCACCCGTTGGGTGAATATGATGAGTTTAAGAAATAACATGTTTCTTTACCATGAAAATGGTAATACCATCATAAGGAGATGTAAAGTGTATCAAGGACTTTTCAACCTAATCTGCATATGAAAATGTCAGATCATGAGATCTCAACTTCAAGTTGATTTTATAATTACCAAAATTGTAAGTTGCGATAGACTTGAGGTCTTGAAAAATTATGGGGTGATCATTCCAAATGTGCTCGTGGCAGCATGTTTCTCTTAAGGGAAATATTCAAGGTGAATAAATATTCATCCATTATGTACTTGGTTTGAGAACTAAGTGAAGTTGGTGAGAGATGAAATACATATGATCATACTTAGCTATTAAGAGAATAGCCATGACACAGATTACGAAGGTGAGGTTATAGTAGCAATAATACCTCGGGTGGATACAACGACTGATGTCGTAAATCATCTTACAATAAATAATCTCACCTAACATGTACTTACTGTATTTGGAAATGTGAGCCATGTGTTACTTGAAAATGCTAATGCATTTATTTAATTTACTTCTAGGAGTAAGTGGCATCTATAAATAAATGATTTGTTTGAGAACAATCATGGTCAAGGTGATCCTTGGTGAACCTGGGTGTATCCTTCAATATAACACATGTGATTAAATTATTGCTAATGTTTTGGACTTCATTCTTAAGGAAGTGTGTGACTTGCCAAAACGTATAGACTTGCATGCTTAACATTGGTTAGTCACTATGAAAGTATAACCACGATGTCCTGTGGACCTTGCGAAAGTGTTGATACACTTAATCATTGTCATAAATTATGTGGTCCATCATGATGGATGGACGACACTATAATTAGAAATATTGTCCTAGGCTTCATTGTCATGTATGTTACCAATGTAATAGAAGGTAATCAAAAGTAAATGCAAATATTTATGTAGTTCCCTATAACATATTCAAGTAAAAAGAGGCTTGAATAATTGATATTGGTAGATAATACCATTCAACATGCAATAATCATGCATGAATTTACTACGATAGTAAATCATTTTAGTGAACAACAACAATTGCTTGAGAGGAGCAAATTTTAGTACGGCTGATGCCATATAGCCATATGTGTAGACCTCAATTTATATAGGACACCACTTTAAAGATAATCACCAATATGGTGTAGATCTCGCAGTAATAGAAAACATAGTCTGACTTTTGTCAGTAGATGTTTATAATTTCAGTACCTTATGTTATGCTATATTTAAGAAAATCACTTTTAAGGTAGTCATCTCTTAGAATGACATAATGTAGACCTTGTAGTAATAGTGGATAGTCTGTAAAATTGTGCAGTAGATGCCAATATTACCTTATGATATCTTGAGGTAGTCACATCTAATATTAATATTTGAAAGAGCACTTTAAGGGTAATCATCTTGTAAAATTGATAAGATGTAGACCTTACAGTAATGATGAATAATCTGCAAATGGTGTAGTAGATGTCACCGATACCTTGTAATTCACAAATAAAAATTTGGGCTATGTACACATTAATACTTGAAAGATCACGTTGAAGATAATCATCTTGCCAAAATGACAAAACGTAAATCTTCCAATAGTGATGGATGATTTGCAAAAATATGCAATAGATGCCATCAAATACCTTGTGATTCATAAATAAACTTGGATGCCATCATATTAAGTATGAGACTACGTAATCCTTGTTTTGAATTACAATAAGATTTGCAAAAATTAAAATTAATTGCAAAAATGTAGTTGTTGTCCTAAAACGCATGCCTTAGGAAATGTTTGCGGCAAAGACATATATATTGTCTTAAATCCCGATGGAATACATGCACACAAAATATTCTTTTGCACTTAGTATTACTGTGGTAATACATATAGATACAAAACTTAATAATTTACATATTTATGTAATATATGAAGACATGAGGTTTCACATGATATTTTACAAGATATAAAATGACACATAATTATATTTTATGCAGTCTTAGAAGACATAAAAGTCTAACATGAGAGGGAAAAGAATGTCATATCCACAAATGAAATAAAGTCAGAGGACTAATCTGTTACACGCTGTTATGGTCGCCGTTGTGGCGCACTAATCTGTTCCACGCTGATATGGTCGCCGTTGTGGCGCACGAATCTGTTCCACGCTGATATGGTCGCCGTTGTGGCGCACGAATCTGTTCCACGCTGATATGTCGCCGTTGTGGCGCACGCAAGGCTGATGCGTTGGAAAGCGACGCGCACAAGCCTCCCCCTCACCGAGAGGAGACAGACCGACGGCTGCCGCTCGCCGGGCCATGCCTGGTACGACAGATGGCCATGCCGTTGTTGTTCAGTCGGTATTGGGCAGCCGCGTTGAAGATGCAGGTGTTGATTCTGAGTGGTTACTTCTACGATCTTGAAGATTTTTTGTTCAGAATGATGTCGCCCACACCCACTTTTTTCAAGTAGATGGTTGAATGTTGATCCATCCATGTAAAGATTCTCGCACGGCATGCATGGACGTACATGAAAAAAGAATCGATTATTAATTTGCTGATCCTAATCACAAGAAGACAATAAATCAGGCTATTGGGTTTTCCTTTCCATGAATGCATGCATGCCGATGCATGGCCGTCTTTGTCTGGACGTTCTAGCCGAATCACCCAGCGATCAATTCCAAGGTTGCAGAAGGCGTGGCGCTGAGGCCCCCTCGCGGTGGGAGCGTGCCGTACCGAGGAGCCTGTATCATCCGCCAACCGAGATTTTGTCTCACATGCAACCCTGTCGGGAGGACGACGAGGCGTTGGATCCTGTAGGCGAGCGTTGCGGATGTTGTACCGTTTCAGATGGCCTTTTTCTCTCAAAATAAAGAGCGAAGTGCTGATAACGTGTTAGAGTAAAACGAGATTGAATGGAAGTGAATGGACCAACAATCCTCTTTCTATTGATTCTCAAGTATATATGCATCTGAAAGAGGTGCGAAGAAGAGGTGTCTGTTCGGAGGCATCACTCCAGAACAGGTGCCTGTAGGCAATAGACACAAAGAGGAGACACCACTGTTTGGGTTGGACATATGCCTTAAATTAATCTACTAATTAATTTCTAACAACTCTAAGTTGCTTGTGTCGCGGATCGCAGAAGAGCTTGGGCCGTGATGGCTGTCTTAGCACGTCGGACATCTCGAGCACGGTACCCGACGTCGTACCACGTATGCATGCGTGTGTGCTGGTGCTCGCGCACGCCAAACGCCTAGCGTGGGCGAGCCTCCCCTACTGGGTTACTCTCTCTAGCCACATGCCTGGGCTGGGCTAAACTAATTTTAACTTCGCTAATTCAGCAATACAAGTTTGGAAACTAGCGAATTATTTGTGCTTCAACAACACACCAAAGCAATACATTCCCAACGAAACAAGCGACCCATGGAGAAAACACGCGCAGACGCCGGAATAAACTGAGTCGATCTAGCATGTAGTGCCTGCTGCACACATGCATGAATGTTTATTGTGTGTACGCGACTGATTTGCCTGGTGTTCGTGGGGAATCGATATTCTGTTCTTGATAGTTCGGTAGCGTCGGTATGGAAACCACCGACAGCCCATTGGTAGCAAAACAAAAATTCTATGGGATTCCATGATTAGCCGAATGTCGTAGATGGAAGATGGAACTAGTGGGACCAAATAAGCATAGTAAACGTTTATACCCGACGCGTCGGTCGAGTCTTTCCTTGGTCGCACGTGGGTCGTTCGATCTATTGATTAATTGAAACTTTCATTAGCTTCATCTTTCACGCGTGGTTGTTGAAAGCCCACGCATCGTTCGTGACATGTGCCTTTATCTCTTTCTTGCTCATCTCCATCCATATTCTACTGTATCTTTTTCCCTGTTTCACCCAAAGTGAGGTGGTGGTGCTTGTCGCCATGGCCGCTGGTAGCTGGTGGTCGCTGTAATCGTCGCCTAATAGGTCTTTTATGTCGTGCGTGGACCGCAGGTGCCACATGCACCCCTCTCCATGGCCATCCAAAATAGGGGTGTGCTCGTCGCCTTGTCCGCCGACAACTGTATGGCTCCATGGCCGCCGCAGCCATGGAAGCTCGAGCTTACGAACGGTGCGACAACAGTGACAAATTTTATTGTTGCAAGTGTTATGGTTTTTTGCTCCGTTCGGTTAACTTTTTGCTACATCCATTCACGGTAGAGTTGCGACCCATCACAGCGGGGACGATGATTTTTGTTGCAATCATTGTTGATTTTTGCTACAACCGAAAACCAAAAAAGGTACAACCAGCGGACAGTTTTTCTACAACCACTGTTTTGCAACAAATGGCGAGATGTTTTGCTGCATTCGTTCTTTGATTTTTCTACCACCGACAGATTTTTTGCTACATCAATCACGCGGGAGCTGAGACCGGTAACGGCGGTGAGATGGTTTTGCTGCAACTGTCATTTGATTTTGCTACTATCAACATATTTGGTTCTACATCCACCATGCATCGACGAGGCGGAGCTGCATCCATTTCATGCGCTAGCGAAGAGTGTCGGATCCATCCGTGGCGAACGCGGACGTTGCAGCTGCATCCATGGCGCTCGGCCCCGACGCCTAGTACTGCCCATAAGCATAGCACACATGTGAAGCTAGTTTTCCACTCCACTAGATAATTATTTGTGCGTTAATACAGAATCGCAACATTCTCTAAACAGAATCACAACCATGATTTGCTAATCACTTTATTGTTTATGTTATCAATATTTATTTACTTATCAATGAAACATGATTTTATTTGGTGAAGCATGAGACGTGGGTCAATTGGGATGATTCTCAAGGAAAACCGCGCGGGGCGGGGGGTCAATATTCTCGTATGATAGCTTGTGATTTACTTCCTCATATTAGTGTAACTATATATGTTCAGAAGGATTTTATTCAGTAATCTTTTAGGGAGGGGGGAGGCGGAGGCAGTTGATCTGGTTTTAGATGAAGACCGATTAGAAACGAAAGATGTTGAGAAAAAGTTTAAAATCAAGAAATGAAGGGAAAACCTACATAAGGTTTGATGAAGGATGAACGGATGATATAATCTTACATTCTTAAGTATGGAATATATTGCTTTCAGGATAAAATTCATATTCTCTTCTATGTATATGAAGTAAATAGGTCCAAATCATTGTTGCAACAAAGTTGAAGATTTGAGATGAATGTTACTAAACTATATGAGATATAGCTCATTTTGTGAACAACCTATTATATTTATTTTGTGTATTCTTTTAATTTTTTTTATCATGGAGTTATGTGTCTATATTAGTGTACCATGTCAAGTATAAGTATTTTCAAATTCATTGAGATAGATTTTTAATTTTAATAAATGCATGCACAAACTTTCATAGGATCTAACATAAAATATGGTTGAATATTTCATCCGTTTTCAGCACCTGGTCTTAAAATAGTATATATTTCCTAGAATATTTTTACTACGTTTTTAGAGTTTATGTAATACATCTATATTTATTAATTGAATCACTTTGAATACGTACACATAAATTCCTCATTCGTACATATTTCTACGGCTTCGACCTCGTCACCTTCACCCCTGCAACATCTACACGGAATTTGCGACCGTGTTCGCTAGAGACCAACATTCACCTCTTGCTTTTCAAAGAGAAAGTAGTGAGAAGTAGAAGCATGAGCGAGTAGGCGAAGCAGGAGCGACGGGCATCCATACAATTTTCTTTTCTGTAAGTTTCCATCCATAGTTTCTATTTTCATTTTTTGTTTAAGAGGAGGGAGATGCCTTGAGAAGGAATAAGGGTTATCGGCCGTCAAATCTTGATCAAGAGAAGGGAGATGCCTCGAGAAGGAATAAGACTTAGTACAAAGAATGGATCAAATGATCGACATACAAAGCATAGAAGGTGTATCGAATGGGATCAGTGATCATATGGCATTATCCATTATGCTTTGTTTATTAGTCCATGTATTTGTGAGGTTTCCTTGTGGGTTTAGGAATGTTTACATGGACCTGCATCAAAAGAAAGATATCATATAACCCATGGAGGATGGCATCAAGTGGTGATCGCCATCAAGGTTGCAGTGTGCAAGTTCAAGTGGAGCATCACGAAGTAATCACATGTTGAAGCTTGCAATTCGTTCTGTTGACAATGAACATGCGAAGATGCACTGAAGACCCATAGTGGGGTACGGTGGTGCAATCTACTAGCCTCGATCAAGAAAGGTGGTCGATCTTGAGGAGGACAAGATTGTCATCATCTAGCTCAAGTGGACTATGTGCAAGGCGAAGTTTTATTCTTGGTAGGTTTTCTATTTTACCGGTCTCATGGTGTTAGTTGGGATAGCGGGTTATAGGATCGATTGCTATATTATCAAGGAGGGCTCTCGAGTGAGTAGCTTGAATGTATCGTTTGTGGAGCATTCAAACCATTGCATTCTTGGCATCAACATCTTTCTTGGTTGTTGTTTGGCTTTTCCCATATGTGTTTTGCAGCTTATGGTCTTCATCTTGACAAAATCAAGTTCATCGAAAAACGATTTCATACGCATAATATATGCACTTTCGATGTTGGAGATTTTGTAGAATCATATTTGGGAAGATTATCTTCTATATCGTAGTGGCATTTTTTATCCTTTGTTATTGGATAGTATTTGTCGTCATCTATCCAACAAGTTTGAGTTTGCTGAATTCGGAGCCTATATGCAGAAGTTATAGTTTCGGTCATATTGCGTCCATCTGTTGAGGTTGAGCTTGCTTGAAGCACCCAAGCAATAGTACATCCTTGGGCAGTGGTAGTACCGCTCCAATCAGTACTTCTGCTTTCTAGTGTCGTGGGCGATACCACTTGTATTTGGGCTACCGGTAGTACATCGGTAGTAGGGGCGATAGTATCGCTTAAGGCGGTAATGTTGTTCCATACTATTGAACTCACTTTCCCTAGTCTAAATTGTACTTTTGTAACTAGTCATGGAATTCATCATAGTAGAGCGGTAGTACCGCTTCCTGCGGTACTACCATCCTACCAACCTTATACTACCGTTCCAAGCGGTAATATCATTTGAGAACGCATGACATTTGGATTTGGGGGGCCTGTTTAGGGTGGTCTTCTTCCCCAATGGTTCTTATTCTTTGAGCTCGTGTTTGCCCCCCATGGTTAATCTTCTTTGAGATTTCTATGTCTCAACGCCTCCAATGATTTAAATCCACATTTCCACCAATAATTTTCTCCTCTAAGTGTGGGAAATTCCCTGGGTCTAGATCTTGGAGTTCTTTGTGTTCTCCTTTGAAAGGACATGGATGTCGCCTAAAAGGGGGTGAATAAGCGCTTTAAAATTGTTATGGTTTCGGCTTGAACAAATGCGGAATAAAACTAGTGCTTAATTAGTTAAGCACAAAACCTAAAACAACTAGGTTCACCTATGTGCACCAACAACTTATGCTAAGCAAGATCGATAACGAAGTAATAGCAAGATATATAACATGAAAAAATATGGCTATCGCAAAGTAAAGTGAATAAAGGGCTCGGTTAAGAGATAACCAAGGCACATAGAGACAATGATTTATCCCTAAGTTCACACCCTTGCGGACGCTAATCTCGGGTTGGAGCAGTGTGGAAGAACAATGCTCCCCAAGAAGCCACTAGGGACCCCATAATCTCCCCACGCCCTCGCACAATGCAAGATGTCGTGATTCTACTAAGGGACCCTTGAGGGCGGTCACTGGACCCGTACAAATGGCAACCCTTTGGGAGGTCACCATACCTGTACACTTTGGCAACCCTTGAGGGCGGTCACCGGAACTCATACAAATTGCTCGGGGCAAGATCCACAACATAATTGGAGATCTCGACGCTTTGTCAGAGATATACACTACAATGATTGAGCTCTGAGGCACCACAAACCATTTAGGGCGCCAAAGCACCTAATAGGAACAAGCTCTAGGGTACCAAGCACCCAAGAGTAATAAGCTTCTCAACTTTTCACTTCCATGTATCACCATGGAGAACTCAAACCGATGCAACTAATGCAATGACAAGAACGCTCGAAGTGGTCAAGTACCTCACACTCAAATCCAACCACAACAACAAAACCTATGGAGGAATATGAGAGGAAGAACAAGGAGCTCAGAAAGAACTCCAAGATCTAGATCCAAGGGGTTCCCCTCACATAGCGGAGAAAGTGGTTGGTGGAAATGTGGATCTAGATCTCCTCTCTCTCTCTTCCCTCAAGAACTAGCAAGAATCATTGGAGAGATTGAGAGATAGCAAGCTCGAAGAAGGTCAACAATGGGGGAAAACACAAGCTCAAAAAGATAAGGTTCATTGGGGAAGAAGAACCCCTTTTATAGGTGGGTAAAATCCAACCGTTACCCCCTCAGCCCGCACACAAGTGGTACCACTGCTCACAGGAGCGGTACTACCGCTTGGGCGGGGGAGCGAGCCGCACACAGAAATGGCACATGGCCACGAGGTGTGATACGTCTCCAACGTTTCTATAATTTTTTATTGTTCCATGCTATTATATTATATGTTTTGGATGTTTTATATGCATTTATATGTTGTTTTATATTATTTTGGGACTAACCTATTAATCTAGAGCCTATTGCAAGTTTATGTTTTTCCATGTTTTTGAATATTGGAGATACGGAATATTAAACGGAGTCCAAACGGAATAAAACTCCGGAAAGATATTTCTTGGACCAAAAGACACGCAACAAGCTTGGAGTAGGGGGCAAGGCAGTTGCCGAGAGGCCACAAGCCTGTAGGGCGCGCCTTCGGGGGTGGTCGCGCCCCTGGCTGGTGGGCCCCTTGCAGGTCTCCTAACCCTAATTCTTGGCCTATAAATTTCTAAATAATCCCGTATCGCCAAAAAGAGACATGAAAATATTTTTACGCTGCCAGGAGCCTCTGTTCCCGAGAGATCCAATTTGGGAGCCTTTTTCGGTAATCTATCGGAGAGGGAATTGATCACGGAGGGCATCTACATCAACTCCATTGCCCCTCCGATGATGTGTGAGTAGTTCACCACACACCTACGGGTCCATAGCTAGTAGCTAGATGGCTTCTTCTCTCTCTTTGATTTTCAATACCATGTTCTTCATGATCTTCATGGGGATCTATCCGATGTAAAACTCTTTTGCAGTGTGTTTGTTGAGATTTGATGAATTTGTGAGTTTATGTTCAGATTATCCATGAATATTATTTGAGTCTCTTCTGAATTCTTATATGCATGATTTCGTATCTTTGCAAGTCTCTTCGAATTATTTGTTTGGTTTGGCCAATTATATTGGTAATTCTTGCAATGGGAGAAGTGCTTAGTTTTGGGTTCAATCTTGCGGTGTCCTCACCCAGTGACAGTAGCGGTAGCGAGGCACGTATTGTATTGTTGCCATCAAGGGTAAAAAGATGGAGTTTTCATCATATTGCTTGAGTTTATCCCTCTAGATCATGTCATCTTACTTAATGCGTTATTCTGTTCTTCATGAACTTAATACTCTAGATGCAGGTAGGAGTTGGTTGATATGTGGAGTAATAGTAGTAGATGCAGAATCGTTTCGGTCTACTTGATACGGACGTGATGCCTATATTGATAATCATTGCCTTGGATATCTTCATAATTATTTGGTTTTCTATCAATTGCTCAATAGTAATTTTTTTCACCCACCGTATTATTTTCCTTTATGAGAGAAGCCTCTTGTGAAACCTATGGCCCCTCGGTCTATTTCCATATTATATTTTCAGATCTATAAACCAAAAATACCAAAAATACTTTGCTGCAATTCATTTAATTTAGTTTTACTTTTAGATCTATCAATATTTTATACCTATATCTATCATATCTCATCCTTGCAAATAACTCTAAAGGGATTGACAACCCCTTTATAGCGTTGGGTGCAAGTGTTTGATTATTTGTGTAGGTACTACTATTGGAGTCTTGTTTGTTCCTCCTACTGGATTGATACCTTGGTTCTCAACAAACTGAGGGAAATACTTATCTACTTCGCTGCATCACCCTTTCCTCTTCAAGGGAAAACCAACGCAAGCTCAAGAGGTAGCAAGGTGGTAGTGTCCCAGAGTGGTACTACCGCTTGGGTTGTAGCGCAGCAACTCTACAAATAGAGGGGTGGTGGGAGAGGGGTAGTTTCGCCTTAGCGGTACTACCACTTGTGAGAAAGGTACTACCACGGATAAGAGGTAGAACTGCGCACTACTACCGCTCGTAGCTTGCTCAGGGTTCCACGCCCAGAAAGAAGAGCAGTAGTGGCACAACAATAAGAGGTGATACTACTCCTTGGGAGCAGTACTACCACGCTATACCACCGACCAGAAACCGCTCAGTCCGACATGAAAAGTCGAGAAACCAAAGCCAGTGGTACATTGTGCGGCACTAGACAATGGTACTACCGCCCATAAGCGGTACTACTACTGCCAGGGAGGTACTACCGCAGATAAGAGGTAGTATCGCTGCCTTGTGTGGTACTTCCACTTGGTTCCTTCTGGAATAGAACACAAGAAACAGATGAATGCACGGACACCAGAACTGCCATAACTTGTGCAAATGAGCTCCGAATTGAGCAACTCAAGCTTTTTGGATAGATGACGACAAATAATATCCGGGTTATATTAAGAAGTGACACGAGAGTATGCTTATTATATAGAGGAGTGAAACCTCCATCAGATAAGCACCGGCATAAACTCCAACATAAAAAAACATCATAGAAGATGCATATGGACTCTGTTTTCAATGAACTCGAGCTTGTCATGAAGACGACCATATGCTCTAAAACTCACAAAGAGAAACACCATACAAGAACCAACAAATATGATGCACGGATGCAAATGGTTTGATCTCTCAATGAACAATATGATCAAGCTACTCACTTGAGAGCCCCCCTTGAAAGTACGACAATCGATCCTATAACCCAGCTTCCCAACTAACACGCTCAGACCGGTAGAATAGAAAACCTATCAAGGACAAACCTTTGACTTGTGCATAGTCCACTTGAGCTAGATGGTTACGATCTTGTCCTCCGCAAGATAGACCACCTTTCTTGATTGCGCCGGCTCGATCAAGACTAGTAGATTGCTCCCACATACTCCACTATGGGTGAGGAACACTTCAACACATCTTCACAAGTACATTGTCATCACAATGGGTGTCAAGATTCAAGCAACATCACATCGTGATGCTCCACTTGATCGTGCACACCGCAATCTTGATCACGCTTACCAAACAAGAAGACATAAGAGCATCTATAGTCGGACCTCTCATACCCGTCTCAAATGCCCGGGCAGGTCGCCCGGTCACTGATGGGTCACGAAATTTCAATCTAACTGGGTGCCTCAAACGTGTCTCGAACGTGTGGACTGAGTGGCACCTCTCACATCCAGCTCAAATATAGGGTGGATATAGGGAAGCCTAGCGTGCCCGGGAACGCCCGGCACGTTGGCTTGGCCCGCGTTGGTCCGCATCAACCCTACATATATTTGTTTTGATCCGCTCTCCGGACTAAACCCTAGCCACTTCACTCCACTTCCCTCCACTCTGATCCACGACCTAGGGTCACATCCAGAGATCTCCAACCTTCTTCAGCATGGCTGATACCAGATCAGAGTCCTTCACCTCCTGATCTGTCGACCACGAGCTCATCCCACACGTCCCCGAGGAGGAGATGGTCTTCCATGTGTCCTACCTTTGATGGGGCGAACTACCCCTACTGGAAGAACAAGATTCATATGCGTCTTGAGGCAATTGGCAACGATCTTTGGTACGTTGACGAAAATTGTGTTCCATCAGTCACTCGCACTATCAACGTTCCTCGTGGGAAGAGATTCAAAAAACTCAACTCCCAAGCGAAGAATATCATTTGTGCACATCTAAGCAAATGAAAGTATGGCAGAGTGTGTGCTTTGGAATCTGCGAGGCTCATCTGGGATAGGCTGTCCAAAGTGAACGAAGGGATCTCAACTTAACGTGACTTCTGAGCTGATGTTCTTCACAATCCCTTCAACCGCTTCAAAATACTTGACAATGAGAACTTTTAGCAGACCTTCGATATCCTCACTGATATCTCCGACTTCACCGACCATGAGGTGGTGAAGAAACTGCTGAGATCTTTTGATTCCACATTTGACACACTAGCCTTGATGATTCAAGAGTGTGGAGACTACAAGTCAATATATCCTGCTGATATTCTTAAGAGGTTCCATACTCATGAATTCCAAGAAGCTCAGAAAAGATATCTCTATGGGCCAAGCTATGGAAGATCTTATGCATTGAAAGCAAAGACAATTTCCCCATCGAAAGAAGAAGACTCTCATAGTAGCCTTGGTAATCCTGAATAACTGAGTCAAGAGCTAGCAATGCTCGTGAGGAAATTCCACAAGCTCTCGGGAAGAGGTCAGTTTGGAAAATTGTCAAAAAGTGATGGGAAGTAATTAGAATCTTCATCACGTGACTACAAGAAAAGGACTTGCCACAAATGCAGGAACTCTGGCGAGTACATTGTTGATTGTCCTTTTTGGGAAAAGGAATCAAAGAAAAAGAAGTACAAGGATGACAGTTTTGATGACAAGAAAAACAAGAAGTTTTGAAAGTCTTCATCCCACAAGAAGAGCAGTTCCAAAATTACTAGGGTTCTTATTGGCAAGGAAGTGGATTACGAATAAGAATCTAAAGAATACGAGGAAAATGAGGGATCTAAGGAGGAGTGAGTCTCCGGTGTGGCAAGCCTAGCTGTCACTACTGCTTTCGTGAGCAAGCCCATCTTCAATTTCGAAGAAAATGGCAAAGCCAATGACACTAATGTCAGCAATGACAACTTTGCTCCCACCTTTTGCTTCATGGCAAAAGGTGCCATGGTACTCAAATATCCTTCCTCCTATGAATCAACTGAAGGTGAATATGATGAAAATATGAAATCTAGCTATTCCAAACTTGCTAATATTTCCACTAAACAAAAGAATGCTATCGAAAGACTTCAGAAACACCTAGACAAAAGCAATGACATGCTGAATGAGGAAATGGGTAGGACTCAAACTCTAACTGATGACTTTCAAAGACTTCAGTCTAAGTATGCTAACCTTCAACATCAACATAAAACTCTCCTAGGTGATCATGAGAAGCTTTGTTGCTTCAAAGAAAGAAATATCTTGAAAATCTAAGGGTGTCTCTAATAACCCACAAGTATAGGGGATCGCAACAGTTTTCGAGGGTAGAGTATTCAAACCAAATTTATTGATTCGACTCAAGGGGAAGCGAAAGAATATTCTCAAGTATTAGCAATTGAGTTGTCAATTCAACCACAACTGGAAGATTTAGTGTCTGCAGCAAAGTATCAGTAGCAAGGTGGTATGATAGCAGCAGTTGCAACAGTAACAAGTAGCAGCAAAGTAACAGCAGTAGCAGCAGAGTAACAATAGTAGCAGTGACAGCAGTAGCAGCAAAGTAACGTAGCAAGGACCAGTAGTAAAAGACTCGCAGGCATTGGATCGGTGATGGATGATTATGCCGGATGTGATTCATCCTGTAACAGCTATAACACGGAGAGATAAGTAACAAGCTCCCTTTCATCAATCTAATGTAGGCATGTATCCCGTATGTAGTCATACGTGCTTAGGGAAAAGAACTTGCATGACATCTATTGTCCACCCCTCCCGTGGCAGCGGGGTCCTAATGGAAACTACGGGATATTAAGTTTCTCCTTTTAATAAAGAACCGAACTAACGCATTAACACTTGGTGAATACATGAACTCCTCATACTATGGTCATCTCCGGGAGTGGTTCTCGCTATTGTCACTCCGGGGTTGTCGGGTCATAACACATAGTAGGTGACTACAACTTGCAAGATAAGATCTAAAACACACATATATTGGCGACAACATAATAGGTTCAGATCTGAAATCATGGCACTCGGGCCCTAGTGACAAGCATTAAGCATGGCAAAGTAGTAGCAACATCAATCTCAGAACATAGTGGATACTAGGGATCAATCCCCGTCAAACTAACTCGATTACATGATAGATCTCATCCAACTCATCACCGTCCAGCAAGCCTACGATAAGATTACTCACGAACGGTGAAGAGCATCATGGAAATGGCGATGGAGGAAGGTTGATGATGACGATCGCGACAATCTCCCCTCTCCGGAGCCCAGAACAGACTCCAGATCTGCCCTCCAGATGAAGAACAGGAGGTGGTGGCGCCTCCGTATCGTAAAACGCGATGAATCCTTCTCCCTGATCTTTTTCCGGGCGAAACGCAATATATAGAGCTGAGATTGGAGGCAGTGGAGCTCTCTGGGCCCCACAAGCCTGCGAGGCATGGCCAAGGGGGGTGGCGGCGCCTGGTGGGCTTGTGTCCCACTGGCTCACCTCCTGTGGTGGATCTTTGCGCGGGTATTTTTCATTAATTCCAGAAAAATTATCCGTAAATTTTCAGGTCATTCTGAGAACTTTTATTTCTGCACAAAAACAACACCATGGCAATTCTGCTGAAAACATCGTTAGTCCGGGTTAGTTCCATTCAAATCATGCAAATTAGAGTCCAAAACAAGGGCAAAAGAGTTCGGAAAAGTAGATACGACGGAGACGTATCAGTCTCCTGATGATCTACGAAGGGAAAACAATTCTTTGCTTGCTCAACAGATCGGTTCCACTCAGGAAGAATTCATTCCACCTTGTTTGAAATGCATCAAACATGAAACAACTAATTCTTCACCTGAAAGTTCAAATGCTTCTATTGATGCAAATTCTTCAACTATCTCTTTCGCCACAAGTTGCTCATCTAAGGATACCACAAGTATCACTGATGAAAATTCAGGGTTGAAGGAATTGTATATGATACGCATGTACAAAATTCTCAAAGGACATTGATCCCTTTGCGATGTGCTCAAAAGGCAAATTCTGAACAAGAATCCCAGGAAAGAGGGTTTGCATTCGAAAGGAAACTTAATGTTGATGGATCCTACTCGAAACATGAGTAGTACCCCAAAACCTCATGGGTTACTGCAAAAGAACATGCAATAGATCCATCCACTTTTTCCGGCTTTAACTTGGAAAATCTATATTCCTCTGATGAGTCATTTGACTCCAACTACAAACTATTCAAAAATCAGAATGGTGAAGTATTTGCTAGATATGTTAGAACTAACTGCGGGAATGGTCCCCCTATGAGGAAAATCTGGATTCCAAAGAGTTGCCTCGAAAGTTTTCAAGTGAATGTCCTCATGACACCACCCATGAAGAAAAGGAAGCTCAGATCAAATTAATCATATGGACCAAAGTCTTCACATGTACCAAATTCCTTATATGGTCAAAAGTCTACTCATTCTTGTGCTTATTGCTTCTGTTTCGCACGCAAAATCTAAGGGTCATGAATATGAGTGTTATTCTTCAAACCGTTATGTTCATAAGTCCTACAAGAATTTGTTTCCTTAATCATATGATTACTCTAGCCCCCCCCCCTCCTATGAAACGAAGCGCGCTAGCTTCAATGCCACCTTTTTTGTATGGAGCTCGCAGAATGATGAATTCTTTGCTATCCCTCCAGATATGGGTGGTGAAGAAAATGAACTAATCTGTTATGTTGGGTCGGGTCTGCAGACGAACTTGAACGTGTGATGAATATGCTGGAGACGTGAAGAATTGCTTGAAAGGACAAAAGCTAATATTGACGAAATGAATTACTCATTTCAATCATCCTCATGTTACTACATATGTATTGCTTCATTGATACACTTCTATCTAACGAATTTGATAAGACATATTCTTCACTCGGAAGAGTATGAGTTCGTGAAATGCACTAATTCTTGTGTAGGAAGAACCACCTAAATAAAATTACCGGGTTCTCGGAAGTGGATGCACCAATCACATGACTGGTGACAAAAACCTTTTAATGGACTCTGAACTTGGTCCATCTCACTTGAATCATATCACCTACACTGATAGAGGAAAAATAAAGGTATTGGGTCTAGGCAAGGTTGTAATATCAAAGGATCAACGCATGGATAAAGTGATGCTTGTCTAATTCCTTAGACTTAACCTTATGCCAGTCTCAATGATTTGTGATCTTGATATGGTTGTCATCTTTGGCAAATATCGTTGCACTGTTCTTATGGAATTTGACAAATCCAAAGTCTTCAATGGATTTTGGAGAGGAGATTTGTATATTGTTGATTTCTCTACAGGTCCTCATCCTGCCACATTTGTATAACACGCTACAACAGGCTAGTTATGGCATCAATGACTTGGGGATGCTAGCATGAGGAGCTTGCATACACTTGTAAAGAAAAAGCTCATCATTAGCATCGAGGATGTCAGGTTCATCACGGATCAATTGTGTGGGGCTTGTGAGTCTCAAAAACAAGATCCAAGCATGCATCCAAGACTATCATATGACTACCACTCGTCCTTTTGAATTACCTCACATGGACCTCTTTGGCCCCAGTCATTATGCCACACTAACCAATACTGCATCATTAAATGGCTTTTTCATTGCCGATGACTTCTCTTATTACACGTGGGTGCACAATATCTCGTACAAAACTAAAGTGCGGGAAGTCTTGGACGATTTTCTTCAAGGGCATCGACGAATTTTGGCGTTAAGATCAAGAACATCGTGAGTGATAATGGGACTAAGTTCAAGGCACTGGTCTTGATGACTATCTTGATGAGCTCGGGATCACTCATGAGCTATCTGACCCATATACTCCTCAGCAGAATGCCGTCGTGGAGCGCAGGAATAGGACTCTTGTTGTGATGGCTTGCACCATGCTTGAACAATGTAAGACACCTTGTCGCTTGTGTCCTGAGGCCATCAAGACTGCATGCCACATCATCAGCAAGGTATATCTTCACAAATTCCACAAGAAGAATTCTTATGAACTCCTCACTCGCAAGAAACCCAGTGTGAGTTATTTCAAAGTCTTTGGTCCTAAATGCTGGATTAGAGATCCTCGTCACAGATATAAATTTGCATCAGAGCAGGTGAAGGTTTTATACTTGGTTATAGAAAGGACTCGCACACCTACAAAGTCCTCAACACCTATCACAATAAGGTTCTTGAAACTATGGATGTGTGGTTCGATGAAATTAAAGGCTCGCAAAGAGAGCACCTACCTCTTGTTCTAGATGAAATGCCTCCTCGAAAATCCATTAGGTTCAAGTCTACTCAAGATACCATATGCATTCAAGAACCACTACCAGCTGAGGAAGTCATCCCAAACAATGAAGAGGTTCATGCTAATGCACCTAAGGAAATGGCACTAAAGAAAATCCTCAGCCCCAACAAAGTCAGCAACTTGCTCACCCACGAGTGGCAAATGAAGTGCAGATTGACAAAATCCTCAACAACATAAATGCAGTAGGTCCTCTCACTCACTCAAAAGCTTCACATTTGACTAACTTTTGTGGGCACTTTGCATTCGTCTCTATCACTAAGCCCACCAAAGTTGATGAAACATTTATGGAGCCTGAGTGGGTTCAAGGTATGCAAGAGCAATTGCATCAATTCAAGCTCAATAATGTGTGATAATTTGTCAACCAGATAGATCCTCGCAAGCATAATATCATAGGTACCAACTGGATCTGTCGCAAGAAGCAAGACAAAAATGGCCAAGTGGTGAGGAATAAGGACTGTCTTGTAGCACATGGCTACACACAGGTTGAGGGGATTAACTTCGATGAAATTTTGCACCTGTTGCTAGACTTGAAGCTATTCACATATTGCTTGAATATGCTAACCATCACAATATCATCTTATATCAAATGGATTTGAAAATGTCATTCCTCAACTATAATCTTGAGGAAGAAGTATGTGTTGCTTAACCCCCGGGTTTTGAAGATCCTAAGCATCCTCACAAAGTCTTTTGACTCAGCAAGGCCCTCTATGGCATCAAGCAGGCCCCTCGAGCATGGTATGACACTATGAAGGAATTCCTCATGAAGAAAGGCTTCAAACCCGGTTCACTTGACCCAACTCTTCTCACAAAATCCTACGATAACGAATTATTCGTGTGCCAAATATATGTGGATGCCATTATTTTTGGTTGTACTGAAAAATGTTACAATGACTAATTTGGCTCCCTGATGAGTGAAGAATATCAAATGTCCATGATGGGGGAGCTGAAATTCTTCTTAGGTCTTCAAATACGTAAACAACACAATGGCATCTTCACGTGTCAAGAGAAATACCTCAAGGATGTGTGATACGTCTCCAACGTATTGATAATTTATTAAGTATTCATGCCATATTTGCCTATTTTTTACAATACTTTTATATGGTTTTGATGCACTTTATAAGATTTATTTAGAACTAACTCAAGCTGACGTTTTCTCAACAGAATTACCGTGGTATTGTTTTTGTGCAGAAAATAGAAGTTCTTGGAATCTCCTAAAACTTATTTATGATTTTTCTAGGGAAAATAATAAATACCGGAGCAAAGAATCACTGGAGGAGAGCCACATGTGGGCCACAAGACAACAGGGCGCACCATGTGGCCCCGGCTGACGTGATTTCAATGCTAAGAATTACTATCAATCCAAAAACACCTAAAAGTTAAGCTAGAACTTATGCTCTGCCGGCGCAACACTCTGTTTCAAAGAAGAACCCATCTGAGCCTTTCTAGTACCCTGCTGGAGAGGGAAATCACCACGGGTGACCATCTTCATCAGCCCGACTCTCGGTGTCAAAACCGGCTAATCTCGAGTAGGGGTCCGAACTATGGATATTGGGTCAACGGTTAAAAAGGGATGAAGGAGACGATATTTTACCCAGGTTCGGGCCCTCTTGATGGAGATAAAACCCTACGTCCTTCTCTTATTGGTGTTTCCGGAGTAGTATAGAATACATAATTGATCTATCTCGAGATCGGATGTTTTGGCCTAAACCCTAATCGTAGTAAGCTTAATATATCCTACGAACTATGGCCACCTGGTTTATATTGATACCAGGGGTGCTAGGGTTACACAAAGTGAGTTACAATAGGGAAGGAATATGTCGATCACTACGTCGCCTTGGATTGTACGCCAAGTCTTCGGAAGAGTCCATCTGGATTCCGATACTTCTAATGATGGTTGAACATGACTTGTAGTCCGGCCCATGTGAATAGACACACGGCTCGAGGACCCCTTCATTACTACGAGAAAGCCTAGTAGTAGCGCTGGATTTACCCATATCAGTAGCGCTGGTGGCAGCGCTACTGCTAACACGCTACATCTATGTTTATAGTAGTAGCGCTTTTCCAGCCGGCGCTACTCGTAAATACAGTTAGTAGTAGTGCTTTTCCAGCCAGCGCTACTAGTAACTATATGTAGCGCTTCTCTTTAAAAAGCGGTGTTGATAACCAGCGCTGCTACTAAAAGCCAACTAGTGCTACTGCTAAGGTTTCCTGATTTCACATTTTTATTCCTCATTTACGTACTTGTGTTGTATTTGTGCATGCTCTATACGGTAGTTTCATCATATCATAGTAAACATACATTATTCTCATCATATCATTAACATACAATAGTCTCATCATACCATCATCATAATCATCATCATTATCCAACACAAATATCATCACATGTCGAAAATAGCGATACACAAGTTATGGCACACCCACAAGTTTCATCATCCCTATCTAAACCATGAGGTATAAGAGAAAAGAGATCAGCATGAGCAAGAGCACGACTATGTAGTACATCTTGAGGCACCGGTTTCACTCCTTCTCTTGCCATAGCATCCAGCTCAAGTAACTATTTTCCGCTTCGGCTCTACTGTCGAATCCTCTGTGGCTAGCCCCCAGGTACCTGTCCACCTGGGCCTGAGCGCCTGGCCAGTGGTTGTACACTCCTGGAACCCTCCCAATGAATATGATGTAGAAGTCCTTCACCATCTCCGATCTATGTACCTGCATCGTAAGTCGATGAATTGAACAATGATATCCAACATAATGTACTTGAGAAACACAAAGAGGCATAGTTAGAAAAATACTAGCAACCTATAGTAAACATAAATAACGAAGTTCCTCATACACAAGCTAATTAACTAGAGCGATGTATACGCTAGTTCATAGAAAGCCGGTAATACTAATTATAAACACACATTGTCATCGTCAATCACTCCTCCATGTTCGCACCTACGACAGGTATTCTGTCAACCTCCCGGGGCTTGAGAGGCTGCTGGCTGCTTGAAGCATCTTTGGCGCCTTTAGAGCCTTTCTTCTCTGGTCTCCTCCTTTGCTTCTTGGCGGTTGGCGGTAGTGAGCCCACCATACCTTCCCTAACCACCACTCCAGCATCGTCTGGCTAATTACCAGTGGATGGCCCCCGTGTTGTTCTTCCTGGGTAGAGGCAACATGTGGAGGCGTCTCCTGCGAGGATCACATGAAGAGAGACTTCTTGCAATCAGTCATAGGACATTACAGCTCCGGCAATTCAGGCATCATCAATTCACCTCCATGCTCATAGTCTGAGTCATACTCCCGAGCATCGTCATAGCCGGTATTGATATACTGGTTAGGGTCATCAGGATCCTCCTCCATGACATCATTAGCATTTGCTTCTTAGATGGGGGCGACGTCAGCTTGCACTTATGGTGACTCTCCCTCGCCGCGTCGACCGCTATCAATCACCACGATAGGTGCATGTAATTGGGTTGTTGGGGTGGTGTTCATACCTTGTTGCGGAGTTGTCGTTGGTGTGCTACCGGGCGCCTAGACACGAAGGTGAGTCTTCGGCCAAGGCAAGATCCCGCTCTTGCATGCGCCAATCTATTTAGGGGTCTCGTCGTCATAGACTAGTGCCGGAAGAGGCAAATCCTCGAAGCACTCTTTGACATTAGCCACACAACCTTTGAAGACGGCATGGGGCATCTATCGGTTGTGGAGCATGCGGTCCTTCGGCTTCATGATCGTTGCCTTTCCCACGTCCACCTTCTAGCCGTTGATATTGTACAATAGGGTGCACAGGGTTTCGTCGGCCTGCAAAGACATGACTACGATGTGAGACATCTGAAAGGCAACTGAAACGAAAGACTATATAGATATGGTGGTGAAGAATGTATGACGCGTAATTACCGTGATGGCGTGGAGCTCAGCCAAAGACGAAGCCCCGCCGGGCACACTAGAGATGGAGGATGGGCTACTATGAACCAGAGCGAGCCCAGGTACGGGAGCATGTGCGGTTGCATGAGCAGGTGCTGGTGGGGTGATATTTGACGAATTTCTCCCGACAAAGCTGAGAAGGGGGAGTCCTCTGGCCCTTTTCTAGATTCCTCTTCACAAACTCAAAAACTGTCAGAACCAATTTGCCGAAGGTAGCTGCCACAACTACATTGACCTTATCGTCGATTACCTTGGCCAGCTCTTCTTTGGTCTCACCTTTGCTCTTATCGACCGCTCGAGCAACCTTCTCATCGATGGTCTGTTGAGTAAGCTGTCGTCTCTACTTTTTCTCCTCCAGATTCTCGTGGTAGCACTTCATCCATGAGGCACCATCTCCGACACCGTGCACACATCCATACAACGGAGGTTTGTCCACCAAGACATTTTTTTAGTATGTTCAGGGCCCGGTTTAACGGGTTGTCCCACTTGGTCCTCGCCGATGACTGAGATGACTCGTTGCTTTCAGCTGCCTTTTGGTGCTGCTCTTTGCGGAAAACGAACGTGGATGGTTTACAAATGTGAGAAAACTTGTTGTCAAATTGATTGGAAGCTAATATAAGGTGGTAATACAACAACTACCAATAGTCTCATGAACTCCCTTATGTTCGGGTCCGTGTAAAAGACCTTATTGACGGGGTCCCACTTGTGCTGGGCCCTGATCTAGTCACGCGCCCGCGGGTCGGTGAACTCCACCGAGGGGTCTGGGATTTCATGACTTTCACGTTCGGCGTCCTCCTCGGCCCATACGTGCCTCTTCCGCTTGTAACCACGGCTTGCGAGGCAGTGGGCAGGTGTGTTCCTGGCCTGGAGCTCCTTCATTTTCTCTGACTTTTTCTGGGATTCTTCTGTAGCGCAAGTCTCCTTGAATTTTTCGAAATCCGCTTCTGTTAGTGACAGATTGTCAGCATGAATCTTGGACCACGGTTCATTCTTCAAAATCACTTTTTTCACCCTTACTTTCCAGGCGAACAAGGCATTGGTGAACGTCACCATTGCCTTGTTGTTTATCTTTTTCATGGGTTCGTTATCCCATGGAAGTTTTTTTCATCCTGCCTGGGGAACAAGAACCTATTGTGCAACTTTGTTAGGAGTGTGTGCTCCATATGTGGTATCTTCTTTAACTTTTCATCATTTATGTTGGCGGTTTCCCTGAGGATGCATCCTAGTTGATTGCCATAGCACTTGGGCGCTGCCTCCGGTGCCATTGGCTCTAATTTCGTGGGGTGCATCACCGTGACCACACTTTGTCCGGTGCCGAGCTCGTTTGGTTTTCTTGTCCTCTTCGGCTTCGGTCCTTCACCGGCTACGTCAACATCATCACCGGTCTTGGTGCCGGTGCCACTGTCGCTGCCGGTGCCAGTGTCAGTGTCCGGGTTGGTCTCGCTGTCACTGTGCATCCGCATCTGGTGTTCGTCCAGGTAATCAAAAAAGTGATTTAATTCATCAAAATGTTCACCCCTGGCGCGACCAGAACCCCCGGCTTTGTCATAGCTAGACATATTAATATCTACGAGTATTTAAGTATAATATTTTAATTATAGGCCGAATAACATGAATAATAAAAGGGGCCTATATTTGGCCAGAATGTTGATTCATTCCCCTTTCCGGCAATTCCCGGTCACTCTATATGTCCTAGTTTCTAGCACAAGTCATGCCAAAATTCACAGAAATTTTCGGCATGACCTTTGCTAAAAAGGGGACCTATGGAGCGCCTGAAATTTGCCGGAACGGAAATGAATCAACATTCCAACAAAACAAAGGCCACTCGGACATTCCGATTAACACAAAACAATATGTGATGAATTAACACAAACTTAGCAAGCAAAAATAGAGCACATTGTATTAACACGAATTATTTTCTTCTTTTTTCATCTTTCTTCTACTTCTAACCCTAACCTAATTCTGAATATTACTAACCCTAATAACCTAGCACTAACCTAACTAATACCAATAGCAATTAAATGACAAAAAACAGATTTAACCTAGCACACTAGCTAACCTATTCCTTCTTCTCCTCCTCTATTTTATTCTTTTTCTCCTCTATTTCTTCTTCTCCTCCTCTTCTTCTTCCTTTTCTTCTCTTCTTGTTCGTCTTCTTCTTTGTCTTCTTCTTCTTCTTCTTCTTCTTCTTTTCTCCTCTTCTTATTCTCCTCTTTTTCTTCTCTTCTTCTTCTTCTTCTTCTTCTTCTTCTTCTTCTTCTTCTTTTTCTTCTTATTCTTCTTCTTCTTATTCTTTTTCTTTTCTTCTCCTCCTCTTCTTATTCTCCTCCTTCTTCTTCTTTTCCTTTTTCCTATTTTTATTTTCTTCTTTATTTCATCTTTCTTCTTCTTCTAACCCTAACCTAATTCTAAATATTACTAACCCTAATAACCTAGCACTAACCTAATATCAATAGCAATTTAATGACAAACAATTAAAAAACAGATTTAACCTATTACACTAGCTAACCTATTTCTTCTTCTCCTCCTCGATTTTAATTTTTTTTCTCCTCTATTTCTTCTTCTCCTCCTCTTTTTCTTCCTTTTCTTCTCTTCTTCTTCTTATTCTTCTTCTTCTCCTCTTTTTCTTCTACTTCTCCCCTTCTTCTGATTTTCCTCCTCTTCTCCCCTTTCTCCTCTTTTTCTTCTTCTTCTTCTTGTACTCTTTATTTTCTTCTCCTCCTCTTCTTTTTCTCCTTCTTATTCTTCTTCTTCTCATTCTTCTTATTCTTATTTTCTTCTTTTTGTTCATATTTCTTCTTCTTCTAACCCTAACCTAATTCTAAATATTACTAACCCTAATACCAACAACAATCCGATGCATTGGAGTGGCCGCAGGACCACTGTCCATATCGCAGGAGGAGGGAAGGGGGCTTACCGGAGTGGGAGTGGAGGGGAGTGGCAGCACGCTTGGAGGGGGGTGGCGGCGCCTGGAGGGGGGCGGCGGCGCCTAGAGTGGGCGACGTGAGTTCGAGGGCGTGTGAGGACGGGCGAGGAGTTCTCCGGCGGTGGGGGTGGCGACACAGGAGCTTGGGGAAAGAGGCGGGAGTGGAGGCAGAGGGGGAGGTAGGAAATTTCGTGCCTTGTTAAGTAAACATACCAGTAACGCTCGATTCGTTCCAGCGCTACAACTAACTTAGCGGTAGCGCTGGTACTAATCCACCGCTAGTGCCAAATGCCCTAGGACATATAGTAGTAGCGTTGGTTTAGTATGAGCGCTACTCCTAAGTTAGCACTAGCACTGGTGCCAATCCAGCATTACTGATAACTTTATTTTCTTTATTTATTTTTTACTTTATTATTATTATTATCATTATTTTATTATTTTCCTTTCCTTTTCTTTTGTATTGCTTTCTCCCTTTTGTTTTTGTTTTTTTGTTTTTATACCGACGGCCTCGCACGCAGTCGACGGCGAGAATGTCTCCCTCCCACACTACGCGAATATTACCGGAACCATGTGTTATTTCGTACACAAATTACATACATGCATATAAATGATTGTTTCTCAGCTGCGTTGAAGCGGTTTCACATTGAGATTCTTTCCTTTCTTTTTCGTTGTCTTGATTCTTCTTACCGGCACCATGGAGTATGATCTTTCTTAGATAATGTAGTCTTGATTCTTCTTTTCACTTATGCTTCATTGTCATCGTCATCTTCCCTCATCGGGTTGCCGTATTACTCGTAGTCTTCCTCGTTGGCGACTCCATCCATTCTGACGATGTTCCTTTTTCCTCTCCTCACGACAACACGGCTAGGATTGGTCGAGTCGGTTATGAAGAAGCATTGTGTCACGTGCTTTGTGTGTATCCATGGCTTAGTTCTGGCGATGACGTTAACGTTCACAGTAGCGCTCTTTGCATAGGGTATAGACATGGTAGTGAAATACCTGTTTTCTCTTGCGACGGCCTTAGCCCACCTGACACGGAACATCGTCGCATTGTGCCTTCCAGCGTAGTTAAGCTCCCAGATCTCTTAGACCCTTTCGTAGAATATTTCAGTTGTGTTGTTTGAGTCGGTCACACATTTAGTCGTCACCCTTGAGTTCTGGTAAATACTGTCCATGTGTTTCGGCTCCGTGTACGTGTACCCGTTGATATCGTATGCCTCATAGGACACGAGTTTGGGCGCGGGGCCATGTGCTAAGACGTGTACGAGAAACCCGTCAACACTGCCCTCTTCCGGGGGATTAGCACGAACCTGCTCTCTGAACCAACGCAAGAAAGTGGCGTTGTGCTCTACAGTAACTTTGAAATCCGTCTTGGGCATCCCCTGATCACGGTATTTCTTTGCGATGATTTGTTTTTGCTGTGTCACATAATCATCTACCAGATCTAGGTGTTGTAGAACTACTAAGTTAGCCATATCAAAGTCGTCACGTCGATCCGAGTAGTCCACGTGCAATTCCCTCCTTCCATTGTTGTGGCCTTCTCCTCCGAGCCTCCCATGGTGCTTGTTGACGGGCAATCCAACAATAGGGTCTTCTTTTCCTATATAAGTCTCGCAAAAGGAGATGAACTCTTGGCTCAGATACCCGCGGACGATGCTCCCCTCGGGACGGGACATGTTACGAATGAATCCTTTGATGACCCCATTCATCCTCTTGAATGGCATCATGTTGTGAAGGAATGTCGGCCCGAGGTCGATGATGCCGTCCATGATGTGGACACATAGATGCACCATGACATCAAAGAACGCGAACGGGAAGTACATCTCAAGCTCACATGGTATGACAACGATCTCTTCCTATAGCCTTCGGAGCTACTTCACAATGATAGACTTTCGAGAGATAAGATCGAACAAGTTGCAGAGACCAGTAAGCGTCTCATGGATGTGCTTGTCCTTTATCCCTCTGGTGACAACCGGGAGTATCTGCGTCATCACGTGACATCCATGAGACTTCATCCCACTCAACCTTTTCCTCTTGGTTTCTAGAAATCTTCTTATCTTCCCGAACTAACCAAAACTGACTTTGATTCCCGTAAGGCACTTGATGAATTGTTCGAACTCCTTCGGAGTTAAGGTGAAGCAAGAAGGGGGGAAACAATTCTCCTCCTTCTTGTTGACTTTTCTTCCCCTTGGCCGTGACGCCGTCACCGTCTCTGTATCCTCCCTCAACTTTTTACAGGGCATGTGGAGATCTCCCTGATCTCCAAATCATCCAAGCCTTTCCTTGCCTTCGGCACATCCTTGGTATTCTCTAGCATATTAATCAGTGTGCCAAGCAAGCTCTCAAGGACATTCTTCATGATATGCATTTGATCAAGGCAATGAGGTGTGTCATGATTGGGCTAGTATTCCAAGTCCGAGAAAATAGACCCTGTTTTCCATACCTTCAGCAGCAGCTCCGACGCCTTTTCCATCTTTTCTGGCGCAAGGCACTTTTCCCAGTTATTCAACAACTCGTTGATTTCGGTGCCGCTACTCCTACGTGGAGGTCCTCGATGCTTAGCCAAACCATTGAATAGATCGGCACGTTCTCTCTATGGGTCATCCTTTTCGAGCCATCTACGATGCCCCATGTACATGATTTTCCCAGACCCGCCATCTTGCATTGACGTAAGCTACTGAGACGTTGTATCCTACATGCACCTCATGCATCCGCAGTATCTGTGGCACACCTTGCCTGAGGTGTACCCGTCATAGAGATAGTCGTGCACCATCGTCATTAGCGCATCTCTCATATAGAAATATTCTCTTTTGCTAGCGTCCCACGTCTTGACCGATGATTTCCATAACGTGTCTAGCTCCTCTTACAGAAGCCCCATATACATGTTAATACCATTTCTCGGTTGTTTCGGCCCTTGTATCAGAATGCTCATGTGTATGTACTTTGTCTTCAGGCACTTCCATGGGGGGAGGTTGTACATCCATACAAAGACGGGCCATGTGCTACGGTTGGTGCTCTGATTTCCAAACGTATTCACGCCATCGGTACTCGCACCAAGAATGATGTTCCTTGCATCAATCTCCGAAAAATCGATATTCAGCGTAGAATGCTCTCCACTGGCTAGCATCCGCAAGGTGTCTCAGCTTCATATCATCTCCATCATCGAGCTTCTTCCTCTTCTCGTGCTAGCACATGAGCTTTGCTTCCTTAGGATCTACGAAATACCGCTGTAGACGGGGAGTGATCGGAAAGTACCATACAACTTTCTTAGGAGCTTTCTTTCCTGCCTTCTTGTATCGAGAAGCATTGCACACTGTACACATGGTTTTTTCCACCTGCCCCCCCGCCCCGATAAATGATGCAATCGTTGATGCATGCGTGATACCTAATGTGCGGCAGATGAAGAGGGCAAACGATTTTCTTGTCCTCCTCGACACTAGCAGGACACATGTTCCCCGTAGGAAAAACTTTATTATGTAGGTACTTCAAATGCTCATCGAGGCTTTTGTTTGTCCATTTGTTTTTGGCCTTCGTCTTTAGAAGTTATAGCATGAAACTCAAGCGGATCACCTCGGGATCGCAACCGTCGTATAATGGAGTCTTTGAGTCCATTTCAAGTTGCGCTAGCTTGGCCTCCTCTCTAGAAGCAACTTTGTTGCTAGTCGTACTCTTGCTACGGAGGCCTCGAACTTGAGGGTCCTGCATGACTGAACTTAGAAGCGTCGAAAACTGCGGCGTGTCCATCGCATCCTCTCCGCTATGTCCGGACTCTACCTCGCCGCCGTGTCCGGGCTCTTCCCCGCTGCCGTCTCTAGACTCTTCCCCGCCGACGTGTTCGGACTCTACTCCGCTGCCATCCCCGGACTCTTCCAGGCCACCGCCGTCTCCGGACTCTTCCCCGCCGCTGTGTTTGGACTCTTCCCCGCCGTCGTGTCCGGCGCCATTGTCTTCGTGTCGACCGGACATCTCTTCGTCTAGTCCCATGTTGTTATTCCCTACCATGTGGATGCCTTCATCATCGTCTTCACTTATCCATCGAGTATGGCCATCAATGAAACCATTGATCAGCAAGAGGGCCTTCACACTGCCACGATCAAAAGGGTCCAAAATTACTCCATCTTTGCATCTTATACACGGTCATCTAATCTCAGTTCGTTTATTTGCACACATGGCCATCACCGTGGATTGTAAGTATCGCTCCACCTTCGTTCCACTCACCTTCATGTCTGCACGGTATAACAAACAAAAGGGTGATAAAAAAATACATGCATGCATCAAAGTCGATCATATAAAAATTTGGCATGACCTTGCCTAAAAATAGGACATATCGAGTTTGCTCGAAATTCGCCGAAACGGAAATAAATCGACATTTCGGCAAAACATAAGAAACTCATGAGGCATGTCACTCACACAAATCCCTTCATATCGCAAACACACATATTCCCTTTATTCAAATGCACAACATTTTTCTCACGTATATACCGAGAGATATTGTGCATGGCTAAACAAATGGCTAGATCTAGTTGTTGTGAGGAGAGATGACTCTAGCTAACTAGTGGAGAGGGAGAGAGATGATCTAGCTAGATCTATATGTATGGAAGGAGGGAAAGCCAGATAGATTTGGAAGATAGAATTAGAAGAGGTCATTTATGGAGGAGAATTACGGTGGATGGGGCATTAATGGGGATAGAAGAGAGGTAGAAGGAAGAAAGAAGAAGGGAAACAAAGGTGGAGAAGTAAACTAGAGAGAGGAGAGGAGAATGGAAGCGAGAGGGCAAAGGGGGAGGAAGGGGGAGAGAAGGGGTGTGTGGGTTAAAATATGCTACCAGCCACGCGTAGCAGTAGCCCTACTTTCCAATCAGCGCTACTACTATTGGTCTTAGTAGTAGCGCTTTCCTGGGGCAGCATTACTGCTAAGTGGGGCCTAATATCCGTAGCATTGATTCATGCCAAGCGCTACTTCTATTTTACTTAGCAGTAGAACTTTTTACAAGAGTGCGCTGCTACTACTGCTACCGTCGGTGGGCTCGTTGGGTCCCGTTTAGCAGTAGTGCATTTTTCAATTCTAGGGCTACTGCTAAGTCTTTATCAGTAGGGCTTGGCTGAGCCAGCGCTACTGCTAAGTAGCAGCACCGCGTGTTATAATCCAGCGCTACTAACAAGGTCCTACCTATAAGGTTTTTCCTACTAGTGCTTAGTACCGGACTCCCTCAGTAGCCCCGAACTGGCTTCCTATGCCGAAACTTCTTCCTTTGTTTACCTCATAGGGACTCTGGCTTGCGAGGTGAGTCCTTATCTTACTTTAACACATGATAGTTTGGGTGTTGATGACCTCCCCTCCTTCAAATACATAGATAGTGATATATATATATATATATATATATATATATATATATATATATATATATATATATATTTCAATTTTTAGGCTAACCGTTCGACCATGAATAGTGTCTTCCTTTATTCGACAGTTTGGGGTTGGTGAAGGCCTATAACTTTTTATGAAAGAGCGGTTCGAGACCGTTTTTACTCACAGGTTCCATCATGGAGATCGTGTCCCTCTTTTCTAGGGACATGATTTATGGTTTGGGATATCCCACGTGCCCATAATCACAAAATTTTATTGGGAAACGGGAGAGTACATGGCGTAGTGGTGGGTCTTTTGGTATTTTGGTGATCCATAAAAAGTAAAACCGTTACCACAACCCCTTCATGCACCTCAGATCTCGGAACACCATCACCATTGCCTGCCTCCAAAGCTCCAGCAGTCAAGCTTCCGCCCATTCTATCGAATACTTCCATTAATCCGGCGATGGCAAGGTCTGGCTCCAAGGGGATGTGGGAGGTCTCCTCCGTTACCGATAAGGACATCGTGGAGCCGAAAAGCTCCGGCTACGTGACGGCGAATATAGTCCATCGTGCTTTGGAGAAAGGCTAGGTTATCCCCACACCCAAATATGGGAAAGAGTGTTTTTTATTCCTCATTTCATTATGGGTTCAAACTTTCCCCTCCATCCATTTGTTCGGGGTGTCATTTTCTACTATGGGCATGACTTCCATGATCTCCCCCTGAACTCCATCACCTACCTCTCACCCTTCATCATAGTCTGTGAGGAATTCTTGTGGGTCCAACCCCACTTCAGCCAATGGCTGAAGGTTCTCAATGTCAAGCCCAAGGTCATCAATGGCGAGCAGGCTGACTACAGAAGGTCGATGACCAGAAAGCTTAATGGGGCCAAATGGCCAAATGGCACATTCACAGATACTGTCAAGGCATGGCCAAAAGAGTGGTTTTACATCACCGAGTCGCCCAACGCACGTGAGACAACTCCTCCCGCATTTAGATATGGCCCTCCCACCCATCTTGTGTTCAAGACGGAAAATGCCCTAGATTGGGGGGAGTTTGCTGAGGTGAAGGAGCTCACAAAGAAGATCTCCAATCTACTTGAGAAGAAGATCGAGCTCACCAATGTAATCTAGGTGATGTGCATCGGCGCTTTCTCCCTTGCCAGCGTTGGCCTGTCCTAATGTGGAACTTCAAAACGGAGGATCCGGGTAGTGCGACAAGCCCTGTGTGGAACTTTTTTTGCATTACTCGTGCGAATGTGTGGAAGGCCATTTTGAAGCCGCAAAAGGTTTGGCCCACCGAGGAAGACATAGGACTTTCCCTCCTCAACCCTTCCAGGCCGGTAAGGTATTTATCATGTTTTTAGTTTTCATCCCCTCATTTTGACAAGGTACTCACATCTTCCTTCTCCCATGCTCGTAGATCTGGCTAAAAAATTCCGAGCAGATCAACTATGCGACACCTTTGCCCGAAGATGACATGACACCTCTGTTGGTGGCCATGTTGGCTGAGACACCGTACACGGCTCTGAGGGAGCAGGAGTAGGAGAAGAAGGAGAAGAAGAAGATCCGGGAGGGTCTTCGGTTGAAGGGTCCCCCGGGCACTAGGCCCGAAGAGACGTTGGCTCCCCCCAACCTAGACGGAGAAGAATAAGGTGAGGAGGAGGAGGGTGAGGGACTCCTCCCATACAAAGTAAAGAGCGGCGTCCAAAGATACCGAGAAAGATCCAACTCTTGTTGCTCCAAAGAAGCAACATAGGATCCCCATGTCCCTATTTAAGGATATTCCGGACTGTGACGAGGAGTCCAAGGATTAAGAACCGGTCCCCAGAAGGACACTCAGGGTGATACCCCAAAAATAGAGGTATTTATCGAAAATCTGAATACATCATCTAATTGTCGTGGCTCTAACAAGGTCATTTTCCGTATTGCAGGCCGCAG